>NC_045602.1:60386964-61595714 GCF_009762305.2 Zalophus californianus | reverse complement strand
AACGAGGGAGCAGACTGTTTATTCCAGCAGCCAGATTGTCTCTGGCCATAAAGTTCTGTGTTTGGAAATTTTTTTTCTCCCCGGTATATTACCCCCCAAAAAATGAGAAAAAGGGGTCAGGGAGGGCATATTGAGCAAAGGTCATGTTTTGTTATCATTTATTCAAGCTGCTCAAGGAAAAGCATCAACCTTCCTGGCTTTGAATGGACTTGCTAATATATAAAACCATTTCAGCATCTCAGAAAGAGAGGGAAGGAGGAAGCCAGGTTGCTGGGGTTGAGGGGGAGAAGTCAGCGGGGGGAAATTTAGAAGGAAGTATAAGGAACAGGGTTATAACTAGTTTGGAATTTCAGTTGCAAAATTAGGTACATTTCAAATTTTGACCCAATATTTATGTCTCTTTGCAAACAGGTACACACTTTAAAGAGATTTATTTGTGAGCCTTAAAAAAACTGAGATGATATCTAGGCTCATAAACCAGTCTGAATTTTGTTTTTTGGCTTAGAATAGTCAATACAAGTGGTGGATGCCTGGTCAGCAGGTACTTACTAAGCAACTGTTGAATCAAAATGATGTTTTGTTTTCTTTTTCTCTCCTGACTTAGGTCCAAACAGCCTCAATCTGCAATACCCCAAGAAAGTGGAGCAAAGAGAAACTCAGAGTGAAATCAGACCTGTGAGGCACTCAGCAACACCGGTGAAACATGTGATCCCACCCACATGAACCACAACAGATGAAGCTGGCAAAGGCTGGTCTCCCATTAAACAGGGAAAACGAGACCAGCCATCTTTTGCCAAAAGCAGAGTTATGCTTTTCAACAAGGTAGCCAGCTCAGGGCTGTGACTCCTCTCTGCTATCACCATGACAAGAGTTTCCCCACAAATAACAGCAGACAGGTTCCTTGGCACAGGGTATCCAAAGGTCTCTTAGAACTAGAATGAGAAAGCTTCTAGAAGCTACTGTTTGACTTGAGTCATTTCTTGATGCCTACTTACCCTTAGCATGACTGTTAGGTTGCCCTAAAAGCAGTTCCAAGAATGGGGGAGAAAATGAAACAAAAATAAGGCCCTGAAATGTATGATGGAACTTACTGGAACTTAATGATATTTTATCAAAATTACAGAGTAGCTTACAACACACAAAAGCCGAGTGGTTTCTCTTGAAACAACATCAGCCTCACTTGGGAACAGTGCCCCAGTATTTCGGGGCCTGTTCTGGCACTCTGTATGTGGGAAACCAAACACTGACACGGCAGGAGATCAGTGACAACAGCTCCTACTCCCGGGACTGCTCCCAGTGCCAAGCATCATGCCATGCTCTGCATGGCCTTTCCTCTTTCACTCATCTCCACAACCTGCAAGGTGCCAAACACTGCGCTCATTTTTCAGAGGAAGAAACTGAATCTCAGGCAAGTGGAGTCACTTCCCTGAGGTTTCACGGGGGAAAGACAAAACTAGAATTTAAACCCAGACCTGCCCAACTTTCATCTAAATTTTATTTTCTTATTTCTAGTCTCCACGATCCAGCCTCCCAGAGTTGCTCCAGAAGACTAACCCTTTTAAAGTCCTCTTTAAGTTGCAAAGTCAGGGGTGCCTGGGTGTCTCAGTCGTTAAGCATCTGCCTTCAGCTCAGGTCATGATCCCAGGGTCCTGGGATCGAGCCCTGCATCGGGCTCCCTGCTCAGCGGGAAGTCTGCTTCTCCCTCTCCCACTCCCTCTGCTTGTGTTCCCTCTCTCACTGTGTCTCTCTCTGTCAAATAAATAATAAAATCTTTAAAAAAAATAAAATAAAATAAACAAATTGCAAAGTCACCCACTACCACAGATACTTGGATTCAAGATGCTTAAAGAAATGAGTTATTTCTGAAAAGACTAAGGCGGGTCATAAGGGTGGTTCTGAAGACAAGACATCAGGAATCTAGGGGCCTGGGGTGTCCAGATTTCTGCTAGCACACTCCATAGCTTCAACTACATCACTAATTCTCCCCCCTTATGTCCTTCTACTTCCTTTAGGAGCAGTGGCACCAGCAACCTGCCTGTCTCTCTTAAATGTGGATTAGCTATAAACACTGAAACCACTTTAAACGCTTCAGGAAAAAGTCCACCCGAATCACCATTATTACCATATCATCATGTTGTAATCATGAGGCCTGCTCTCACTTATTCTGATCCTCTTTCTAGGCAACACCATAGGATCTGACCTAGGGAGGGCCATGTGTCTTGCCTTAGCTACTGCAAGAGGTGGCCAAATGTCTCTTCTGAGTAGAGGGTTTAAGAGCAGCACTACTTGCCATATCCTTTCCTCCTTACAACAGTGATATGGAAAGACATGTTGGAATGAAGCCTCCATCACCTTAAATCCCCCAAGTGACTGGATGAGCAGAGTCTCCCTGTCAACCCGCGATGGATATGTAGCACAAGTGTGACATCATAGAGATGTGTAGGCTGGTTTGTTACTGCAGCAGTCCTCCTGACAGGTACAAACTACAGAGAAGACCCATTTCTGGAGAGTACCAACAGGGGAAACAGGACAGAAAGTAAAGAAACTGAATGAAGAAAACCCATTCATTTAAGTAATATGTATGAAGCACTTATTTTTGTGACAGGGTGTGCTGATGTGAGAGATATATTCTTCTTCCTGAACTTAAAATTCAAAAGAGCATCTTCTATTAGAAAAACATACAGTGTTCTTTCAAGGAGCTGATTTGAACTTGGAAAAATATTTGCCTTTGACAGATACTTTTAACTACAAAAATCGATTTGTAGTCTAGGGAAAAAATTTCCCTCCCCAAAGTTATCTACAAATCTACCTTTCAAGCAAATTTGGTTAGATGTATTCATTCCCTTTAATTCTCTGTACTCATTTGTAAAAGTGCGGCTAACTACACCTTAAAGAGGGAAGGCTTTAATCTAGATATAGTCAAAACATTCCAAGATGGTGACTACCATTTCCATAGACTTCTGCTAAAGGCTAATATGAAAGACCAGGATTAAAAAAAAAAAAAAAAAAAAAAAAGAACCTCCACCCCAATGAGGAATTGATCTTTACTACTACTTAGAGTCAAATAAATAAATAAATCAACAAACTTGTGGTTTCCCTATTTAATAAGGTTTATATAAACTTCAGTTTTGTTTATGAGAAAACAATTGTCCATTGTAATAAGCTCACCCTACGGCATTATTCTTCTCTTTTTCATCTCCTATGGGCTTACTTCCCAGTGCCAGTACAGTTTCACATTTCTAGGCAGTGGCAGAACATCATAAATAACCTAACAGTATACAGTGTAAAATCTTAGAAAAAACTTATTTTAGGAGACTTGGCAAGAAAAATATTATGTGACAAAATGTCAAATTTCATAGTCCCATGACTTTTTTCAAATCTTTTCAATTTTTATAATTGTTTATGAAATTGGAGTTTACCATAATTAAGCTTCTCTATATATCAGACAGCAATTCATGTCTATAAAAATTTATATTTACATGTATGCATACACACACACACACACACACACACACACACACACACTTAAAAGCCAAGTTGAAGAGACATGGGTGTTGAAGGCAAGCCTCCCTCAGGACTAAGTCAGAGAGTGGTCAGAAGCAACACTGTGCCAGGAACAGCCCCAGCTCAGCTACTCCCAATCTTTGTCCTGTAGGCAAACCCTTCACCTCTCTGGACTTCGGCCATTTCACCCACAGAACAAGGAAATCAGGCCAGATGCTCCTGAATGTCCCCTCTTACTCATCCGTCCATGGATCAACTACCGAAGCTGCTTCCAGTTTGCAAATGTTATTGGGTAAATTAAAAGTCTGTGTACTTAAAATTCCAACTGGGTAGAAATATGTCAGCCAACAGCAAAAAGGGAAAACTCAAACATGAAAAAAGTTATGATACCAGAATGGTGAGACTGCTGGAGAATTTTTTTCTTTCTTCAAAATTCACTTAATATTATTGCTACATTATTTTTATAATTTTATAAATCAAACAAAACTAAGTATAACAATCTGTGGGGGGGGCAGTGTTTATAATTACCCTCAGAACATCAATGCATGAACATAAGCCCCTTCTTCATATTTGTAGGCATACAACATTTACTGCACTCAAATCCACGATTACCAATTCCAATTTTTCCACAACAAAATTCTCTCAAGCGACATCATTTATTTGTCTAAAGATGTCAAATAAACTAGTTTGGCAAACATTTTCATTCTTCAATTGTCTGCCTTGGCATCATGCCTACTATAATACATGTCTAATGTCACCCCCCATCTCACCTTGTCCACCCATGCACACATGCTTGTAGACATGACAAAGTTGGCATTCTCAGGTTAATACTTATGCCAAAGGTCATAAAAGTCATGTTAAGCACAAACGCCCAGGGAATTCGGGTCTCTCTCTATTACCATATTCTCTCCCACTGTCCAAGTTTTGACAACATAATGTGATTACATAATAACTCAGGCAGGAAGAAAATTAGACACCATACAGGAAACGCAGGTGAGGCCCCCACGGAGTTATCTGAGTTAGTTATTCTGCTGCATGTGAAGTCAGGCAAGAAACAAACTTACGAGCATTTTAGAGCCCTGAAAATTCCTATTCACTTCCCCACTCCATTCCCATCCAACCAAAAGCAATCTCTTCCATGGGAGAAATTCTGCCACTTAGAAAATGGTATTTTCTCCAAACCATACACTGATGGTAAAATTAATTATTTCTATCAACAAAACTCTTGGTGGTCCAAAGAATCAAATATCAGCTACCTCCCTCTCAGTGCATAGTCATTGTCTCAAAATAACCCTGAAAATTACCTTTTTGACCCCTGGCTATAAGGACCTCATTTCTGAATAGAACAACCTAAACTATTAGCACCAAAACACCTACAGTCCTTAAAGAGAAATTAAGGTTTTAAAATATCTTTCTTCCAGAATATTTGAACAACTTTCCCATGATTTTAATATCGCACAAACCTAGGAGCTCCCCAGAAAAGCACGCTCAACCAGTGGCTCTACAGCCCTTACCTGAAAGATCTCAAATCCGGTTGCTGCCAACACTTCTGTGAAGTTCACAAAGAAAATGCAACTGACACAGAACCCCTTCCCCACCGTGAGACTGAACTGAGCATTGATATGCCTCCTCCTACCTCAACAAAATAAAACTGCACAGAGCAGGAAGCCAACAGGAGTCCTTGGCAACAACCAAAAGAATGAGACAACAGTTTCAGCAGCATTCTCCCTCCTCATAAGCTTCAGTCTTTCATTTCATTATCATTTTGAAGGTGGTTCCTGTCTTGTTCTCCAACTAGTGATCTAGCTTTTATAATAAAGAAACAGATATTTTTAAATCTGTGGTTTCTTAACACTTTAAAACGGGCTTTGTCCATCTAAGATCGGGAGAACCCTAAAGAAGACAGGGAACACTGAAGGGGGGGCAGTAAGGACAGTAAGAATTACCAGAGAGTTCCTGAGACCATGCACCGAAATGTTCAATATACCATAGTAGGTGAGTACCTAGACTCTGGAGCCAAGGTATATGGGTTCTAATCTCAGCCCCACCACCTCACAGCTGTAATATAAGGCAATTGATTTTATCTTTCTATGCCTCCGTTTCCTCATCTGCATAACAGGGATGACAACTGTGCCTTCCTCATTGGGTCACTGCAAAGACTAAATGAGTACTTACAGTAGTACCTGGTACCTGGTGACTGCTACATAGTAGCTGTTATTATCGCCAGCTCAGCCACTGGACGTCTTTGGATAAGTAATCACTTTCCCTCCTTGAGTCTCCACATTTAAAATGAAATTAATAATATACTTATTTACCCAACTTACCTCAAAGGATTGTTGAAAAAAATCAAATCATCCAATTGATGTGAAAAGTTCTTTGGGATAGAAAAACACTTCACAGTAATATCTGTAATATAGTACTTTTTAAGTGTCTGACTCTTTTTTTGTAATATGTTACTTTTTAATATAACAATATACCTCAATCAATTAAAACCAAGTCCTTCCTGATAAAGGAATGAAAAAGAAATCCTGAATTGGCCAAGAACTCCACCATAGGCCAAGTTGAGGGGAAGACTTGGAAGGGAATGTGCCAACCTGGTTTTTACTTCTAGAAGTATATTTGAAGCCCACTCTATTGAATGAACCTTGAGGATTCATTCAAAGCTGAATCACTGTGGCTCTAAGGCAAGTCATTTATGTTTGCTCTGAGCAGCAAGATAATATACTTTCTGATCAATTCTGTCTTACTACAAGAGTACTCTGAAATCAGAAACATTTTGGTCACTGCTAATAATTGCTTGGCAATGCAATTTCTGACCCCAGTAACTGTCCTGGGGCGGGGGGCGGGACTGGCAGATGCTGTTGTCACAACTGCCCAATCCCAAAAGCTACCCAGGCCAAATGATGATTTAGAGTTTGGGCCTCACAAAGGCAAGCCACCAGCTCTCCCCAAATGTTTGCTGGACTGAACTTTTGGATTGAAATGACCAGTCATACTGATGCCAGGTGAACATGGTTGGAAGTAACCAGACGCCAAATGAGTCAACTGCACTGATGCTACTAGTCAATGATTGGATGTATCTTTCATTCTTTTTTTCTATCATCCCAATTCCTTGCTAACACACATCCTTGACAATATATCTTCTCTGTAACTGCTCCCTCCTTGCCTTCCCCCCAACAGTGCTGTGTCCTGGGCTATCAGCCTCATTTCTACTTATAGGAAGAGTCCACATTACTTTTACTAATTGGAGTTTTTCCTTCTAAAAAGCTTATTCTTCTCTCTCTCTTTTTTTCTTAACTCACCATGCATGCATGCAAAGACAACTTCACTATTATACATTTATGGAAATAATAACTGATGTTCATTCACTTTCCTCTGAGCTAGGCACTGACCTCAGTACTTCATATAATTATCTCACAGAATCCCAGAACAAGTCTATGAGGTGAAAAATATTATTATCCCCTTTTATACATGAATGGGCTAAGGCATAGAGATGGCAAATACTGTGCCATACGACATTCATGTGGGACATCTAGACACTGGCAGAACCAAGAGATGAGTCGACGAAGTCTGATTCACTGAGCCCCACATTTTAGCAGAGCACAGAGTACTACAATATGCAAAAATGGGGATGTGCATCTTCACAATTGTAAAACCTGAAGTAATTTCATTTCACACTGGCCTCCCCAGGGTTGGTGACTCACATAGACTTGTCTCATATCTTTTCAAGGAACACAAGAAAGGACCACTTTAAGGCTCTTTTGACATACAGCATGAGCTTTTAGCTTGATCCCACAGATCCAGTTTTCACACACGTAACTATGTGTGACTATACGAATATTCCTTCTTCCTGTGTACAAACTTTCAGAAACATAATTACACCTTCTGAGTGGAATGCCATATCATTTGTCAATCAAAATGTAGTCAATAGATGGTCAGGAATTTATTGTGCCTGCCCCTGGGAATAGAATGGTAAAGACAGCACTCATGTACCCTGCCCAGATGGAGATTTTTACAGTGTAGTAGGGAAGACAGACATCGAAGGAATGAATGTAAATAATTTAGGGAACAATGACAAGAAAGCAAAGTGCTCTAAAGAAAAATACAGGGTGCTTTTGAGAAAATGGAGAGAAGGGGAGAGGTAGCTAATTTCCTTTAAACCCATGACATCCTTCTTGGAATTTCAACTGAATGCTTTCAAAATCGCCCCAAATCCTGAAATCACTTAATAAATATTTCTGAATTAATATCCTAGACAAGGGAAATGAGGTAATGCTTGCAAAACAGAGAAACACGTGGCAGTTTCTTTATACTCCCAGTGTTGGGAGAAAAGTTGAAATGAGCTCAAACAGAGAATGACAAGAAATACAGGGCACCCTTTGCTGTGGTTACAGCACTAGCCACACTAGCCGGATTGTTTTGGGCCTCACTTTCATGAGGCTTAATACAATCAGGAAGGGCTTAGATGCCCAGCCACGATAAATACCCCACCAGGAGCCTGATCAAGGAGAGAACCAAAACCCAACCAGCCCAGGCTCCCTTGCGGTGCCCAGACACACATGTGGGCGGCTCCATCAGCCAAAAATGCTGGTCCCCTCGGGGGCTCCCCAACCCCCACCAATCAACACATTCTTAAAGTAGCCTGGGGCTGCTGAAGCTCATAATCAGACCGGGATTGGATTGCAAACATCTCTATAATGCCAGGGCTGGCTAACATGATTAGGCACAGAGCATTAGCCAAATAAAAGGGATGGGGGACAAGGAGCCAGAAAGACTGGAGAGAAAAAAAGGAGTATGTAGTCTTCACAAGGGGGAAAAGGAAGTGGGAAAAGGCCCTGTAACAGTCCTGAAAAGAGGAAATTAAAAGTCAAAGATGCACCTGAATTCAAATCATTTATTGCTTATCCACCTGGCCAGTCAGGTAGTTAACCAATATTGAGGACCTACCACGTGCCAGCTCTGTGCATTGAAGATGTTGCAGTGAACAAACAAATATGACCCCTGCCTTCATCAAGCTCATAGCTACCAGAAGGCAGACTCAAAACAAATGCCATTATAGCCCAATGTTTAAGGTACCTATTAAGACCGTACATAGTTGTATAGCAGATTTTTTTGGAGGAGGAATGAATAAGTGAGTGAATGACTGAATGAAAATAATCAAATGACTATCCTACTGTGGTGGTTGATTCCATGTGTCAACTTGGCTAGGCTATGGTGCCCAGCTGTTTAGTCAAACACTAGTCTAGGTGTTGTTGTGAAGGCAATTTTTAGATGTAATTAATATTTACAGTCAGTGAACTTTAAGTAAAGCAGATTACTACCCTCCATAATGTGGGTAGGCCCAATCAGTTGAAGGCCTTAACAGCAAAGACTTTTTCCAAAGAAAAAAAATTCTGCTTCAAGACTGCAACACAGAAACCCTACCTGAATTTCTAGCCTGCTGGCCACAAATTTTAGACTTTCCACTCCCCACAACCATGTAAGCCAACTCCTTAAAATCTCTAAAGACAAACATAGATATAAATATATAGACAGGATATAACTTGATGGATATAGAGTAGAAGATACATAGATAGATATCCTATTGGTTCTACTTCTCTGGAGAACAATGTCTAATATACCCATTAAATATGCTCATTAATTGTAAGCCAGGCCCTAATTCCAGGAATGTTAAAATGTGAAAACTTCTGCTTCTAAGAATTGAGGCGATAAGATCATTAGAATTAACTTAATAATTGCCAGTATATTGAGGATTGCAAAGAAGAAACAGAGAATGCCATAGCAGTGAGTGCAGAGATCCCCATCCCAACCACCCCCCCCTCCCCCCACCAATCTGGGAGTGCCAGAGTGCTGAGTCGGCAGAAACAGCAAGCATAAAGAGGCATCACCAACCAGAAGACAAGACAAGCTCAAGCAGCAGAGTAGAAAGGAGGAATTCTGATAAAGTATCAGGAAACCTGAATGTGCTACCCACAAACTCACCCCCACCACTCAAAGCCATGCGCAACTCACGCTGCGCAAAGCCCAATACCCTATATGAGCTCCACCAGCCTCTTCTCCAGGTCCTGGGACAGCTGTCCCTGGAGCAGAATACTTCACCCATGGGCTCAGGCCTCCAGCCTTCCCATCCTGAGAAAGCAAGCCAAGAGCAGTAAGCCCACACCCTACTTGCACAATCCCAAAAGGGTTAATTCTCTACTCCCCACCCACCCCCACACACACACTATAAGTAGTGGCAATCTTTCCTAATCATTTCCATTTCTATTCCTCTTTAATTCTCCCGTTCCCCTCTTTGTTTTCATGACCTGTGGGAACCTGAACTCCAGCTGGAGGTAGAGTCTGCCTTTATACTTAAAGCAGATATTTAAGCAATTATCCTGTCACTGGGCCTTGCCTTGCCTCCTCCATATGGGTCGTTCCCAAGCAAGGCATTTGGTTTCTCCTTTGTTCCTGGTGCACTGAGTAAAATTGTTCCAGAAAGCCCTTGCCCTTGAGCAACAGGGGCGGGAAGATGGGGGTAAATTCAGCTGGGGACCCTCAATGTCAAAAAGGAGGCAGGGAATGGCAACTTGGATGGCTGTCAGCCTCTTTGGCTCTGCCCCAAACCATGCTGGACATGCTTTCTCCATCTAGTAGCACAGTCGATAAGAAGACTCATGTCCACTCCCCAACACAGAAGCTCAGGTGGTGGTAAAGGACAGCAGTGTGCCAATGCAGTGAAGTCTGCCTGCTGCCCTGGGCTACAGGGGCACATACTTCCCTAGGACCCTTCTGGCCCTGTGCCAGTGATCAGACAGCCAGAAGAGACACAAGTAGAGTACAGTCAGGTTTGCCGTGACCTGAAGGTACCACTGCAGACCATAGAGGTGTCCAAAGAGAACCTCCAGTATTAGTTTCCTGTGGCTACTATAACAAACTACCACAAACGGGGTGGCTTAAAACAACAGAAATTTATTCTTTCACAGTTACAGAGACTAGAAGTTCAAAACCAGTAACGTAGGCCAAAACTCCCTTGGGAGGGACTAGAAGAGACTCCATGCTTTGCTTCTTCTAGCTCCTGGAGGCTAAAGGCATTCCTTGGCTTATGGTTGCATCACTTAGATCTCTGCCTCTGTAGCTGCATCACCTTCTCCTCTGTAAACACATATATATCAAATCTTTGTCTGCCCTTCTCTTATAAGAACACTTGTGATGGGGCGCCTGGGTGGCTCAGTCATTAAGCGTCTGCCTTTGGCTCAGGTCATGATCCCAGGGTCCTGGGATCGAGCCCCGCACCAGACTCCCTGCTCCGCGGGAAGCCTGCTTCTCCCTCTCCCACTCCCCCTGCTTGTGTTCCCTCTCTCGCTGTGTCTCTCTCTATCAAATAAATAAATAAAATCTTAAAAAAAAAAACTTGTGATGGCATTTAGGGCCCACCTCGATAACCCAGAAAAACCTTCTCATCTCAAAATCCTTAATTTAATCACATCTGCAAAGACTTTGACACATAAGGTTCATAAGTTCCAGGAATTAGGAACTGGTATCATTGGGGGAGGGGGGCGGTCATTATTCAGCCTGCTCTACCTCTCTACAGCAATTGTATGTCTACTTTATCTCAGAGTAAGAGATGGGGCTAAGAGGGAAGGTCAGGGGGGCTTCTCTCCCATCCTAAACTCCTAGGTATTGAGGTGGAACCAGGGTCTTAACAGACGAGCAGTAGGCCAGCTCCTTCACAGCCACAGAGGCCAAAGAGAGTGGAGTAGCTGGGTTTTAATACTCTACTGTCAAAAAACTGGGTAGAACTGAAGGTCTTTAAGGGAGGTCTGGGCTAAATTTTATATCCACCATTTATTAAAAATGTGGCTTTGAACAAGTTAAACTGACATGTATAAATCACAATTCCTGAATCTATAAAATTGGCACAATAATCCCTACCTCAGTGAGGACCATAAGGATAATTACTGAGCATTTACCATGTGCCAGATATCATGATAAGCACTTTGCAAGTATTTTCTACTTCAATCATTCGAGAGATGTGTAAGGTCAGTACTGTTATCCCCATTTTACAGATGAGTAAACAGACTCACAGAAGTTACATGATATGTCCAAGAAGATCACACAGCATAAAGTAACTCCCAGAGACTTGTTCTGTAGCCAAGTCTGACTTGAAAGAAAAGTTAACCCTGGTTCTCATCCCTGGATGCACATTAGAATCACCAGGGAACTCTTATCATACAGACATGGCCAGCCCCTCCGGATTACTTGAATCAGAATCTCTTGAGGGTGGGGTCTGGGCATTCATTAAAAGCCCCTCAGGTGATCAATGCACAGACAGGGCTGACAACCACTCAGTTAAATAAACCCTTCTCCTCCTCCAGTTGGGTAAGGGCAGGCCTTCCTCCACCCAGGAGAACCCACCGCAGCCAGAAGACCTACGCTCCGATCTCCAACTGCACATCCTCGGTCAGCTCTTCTTGACAGCCTTGATAACTGACGTAACAAGAAACAAAGCCCTTCCTTGCTAAAGAATGTTCTCAGTTATTCATTCACTTACTTACTCACTCACTCACCTAATGACTGCAAACTCCATGCTGCCTTCTTTCCAGCCCCAAGACCAGTACCTGGCACCCAGTAGGTCTTTAGTGAAAATCATTATTTTACTCAGGTCAGGCAGTTATAAAGGCTTCTTTGGTACTTTCCCCTTAGATATATTTTTGTTCCCATTTTGTCTAATTTCCTCTGCCCCATCAGGACAGGTTCTAATTCTTTTTGCCCTCATTCCAGGAATTGCCCTGTGTGGGCTATCTCCTGCTCTCCCCATTTCCTGCCCTACCACTTGTAGGAGGCTAAACGGCCCCCCAAAGATATCTTCATTCTAATCCCTGGAATCTGTGTTACTTTATTTGGTAAAGGTATCTTTGTAGATAGAGTTAACTTGAAGATCTTGAGATGAGAACATTATCCTAGATTATCTGTGTGGACCCTAAATGCCACAGCAAATTGTGATTTATACATTTATACATCTGTCTTTACAAGAAAGATGCAGAAGAGGGGTACCTGGGTGGTGCAGTTGCTTAAGCATCCAACTCTTGGTTTCAGCTCAGGTCATGATCTCAGGGTCATGTGAATGAGCCCAGCACAGGGCTCTGTGCTCAGTGCAGAGTCTGCTTGAGAGTCCCTCTCCCTCTCCCTCTGCCCCTCCCATTTGTGCTCTTTCTCTTTCTCTAAAATAGTAATTAAAAAAAAAAGAAAGATGTAGAAGAAAAAAAGAAGAGATGAACAAGGCAATGTGATCACAGAAGCAGAGATTGGAATGAGCCAAGAAATACCCATAGCCACCAGAAGCTGCAAGAGGCAAGGAACAGATTGTCCCTAAGGCCCTCAGTGGAAGCACGAGATCGCTGACACCTGATTTGGCCCATTGATAGTGATTTCAGACTTCTGGCCTCCCGAACTGTAAAAGAATAGTCTGTTGTTGGTAACTAGTTACAGCAGCCAGAGGAAACTAATACATCGCTTATCCTGACCTATTCTTTGTGTCCACCTCAGGGCTCTAACCACACCCAATCTGGCCCCCACCATCTGGTCCACACCATGCCAGGTTATTTTCCCACATCACCACTCCAGAGGCACTTTTAATCCTCCTGCTCACTCCGTGGAGGAAGGGCCTAGGATTTCTTTGATCAGCCAAATGGACACGTTGCCAGATACCAAGTACAGAGTCTAAAGGACTAGACACTGGGTGAAAAGAAACAGAATACAAGACCGACTTTAAGGGACCATGAGATCCCTTCCACAGGCAGCTCAACAAGTCAGTTCATGTGCTGGAGAATGCCGAGAGTGGAGTCACACAGAAAGAGCACAGGCTTGGAAACTGCAGTAAAAAGCTGGACCCTACCCCCCCCACTTGTCCTGTAGCCTCTCTTTTCATCTCTCCTACAAAGGATCATGGGTCTTCCATCACCTTCAGTGACAGTCCCTCATATTTATATAGCACTTAGCACTTTTGCAAAAAACTTCTACATCCATCACTTGATCTGTGATTCACCCTGTGAGGTAGATGGGAGTGTTACTGTCTTATTTTACAGGAAAGGTTTGAAGACTGAACTGAGGTCCAAAAGTTCTGGGAGTTGAGCCAACAATCAGTGTAACACAACAGTGGGTCTTCTGACCCTGAATCCAGCGCTCTACCTAGTTCGCTTCACCTCCTGCTGATGTGCCTCTGTGGCTTACACACTGTACCAGTACAGAAGGGTTGACATACCAGTTATCTGAATCAACAGCTCACCCTCCCGCACACTTCACATGGACTAACTTATGTACTCCCCACCACAGTTCTTGGACACAGGTACTATTCATTATCCTCATATTATAAATGAGGAAACCAAGACACAAGGAAATTTAACAATTCATCCCAGGTTCAACTGGTACATTTGGAGAAGTCAGGATTTGAACCCAGACAATTTGACCTCAGGGTCTGTCTTAACCCACAGGAAGCTCAAGTAGTACTGCAAGACCCATTTTCCCACAGCTGGAGCTCTGCAACAGTGTATTAAAAAGCAATGATGTTCTAAGCTGCTCTTCAAAATAAAGAACCAGGGGCAAAATGTAACTAAATTAGTCCCTTAGAATGAAAGTGATAGTGCTTTGAAATTCCTACTGGAAACTCTTTCCACCAGATGTGTCCATCTGTAATGTGGTCATCATTAGGCACACGTGTTTGGGGTGTGTGTGGGTGTGTGTGGGTGTGTGTGTGTGTGTGTGTGTGTGTGTGTGCACTCATGTAGAGTGAGATGAGAGGCAGACCTTCCAGATGGCTCCCCAGAAACCTTACATCAGGGCTTTCTCGGTGCCCCTGCTCCATCAAAGGGACTTTGAGTTTGGAGTTTGAGTAAATTAACAACATCCCTGTTCTTTATTTATCTCCCTTCTGCCTGTGATAAATAGCCCTGGGGAGTCCTTCCTCTTTCTGAGTTGAGAAAAATGAAACATCCCTGCCTACATTTCACACCATTATGGGTAGAAGGGTATTTATTTCAAGCTAGCTACATTCTAGCATTATACTACATGTTTTCAATCTCCCCAAAGTAACAATCGTGCTAACTGCCATCATTCCAAAGCCTTACTAGTGACCTTGACCAAATGGGGCAGGATGCCAGTGCTATGTAAAAAGAACTAGGCCTTCCCTATAAAACTGACAGTCTAACCCACATGTCTGACGCATACAGCCTACAGATCAAGAATAATGCTGACACTGGCTGAAAGATGGATGTGGGGAGGTCTTCCAGTCTAACCCTTTTATCATACAGGTGTGAAAACTGAGGTCCAGAGATGGGAAATGATCTGTCCAGGATTACACAGCAACATAATAGCTGTGCCTGCTTGTATTGGTAGACTAGGTAACTTGCACAAACCTTCATGCAGAGAACAACTCAAAAACCTGGGCAATATGTAAAAATTACCTGGCACTGGAGATGTTCCAAGACAGAGAAGAATTACAGAACCAAGTCTGAGCGATAAAAAGGAAACCCAGAGAAGTCAGTGTGGCATTTGAGGCTACTTTTCCCCACACCCTAGGGGCTCAGCCAACTCCAGTACAGGTGGTTGAGAGGTGTAAAACTTAAGACCTTTTGACAAACTGTCTTGTGACAGGAAAAAAAAAAATCAAATTCAGGATCAGCAAGGCAGAGAGGCTAGTAAAACCCTGAATTTTGGGTTGGTTCATGAAAGGGATATAACTTTATCATAAGAGTAAGGTTGAATCAAAATAAAGCAGTTCTCACAGGAACTAAGAGCCAAGTTTGAACAACTATTGCTGATTAGATTAATGTGAGCCTGGATTTCAGAGGGCCCCTAGTTTCCAGTAACAAGTAAATTAAGTCCTCTCTAAAGTCAGATACCTTATTCTAAGCTTCAAATTATCTTTATTTTTTTTCATATGCAATACCTGATACTCAATCAAAAATAACCGGGGCGCCTGGGTGGCTCAGTTGGTTAAGCGACTGCCTTCGGCTCAGGTCATGAACCTGGAGTTCCAGAATCGAGTCCCACATCAGGCTCCCTGCTCAGCAGGGAGTCTGCTTCTCCCTCTGACCCTCCTCCCTCTCATGCTCTCTGTCTCTCATTCTCTCCCTCTCAAATAAATAATAAAATCTTTAAAAAAAAATAACTGAGCTTACAAAAAAACCCAGATAACAGCCATCACAGACTTTAAAATAACTATACTTAATATATTCAAAGAATTTAAAGCCAAAATGGAAAATTCAGGCAATCAAAAAAGAAAAAAAAAAAGAAAATTCAGGCAATCAACTGGAAACTACTTTAAGAAGGAAATAAATACACTAAAAATATAATACTAAAACTAAAAAAATTAAAGTAACTAAAATGTTTTAATCAATGGAAGGCTTTAACAACAGATTAAACACAACTAGAAAGTTAGTGAACTAGAAGATAAAGTCAGAATAGAATGTCCAGAACAGAACACCAAAAGATAAAAGGATGGAAAACAGAGATAACATACAAGATATCGAGATTTATAAGAAGGAAAGGTCTAGGTAATATAATTGTTATCACAGAAGACAGAATGGAGGAAGAGCAATATATAAGAGCATTTTCTAAAACTGCTGACATATAAAAAAGCACAAATTCACAAAGCATTCACTATGAATATCAAGCACGATAAATACCAACTTAAAAAAAATTTTAAATCTTACCCACTTATCAAAAAAAAAAACTGATCATTAACACAAAAAGACGGTCTTTGAATTAAAACAGGAAAAATGACAGAAGCAACAACAGAACTCACATCTGACTTCCTATGACAGCACAAGTCTGACAATAATGTAACAATATCCTAAAAGCGCTGAGAAAATAACAGTCATTCCAAAATCCTATACCCAGCTAAAGTGTCACTGAAAACTGTCAGTGAAAATCACGCTACTTTTCACACAAATAAAAACTGAGAGAATTTGTCAGTAGACCTGAACTAAAGGAAATGTCTATTACACAGAAAGATGCCACTCCCAGAGGAGCCTTAAAGATGCAGGAAGACATGAGGAGCAACAGGAACAGCAAATACGTGGATACACTAAATGAATAGCAACTCTATAAAATAATTTTGTTTTGTTAGACTTAAAATATCTATAAATTAAAATTATCATAGTAGCATATAAATTGAAAGGGGGAAAATATACAGGATTCTAGGCTCTTTGCTTTAACCAGTAACTGATGAAAGTTCTCATTTATTTTATACTTATGTCAAAGATGTATATGCAAATTCTTTGGGTATCTGTTATAATTATCACCAAAAATATAACAAATAGTGATAGAAAATGAAATAAAAAAGAAATAATAAATTGAAAAGAAAGCAAAGAAGGAGAGAACATGGAATACTATAGGTTAGACAAACATAAAATAAATAGTGTGTAGATTTAAACCCAAATATGTCCATAAATACATTAAAAGACAGACGGATAGGGGCGCCTGGGTGGCTCTTTTATTAAGCGTCTGCCTTCAGCTCAGGTCATGATCCTGGGGTCCTGGGATTGAGTCCCGCATTGGGCTCCCTGTTCCACGGGAAGCCTGCTTCTCCCTCTCCCACTCCCCGTGCTTGTGTTCCCTCTCTCACTGTGTCTCTCTCTGTCAAATAAATAATAAAATCTTAAAAAAAAAAAAGACAGATGGACAAAACACTCTAATTGAAAGAGAAATATTACCAGACAGGATAAAACCCCAAAATTCCAAAATTATATGCTGCTTATAAGTGACACTCATTAAATACAATCATACAAAAAGGTTGAGAAGATATAAAAATATATATATACTATGCAAATACTAACAAAAATAAAGCTGCCACAGCTAAATTAATATCAAAATAGGATTTTAGGCAAAAATTATTCACTGAAATAAAGAGGGACACTTTATAATGATAAAAAAATATTCAATTGACCAGAATAGCATATTGTTTTAAATTTATGTGCAGTATTAATATAGTCAGTCACCACTAGGCCAGATTCAAGTGATGAAAAAAGGATGTCCCTGGTTTCACAGGATGATCTTAAATGAAGACAAGGAAAGGAAGAGGGGGGAAAAAGGGAAAAAAAAAAACAAAAAACCATGAGGTGAGCCATGGAGATAGAGAAGAGACAGACAGGAAAAACTAAAAAGTGACCTGGATATGAAAGGGAAAACATGTGGGAAAAATAAAATAGAAGAGAAAGAAAGGAGGAGGAGGAAAAAGGAGAGAAATCAACTGCAAGTTAAATGAAAATGTGTTCAGAGAAAAAGTATGGAGTCACAGAGATTCCACAAATGCATCTCCTTCAAGGAAGCTCAGCTTTTTAGCACCCAAGGTCAGACCCTCCTGTGGCACATAGAGTGACACCTGCTATTATGCTTTTCGGGCTTTGTTAACTTCAAAGAGGAAAAGTCATGATCATGACCACCTTTCTGGCCTCAGAACTTACACACAAATGTGGTACTTTTCACACTATATGGTCAAGAACAATCACTCATTTCCCATCTGCCTGGAAAAGCCAAGAAGTCAGAGGTCATCTAGCCACACACACCACCACACGCCCCTCCAGCCATACTGCCAGGAGCCCAGTCTTGCCTGCAGGCTTATCAAAAATAATATCAGAGAAGCCTAAAGCCACAACAGGACTCAACTAAATCCTGAACTCTATTTCTGAACCATTTTCCCCAGATGGGAGTTGACTTCTGGGTGAACATGATAGGGAAGACTGTTTGGTAGAAAATATCTATCTATTGTCCTCTATCTGCACTAAATGCTTTGCTGTTTTGCTAGGCTCAAAAGTGGGTCTTTTTTTCAGGGGGAGAGGGGCAGGGAGAGCTGTCACTCTAAACAAAGAGGTTTTTGATACAGTTTTGAAAACATTGATGCCCAAGACCTTCAGGTAGAAGAACTCTATTTAAACCGCTGACATAGCAATTCTAAAAATTAGGGCATCTTGAAGGAGTAATCCATTTATTCAACCAATAATGACAATACAGTGATGAGCAAAGCAGAGCTGACATTCTGGTGAAGAGAATATAAAAATAATTACAACTTGTGATGAGAGATGGGACAAAGAATAACTGGGCAGAGGAGAGAGCCAACTTCAGAGAGGGTAGTCAAGGAAGGTCTCCCTGAGGAGGCGACATCTTGATGAGGTATAAAGGATGAGCGAAGCCAGCCATATTAAGGGCCAAAGAAAACTTTCAGCAGAAGGAAATGCATGAAGGAGGCCTAAGGTGGGAAGGGATTTCTTGGTGTGTTTCAGCACCAAGAGTCAAGTCCAAAATTCAGCTGGTGTTTGGTGGAGGTGCAGTGGAAGGGGCAGTCAGGGCAGAGATCATGCAGAGCTTATTGGCCGAGGTCAGGAGTTTGGGTTTTATCCTGCCAGCTATGGAAAGCTTCCAAAATGTTTCAAGTAGAGGAGTGACCTGATCCATTAAACAACTGCAAAAGTCACAGCCCTCAAGGGCAACTGCTGGAGGAACACTGTGAAACCCAAAAAAGAACCTCCTGCCTAAGAGTGATTGGCACCAGAGCCTGGAGCAAGCAAGACCTCCCTGCCCTTGGGCTGTGAAAGCCCAGCCTTTACTTGCCTGAAATGGTTTAAGAGGGATGGATGTTCCTTAGGGAGCGCAGAGCCTGGACTACGTGACTAAGGTTGTTCTTGTGGCTATAACACTGCTGGGGTTATTCCCAAACATAATGTTCTAACAGTATTTCTAAGCACTGATTCCATCCAAAGGTGGGCAGCTAGGTCTTATCAAATAGAAGATACTAGAGTCAAGCCAGTTAAACTATTTACCTTAACTAAAAGAAGCAAATACAAGCCAAGCTTGAAAAGAGAACAGGAGATTATGATGCTGCAGAGATTTTTGACCAATATTTCTCTCCTGTGGCCCATGACTCACCTGCATCACAATCACCTACAGGACTCATTACAAATGCAGATTCCTGGTCTCCCGCAACCCAGACCTACTGAATCAGAATGTGGCTTAGAATTTGGAAGGGATCTTCTATGGCACATGCATTCCCGCCTAATTATTAGCATAATATAATGTAAGGATAGAAAAACACTATTGGTTATATGCTCTGAGTCTTCTAGACCACCCCAGAGCCGTGAGCATTTTAATGAGTCTCAATTTTAATTTGCAGAAGTATGGATATTTGAATCCAGATAAACAATTTAATCTGTTAAGAAATGTAAGTTGCTTTAATATATTTTTGCTGTTTCTTAACAGCTTTGAGGTAAAATTAACATATAATAAACTATGTTTAAAGTATACAATATGATAAATTTTGACATACACATTCATGAAACCATCACCACAATCAAGATAGTGTTTCTTCATGCCCCTTGATAATCCCACTCTCCTGCTCCTCCTCCCCTTTACCCCATTCCCAGGCAACCACTGATCTTTCACTAAAGATTCTTTTGCATTTTCTAAAATTTTTTTATAAATGGAATCCATACATTACATCCTCTTTATTTAGTCTGACTTCTTTTACTCAAAATAATTACTTTGATCTATGTTGGGACGCCTGGCTGATTCAGTCGATAGAGCATCCAACTCGATCTCGGGGTCATGAGTTTGAGCCCCATGCTGGGTGCAGAGATCACTTAAATAAAATGTAAAAAAAAAAAAAAAAAAGATTCATTTATGTTTTAGATATAGTTTATTTTTATTCCTGCATAATGGTCTATTGTATAGATACACAATTTGTTTATCCATTTAACTGCTGATGGATACTTGAGTTGTTTAGACTTTTTGGCAATTACAAATAAAGCTGCTATGAACAAGTCTTTACATGGCACATGGTTTCATTTCTCTTGGACGTATACCTAGAAGTAGAATGGATGGGTAATCTGGTAGATGTATGTTTAACTTTTTAAGAAACTGCAAACTGCTTTCAAAAATCTTTTTATCATTTTACATTTCCACCAGCAGTGTATGAAAGTTCCAGCTGCTACATATACTGCCTACACTTGATCAGTAATTTTTATTTTAGACATTCTTGTAGATGAACAATGGTAACACACTGTGGTTTTAATCTGCATTTCCCCTATGACTAACAATGTTGATCAATAAGCATGGATGTAGTGGTCATCAATATATCTTCTTTTGTAATGTCTATCTAAACCTTTTGCCCAAGGGAGAAGGGTTATTTTCTTACAGTTGAATGTTGAGATTCTTTATATATTCTGGATACAAGTCCTTCATCAAATACATGCTTTACAAATATTTTCTGTCTATAGCTTGTCTGTTTATTCTCTTAATAGTGAATTTTTAAAAGTACACATTCTTAATTTTGATTAAATCCAGTTTGTTGATTTTTTTCCCCCTATGAATCATGCTTCTGATGCAGATCTAACCCTAGGTAAAGACAACCTCCTATGTTTTCTTCTAGGTTTTTGTTTTAGATTTTATTTTAGGTCTGTGATCCATTTTGAGTTAATTTTTGTATATGACATAAAGTGAGAGTTGAAGTTTGTTTTCTGTTTCTTTTATACAGATACACAATGGTTCCAGTGCCATTTACTGAAAAGAAAATTCTCTCACCACTGCATTGTCTTTGAACCTTTGTCAAAAATCAATCCTCAGACATGTGTGTCTGTTTCTCAACTTTATTCTGTTCCCATGATTTATCTTTACATCAATACCACACTGTCTTGATTATTGTAGCTTTATAATAAATCCTCCAACACTGTTCTTTTTCAAAGTTGTTTTGGGTATTTTAAGTTCTTTGCATTTCCATATGAACTTTAGAATCAGCTTGACAATTTCTATAAAAAAAAAAAGACTGTTGCAATTTTTATTGGACTTACAGATCATTTGGACAGAACTTTAACAATACTGAATCTTTCAATCCATGGGTATAGTATACCTCTCCAATTATTTATGTACTCCTTAATTTCTCTTAGCATTGTTTTCTAGCTTTTGGAGTACAGGTTTCATGCATCTTTTAGCGTATTTGTCCATAATATTTCATAGCTTCAATGCTATTGTAAGTTGTATTTTTTATTTCAATTTCTGATTTTTTGTTGCTAGCATATACAAATGTAACTGAATTATGTATATTGATCTTTTACCCTGCAACTTTAAAGTCACTGATTAAGTCTAGTAGTTTTTTTGCAGATTTCACAAGATTTTCTATTTAGGTAATTATGCCAGGCACAAATATCTCAGTGTCTTTTTATATTTTTTCCTTCATTGTTTCTTTCTTTCTTTTTTGCCATATTGTACTGCCTAGTTGCTCCAGTAAAATGTGTTGACTAGCAGAATGGGCATCCTTGTCTTGGAGTCTTCCAAACAAGACTCAAGAAAAGCACTGGAGAAAAGCATTCAATCTGGTACCATTACATATAACATCAGCTATACATTTTTCAAAGATATCATTATTGTCAGGAAGTTTACTTCTATTCTTTGTTTACTAGGTGCTTATATCAGGAATGAAGTTGAATTGTGTCAAAATGTTTTGGGTTTGTTTTGTTTTGCAGTTATTGAGAGGACATTTAAATTTTTTTAATTTTAAATTGTTGAATTGGTGACTCCACTTGTTTAACTTTCAAATATTAAATCAACACTGAATTCCTGAGATAAACACCACTTAATTTTGATGTATTATCCTTTTACATATTATTGAATTTGACTGCTAACACTTTGGTAAGAATATTGCATCTATGATCATGAGGACTGTCAATACATAGTTTTATTTTCTTGTATTGTCTGTCTGGTTGTGGTACCTTTCTCACACTGTCTCATCAGCTAAGTTGAGTCTTTCGTCCTCTTCAATTTACTGGAAAAGTTTATGTAGAATTCATTATTTCTTTCTTTCTTAAATGTTCAGTAGAATTTCTTCATGAAACTCTCTGGCCCTGGAGTCTTCTTTGTAGGAAAGTTTTAAGCTATTATTAAGGTTAACCATTTCTTCTTGAATGAGCTTTGGTAGTTTGTATCTTTTCTATAGAAGTTGTAGAAATACTGGCATAAAGTTCTCCTTTATTATCCCTTAAACATCTGCAAAATCCATAGTGATATTACCGCTCTCATTTCTGATATTGGTAATTTGTGTCTTCTCTCCTTTTCTCCTTATAAGTCCTACTAGAGATGTATCAATTTTATTGATCTTCTCAAAGAGCCAGCTTTGAGTTTCATTGATTTATCTCTATTATTTTTCTGTTTTCTGTTGATTTCCACTGTGATGTCTAATACTCGTGTCTTCTCCTTCCTTTGGGTTTTAAGTGTCTTTCTCATTTTATCAAAGTGGAGGATGAGGTCATTAGCTTGCAACCTTTTGTAATACAGCAATTTAGTGCTATAAATTTCCCCTTAAGACTATGTTAGCTGCTTCTCACAAATTTTGATACATATTGTTTTTCATTTCTGCTCAACTCAAAATACTTTTTACTTTTCCTTTTTGATTACTTTTTTGACCCATGGGCATTTTTAAGTGTGCTACATAATTCTCAAAAATCTGGGGGTTTTCAAAATATCTTTGATATTTAGTTCTATTTTACTTCCATCATGATCAGAGAACATACTGACTTGAATCCTATCAAATTTATTGAGGCCTGTTTTATGATCCAGAATATAGTCTATCATGGAAAAAAATACTCTGTATAAACTTGAAAAGAATGTGTATTCTGCATTGTTGGGTAGTTTGAACTATAAAATTCAATTAGAACAAAATGGTTTATAGTGTTGTCCGAGTCTCCCATATCCTTACTGATTTTCTGTCCACTTGTTCCATGAAGTACTGGGAGACGGGTGTTGAAATTTCTGATTAAGACTGTGTAATCTATTTTTTCTTGCAATTGTCTCAGTTCTTGTATCTTTAGGATTATAAGATCCCATTGAGAAATTGGCACTTTTGTCACTATGAAATGACACTCTTTATCCTAGGTAATATTCTTTGTTCAGAAATTTACTTTGTTTGGTATTAATCAGTCCTGCTTTTTTTTATTAGTTTCAGCATGATATACCATTTTCCATACTTTTGTGTCTTTGATTAAAAATGGGTTTTTTACAGATGATATAGAGTTGGGCCTTTTTTTTAATCACATCTGACAATTTCTCTCTTTTGATTGGGATTTTTGGACCATTTATATTTACTGTGATTAATGATATGGCTGGATTAACCTCTCATATTGCTGTTGGTTTTCTATCTGTCCTACTTGTTCCCTTTTACTTCTTTCCTACATTATTTTGGATTATCTTTTATGATTACATTTCATTTGCTTTTTGGCTTATTAACTGTTATTTTAGTAAGTTTTACAGTTTACCGTATTCATCTTTATCACATGCAACCTTTGTGATAACGGTACCACTTCATACAGAAGTAACTTACAACTTTATACTTCCATTTCCCACTAAGTTTCTCATTTCTCTTGGAAAATTTTATCCATTTTTTCTTCAAATATTTTTTTTTGTCTGTCTTGCTTCTCTCTCTTTCCTTTTAAGGACTCCACTGACACATATATTAGACCACATGCAGTTGTCCCAGAGATCACTGGTGCTGTTCTTGCTTGGGTTTTTTTGTTTGTTTCTCAGTCTGTTCTCCTCTTTGTTTTATTATGGATAGTTTCTATTGCTATGTCTTCAAGTTCACTGATGCTTCCACCTTCAGTGCTGGTTTCTTGAATTTATAAACTTAAAGCAGTTATAACGGTTTCAGTGTCCTTGTCTATAAATTCTATCATCTGTGTAATTTCATAGTTGGTTTCCATTGACAGATTTTTCTCTTCACTATGGGTCATATTTTCCTGCTTCTTTGCATGCCTTATGGGGTTTTTTTTATCAGATTGCTAGACATTATGAATTTTACTTTGTTGAGTACTGGATATTTTTGTATTCCTCTAAACGTTTTGATTTTTTTTTTTTTCTGTATCACAGTTAGATTGCTTGGAAACAGTTTCTTTAGGTCTTTTTTTTTTTTAAGTTTCACTGGATAGGATCAACACTTAATCTTTGGCTAATGTCTTCTACTACTAGACAAAACCCTTCTGAGTGTTCTATTCAATGTCCTGTGGATTATGAGGTTTTCTGTTCTGAATGACAGAAACAGGAACTATTTCTGCCACTATATGATCCGCAAAGATATGTTTCCTCTAATCCTTGTAGTTGATTCATTCTCCAGCCTTGAGTAGTTTCCTCACATGCATGTACTGATTAGTACCACTCAACCAAAGATTTGATGGGACCCTCTATAGATCTCTATAAAGGTCTCCACTCTGCTAGTCTGCCCTGTGCACTCTAGCCACTTTGACTTCCCAGACTGCAGCCATGTCTTCTAAACTCAGAGAAACTACTGGGATTTCCTTTCCTGTACCATGGTTTGGAAACTCTTCAGACATTAAGCTGAAATGATCATAGGGCTCACTTTATATGTTTCCCATACTTCAGAGATACCATCCTTTGTTGCCTTATGCCTAATGACTTGAAAGCCATTATTTCCTATATTTTGTCCAGTTTCACAGTTTTTTGGGTGGGAAAGTAAATCCTGTTCCTCTTACTCCATCCTGATTGGAAGAGGAAGTCCTGAAAATACCTTTACCACAGCACTCCCTACATTTGTTTTTGTAACGGACCCTCACAAGACCATACCTTCTTTAAGGCTAGGGAACACACTTTATTTACCACTACACATAAAATACATTCAATTAGCACTGACTGAACTGAGTTATGGTAGAGTGTGTCTCAGTAATTCCTACTCTAGTAAGCATGGGCAAGATAACTAACTCCCTCTTGTCTAATATAAGGTACGAGACTCTGGATTGCTAGGTTCTGATCACACTTCCACCACTAAAGGGCCTACATAATTTTGGACAAAGTACATAATTTCAATAGGTCTCAAATGTGAAATAGAGATAACCTTGTTCATTTCAAAAGTTGGCTGGGAATAACATTTTAAGGGATTAAAAAAGACCAACCAAAAGGGTTATCAAAAGCAATAACAAGAATCTCTCAGGGAATCCAAGAAATGGCCAGACCTGCCAATACCTTTTTGAAGTTACTATGATTTAGTATTCATAAACATTACATTCTAGAATTGTAAAACGCTGGAACTGGAAAGGATCCTTTCACATTTTTACAGACAGGAAAACTAAGACCAGAGAGGTTAAGTGATCCACTCAAGGTCACACGGACAGTCAGTAATAGAGCTGGGATTGGAACTCTTCCTATTACAACACAATGCCTTTCAGTTCAAACCATCATTTTCTTATTGTTTTCATTGATGATTGTTTTTCACTCATTCTTTGATTTCACAATCTCAGTGTGGTGCAGTCCCATGGATGGAGTGGATTACAATGTCATAAATTTTTTTTAATTGTGAAATCCAAAGGTCACTTGCATAACTGTCATGGTAGGCAGTAGGAGGATGATTTATAGATGCAGGAAATATTCAGCTGCAAAGGATTCTTCTGGCAATTAATAGTATTCATTCTATGCCACATGCTGGAGTTTAAAGCTGGAACACTCTTTAAAAAAACCCAAGACCAACATGTAACTGTACATTTCACTGTTTAGTGCTCTTGGGATTAAAATGTCACTATGTCTGAGGGCAGAGCCCTGACTGACCAAGACCAAGGTTTGGCAGACAAAAGTAATCCAGGGCAGGAACCGAATGGAGGATTAAAGTCCAGAGGGGATGGATGTTGAGGTGAAATCTACTGAGCTCCCCCTATTGGACAGGCCCAGAAGAAACAGCCCACAAAAAGGGAAAATCAGAAAACATTGTCCTCCAAAACACAATGCAGCACAAGTCCGTGGGCCTCTCTGGAGCTGAGGTTAAGGGGTAAATGAGAAGGGCAGGAAGCCTGGAAGAATCAGGCCCTCATTTTACTTGAGTTGTGACAAAGAGGCAACATGGTAAGGGGTCCTCTCATTATAATTTCCTGGAGGAATTCTGCAATGTTCAGGATATCATTTAGAATGAACTCTCTGGTTCTGTACTGATGGTGGAATGCAGCACAGTTGCTCCCTGGCTCCTGGAAATTTCTTATAAGTAGATCCTCTGTTAGAGGAGCCCAGCAAAGGGTTCACATGGCCATTCATGCTGTGGTCTTTAAGAATGTCCTGACCCTTAATTGTTCAGTGCACAACCTCACAACTATATGTTGCAATCCTGCCTGAATATCTTGAGACAAGATATACAGACATAGGAGTTATTTGGTGTTCCGCATAATTTACTAGGGATGCAGGGATGATGTAAGACTTACCCACCTAGTTAAGTATCTAAACAAAAACATTTCTCTTTTTGGCCAGGATTTGGGTTTCTGATATCTGGTTTGTAACAGTGAAAAGAAATAAGAGGCCAGCTAAGTAGAAAAACATCTTTATTCAGAGGCAGGTAAAAATTGTACATTTACAGGCTGAGGAAAAGAAACCACATATAATAACAGGTGAGTTTATTTGTGTATTTGTACATTAGTCAGGATAGTACGATTATGGTATGGTCACCTAAAAAACCCAAAACTTCAATGGCATAAAACTACAAAGGTATATGCCAATGGCAGATCAACTGAGGGCTCTCACCCCAATATCCAAGCTCATGGAGCAGCCACTATCTGAAACTTTCCCAGCAAATGTGACAGAAGAGAAAGAGAATACTAAGTTACCACAGCTTCCATCTGGAAGTGACACACACTGGCTTTAGTTAACATTTACTGGCCTAATCAAGTCTTGTGATCGTGTCTGACAGTGCCCAGGAAGTGGAATTTTCCCCACAAGAAGGGGAACTGGCAACTGGTTAACAGTCTTCCACAGGACGGAGAGAAAAGGTTTCAAAGAAGTCAATCTAGAAGAGTGTCCTAATATTTGGGGAAAAGATATGTTATGTTACGTTATATTATGATTTACTCATACATTCATTCATTTAACTAGACTATTACTCTTTGCCAAGCACTGGGTAGTGTCACTTCAGAGCCTGTGCTATTGCCCACTGACTATGGGGCCTGCCCAAGTAACCACCCGTTTTTCTCACCAGAGTGATCTGGTAAGGAAGCTGGGAAGACTATGGCATCAGAAGAGAAATGAGAGGAGAACACTGCCTCATCCAGGAGAGGAAAATGGGACCAGCCACAAACTTCTGAATACACAAGCTAAAGAACATCAAAAAAACAAAAACAAAAAAAAACGATGCATCTTGCTGCACAAGGCAAAAGAAAATCTGGAAGGGAACAGCAGAGACTGGAGGAAGAAGGAGACCACAGTGAACTACCGAAGTACATCACTGAGGGACGTCTGAGAGGAAGGGAGGACATCAGAGAAGACAGTAAGCCCAAATCAAGGCCTATCCCCAGACACCAGCCATCAACCACCCTCACGTAGGAGTCTATGAACATAGACCCCTGGGCCAGAATACACACACACACACACACACACACACACACACCAACAGACCAGTGTGCTTCCTGGCAAGGCCGCAGGCCACTCCATGGCCCAGCTGCCCTCCTGGGACAGCCACCATCTTTCTCTCCCTTTTCCATCTTGAATGGCAATTAGGAGAAGGTTAACTGAGTGTCTTTCTCCCAGGAATCCTCTTCCACTTTTCTAAAATCACAGCGTTAGCAAAAGAAAATCCCAGCTTAGGCTAACAGGTAGGAGCGTGGTGCGGCCCTGGGAGCTGCTGTTGGAAGTGGGGAGATTGGGCGAATCTTCCCAGCGGGAGGTTAATACTCATCATTCGGAGTTGCAGCTGAGGCCCATTTGAGTGACAGGCAGCCGGGAGCTGAAAGAGCTGCTCGGATCCCAGAACTGCTGGCATGCAGGCTTGAAAGAGATTTATTTCAGGATAATTAGCTGGGAGTATTAAAGGTGGCCAGGAAGATCCGCAATTACTGTTTAGCAAACAGAAAGGAGACACACACATGCAAAAAAAAAAAAAAAAAAGCCAAAAATGAAATTAAAAGACCCAAATTTTTCTCCACTTGAAAGCTGTTGAATAATTGAAAAAAAAAAAAAGCTCAAAGCAACTTTACTATATTCAGGCACACATATAGAAGTGTCAGAGGGGGAAGGAAGGGAAGAAAAGAAGGGAAAGAACAGAGTCTTGGGTGACAAGACTGATGGCAAAAATAGTCTCTTCGAGCCTGGGTATTTGGGGTACAGAATCTTATGACAAATTGTTCTTATACCAAAAGGAACTTTTCATACCTCTTTTCTTTGTTGCTTCCTTTTACTGATACAAAAAGACCTGTGCCAACACTAGCATTCCTTCAGCTTAAAAAAAAAAAAAAACAGATTAAATCAAATCATACTAAAGTGCACATATCTGAAACAAGAAGAGTCACATTTCCTAGACATTTGGAAAGAAGGAAGGAAAGAAAGAAGGGAGGGAGGAAAGCAGGGAAGGAAAGAAGAGGCCCTGTACTTTATCCTCTGTGCACTGGAAGGAATGAGAGGCTTCACCGGGGGCCAGAGGAGCTCGGTCCTGGCACCTTCCAGAGTCAGAGGGCTGGGTATTTCATCCTCCCATTTTTCACTTGTCCACTCTGGCCAGAGACAAGGCTGTCTAAAAAGAAAGACAGCACTCCTTTTACCATAAAGTGACCAAAAATGGGATTTTCTAAATAGCCCTATCAGGGAGAGCCCTATTTCTGATCGGGACAATACGAGGGGCATTTTCTTCTCCATGTCTGGTTACCAACATTAGCCAAGGAGGTAAATGGGGCTGCATCCCTTCATGTACTTTCACTTTTGGAGCACTCCAAAGAGGAGCCCAAAAGGTCCCCGTCCACTCTCAGAATTCACTCACTAGAGATGCATTCCTTCCTCAGGTTTTAAATTTTCCCTCTCAGGTGTTTCCCCATAAAAAGGCTCCTTGGAGAACAGATCTTTAAGTTTTTATGAGCTGAGGTCTTGGCCTAGAGTCTTTCAAAAGCCTTCAGAAATAAATGTCAGGCCCCTGGCGGAGGGATCTGAGGAAAAAGGCACCAGGAGGGAGGGGTGGGACGAGTGTGAGGAAGGAAAAGCAAGGTGGCCTCCCAGATTCCACCTTCTCAAATCTGGTCAAGCGTGAATACCACACTAACTACTCAGTAAGGCTGGCAGGTTTACAAAGAAAAGACTAAGCCTCTGGCCATGTGTGTTTACATCTTGCCGAAAAGATCCGTAGAATTTTAAAACACATAAAACAATAGTTTATATTATTTATGGAAATATATATATGGTAAAAGTATAAAAGTATGCCCAGCAATGATACACACAAACTTGCCAGAGGACGAGAGCCTAGGACTGTAGCTCTGTCAAGTCTTTATTCTTTAAAACAAGGTAATAACACCAAAGGGAAATAAAGAAAGGTAAACAGCTTGAGAATTACTACAGAGGGAAGCCTAATTTGCCACACATTCAAGTGTTCCCAGGAAGTGTCACATTCGAAGGTGTAGGATTCATCAGGGAAGGTTCTGCTCCCACTCACAAACAGCCTCCATCTCCCATGACTCCCCTGGTTACAATGCCAGTCCTGACTTCCCAGTCCATGTTGTGTGGCCACAGAGAAAAGTCTCTTGTTTTTCAGGTCTTACCTTCTTCATAAGATCACAGATTCCAGTGGGGAGAATGTCTTCTTCTGCCTGCTCAGGATTCCACACTGAGCCTGTCATATAGCTGGGCTCCTGCAAGCATGTGAAGGTAGAACAGAATTCTGGGAGGAGAGGAGGTTCAGTTTTTCAGGCAATTAGGAATAATTACACAGTTTAAGGATATTCACTGGAGCACTGTTTACAATTTATTTTAATAAAATCACTTGTTCCTTTGTTTTTTTTAAGATTTTTTTATTTATTTACTTGGGTAGAGGAGAGCACAAGCAGGGGTAACAGCAGAGGGAGAAGGAGACTTCCCACTGAGCAAGGAGCCTGACCCGGGGCTCAATCCCAGGACCCTAGGATCATGACCTGAGCCGAAGGCAAATGTTTAACCGAATGAGCCACCCAGACACTCCTGTTTACAATTTAAAAAATGGAAACAATTAAATATTTATCAATAGGAAATAGTTTATATGAAGTAAGGCATATCAATAATGTGGAATTTTTTTAGATTATTTATTTGAGAGAGAGAGCATGAGCAGGTGGAGGGGCAAAGGGAGAGGGAGAGAGAATCTCAAGCCGACTCTGGGCAGAGCCGATGCAGGGCTCCATCTCACATCCCTGAAATCATGACCTGAACCAAAATCAAGAGTCGGCACTTAACAGACTGAACCACCCAGGTACCCCAGTAATATGGAATATTTTACAGAATACTTAGAAGAGTAAGAGTTATGGCAAGTTATCCAAGATGTAGTAAATGAAAAATGCAAGTCCCACTTTAAACACTTGAACACTCAAAAAGAAAAAAACAAACAAACAAAAAAACCACTTGAAGCACTTAAAACTATACATACAGTACATAAACATTTTTACATGTTATTAGAGCTGGACAGCTATATACAATATCAGTCATTATTCTAACCTGTATCTCCTCACTCCCTACGCCCCTATGTATACAAACGGGTCATACAAAATGAAAATGTCCATGTGGCCCTTCCAGCCTTTGGTTTACTTTGGTTACTAAATGATCTAAACGACACAGGAATCATACTATCTTTAGGCATGGGAGTCTTTGTAGAAGAGCCTGGTGACTCAAGTGCCTCCTTGGGCACATGAGACAACTTACCCCTCCCGTAGGCCCTGTCCTTGCCCAAGGAAAAGGTAAACGTATGGACAAGGTCCCATCCCATAGAAGCTATCCCTGATCTTGGGGCCTCTCCCTATCTCCCGATCTCAGAGCCTCTGCCTCCTTTCCAATCCTACCATGCCCCCACCCCCAGTTGCTGGAGCTTTCAGAAAGGGAAGCTATGGGCAAGCAATTTCAGCTCAGACGTCACAATACAAAGCTGGCTCCTCCTTAGAATGGGAGAAGGAACAGTAAGAATGGAATACAAATTAATCTCAATAAATTATCCTGCTATGGAGAGATGGACAGATGGAAGGAAAAAAAGGAGAGGGTAGGATACGATACGATACGGACTGGGTCACAGCGTCAGGATTCTTTAGAAACAGAAACAACAGGATGTATATATGGACAGAGCAATGTATTAGTTCTACTGAATTGGCTCACGTAATTGTAGAGGCCTGGAAAGTCCAAAATCTACAGGGTAGGTCAGCAGGCTAAAGACCCAGGAAAGAGCTGCAGTTTGAATCCAAAGGCAGTCTTTGTTCTATTAGGGCCATCAACCTGACTGGATGAGACCCACCTATATTATGGACGGGGACCACCTTTACTGGAAGTCTACCAATTTAAATGTTAATCTCATCTAAAAAACTCCTCCACAGAACATCCAGAATAACGTTTCACCAAAGGTCTGTGCATTCTGGCCCAAGCTGACACATAAAATTAAGCATCACAAGTCGATAAAGAGGAAGATAGGCATGTAGCTGTGGAAATACATGACAGAAATAGACAAGAGCTAGAGAGAGGAGACAGATACATAGTCTCTGGAAAGAACTACTTCCACAGTGGTTATTCTGGGAAGAAATGAAATATATTTCTTACTTGTTAAAATGTTTTACAATGAGAATGTACTAATACATTATTTGTGGGTGTGTGTTTACTTTTTTTTTTTTTAAAGAACAAAGATTCTGAAGGGAAGGAAGGGAAAAGAATGCTATTTATGCCTTCAAACTGCTGACAAAGGAACTCTGCTGTCCTCTACTGCTCCTTTGTAGAAGGGGTTAGTGCTGCTGTCACCTCTCAGATGCCAGGCGGGGTGTAAGGCACTGGGTGCGGAGAAATGAATACAACAAAGGAAGCCCCAAACTCATGGAATCTACATTTACATCAACTCATTTCAACAAGTCTATAAAGTAGGCACTAATGTCCTGCTTTTGCAGATGAGGAAATATGGACTAGATGATATTAAGAAAATGTGTCTAGGTCACACATGTTCCAGAACCTTATTTCGTCTATCCTCAAAATCTCTCGCTCCTCTTGGGATGAACACTGGACTCCCTTGGCAAAGGGAGTCTGTGTCTCTTGGATATTAGCACAACAAGCATGTTGCAGCTTTTTCAAAGAGATTTCCATTTCCCTTCAGCAGCAAGATAAACTTTCCATCGCCTGCAGCTCCTGGGCCGTGGCTGGCAGCGGCTATACCACAGGCGTGCCAAACGCAAAGAAAGTTCGAAGGACAAACGCAGCCAGAAAGCATCAGAGCTTTCCATCCAGCTTCCAGACTTATTATTTCTTATTATTTCTTGAGAGCGTCCACTGCTCTTTTTAAACAAGGGGCCTATTTTGTGAGCTGCTCAATGGTCTATTTTAAACTCATGGCTGTGTTTGTTTACATTCAATCCCAGGCCTTGCCCTTTGCAATAAACCGTCACTGGCATCGTGCAGAAAAGCATCGAGGAGACTGCCATATCACTGTTTACAGCTTTCTCACTTGAAGAAAAGGGGTGGAAATCGAATATTTGCAATTGTCCCAATTCTGAGAGGGCCCTAGAGAAGAAAGATGGTGCCAAGCGTACAAGTCTAAGGATTCCTGGGGCAGCAATGAGTAAGTAGTACAGAGGCACCAGAATGGAAGAGAGAAGAAGAAACTTGATAACTTATTCAACAAACACTTACTGAGCACCAACTATGGTATGTTTGCCAGGCACTGTTCTAGGTACCTGAATACAACAATGAACACAACAAAGAAGCTGCCCTCAGGAACTAACATTCTCTTGAGGGGAAGCAGATAACAAACAATAATTAATAATACATTATATTATATATATATATATACATATATGTTATATGTATGACAATATGTTAATAAAAATAATTATTAATAAATATGTTGGAGAAATATTAGGTGCTGCACATGAGAAGCCCAGGCCTTAATGTGACATTGGCCAATCATTTAGAAGTTGTGACATCTGAACTCTGAACATTGTTGGTCTGATTTTATCACCTCCTTAATCCTTTTCATCACCTTGGCCCAAATCTCTGCTCACCAAGGCTAAGCTACAGCATGACCGGGAAGGAAGCCAGGTTGATCCTCAACACCCTCTAGCCCCTTCCAGCCTTTTGCCCACAGCAAAGCTGCAGTCTCCACACTGACACCCAGCAGGCCCTCTCCTCTGCTCTAGGACCCTCAGGTCAGGGAGAGAACAGGTCGCTACAAACACATGTTTTACTCTGTATGGGCTCTGGCTTACCTCTTGCAAGTATTTGCTGTTCAAATGTGAAGCCCTCTCTCCTCCAAGGGCAATGCTTAACCCAAAAGCCTACCCCTGGTGGAGGAATTTTATACTTTGTGAAACCTGAATAAGCAAGATATTTGTAAGCCAAGAGACCTTCTGGGCACTCTCCTGGGATCATATAAATCTCCCTCTCTGTCCCTACATCTGCCTCTTGCATCCTTCACTTGTCAAATGTCATGTTTTCCAAGGACCAGCAGTCACTATGACATGGGAGTAGGGAGGGTGAGAGGAAGCAACAGAGACAAAGAGACATCAGAAAACCTGCACATTTGAGCAAGACATTTGTTAAGAAGGTCTTTGAACCCCTCAGGGAGAAGTCCATCATAGATCTGATCCCATGGTCTATGCAAAGGGACCCCCACACTGCAGTGATGTTTTTGACAAGACCTGTGATTGATCTGCCGGTTCACTAATGAATGGACCTGGAATTGCACATTGCTTTGGCTCTAGAGAAAGCATATGATTACAGCATGCACAGTGGCAAATGCTATAATTAAAGATGCAAAACAGGGTTCATTACACACCCATTTTCAGTGCTTAGAACTTTCTGAAACAGTTTCCTTTTCAGAAGCACCATCTGCAGGTGATAAGCCTCAGGAGACTTTCTTTCACCCAGGACATACCAAAAAAAAATTAAAGAGTAGGATTGGGGTAGGGGAAGGGAGCTTACAAATCTTTAGAATGAAAAAAAACAGAAACAAAACAAAAACCAAAAAGGAACCTACCTTGTCCAGTGAAAAAGTGGAAGAAGGATGGACACACCTCTCAGAATAGGGACCCGCATAGCTGGGTCTGGAGAGTTAGGACAAATGCTGGCTTGCATTCAGAAGGCAGCACTTGGAAATTATATCATAGCTCTGAAAGATCGCATCTCAAAGTAGATCACTGTAAGACACGGTTTGTCCTGTGATACTAGGTTCACAGCAGTTTCTACTGAGCCATTAAAAAATGAGTAAAATAACTATAATCAGAACAAAGACAAAAACACCCATTGTGAATGTATAGCACACCTTCTCCACCAAAAGCACCAAATAAATTGCTTGGATGTACCTGACGTCTCTGAGTTAGAGCAGATAGAGGAAATGGTCCTTATTTTCCAGGTGGGGAAAGGAAGGTAATGAGGTACAGAGAGGTTAGGTGAGCTGCCTAGGGAGAAGGAGCAGGTCAACAGCCAAATCAGGACAAAAACTGGCACTCCTGATTCCCAATTCAGTGTTCATTCTCCTCAGACTGCACTGTCTCAGAGATGTCAAACACATTATGCAAGAATATCAGGAGTCTGTGTTGAGGCAGAAAACCTTGGTTTCCAGTTAATAAAATCATCAGTATATACACAGCACAAAAATGCTCTCCCCAGCTGAGGGTAGACCATGGAGTAGGCCCTGGGAGCCCAGGTACCCCCCAAGCAGCACAGCCCTTTAAACACTGGGTAACAGCGAGGCTGTGAGATGCTGCACCTCTTATCTGCACCCCTTTCAGGACGCATGATTAAATGCGAGCTTAAAGGAGCCTCCATGTTTGCAGAGGCAGGGTGGAGGAAGGAGGTTACTGATGCTGGAGGCACCTACCTGACTAGTCTCAAATTTTGGACCTTCTCTTGATCTTAAAATATAAAAGGGTGGGGGGTGTGAAAGAGAAAAAGAATGTCACATTGGCAGCCGCAAAGACAGTAAGACTGCAAGTTCTGACCAGGCAAGCTAGGAACACCTCGTTCTAAATATTCATGCCCTCTGGCCCTCCTCACGAAGCATTCTAAAGGACACTTGGGCGTGGGCCACTGGTGTGCAAACTGCATATATGCATGTACACACCTCACACAGGTTATTTTCTGTAACTACTTAAGGAGACTTTTGTGACACTGAACTAGAAGATAATTTCACAAAATCATAGAATCTCTCTCCCTAGGGAGGAAAACTCAGGAAGTCATTGGTCAGCACCTCTGACTTGAGCCAATCTAGGGAGGCACCTTTAAAGACCTCCAAAGACAGATGCAGTAGAACACTCCTCACTTACCTCTAGGAGCGCTTAACTGCTTCGCTGCTAGAAAGTTCTTCCTTAAGAACTTACATCCTCTAGGCTGTGGCTTAAACCAACTCCCTCCCCTCTATCCTGTCATTGTCAGAAGCACATTTGCCTTCTTATGGCAAATTCCAATTTTTCTCTTTAGTACTGGTAGCAACCAAGAATTGCTGTGTAAAAGAGGACAGCATGCAGAGTTATGTGAAAACAAGTAAAAACCATGGATAAGGATCTTTAACTATAATCTAGACGTGTACTTCTACCTTAAGTTGATAACAACAGCTTAAATCACCAGGCCATACCTGAGATGGCTTTTGTAAAAACTTCAGATATTTCTGCCTAGAATGACCAGTTTAAATGAAAACTCAAAGTTTAATAGTAACTGCAGTTTTGGGGCATTCTATTTCAGCACTAATTAGAATTTCTGGTGTATACCAGGGAAAAACTGAAGATTCTAAATTGAAGGTTCAATGAACACTGCTAAGGCCACTAAAATGTGCCCCACAATCATGGAACACTACATCCAAAACTAATGATGTAATGTATGGTGATTAACATAACAATAAAAATTAAAAAAAAATAAAATAAAATGTGCCCCACATTGCCCTCATGTTGTTGTTGTAGGGAATCAAGAAATCTGGGCTTTGGATCCTAGTATAACCCCTAACCAGGTTGATTGTTACATAACCAGGTTGCTGTGCAACCCTAGGGAAATAACTTAACAGCCCTGAACTTGAGCTTTTTTCACCTGTGAAGTAAACTTATCAGTACAAATGATCTCAAAAGGGGACTAAGATGTCTAAGACTCTGCCTAATAAGTGTGTGACGATGATGAATTGAGATAAAGCTGTGTGAACTACTTAGCTCAATGCCTGTAAGCACATGGTAAGCACTCAATATAAATGTTCGCTGTAATTACCAGCTAGTGATAGGCACAGTCTGGGCTCACCAACCGGAAACAGAGCTTTATGTCCTACTCCACTGTCCTGTGAGAACTCCACCACTGAGCCCCCAAAGATCTAGCAACAGGTAAATTCACACTAGTTGTAGAAAACTATCTACACCCACAAGTGAGTCTGTGAAACTTTAGAAAGATGAGGATGGCATCAAGAAAACCACAAAGCCCCCTGAAGTCATTAATTCAGGCTGTTGCTTTGCAGCTAGCCAGCATTACCCCAAATCAGACCAATCCTGCATCTTAATTACTCAATTGCTGAGCCTCAGTATCATGCCTTAGTACTACGGTATACGGTTTATGTCATTCACTGCACCTCCTTACTGTTTCCTTCTCCTGCACAAACAGGAAGACTGCATGTCCCAGCCTCCCTGGCAGTTGGGTTGGGGCCATGTACCTGAGTGAGCTCTGTCCATCAGAATGGTGGGAGTAGTGATAAATGCAACTTTCAGACCCAATCCTTAAAGACATCTGGGAGATATGCCATCTCTCTTTTTCCTTTTGGTGGCAACTGTGGAGGCCACATGTGAAGATGACAAAGTGGTAAGCTGGAAGCTACCTGGATCCAGACAGAGGAGACCTGACTTAAAAACCTGCCCAACCCAAACTGAACTTTGCAAAAGCAAGAAAGAAACTCCCATCATGTTATGCCCCAGCTATGTCAGGGCTTGTTCTGTAGCACAGCTGATTGTATCCTAATGAATAAAGATTCTGGTTTCTCAACATATTAAGGGAATGGACATGTATTAAGTACCTATAGTGTCTGTCAAATGATTTGGCCCCGAAATCAATTTGGTGGATTGTAATCACCATGTTGAATGAAAAATAGAATAGAAAAGAAAATATCAGGAGCTACTTTTAGCATATATGTAAAAACAGTTTCATGAAATTTTGGTTCAGTTTCCTAAGTGTGAGTTATGTATTATATGTGTGCCAGGTTGTGGTATAAACTGCATTTCTTACTGCGACTTGTGCTCAAAAAATGGAAAGCTTATAGCAATCTCATGAAGTAGGCATTATCCCCATTCCACAGCTAAGGGCACCATTCAGAAGGTCTAAGTGATTTTTCAAAGTCATACAGCTACTAAGTGGTGGTACTGGCATCCGGGCCGAGGTCAGTGTGCCTCCAAGTATCATGCATGTTGGTCTCCATCACAGGTGGGACAGCCGGCAGCCACCGGTCCACAGCCACATCAGCCAGCCTCCTCCTGGGGCTCCTGAACATGGAGCCTCCAACCTTACCTGGCCCTTCGCACATTTTTAGGAGCCATGTGTGAGCATTCCGATGGCTTCTATTTGTGGATATTTCAAACAGATGTGCATTAAAAAAAAAAAAAAATCACACAAATTTCTCTGCCTATCTGTAAAATAGGTCAGTTTATATTTGATTTCTCCCAAGTGGTGCCTCAAATACCACAGAAGGAAAACTGAGAGAGAAAGGTTAGCTGATGCCAGGCCAATGATGACAAAAGGGGATCTGATATTTATAAATCCTGAGCATCAGATGGGAAAAAGGGAAGAAAGAGAATCCATTCTTATAAGGCTAGATGAGGTAAAACAGGAAAACTTGAACTCTAACAAGACTTAGCCATCCCACTTACTCTCACTGATCCCTCAAGTGCATCTGTGGACAATTCAAAACTAAAATATGGATACTGCATATCTTGAAAATCAGTTTGAAATATTCCTGGGAGCTTTGCCCCTTTAAATATCAATCTACATGGTTATCAGTTTGGCTCCTAAGTAACTCAGACCTTGATTCTTTGGGAAATTTGAACATTGTCGTCTAATTCAGAAGCTGGAAGAGTACTGTAGGTCTGATTGTGCCTAGTGACAAGAGACAGGCAAGGGGCCATGGCCACTCCAATGGAGGAGTCCAGGGGCCACTTCTATAGGTGTCAGATAACCAGAGCACTAAAGAAGACCAACAACTTGAGCTTTTACTTGGAATGGACAGAGAACATGCTACAGCCAAGTTCATCTCCAACCCCTCAGGGCTAGAATTCAAAAGAAGCTCTGGAATGGCAAACAAGTCTTGGCTGGCAGCTTCCCAGGAAGGGAGGTCGGCTCTCAGTAGGTGGTATGGTACAGGATCTCTAGCCTTATGGCCAGCAGAGGAGCTTCCTGCCTCCAGGCAACCGGGCCTAATGCACACAGGAGGCAGGTACCGAAATGAACAGGATTCTGAGAGCAGTTCTCAACCACTTTAACTAGGGTCTGTTCTATTCTACCATGGCCCCCTGGAGTCACTGCCAGAGACAGACCTTTGTGCTTCCTCGGGGGTCGCCTGAAAATCCACAATCATAAAAGGTTAGCAAAAATGACTTTGTAACCCCCACGCCTTGCCCAGGCAGCTCCACTCTCAAACCCATGTAACAGGCACACATGGACTCGTCACGACTCCCAGACCCTTTCCAGCTGAAGGGTCCTGAGGCAGGACCTTTCACGTTGAATATTTCCAGCTCAAATATTCCATCGGAAACATTTGGGCCCCATCTGAGCTCACATGTTCTGGCATGGCCTCGCCCACATCCCTCCCCATCCACCCCCAAGAAATAACAGTCTGATAGTCCTTCTCTTCTCTGTCTCTTTGGAAAGGGAAGATGTTACTCACTAACCTAACAAGTGTATTTAAAAATTGCAGCTGACTGCCATAGTAAATTCATGTCATGTTTTTTATGATAGATAATATTTCAGAGACACAGTCCTGAATGGAACCTAAAAAAAAAAATCTTCTTAGAAATACAATTTCTGTTCAGAAACTCAGCTGCCCGCTTTCAGCTGTTACTTCTATAGAGACAACACGTTCTGGATCCTGGCAGACAGGCAACAAGGCCAGCTAGGGGCCGGTGCAAAGAAGTTTGTGTGTAACTTAAACTTCATGTGGGAAACTCCAGTCGTGGTAGCACACCTTTAAATCTCATTAAGCCCCTTCTAGGTATCAAAGGTGGGCCAGTCGTGCCATTTCCTGAGTCCTGTCAAGTACAGGGTACAGGAAATTGACAAAAGAGCTTCCATTAGTCTAGCCAAAATTCACATGGCCCTATTATTAAGATGCTGCCTCGTCTGATCACCCTCTTAATCTATCACAACTCCAAAAGGATAATCTTTTAAAAGCTTCCCGCTTTCCCACCCTTTTAACCCCCAAGTCCTTTCCTTTGTTGCTTAAATCAAGGTAAGTTGATTTTGTGCAAAGTTTGGAGGAGAGAATGCTGGTAGCTGGTAGGTGACAAAAAACAAACCAGAGACTTTTCTACCTGGAAGCTGTTCTCTTTGATTCAAGACTGAATGTTAACACTTTGTAAACAAAGATGATTAAAAAATGCTGCCTTCCTTTTTTTTCTTTTCTTTTTTTTTCTCAGAGTCTTCTCACAGTACCGGGCACTCTCAAAAACCCCCATTAGGCACACCACAAGAATACATGGATTACATGCTCTTTGCTGGTTTGTTTTATAAGCCAGGGGCCACTTAAAGAAAAGAGAGCCTCCTGTCCAGGTGTCCCTGCTTGGCAAAATTATGGAGGCAGATTGATGTGATCTAGAGGTAAAGGACATTAACATCTTCAGACCTCTGGCAGGCATACGACCAGGCCAGCTCCAGAGAGGCCTTGAAGAGCAGAGCAAGACTCACTTGCACCCCTGGACATCTCTCTCTCTCTCTCTCTCTCTCTCTCTCTCTCTCTCTCTCTCTCTCTCTCAATAACGACTTTTATTCTGGGACCAGGCTGGAAGGCAGGTGCTCCCCCCCCTCGCGCAGAATGAGGAGCTGAATGGGCATGCAAGATGGACTGCCTACATTATTGATTTAAGACGGCCAGCTGACGGTACACTGCGCCTCCTTTTATTTATTTCCACAAGGTACACCTTTCTCTAAACTGAATTGTCTTTGATTTGAAAGCCAGGGTGTCTTCTCCCCCCACCCCCAAAGAAACTGAATCCCATCTCGACACAGCTGCTCAAAGGCAGCCTGGTGGCTGTTACCTACTGAGACGAGCTTTTGTGCAGGCGAAGGGAAGACAAGGCCCGCGCTGTGAACATAATTTTTGATCATCTCTGTTTAAATATGCTGAGTGTCAATCAGAGAAGTTTGAAGAACATTATAATTACAAAATATATCCCTGCTCTATAATCAGTATTGTTTGTTATAGTGGCCTCGATGGTGATAACGATTTCAATATGTAATCCGTAGAACTTACAAATACCCATTTTACATGTGTGTTTAGGAAATACACTGGGAAGAGGGAGAACAAATAAAAAGGACTACACCAGTCAATGGCAGGTTTGGATGGCTGGGTTATTCTCCCCGTGACGGCAACAGTGATGATGCAACATTAATGAAATGTTCTCTACCTCAGGGGACATTTTGTGGCCAGAACCCCCTGGCCTGGTACACTGGGTCAGAACTCTTTGGGTTCACTAAGTGATTGGCTATTGCCTCAATTTTACTTTCACCTTGTGTGGGATCTTGCGGGACTCAGCCTAAGGCAGGCACATTCCCACAGTCACCCTCAAACTGTGTCTCTGTGTATCTGTGTGTTCTTAAAAGGCAAGAATGAGAAAGCCCACAGAGCCACCTGGACGGGAGAGGGCGAACTGACTAAGCCATGCTGACTGGGGACTTCATCTGCTTTACTTTGAAAGCCTCTCACCCTTTAAGAGGCAGATTGGAAATGAATTTTAAAAGAGGCCCCCAATACACCCTCAGCCTTCCCTTTACTTTGATAAGCAAACCTACCCATCCAACATCTTCCCACCCCAGGATGGCTTCCTTCATACCCACCTCCCATAGGACCCCCGGCTTTGATGACAGAATCATCTGCCAGCACTCCAAGACCTGCACAATAACTGGACAGAACTGGCTGCCTTCCTGGGAGCCCTTCATGAGCCATCAGAGAGGCAAGTTCCAGCGAAAAACAGAATCTGCCTTCACTGGCTTCCTTATACCTACCGGGCCAAGTCCACCCTTTCTCGGCTGCCGCCCCACGCTGCCGTCTGGCTCCAGCCTGGCAATTGACCCTCTCGCTACAGAAACCCTCTTATTCACAATCCCCCACATCCCACCTTTGCCAGTGCCTTCTCCTGCTCTGAGAGCACTCCCCAGCCCTCCTGCTCCAGCAATCTCGATCCTACTGGGTCCCCACCAACACACATCCATACCCACTTCCCCACACTAGGACCCCCAGTCTGACGCTCAGGCTCTCTCACTTGGCACCTGGGATGTGCACTCTTCGGGACAATTATAGTATTTGAGAGTAGGACGAGGCCTCACATTTCACCTAATACAGCATCCTTCACTTCTTCAAGTGTATGCTCAGGTCTCTCAACTGCAGACCAGAGACCTTGCTCCTAGGCCCATGGAGCTTCATAAGCTTCTGGAGGGCAAGTTCCCAATGTGCTGCCTTGCTCTGTCCTCCCCTGCAGAGGAGCACAGAAGAGCTGGCGAATGAAGTGCTTGCTGCCATACTGATTTAGGTTGCCTGACGATTCTGAGGCCATAAATGGTCGCTTTTTATTTTTTCCACAGTGTGTAGCTTTCTCCAAAGTAAACTCCCTCTTATGTAAAAGCCGTGTTATCCTTAGCCCACCTCTTCTCTTTTCCTCTACTTCTCCTCCCCTCAAAGTGAATCCTTTGTCAAGGCAACAGGCGTCTTCCTTAATTGCCACAGTTTTTCTTCCCAATTATCACACCACAGGCTTTCCGTCCCAGGTCCCAAGTTCTGGATCTTGTTCCAGGGAAAGGCAAATAAAATAAAAAATGCCAAGAAAGAAGCTGTAGAGAAAAGAAAGCAAGGGCCCTGCCTCTCTCTGAGTCCTGGTTGCTACTTACCAGGCTTGTCCCCCACCCCATACCCTCGGGATTCCACAGTGGCCCCCCATGTCCTTTCAAGCCTAACATTAACTTTACAAGGTTTATCTGTTTCAGTCTCAGTTTTGAATCACATTTTTTCTTTTCAACAAGGCCAGGAAGTGGCCACTGTAACTTGTTAGCAAAGTCATATGGGAATATCCAAGCAGGTATACACTGTATGTTCGATTCAGGGGTAACATCGGCCTGGGGTATACAGGGATGGCTTCATGGGGAGAAAAGGATTTGAAGTGGGCCTGAAGAGACAAACTGGATTTGGACAGTGTTTCAAGTAGGGGACAGGAGGGGACAAAGTCACAGGAGCAGAATCCAATGTGGCTGGAGACAATTAACCAGGACTGAGTATGAACTACAGATGTCCCTCAAACAATGTCCACCAGTGACACGGTCAAGCAATTTCCTCCCATCACTTGGGTGAATGGAGAAAAGGGGGCGTGGGCAGGAAGAGAAGGATGGAAAGTCAGGGGACCTCTGAGAGGACAAAGCAACCAAATGCTACTCCTAAGGCCCCTAGCCAAAGGCAGAGGACGAGTGTTGGGAAGGGCCCTGGGGACATTTCCCCTGCCTGTGTCCCCCCTCTTCCCCAGCACCTGCCACAGAAGGGATAATAAAATATTAATTTATCTGATCTGGGGCCACCCAGGCAGTATCATGTCACATGATACTTTAATGACCACAATTCAGGCAACACAGCCTGGCTGTGAAGGAGGAACTCCTCTCCTAGCCCAAATCCAAAAGGTGCTCATGTTACAGGAAGGAACAGGAAGTGGGGCTCAGAAAACTGAGCATGGGACCCCATGAATGCACCAGGGCCCCCTGGGAGCTTGCTCTGTCTGTACAGGATAGAAAGGCATCTACCACTTTCCACCCTGTTCCTCATCACCACTGTTCTAAGCGTATGGTGTCACTCCAGAACTAATAAAATGTGAAAGTCTAATTGTATTAGCAATTTCCCATCATATTCTATTAATATGTATCATATTGGTATCCATTTTCACTAATGTGACATGAAAGGCAGTAATGCGATTACTTTTTTAGTGAAAACAAATGCTAATGTATTGAAATGTTGACCATATAAGCTGGGAGATATGGCAACCAGCAGGTATTTGGGACTTTCTTCTTCTTAACAAAAAAAAAAAAAAAAAAAAAAAAGGAAGTGGAGGAAAAGGGAGGTGTCAATCAGAACTGGACAAAAAAGTTTCAAGTGTGCCATAGATACTCATGGTCAAAACCTGCCAACAATAGAACTCTTCTCTAGGGCAGTGCCTGGCACACTGTAGGTTAACAGGCACAATGGGAGGCAATTCAATATAGAGTTAAGACGTGGTTGTTGACATCAGAGAGATCTGCCTTCATACTGGAATTTTCTAGCTGGGAACTTTGGGCAAGTTAATTTCCTTAAGCCTCAGTTTCAGTATTTGAATAACAGAGATAATAACAGCATCAAACTCAAGAGATTCTTAATAGAATTAAATGAGATCACGCTTGTAAAGCACTCGGCAGTGTCTGACACATAGTGAATGGTCACAAAATATCAGAAATTATTGTTGTGGTAAACATAAGAGCATTAAGAGTCTAAAACTTTTTGTCCAATAATATTAGTTCAGGTTCAGCATGTAACCCTTTAAAACATGTCCTTGTTGTTCTGGAATAGTCTGCCTTCTTTGGAAGATGCAGAAGAAAATGCTACATTCAAACTGTAAGGAAAGAAAACGTGGGGAACGGAAAATAAACCTACCGACAAACCCTTCTGAATTTTGTTCACTGCTAAGAATAAGTGGGATTTTAGGATCAAAAGTGCAAAGAACAAATGCCATTTTGAAGTGTAAAAAAGTGTTGTTTTTGTTGTTATTTTCATCCAGGTCCTTTGTCCCTTCCTGCTAGTTCAGAAGTGAAAACCCAAAATCCTTTTACTGTGCTGACCAGGAAGCAAGAGAGGTATTCACCTAGAGACTCAGGCAGGGCCAGGGACACAGAGGGTGTGAACTGGCCACCAAGTGCCTCTGACCCAGGCTCCTAACCAGCTGGGTGGTAGGTACTCTAAGAGAGCTGTGGCTTTTCAGAGGCTCTTCACAGACAGGACTCCTGCAGGAGGGAAGCTAGAGACGAGAGAGGACCAAAAGGCCTCTTGTGGTTATTCCCCAACAGGATCAGTGTAAGACAATATAGGTTCTGGCTACTGAAAGCTGCCAGAGCAATTTCTGCCCCAGTGACACGAGATCATTTCCAAGTTCCCTTCTGACTGCAAGAGGCTCTGACTCTACAACATGCACCTGAGAGAACCAAACCACTTAGCCATCAACTTTGACTTCTAACAAGCAACTCAAAGTTTTTCCATGGTCCAGAATTCCTAAAGCACACTTTCCCTTACATATTTGGAAAGAGCATCTATGAAATGAGAATGGGTTTGTCCAAGGTGCCTGGTGTCCTTCTGTGCCAGGACACAATGAAAATTTCATTTTCCACATCAGAGAATTCCGTACATTTGGAGTTTTACATTATTTAGAATTACACTGGACTGATCCTTTCGTAAATGAAGTTTATGTACTAAGCATTATGCTCAGCACTGTATTTAATACATCAACCCTCTGAGACAGGCATTATTAACCCCATTTTACAGATAAGGAAGCTGAGCTCAGAGAACAGCCAGGAACTAGAGGCAGCACTAAGAATTAAATCCAGCCTGATTCCAAACCCAGTATTCCCCAGAGGACTACCCGCCTTTGTGGGATCATACTACTTCTTGACAAAGTTACTAGAAGCTCGCTGAGGTCAAGAATTGCCTTTTACCAAATCCAATGAAATCAGGAGCTCTGAGTTTAATCCCTGCCTCCACCTCTCACCAGTTCTGTGAACTTGAACTGTTATCTGACCTCTCTACGCAGGGGAGCCATGTAATTTATAATCCAGACCAGAACACAACTGAGACGGAAAGGGAAAACTAACCAGACAGGATGCTGGGATGACAGATAAACCAGCCTCACACTCTCATTTGCAAAACAGGCTGGATGAAACACCGAGGTCACCTCCAAGCTTGAGAACTTGGATTCTAGGAGTACAGTTAAGGGGGGAAGGATACACATCTAGACATCCAACCAGGAATATAAAATGGTGAATACTGGGGGCCCAATGAGTGCACAGATGTGCATTTATTCATGTTTGTTTCATCTCTGAAAAACACTACAAAACACATGAAAGAGAAGCCATCTCTAATCTCACCAACTAGAGCCCTCTTTGGAGTTTGGTACATTGCTCTTTCCTGGTTTGTACATATGTTTCCACAACATAACTATATAAACACATCTTTTTTTTTTTTTAATCAAAAAGTGAGTGACCATGCTATCGGCCTGCACTTGCACTTATTCTCACACCAGCATATAAAGATCTGCCTAATAAGGTAATATGCTGCATAATCTTCCATCACATGCATGGGATTATACATCTCATCATTTCCCCTCTTACTGGATATTTTAACTGCAACCATTTCACAAACCAATTATAAAGAATGTCATTCTATATATGTCCCTAATACAGACAAAATACTCCTGCTATTATTTTTAGGTGCTACATAAGAGCACTTTAAATTCTAAGGAATCCAGCCAAACTACTCACCAGAAAGTCTGTACCAAAATACTGATTCCCACTGACACTATTTGAGTCTGCCCATTTCCCTGAATGCTTGTCAGAATCAAATGTTTTCATTTTTGCAAATCTCCTAGGCAAAGAAACAATTATATATTAGTGTTTAACATTTCTTAAGTAACTAGTGAGGCTGAGTATCTTTTCAAATGTTTATCAGCCATTGACATGTTTTTCTGTAAATTACCTGTTCATACTTTTGCCCATTTTTCTATGGGTTGTCTTTTACTTCCTGCTTTGTACAACCTCCTTCGTGTATCAAGAATAGTAATCCTTTATATATGATGCAAATATCTTCCCCAAGTTGGTCATTTGTCATATAAATTTATTTATATTGTCTTTTATCATACTCAAAACTTTCTGCTTTTAAGTCCTATGTTTCTATTCTTTTTTCTCCAAGGTCTCCAAGGTTCCTGTCTTCCTTTGCAAGTCTATTCCACCCCTAAGTTTATTAGGGTATTATGCACAGTGGAAGTTCTGAGGCCGGGAGTCTCCTGGAATCATATACAAAGAGGGTCTGGTTGAAGCCACACCTCACGTACCCTAGGGGATTGCTGGGCAAGACTGGGGGATAATGAGCAGCAGAGCTATTCCTGCTTCTCTCCCAAAATGCCCCAAAGGGCAGAGAAGAGTGGATCCACACTGCCAGCGGTCTGAGAGCCTAGCTCAGTGAAAGGAAAAAGTTCTTTGAGATCCCATGCTTTATCCTGAATTCATTAGAATTCTGTTTCTACTCCGTAATTTATTAATACTTATTTTGCTATAAAAGTAGCATTATGATTACTACTAAACTAAATTATTTAACTTCCCCTCCTTGAAATCATCCACCAGGTTTATGAGGCAGGCAGCACTGGGCACTTCTAGTGGTAACTGAACCCCAGGTCCAGGCATTTTTAATACTGCTATTAAAATTAGACCAAAGCAGAGAAGGACAGTGTCGAGTTGACAAGTTCCATAGGTTAGGGAATTTAAAGCTCCTTTCAGGTCCTGTCATCCTGGGAATCTGACCTGAGAGCTGAACACCAAGGGGAAAGGTCTGGGCTTCCAGAGCCCGTTGCAGATGCCTCCATTCCCTCTGCCCCTCCTGTCCTTCCTCCACAACGGTGTCTCAGCTCCTTTTCCTTCCTTCCACTCACCCTACCCTTTCCTCAACATCCCCGAACTCCTCTCGTTGCCCCACAATTTTCCAGCATATTCTTGGATGGGGCTGCTTTATTCCTATTTTGGGGCCATAGATCACAGACCTGCAACCAGCCATCCAAAAGGCCTGGGAAAGCAAAGACACCTTTACTGTAGGAGTTACCATGGAATGTGGCCTCTTCCACTAAGACAGATGCTGTAGCAAAACGCTGCACTAACATTCAGGGTTAAGATAGTTACTGTCGGTCTCCTCATGTACAAAATGGGGCAGAAAACGGTACTATTTCATAAGGCTCCAGGGAGAATCAAATGAGTTAATACAGATAAAGTCCTTAAGACAGTTTCTGTCACAAAGTAAGCCCTCCATAAATGTTAGCTATTGTCCATATTACTATACCATATTTAAGCGCTCAGAGTTTGTCAACTAACAAATGGTTCTTGTGCCACCACTTTTATCCATAAGAATAAGCAATCCCCTGTCCTAAAAGCAAGGAGGGATAAGGGCTGAGGCAGCACAGGGATGGGGGGTGTGGGGAATGATGTCAACCAAGCACATATGTTAGAGTAGGTAACCTGCTTGCCCTATCACATGGCACTTGCATTCCAGGCTGCTCCAGAAAAGATCAATAGATCTGTGCATTGGTTTGCATTGCTTCCAACAAAAAAGATTTAGATGAGAAGCGGCAGCAGCCCCTGGAGGCCCAATTTTTCAGATGGATTTACTTAGCAAAAGTTCATACCTGCACAAAGTCTTGCATCCTTCTCTTGGGTTGATCCTGAAGTAGGACTCCCAGACACTTTCCACTCTCTCCTTTCAGTTCTGAAGCCACACTGTGACTTGTCACTGCTCTCTGGTTTTCATTCCGACTGCCCATGGGGCCCCATTCACAGCGTGGCCCTACCTCTTACTAAATGACAAAAGATCAAAGCTTTCATAAAGCCACAATGAGAGGGAAGGAGAGATCAGGTTATTCACTATACACATACACAGGCATGTGTGTACTCATGTACGTACACACACACACACAAACACACACACACTCCTCTGCCAGATTACAAACTGCCAAGCCAAACAAGCCATAAACTCTTATGAGGGACGAGGGGGAAAAGCCATGCCAGAGCGATAACAACAATGTCAAATTTCAGACATGAGCAGGTTTTTGTGTGTTTGGGCTCCAAACCATGGGTTTGGGATGGAAAAGCTGGAAAAGCTGACAGCCCCGTAGAACTAAAGCAGCTCAACTGGGTGCCACTATAATAAATCAAAATCAGTTATGTAAAGTGTAAAATTATCATTTGGAAATCACTCTCTGAATAATTCAATCATTGACTTTCACATCAAACAACCATTTCAACCACCCACACACACAGTTCAGTCTCACACTGGTCTTAAACTCTCTTTAATTATCGGCATTAACCTATCACATTACTATTTCATTCCTATTTCATCCTGGGGGAGGGGTCAGTGATTATGATAAATCACAATGAACGAGAAAGACTTTCAGCTGTCCTTCCACACGGTTCCAGAGTTCCCTTGATCTGACGGTGACAGGTCTGCCTTTGTCCCAGGAAGGGACAAGGACAGATAAGCAGCCTCCCTCTTGACAAATGCATTACGGATGCCAGTCAAACAAAAAGGCCAAAGAACCTAGCTCTGCAGCTGTGCATGGCCGTCTCCCATGCCTACATCCCAGGCTGAGCAGAGAGGTCTACTTGCCCCTCTGGCTGGTGCGTGGAACATGCAGATCCATGTAAACAAATTTCACCAACAGCCTAGTTCCATATACCCCATTGAGCAGCCATTACCATAAAATAATAACAACAAGAATTTTTAAAACACATGCATATGTCTAAAGCTAATCACTTACCCCTCCAAGAACAGCTTACTGAGCCACAAAGGCAAGTCTCTTATTATACTCTTTCAGGGGACTCTAGCCCTTGCCTTAGTGATCCCAAGAAACAGGCTGCATAAGAACAGGCTTCAGGTGACTATTTCATTTAGGGAGTCAGGCTTTCCTCCATTGCTGGTTGAGAATCCAGCTTCCTAGTTCTGTGTATCTAGGAGTGTCTCCCCATCCTTACTTACCACTCCCACCCTCTCACCTTTCAGATCTTTGGGTTTCCATGTATTTAACAGTGAAGGGATTACCATAAGGAAAAGCCAACAAGATAAAAATGTTTCTGTACAGATGTCCACTGCACCTACCATACAAACGAAGAAAACAACCTAAATGCCATCTATGATACCCAGGTTAAATAAACTGTGGTACATCCATTCAATGGAATGCATTTCAACCACTGAATATCATGTTACACATGTGCATTTGTAAGCAACAGAAAGCTGTTCGTAGCATATTTTTAAGAGAAAAAAAGCAAAATCAAGTGAATCATTTGAGAGCATGTAAACAGGTTTGATTCTACTTCTTTTTAATAGGTACGAAGAAAGAAGACAAACTATATCAGGGTATGTCCAAAATTCTGATAATGGTTATATCTGGTAGCATTATTACAAGTGATGCTTACTTCTCATTTTCTACTTTATTTTGATCTGTATTTTCTAATCAGTCTACAAAAAAGCAGGTTAATAGAGTAGTTAAGAGCATGGACCTGGAATCAGTCTTCCTGGAATCAAATCCAGTTCTGTCACTAAAGGATGTGACCTCAAGTAAGATATTTAACACTCCAGTGCCTCAGTTTCTTTATCTGTAAAATGGGGAAGTGATGATTCCAGCCTCTCAGGACCACTGGTGAGCATCAGATGGGATGATTCTGTAGAGCCCTTAAAACAGTGGCTTACACATAGTAAACACTGTGCAAGTATTAGCTGTGATTATTCAGATAATCATATCTTTCTTGCATAATTAAAAAAAAACAAAACAAAACAGGGAACCTCAGGCCAGCTATCAGACCTTAGGTACATCCGCATCTCTTGGTATGCATTTTCTCAATAGTAAAATGAATGAATTAGATAGACGACCTCAAAGATCCATCCCCATTCTGTGATGGCATAATTCAAAGTGGATGCTTCTGAGCCTGGTGGGCCCTGAGTGTAGCCCTGAGTGTAGCCTAGAGGGTAAAGGGGACACTTCAAAGCAGGATGCAGTGGGGGGCTAGTGGGAAGAGGGAGTGATGGGGCCCCTGAGAAAGATCAGAGGAAGTGTGAGTGCAGGGCTGGGGGGAGGGGAGACTGCAAGAATGCCAGCCAAGGCTAGCAGCCTCTCTACTCAACTATGTGATTAAGTGACTGGCTTCTCTTTTTCACAAAGCCAGACTCTAGCTCAAAGAACCTCAGGGACTATTTTAAAGAAAAGTTATTCCTTTGTTTTTAATTGTAATTAAGTATTTTATAATTTTTAAATGGTGCAATTTACATGTCACTTCCATGATGCACTGGGTACCCTTCACCAGAGGGAGAGAATGTAAGTTTAAGAGGACTGCTGTGTATTATTTTGTGATTAGCGAATTGCATTTATGCAATTGTGAGTAGAATGGAGATACTGGGATAGTTCAAGACTTCATTAAACATGCCAGAACTTTAACAAATTTACATGAAGCCAAAGTTTATTCACGTTAAGATTTCATTCATCCTTCTTCCCATACTTTGACAAAATGTTTAAGTTAGTTTCTCATTTTATTTGTCTACTGAGTTCCCTAAGTTAGGGAAATTAGTATTGTGTATGCGGTTTGATTTAATTAGCAATTGGGGAAATCGGCCTGGCATGTTTCATGGAAGCTTGGGGAAATTGTCAATTAGCATTGTGTTAATTGGTGTCTGCCGTCCTTGCTTTTTAGTTTTTAACCCCTTTTACCTTGTTCCCTCTTTCAGTATGTAAAATCTGGCTGTTTATTATTCTTTAAATAAAGGATTAATTGCCTGAATTCCTGCCTCTGCTCCATGTCCTTTTTCTCCCGGAGCAGATGGGGAGTTGGGCAGGCCCACAGTGGCGGTCTCGTTGCTCTCAGGCCCTGGTCCTCCCTGGCACAGAAGGAAGCACTCTCTGCTGTACTGCCCTATGCCCAGACTGAAGCTTCCCTCTCTGCTGTCATCAGTGCCCAGTGGACCTTCTCTGTCTGCTATCACGGAAGATCCCTCCTGGTTCTCAGGAAACCCCCACTGCTCGTTTTTCTGGAGCCCGTGGCTGATATACTAGATTTGAGCAACTCATGTCATCTGGCCCAATCAGTACCCTCCAGGAGGGCAGATGGGGGAGCCTCTCCAAAGGCAGGTTGGAGGCTACATTAAGTGCTTCCTGGGAGCCAGCTCTTTTAATCTCACTATAGCCCCAAAACCCAAAAGGTAGGTTTATAGTAAAAAGGCTGGGGTTCAACTCCACTTGTGGGATGCCAGACGAGCCACTGTTCATCCCGTTCAACAGTGTATTTCCAGAGTTCAGCCCTTTGTGGACTGTATGGTCCTCAACCAGCAATACTGGTATTAGCTGGGAGCCTGAAAGAAGTGCAGAATCACAGGCCCCAATGGGATCTTTAAGTCAGCATCTGCATTTAACAGACTTCCCAGGGGATTCACATCATATTAAATGTGAGAAGCACTGACCTAGCACATTGCTTGACTTTTGTTAAGCCAAAAAGTTGACTCTGCTGCTAGGTGTTTGCTGTACCATAGTCATTCTCTTTCCCATAGTCATAGAAATTTTGACTAGGCACTTAGCTGTTCAGACAAAGAATACATTTCCCAGACTCCTTTGCAGCTAAATTTTTTACCATGTGACCAAGTTCTGGCCAGTCAAATGTAGTGGAAGTTTCCAATGACAACTTCCAGAACACTTCCTTAAGAGAGAACTAGCATTCCACTCCTCTCCACCCATCCTACTGGCTGGAACATAGATATGATACCTACAGCTCCATCTTGGACCATGAGAAGGAGGGTTATACTTGGGTCTGCCAGAGCAGAAATTTGGAAGGAGACTGGCTCCCTGGAGACTGATGAGCAGAGCCCCCAACTTACCCTAAACTGCCTCCCCCACTTTTCTTTGAGGTGGGAGAGGGTCCTATCTTTCATGGACAAGCCTACTCCTGACTAATAAAAAATCCAAAGCCCACCTTGTCTACATAACACAAAGTGCTTGCCAAAGTAAAGAGGAGGTGGGGTGAGGAAATCACCTACGGTGTATAGAACCTGTAGGCAGAAGTCTCTTGAAGACAAGTGTCAGTTCAACAAGATGCTTGCGTATAAGTAGAAGTGTCCAACTGTGAAATTAAATGGCTACTTCACTGAGACAGCAAGCTTCCCCCATCACTGGAAATGTTCCAACAATCAGCAATCAGGCCATCTTCCTGTGATTCTGAATGCTGCAAAGGACATTCCTGCCTTGGAATGTTCCTTTACAACCACCCTACCTTCTCCCTTTTGCTCCTCTAATCCTTCCTTCCAGTACTTTTGTAACCAATTCCCTACATTAAATCTCCTCTTTGTGAAACATCCCAGGTGGTTCCTGTTTCCCTGGCTAGACCCTGACGGATGCAATCACCAGCTTTCATGGGTTTCTCTTCTCCCCTGAGGCTTCCCCAGCACATGCCAGAGGGGGACATATATAAAATTAGCACCTGGTGGCAGCAGCACCCACCACCAGCCCTTCCTGCCCTGGCTGTTCCCTGAGCTGTCATCCATCAGACAGCCAGCAAGACCAGAGGGCTGTAGAGTCTTCAACTTAACACCTAACAATCACAGCTGATGAGGCTGCGCTCTGAGACAGATCTATGGCTTCAATTTCTCACCAGTATTTTAGTTCCCCAGGCTAGTTGTCATGTAGCTGGTCTCATTGAGAGGACATTAAGGGACCCATTTTTCAGGAGTTGGCTTATGCTAGCAGAACTCCATTTCCACGTGATATTTATCAACAAGAAACTCTCAAACACGCTCCCACACCCCAGTCCCCAAGCAGATTTAACTACTAGACAGCACCCATTTATAAACAAGCAAATGAAATCCTTCTCTTTGATAAGGAGAGCAAGGAAATTCTCTGCTGCAGGGTTTCTTCAAGAGGTCCCCTGGGGCAGGGGGGAGAGGGAGGGAGAGAGGGAGGGAGAGAGGGAGGGAGAGAGAGGGAGGGGGGGAGAGGGAGGGAGAGAGAGAGAGAGAGAGAGAGAGAGAGAGAGAAAACGAACTCTGGAAAGGATATCTCTGCCAGCCCTACCCTGCTTCCAGCTCAGCTTCCAGAATAGGCATTGTGGCCCACTGGTTGGTTGTAGGGAGAGGTGAGACCAGAGAGCCAAGATGAGGAAGCTTGTGAATTTTCTACCCCACTCTTTCCATCTCTCATTCCAGAAAATACACTATCAACAGAATTGCAACCATTGCACCGTTAATCAATACACTGGGTTAGGTAGATTTAAACCTCCATCGGGATAACACATTTTGGTACATTTCTCCCGTTGTCCTACATGCATAAAAACTCTGATACAAATGGGACCAGATACAGGGTCCAGAATTTAATCCTAATGTATTCCCAGAATCTGAAGATCTCCAATCCCCTTTGGAGGGGGGATGGCTTTTCAGAGACCAACTGAGCTGCTCCAGAGAAATTTAGGAAACACTGAGTGGCAATAGGGTCTGCTGTGGGACATGGTCAGGAATTTTTAAAATATACTTATCATTTGTCGATGTGGCTTAGAACACATCCCTACAGTTCTGGTGGAGAATCAGTGTCTATTTGTGTAAGTGTCTCTTGGTACCAGGGCTAGCTAGCATCAGAGGGATCTGGCTCCTAGCTCAGACCACTGGCAGAGCAGGTAACTGCTCACACCCCATGAGAATAAAATGAGATCTTGGTGAGAGCCAGGAACTTCAGAGTCCCCTGGGAAGACCTGACCCACACCTGGCTGCCATTGTTTCATTTCCATGCAGCTCTCCCATCACCCAAAGGGCTGACCACCAAGTCTTTAGGGGCACTAGGGGGCTAGAAAATAAAGAAGGTCGTAAGTGGACAACATCCACTGGGTCACATTGATGAACAACACTAAAAATCTCCCTTCATGTTTTCTCTACAGAGAATGCCTTCCTTTATTTCAGTTTATGTTCATCTCCCCTCTCCTGAAATTCTTTAGATTGGGGGTAGAATCATACATTAGACACAATTAGCTCTAGAATTCCTGGGTTGTAATCAGAGTAGTTAGAAAGTGTCTGTCTCTGTCTTTGTCTCTATACGCGCGTGCGCGCGCGCACACACACACACACACACTCTATATATATATATATACACACATACATACTTATATACATACATACACACTATATATTTACAGTGTCTCTATGCACACACACAAACCCCACATATACTATGGGTATGAGTATATGTTAAACAGCGCAATGAGGAAGAGAATCCAAAAAAGACAGGAAAACCCATGGTCAGAGTGTAGGATAATCATAATAATTAATAACTAGCATTTACTATATGCCAGGCACCTTGCTAGTGCCTCTATGTGTACTGTCTCAGTTTTTTTCCAATTTTGGTCATATCCATCTATACTAATAATATCATTTGCTAAAAATGCTTTCCTTTTGATAAATTTACTTGTTTATGACTATTTTAAGAGAAAAATCTCAAAGTACCATAATATAATCATGGGTTTGATGTGTATTTTTGGTAAAATACACTGGAATAAAATCTACAACTATAATATTCAATGAACTGTTTACCAAACATATCTACAACAGTACTTATAATCTCATTTGGGGAAACACCACATCACACCCTTACTCTTTACAACTCCATGCTATATCACCATTGTCCCCATTGTACACTGGAACAATCAAGGCTCACAGAGGCTAAATAATCTGTCCAAAGCCCAAGAAAGTAAAGTCACAGTAGTCAATGGAGGAGACTGTCCAGAGAAAGGGAGTGGCCAAGAGTGTCCAAAACCAAAGAGGCCAATCAAGTTAACCAAAAATGCAAAGGATCCTTCACACCTGGAAAGTCACAGGCCCAGACTGTAATGAGATGAAGAATGGAAAGGTAGGAGAGTGCTAAGTGGGCAACTCAGGAACCGGGAAAGAGAGGGATGAAAGGGACACAGAGTTTGTACTTGATACATGATTGAATATAAGTTCAATTAGGCCCACAGTTGCTCCCCAATGCAAACCTCAGAATTGTGATTCCCTGTGTTCCCATTTCTTCCTGGTAAGACAAAATGAGGGCAAATGCAATCGTAGGTCTAGAAAGGATGTCTCGGACCCCCAAAAAGGATTATCAAGGTGTTCTCAGTCAGGTGGCAGCTTGAGCCAGGTCAGGGAGCCAGCCAGGAGGAGAAGTGAGGCACCTGGGTTACGATGGCAGCCCTCAGAGCTCTTAGCATTTCTCCATCCTGGGGAGGAAAGGTCCTCACAGCAGTGCCACTGCTGAAGTTGCTCCCCATCACAGCTGTTGCTCAGATCTACAAGGCAGGGACCCTCACAGAGGTTGCCATCTCCTCCTTAAAACACTGAACACCCTTGGGAGGGCAGCAGATGCTAAAGTCCAAGAATGCTAAAGAGGGCTCCAGCCTGCACTATCTCTGGAGGTAAGTTTATAGCCATTTAAAGGAGCATTTAAATTCCAAGAAAGAGCCTGTATGGATGTCAGCATCCTCTCCTCATAACTGCAGACATGGTGCTAAGGCAGCCAGGACATGTTTAAGGTAAATGTTTTAGAACCACTGAGAAAGACAAAGACCAGAACCTCCTTCCCCTCCCTCCGCATCCAGGTGGAAGGAGAGGGTAAGAAAGAGGGCAGAATGGGAACCCTCTTATATCTGGGGACTGAAACCTTGCAAATCATTTGTGAGGGCTGGCACTTCTCCACAGGTGAGGCTTCCATTTCCTGAAGACTGTTTGGTTCTATCCAAAGCAATTCTCAAAAAGTGAGATCAGAGTTGAACTATATTTGCCAATTTTGTTTTCCCTTTCTATGTAGTCCCTTGACCCATCTCCCCTTGACACCTCCCTGCACCCCAGTCCTGACAATCTCTATAGAGCTCCCAGCAGCAGCGGCCAACAGTGAGAGAGACGCAAGGCAGGGAGACAGAGAGGCCCTGCCCAATCCTCCAGACACACAGATAACCACCTACCTGGCCCACTGAACCCACCCTTCCAGCTTGAGGCAGCTGTACAGAATGAGATCTAACCAGGATGTCTCCTGTCTCCTCCTCCTCTGAGCCAAGAAAAAGAGAAGGGCAAACTAGCCCTACAGCAGGAAGCTTCCACTTAGCTATGATGGCCATTTTGGCCAGGAGATTGCTGGTCATGGACTATTTTAACCTTGGCAGGAGGAGGAGAGAGTGGGCCTCTCTTTTGTGACTGTTTGCAGCTGTAGAATTGTACTTTTAAAAACCTAACCACGGGGGCGCCTGGGTGGCTCAGTTGTTGGGTATCTGCCTTCGGCTCAGGTCATGATCCCAGGGTCCTGGGATTGAGCCCCACATCGGGCTCCCCGCTCCGCAGGGGGGCCTGCTTCTCTCTCTCCCACTCCCCCAGCTTGTGTTCCATCTCTCGCTGTGTCCCTCTCTCTGTCAAATAAATAAATAAATAAAATATTTTAAAAAAAACCTAACCATGAACTTTATGATCTACCCAAGCCTGACACTGTACCCATTCAGTCCTCTATTTCCCAGGGTTCATAACCCAGTCAGGAAACCTATACCCCAGATGAAACTTGGGCTCCAAACATTCATTCAGAGACAAAATCTGTAGTTTTTAAAGAAGTGATCCTTTACAGGCTGATAATGCAAACCAACAGAGCACACATGTGATTCTCTCCTGAAAGACGGGAGCAGATCAAACTGGTCTGAGAATGGGCCTAGCTTATTCTCAGAGGACTGCAGGCGAGTGATGAAGATACTTGCAAAATAATAAACTGATATCAGACAGAATGATGACAATAACAAATATCTGCAGAGCACATATCACTTTAGAAGTAGTTTTATACTCATTTTCTCTTTTATTCTTGGAAGTGATTTCCACCTGGATGGCATACAAGTGCATTCCACATGCTCAAATGCATCCATCTTCTCCTCTGCCCATCTCCCCGCTACTCTAGTGCTGTTAAAGACATCAACCCTCTCCCAAACTGTAGAGCGCAGCATTTGATTCAACTGCCCCCTGAAGTTCCATGACCCATATCTGTAACATTTCACATCCAGTTTTGTTTCTCTATCCATCACCACCACCCAAGTCAAGCCCTCAGGACCTCTCACCTGGACACCCCAAGGTGTAATTGCTCCTAACTGGCCTCTTCACCCTGTCATTTAGGGCCTTGATCCATAACTAGGTGAAGGTCACAGCACTCCCCTGATCACAAATGCTGGTGGCCTTGGCCTTCTCATCCCCAGAAGTCTCTTTCATCTCAACTCCCACAACAAAATGTGGGTGCCTCTTTATGCCAACTGTTAATACCCTAATGCCTTTATCTGCAATTCCAAAATAGAAAAAACTCTGAAGGGGTGGGGGGAAGTGTAATTTATCTGACAGTAAAACTTATGAAGCTATTTAAATTTTTTATTTACCCCACTTACACATTTCACTAAAATAGTATCTTTGACTATGGAACAATTCCCCAGAACCAATTGGGGGATTATGAATTATACTGGATATAATCTTACTAAAATCTGAAAAATTCTATATTCTGAAACACATACGGCCCAACAGGTTTTAGATAATGGGTTTGGGGCCTGTATTAACTTGCATTAGAGTCCTTACTCTTCATGTCTCACATCCAGTTATCAATTAGTGAATCCTCAAATTGAGCACATATTATATAAAAGGAAACTCCCCAGGCAGTGAAGGCATGTAAGAAGTTAAAATACATGATCCTTGACAACAAGTTCTTAAGGGCCCTATATCCTACAGATCTAAAGTAGAACCAACATGCTATGGGCCCAGTGAAGGAATTTGATGAGAAAGGCATCATGGCAGACCGGTGCTCAGGAAGAGCATTTTACCACTCATCCTGAGTGGTAAAGAAGAAACAGAAAAAGCAGTTAAAGGCCCGGGAAGGCAGTCCAAGTGTGGACAGGAAAGGTGGGAAATTCACAAGGACTTGCAAAGTAGTTGCCTATACTGAACTACCAGACTCATGTACAGTCATAGGATAGTTGGCCACTATTCATATAATTATGGTTCTTAGAAAACTATTCCTTCTACTGCTACCAATGTCCCTACCAGCACTGCAGACAAAAATGTCATATGCACCCTCAGCAATGCTGGGTGAGAAATCCTACAAGTAACTATTTATGGAAAGTGCAATGAATGCCAAGGTTAGTGAAAATGTGGTTGGAGAAGCAGCCCAAGTCAGATCATTAAGGGCCTATGTAGTCAGTGGTAGAGTCTAGTAGCTGACAGTATGAGCTCAACATTTAATAGCTCAACAACCCTGGGAAAGTTGCTTAATCCTCTGTGCCTCAGTTTCTTCATCTGCACCAGAGGGATGCTATTGCTGATGAGGTTGATACCACTTAGTCCATCAAGTATTGTGAGAATTCAATGAGCATATATGCATGCAAAGCATTCTGTAAACATTCAACAAATGTTAGTTGCCACTATATTACCCTTCAAAGGAGCTTAGCGGCCAAAGACAGCAACTGAAGGATTGTGACACGGTCAGATTGGCATTACACAGCCTCAGGTCACGTACGGTCGGTTTGAAATGAAGCTAGGGGCAAGGAGACCAGTTAGGAGACTGCTGCAGTGATCCAGGCAAGAAATGAGGCAAGGTTGAACTTACAACCATGGCAACAGGACTTAAGGCTGACCTATGGGTTGAATACAAGAAATGTCCAAGTCCATGCTAATATAAATAAATATTAAAAATAAATAGATGGGGGGGCGCCTGGGTGGCTCAGTCGTTAAGTGTCTGCCTTTGGCTCAGGTCACGATCCCAGTGTCCTGGGATCGAGCCACACATGGGGCTCCCTGCTCCACGGGAAGCCTGCTTCTCCTTCTCCCACTCCCCCTGCTTGTGTTCCCTCTCTCACTGTGTCTCTCTCTGTCAAATAAATTTTAAAAATCCTTAAAAAAATAAAGAATAAAATAAATAGACGGGGGAGAAGGAGCATCTATTTCTCACAGCAGAATTCCAACCAACAAATGTGGAAGAAGTGATAGAAATAGAAAATCACCACAAAAACAATAAGCAAATACACTGTAGTAATTATGACAGGCAAGAACCACTGATGGCTGCTAACCTTGGTGGGTGAAAGAATGATGGGAAGGGGAGAGTTTGCCAGTAATGAAAAGCGGGTTCTCTAGCAAAGCTGGACAGTGCAACAATGGCTGCACTTGACCATCTGCAGCGAAAGGCAGATGAATTGGAGGTGCTGGGACCTCGGCAGAGCAACTCATTGAATTGGAGGTGCTGGGACCTCGGCAGAGCAACTCAACCAGCCCCCAGCCCTGCCCTCCAAGAGCAGCCAATCTGCCTGCCACAAACAATGCGGATTCCAGCCACCTCTGAACAAAACAAAACCAAGCACATCAGCGGTCTCTCCAATCAACTAGTAGTAAACACAGAGTCCCTTCTGCCTCCAAGCAAATGGGGCAGTTGTTCTGTGGCCTGCGTTTGAGTGGGACTTCTGAAGGCAGGCTGCCTAGGTTCCAATTCCAATTTACTACTCACCAGTGCATCTTTGGGTGACTCATTCTTGCTAGGCCTCAGTTTTCTTAGCTGGAAAATGGTAATACTGGTACCCACCTTGAAGGGTTAATCCACATAAAGAGTTTATCACAGTGAATGGTCTATGGTCAGCACTTAGGACTATTAGCCATTAGCACATCTTGATGAAAGATGTCTGGCTGGGAGCCTCCACTCAGTGGGAAAGGCCCAGGGGATGGTAGCAGTTATCTGGTCTTTATACTCACACACACCTTGACCCCTGACTTAAAGGGCTGAGAGAGGCACTTCCACTACCACCCCTGAATTTGGTAAAAACTTAGAAAGTGCTGATAAACCCATTTTTATTTGTTTCTAATTTATACCCTGCCAGCTTCCAGAAAGAATGTAAAGCAGCACAGATAAATCTACTCAAACTCCAGTGACAGGAACCAGGGTATTCTCCTCTTCCACATCTGCCATGAAGGTCAACCCACCCTACCCCTCCCAAGCAGACAGGGGATAACCAGGGAGCAAATGCAGGAGAGAGGTGGCACCCCGCCTGGCACCAGGCCATTTCCCTCCTTCCCTGGCTGCCTGCTGCTCCCATGTTTCTTGTAGCCACGCCATGTGCATGCTGGCCTCTGCTGTTCTGCAGGGGTTGCAGGAACAAAGGATATCAAGGGGCAAACTGCCCTCCCACAGCTACAAAAAAGTATACAAATGAAATCAAATCAACAGTAGCTTTGGAGGGAGGATGTCTGTTTAATCATAAAAGAGCAGCCTGACAGTATCAAAAGAAGGGGTGGGTATCTTGGTAGCTAGGTAGGTCAGGCTATTCTCCCCACTCCACACCCCTGCAGCTGCCCATAGTGACACCTGCTCCCAGCAGCTCTACTCCCCAGGGGTGGCTCTGGCTGAACTGCCCTTACTTCTCTCCTCTGCCTACTCCAAGCTCCGCATCCTGCAAAGGCCTCCCTGTGGGGAAGTTCATCCTGACCCCACTCACTGGCCTCTGCTCCCTCTAGATGTCAGTGTCACCGATCATCTCGGCCTCCCCTGGAGCACTCAAAGCCCTACCAGCCTTCCTCACTTCTCATCAGCACCCCATCCCCCTCTCCCCAAGATGTTGATCAACAGATCCGTAAGCTCCCTGAGTAGAGGCGGATGGGGCAGTATGCAGGGCACACAGAAGGCAGAACACAAACAGCCTGACTGAAAGACCTGGAGACGTTGCTGCAGAAGATCCTTTTGTATTCTGACCAAATTACTCAAAGCTAAGCTGGCAGTTCTCACGGTTTAAAGTACGTAACAATCAACTGGGAGGTGGAAACTAGGGACGAGAGGGACATGCTCTTGGCTACAGCATAGATTTTCATGCACTACCCCAGAAACTCAGTTTTAATGAGTCCAGAATGGGGCCCAGGAATCTATTTTTTATAAGATGCATGGGGTCTTATGTCATGCTATGAGAAACAGACCTAACCCCAGGACCTCTGCTACGTGGAAAAAGCCCTGGCTTGGGAGTCCGGTGCTGCTGGAGCAAGGCCCTGGCTCTGATACCAGGTAGGTGATCTTACCGCAGGTAAACAACTCGTCTGGTTCTCAGACTCCATCAGTGAAACGGACAGGTAGGACAAGACTCCCAGAACTCTGAGAGTACAGAACGACAGCTAACATTTACTGAGCATCTATTATATGCCAGATGTTCTCCTAAGTATTTTTCACATATATTTCCATTTATTCCTCAGAACAGACATATGAGAGAGGTGCAATGAGGAAACTGAATAGTGGAGCATTAAGTGACCTGTTCTGGGCCTGTTGGTGATGAGAGCCCTGGGATTTAAATCCAGTCCAATCCCAGAGCCAGAGCTCATCACCACCATGCTCTGGCCCCAGAAAGGACTCCTGGTCCAAGTTTACAGAGAACACAAGCAGGACACCTGGGTGGCTGCCATACTGGCTTGCAGATTCCAGGCCTCTAGCCCCACTCCTGGAGCTGCCCCCAGGGTCACCCTCTAGGCCAGTTTAAAAGCAAGTCTTATCACATGGAGTCAAAATTAGCCTCAAAGCAGAGGTGGGAGAAATGCCCATTACTTATGCAAAACTGGAGAGACATTCAAAGCAAGAAGTAGGGTATGCAAGCCTAAGGAATGCCAGGACCTCCTCAACTCCAGAAGCTCCTCACAGGGGAGGACAAGACACTAGAGGGGAGGCTGGGAAAATACCCATGAGGCCAGAATGCCAAGCAGAGCTTGTCAGGGCAAGAGGCCACTGCAGGCCTTTGCCACATCTTTCAAAGGACAGAAAGTACAGATTACACCTCAGGCCATGAAGCAAAATGGCCATTTGTGAGGCCTACACATGCCTCCCTCTTCCATCATTCCCTGCCTTCCCAAATACCACTTATCTGTCAGAGCCCAGCTGAAAAGACCCTCTTCCTCCACTAAGCTGTCCAGAGAACTCTTCCTAACCACCCCACCCCAGGTCCACAGACCTCTCCTACTCAGCTTTTCCCATTCTGCCTTTGGGACTCCTTCTTGTATTAGGGACTTGTGATGGGCACAGCTCACTGTTTAGGAGCCGGGCTCCCAGGTCCACCCGTCTGGATTAGAATCCCAGTTCTGCCCTTTACTAGCTGTGAGATCTTGGGCAAGTCACTGAATTTCTCTAAGGCCCAATTTCCTCAGACTTGGGCTGGGAATAGTAATTTTATCAATCTCATTGGATTGTGAGAATCAAGACATGTATGCCAGGGTCTTGACACATAATAGCTACTTAATCAAAGTTGAGGATTCTTAGCTATCTTTTTGAATGTACCTAGATTTTAGCTTTTGCCCAGCTAGTACATATTTCCATGATGGGGGGTGGGGGGTCTTTATATCTCCCAGCTACAACACTGTCTACCTTCTATTGAGGAGCCACTGTGTGCCAAGTCCTGTGCTAGGTCAGTGAATGTCTAAGCTGCCCTTTGGAAGACTCCAGGCTGGAGGGCCTACCTGGCACCCTACACAAAAGCCATTTTTGTTGGCATAAATCTCCCTGCGGTGAGCTTTGGGCTGTTTCAGCACTCCCCTCCAGCCCAGGTTCGGCAGATGCCCTCAAAAGCAAGAGGGAAAAGGTGGCCACATGGAGTTCTGTGGCCCCTGCAGGATGCCACAAGGGCAGAGAAGGGACACTATGGGTGTGTGTGTCCACGTCCATGCATAGGTGGGGTGGCCCAGGGAAGAGCATTTTGCACTCTAGCTCATTTCTTGGGTCTACCACATAACTGGCAATGTGACCTTGGTCAAATTTCTAACTCTCTTAATTCTTGGTTTCCTCATCTATCCATGGGAATGCAAATTTCTTCACAGTGTTATTATTAGAATTGCTTCCAACAAACGCTTATGGACTGATCTTGCCAAACTAGGAAGCTACCAACCCTCCCCTGCCCCATGGAATCAAAGGGAAAGGGCATGTGGCCTTGGAGGAAGGCTCTGAGGGATCCAAAGCATAGAAGAAAAATAGCTACATGCCCTTTAGCAACACTCAACAGTCAGCGTAGAGATTCCCAGGAGAGCACAAACTCCAGTAATGATTAAAAGAGCTATGAATTCAACAGTATGCATGAACACAGTGTTTCTTCACACATCTTTGCCCCCAAGCACTATATTGTAATGTGAATGGAAGAAAAGTCAAAGCAAAGGTCAAAGATGTGTTCATAAGTGAATATTCAAAATGGCGGGCAAAACTGTGTTACCAACAAGGGCCAAGCTACACTCAGTCCGGAAGGCAAACTCATCCTAAAGAAATCACTCTCCTTCCTCCCACACTCCCAACCACTTTAACCTGAGAGAGTAAAAAGAAATTTTACATTAAATTATTTAGAAACATAAGAGCATCACTTGAATAAAAAGAAAGGGGTTTTTGTTTTATAGTCAATTAAACAGCCAACAGTGGGCCCTGATTCTTCTTCTGTAAAATGGGTATTATAAGACTGCCTCCTTCATAGAGCGGTTGAGAGAATTAGTTGAGATTTAAATAAGTAACTGAGGTAAAGAATTCAGTACAATAGCTGGTACATAATAAGCTTTGATAAATGTTAGCTGTCACTGTTGTTTTTGTTGTTCCTGTTCCTGAACTGTTAAAACTAAAGAATCATGAATTAGGGAAATAAGCACCCTAACCAAATGGTTCAGACTTTGGTTTGGAAATCTTATTCAAATACCTAAACATCCCCTTCTTCCCATAACATCTGTGGCTTAATGGGACACAACTTGCATTGTTCAGGCATATCCAACAGAAAACCCTGCCCTTGTCTTCTGACACCCCAGGACTCCCTGGGGTGGAAGAAAAGCAGAAAGCTCAAGTCAGGTGGAAAGACTGGGATTGAGGACTGGAAGAGGAGTGGCTGAGAAGAAAATGGAATTGGTCCAAAGACACAAAAAAATAAAAAATAAAAGGGGAGTGTGAACAGTTCTTTAAAAGGCTCACATGCCCTGGGAGAAACCCTTCAAAGGAGAGAAGAATGAGCTAACCCTTCAGACCCTTTGAAGTACTTACACATACGGTGGAATCCCTCAGTCCACTCTGTCTTCAAATCCTGCCCAGTTAAGGGCCCCCCAACTACATGCTTTATATGGTGTGTACCTGAAAAGCCAAGTGCTCAGGCATTGCAGGGAATTTCTCTCACCATTTAATAAGGAATGCCTGGAATATTCCGGCCGAGAAGTATTTCTTAATTTCCTGTGCAATCTGAAGGCATTATCCAAGGGTTATTTTTGTTTTGTTTTATTCAGAAGTGGGGTTGCTGGAGCATTCCTCTTGGACATGTTCAGATTTGAATTAATTAGAATTCCTGTACAGTTTTCTTCAGTTATAATTATAGCTTAATTTGATTGCTTAATAGCTCTGGTTTTCGTAATGTTTAGCACCTGTTGTAAATTGCACAAGATAAATCACCTTCTACCTTCCACCATGTTTATGCCTAACTTTTGCCTTTCCCCTTTCAGCTGGTGGGCTTGCGGTGACAGCCACACGCTTTGCTCATCCCTGCCCTTTCCACCAAAGAACTCTCTTTTGCAAGGCTATTTAACCAGAGAAGAAGTGACTTTTACTTAAATGCCTCCTTAAGACTGTTAGATTTTTTTTTTTAAGGGGAAAGAAAATTGAGAAGAAAAAAAAAGAGTATTTCAGATGCTATAAACTCTGAAGACTGACCTCTGGTATTATATAGACTTCCACTTAAGGGTCACCTTTTTGATGCACTGGGTGTATGGAGGTTTTTTCCCCCCTCCTTTCCTTTCTAGAATTACTAGACAGCAGTGGAAGCCCTGCATCATTAATTGATTTCTCCCATGCATTGTGCTATGATACAATTTTTCAAGGCTGTGCATAATTGTGTTCTCTGTGCCAGCGTTCTGTGTTCTGTCCTTGTCATATTGTCATTGAAGGCTGTTTCCACCCTCTGTAATTGGAGATGTTCTACTTTTGGACAAAGGTGTGGGGGCAGCTCAGGGGAACAGCGCTGACATTTACTTCATCAATTTATTTTTATTGTTCCTACATTTATTGCAGCTATAACAGCCCTTTAATAGTTATATCTCCTCCCTGTAGGGTATTCTGGTATTTGAAATTTTTTTAACTCATTTGTTCTCATAGATAACAGTAAAGTGCATTTCAGGATAACCTTTAGGTTTCAATCTCCTCTCTTCTTTTGGCTCTGAGGCAGTCTTCGCTTTAAACTTTTACTGCATTGCCAGTCTAAAGGCCAGAGCGCCAAGTTCATTCTAGCACTGGAGTAACCACAAATTAGTGGTCCTGAAAATTTCAGGGAGGTTAGTCCTAAACCAAGAGTGCAGCTATTACCATAATTCAAAACTGGTCATCCTTTTAAATGGGGGGGGGGGGGGGCAAAGGAAAGTGGGCGGGAAGGGTAGAAAGTGAGAGGCAATGACAGAAAATCCCACTAAATACTTACGGACCTCACGTTACAAGCCTGGTCAAATAAGAACTGTAATTAAATCTTTATGACCGATGAAGCATCATACTGGACCAATTCTGAGTCTCTGTCCTTCAAGGCCAAAGACACGGGACACAATTAAAAGGAAACTGCACTTGGATTTACTGTTCTTCTTGTCTTTGGATACCACAACCCTGCATCCCAGTCCCACCTTCCTTAGAAAAGGTTATCTTAGGATAGCCTTGGAAATAAGTCCTTATCTGCAAGCCTAGTTTATTTATTTTTTAGTTCTTACCGACCCTGTAGAAAAAATAAATACCAATTTTGTCTGCTTTCCTACCACCATCTTTGTGGTTGTGAAAACATTTGTCTGGGCAAGAAACGTTTCAGTACTTATTTTTAAGACCATGCTACTAATCCATTGTATAATAGTTGGTGCACCGGTTGCCAGCTTTAAAACAATCATTTCCACTGCACAGTGTCTACGCTTATCTCAAATGGGGGTTCATTCCAGTTTCTATCCCCCAGTTTCTCCTACAGAATCCTTACCACATCTTCTCTTCCTACCAGTATCACCAGAACCTACTAGAAATCTGCCTTCATCTCATCAGAGAGGGCGAAATGCCTTGTCCACTATCGTAATGCCAGGTAAGCAGCCAAGAAAAATGGCTCCAAATTCCATACCAGTCCTAGCAGCAGGGGCCTTTCTTCTCTACTAACAAGAACATCAACCTGGGAAACAGCATTTCTTATGCACCCAGTTGTCACCATTTATAAAAAGAAAGGTTGTTTCAAACTACACAAACTCTCAAGATTTCCATTACAGTAGGATGGGTCTAGTATGTCTCTGACACAATAGGAAGAAACAGACTGGGTGGGCAAGGCGGGTGTTCCTGGTCTGGGTCCCTACTCTGAAGTACTTTCACGATAATAAAGAAGCAGGGCCCCAGGCCCAGGACATCCTATTGAAGCTTCTAGAGCCAGGGAAGCCTCTAGTCCAGTAATTCCTGCAGACAGGCTCTGCTGAGTGGCAACGCTTGCCTGCACAAAGCCCATGTGCCCCACCCTCCGTATCTTTTCAGTTTTTTCTACTCCCTGCTCTCCACCACCATTTCCATTGCAAAAGGACCCTTTTCAGAAGACTGTCTTCTACTGTCATGTTGGTACATTAATTAAACTTTCAGAAAGGGAAAACAGAAGATGAAGAAATAACAAGCACACAGAACCAAGACGGAAAAGTACCACAGACTCCTCATCCTGGAATCCTAGCGTGGGGAGGGAAACTACAGAAGAGCATGGTTCTGGGCCTCTGCTTCCCAACAGGGCTCCACAAAACCACCCCAGAATGATGCTGCCAAGTTTCTGATAAGGATAGGATGCTTGGAGGCTCGAGTGGGATTTTTTCTAATTATTCTTATTCCGGTTGGACTTTATCCCTAGATAGTTACAGAAAGATACCACCAGCAGGGCATTAATCCAGATGAAAATATTTTAATGATTCCGCTTTACAGATCTGGCTCAAAATTCCAGGTCTTGCTAATTCAGGTTCCTGATTCCTTTCCTCATCTTTGAAGACTTACAGAGAAAAATCATGATGGGGAAAGACACCATAGCTTGAAACCTCCAGAACTTGGGAGAATACACCCATTGAAAGGGTACAGGCCAGAGGCAGTCAACACTGTGACTTCTGCGCCCAATGGCAGGAGTCATTCTGCACCAGTCATCATCTGAATCATGGGTGTAATTAGAGGCACTAACCAACTACAAGTTTCACTATCTACAGGCAACCTATTTTCAAGGATGGTGGAGCCTGAGATTAGAGCTGCCAGGATCTAAATGACTAAAATTACTGAAAGTTAATTTTGGTCAATTCTGGTTTTAAATATGCACGACGCTAGCCATAGCTAATATAAAGTAAGTTTGACAACAATGGCATTCTGACAAGAAAGAACACCTTGCAGAGAGGAGGAGTGTCTTTGGACTCAGAGATGAGCCCTGAAAGTCAAGTGTGCTCATAGTGGCCTTCTGAGTAGCAAACTAAAGAGGGCATGGAAAAGCACAAGGAACAGAAGAAAGGAACTCTACACCACTCCTTCAGATCTGAGAGCATGATACTAGCACTGGGCAAGGCAAGGCAAAAGGGAAGCCACCTGAAATAGAAAGAAAGAGGCCCACAAATGGAAGGCCTGATTATATTGTTCTCTAGCCAGCTACTGAATGGCCCTTACCAAGGGTATGCAAGAAGAAAAGGAAATGTGGTGTCAGCTGGTGAGGGACCTTCCATGCCAAGCTTATCCTCCTTCAATGGTATGCCAGGAAGAGCTGGAGTCTAGGACGAGTAATGAATAAAGTGATATGTCCCCAGAGCTGAGTTACATTATGCACCAGTTCATGGCACCCATCACTGACAGCCCATGCAAAGTCCTCTCCTTTAATCTTTCATTCTCCCTTCCCTTTCCTTCCTCAGTCTCCCACCCATTGCAATAGGTACCTACTGTGTTTCAACCTTTATCTTGTACCTATGGATTCTGTGGAGCTGGTTCAGGAGGGATGTCTTGTGGAGATCAAAGACTTTATATATGTTGACCTAACAAAAAAAATACTGTGGTGGACCTTCAAGGACTAAAATAAAGGACATATATGGCTGTGGAGTTTATTTCTGTGAACGGTGCCATCTGGATTTGTAGAATGAACCTGTACAACTGGACATGGTGGTGCTGTTAAAATATTTTTTGTGAGTGGTGCCATTGGATTTGTAGAATGAAACCTATACAACTGAACATGGTGGTGATATTAAATATTTTCTAAAAATTAGTGATATTGCTATTATTGTGTTGACATCAATACAATTTTTTAGATTTTAGGACTTTTTTATGTTAAAGGTAATACATGCTTGCTATAAACAAAACTAAAAGAATTCAGAAGGGTGCAAAGTTAAAAGTTCAAGGACCTCTCTTCCCTTACCAGCACCCTCCCATCCTAGTCCCAATAGGTAAAAACTGTTAACTCTTCCTTCCTTCCAAAACTCTGTTACACACATGCGAGAATATAATACATACAAATATTTTTATACGAGTGAGATCATACTATATATACTGTTTCATTACTATTTCTCTTAACATATTTTGGACAAGTTTCTATAAAAATAGAGAGAGAAACACTTATTTCATTCTTTTTAGCAGCTGAAGAATTCCACTGTATCAAAGTATGATTATTTATCTAACCATTCTCCTACTGATGGAAATTCAGGCTGTTTCCAATTTTTGCTGTTGTAAGCAATGGTGCATGTTAAATGTTCATTTTTTTTTTAGAGATTTTATTTATTTGATAGAAAGAGACAGCGAGAGAGGGAACACAAGCAGAGGGAGTGGGAGAGGGAGAAGCAGGCTTCCCACGGAGCAGGGCTCGATCCCAGGACCCTGGGATCATGACCTGAGCTGAAGGCAGACGCTTAACAACTGAGCCACCCAGGCGCCCCTAAATGTTCATTTTTATATGTGTGGAGAGAGATATAATATACATGTACACATACCCACAAGTGTACATAGGATAAATTACTGGAAATGGCATTTCTATGTCAACAGAAATGCACAGCTTGAATTGTGATGTTATCAAACTACTTTTTCAAAAAATAGTACCAATTTACATGTCCACCAAAACTGTTTGAGAGCTTGTTACACAACACCCTGGAAAAACCAGGCACTATGAGACTCTGGAAACTACCAATTAGATAAGTGAAAATGATATATGGTTTAATCTTCTTTTTAGAAACTGTAAGATAATCTTTTATGTATTTACTGGCCCCTTATATGTCTTTTTCTTTGAAATAGCTATTCCTGAATTTTCCTATTGGTATATTTGTCTTTTTACTGATTTGAAAAAGCTCTTTGTATATTAAGGACTTATATGTTTAAAAGATGCTCCCCAGTTAGTCATTTTTTCATTTATTTATGGCATTTTTGCTATGTAGAATTAGTTACCCATGTTTATTTCCAATTTTTATAATATTCTGCCATTTGGAAGTTTCAGATTTTATGTTATCAAACTAATCAGTTTTTTATAGCTCCCACAATTTCATGCTATACTTAGAAATGTCTGCTCTACTTATCATTTTTTTGTAATTATACTTCTATGGTTTACATTTTCTTTTTACATTTAGGGATCCAGGTTTATTTATTTTTCCAGATGACCTGTCAGCATCTGACCACCACTCATTAATATACCAATTCTCCATTGCTTTGCAACACCATCTTTATAATTTCATAAAGTCTAATATATTTCTGGTCTTTCTATTTTGTTTCATTACTCTGCCTATCCTTTTCCTGAACTAGTACCATACTGTTTTGTTACTGTATCTTTACAATATAGTTTTGGTCTTAGGAGAGTGTTTTTTTAAAAACTGGAGTTTATAAAAAGCACAAACCTGTCAGGATCTTAGCCTAGGGCAGAAAATTTTCCTTTCATGAAGGATATTCATACAAAGAGTTTGAATTTATTAGAAAAGACCAGAGTGTCAAACATAAAATAAATGTTTAATAAGAATTTATTATAGTAGTTGTTGGGAGACCGGTAGAAAATATAAGGCAGAGACCCCTCTCTGAAGGAATTATTTAGATAAGAAGGTGCAGAACACAACTACCAGGGCAGTTAAAACAAAAGACAGCCCTGTGGATCTGGTGATCAGAGAAGCTTCTCAGAGATGATAATGGATAGACTTAAGTACCACTCACAGAGTCTTGAGTTGTCACGAGTGAGAAGAGTCCATTTCCCCTGGAGATCTGCTCACGGGCTGTGTATTTTTGGCTAATAATAAAAACTGATATTTACTGAGTGCTTACTGTTTACCAGCCACTGCTTTAAGTGTGTTACGTGCATCAACTCAGTCAAACTTACAACAATCCTACGAAATAAGTACATACTCTTATTTGGCCTATTTTATAAAGGAACAAACTGAGTCACTTGCACAGTGGTAGAGCAGAATATGAACACAGGCTGTCTGGTTCCAGAATGTTCCTCCCTAACCACTAAACTTCACCACCTCCAAAGCCAAAGAGGGAGGGTCTGGTCCATGTACCACTTCTGCCTGAAGCACTCCCCCAGATGATAAAACTATTAATGGTGGCAGGCTGCCTAGCTAGCATAGCAGAGGCCCCTGTGTTCAGGCTGCAGACACCCAAGCTCAGTGGACAACCTGAACTTCCCGAAAGAACTGAGATACCTGGAATGCTGGCACCCTGGCCAGAGTCTGCAGCTCATTCTGCTCAGCACTTGCAGCTCCTCTCCTGCAAAGGAGGCCAAAAGTTCATGCTCCTGCACACTCTCTGGGCCTCCAGTGCAGTCTGGTCACCTGGGTGACCCCTGCCCACCTGGAACCACCGTGGCCTCTGTCTGACCTTATCCCAGGCTGACAGCTGGCGTCACACTCATCCAGACAGCCGACGCTCCAGGCTGGACAGAGTATTATGTCCTGCCCTGCCTTACAAATGGGAAGGAGAGAGAGCAGGCCACTCCTGTTCAGCCATGGCCTCAAAAGGGGGCAGGTCCCTGAATTTAAGGAGATAGGATGAAAACAAAATGCCAGCTGCAACTATTTCTGACTTTAGGAGAGAAACAGGGCCAATGGCCTCCTGAAGTCCAGTGCCAGGAACTGTTGGAAACAAAGGCCCTCCATTAGGCAGGGCCTAGGTGAGAGCACAAAGCCCCATTGTTAGACTACACCAGTGGTTTTCCAATGTTTTAAGCCATGGAAATAACTGTAACCCCTCAGCCATGCCCTCGATGTCTGGAAGGTCGTTCAGGTAAAGCCCATTACCAGGAAGAAAAAAAAATGGCACTCTGAACCCATCTCAAGCAGACGCAGCATTGAGACAACAGTGAAAAATGTCCAATTTCCCATCAAGTCACCACTCAGTACTTACAGAGGCTGTCTCAGATGGGCGTCGGGGAGTCCCTTCTCTCTGATCTCCTTCCCTCTTCTCACCATGCCCCTAAACTGAAAATTGGCAAGGTCCGGATGAACCTTAGTCCCGGCTCCATTCTGGAAGGGCAAGGCTGGGTCCTTACCCTGCCCACTGCAGTCTCCTAGATTCTTCACAGCCACATAAACCCCTGTCCGTAATGTTAACAGCCTCTCAATGGAGCACCGTCATAGGATATGGTGTTAACAGATCTCTGCCTCTTCTCCATCATTCTCTCCCAACTAGAGAAGCGGAAGAAAAGGAAAGAGAAAAGGAGACAGAAATCCTGACGTCCCCCACCACCATTTTTCAAAGAATATCAGACACAGGCAGCAGGTACCTTAACACTACTCTGGTCCAAGCAGGGGCAGGACTTCACCCACTCAGCCTTGGAGAATACGATGAAAGTGAAAAGGCTCATATATACAACATTTGTAATCCAATTTCAAGAGGTTCATGAACCCTCCAAAAATTCAAGAACCTTGGGTTAAGAACCTCAGGCCCAGTTTTGAGCTATTCTGTACCACTTGGGAGTCTATGCCGGGGACAAGTAGGTTCTCATCAAGCCTGTTTCTCTTCTGAACTCACAGCTAAACTACATTACCGAGTCCCCTTGCACATTCGTGGAGATGTGTGACTGATTCTTGCCAATGGACATGAGCTCAAGTGATGGATTAGGGGCCGTTAAGAGCAGGCATACCTTCTCCATTCTCTCTCCTCCATGGTCTACCATGAATGACTCCAAGGATACTTTGAAGCCAGCTGGTGAAGAGGACTGAACCTTTACGTGGAAGCAATTTGGGTCCCTGAATGACAACATGGTAAAGAAAGGCCTCCTCCCCCAACCAATCTACATGGGACTGTGATGTGAGCTAGAAAGAAAACTTTATAATGGTATGCTATTGAAACCTGGGGGTCATTTGGTACAATGGCTAGCATAATTACCCTAAAATAGGAGGAGCTCTCACAGTTGCCTGAGAGGTGCTGTTAGGAACTCACACAGGGCAATACTCTTTCTCTACTCTGAATATTCTAGGATGTCAGGAAGAGAGCTAAATCCACCTAATCCGATCTCTGCAATCGGCCGCCCTGCTCAGGAAGACCTCAGGAGCATGGTAACAGCTGACATTATTGAACACTCATTCTGAGGTGGGCCTTGGGCCTTTACATCTAAGACCTCATCTGAACTTCTCATCACAACTCAGAAAAAGCTACTAGTGATATATCCCTTTTAACTTTGACCCAGGAAAGTTAAGCAATTGTTCCCAGATGACACAGCTCAAAAGAACACCCAGTCCTAATACTTCTAACTTGCTCTTTCTCAACTTCTCAAACCACCTTTTCTAAGGCAGATACGCCCAAGTAGAGTCATATCTGAAGGCCTTACCAGTCATCACCTTCGTTATCAGCTACCAGTGCATACGGAATTGTTGGCACTCACCCGAGAAGAGGCCTCAAGGCAGCTACAGTGGACACAGGTGGAAGAAACGGGCTGCTGGTTGCAGGGGCGAGAGGCTGGAGGGCAAACTCAGCCCACGTGATCTTGGTTGATGGCTGGCCCAGCCCTGACGCTCAGAATCAATTCACAGTCGCCCTTGGCCCCGGGCGGCCCTTCCCTGCAGGCCACAATCCCATATGACCTCATGGCTACAGGAGAAGGGGCAGAGGGACTGAGCACCCACATTTATGATAAGCCTAGGACAAGAGGAGAGAAGAAATTTGGATGGGCAGTCCTCCCATCAACCCCCACCACAAGGAGTGGCCCACTCTGATTCCACACAGGGAGCCAGGCCTTGCACACTCATCCAGACAGCCGACGCTCCAGGCTGGACAGAGTATTATGTGGCAGACTCCGAATCCCGCAGCTTTTCCCGACCTTCCCATGCCCCCGGGGCCAAAGCTTAGACTCCGCAGTCTGTACACCGAAGAGTGGGGTTTGCGGTGGAGATAGAGAACTGGCACCTACCCCCCCCGCCTTGTTAAGGACCATGTTGAGCCAGACGAGGGTGTTCCAAACCCCAACGGCACTCAGGTAACACTGGGCATCCCTAGATCCCTGGTAAGAGACCCGGATGAGGGCGGGGCTTTGCGCGGGGCGTGGCTTGCGCTGGGAGGGGCGGGGTTTCCCCGCAAAGGCTTGCACCGCCTCTCCCACATCACGCCCGCCTCTTCCCGAACCTTGCTCAGACGCTTTGGGCACTTTTCGTCTTTAAATCCATTTCGCACATTATTATACATTCCTTTGTGCAATTTTTAAAAATCTATAATTTATGAAAGCTGTCATTCAATAGGGTCTTTGCTCTCCCCGGCTGGAACTTCTTCTAAAGTACTTCTCAGTAGGCAGCGAATCACTCCCCTTTGATTACCATGTGATTAGTTTGTTCAACTGATGGCCTTTCTTCTCTGAGATACTTATTGTGTCTTCTGCCTCCTATGCAGTTCTTAAGAATTTAAATGAGCCATTTTATTTCTTCCTCCAAGCCCTGAATCCACACACCCGGCTCCACTCTTCGGCCTCCCTTTAGAGTGCGCCTAATAAACAGCAGCGCGGTTTCCGAGGGCCCCCTCTAATGGGGAATTTTATGTTGTTTCTGACATTGTTTGTTGTGCTTCCCACAAGACCAAATGCTGCTAAAGATTGAGAGACAGTGACATAAATGTCAGCGAAACGCCTCGGTAGTGTCAAGCCTAATTAGACGCTTGCACTTGGGGGACAACTACGGATACCATAAAACTCAGAGCTGATCTTCTCTGAGCACACGCCTGGAGTCTGGCAGATGGGGCAGGGCAGAAGAGAAGGTCCAGGAATAGGATAAAAGGGGATGGAGAAGAGTTTTGCTGGGATGCTGAACTCGATTTTAATACATCCTTTTGTTCCTTTTAGGTCACTCTTGTCCTGGAAGTACCCATAAGCAAAGTCACTGCATGTATCAGTCACTATGGGCACAGTGATGAAGACCAATAGGCTTGTCAAGGGCCAAGAAAATGTTTGAGATGAAAAAAAAAAAAAAAAAGATGGGGGCTCCAAATTACAAAACAGAAACTGTGAAATCAAAATGATAAAGTCATAATTAACAAAGCAAATTACAAAAGTTATTTTCCAGCAAAATTATGTGTGTACCCACACATACAAACACACAAACACACACATATCATGAAATGTATGTGCATTTTAAAGATAATATAATGTGGGGTGAGGCTTCCAAAACTAAGAGTGCCTTTAACCAGTGAAGGTCCTTGAGCAGCCACAGCTACCTTGAAGTAAATAAAATAATTACTATTAAGCCCCTTCTGACAGATACAGAAAATGAGACAAAGCAGACTGAAATGGGTTGCTCAAGATCAAACTGACTGACCATAATAAAGACATTCAGCCTTCCTGGCACATTCTAGTCTTCCTTTCACCATGCCCCTTACTAAGGCCATGATGCCAAGACACTCCTCTCTAGAAGATCACTAAGCCCAGGGTTGCCTCTCCTGAGATAACCAGAATTATTTTATGAGTAAATACTCACTATTAACTTCCCTGTCAGACTTTTCCCATAACAAGCTCTTGTCCAGTTGCCCAAATACTTCTCCCCTAGACCCTCCCTTCTCTCCCTCAAACACATACCTAAAATATAAACAAAACCAGGCACATACAGTGTGGATCTTTTCAAAGCCCATTCCTCAAGTGCCTAACTTCTAGGGTTGCCAGATATAACCTGAAAGTAAACCACAACAAACAAACAAACAAAAAACCACCACAACAAGATACCCAGTTAAATTTGAATTTCATGTAAACAACAAATATTTATTTACTCTAAGTATGTCCCAGGCAATATTGGGGATATACTTATGCTAAAAATTTTCATTGTTCATTGCAATGTGGAAAAACTAATTGCCCAAACGTAATCAGGGTCTACAAGCTTCCTAATCCAAAAATCAAATGCTCTCTCTCAGGCCTAAACATATCTTGGCCCTACTTGTAATCAGCTGCAAAAGTACAAAATCTGAACACACCAGTTTAATTGTCAAAGAATCTGAGAGTGATGGAAAAGTTAAAGGTAATTCTGTTCCCCTGACTCCCATGAGATCACACCTAAAGTAATCAAGACTAGAAGACATTTAATCGATATATGCATACAGAATGCAGAACCCTCCCCAGGAACACTACAACTATCATACCTAGGAGACTGTTTGCACCCAGTAGGACTCCTAGTAGCTCTGAATACAGTCGTTTCTCTGCATCTTTCCTCAGTGCTACCCCAACCCCCCTGCTCCCCTGCCATGATGAATTCTCCCAAAACAAGCCTGGCACCCTTGTTGGCACACAGTAGGCTTGATCCTTATTTATGGAAAGAATAAAATGCAATGCATATAGAGAGCCATATTTCCAATAGGTTAGCTTAAGGTAAATGAAACCAAGAAGAGTCAGAAAAGAGAAAGTTCTGGACAGAGGCATCATTGCTTCCTTTGGAGGATGAAATCTCTTTGAGGGCCAAAGAAAAAGGGAATCAGGCACCCAAAAAGAAACAAGCAAACAAAACATTGATAAGGCAAACACAAGCTTTCTCCTCATAATACCGAGTGAATAAGTACTCAGTAAAGCATCTCAATAGTACAAAGAAAAACAACTAATCCTATGGAGGAGAGAGTCCCCCAAGGAGAACCGAAGAGCTCATGAGCTCATCTGTATTTCCAGGGTCAGGACTGGGGATGGCTGCAGGGGTCAAGAGCCTTTCAGAAGGATATTGCTGAAACCTCACCTCAACCTGCTCCCAATTAGGAAAGCAGCTCCCTTGCGTGTATTTTAATCTGATAGTGTTTGTTTTAGAATGAGGGGTCCTGAGAACAAGGGGAGTGGGGAAGAGCCTTTATTTCTTTATCATTTATATTTAGTATATTAGAATGTATTTACAACTCACAACTCCTACCAACTACAGCTTAAGAGAAACAAGTTTTTGAGGGCATGTGGAGAATTGTGGAGAGAAGCAGGAAACTACAAGGGAATCAGTAGCAGGAGCACAGGATAGGAAATACAAAGTTCTAGAGAAGATTAAGTCACCCTTACTTACCTCAGCCCACCCTGTCACTAGCTCTGGCAAGGTAAGCTGAACCTGGTTAAGGAAGGAACAAATAGGAAACCATGAGCTGGGATCTATCTAGCCAGGCTGTGGTTACCCACACTGGCCCTGCATCTTGGGTAAGCCTCTCCCTGTGGGGCACCCAGACACAGACACAGGACCTGCCCTCAGGGATCAGAGTCCAGAAGGCAGACAGACATGTCACAGGCAATTCCATACTATGAGCTGAGGAACACAGGGTGACCAGTAGGCAAGCTAAGCACCTACACAGAGGCTCAGCCTAGCAGTGCCAAGAGCAGGAGAAAAAGAGAAAGATTTTTTAAAGAATTTCGTATTGGATTTTTCTCCAAAAAATGCAAAATAGGGAAAAATCAGAATTGTGTTAAATTTCTTTACAGTGTATGGTTAGGAATACAGATTCTGGAGCAATTCTGCCTATATTTGAAGCACAGCTCTGCCATTTACTAGCTCTGTGACCTCGGACAAGTTTCTTAAACATTCTGGGCCTCAATTTCTTTATCTATAAAATGGGGACAGCATAGAGCATATTATGTGATTGTTAGCCATTGTGAAACTTAAATGAATTTTAACATAAAGCACCAAAGCCTGTTACATAACAAGCGCTCAGTAAGTATTAGCTATTATCACTACGACATATATAGTTTAGTATTGCTTTTATTTTAGGTCGCATATCAAAATGAAGACATCTTAATCCAGGCTTAGAAGCTCTAAAATCTTAACGTGGTCTGATGACAAATACTATGGGAGAGGTATGTCCAGGGCAGTATAGTTAAGATGCCCCTAAAAGCAACTCAGACCAGAGAAGGGCAATCATGGGAGCTTCCTGCAGGAATTCTCTAATCTAAATTCTGAAAGGTTGTCCAGGTGGAAAGAAGAAGAGTAGTCTGTGTAAAGGCCAGAGGCAATAAGTGAGAAGACACAAATACACGAGGGAAGACAGCAAGAATGGGGCAAGCAGGGCCACTGAGAGACAGCTGCCCGAGCCCAGGCAACAGGCTCTGGCTGGACGCTGGGTAGGACAGTGCTGAGAGAGCAGTACATCTGGCTTTCGGAGAAAGTCCACTAACTGGGGAAATTGGTAGGACATGGTAATTGATTGGCTATGAAGGTGAGGTAGAAATCGATTTCTTCCCAACAGTTGGACAGTTGTTTGGGCAGCTACAAAGTTGTTGACACCACTCACTGAAACAGGAAACACAGGAAGAGGAGAAGAGCCGGGGGTCCGGGGGTGAAGGAGATGGGAAGAGCGCTGGAAATGAGCAAAGGTCATGACTTCCACTTGGAACTATTTACCTTTGGTATTTCTGTCAAATAGCTAAGTGTGAATGCTGGCGAGTTAACTGGCTACACAGAGAAAATAATTAAAAATTCAATAGCCATCCCCTATGTTACATAGAATTCTTCTGTAGAATGAATCATTCCATACGGTTTTCACAACTCCTGTGAGATGAAAACAAGTATGACAATATATGCATCAAGCACTTACTACGCTAAGCATTTTGCATACATGAACTCATGTAATCCCGACATCAACCCTGAGAGGTACATACTATTAATAACCCATTTTATAGTTAAGAACACTGAGGCTTAGAGCTAAAGATTAAGTGGTTTGACTAACATCACATACCTGGTAAATAGCAAATCCATTTCCCCTTTTGACAGGTGCAGAAACCGAAGGTAAAATAGGACAAGGGATGTGTATAAGACCGCAGAACCTCAGAAGTTGTGGAGCCAACTCTACACCCAAATCTGCTACTTCAGGAAGCCAGTTACTTTTTGCATCACCCCACGAATTCAGGCTGTAGAGGTCTATTATTTACAAAAGGCAAGAATGAGAAGATTATAGGGGTAGGACCAACCGATAGCCATGTTCAAACAAGGCAAAAACTGCTCATTTCCCTCAGAAGAAATGTGCAGCCTCATAAGTGTATCTGCCTGGTGCTGTTGTTGGTGATGATGATGATGATGACGAAGGAGACTGGCTGATGCCAAGGGGGATGCTCCATTGGTGCTAACACTTCAATTAAGACCCAGAGATCTCTGTGGCCCTCAAGTTCTTGAGGTCAAACTTGGGACTGAGAATGATCTTTTCTCCCTAGATTATCCAAGAGAAGGGAACTCCAGCTGGAGTTGTGTTTGTGTTCATTCACTCATCAAATTATTACAGTGGCTGAGCAGCTACTTTCAGGCACTGTGCTAGGTGCACAGAACACAGAGCTGAACAAAACAGACATACACTCTGCTCTTGAGCAGCTCACAGTCTTAAACACTCCACCTAGTCATGCCCACTGGTTGGAAGGTGAGTGGGGAGCAGCGTCCCTACCTGAAAGCTGCCCCCAAGAAACTGGCATTTGTGGTTTTTGTTCGGTCCCACTGACAGAGGCAACACTAGGACCCTAGCTGTAGGCTAGGCCTGGGTTTCCAGCCGTTGGCCCTACCAGTGGCCAGCTGGGGGACCTTAGGAAACCCATCCAGCATCTCTGGCCTTGACACAAAATGGGGGGAAGGGAAGGGCAAAAAGATGAGATCCATGGTTTTCAAACTCCTTTTAAGCTACATTATTCATTCTTTATTCACTTAGCAAATTTTTACCTAGAGCTGATTTTGAGCAGATAACATGAACAACACAAATATGGCCTGAGACCTCAGGGAGTTTGAGGTCTAGTGGAAATCTTATACCAAACTCCACCATGTAGAAATGGAACTAATCCCGAGGTCATCTTGGGCTCTACAAAACACAGTTTTCAAAAAAAAAAAAAAAAAAAATCCACACACAGTCTCGCTAATCTCTTAGGTTCCTTCCTGCACTAAGATCCTTGGGTTCTTTCTCCCAGGTTGGGGGAACAGCAGCAGCAGAAACTGAACATCCTGTATGCCTATCTCCAGCCCTATGTCGACTGCATATTTTCTGTAATTTTGTCCAACAAGCCCCAAGCACTCAAGCTTGTCAAGGTACTGCTGCTTTGCTCCATTGGTCTGTTCTGGGGAAGCCAGCCATTTGCATGAGACTCTCCAAGTGTCTGGTTCAAACTGGGCAGGGAAAAGAAGGCCATGCGTATTTTCATTTGGAGGCAGAAGGATTTTCATGCATTACTCCCCAAGCACAGAGCAAGCTCTGGAGAGGCTGCAATGGGCATTAGCAAAAGCAAGACAAAGGGGCACAGTGTGAGTTTCTTCTTCCCAGAGAAACTTTTTTTTTTTGAAAGAAAGGGAATGAAAGCCCAGTTCCCCTATTCCCTTGTTAGTTTTGCAAAACAAACGAGCAAATAATTTTCATTCATTGACTTTGCTTTTTCCTTCCAAAGACATCTCTCCATCCTCTAAGGAAGACCCATTTGAGGTTTCCTGCACACTATCTGTCCACTTGGTAAGAAGGGATTTGATTTTTTTTTTTATTTCTCACACCGTTCTGTGCCAACGTGAGCCTGACCATTTCCAGATGAAACACTGCCTTTACCAGAACGAAATGTTTGCGAAAAGGTCTTTAATGAACTGAAAACGTTAATTTGAAAAGTCTCCTCTATGGAAAGAGTGAAGCTTGGAGAGTAAAGGAAATGACACACAGCCTAGGGACTGGCAGACGGCTGGTTTCTCTCAAGTGTTTCAGAAAGGGGGAGATAGGGGATGGGTTAGGTTGGGATCCAAAGTGGACCCTCATTTGGAGGGCAGGACCGATAAGGCAAGTCTGAGCTACGTTCACACACTCAGCTTTGTTTTGGTATTTTATATGTCTATACACACAGGATTCTCCTGGCGAAAAATAATACACAGTCCCTCGGCCCCTTCCCCACCACCAGAAATTCCAGCAAATGTCCCACTGGCATTATTTCAAAGGTAATCTCAATGAGAATGATGTTCATGCTAACAGCACCAACCACCACTAACACCACTTTTTTTTTAATCAAGGTGTTTTTCTCTCTCCCACCCACACCATCGGTGCCACCCAGATCGCACACAGGAGGAGAAAACATGAAAGTTACAGACTCTGCTAAGAATGCTGATTATAAGTCATCGGGCAGATATAATTACAGGAATTGCTCTCCCTAGCCGAGCTGATATTTATTTCAGCAGCTCTGACCCTTCACGAGGATCTTGCTGCCACCTCACCCCCAACTCTCCACCCCCACCCCCAAAGGGCTTTTCTAACTGAAAGCAAACCCAAGCCAAATCCTGCTCATACTCTCGGCCAGGTGCCAGGAAAAGTGTAAATTTTCGTGAGCTCCGGCTATTTTGCCAGAAGTCTGCAAATGTGTCTGGACACGAATGGCGGTTCCCTTTTGCGAGGCCAGGCCTGAGCGCCAGGAAGTTCTAAAAGCAGCACATTGAGAGAGATGAGGCAGGCGACCAGAGAAAGGGGCAAAAGCAGCCTGTCTGTGTAAGTAAGTAAGTGAGGCTCTCCTGGCATATCCAGTCTGTGGCCAGAGTCAGTCACTGTATTGCCCTTAAAGAAAAAAAAGAGAAAGGGTAATCTTTCTCAGACTCAGTATTCCCACTGTGTGCTGTTAACTTTCTTCCCAAAGGCAATCCCTCAATTCCCTACCAGGACTTCACCTTTCATAATGGAAATTAAATCAGTTAAGTTTGGGGTGTGTGTGTGTGTGTGTGTGTGTGTGTGTGTGTGTGTGTGTGTGTGTGTGTGTGTGTGAAAGAGAGAGAGGCCATCTGTAAGCATGGGCACAGCTAAGTAACTAGACTTAACCCACGCTGCTCCTTTGGCCTTGGCAGAGATGAAAGCACAAAGGCATTCTGAGGCTGTTTGAAAGAGAGGATTTTAAAAATGTAGAAAGCAGAGATCACTAAACAAGTAGGGGGGCATCATTAACCAGTCTTCCAAGCCCAGGTCACTCTTGCTACTCAGGGCAGACAGGCTTCATCCATTCTGAAGCCCCGGGAAGCATGGGTAAGTAAGGGTGCCATCCAGCCCTGTGCAGGTCTTCTCCTCCGGGGTGATGCTTTGCCTCCCCACCATGTCACACCTGGGTGGATTTCACTGGCTCGGTGAAGCCTGTGGTCTGTCTCTAAATTTGCCCAGTTTTTATTCCTGCCCCTATTGAAGGGGGCAATAAACTTTACTGCAGAGGATGCAATTATTTGGGGGCCAGGTGTGACTTAAGCTTGAAACCCTCTGAACAGAAGCAAAGCCAAAGGGAAGGGTATGTTTTCCAAGTGATTAAAAAGCGGGTGACTCCCTTCACACCCGTCCTGCCCGCTCCCCACCCCCACCCCGTCTTGCCCTGACAAAGCAAGGGAAGGATTCAAATCAAAGGGATCTGGACTTTACTCACCAGATGAATATATTAAAGCGCTCTGGCTGCAAAGTTTCTACCAAACTGACCATGGCTAGGACAGGGGCAGGAAGGAACGGAGTGAAAAGGAGGTGAAAAACCCATAAAGAAACACAGGTTTCCCTCAAATTATACAATAGACACATTTCAAAAAGTGAAATATAAATTGTTTTAATAAATGGGTTCACTGTCAGTGTACCAGCTATTGTTCCTAGAGGGAAACCTTTCCTAACTTGAAAAAGAAAGAGTAGCTGCTATTTATCTTTCAGGCCAATCTGGGTTGCTAGGTATGATATGGAATTTTTATAAAGTAAAGGACATCAAAATAAAAGCTTTTCTGAATTTTTTAAAATATGAAACACCAGCCAGAAATGTAGCTGCAAGGTACATGTACTGAAATAAATGAAGGGGGGGAAGAGAAAGAAGAAGGAAGGAGAGAAGGAGCAAAAGAGAAAGACAATACTTCCTTGGGTCAATGAACCCAATTCAGTGGATTAGGGTGTCCATACCCCATCTTAAAGAGGACCAAGATGAGCAAATAGCGCGCAGAGAGATGAACCGCCAAGGTGGAGAACCAAAGAGAGGGGGTGTTACTACACAGAGAGCAAGGCAGAGAAAAGGAGTGTGGTCAGGAAAACTGCACGCAGGCTGCGTGTACTGGGGAGGGCAGGTGGTGGTGGTCAGAGACCCCAGCCAAGTGTTTGAAAGAGTTCTGGGCTGGATGGGAGCCAGAGCATGTACAGAGGGAGTCAGAAAAGGGGGTTTGGAGATATATCTGTTCCCCTTGTTCTCTAGCAAAGAAGATTCCAAAATAAGCTGCGATCTCATGGACCAGAGGGTCATATGCCATTCTTAGGGCCACATTACCCTTCCCTAACGGAAAAAGGTCACGTCTATTTCCAGCTCAAAACCTACCCACGTCCTCTCAGCCTCGGGGAGCATAATTCCACAGACAGAAGGAGGAAAAGAAAAGCTACCAATGAGATGCAAGAATTAATAGCAGAACAGGAAAACTTTCAAGTCATTAATTCCTAATGAAATAAAGTTCATTTCAACCTTGTAGAGGTTTTTCATGTGTTCATTTTTTGTGTGTTTTGCTTAATTTGTTTCTTTAAGAGGGAAGTTCAAAGAGGTTGGTACTGTTTCAGATTATTTTAAGAAATGTGCCTCAGTAATTCCGTTATTCTTGGTTACTCGTTTAGCCCACGCAGACTGTAAGGGCCTCCTTGGGTATCCAGCACCCAGGAAACTCCTCAAGTGTGCAAGGCCCAGACCCACCCCACAGGAGATTATGATCTGGCTGTACACACAGATAGGAAGATCAGGCCACAAGAAGAACCAGCACCGTTCTCTAAGAACCAGACATTGCACCAAGAACTTACCCAACCATGTCTTAAATAATCCTCACAAAAACCCATGGAGGTGGATACAATTCCCACCAGCTTGCAAAGGAGGAGACTGAGGCCCAAGGAGGTTAAGTCTCTTGCCCCAGGTCACATAGCTGGGAAGTGGCTGCGTCTTGAGTGCCCAATGATGTAGGACACACCGCATGTGCCACAGGCAGTCAGAGGAGAGCAGAATCCGGGGTGCCCTCACAAACCATCTTAGCACTGCCATGGGGGACCCAACCCATCCAGAAGGGTGGGGTTGGACTCTTACCTGCTCAATCAGGGGCTCTGCGAGGCACCGGTCAGTCATACGTGCAACATTCAAAAACAAAACAAAAACAACAACAACAACAACAAAACAACAAAAAACACCCTTTACAAGGCACGTAAAGGAAACCCAGTTTTCTATCTTTAGGTCATTCTGTGCCTCCATAGCCATCTGCAGGGATGGAACTTGGTTTCATTAAACATGATATTTTTGTCAGCTCTCATGCTTTTTTGTTTTCTCTTGCTTTCAATTAAAGGATTTTTTTCCCCTCCCAAAAATTCTTTGGGGATTTGAAACCCACTTCAAGGAAAGGGGAAAAAAAAAAAAGGAAATCCATCTTAGAGTATTAGTCACCGAGATGGGTGTGAAGACAACGGACTATAAAACCGAAACCAGCTCCGTCTCCCAAAAGCAAAGAACATTCTCTAACAAACTGCTTTGAATTTTAAGAACTAGAAATAATGCTGGCAAACTGGTTTGTCATTCTTAAAATGCAATAATAATTTTTTTTTAAAAAACTCCAAATTAACTCCCAATGGTTACAACCAAATAAAGAACATAGGCTGGAACGTCGAGCAGAAGCCAGAATGCTTCACCAGAGAAAAATACTTAGCTATGAAAAAATAAAAGTATGAGCTGGAAATAAAATGAAAATCACACAAGAGCAAATGTGGTGGGCCTTGGAAGATCTTACATTCCACCAGCAAGTAAAACCAGTGCAGAATTGACCAGTGGTAGGGAGTCTGGGAAGGGTGCCAGGCTTGGACTGAGTGTTTCCCACCTTGAAATCAAAGAAAAGGGCGTGTGCGGGGTGTCTGCCCTGCACGTATGACCGTCCGTCTCCTCTGCACAGTCGTGATGAAATAATCTCCCTCTTATCATAGCCTTTGATCTCACAATCCCCGTTTCCCACGCTATTAAGATATCCCCTGTCTCAGCAATTCAACTTTGCATACTCAAACCCCTTTTTTTTCTCGGCCCGCACCTGCCCACACATCAGTGGCTCTGCTTTGCTTTATGCCTTTGCTTTGTGCCATTTCGAAATGTTTTCATTAGATGGGAGCGATCGCCGTGGCGGAGGCCAACTGCCACCCCCACATGGGGAGCTCCAGCCAGCATCCCTCCTCTGTGGGGCTGGAGAGGGGCTGGAGAGACCAGAGCAAGAGGGCTCCCAAGGACTCCAGGCCTCGCTGAGAGAGGAGGCACTGACCCAAGGACAGGGAAAGGTCACACTTGCTTGGTGAAGCTCCCAGGTTCTCAGGGACTCTCCCTCACTCTCTTTCTCTGGCATTCTTGGGCAAATGCTGCTGTCAGAAGCTCATTGGGGAGCTTGGCTCAAGAAGAGATCGCCTACCTGTATCTTGTCTTTAGCAACCCTTTCTACTAGGTTTGCATCACCACCCCCCTCACCTCCAACAGTCTGGGTCCCTTCTGAAACATCTGAATGGAGAGTCTATGATGCAGGCTCTGGTCTGGAAATTGCCTGCCAATCCCCTCCAGCCATCTTTGGTCTTCCCCCTAAGGACAAGAGAGTAAGATTCTGGAATCAGGTGCACCTAGATTCAAATCAACCTCACTGGGGCCCCTTAACCCCCTTGAGGCTCAGTTTCCTCATCTCTAAACTGAAAACCACTCTGTCTCCTGCACATGTCTTTTGTGGTGATTCCATTTAATCATACGTGTAAAGTGCCTATGTAGTCCAGTGTCAGGCACATACTAGGTAGTGAACCTCAATGGTTCCTGCTCCAACTGCCTACACCTAGTTTATATTCCCTTACAATAATAATAACTACAACTATCTGTGGAGTCTTTACTACTTGCCAAGCACTGTCCTAAGTATTTTACATAGATAATCTATTGCACCCTCAAAAGTAAAATCCTGTGAAGTAAGTACCACCTTATTCCCCTTTTATAGGCCAGGCAACTAAGGCTCAGTGCTTGAGGTCATGCCCCTGAGTGAGCCGCAGACATAGAATTCATACCCAGATCTTCTGGACTTTAAACACCCTGTCCTATTGTGCACATTTGCTGCTTCCTAAATCCTCACAATATTTGTGAAAACTTTTGCCTATTTTAAAACCTGTTTTTAAAGTTTGTCTCTTAACATTTCCCATTTATTCATTCATAAACAAATCCTAACCCGCCTGAAATAAGAAAAACAAGTGATTTTCCCTATTCCATAGTCATTTACATGATCCATGGCTGTGTAGCTCCTGGTGTATTAGCAACGCAGACTTCCATAGAAAGTGAATTGTCCCTTCTCCAAAACCCACGTTGTAGCCTGGGAACAAACGTATTTCTTCAGATCCCTAGGGACGAGACCTGGGTCCTCATCCTAAGGCAACATCCACCCTGGCTACATTTTTTGCAAAACCCAATTTTCATTTATCTATCCTAAGGCACGATTATTTGGGAGGTCAGCCTCCTGCATTGATCTTCCACTTTGTTCTCCAAGCCCCAGCTCAGATTCCTCTAGGCAGCCCTTTCTTTCAGCCCAAGGCCTGAACCCTTTGCCCTGTTGTGTCACAGAGCTCAGAGCCTATTCTACAGACACCATCCAGCACTTCCTTAAAGGGTTTTCTAAGTGTTTCACATGTGGACATCTTGTTGACCTAAGAAGATTATGAATTCCTCAAAGACTGAAATTTTGAAGCTCCTAAAGTACTTAGCCCTTCACTAGGCATCAAGGAAACACCTAGTAGAATGTCCATGGATGCAATTACCCCCACAAAGTGCTAATGCATCAGCTGCCCCACAAGCCACAGCATACCTCTGTTTTCCCTTTGGAAGTTACCACCAGCCCTATCCCAGTGCCCAAACCAAACCAAAATTATTTAAGGTCCAGAGGAGACCCAAATAGAGAACTGATAATCCTAGCTCCATGACCCAGGTGATCTCCCACCTTCTCCTCATAAAGATAATCCAGCCAGTCCCACCCAACCCAGACTCTCCTTGCCCTAAACTCTTCCTTTACAAGGAGACACAGGCATCAACCCTTCCTTCTTCAGATAATGGCACTCTCCCCATCCCAACTGTTTGGAAACTGCTCTCCTCCCAACATAACCTGATGAACATAACATAATGGTTCTGATAAGGGGTGAGCATCCTATCCCTCTAGCTTCAATAGTTGGTCCTAGGATAACCACAGGATGTATAGCCCATCTATCAGGTTACAATGATTGGTCCAAAGATGAGCACATGACCCAAGCTGAGCCAATAGGATCCTTCCTCAAGATTTTTTTTTTTTTTTTTTTTTTTTTTACTAGAACTGACAGAGAAGGACCTCCCCTCTCTCTGATTGTGAGGTCGTATATAACCATGAAAGTCGGGAGCTGTCTGTTCCTTTTTGGAAGAGAGAAACTAGCTGTGACTAGAGCAAATGAAGCAAACAGAAGAACAGAACCTGAGAGAGTAATGACAACATTCGAGCCCTGGCTGCAGTGATCCCTAAGGCAGCCCTCCTGCCTGAGAGTGGGTTATGGGGGTTCAGAGCCCCCTTTTGTTTAAGTTAGGTTTCTGTCACTTGTACCCAAAGCGTTCTCCTAACATAAATAGTTCCCAGGAAGGGCATGTAAATTAGCACCAAGAACAAGTATGGATTAGACCATCCTGCAGATAAAGGTAAGTGGGTGGCAAGAATTGAGCCATGGATTCCTCATGAGCAGGACCTCTGCTGTTCTGCAGGTGGACACAGGAAGGAAGTCCTTCTCAGCCTACCGTGGCTTGGGTCATGGCCTACAGCATCAAAGGTCTTATGACTGAAACCCCCCTGAAAACAATGCCCCTTCCTTCCCTGCTGGTCACAGGTGCTGATAGGCAAAGGGACTCACCAGCCTCCTGGTTGGACCCCTGAGGGAGGAGCCTGCTCTCCCTGCTCCGGGAAGACAGGTAGCACTGGGTGGTTCCTCAGCAGAGTCTGCTTTTCCATGTCAAGATGACAGCAAAATAAAACTTTGGTATCAACAACCTAGTATGAAAAACTGAACTAGGAATAAAAACTTGAGATGTGGAGTTTCTCTCAATTTCCTCTGTTACATGGGTAAAGAGAGCCTGGCCGCCTCCCAGGCAAGGCTCAAATAAGAGCATAACAATCACGACAACCTCCTTCGTAGTCACTATGTGCTGAGCCTATGCATGCATTAGCTCATTAAGTCCTCACAGCACAGCCTGGCAAACACAAGAAAACTCTGGGTGGATTTTTAAAAGGAAATCTCACCCAAAGACACAGAACTAGTAAGTTACAGAGCTTGGCATACAAACCACATCTATCTTAACGGTTTTGTGCTTTAGCTGTTGTACCAGTCCTCTACCCAGAGATAGTATTGCCAGATCTATGGGGGGTGGGGAGAAACATAGGACACCCAACTACATTTGAATTTCAGATAAGCAACAAATAATTTTTTAGTCTAGCTATGCCCCATGCAATATGTGGGGCATACATATATTAAAAAGATTATTTGGTTTTTGTCTGAAGTCCAAATATAATTTGGGTGGCTTTGTACTTTATCTAGCAAGACTATCTGGAGACCGACTGTATGAATGAACTTTGAAAATGGTAAAGCACTACACAAAGTAAAGTTCTTTTGTTATAAATCCTAACCCCAGGTCTAACAGGTGACTGGCACTATTCTGGGACTATTCCAGGACATTCATAGCCAGAGCTATAAGATCCAGACAAGTATCCAGCATTAGTAGTTTTATATAGCCCTTGTGGATATCAGATAAGCTCTAAACATAAAAGATAAAGTTAATGGGGATTCAGAAAAAAATGATATTAACCAGGAACGCCTGGGTGACTCAGTCGGTTAAGCGTCTGCCTTCAGCTCAGGTCATGATCCCAGGGTCCTGGGATCGAGTCCCACATCGGGGTCCCTGCTCAGCAGGAGCCTGCTTCTCCCTCTGCCTGCTTCTCTCCCTGCTTGTGCTCTCTCTGACAAATAAAAAATCTTAAAAAAAAAAAAATGATATGGGGCACCTGGGTGGCTCATTGGTTAGGCATCTGCCTTCGGCTCGTGTCATGATCCCAGGGTCCTGGGATCGAGCCCCACATCGGGCTCCTGGCTCAGCACAGAGCCTGCTTCTCCCTCTCCCTCTGCCTCTCCCCCTGTTTGTACTCTCTGTCTCTCTCTCTGTATCTCTGTGTCTCAAATGAATAAATAAAATCTTTAAATAAATTACTTAATTAAATAAAAATGATATTAACCACCCTTACGTCCTACCTACCCCCCCCCAACACCACCACACACACTTACCTTCCCAGTAGTTGGGGTATCTTTTCTGGGGCCTCCTCTTCTCCTTCACCACCACTCAAATACCTAGATGGCAAGGTCATTCCACTTGCTGAGTTTCTGGCCACAGCATGCCACTTTAGTAGTAGGTTCTGTGGATTTTACTGTAGAGATATGGGCCCTGCCCTCAAGGTATAACATTGTGGTTGAAGCAACAGCATACAATTTAGTGTAGGAGCATGAGGAGACAGTCCCCACTTACTGGGCACCTTGTGCTCATCAGGCACTATGCTGGCCACATTCCCAGAGACGGTCATGTATAATGCTCCCAACCCCTCATCCAGAATCACAGGTATGCTGCAACCTGCACAGGTATGCTGAAACCACCAGGGAGCCCCCCTCCTGCTGTCAGAGGTGCCAAATAAGTTGATGATGAATTCAAATCACCAAGTTGAGTATATCAGGAGGAGAGCTCTGCTCTTTTCCATTTCTCACATTTCTCATACAGATCACTCGAAGACTGTTCACACCTCAGGGATATTCAGAATGTCAAGCTGGACTGGGTCCCAAAACGTGAACCCTGTCAGAACACATGGTATATCCAGGACAATAGCAGACACCGGCTCCATAATCCCTCCTTTGTGGACAGAGGGAGAAAGACAGTGTCTGAGCTCCTTTCCCAAACCTTTCTGTGGTCCTACTGGCACAGTTGGCTACCACCTCCCAGATCCATTACACGCAGACTTGCACTTCTATCAGGCTAAGGGCGGCCCTGCCCTGGGTGACTGATGCCCTGTTTTTGTCTCATTATGGATTCCTAATCTCTTCTCGTTTTTCCCCATAATTCCAGCTGATAAGAGTCATCAACTTTTCTCTCACTGTGGAAGAGGCCTTCTGAGATAATGTAATTCCTTGCATTCATAAGCAGTTGAAGGAGAGTATTCAGCAAGGGTTTTCTGAGGTCTAAGAGAAACAGAGCAGACCATAACCAGTGGAAAGAGCCCACACCACCTCCAGCTTTCCACACCACGTCTCCCAACTCAGACCTCTGGCTACACTGGAAGCATTATGCCTATGAACTTTTAATGGTCCCCACACTGCCAGGCTTCCTAACAACGGTTTCTGCTCAACTTTTCCCAACATGTTACTCTCCCTTGTCCTGCTTCTCAGTCTGACCTTGTCCAGGCTCAGGCTACAAAGACCTCAACTCACCTTTCCCTTAGGGAGTGCAATGGAACTCTCTGTGAGGCGAGGTGAAGCTGAGGAACCAGAAGGCTGCCCACCTCAGATGCTGCTTGTACTGAATTGGGCTCTGGAACCATATAGTTTTACAATTCAAGAAATACGATGTGACATCTCGGATAACTGAATCCAGGAAAGAGTAAACAGGATCCTACTGGACTTGCATGTCCTACTTTTATCACCCTCTCTTCATTTTCTAGAATATGTAGTCAATTGCTTCCATACTAAACATTATATCTGCTTTTGGTCCCAAAGTTTTCACTTCTTCATAAGGGATGCTCAATAGAAGTCTCTTTTTCTCTCTTTTTTTTTTTTCTTGCTACCTTGCTTCCTTGTTTGCTTGCTTGCTCTTTCAAGGTCTTCATTTTATACCACTAACTTGTGGTTAAAAGGCTTGTTTTAGTTGTTTCTGTATTATCTAGAGGGTTTTTTTTGTTTGTTTATTTATTGTGTTTTGTTTTAGCCTTAAGAGATTCTAGGAACCTAACTTTTGTTCTGATATTTGACCTCATTCTTAGCTTTTTGCCTCTAATGCTTCCTTTTCGTCACCCAGAACATTCCATCTTGCCTTGGGCCTCTCTGAAATCCCTACCTGTGTCCGTATTCCTTCCCAAATCCTCTAGTAGTCTTCCCTTAATTGTGAGTTCCTAAGTAAAAGGGTCAGTAAAATTTTTCCCCTCAAAATGAGACACATTCAACCAATGCCCCTTCACCATTTTCACAGTGAAACTCAACTTAAAAATTAAATAGTTTTTGGAATTTTTCTTTCAGATTTGAGCCCATGCCAATCACGTCTGTGCTCTTTACAAATGGATGGCTAGTCTTGCCCCACAGTGACTTCCCCTTTCAAATCCTGCTCCCAAAAACGTTTCCTCCTTGTCAGTTTACCACTGATTCCCTGCAAATCATCCTGTGATCCCATGTAGAAAGGACATGATACACAAATAAATTTTAGTGTCCTGTACTTGAGGGTTATAACTGAAAATAGATTGGTAGTCAGAAAAAAATGATGTGTGTACAGTATAGGACAGATATTTTATGTACATATATATATATATATAAAAAAGCCCTCCACAGAGAGCTTACATATATATATATATATATATATATATATATATATATATATATAAAATGATGTTACATATATGGTGCATATGTCAATAGCCGTAAATCCAATATGATAATCTACAAAATAAAACACATCTGCCCCCAAATCCAAAGATTTTTGAATGAGACAAGTTTCTCATGGCTAATAAAGCTATTCAAAACCCCAACTGTACTTCATCCATGTGGATACAGTTACATCCTGTTTAGTACTCTACCTCAGTAATCATTACATATGATATTATCACCAGGGCTAGCACTTACAGAGAGCTAACCATGTTAAGGAGCATATGTGCCTTCACTTTTCATTCTCACCAAAACCCCATGAGGTAGCTATTCTTTATCATCCCAATTTAATAGATGAGGAAACCAAGGCTTAAAGGTAATTGGTAACTTGACGAAGTTCCCATAATGTGGCAAGTGATGGAGCAAGAATTAGAAGTTAAGCTCATCCAGCTCCAGAGCCCATCACAGCCACTTCCTCCCTTCATTCCTCCCCTTGAAGGGTTCCACAGAGGGCTTACATTTTAAACCTGCATGTGGGACAGGTGTTTGGGGCCCTCCACCCAGCTGCTCACCAAGAGACTAATCAGTCAGCATGGCTGTAGTAGGTCACACTTTGCTCCCCATCTTCTGTGGAGTATAAAGATGATTAATTGCTTACACAGAAATTGATCTAACCATGGTTTTATGAAAAATGCAGGATTTCCCTATCTTTAAAGGGACTTCTCAAAGAAATTTGAATTAGGGAACTAAGTAATTGAATTTTTCTGTCTTTCCTGGCATTTTTAGCTACTGATTAATGTAGACTCTGGGGTGTTGGACAGACTTGGAAAGATCGATAATAATATTAACCCTTATGAAAAGGTTTGCTATGAGAAGGGATTGTGGCTCAGGGTCTTGGATGGAAAACAATCAAAGATTCGAGTTTTGTGGGCATCAGCTCTATTGGCAGGAGGGCAGGGGTGGGGCAAACTTTCTGGCTACCATGATCTTCAGTATTTCCTCAGAACCCGAGCTTTCCCCTGGTCTGAGGCAGACAGCAATCTCCTCCTGTAACACGTCACCACTAGGAAGGAGGGGGAAGAGTAGGGTTGACGACCACAGCTAGGCAACAGTATCAGGCATAATGGCGCCCTCCCCCATCACCCTCCCAGTCAAGCAAACTAATTGTCCACCCCCCCAGCTCTGTCCTATTAAGAAGAACGCCCCTTGTCTCTCAGGCCACAGTTGGTCATGAGGATTAACCCCTCCCACCCCCTCACCCCCAACCCAGGCATTTCCCCCTCCTTCCAACAGTCCTCTGAGCAGACATGACTGACAAGAGTACCACAAGCGATGATGTCACAAAGAGAGGGGGCAGCATGCCCTGTTAGACCATCTTTCACTCCAGTGGACTCGCCTTCACAGACAAATTGATTTGCAAAGGTTCAGGCTGCCAGCCCGGCCTGCTTTGCATACAGAACGCTCCCTGGTGACACAATAAAAAGTGGCCAGGCTAACAGAGGAGCACAGCAGGGTCTGGCCGGTTCAAAGTCCAAACTCCACACCCCCCTCACCTCAGTCTGGTTTGAAAGGTCACTGTGTGTCTGGGAAAATAGTCGCAGGATACAATCCTTTATTAAAGGTCACTATTTTTCAACAGCACTTAACACACACTTACACACAAATTGAGACTGGAGAGGGGGGAAAAACTGGGGGCTGCATCGTATTGTATATTGTGCTTGCAAGATTTATGTCTTGTGGTCACCAGCAATAAACACACACTGCTTCAGTATTAAAGTTCACATTAATCCACTGATTCTCCCTCTCCTGGAAATCAGGCCTCTTCTTTGCCAGGCAGACAGGGCAACCAAGACTTCTGTTCATCTCTTTGGTTCCTTCCCCATATTTTCCTCCCCTTGTTGCAAATGTTTACTTTTATGGATTTTTTTTTTTTAATTATTGTTGGCATTGTTATTATTGATATACAGCCATAGAACTTTACTCTTGGTAGTTTGTTCTCTTGCACTGTTCATGACATGTGCCTGGCATTTGAATCCAAGACCACGCAGACTCACAACGCCCAGGACTCAGAGTGTGTGTCTGTGGATCATGTATGTGTCACAGACCTCGAGAAGCAAAAGTCAAGTTCCTTTCTGTGCTGCCTGTGAAAATCCAGGGGAGCACACCGACGCTAAGCCAGTGACCATAAAGCCATCAAGGAGACTGCCAGTCCTGCCTATCCGTTATGTTGTATATCTTATTTGAGTAAATACTTCCAATAGAAGCAAAAATAGCAATTGTATTTTCCTCCAGTAACAGACAGTTCATGTTTGGTTCCCAAAGAATGTTAACAATAGCAATCCCTGCATTCATAACAAAAGAGGTTATCAAAGAAGTCAGCCCAAGCTGTTAGATTAATTTAGGCAAGAATTGCAAAAGAAAATATTTAGGGGAAATTCTATGAATTTCAAATAGCCAGCAAAAATATATAATGTTGAGGATTCCACTCTGCTCTGCAGCACATTTTTGCAAAGCTTTTGCCAGTGATAGGTTTCTGAGCTATCAAAAGCACATTAATTTTTTCTGATTAAAACAGCTGTGAAAATATACAAGTGTAACTGTGAAAAATCCAGGGCTTATTGTAATACTTTAAGCAAAACAAGGATAAAAGATTTTTAAATACGGACTTGCCAAAAGTAAAATATCTAACACGGGGAGAACTAATTCTGCGTGTGCTTCTAATATTTTGGCATAAATACTTTAATCCTCTTGTCCATCCTGTTGGCACCTCATCTACAGTTGACTTGTTAAGGGCTAGTTCCTTTGTAATGTCGTCAGCACCTCTCCATAGTTATTGACTGTGCTCTCATTAAAACTGGCAAGATCACAAAACGGCAGAAGTGAGGGGAGGTGGGGAGGAAGCTGGCTCCTCGCTACAAAGGTACTCAGAAAGGCAAAAGAACCTAAAGGAGAAATGAAGAAACATGACAGAAGTGAAACTGTCTGATGAGGAGGAGGAGGAGGAGGAGGAGGAGCAGAGGGGAGGAGGGGGGAGGGAGGAGGAGGGAAGTGGGCAGAGGGGAGGTGAGGAGGGGGAGGAGACTTCTGGAGGTGGGGCTGGGGTTTGGTGACTCTTTCATGTTTTTGTTTATTATAAAAATACACAAGTAATCACAAAGACCAAGTTCAAGTTGCTTATCACGTTCACCCAGAGCTATGGCATGATATGGCACATAGATGTAGTGCACACACTCATAGCCACGGACGGCTCATCTTTTTTTCTCGTTATTTAAAATAAATGCTTTTGGGGGGAGATGTCAATTTCTCTGGCCCTTACCCCTGATTTGGGCTTGGCTGGTAATGATTTATTTCACTGTGGACCCAGACTCTTCATTCCCTAATCTACTACCGTGAAAGGGGTGACCTCATGAATAAAATCACAGCGTGATTCAAAAGCGTGTGTAGGGGAGGTGGTACCTACTTAACCATAACAAGGTGCCTTTTGAGGAGAACCACCCAAAATTCAGCTCCTCAACTCCAAAGATAATATAAAGATTGAGAAAAGAAAAGCAAAAAAAAAAAAAAAAAGTCCTCTCTCTTTGGCCCCTGGGCCTGAGTTGGAAAACAGGATGGAACTGTGTGCCGCACTGACTGTCTGCCCATTCCCATTCACACAGGAGTTCTGGGGCTGGGGCTCCAGGTCAGATGGTGAAGTCACCAAGTGCTACCCGTTCCCAGTGTAGAGCCCAGACGCAGCATTCCCCTGCCTCTGAGGCAGTGACACAAAGCCTCGAGGGCTGGGGTCCCACTGTAAACATAAGCGCCTGGGATTCCAACCTAGAGCCCGCATTGTGTTCAAAGGCAGCACTAATGCATAAAACGTCTGGGCTCAGCTGAGGCATCACATCAGTCTCTGCAAATGAGGCTTTTCGGACAGCAAAGGATGAAGAGCCAGATTCTGAGGGGGGTTTGGGAATTGCTGAGCCGGGATGGTCCTTCTCTCCCCTCTTCTTGACTTTCCCTCCCTCCAGCCTCCACCCCTCCCCTCTCCCCAGCCAGGTGATTAATTCCAGGCCCCAAGAGGGTCTCTAAAGGGATCCACATTCGCTGCAGTGACACCCAGTGCTAAGGGAGAGAGAAACAAGCAGAAGATTCTCTGCTGCCAGCTGTGGCCAGAAGCCAGTATGTCCCTTCTGACCAGGCTGAACGTGCCCTGATCCCTAGGCAACTAGGCACTCTGCCCCACCGAGGATGGGGTGCTGAGGCCACAGTCTGGCCACAGTCTTGGGGTTTAAGGATGCCCTGTGCCCCCAGAAGGGCTCCCAGCACCTTTACACAGCACAGTGGTGCCCTCAAGCCCAGTCCTCTTCCTCTGCGTCCTGGTTCAGCCTCCTGTCCAAGACCACGCCACTCATCCCTGCCTCATCCCAGGAAACCTGTGGTCACCTACACACAGGTACTACCCATCCAGGAACTTTCCAGGGAAACAGCACCTCTCACTTACTAAAGAAGTGCTTGGGGGGTGCCTGGGTGGCTCAGGCGGGTTAATCATCTGACGCTCAATTTCAGCTCAGGTCATGATCTCAGGGTCCTGGTATCAATGGAGGCGTACAATAGGCTCCCCCTCAGTGGGGAGTCTGCTTCAGGACTCTCTCTCTCCGTCTGTTCCTCCCCAGCCCCTGCTGTCTCTCTCTCTAAAAAAAAAGGGGGGGGGTGCTTAGACTTGTCCAGGTACTTCAAGCCCTTGAGATTATCTTTCCAGGTAGGCAGAATCTGACTAATGCAAAGGCCTCCCAGGGCATCACGCACCTTTAGGCTGAAAAACTAGCATCACTTTTCTCTAAGATTCATGGGTTTGGGACATTTTAGTTTTTTCTATTTTTGCAGGTCCCAAAGAGAAGTGTCCCAGATATTTTCTTACCCTTGCATTATTCAAGCCTATAACGATTATGTGGAAGTATGTGCACACATCTGTGTTTGCACAAATCCACACTGGGGGAAATACTGACGCAATCATGCCCTGGTCACAGGGGAGGCTTCAATCCTCACAAACTGAAGACAGGCAGTTTTGCATCAGTGAGTCCAGAATGCCAGCTCCATGAGGGCAGGGATTCTTGTCTGTTTTGTACACCATTTAGCCCCTGCACCTAGAACAGTGCTGGCTCCATAGTCCGTGCTCAATCAATATTTACTGGAAAATGTTACATGCTGCAGAATAGGAGTGTGGGACTCAGTGGTTTCTGGCATTTCTTTTATTTTTCACTGATTAAAAGAAAAACCACCAGGATAGGAGTTCACCAAGATCCTTTTTGCTTATTGGTGTGTGTGCATGTCTCGGGGATGGGGGGGAAGGCGGTGTTAGTATCTATATGTGGGTTTTCTCCCTTTGCTGTGTCTGGTCCAATCCTTCCACTTCTTCTTCGCCTGGGTCATGCACCTGAGTTTTGTTATAATAGTAAGTACAGCGGTTTTGACAGCCTTATGAGTATAGTTGGGAAAGCAGCTGTCACAGAAATTAGCAAGTTTGGCCAACAGCTCAGCTCTGAGGTGATGGGAGCCCAGGCCGGGACAGGAGGAGTTAACTGAGACGAGTGGGGTGTTATGCAAAGCACCAAATCCCTAAACTCCCGCAAAGATCTTTGAAGGCCGTGATCAATAGATTCTCAGACCACACTGACATAACCTTGTCATGCCTCAGCAAGGGTATGGTGGCTAAAAAGGCGTGGGGAGGTGGAGAGGTGGGAGGAGAGGGGGGAAAGAGAGAAAACAGGGAAAGGGATAAAGATATCATGTGCCTTCCCCTCTCCTGCACCCCCAGCGCTCCTCCTTTCCACACCTACCCCCTCTTCATCAGGCCTCACACAGCAAGTGACTGGTAATGGTTCTTTGGCCTTGTGCAGCTTTTAAAATCCTTCAGCTGAAGCATCTCAGCTCCAGTCGCCAGCAAAGCTTGAGCACCCTTGAGACCCTGGTGCAGATAATCATCATCCACTCAGTGACAAGAAGCTGAGCGCCGCTTCGGTACCAAGGAGACCGAATGTGGCAGGGCACCAAGGTGCCATCTTAGACGCATCCAAGCAGCCGCCGTGGCGGCAGCAGCACACAGGGATGTGGCTGTGTGTGCAAGTTTTTGTCTCCCCCCGCCCTTTTTCTTCTTCGTCTCTATCTTCTTCTCCCTCTTTTTTCACCCTCCGCAGAGAATCCTTTCTCGAGGGGGATGCTGTTAACACAGCTGCTCTTAGCAGGCTTCCCGTTACCCAGCACCTGCCGGACCAAATTGAATCCTGTAGTCAATACTATTGGAAAGGAAAATGACGTTAATTTGTGTAAAAGTGTAATCAAAAGGTGGCTGGGTGATTTTTCTTGCTTTCAGAGAAATGCAGGTTTGAGTTTATGATTATATAAAAGGGAGCCAGTCGGTCAGCAGCTTCCTGCCTTCCACCCAGCACTTCCCAAGCGCTCTTGCTGCTGTGTGACAGCATTAGAGTTAATGGTGTTGCATTATGTATACAATACACTGTGGATGGTACAGCTGGCTGGGATGGTCCTGCGGACCAGGGTGCTGATGGGTATTTACACGCCAGCTGAAAGGTGGGAGAGAGAATATCCAGAAATAAAAGAAGAGCCATCCCTAATACACACAGAACTCAAACCTCCAGCAGCTTGGAACAGTGGGTAAATTTCCAGATCGCAAGGGCCCCCACGTTTATATTCCCTTTTCCACCTCAGGCCTTTGGCTCACATTTTCCATTCACAGAGCTCCCTGGCAAATTGAAGATGGTCTAAACAAGGAATACCACATCCCTTGCACGTATTAAAAATAGCTCTCCAAACAGCCCAAAATATTTTCATTCCATTGTCAACTTTCCATCTCACACCTTAACAAGGGGCAGTCCTCAGAAAGAGACAGCTCTGGGCAATTGTCCTTTGCAGACCTGACTTTAAGGCCAAGTTACCAGGCCTGAAACCCCTGTCCAGAAGCAGATCGATTTTACTATTAAGCAGTCATACAAAGGAGACGCAGGCACTGGAGGTTTGCAAAAGAAAAGATGCTGTTCCAGTCTCGACTCCATGAGGACAGAGGTGGGCATTGCATATGCAGCTTTGCTCTCCCCCAGGGCTGAGGGAACATTAGCCACTGACCACTGCGATGGAAGAGGTCACGGTAATGACGCCGGGAGCCTGGGAGAGTGGGAGAGGAAATCATCTTTGCCCTGAAAGTGTGGAAAGTCTGCCAGGAACCAAAGCAGGGGATTTTAGGATCCCAGAGAGCCTGACAAAAGAAAACTACATCTTTAAAAAAGTTATTTAAGGGACTGGCCTTATGCAGGGATGGGGTTGGGGAGGTTGGCAAGAAGGTAGGAGCCTATGGGAAACCCCAGAGGCAGCAGGGGTGGTCACAGTACCTCTTTATACTCCGTCATCCCCCACCCCCTAAGGAAAAGCTGCCCCCATGTGCTGACCAAAATTTGAATTCACTTCGTTGATGCATTCATTCATTCAAATCTACTGATCATCTACCACCTGCCAGGTACTGTGCTAGGTCCTGGGGATACAACAGTGGACAAAACTGACAAAAATATCTGTCCATATGGAATATCCCTCCACCAAGGATGAGGCCTTTCAAAAGACAGTGAGAGGTTGCAAGCAGTCTTGGGCAAGATAACCAAGTTGTAAGCAACTCATACCTGTGTTCTCTATGGAATTTTTAGTGGTGGGGGTGGAGGGGTGGGAAGAACACAGGACACTAAGTTGAGAGGGAAGAAGGAAGTGGGGGGGGGGGCCGGGCCAGCCGTGTAAGGAGGGAGGAGAGTACAAACCTGAAGTCACTGAGGCAAGATGTACCCACTTTGCAATTTTGCTGATGATTAGCACTGGTAATGAAGAGGTGATCATGCAAATATCCATGGGGTGAAGTGCCAAGATTGTGAGTTACTATTATATTTATATGAGGCAAAAAGCTGGCAAAAATCTCTGTTCAGCTGCCAATAAGCCTGCATTCCAAGGCCGGGTCTAGATGCAAAACTGCAGGGCTCTCCAATATTCAGAGCAGTACAGAAACTGTCCCTGGTCTCTCGGCAGCTGGCCTCATCCTTCTTCCTCTGGGCTTCCCACAAATCTCTGTAATGCCCTGGGAGCCCAAGCGTGTCAACTGGCACCCCGTTCACCGATAAAAGATCCAGCAATTTGCAAATAACAGTTCTTTCCCTAAAATTCTGGTGTGCTGTGCAAAGTTATTAAAAAATTTGACCTTCATCCTCAACCACAGCATTACCCACAAAAGCCATGGATTTCACTCAAGCCACAGGTCACGCTTTCCCCTGGTGTGCAGCATCACTCAGAGTCCTTGAGTCATAAGTCATAGGAAAGCCTGCCATGTGTCTGAATCATGCAGAGCTTGTGTCCAGTCCCAGAGAGGAGTCCAGTGGCCTCCTTGTCATCATGCTATTTCCAGTCCTAACACAGAGTCATAGTCTTTTTTTCAGCCCTAATTCCTTTACCCTCTACCTGCATCATGACATAAGACTTGGGCACTGTCCCATTTCTAGAAAGGTCTTTTCCCCAGTAGCTGGAAGTATTGCCAATTTCCTTCTCTCAGAAAAAGAAAAGGAAAAGCTTTCAAATTACTTCATAGGAATCAAAATAGCATCCCCAAAATAAATCAATCAATCCCTTTACGATGTCATGTTTGTGTGCATAGGTGTGCACACATGCACACACACACACACACACACACACTCACTCACCCACATGCAACCATCCCAAAACTATTGGCCTGAAAAACTGCCTATCCCATGGATGCTCCTTTCGACATTAACTACATAAAAAGAGGTCAGGTCTCGATCTGCAGCCTGAGCTCAGTCTGTGATCTGCCCAGGGTCACTAAAATAAAAGATCATCCAGCAAGCTGAAAGATCCAAAGTTACTCAGTGTGCACACCGCCTAGGGGTGCTGAGACGAGGTTGAAAATACAACCTGGTATGTGACGGCTGTGTGGGGTATTAGATTGTGGCTGGCCCAGGGTGCTGACTGGCTCGCTGATACATTGGGTGTAGTTGGTTGTGCAGAGGAAGACCCAAATACACAGAGGGAAAGAGAGACAGGGGAGAGATCTAGAGCGAGACCGAGTGATGGAGGGAGACAGAATGAGTGACAAGGAGACAAAGAGGCAGGGAAGACAAAGGCGGGAGATACCCTCTTTTCCTCAGTGTTCCCAGAGATTAGAAACGAAAGCAAAATGAATAAATCGCCATCCTGGTTGGTGATATTGGAAACTTCTTTTCTTCCTTGAGGGGAAGGAAAGCGGATGATGTCTTCTCTTTATCCAATTTTTAAACAGTCTGCAGGGAGCTGGGAGGGAAATGCAGACCAGGAAAAATGACAACAGCCATGGGGGGATAAAAGAATAGTGAATGAACTCGGAGCCACAGTGAAAGTTGGGTGGCATCAAACTGTTGTAATTTTAGCACTGATTTCTCCTCACCAGCGTCTTTTTTCTTTTCTCCCCCCAAACTTGTTCCTTTAGGCCCTGCTTCACTGAACCTTAGACGATAGTGACCTCAGCACAGAGACATATATCCAGGCAGCCTCAGCCTGAGGCGGGATACCAGGACGCAAAGGGCAAAGGTTTGACCCTAAGAAAATTTCTCATGGGGGTCAGATCACACTGCCTAGCTGGAGGGATTTTTTTTTTTTTTTTTTTTTTTTTTTGCCTGATGTTGTTTTCGCTCTTCAAGCGACTGATTTTCCCAGCTAAATCTTTTACTCTCATGGATGAGGAATGGTGTTTGCCTGTTAATTGGGTATGCTTATCTGCCTCCTTCCACTTCCCATCAACACCATCACTTGCCACGTCTCCAAGTCTCAGCCTTGGAGATGTGGCAATGCAGCCAAGGCTGGACTGCACCAGCTCCAGCCTCCCTGCAACCTCCCACCTCCCACCCTTAGTGCCCACCCACCCCACAACCTCCTTAGGGGACCCAGCATCCCTCAAAACTGTCTGGTTTCCTGGGGGCCAATGGGAAGGCAGTTCTTAGTTGCAAATGTTCAAATTAACACTTACTCCTGTCTCTGAGTCTGCAGGGAAAACCAAGTCTGACTACTAATTACAGCTTTGGGGGGTGAAAATAAACGGAAGTGTGCCAAGTCAAGGCCTACATGCAGAAGAAAAATGTCTTCATTTGGTTGCAGCATTTTGACATTTGAGGCCCAAGAGCTGGAGAGAGGAGCCTGGGGCCAAAAGGGGATGTATCCTACTCAGGGAGAAGCACAGTATCTTCAGGTCTTGCCCTTATACCCTGGGCACCAGAGTTGCAGGGCTGTCTCACACATCTTTGTTGGTTATTTGAGAGTAGCAGAGGTGGGGAGGAAGCTGTCCCAGGTATCAAGGGAAGGTCAGTGGGAAGTGCAATGGCCCCATCATGGCTGCCCTCCACAGCTGTCTCTTTCTGCCCTCTGAGCTCAACATTCCCTGCACTGCACCAGACCTAGCAGAATTTCCCAGCCTTGCCTCCACCACCTGTGAAGATTTTCCTGGCTACTCAACCCTTGCAATCTCTTGCCCTTTGTTTCCTTGAAGTTCTTTTTTCTACCATTCTTTTGCCAGTGTAACTGCTTTGTAGAGTTGGCTAGCTTTTAGCTCATCCCTAAGGAGACTTCCCAATCTGGGAAATACAATACTCTCCCTAGTCTTGGAAAATTTTCAGCCCTTACACCTTCATGTATTGCTCCTACATCATTTTGTCCTCTTGGGACTCCTATTTAAACATGTGTTAGGGCTTTTTGATCTGTCCTCCAAATCTCTTAACTTTTGTTCATGTTTTCCAACTCATTAGCTCTTCTTGTCACATTTTGGGACATTTCCTCAGCTCAGTCTTCCAGGTTCATAATCCATTTTTTGTTATGTGCAGTAAGCTATTTGGTCTGTTGTGTGGTTTAAAATATACCTGCAAATTCTCGAATAGTCCTTCTTCCAAGAGGTGGCATCTTACTCCTCTCCCCTTGAGTAAGGGCTAGTTTCAATGACTCTCATCTAATGAATAGGATATGGTGGACACGATGGTGTGTAACTTCCAAGACTTGGTGACAAAGAGTATCATGGTTTCCTTCCCCTTTGTTCATCTCTTTGATCACTACTCTATGGGGAGCCAACTGTCATGTCATGAGAACACATCAAGGTGCAATTTGGTGAGGCCCACGTGACGAGGAACTGAGCTCATCTCCAACTTCCCTGTGAAGCAGCCATCTTGGAAGCAGGGCCTGGGCCTCCAGGCCCAACCAGGCCTTTATAGGACTACAGATCTGGCTGACACCTTCACTAAAACCTAAGGAGAGAACCTGAACTAATACCAGCCAGCTAAGCCATTCCTGAATTCCCAACACCAAGAAACGGGGATAATAAGTGTTTATTATTTTAAGCTACTAAGGTTTGGCATGATTTGTTAACTAATATACCCATAGACTCGATTTTTTTAGTCCAGTAATGACTTCTTCATCTTTGAAGTTTCTAAATTTTTTTTAAAGATTTTATTTATTTATTTAATTGACAGAGAGAGAGAAAGCGTGAGAGGGAACACAAGCAGGGGGAGTGGGAGTGGGAGAAGGAGGCTTCCAGACGAGCAGGGAGCCCGATGCGGGGCTTGATCCCAGGACCCCGGGATCATGACCTGAGCCGAAGGCAGTCGCCTAACCAACTGAGCCACCCAGGAGCCCCTGAAGTTTCTAAATTTTTTAATGACCACCTGTTCTTGTTTCATTTCCTTCTGTTCATATTTCACATTTCCATGCCTTCCATTATCTTTGAAAACATTTAAATTACTTGTTTGAAAATGTTTTGTTTTGTTTTTATTGCTCTATCAGGTCTTTCTCTTGGATGTTGGTTCATCTATTTGCTGAATTTGTTACTTGTCTTTCATGATGTTGGACTTCCTGGGTGCTTTGTAATTTCCGTTTGTAAAATTACCTTCTATGAGAATTTCCTCCAGTAAATATTCAGAAAACCCAGGGCAGTCTTAAGAAGGACTTGATACTCAGGTCCAGCCTTCTTAATTCAAAGTAATCTGCTAATCAGCTATTTGGCCTGAGTATATACCATGATCCCAGGATCCTGTCAGGCTGGGTGGCACTTCTCAGGACCTTAGCCACAACCCAAGGCAGGAAAGAAGGGTTTTTCTGCTGCCCCCTCCCAAATTTAATGGGTAGAATATGTGTCTGGGCCTTAGCTTTATATAGCCTGTATAACTCCAGCTGCAGGCTTTCAGGATAATGGGGTCCCAACCTGAACCCACTGATAAGCCAGTTCCCTTCCCAGTGCCCACAAGCCTAACAGCTTCGGCCTCCAAATTCCAGTATGACCTATGTGTTAAATTATTTTACAGAAACCTCTTCATTTATGACTGCTGGAAATTTCCTCTCTTGATTTAAGCATGACTATGTTCTTGTTAAATTTTTTTCTCATCATTTGTAAGTGTTCAAGGTAGAAAGGGGAGGCTTCAGCTTATGCTTATAACTAATGTTTTTGCTCTGTACCAGAAATCTTATTTGCTAACTTTCCACATTTATTTTTCCTCTCTCCCCAATCACACCATAAGCTTCTAACAGTCAGGAACAGGATTTGCCCTTTTTTACTTCTCCTCATTGGAAGAGCAAAACACCTTCAATGTGGGAGCCGCTCTATAAATATCTGATTGACTGACAGGTAATGTGTTAGGAAGGTTTGGGAGCAAAAGGAAATTAAATTTTTCTCCTATTTCATCGAGACTACCAACTCCCAGATTTGGAACCCTCCTACAAAGGTGGCTCTTAAGCTCTTCTAGATTATAGATACTTTGAAAACCTAATTAAACACTCTGCAGGAAAAAAGAAAGAGAGAGAGACTGAGAGAGAAAGAAAGAAAGAATACACACACACACACACACACACACACACACACACACACACACAAACACAAAATTCTGCATTGTTTCAGGGATTTAAGTAGTTTAAAAAATTAATACTAGAATATAAAAATGTTTCTTTTTTGTGTCTCTTAACAAAATTTCTTTTGGTTTCATGAGTTATTTTTTCCTGCCACTTACCAAATATCCTTTTTTTAATCATTAGAAATAACCCTATCCTTCTCTTGACAGATGTGGAAGCTGAGGGCCAGAGAGTCTATGTGACTTGCCCAAGCAAATCACGGTGTGATGTTTGGCTAGATGCAAGTCTAGGACCAGCTGTTTTCTACTATCTCAACGGCTTCTCCTCATAACTTTGGGTCTACATACACTACTATGTGGTTGCACCACAAAAACATCAGAATTAACTTTAATCCTATCAATAAATGACACTAATTTGTTACCAATATGGAACCCATACTTCACCTTGCTTTATAAATACTCCCTTGTACCTGGCCTTTTGCTATGGATCAGTAAAGTCAACTGGTACATCTAAAAATGGGACCTACAATCTCAGCCCCCTTAGCCAATTGAACTCATGTCATGCTCCCATCTGTCATTCAAGGTCAATTCAGCCAACATTTATTGATGTCTGGCATTTACCAGGCACTGCTCTCAACACTGAAAATACAGAAATGGTCAAGGTCACACAGGGCCCATTGGCTAATGGAATGATAGACATGTAGACACATAACTATAATAAAATGTACATGCTAAACTAAGGATATGCACAAAGTGGAGAGCCTTCCAACAAAGAAAATTACAATTAATTTGAAAAAGTGAAAACTGGCTAAACCATATTCTCAATTCACCATAAAACACACCTAGAAATTATTAAGAAAACAATAACACCCCCCAAAAAGAATACCCTCAGCTCCTTGAAATTTTAAAAATTCACTGATAAATAATTTTCAGTTAAAGATGAAAAAAGTCAGTTCAGGACTATCTACAAAACTATATATGTGAACTTATGAGATGCTGTCAAATCTTTAGTCAGAAGACAAATAGCCTTAAATATTTTCATTAGTAATTTTTAAAAAGATAAAAATAGGGCGCCTGGGTGGCTCAGTTGGTTAAGCGACTGCCTTCGGCTCAGGTCATGATCCCGGAGTCCCGGGATCGGGTCCCGCATCGGGCTCCCCGCGGGGAGCCTGCTTCTCCCTGTCACCCTCCCCCCTCTCATGTACTCTCTCTCTCATTCTCACTCTCTCAAATAAATAAATCTTTAAAAAAAAAAAAAAAGATAAAAATAAACTAAAATTTCAAATCAAATGATTTAGAAAAAGTAAAGAAGAAATAATTAGCAAAAATAAAACAAAAATTAATGTATTAAAAAAGAAAGAGTTGAAGTTATAAATAAATTTAAGAGAAAAAATATTAATATTCAAAATTAGGCATAAAAGAGTATAATCCACTGGCAAGCAAATGCTTTTATTTATACAACAATCTCATGTGCCATACTACAACAAATAAAAAATAAAATCTTTGTAAAATAGATAACTTTTTAAGAAAATGCAGATTACCAAAATTGTATCCAAAAGAAGTGGAAAGTTGAACAAATGAATGCCATGGAAGAAACTGGAAAAGTTGGCCAAGGGATTAGACCCAGATGGTTTTATGGGAAGATTCTTTCAAACTTTGAAGAAATCAACTATTCTGTTGCTATATAAAATGCTGCAGATCATATCATTTTTTTGAAAGCTCCCTTGTTTATTTTGTGAAGACAGTATAATGCCAATAAAAAAATCTGATAATGACAAAAACAGCAATAAATAGTCTAACAAAACTTTGGTCAATCTCATACTAGTATAAGTAAAAAGATCAAAACATATCAAGGTCAGGTCAAGTATGCTCATTATTCCCACTATAGTTGGATATTTTTTTTCTAGACACTTAGCCAATGCAGTAAGACAAGAAGAAATAAGAAATGCAAACACAAAAAGGAGACCAAATTAACACTACTTGCATAACTGAAAGTCACCAACCCAAAACACTCAAGGTAATAAACCACTGAAGCTAATTACCCAGTAAACGAGACAATTACAAAATAAATCTATCTAAAACAACAGCTTCTTTAAAAAGCAGCAGTAACTACTCAGTGCATATAATGGGTAAAAGGTTCCATTTTCAATAGCAACAAAAATACAAAGTATCTTGGAATAAATTCAATAAGAAATGTGTAGGGACTTTATAAAGGAAACAATATGCTTTACAAAGGTCCGTAAAGAATACCCTGAGAATGGAAGGAATGTTATATATTGTGTCGGAAACCTAAGATTTAATATTGGAAGGCTATAAATTCTTCCCGAGTTAATGGGCTTTTGCTCAAAATCACAATGGGAATTTTGGGAATCTGAAAAAAAGTAGTTTTGAATTTCAAAAACTGTTTTGAAATATCAAGAATAATGAGGCGAACTTGAACTTCAGCTGCCAAAACAAATTATAACTCTAGTAAATAAAACAATGCAGAACAGAATAGAAAGCCCCCAAACAGGCCCAATCAGTAAGAATTTAGTCTAGGAAAAGTGTGACATTTCAAATGAATGAGAAAAGATAAAATTTTAGGGGAGCAGTTCTAGAAAAACTAGGTAACTATTTGAAATAAAATGTAAAATTCAATCACATGGCATGCCAAAATTCCAAATAGGTTTTAAAAAATCAAATGTTCAAAAAATGATGAAAGAATAAAAAGATAGATGAATATTGATCTGATGACAGGTATGGAAAAGTTTTCTATGAATAAAATTAAGAAGGGAGGGAGGAAATATTAACAGATTTAACTACATAAAAGTTACTTCCAAAAATAAAATGACAAACACTGAAGGCAAATACTAACTAGATAAAAATACTTGCAACACCTAACAGATAAAGAATTAATATTCTTACAATTGGCTCTTGCAAGTCTATAAGGAAAATAGAAATATCATTAAAAATGAGCAAAGGACATGGATAAGCAGTTTGAAAAAGGAAAAACACAAATAACATGTTAATGTTTGAAATGTTTAGTTTCAATAATAACCAAAGAAATTCAAATTAAAACAAGTCACCACATTTCATTTAATTTCAAAAACAAATATCCGAGGCTGGTAAGGATATAGGATAATGGCTTTTTTTTTTTAATTCTTTTGGCAGAGCTATAAATTAATACAACACTTCTGAGGAGCAATTTAGCTATATATATCAAAAACACAAAAATATTCACCCCTTTGACCCAGGATTTCCACCTCTTGAAGTTTACCCTAAGTAAGTGATCAAAGCTGCTTACAAGGATATGTATACATATTATTTGCAGCATTACTTCAATAGAGAAGAGTTTGCACCCTCTAAAATATAGAATAGGGGGCGCCTGAGTGGCTCAGTAGGTTGAGCACCTGCCTTGGGCTCAGGTCATGATCCAGGAGTTCCAGGATCCAGCCCCAGCGTCCTGTCGGGCTTCCTGCTTGGCGGAGAGTCTGCTTCTCCCTCTCTCTTTGCCCCTTCCCCCACTCTCTCTCTCTCTCTCTGAAAATAAATAAAATCTTAAAAATAAATAAATAAAATAAAATAAAATATAGAATAGGGCCCTGATGAAATCACTTATAGCATATCCACATATAAACTTATTAAATTTTACCTGTAAATTATCTAACGATACACGAAAATGTCTAAGACACATTGCTAAAGAAAATGTTACAAATATATGCATAACATAATCTTAACTGTGTTTTCAAATTTTAATTATGAAATTTGTTATTAACATCTGTCTTGCTCACTCTCACACTGCTAGAATGTTCTCATCCCTGGCTGCATGTTACAATAGTCTGGAACACTTATATAAAATACCCCTACCTAGGTCTCACCCAAAAATATCAAGTCAGAATCTCTATAGGTGAGGTTGGTTTTTTTTTTTTTCCAATTTCTCCAAGTGATTCTAATGTGCAGGCAATATTAAAAACTACTGCCGTATAGAGCAGTGGTGCTTGACCTGGGCAAGTTTGCACCCAGGGGACATTTGGCCATATCCAGAGAGATTTTTGGTTGTTGTCCCAACTTGGAGTGAGGAATGTTACTGATGTGTAGTGGGTGGAGGCCAGGTTTTATGGGCTGAATTCTGTCATTCCAAAATTCGTATGTATAAGTCCCAACCCCCAGTACCTCCAAGTGAGGTAACAGTATTTGAAGATAAAGTCATCAAAGAGGTGATTAAGTTAAAATGAGGCCTCTAGGGTAGGCCTTGAATCCAATATGGCTGATGTCCCTATAAGAAGAGAGACACCAGAGATGTGTGTGCACAGAGAAAAGGCCATGTGAGGACACAGCAAGAAGGCAGCCATCTGCAAGCCAAAAGAGAGGCCTCAGGAGAGACCAACTCTGCTAGCACCTTGATTTTGGACTTCTAGCCTCCAGAACTGTGAGGAAATAAATTTCTGTTGTGTAAGCACCAGTCTCTGGTGCTTTGTTACAGTGGCCCTAGTGAAAAAGGGATACTACTAAATATCATACAACGCACAGGACCTTCTCTGCAACAAGGAATCATATGGCCCAATGTCAATAATACCAAGATGGAGAAACCCTGCTCTAGAGCCTGGCTTGGTGCTGCATGCAGATAATCAATAAATATTTTCTTGACTAGGTAAATGAGATATTTGGCAGGTAGAAATCAGCAGGAGTTGGGCACCAACTGAAAGTGAAGAGGGGTGCCTGGGTGGCTCAGTTGGTTGGGCATCTGACCTTGACTCAGGTCATGATCCTGGAGTCCTGGGATCGAGCCCTGCATTGGGCTCCCTGCTCAGCAGGGAGTCTGTTTCTCCCTCTGGTCCTCACCCCACTCTCGTGCTCTCTCTCTCTCTCTCCCCCTCTCTCTCAAATAAATAAATAAAATCTTAAAAAAAAAAAAAAGTGAAGAGAGACCAGAGGGAAGAGTCAAGAATGGCAACCAGATCTCTGGTTGGACTGACCAGGTGAGTGGGGAAGGCAGAATTCGTGGCAGGGGGTGGGGGCAAACAGGTTGGATCAGGGAATCAGGTGGAAATTGAGGGAAGTACCCAGTGGAGGTGCTCAGTGGCAAATCCGAAATAGGTTTCTAGAAATACAAACAAGGCAATAGCTGATGTACAGGGAGAGGTTCAGCTGCTACAAGGAGATAAGACTGTCCCAGAGGAGCACCTAGAATCAGCAAAATACAACCATGGACGCTTGAAGACCACCAATATTTAAGGAGTAGACAGAGGAGAAAGGAGCCAGCGCATCAGATGAAGGAAGAAGAGGCCAATTGAGAACCTTCACACAAGAGCAGCAGTGGAAGCTGTGATGGTTAGTTTTATGTATCAACATGGCTAAGCTATGGTACCCACTTATTCAACCAAACACTAATGTGAGTATTGTGAGGGTATTTCATAGATGTGGTTAATATCCACCATCAGTTGACTTTAAGTAGAGGATATTATCCTCAATAATGTGAGGAAGCCTCATCCAGTCCACTGAAGGGCCTTGAGAGTGAAACTGAGGTTTCCCTGCAGAAAAAGAATAGTGCCTCAAGACTGCAGTATCAGCTCCTGCCTGAGTTGCCAGCCAGCTGGGTGGCCCGACAGACTTCAGACTTGTTGGTGCCCACAACTGGGTAAACTGATTCCTTGTTCTGGTTCTCTGAAGAGCCCTGGCTGATACAGAAGCCAAGGAGGAGGCAGGGAGAAAGTGAGCTACTGCTCCATCCTGCACTCTTACACATACCTGCCTATGGCATATATGAATGAAAAGAAGAGGTTACTCCACACTCATAGCAAGAACTCGGGAGAGAAGAAAGGAGAGATGAGAGAGAGGGCACAGGAAGATTTCGAAAATGTGTGCCTGCCTGTGGAAATGAGGAGGGGTCAGGATAGGGGAACATGGAGGCTCAAGACAGGACACAGGTGCCCGGCTGTCCCACCCTACCCCTGCCACTGCTTGCTAAGCGCTCACTACACCTTGGATCTGCTTTAAGCAGTTTATTCTCATTAACCCCTACCACAAACCTTCCCAGGGTTGGGGGAGGTTCATCATTTTACAGATGTGGCACCTGGACCTGAGAGACAGTAATTGCTCTAGATCCTCCTCTAGTATGTAGGGAAGCTCAGATCCAAATCCAGGCCTCTCTGACTCCTCACTCCTGCTATTCATGACAAACTTGTTATTGTATCAGCAGCTTGATGGAAACATTAAGAGTGGGGAAAATGGAGTTCTAAAGCTTACTCTGTCCTAACTGGCTGCAGGGCATCTACAGGAAGGTGGTAGGTGGTGAGCTGGAACAGCCCAGACTTTGGGGTTAGACACCTGGGTCTAGATCTCAAGTTTACCATTTATTGGTTGGGTGGCCTTGGGCATGTTTCTTACTGTTCTATAATTCAGCCACCCCATCCTTAAAGCAGAGGTAAATGGTATCTACCTTTAAAAGATTGTATTTTCTGAGACAGCATACGTAAAGCACATTGCAAGTGCTCAACAAATGGGAGTTCCAGTCCACTCTCAATCTTCCTTTGGTTCTCAGTTTTCTCACCCATTCTGCCTCCTCCAGTGTTGCTGGGCTGGTTCAATGAGATAATAAATGCCAATGTCCTTGATAAGTTCAGGCATCACCATTATGGGAGGACAGGATGCAAACACTGCACTTTAGGCAAAATTCAGCCACCAGTTGTACAACCCTGAGGAAGTCAGGTAGACCCCCCTGTGCCTCAGTTTCTCCATCTGAAATGCTCGTATACTGATAGCTGTCCCTTCTTCCCCTACACTTAGGCCTATGAGGACAAACGAGTGCAATTTATAATTGTTATAAATTGAATTTCGGGCCATATTGTTCTGTCGGACTTCTAAACAGCCAGATGACATGCCCAGCCCTCCTCCCCCATAACGCACACAACTCCCATGGCCTATAATGGAATATCAGCCCCCTCACATCAGCTCATTTGTCTCCTCAAGGACACACTAGCTCTAACTTCACAGAATTTCCTTTTGTTCTTTCAACTCCTGACTTGATGCACATCTCATGCCTTGCTCTCCCTGTCATCTTCTCTCCCAGAGTTGACATATGGCTGAACTGATATCCTTCCTCTGTTTCCTTTCTTGTTACTACATGTCCAGTAGTATTGCATAAAAGTGCTCAACGGGAAGGGTCAAGCTCAGTTTCAAGCCTGAGGTCTGGGATTACATCAAATCCGTAACGTTTATCTGCCCTCACCATCAGCCAAATACTTCCCAATTTAGGTCTCACTCACATCAAGAGAAGACTGAATTGTCTGGGCTCCAGCATGCCCTTCTCTCACCTCTGTTTTTCTTACTTAATTCCAAGGTACAGCTCCCAAACCCACTTAGGCCTGTTTAACGGTCCCAGAAAGCATGGCTCTTGGGAGCCAGGCAGCATTTCTACCCGTGGAGGCTGCAGGGGCTGCTGAGCGAACAGACCACCTCTGGCCAGGCTGGAAGGGGGAAAGCCACACAAAGGGCTTTTTGGTTCAATGAAATAAGAAGTCAATTTGAGCCCCATTTTGAAAGTGCCTCACTCTCCACATGCCTTAGACACACAGTGAATATTATTACCGGACAGAACTCCCCCATCATAGCACGCACAGCCTTAACTTGGGGTTAGGGGATACTGGCCCATCCCAAACACCAGCACTCTGGGGTTCTATGTCAGAAGTCACCCCCTGCCAGAAGATGTGGTGTCCCTATCTATTCTCTTGCCTCTTGTACTTAAGTTCATATTATTGCCAATAAATCCACGGTGAATAATTGGGTACATCCCCAGTACCTAGAACGGTGCCTGAAACCAGGGAGACATTTTATAAACACTTGTGTGTAATGAATAAACAAATGAACGATGTACAAATAAAAAGTTCAAGTGGAGATTAGAAGGGAAAACAGAGTTTTGGGGTTTGGTTTTGTCTGGTTTTGTTTTGTATTTAAATGAAAGAAGAAAGAACTGTAATTTGGGTTCCAAATTAGAAGGCAACCAGGCCCAGGGAAAAGTCAGTCATTTGTTTGACCATTTGGGGGCAAAGTAGTCGGCCAGCAGGTACTGACTGTTGACAGTTTAAGGTATAGCTCTAGATAGCTTCCAGGTCCAAGAAGTTTCATCCACCAGGTTCGGGGACATCTCCCCTGCAGCCCCTGTTCCTCGTTTCTGCCTTGTTTTGCTCATCCTGCTCCACGTACACAAGCTGAGCGAGGTTACTTAAGCCTGACAGCTTTCTCTGGGGAGCAATTAGAGCCTTTAAGATCTTACCTGTGCTTCACCAGAAGTTCTTCTCATTAAGTAGTTACTTAAAACGTTCCCAGGGCCTAAAACATTAAGATTTAAAGGAAACAATTGGCTGCTTTTTTCCATGCCAAGTCAGACCGTTGTTTAACATGGTGAGAGCTACCACTGAGGCTACTGAAGTAGAAAAAGGGGGGCATATGTTGCTGGAGAACAGAAACTTCGCAGGGAAATTAAAACCAAGACAGGTTCAGGGACCAAACGAGTCAATGGGATGTCTTCAGGAATCGGGCTTTGCAGGGCTCCTGCAGTCCAAAAGTCAGAACCAAACTAGCCTCCGGGACTTCCAAAGCACCTCTGTTCTGCATCCCTTCTTACAAAATAGTCAGACTAGAGGCTTCATGGAGGAAGCAGCCATGGGCCTGCCTTGAAAGATGGCAAGCCAGAGAGGTGGAAGCAGGAAACAAGGCACAACGGTGGGAACAAGGGGGTGAGAGAGCGCAGGGCCCAGCCAAGACAGAAAGCTTGTTTGGAAGCAGTACATAAAGTTCTCCTTTCTGATCATGCCCCACCCTGCCAAGAGAATCTCACCCTTCGTGGGAAAGTGCTTTGGGGAACACCAAAGTCATCTGTGTCTGAATTGTGTGGGGAGCTCACTACTAAGTCATCTTGAAGTTCTAACTCGTGCGTTGCAGTTTAAGGCAGGGGTTCCAAATTATTCCAAATTTATTCAAAAATTCTAAATGGGATCAGTTCAGATCAGAAAATGGCAATCTGCAGTTTACTGATCCAGGACAGGAAGAGGCCTTCTCAGTGGGCCAGGAAAGACACATAGGTCTGTTTGGAGTCCAGCTCAGAATAAATGGAAAACATCCCTGGGTTCTAAGCACTTACAGGCTTCTGTTTACCAGGACTTTCTGAGAAAGAATTCTTCACTCTTTTGAGCTGTGAGTTTATGCAGGCATCAGGATAACTCAGTAAGTAAGTCCCCACACAAACCAAACTCAGATGGTTTTTTTGCCCTCCCTGTCATTTCCCATGAAGGCCTTGTTCTCTTTGCAGGGCAGGGTACTATCAAAAGACTAAGTCCACATAAGCTTGCCTTGGGCTCCTTCCAGTTCCCTGGTAGTTGCTTCCCTGCTCGTGAGGACTCCACCCCCAGCACGCCCCTCTGCCATGCTGCAGTCAAGGTTGCCGTCCTGGGTGATTACTCCATGCCAAAGCCACCTTCCTAGGCTTCCTTCTTTCTAGGGCTTGGTAAGGTAACGTATGCCTTTTGTACTATGTACAAATTTTGATTTTTAATAGGGCCCTCTGTAGACATTGTCTGTAAGAAACACTGAACCTATCTTTACAAATCCTTTCTGTATTTGGGGACATTTCCCATGATATAAGCCCTGCATTCTTAACAGAGTCAGGACTCAAACTCCTGGCCTCTTTTGCAACTAAGATACAGGACTGTGACCTAACTCTGTCATTACACATATCCACATACAACTTTGTTCTGGAAATGCGCAAGCGTGCAATGTGAGGAGCCAAGCTCTGCCAAGGGAACACAGAGGCAGCAGGCCTTGGGAGACCAGGTCCAGCTCCAGACACAAAAGCAGCCCTACTGCTGGAGGCAGCAATGCATGCAGCAGAGGTAATGAGTTCCTGGCATTGAGCTGTAATGGTGGTTCCATCTTCAGACCAATTCCGTAGTATGGTTGGGCATTTTTCCTGGAAGCTTAACCTTGAACTTGCTTCTCTCCAACTCACAGTGATTCTGGTGGAAATCAAGTATCACATAATTAATCCATTTTCTTCTTGAAACAGTCAAAGTGGTTTCTGTTGTCTGCAACCAAGAGTGCTGACCATGGGTATTTCAGGAGCCAAGGGGCACCTAGACCTTTGACACTTGTCTATGCTCTGTGGGGACTATTTCCTCTGCTAGTCTTTAGTGACAGCGTAGAGAACAAGCGTCATGGCTTCCTGGGGACATAGAGAACTCATTCCTTCAATGCAAGGCAACCTTGTTAAGAGTACCCTTTCTTTGAATCAGCGACGTCTGCAAATGTAAATTCCTTTGACACCCACGTAAAGCTACAACAGAGAAGAGCTTCAAACTGTGACCTCAGGCCAGGTCATGACCTCTCTCCTCCCTCCTTTCCCCAGCTATAGCTCAATCTTTCCTTCAGCCCTTTCCATACTCCCAGTTACCTCCTCTCTCAAACCCTTTTCTCCATCTAACCTCAGTCAAACTTGCAATTAACCCCTTTAAAGAATAATAATGAAAAATACCTTAGAATCTTATCCTTTGCCAGAAGTATGTGCATGATACAGGAACTAAAACCTTGGACTAAAAGAACAATACTCCCTGGTGAAATTCCAAGCATCGGCCCAGTCAATAAAGGAAATTTGTCTTTGATATGCTTCAATGTTTGTTTGCTTGTTTGTTTGCTTTGGGCAATGAGGACTTCCTAGGGTGACTATAAAGCCATCACATAGGAAGGAAGGACTAACATTTATTGAAAGGTATTGTGCTGGATGCTTTTTCCCCACAGTGTCACACATAACCTTCGCCTTCAGCACTTCAGCTATACCAACCACATTGCTGTTCCTCCAACGTGCCAAGCACCATTCAGCCTCAGGCCTTTTATTCTGCCAGTCCCTCTGAAGCACTTTGCCTAAATACCTGCATGTCTCACTTTCTTATGACCTTCAGGTCTCAGCTCAAGTATCCTTAATTAGAGACACTTTTCCTAGACCACCTGCTGGTATTCCTGCTCCTGGTATTCTCATCTCCCCTTACTGCTTTATTAGTTCTCCATATCACTGATCACCATATGACATATTTATTTATTTACTGTCCAGCTCCCACCCAAATGTAAGTTCTATAAGGTCAAGGATTCTGTCTTTGTTCTCACCACTTAAAAAAATCGCTGGCAAGTAGTAAGTGCTCAATAAAATTTACTGACTGGATTAAATTTATACAGAATTATGTAAATGCCATTCTCATTCTCAAAATTTAATTATGTTCAGGAAAATTTAATGAATTGCTCAAGCTCTCCCAGCTCCCAAACCTGAATCTATACAACAAAGACCAAGCCTGTTCAACCCCACCACCCTAGGCAGGTTAATCACAGAGAGTATTAAGGTTGGCTCCCTCACTTCCTCAGTGACCTTCCAACTTCTTCCTGGTCGGTAACACTTCTATTGCTTAAGGTAACACTGGTTGCTGTTAACTAATAAACCTTCATATCTAAGTGGATTAACACAATAAAAGAATCTGATACAGGTGTTCTTGGTAGGAATGCTTTCCTCCAAATGGTGAATCAAGGACCCAGGCTCTTTCTAACTTGTATGGATCCACCCTCCTTGACACACTGTGGTTCACAAGGTTGCCCTGGCAATCACTTCTACTTCAGCCCACCTGAAAGGGTAAGAGCATGAGGATCACATATGTGGGGGTGGGGTGGGGTGGGGAGGAGATGTAGTGGGGCTGTGAGCCCAGGAAGAAAAAAAAAATAGGTATGATGATCAATTGCCAGCCCTAAGACCCAGATGTCATCTTCTATTAGTAACCCAGGTTTTAGAGTGCCCCAAATGCTGAGTGGGGAGGTGCCACCTAGACCCAGAATTTAGGTAGTCTTAGGTTCAAGTCCTAGGCCCACCACTGACTACTTGCTTGACGTTAGTCAATTACATACCTAAATCTCAATTTCCTCAGCTATAAAATGAGGACAGTAACAGCACCTACTTCATCAGGCTGTAGAGAGGAAAAGCTGAGATAATGCTGGTTGGGTATGCAGCACAGTCCTGACACATGGCTATTACTAGGGGGAAGATGGTCAGAAGAGGGGTCCCCAGCCTCTTATCCTGGCAGTCTTACTTGCAGGCTAGCTGGTGGTCCAGAGAGCCACTCTGGGTCTCAAAGCTTAGGCTAGAAAAGCTTTGTCCCCACTTGAAAAGTGACCTGTGAATCCTCTCTGTTGCATCCTATTGATAGTTTCTGACAAATCCTACAGTATCGGTTTGCATAAGTAAGTTTAAAATGCCCTTTCCATTAACAGAGAAGCTCTGCTATTAACTAATTACACTTTGGCTTTTCCTGCGTTAGTCGCAGTGCCAGGGAGAAGAGGCTGAGTTTGAGGTGGCCTTTGGCATGGAGAGAAGGCTTGTGCAGATTGGGATGAAAAGGGGTTGGGGTGGGTGTCGGGGCTGCTGATTTATTTCTTTTCCTTCCTACAGATCCAGTCAATGGGAGGGAGGCCTGCTGAAAAGAGGACCCATGGAGGAGGTGCTACTCCAATTTCCCTTAGGAGTATTTTCAAAGGATTTGAGGAACCTCAGATTTTCAGAAAAATACTAATGTTCAAAAAAGATTAAGTAAACTGCTCAAGATCACCCACTGAATGCATGGTTTGATTATGGTGGGATCCTAATAGGGAGAGCTCTAGTCTTAGAAACTAGAGCTCCTATGCTGGGTCCAACCCCATGTCTAACATCTGCAGGGTCAGCTCCAGGCTAGACTAGGATGCAGTGGTCTGCCCACTCCCATCTTTGGCTATGCCTTCCTCCATGTTGGTAAAAAAAAAAAAAGCCTTGGTTTTGGAGTGAGTTGGCTGTGAGTTCAAATCCCTGCTTTGCCACTTAGGCAAGTTATATAATCTCTCTGAGTCTCAGCTTCCTTATATGTAAAGTGAGAAAATCTATGTCAGTGCCACTGCTGTGAAAGAGGGTGACTCAAAGTAGATACCAAGTAAATGTTAGTAGGTAGGAGTTTCCAACCCCACCTGGACCCTGAGATCTCTCCCATTCCCATAGGCCTTGATGTCACCAACCTGAAAATGTTCCTAAAATGTCACCCCTCTCTGAGGTATTCTCATTATAATGTGACACACTGCATACCTGAGGGGTGGGGGAGTTCACCACATCTTGAATAGTGAGATACAGATACCTCTGTGACACGGGGTGGGCCCAACAGAAACGCATTTAATAGGGTTGAGAACCTCTTGGAGGGACAACTCCTCCTGAGAGATGGAGTCAGAAATTATGAGCTTCACCCAAGAGAAAGCCTTCCACAAAGAAAGGGCGTAAAGATTTTGAGTTAGAATCAATCAAACCTATCCATATCCCAGCTACAATGGGTAAGTGTTTAGGTCCTGGACACAGAAAGTAAATAAAAATAGAAAAAACTAAGCACCACTTCCAATTAGAATGCAGAAAATCACAAGAGACTGTTGCTTCCATCCTAACCATGAAAAAAGGCCAGATAAGCTACATCACAAAAATCAGAGAGCTAAGATGCAAAGAAATGAAAATGAACTAAATTTCAAAAAGTGTTGGTTCCTTCCTGGCAAGAAGAGAGTTATGATGCTTTCATTACTAGTGAAGGAGTAGAGAAAGAGGAATATGCCATGGATGGGGATTAGGAGAAATCCACCAAACTTACAACAAACATAGCAGTGAGCTGGTTGACATGACAGATTAGGACCTTGAGGAACCCAAGCAAAACTGTGAATCTGTATCTACCCACCAATATGCTCCCTTTGTTCTCATGTAGGCCCAGAGATAGTATGATGAGGACTGGGAGTGCAAGAAGGCTGACACAGATCCCCTGAGGTACCCACAGCCTTCCCCAAGTACAAGGCTGAAGCTCAGGGTGGGACAAGAGATCTGAAAGAAATCACCCTGAGGTGCTCTGGGCTTCCACCAAGTACACTGCAACCATCCTCCAGAAGATGTGGACAGGACATCTAGGGAGACAGAGAACTCTCAAGATGCAGAAAACTGGGGGCAAATTTGGAAAGCAAAGAATACTCTCCAGTGAGGGAGGTGGAAGCTGGCAGCCAGATTCTAAGGCATAAAGAATCTTCTGGAATCTCACCAGTATTCAGATCCTAAATCTTGCTAAAGTGAGTCTTAATATTTTTCTCAAACCATTTTAAGCCAGTGGCACAATGAATCTAACTTAAGTTGAAATCAAGCCGACTTAGCTGAACTACAGACGAGATTGACTCAACTCTCCCACAAATGCCCTCAGGGAAAAAAAAATCCCTTTTCTGGAGGTGAATATTATTTACTCTACTGTTATTCTACACAAAATGACCCCAAACATCAAGCTATATGAAAGGTACAAAGACGCAAGAAAATCTTACCCATGGTCAAAAGAGGAAATAATCAATTGAATAAGACCCAGAAATGACCCAGGTAGGGACTTTAAAATAACAATGACAAATATTTTAAAGAATCTAGGGGGAAAAATATATGCATGAACAAATTAGGGATTTCGGAAAACAGAAGATAACTATAAAAAAGACCCAAATGGAAACAAGAGAAATGAAAAAAAAAGATCAAAAATTAAAAATGTATTTAATAAATTTAACATCAAATTAGATATAGCATGGAACAGATTAATAAACTTGAAGACAAAATAGAAATTAACCAAACAAAAACAAAAAGTAAAATAAGGGGGAAAAAAACCAGAACTGAGGGATAATCTCAAATGATCTAGAAAACATGTAATTGAAGTTCCAGAAGAAAAAAAAGAAAGATAACAGGGCAAATATGTTTTTCTTTCTTTCCTTTCTTTCTTTCTTTTTTTTTTTTCTTTTTAAGAAATAACAGTCAAGTACTTTCCAAAATCAACGTGTAGATCCAAGAAGCTCAGTGAACCCAAGCAGGACAAACACAAAGAAAACCACACCTTAAAATGTCACAGTTAAACTGCTGAGATTCAAAGATAAAAAGAAAATTCACAAAAGTAGCCAGAGGAAAAAAGATATATTATTTAGAGGAAACAACAATAAGAACGAGGATAGAAAACTGAAACATCTTTATAGCACTGAAAGGGGGGAAAACCTATCAACTTAATGTTCCATATCCTGTAAAAATAGAGGCAATATATAGACATTTTTCAGATAGATAAAAACAGAGAGAATCTGTCTCCAGCAAACCAGTACCACAAGAAAGGATCCCCCCAAAGTTATGTGTGTGTGTATAAAATATATCATATTTTTATTCCCTATATATATGTAATATATACTGTAATGTATATTATATATTAAGTTCTGCAAAAATTGTGGACTTTTTAAAACAATAATAATATAATGATAATAATACATCATGAAATTTATAACATAAATAGAAGTAAAATATATAAAAACAAGAGGATAAAGAGCAAGAGTCAGGTACATGAAATCGTTGCTTTTTTATATTGTTCATAAAATAGTATGAACACATTGTGACCATTTAAAGACACAAAGTTTAATTTCTAAAGAGCAAATGCTATAAAAATAACAAAAAAGCATAGCTATAAAGCAATAGAGAAGACAAAATAGAAGACCAAAAAATACTTGATTCATCCAAAAGAATACAGGTAGGAAAAGGAAGTAAAGAGCAAAGAACAGATGGTAAAAAGCCAAGATGGTAGACTTAAACCCAACCATACATTAATTATATTAAATGTAAGCAGATTAAACACACCCAGGGTAAGGCAAAAATTGTCAGACTCAATAAAAAAGTAAGACTTACCTATATGTTATTTAAAAATAACATATGTTAAATATAAATTCACAGGTATATTAAAAGGAAAAAAGTAGATAGAACTACCTTATGAGCCAGCAATTACATTGCTAGATATTTACCCAAAGAATATAAAGGGATACATACACCCCAATGTTTCTAACAGCATTATCAACAATAGCCAAACTATGGAAAGAGCCCAAATGTCCATCAACTAATGAATGGATAAAGAAGATGTGATATATATATATATATATATATATATATATATTATGGAATATTAGTCAGCCATCAAAAAGAATGAAATCTTGCCATTTACAATGACATGGATGGAGCTAGAGTATATGATGTTAAGCGAAATTAAGTCAGTCAGAGAAAGACAAATACCATATGATCTCACTCATATGTTGAATTTAAGAAAGAAAACATGATGAACATCTGAAGGGGGAAAAGAAAAAAAGGAGAGAGAAGCCATGAGACTCTTAACAATTGAGAAAAAACAGGGTTGATGGAAGGAGGTGGGTGGGGGATAAGCTAGATGGGTATTAAAGAGGGCACTTGTGGGGCACCCGGGTGGCTCAGTCATTAAGCGTCTGCCTTCGGCTCAGGTCATGATCCCAGGGTCCTGGGACTGAGCCCCGCATCAGGCTCCCCACTCAGCGGGAAGCCTGCTTCTCCCTCTCCCACTCCCCCTGCTTGTGTTCCCTCTCTTGCTGTGTCTCTCTCTAACAAATAAATAAAAAAAATCTTTAAAAAAAAAAGAGGGCACTTGTGATGAGCACTGGGTGTTATATGTAAGTGATAAATCACTGAATTCTACTCCAAAAACCAATATTGCACTGTATGTTAACTAAAATTTAAATTTAAAAAATTTTAAATAAATAATAAATTTTTAAAAATAATAAAAAAGGAAAAGAGTAGAAAAAGATACTCTATATAAACATTAAGTATAAGAAAGCTAGTGTGCTATATTAAAATCAGACAAAGTGAGCTTCAAGACAAAACATATTACCAGAGATAAAGAGAGCATTCCATAATTATAAAAGGATCTTTAGAAATACCTAAAAATCAATCCTAAATGTGTGGAGAGTCATAACAGCATTTCAAAATTCAAAGAGCAGACCTTGACAAAACTAAAGAGAAATCCACATTCATAGTTTTAGATTTTAACACCTTTCTCTCAGTAATTGATATAATAGGAAAAAAAATCAGTAAGAATATAAGAATTGAATACCACTTTCAAACAGCTTGACATAATTGGCATTTATATAATGCTGTTTTCCGGCCAGAGAGAGGTAAGATGGCGGAGGAATAGGGCAACCCTAAGCTTGCTCCCTCCCTTGAACACAGCTAGATAAATATCAAATCATTCTGAATACCCAAGAAATTGATCTGAAGTCGTAGAGAACAAAGCTGCACATCTACAAACCCAAAAAATGACCCATGGAAGGTAGGAACTGCAGAGAGTTTGTGGGAGAAAAGAGCCATGGGCTCTGTCCAGGGGAGAGAGCTCTGACCATGTGGGGAGGAGCAAGAGAGAAGGAGAGAGAAAAAGTGTGTGGGGGGGTGAGGGGGAAGAGTGAAAACATGGTCAGGGGACTGCACAAGAAAACCATTCCCAAAACCATGGATGGGGGAAAAGGAGAGGGTTACAATACCACCAGTTTTCTAAAAACAGTGAAGCACAGATTGTGAAGTTTCAGAAGTCTGCAACACTGCCATGTTCACACCTGGGAAGCTGAGTGGTGCTCTGGTGGGAGAGCAGAGCTGAGCCCCAGCAGAGGGCAGCCTGAGGATCCCCAGGGTCACATGGGGAGAAGAGGTTTCGCTGCTTAGAATGCATTTGGTATAGACCATATGGCCTCTCCCTGGGCAGAGGACACTGTGGGCGCCATGGAGCTATCCCACTCACCAGTATAGGAACAAAGACACTGATGCAAAACTGCAAACTTGGCACCAGCTCTGTGTTGTGATTTACCATAAACTCTGAACCACTGCACAGTCATGCAACTGTCTTCTGTAACAAGCCAGCAATGGCCACAAAGCAGGGAGACCCTCCCCCAGAAGATCAGTGGGGGTCCACAGTTCAGGGTCTCTGAAGTGTGGGGTCGTGAAACACAGCTGTGCCTGAGATAAAACACAGGAGTGATGCACCATTTGGCAGGGAGACAGCTCAGACACAGACAGGGTGAAGACGGGGATCTGACAGAAACCAAGGACAAAGGCAGGGTTACTGCATCTGTGAGGGCTTACTGAAGAGGGATGACATGCATTTCCTGCTCCACAGAGGAGAGAGAGAACAGGGCAAAGCCATTTTCTCCCTGGCCCACCAACTTGATCCACCTCAGTGAACTGAACAGCATCACCAAGTGGAGAACAGAGATGCTACACCAAACTCCGCCCCCCTGCATGGGGAAGGCACATCTCCACCAGGGCTTATAATCAGAACAGCAGGCCCCTCCCCCAGAAGACCAGCACAAACCCCTCGCCCACACCAAGTCTACTGATCACAGAGTGCTGCAAAGCTTCAGCTCTAGGGAAGACAGGATCTAGTGTCCTTTGGGTGTTCTTTGTTTATTTCTTTTGTTTTTTGTTTTTAATCTTTGTTTTTGTTTGTTTTTTGTTTGTTTTGGATACAAAAAGAGCAATTTTTATTTTTTAATTTACTTTATATATTTTTAAAATTTTTTTCTTTTCTGTTTTTCTTTCTTTCCACCTTTTTTCTGTCAACTTTCTCACAACAAGCAGACCAAAACACACTTAGGATCTAGCTTCCTTTATATATTTTATTTTATTTTATTTTCCAATCTATTTTTTAATTTTTAATTTTTATTTTGTTTTATTTTGCTCTATTTCTCCCCAAAATGACAAGACAGAGGTATTCTTCCCAAAAGAAAGAACAGGAAGAAATGATTACCAGAGATTTAATCAATGTGAAATAAGATGTCTGAACTAGAATTTAAAACAAGAATTATAAGGATATTAGATGGGCTCGAAAAAAGCATAGAAGACACTAGAGAATCCCTTACTGCAGAGATAAAAGAACTAAAAGTCTAGTCAGGCCAAAATTAAAAATGCTATAAATGAGACGCAGACCTGAAGAGATGTCATAAAAACAAGGATGGATGAATCAGAGGAACAAATCAGTGATATAGAAGACAAACCATGGAAAATAACGAAATTGAAGAGAAGAGGGAAACAAACATAACAGACCATGAAGGTAGACTTAGAGAACTCAGAGACTTATTAAAATGGAATAACATTCATGTCATAGGAGTCCCAAAAGATAAAGAGAGAGAAAAAGGGGCAGAAGGTTTATCTGAGCAAATTATAGCTGAAAACTTCCTAATCTGGGGAAAGATATGGGCATCAAAATCCAAGAAGCACAGAGAACTTCCATTAAATTCAACAAAAGTTGACCATCACCAAGGCATATCATAGTCAAATTCACAAAATACAAAAACAAGAAAAGAATCCTGAAAGCAGCAAGGGGGAGAAAAGTACCTAACCTATGAGGGAAGACAGATCAGGTTTCCAGCAGATTTGTCCACAGAAACCAAGCCAGAAGCAAGTGGCAGGATATATTCAATGTGCTGAATGGGTAAATATGCAGCCAAGAATACTTTATCCAGCAAGGCTATCATTCAGAATAGAAGGAGAGATAAAGACTTTCCCAAACAAAAACTAAAGGAGTTCATGACCACCAAACCAGCCCTACAAAAAATATTAAGGGGAAATTCTTAGTGGGGAAAAAAGAACAAAAGCAACAAAGACTAGAAAGGAGAAGAGAACATCACCAGAAACACCAATTCTACAGGTAACACAATGATACTAGATTCATGTCTTTGAATAATCACTCTGACTATAAATGGACTAAATGTTCCAACAAAAGACAGTATCAGGGGACTATCAGAGGGGCTCGGTGAGTTAAGCATCCAACTCCTGATTTCAGCTCAGGTCATGATCTCTGGGTCATGGGATCAAGCCCCGAGTCAGGCTCCACACTCAGTAGGGAGTCTGCTTGAGATTTTCTCTCTCCCTCTCTCTCTGCCCCTCCCCTCACTCACACTCTCTCTCTAAAATAAATAAATAAATCTTTAAAAAAAAAGACATAGGGTATCAGAATGGATTTAAAATATAAAAACACAAAAAAAAACAAGATCCATCTATATGCTGCCTACAAGAGACTCAGTTTAGGCCTAAAGATACCTGCAGATAGAAAGTGAGGGCATGGAGAACCATCTGTCATGCTAATGATGAACGTCAAAAGAAAGCCAGAGTAGCCAAACTTATATCAGACAAACTAGATTTTAAATGAAAGAAAGTAATAAGAGATGAAGAAGGGCATTATATCATAATTAAGGGGTCAATCCATCAAGAAGATATAACAATCATAAATATTTAGGCCCCCAACTTGGGAACACCCAAATACATAAATCAATTAATAATAAATATAAAGAAATTCATTGGTAATAATACAGTAATAGTAGGGGACTTTAACACCCCACTCAGAACAATGGACAGATCATCTAAGCAGAAGTTCAACAAGAAAACAATGGCTTTAAATACACACTGGACCAGATGGACTTAACAGATATATTCAGAACATTTCATCCTAAAGCAACAGAATACACATTCTTTTCAAGTGCACATGGAACATTCTCCAGAATAGATCACATACTGGATCACACAAATCAACCCTCAACAAGTACAAAAAGATCGAGATCATACCATGCATATTTTCAGACCACAATGCTATGAAACTTGAAGTCAACCACAAGAAAAAATTTGGAAAGACCTCAAATACATGGAGGTTAAAGAACATCCTACTAAAGAATGACTTGGTTAACCAGGAAATTAAAGAAGAAATTTTTTAAAAACACATGGAAGCAAATGAAAATGAAAACATGACAGTCCAAAACCTTTGTGATGCAGCAAAGGCAGTCCTGACAGGGAAGTATATTGCCATACAGGCCCACCTCAAGAAGCAAGAAAATTCTCAAATACACCACCTAATCTTACACCTAAAGGAGCTAGAAAAGGAACAGGAAATAAAGCCTAAAGCCAGCAGAAGGGAAATAATACAGATTAGAGCAGAAATAAACAATATAGAAAAACAACAACAATAGAACAGATAAATAAAACTAAGAGCTGGTTCTTTAAAAGAATTAATAAAATTGATAAAACCCTAGCCAGACTTATCAAAAAGAAAAGAGAAAGTACCCAAATAGATAAAATCATGAATGAAAGAGGAAAGATCACAACCAACACCACCAAATATAAAATGCTATTCCCCAAACCTGCAAATACTCATTAATTTCAAGTACACCTAAAACATTCACCAAGAGAGATTATATGCTGGGCCATAAGACAAATCTGAAAAAATTATCAAGGCTCAAAAATCATATCAAAGTATCAAAATATACTCTCTGATCACAGTGGAATTAAATTAGATATGAATTACAAAAAGCCAGAAAATCTTGAAATGTCTCAAATTTTAAATACTCATTTCTAAATAACCTGTAAGTGAAAGAAGAAATTAGAAAAAAATCTCAGGGCACCTGGGTGGCTCAGTCGGTTAAGCGTTTGCCTTTGGCTCAGGTAATGATCCCATGGTCCTGGGATCAAGCCCCACATCAGCCTCCCTGCTCAGTACAGAACCTGCTTCTTTCTCTCCCTCTGCTGCTCCTCCTGTTTGTGTGCTCTCCCTCTGTCAAATAAATAAATAAAATCTTTAAAAAAAAAGAAATTAGAAAATATCTCTAGCTGAATAACAAAGAAAATATAACACAAGAAAATTTGTGAGATACAGATAAAGCTGAGCTTAGAGGAAAATTTAGAGCTCTAAGTGCCTATATTAGGAAAGAGTTAATCAAAGACCTAAATTTTCACTCTAAGAATCAAGAAAAAAGGAGCAAATTAAAACCAACGTTAAGGGGCACTTGGGTGGCTCAGTTGGTTAAGCAACTGCCTTCGGCTCAGGTCATGATCCCAGGGTCCTGGGATCAAGCCCCGCATCAGGCTCCCTGCTTGGCAGGAAGCCTGCTTCTCCCTTTCTCTCCCTCTGCTTGTGCTCTCTCTGTCAAATAAATAAAATCTTTAAAAATATATATTAAAAGAATAATAAGGGGATGTTATATACAAATGAATGCTAAAATATCAACAACTTCTATAAAATCAAAAAATTCCTTGAAAAATAAAACTTACTAGAATTCAGATAAGGAGTAAAAGAAAATAGAAAAGGCCCTATGTCTATTAAAGAATTAAACTCATAATAAAATACCTACCAATGAAGAAACCACCAGGCATAGATGGCTTTGCCAATTAATTATGTAAATATTTAAAGAAGAATTAATACCCACCCTACACAAGCACTTTCAGAAATTACAGAGCTTATTTCCCCACTCATTACATGAGGTTCATATAACACTGATATCAAAACCTGACAAAGACTTTATAAGAAAAACAAACAAATATCCTTTATGAACATAAATGAAAAATTCTTAACCACATATTAGCAAAACCAATTTACATATATAGATGGATAGATGATTATATATATATAGATTTTTCCATGAATTTGATTCATGAATGCCAGATTGGTTTAACATTTGAAAATTGCTCAATGGAATTAAAGGAGAAAAGAAATTTCATAATCATCTCACAAGATACAGAAAGAGCAATTACACAATTCAATACCCATTCAATTAAAAAAAATAACCAAAAAAAAAAAAAACCCATAAAACCTCTCAGCAAACCAGGAAGATAGGAAGAGAGGGAGAACTTCCTTAATTTGATAAAAAGAATCTAAAAGAAACTTATGGTGATATCATACTTATATCCATTCTTACCACTTCTATTCAGTATATATTAGAAGTCCAAGGCAGTGCAATAAGGCAAGAAAGAAAATATAATACATGAATACTGGAAAAGAAGTAAAGCCATTATTATTTGCAGACAATGTGATTGCATAGTAGAAAACCCTATGGACTCTACAAAAGAAAGAGCAGAAGTAATAAATGAATTTAGCACAGTTACAAGATACAAGCCTAAGATACAAAAAGCAATTTAATATAAATATAGTCCTGATGAATAATTAGAAAATAATTTTTTAGGGGTCCCTGGGTGGCTCAGTAGGTTAAGCGTCTGCCTTTGGCTCAGGTCACAATCCCAGGGTCCTGGGGTCGAGTTCCAGGGGTTCCTGCTTGGCAGGGAGTCTGCTTCTCCCTCTACCCCCACCCCCGCTTATACTCTCTCTCTCTCATGTTCTCTCTCTCTAATAAATAAATAAAATCTTTAAAAAAAAAGAAGATAATTTTTTAAATCCTATTTAAAACCTCATCAAAAAACATTAAATATCTAGAAATAAATCTACTGGAAAATGTATGATGCACAAGAGAAATTAAAGAGGTAAAGAAATGGAGAGATATACTGTGCTCATGAGTTAGAGGACAAAATACTGTTAAAAGTTCATTCCATCTAAATGGATCCATAGATTCAATGCCATTTCAACTAAAATTCCAGCAGGTCTTTTTGAAAAATTTACAAACTAAGTCTAAAAGTTATATGGGCATAGAATATCTAAAACATGTGAAAAAGAATAACAAATTGGGAGGAATTTTATTACATGATTTCGAGCCTTATCATAAAGTTTAATATAGTTTGATTACAGTTTGATAATGATGAAAGAATAGACAGATCAACAGAAAAATGCAGAGATTCCATAAATCAACCCATACATATGCGGTCAATTGACTTCAACTTTTGTTAAAAACGAATGTCTGACCCATGGTGCTGAATCAGCTAGATATCTGTATGAAAAAGAAAGTCAACCTCAATATCTACCTCACTCCTTACACAACAATTAACTCATGAAAGATGGATTACAGGCCTAAATATGAATAGTAGAACCATATAGTGTCAGAAGAAAACATAAAAGAATATCTTTATAATCTTTAGGTAGGCAAAAATCTTAGGATGGTAGTAAAAAGCATTAACCAATAAAGAATAAACTGATATATTAGAATTAGACGGGGGTAGATTATATTTTCCAAAAATGGCTAGAGCAATATATCCAGTCACACATGGTCTTCTAAAACATTGCCACTTCCCACTAAGAAGTAGAGTCAGTTAACCCTTCCCTGGAAATAGGGTAATTACAATTATAATTGTAATTGCTCCAATTCTTAGAGTAAAGCAGAAGTGATGCTATGTGACTTCTGAAGCTAAGTCAGAAAAAAATAAACAGCTTCCATTTGACTCTCTTTCTTGAGATGCTCTCACCTTTGGAACAAAGCAAGATGAAGAGGTCATGGTATGCATTCCTGCCAACAGCTCCATCTAAGGTCTAAGCTGACAGTATCAAGGGCCAGACATATGAGCGATCAAGGCTTCAGATTATTTCAGCCCCCAGCTATTAAGTCACCCCAGCGGACGCCAAAGAGTGTCCAGAGACTAGAGACAAGCTATTCCTACTGAATCCTATCAAAATTATAGATTTGTGAGCAAAATAAATGTTGTCATTATTTTAAGTAAAGAAATTGGGGGATAGTTTTTTGGGTAGTCAGAGTATCTGGAGCATTAACAAAATAAAAATGATTCTGGATGTTAAAAGACACCATTAAGAAAATGTATAGGCTATCCACAGACTGGGAAAAAATATTTACAATACACGACAAGGACGCGTATCCAGCATCTACAAAGAATACCTACAAATTAAACATTTAAAACTAGCAGCCTTATTCTTTTTTAAACCCAAAAAACAACTCTCAAAATAAGATATGGTCAATTAAACACAAAAGGTACTCAACATCATCTTTAAGTGCAAATTAAAACCGTAATTTCACACCCACAAGAATTATTAAAATAAAAAGCACTGGCAATGCCAAATGTTGGAGACAATGCGAAGCCAATAAAATGTTCACGTATTGCTAGGTCCAAGTATAAAATGGTACAATCACTTTGGAGAACTGGCTGTTTCTTATAAAGTTAAGTATACATCTGCCCTATGACCCAGCAATTTCACTACTAGGTATTTACACATGCTTCCCCAAAAAGACTTGTACAAGAATGTTAATTGCAACTTTATTCATAATGGTAAAAAACAGGGAACAACCCAAATATTCATCTATAGGAAGATAGAAAAACAAGTTGCGGCACATCCATGCAATGGGGTATGACCTAACAGTTATAAAGAATGAACTATTAATATATGCAACCACATGGATGAATCTTGAATATATTCTTTTAAGTAAAAGAAGCCAAACACAAAGGATTTGTATTATATAATTCCATTTACATGAAGTTAAAACTGATCTAAGACGACAAATTAGAAAGTGGTTGCCTCTGGAGGATCAGGGAATTGACACTAGGAGAAGGACAAGAGAAACCTCTGGGATATTCTATCTTTTTTGATTACACAAGCACATACAATGGTGAATATCCATTGAACTGAACACTGTATGCTGTGCATTTTATTGACTATATAAATGATATTCAATTAAAAATTACAAAGAGATGTTTCTCTAAACTCTGTAACACATTGGTTCTAACAAAGAAGATTAAGGCATTGCTTTGTCCCACCCCCCCAACCCACTCTCCCATAGTGAGCAGTATATTGGCACACAGCAGCACTGAGCAGGACACTGGGGAAAGCAGCAAGACAGACAACAAATATCCAGGGTCCATCAGCAAGTACAAGTGTGTTTATTCACTGCCTCAGAGCATCCCAGGAGTACTAGTGTAAGTAGGAAATTTTGCCGGGGGGCCCAAGGTCATGCGTTTTGCAGGTAGGAGTAACGAGCCAAACAAATGTGTGACTTCATTCATACCTGCCAGTTGGTGCATCAAGTTACATCAAAGAACTGAAAAGCTTTAAAATTTCACTCCAGTGAGATTGCTCATCTTACCGTATTTCCCAAGCCACCACCTTCCCACACCTCACCAACTCCCTCTTCTACCCACTGATGAGTTCTGAAATTCATACCATATACACACATACTATTATTTTCTAAATGTATATTTTCCAAAATGTATGTAGACACTAATTATTCAAATACAGATTAAATTACAGGCATTACTGAGCCCACTAAATCTTCTCAAACAGTAAATGTTAAAAGTAGAACTTCTATTCAGGCTGTCAATTATTTTTAATAAATAATTTTAAGGGGGTTCTTATACTTGAGTAAATACTTAGAGTCAGACAGACCTGGATTCAAATTCTGACTCTGCAACTTCCTAGCTGTTTGATTTTGGGAAAATTACTTTGTCTATATGACCTTCAGTTTCTCATTTGAAGAGGTAGAGATAATGATAGTTTCTACCTCATAGGGTCATTGGGGGGATTAAATGATGATATCAAAGCTTTAACATAGTGCATAACACATATGTCTTCAGTAAATATTAGCATTTCTCAGCAGAAACTGTAAGGTATACTAAAAATGTGTAGGACCTGGGAGTCAAAAGACCTAGTTCTGTTCCTAAATGCCCCCTTCTCTCTGTGATTTGAGCATGTTCCTTTAACTCTCTGGACCTCTATTTCCTTACATGTAAAATGAGAAAGTTGAATCTAGTATTGGTGACTTCTCACCACCAACTGAACATCTTCTCCTCCAGCCTGGCAGATGTCCAAGAATAGAAAGGTTTATCATACCATCAACATAATCCAAATGCAACCCAAGTTGCAGCAAAATGCCAAAGAACAGTAGGGCTGGGATGAGTATAGCTGCCACTCTTGCAGTGGAGAGATAGATGATCCAGAAAAACATCTGGTAAGCAGAAAACTTGGAGCATCGAGCTAAGAATGGTCTCTTCTCTGAGGACTAGCAAATGAGTCAAAAGCTCCTTTTTGTAAATCCAAGCAAAGAGGACCTTTGGAATGGGAAAAGAATCAGTGGGTCTACCTCTTTCCATTCCCATTACTGCCACCTAAGTCAGACCTTCAGTCTCTTATCTTGAGACTACAGAGAAAGCTTCCTTACCTGTCACTGTGCCTTAGGCAATCCTTCATCCCTCCTATCCTAAATAGCACAACAGCTACCCTTCCAAAGTACAGCATTGTCATGCTCTCTCCTGCTCAAAGTCCTTCAGTGGTGTCCATCGATACTGGACTTAGGATCTTCCCTCTATCAAGAATGCTTTCTGGGGCGCCTGGGTGGCTCAGTCATTAAGCGTCTGCCTTCAGCTCAGGTCATGATCCCAGGGTCCTGGGATCGAGCCCCGCATCGGGCTCCCTGCTCCACGGGAAACCTGTTTCTCCCTCTCCCACTCCCCCTGCTTGTGTTCCTTCTCTCGCTGTTTCTCTGTCAAATAAATTTTAAAAATCTTTAAAAAAAAAAAAAAAAGAATGCTTTCTAAATTCTACTGATCCTTGAAGGCCCAGTTCAATTCTTACTGCTTCCAGGGAGCTTCTCCTTATGGGTTCTTAGATGGAATAGAGAATGCTCACGCACCTGAAAATCTCCAAGAAGAATAACTAAAGCACATGCTCATAAATCTTTATTGGTTCCCCATTTTCTATCGAATTAAAAAAAGAAATACCTCAGACTTGCACTCAGTCTACAACATGATCGCCATTCAGATTTCCATGCCACTATTCTACCACTGTGGCCAGTCAATCCTGAGAATTTCCTGAACATTATGTTCTCTCCACCTGGTATTCCTACCCTCTGATTGCCAACACGTGACCCATCCTTTAAGAGTTATTTCAAATGCTGCTGCTTTCTTTTTCTTTCTTACTTACTGCTTAATTCTGCTGCTTTCCCTAATTTTATCATCCTTCCAAGCCCCTTATCACTTTGTTTTTTTTAACCTGGGATTCTTATCTTCATGACATTTCAGTTAAAGGTGCACTTGGAGATTATAAGGCCATCGAGCACAGAAACTGACCCTCTTTATGCATTGTGATCCCTGGATCAGCACTGTCCATGCATGTTACAGGGCTTAGTAAGGGACACTGGAAGGTCCATATCTTGTGCTGAACAAGACATGCCAGCATTGAGTGGGAAGTCAGACACAATGGCACCTAGAGTCCCTTCCAGTTCTAATCTTCCAGGAGCTTGAGAAGGCTCTAAAAAACAAAAATCCTGAACTCTGTTTTTTTCTGAATTCCTTTGGCTACTAGTCACCCAATTCAGCACGTTATTGATTGGTGGTGTTGTTTATATTTAATTTTTTGCAAAGATGACACATTCACAGAGTTCAAAAGACTTTTGTAATTAAAAGGTACAAATGGCAACATCTCACCCCCTACTCCTAACAGGTGACGGCTCAATTAACCACTTTTATTAGGTTTTTTATCCTTCCAGATTTTCTTTTATGCAAATACAAATGTATGTTCTTCTATTTCATCATGCAGACAGGAGCTTGCAGTAAGTCAGTTGCTTTTACAATTAATTTGGGGGTTAAATTTGCCTTGCCAGCTGCAGTGAAATTGCTGTGTGAGGTGTGAACCTCAAAGCTCCTTCATGCCCTACTACACCTAGCTCAAGGCTGGGCACACATAAATGATTAAATAAGTTCTTTTTGGTCCGCTGCCCTTCCACAACTTTCTCTGCCCTGCCTGGAGTTGAGAGCACGTGCCCCACTTATGGCTCCATGTGAAGAGAGGCCCTGAGCTCTCACTTCCTCTGACACATTTTTAGAGAATGATCTGATTCCCAGAGGTCAGTCCAAGTTTCAATCTGCGGTACACCAAGCCTCTTGCCACCTTTCAATTTGGTGGAAGAGAAAGCATGATAGACTGAGAGTCAGGAGACCTGGAGTTAGCAGCAGCTGTGTCCCCAAGTAGCTATGTAACTCTGGTCAAGTCATCCGCCCTCTCCAGTCCTCATTCTTCAAAGGACCTTCCTCCCAGCATCAGCACACCCCTCCGTCAGGGTCTTCCAGCCTCAGCTCTGCAGACATCATGTACCATGGACATGAGGATGTGTTTGCACCAGGAGTCCATGGGAGGCACGAGGGGCACTTCCTTGGACTTGTGTCTGCTCCCCTGCTGATCCTGGCCATGATGACACAGCCCTTGCTGCAGTCACAAGACAGAGTGTGAACAACTCAGGGCAACAGTTCCCTCCCCAGACACCAGAGACTACACAAGACAAAATTGAGGTTTTCCTGGTAAATCAAGACGGGTGTGACTAAGGGCTCCACATTAGTCCAGATATAAACCCCAAGGAACGTAACGGCATGTCGGGCGAGGCAAGACCACCCATCCATGCAGCCTTCAAGACCAGTACCCTTGTCACCCACACCCTCTGAGCAGGTGGCACCAGAATGGGGAACTGTGTGGTTCCTGAGAGCCTCTGCTGGGGAATTCCTCTCAATTCCTCTCTGCTCCACTGCCCTCCCCACCTGCCTTCATCTGTCTTTAGGGACAGGAAGGAGCTGACCTGGAAGGGACCTCCAAGGCCATCTGGCCCCCCCCTCTCAGTATACAGATTCAGAAACTGAGTCCAGAGAGAGGAAGTCACTCACCCAGGGCACACAGCTGCCTGAGGGGCACAGTCTTGAATGACAAACCACCCAACAAGGACCAGAAAAGCCAGCCAGAACTCTCTCCTGCCTTCCGGGGGCCTCATCCGCACATCCACAGTGAGGCAGGTGCCATAGCAAGGCTGTCCTCAGCAGCAACAGGGTGGGAAAGTGCTTCATAGGATGCAGCCAGGCAGACACTTCTCATGGTTTCCTGTTCTGGCAGGAACCCTGGTTGGTTGATTTGGTTCTCTACACCAGTGACAAAGGCTGGTTGGTTGGCTGCCTGCCTGTGCGGATATAATGTGATTAAAATTTATCATGACAGTTGCAAACAGGACAGCCAGGGAGGAGAGCAAGGTAACAGGTTTGTCTTTAGCCTCTAGGCTAAAATTGGAGCCTGAACTCAGACTGAAAAAGCTATCACTAGGAGCCCTGCTCTTTATAGGGCTAGTGATCGTAGGGCTTATAGAATTTTCTCCATCTATTCAGTTATCCTCATTTCCCTCTGCCTAAAATCCTCTCTCTTTGAAAAGCAGCCCAGCCTCTCTTCCATGGAGCCTTCCCTGACTACAACCCCCCCCCTCCTCCGCCCCACAAGGTCTCTATCCTCTGAACCAGGCACCCATGATGTGTCCTGGACCACTCCTTAGAATGTGTGGATACCCACAATCATATGACCAAAGGCTGGGAGTCTTCACGAAGAGGCTGGTGTTCTATTTCTTTAGTGTCGTGCACAGCCCCTAGCCCAGCAGAACGTACAAAAGGTGCACAATAGCAACTTACTGGTCAACCCATTCCAGTTCTTCCCATTGAAGGAAAGTGAAATCAACCCATGTGCCACACCCCAGCAGCCCAGCTGGTTCCACAGGGACAGAAGAGCATGGTGGCAAGTAGTCTCACCATCTGGGGTCCTGGGGTCAGCCTTAGAACCCATATTGGTGGGCTTTACATGGCCTCAGGGACCAGACTTAGGGTAGCAGGACCTGTGAGTCCCACCTTCCCCCTCCCTCCAGTCATCACAAGACACACACACACACACACACACACACACACACACACACACACACACACAATGTCCTTGCGTTTTCTCTACTCTGCTACCCATGAAGTCTCTCTTCACCCAAGTCCTCCTCGATGGATAAATTAGGACAGGTGTGATTTATCCTAGGGCCCATATGAACTTGAGTAAAAGCCATGCCCCAGTCTGCATGCATTACCCTGCACCAAACTCTCCCCCAGGACGTCCTCCAGCTCCAGGAAAAAGCCAGGTGAGAGCAGCTCTCTACACCCATTCTGAGAGGGGATCAGAGCAAGTAAAACCTGAAATGGAGAAATTGCAGCAGCAAAAGCAAACACCACCGCATCGCTGGACCTCATAGAGGCCCCCGTCGACATTTAGAAAGACCCTACCATTTCCAGACCGTCAATAATAATCTGGGGACGATCTTAAAGCTTGATTTCCCTTTCCCAGTGATTTGTGGCTTGTGGAGCTCAAGATCCTTGAGTCCAAAACAGTGTTTGTGCTCATTAGGCCAAGTTGCAAGGCCAGGCAGCATCGGCTCTCTCCAGCCTGGCCCTGCCTGGCCCCAGCCTATGGAGGAGAAAGCCTCCTGACGAAAGGTAAGGGTCTCACGGTGACATTAATGCAGCTACATTCCACACGTGTAATATTCCTGAGTAGTAGGTAAGCCAGTAAATCCATTATTTATGACGTGAAATTGCACGCACGGTGCAATGCAGATGTGTTAGCATCACCGTGAGAAACTTCTCAATGTCCTTGCCTTGAAGGGTACAAATGTTACAACTCTGGCAATACGTCACCAACTATTTCTTACATAGCTACTTCCATATGTGGTTCGAAGTGGTTGGTTATATTTAAACATAGAATTTCCCCTACCTGATTACAATGAACAAATTAAAAATGGCTCCATCATTTGCATCCAAGTTCTGGGTTTCTTACCATCACCCTCGCTTCCCTATTGCAGCACTGAAATCAAACCTTAACTGTGTTTGCGAAACAAAAACACAGGAGCCCATTTCCACTGCAGAACAGGAAGTCATCAGCAGACACCTGCATTTCTCTCTTTGTTGGCTGGGGGTGGGCTGAGGACAGAGGTCGAAGGGGAATGTTTCCATGCCCACATCTCGGCTTCAAGTCAGAGATTGGGAGTTCCAACCTCTGTGTGTCCAGGGCACCTGCTCACCTTTTCTGGGCTGTGACATCCTGCTCCTGCAAACAGCCTACCACCAGCATGTTTCAACACTGGCAGAACTGAAGAACTAATCAAAGGGACTGCCGCAAATATACCAGATTATCACAAGCTTGCTTGCCTGGCTGAATTGTGCTAATCTAGAAACAGAATTCACCACCCTCAGGTGCCATGTTCCATGGAGCTCAAGTTCTAAATTCAAACGTATTTCAGGTGGTTGTGAAGATTCTTCTGTCAAGGCAGAAGAATAGGACATATTGTAGCAACATATTAGCTTTGTGTGTAACTTTAAAAAATTTAGACATAGGACAGGTGGCTTCCATTTCTACTCTTACCCTACTCTTCTCCTGGCAGTAGGCTGGCTTGTTACTTTCCCACACACACCCTCTGCTTCAGCCAGACCACAATCCCACTGACTCAATGGCTCATCCTTAAACTACACCAGCTCCTCCTCCAGCTTCGTTCTTCTCTTCTTGTTCTGGAGAGAGAAGCTGGAGGACTGCTCCCCCACCCCATCCCATCCTGGAGGCCCCTCCTCCAGGCCTCATACAGCCCACCTCCTCTTTGAAGCCTCTTTGAAGCCTCTCCCAAACCTTTGGCCCCTCACAAACCTACCTTCTCTGCACTCCTGTAATGTTTCCAGCTACACCACAGCCTTGCCCATGGAAAGACTGCTTCAATCACCTGGTGACTTGTCTCTTCACCCTTGGAGACCCCTAGGAGTCCCCCTCTCTTATGTGTCTGTGCATTCTAAATAATGCCTAATGGTCTTGAGTTGAAATCTAACAGTCAATAACTACCACTTTTTTGGAGGAAAAGTGGGCAGTTGCAATCAAAATTTTAAATGCACTTGGCCCCTAACCTAGTATCCCACTTCCAGTCATCTAGCCCATAGATCTACTTGCTCACTTACACAAAGACACATATTTAAATGAGTTCATACATGGAGAGAGCTTAGACTAAAACCCATAGTGAGTATGCTATTCAGAATTACTGATAGCTGTTGGTGCTGCTATTGTTGGGAGGGTCCCTGCAATATTGTTTATAATAGCAAAAACCTGGAAAGAGTGCAAATAGCCACAAATAGGAGAATCATTAATAATAAACAATGGTACAATTCTTTACAGATTTTAAAAAGACTGTGGATGTATATGTACTGACGTAGTAAAATATCCACACTTTCACTGCTTACCAAAAAAAAAACAAATTGTGGAATATGATTTTATTTTCTTAAGTAAGAACTAAATTTATAATTGTATTGCTAGATAGTGAACACATTCATGGAGGCAGCATAGAGTCATCGCTAAAAGCACAGCTGCAAATTCAGACTAACTATGTATCAATTTGGCTTCATCTCCCATTACCTATGTGACCCCAAGGAAATTACTTGACTTCTCAGTGCCTCAGTGTCCTCATCTGTCTAATGGAGAGAGTAATAACACCCGTCTCATAGTACTAACGTATGGACTAAATGATTTAATGAGTTCAGACATGTAAAGCACTTAGAAAAGTGGCGGGCACACAGAAAGCCCCCAACTGAAGTTAGTTGTCATCAGTATTACCCTCTGCAAAGAAAAGAAGACAAGAGATAAACACCAAACTGTTAACCCTGACTTCCTCCAGAGAAAGAAATTGGAGGAGAGGAAATTTTCTTGTTCTTCACCACAAGCAGGTCTAACTTATGTAATATAAAGACGCCACCAACTTGTCAACAGGTTGCAGGTTTGGCTCATCAAGACAACTGCTACCTGAGATGGTGCAAGGTGTCGGAACCCAGGGCCACAAGTCGCTGCTTCCCCATCTCTAAATCCTCATTCTGACTCCAACCCACAGCCAGAAAATCAAAAATAAAAGATGTTATCACCAGCTGCTGCCCCCTACACACACACATTCTGCAACCCCACAATGTGCTAAAAAATTAAGAACATCTGTTTGGGGAAAAAAAAACATCAACTATTTTAAACGGGAAGAAAGCGAACAGGAAGTAAATTGGTGACCAATGTATTTTTGTTCATACATCTTGACTGCCAAGGTAGGACCTAGTACTGCTTCAGTAGTCATCTTCCTGTGGTAGAAGATGGGTCTAAGTACAACTTATTACTGCTCCCTCCACCTTGCAGTACTCTGCTCTTCCTTTACACCTTCCCAGCCAACCCCAGTCTATGGCATTCTCTATCCACCCCCCCCTTAGAGGAGTGCTTCAGCCTCCTGCCCCTAGGACATTCTCATCCTGGTGGCACACATTGTGATTTAATATATGCACCACACACAGCCCAAGAACACTGAGAATAGGAGTCTCCACCTTGGATTTCCTTTGTCCCCACCACTTCTTGGCACAACTCATCCCACTGGTCACACCACAAAATCCAAACTCCTTAGCCCGACCCCAAGGCCTCTCCCTCCTGGCCCCACACTCCTTTTCTAGCCCCATCTCCTACCACTCTCCTGCATGTTCCCCCCTCTTTCTGGGGATGCAGTCAAACTGGCCAAGTCCCTGTCCCTCAGTTCTACCTTTTGCTTTTCACTTCTTTTTTAAGATTTACTCATTTATTTGAGAGAGAGACAGAGAGAGTGCACAGTGGGAGGGGCAGAGAGAGAGAACCTCAAGCAGACCCCGCGCTCAGTGTGGAGCCTGACCCAGGGCTGGGTCTCATGACCTTGAGATCACGACCTGAACTGAAACCAAGAGTCAGATGCTTAACAGACTGTGCCCCCCAGGCACCCCTGCTTTCCACTTATTTCTTCTGAGGCCACTGTTCCACTCATATTCACCATCTTTGTGCTGTCAGCATCTCCTTCCTTGCTCTCCACATACCCACATCTCACCAACCCTTCAGGCCACTTCCACCACATCCTGGTCCCTGACCAGTGCATAATAATCTCTTTCCACTCTGCACCCCTCATCTGTGCATGACAAACAACCCAACACACATGGTCTACGCTCTGAATGAGTAGAGCTTGTCTCCTTGACCAGATGGCAAATTCCCAGAAGGCAGGACACCTGTCACGGTTCTTTTCCTTTGGGCGCCTGGGTGGCTCAGTCGTTAAGCGCCTGCCTTCGGCTCAGGTCATGGTCCCAGGGTCCTGGGATCAAGTCCCACATCGGGCTCCCTGCTCTGCGGGAAGCCTGCTTCTCCCTCTCCCGCTCCCGCTGCTTGTGTTCCTGCTCTCGCTATGTCTCTCTCTGTCAAATAAATAAAATCTCTAAAAAAAAAAAACGGTTCTTTTCCTTTGTTATATTGGGCATGGGAAGAGTGAGGGTGAGAGAAGGTTGGGAATTGGGAGAAGGGGAGGTGGGAATCTTCCCCAAAAAGCTGAAGTAAAGTTTCATTTAGTAGTGAAATCTCTATTGACAGCTTGCTAACTTCTCATGGCAAATTTTTCTTATTTGACTTTGTGTTCATTTTTCTAGCTAAAAAAGGAAAAAAATAAAAAGATTGTTAAAAATTAAATCCAAAACTTTCAGCTCTGATGAGTTTTCTCAAATGCCAATAATTCCACATGGCTTGTCTAAAATTAGAGAGAGAGAAGTGACCAGGATTTTTAATAGATTGGCTTTCATAGTAGATGCAAGATAGTCAAAGTCTATTTAAATGACTTTTCTCAGGGAACTGGAGCAGCCGGCAATGCATCAGACGCCAGAAGTCCATTTAAATATTATACTAAGGGAAGGAAATTCATTTGGTCAAGATGCTAAAATGAACAGGCAGGGACAGAAATGCCCTGGAGAAGTGCTGGGTGTTTCATCTTGAATCCATTTGTAAAATAAACACATTTATTTACCAAGTTCCGTCCTTCAACTATTTTCTGGAATCATCAGTACTTGCACAAATCTAGGCTGGGATGGCCAACTTGGAATTAAAAAATGACCAAAACTACGAAATTAATTTGACACTCCTCAATTTCCTTGTTTAGAAACACAAAGCAAATCCTAATCAATTGGAAGTTTATACAGTATTCAGTCTACAACTTGGAAATTGTCACAGTGCACTGGCAAATAGCAGCCCTTAGCGCCTCCAGCCCCAGTGCGCTTGCGGGGATGGTCCAGGCAGCAGCTGTTTACGAGCCTAGAATGCAAACACACTAACTCCTTTCTTCTGTGGGAAGAACTCGCCTCCCCACTGACACCTACTGCTGTCTTACAGATGGGCCTAACTCTGAGATCTCAAACCTTCTATGGGAAACACACAGACACACACACGCGCACACACACGCGCACACACACACACACACACACACACCCTGCTCAGGCCCCACTCTATCCAGACACTTTCTAAATTGCTTTTCCAGTAGGATCCCAGGAAAAGGTTCCGTTTCACTACCCCCTGCACATGGCCAGGATATGACTGGTTTGACAATCTATCGCCTCTCTGGTCCTGCAGGGGTCCTCGGGGTAACTCTGCCCCCCACCTGGTTAATGACCCCTTGTGGGCTTTGGACTGGGTGTTTGGTATCCTGAGTTTCCTGTAGCCAGCAGGGGCAGGAAGACCACACAGTACGAGACATAACATCCCACAAGATGAGGTGTGGCACAACAGACCTACTGTGTTGGCAACTAGGGCTGGCTGGTGAGGATGTCATTTAATGGCCCGGCAACTCACCGGCCAGTTTCATTACTGAACACCTTCCTCCTCACCTCTGAGTAACAGAACTCCTACAGGCAGGCCTGGCTCTTCCCCGTAGCTCACAAAGGTTACGGAAGCCCTTTTTCCCCTTGCAAACTCTTTCAGCAACAGCCTACCCTGCTCTCCCCATATTGTCAACAATTCATAGCTGAAGCCTCAGTGGAATATCCCATCCGATTTCCCATAAAATGGGACATGAAAATAAACACACATATTGTATGTTGGTTTACATTTCCTGCACAGACCCAGCAGGGGCGACAGGAAAGACATTAAGGAAACTATTTCTAAAGCAATGGGCTACATTTTAGCAAGAATACTCTCACTGACCCTAAAAAGAAAGCCATTCAGAAGGCTAAAATCCCATATAATTCTTTGAAAACGTTCTTGAACATTCCCATTTTAAATTCCAAAATCAATATGGCTTGCTCATGCTCCATGTTTGATGACAACCATTCATACTGATGGGGAGGGAGGTATGAACATTTTTCTATTGAATGGAAAATTTGGTTATTTTTAAGAACATTATTCCAAGAGAGAAAAAAGTCTTAAGTCCACTGCACCTGATAGAGTATTGTTTTGTTCCTAGAAGGCTGGTTTCTCTTAACATCTCTGCCCTCATTAAAAAAGCATATCACGGTTGTCGCCTTTATGTTTTCAGTCATACAGTTTCAAGACCCAAAACAGAATGTTATCATTTATTTTTCGTCTGGAGAAAGGAACGCTGCTTGCATGCATGCTCAACACCAAAAATTCAAGAGAACATTCCTGTCACACCGCTCCAGTTCAAAGCACCTAGCAAGTCCGACTTAGTGAGGTGTCTGAACCAGAGTACGGTAAAGGCTATTTTATATCTTTGAAGTAGATTCACTAACTGATAATAACTACTTGCCATTAGCACATTAAAATTGTATGTAAGTGGTACTACTAAAGTGCTAGAAAACAGTTTGTCACAGGTAAATGGTCCCTCCTGCAGTCTTGTTCACACCGTCAATCTGCTTTCCTCATGGATTGTGCAAACATCAGCACCAGGTGCCATGCCAGGAAAGCACACACATAGTCCAATGCCACCTTGGGACACAATGCATCTTCCATTGATATGGAGCCATTTTACCATATCTAAGAACCTGAAAAGGAACAACAACAATAAAAAGGAGGCAATGTACGTAATATCATTGCCTCTCTCAGCAATGGCCTTCCTTTGGCGGGGACACAATGCTAGTCCCGCACTTCAGCCATCAGGAGAAACCTGATAGCATCTTCCACTCATCTTCCCTCCACATCCTCCTCCACGCTAGCTGCCTTATCGCCTGAATTCTTCCCTGAGAACCCTGTGAGGAGAGAAGGGTAAAGAAGCGTGGAGTGTCCAGGTCTGGTGCTCTTTCTGTTTTCATCTGTTCATACTTCTCTCTCTTAGCACTCCCATGCCAGTGAGCCTGGGACCATTACCTTAGCGGGCTGGCCAAGGTGGGCATCTTAGGTCAATTCCACTCTAGCCTTACAGAGAAATTTCCTCTTCACTGGCTCTTCCTTGAGGACCCGTGCTTTTTCTCATCTCAAAAGGCAAAACTGAAAGATCAAGCTCAGAGCATGGGGCTACAGGGCTAAGGACATTACTAGCCTACTTTGGGGCCAGGCCTTCAGCCAGAAGGGCTAACAGAGCCCATGTGGCCCATGCTTGGTGCAGCGGATTTCAGCAAGAATGGGAGTTTCACATCAGAGCCTGGGGCCAAAGCCCTGTGGAAATCAACAGGATGCCTTTGCCAAGAGTGCCCACTCTGCATATTTCCCTTGAGCCTGATCTAAGGTTTCATGTTTAAGATCCTGGTTAAATGGCTTTTCAACTCATCACAACTAATTTAATAGGAAGAAAGCTAGTAAGTGGAAATTTGGAACTTAAGAAGCTGAGATAACCCACATACGAATGACAAGTCTTCAAATGACTATGGATTGACTATATGCACATCCAGACATTATCTTAAACCACAAAGAGTTAAGGTTGACTGAATGAAGTCTTGCCCCTTCTTACACTTGCATATAATACGACTACTAATATCTAGCACCATTATTGGGGGTGACTGAATTTGACATTATACATACAATAAGATCCATACTCTAAAGATATTAAAATTCACAGTCAGACAAATAAATCTTTCTCAGCTCTGATATGGAACTCAGTAGGGTGATTGGTTCAAGGGTCATGTGATTTTCTACCCTTCACTCAGAGAAGAGTGAATACTTCTGGGGACCCCAAGGTGGAGGTTGATATAAAGTCCCAAGCAGAAGTTTGAAGTTTCCTGATCTTATTAAAATCAATGTAAATTTTATAATTTATTTAAAATTAATGTAAACTTCAACTCCATAATGTAATAATAATCTTTCCACTAATTAACTTTTCCTCAAAAATTCTTTTTTTTTTTTTAATGGAAGAAGGAACCAATTCAATAGCTAGTCCTTATTGGAAAGAAGAAACTTTAGAGCACATTTTGAGTAAGTTAGTGCAAAGGCTCTGTGGGCCAGCTGGTGGGCCACCAGCTTCCCATGGGTTCTAAAACTAGGGTATCACTGGGTCTCGACTTTGTGTATCCAGAACCAGATGACGGCAATATTGTGCTCTTCAAAGATGCAGCCCACTATTTACTTGTTGGTGACAGATGGGACTAAATAAGGGTCTTCCTTGATGCCTGAAGCTGCCTTTGTGGGCTAGCATATTGTATGGGTCCAGTCCCTTCCGTGCAGCCATCATGACCTCCCTCTCCAGCCCAGGCACCTGCTCATCATCAGTAGGAACACCACCTCCAGATGCCATGGAGCACACCATGGTGACTCCATTGGGACCACAGGCCCTGAGGGCCTGCGATGCCTGTGCTCCAAATCCACGAAGTAACCTTGAAGACAACATGCCCACTACAAACAGCAACACTTCCTCAAAAATTCTGAAGTAAAATAAATGCTCCAAGAAAATTACCATGCTGATCCTACAGCCCCAAGGTTTATCCAGCATACCACCACCTCACCCCACATACCCTGGTTTGAGAAGAAAAGCAACAGGGGAACCAAAGTAGAATTCTGAATCTTGGAAAGAGAAGTGAAAATAATGTTTACCAAAGCAGGGGAAGAACAAAGGATACTGATTATATTTTTTCCACAACCATTTTCCATAGCCATAGATAGAAAATGATTAAAATATTATGCTGGCTTGTCATGAGGTTCCACACTGAAGTGTGTTCATTTGGCACATAGAAAGTTTTCTTCCTTGGGGACCATCAGAACTTGGCTTAGAAACATGCTCTGAGAACACCTTGAGAACTTCATACATAAAAGCCAAGCTCCTTGATCCCTTAATACACCTAAATTCTGATGAAGTCACTAAAGGTGTCAGAGCAAGACGCAAAATCCTCAAGAGACTATGGTCAACTTAGCATTTCCACTTCACGTGGAGACAAAGAAAAGTAAAAAAGGCACTCATTATGAAAAGCAGAAACCCAAAATGAAGTATATTATGGGTTGGTCTCAGCTAAGTTCCCCTGAATTTATTACCTTAGAAAGTTCAACAGAGATCTAAGACTTCCAACCAAGACGGTAGCTAGTGGAAAGTAGCATCTGGGAGCAATCACCAGGGTCCCAGTAGCCTTTTCACTGGGTACAAATTGTGTAACCTCCCAACATGAATGAAGGAGGAATAATCATTTTGGGAAACAGATTAAGGAAATCATATATGTAAAGACAAGACCATTTAAAATTTTAATATTATTCTGAGATAATTTGATGTGTGATGGGATGAGACCAGGAGGAAAAGATTGAGAGATACAGGAGAAAGACAAAGTAGGAAGTTGGGGCCGGGGGGGGGGGGGGGGGGGGGGGGGGGGAGCAGGGAGATGCAAAGCCCAGAAGACAAAGAACAGGAAGTGCGGGAAGAGTCCAGGTGATGGGAACAGAGAAGAGTAGCCACCAAAATCCTTTCCTCAGGAGGCATACTTGTGCCATGTGGAGGAATATCTTTAATCTGTATTGTCTTTTTCTTACTATTTCAGAACATCTGTGGTTTGGACAGATAAGCTTCTCATTTGAAAAGAGAAAAATTTAGTTATGACTTTAAGAGTTAACCAATTTTGGGGAAAAAAATAGCATCAATTTGAAGCTTCTGAAGATGAACCTTAAATTTGATTGGTAGTTCAATCCACCTCCATGAAACAAAACTGTAATTATTATATTTCCATGATCACATCTTCTGCCATTATTTGATTTGGGGGAAGAGTCTACAAGGCAAGATTATACTAGGGAAAGTTATGGTCAATGGATTTACCGATTAGAATTAGAAGCACTGTTTTCTCTATTTCACCCCCAAGTCAGACATCAAAGTAACCTCTCTCTCTCTCGCTTGCTCGCTCTCTCTCTCACACACACATGTATACACACACTTGGGCCCATATACACTCCACCTCACCCTCTCTCACTCCATGTATTCATGTTGACAGAGAGTCCCAAAGTCTTTTTCACCTGTGCACCCCATCTCTTTTTCCTTATAATCTTAGAGCCATGTGCATGATATATCAATTCAGTTCTCACTTGTCAGGCCAAGAATGGGGATAATACATAGGTTTAATTTAAAGAGTTTCTGAGTTGTCAGAATTTCAGGACTCAAACAAAAACTAAATTTGACTTAGAGGGTGTTTTCCCTCCAACTCCCTGGTGAAGGTACAATGAAATGGCCAACAGGTAGGTGCACTATGGAGACAAGTCTACAAGGCAAGATTTCCAGCAAAGAGCTGGAAAATCCTCAGTTCTTGAATAATTGAAGGCAGACTAGAGATCCTTCTGTTTTATGAACTCTCTACAATTGGAGAGTAGGCTCCCCAAAAAGATCTGGGCACTGGTCAGAGAATTCCAAATTACAAGGGGAGAAATCCCTTGAAAGAAGAGCTCAAGGAGAGATCTCAATCTGTATAAGTTGTAAAGATACCAAAAACATGAAAATCTGCCTGCAGGTCCTGCACTCATTTACTTGACCCCACTACATGCATGCACTTGGACACAGAAAATAAAAATGGCCCTGCACTGCCTTGAAAAACTTTCCTTAATCTTGATGTTACTTTAAAGCCATCATAAATCACACAACCTGCCAATCTTGCCATGTTTTATAAACTGTGGGGAGAGGTAGAGCATTTCTGGCCCAACGATCTCCCAATAACGAATGCCAGTTTTACTGCTGTGGTATTTCCTCCATACCACCCGACCTCTTAAACAAGGCTCTACAAATATATTAACTGTCATATTCTCAATTTCTTTTCTACAATGGGAAGTGATAACCTCTTATGGCCAGCTCGATGGAGCCCAGGGCAGCAGCTGTCTAGGGACTGAAAAACACCCAACTGTGGTGGGCAAGGCTTTCCTACCCTCCAATTACATCTCTAACATTCCTATGGGTTCCCTGTTCCCTATGAGACCCCCTAAGGTCACACCCAATGGCTCACCAGGTTCCTGCTCAATCCTGCCTCTGCAACTCGCTGCCATCCGAATGGGTGCCAAAACCAAGCCCCACCGGTGAGGGGGCATAGGGAGGGGGGGAGGACACACGATGCCTGGCCTTTGAGATCAATCAAAAAGGCTGAACCCAGGCAAGCCCAGGGTCTGGCTTGCCTTCAGGAAATTCCAGGCTGTCTGCAGCAGCTGTGGTTCGAGTAGTACAACAAATTCACTTACTGAATGACAACAGCTTTATTGGCAAGCCAATTCAATTAAAGCCCCTGCATCCAACAAAGTCTCCGGCAGCCCTCTCTGCATAAAGAACATGGAATCATGCCTACATTTCCCTGAGTGCCCTCAGCCCTAGCTGTCCCTCTACATGAGAGGGAGAGGGATGAATGAATTAGACGCGGATGATGGTAATTAATGGCTGGCTGTCAGAGAGTCATTTTGGAGGCTCAGCCGTTGAAGGCTCTGTATTAAACACTGAATCCCAGCACAAAGTGACCAGGACAGGCTCTCTTCCTAAATGTTAGGAGTGTCACAGGCTCCTGGGGCAAGGGAGGGGAAATCAGGGGAAGGCAAAAGAAGGTTTGAGGGGAAATAGAAAAACAAAACATCAGGCTGCTTTGCATTGATCAATGCTTTTTACACTATTGATATATAAATAATATGTGCATTTTTCATTTTTACAAAATACGTCCTTTAGGCTACCATTATGGCAAACTTACTTCAGAGCTCTGACATGAGCTAATTAGGCGGGGGCAGGGGTGGGGGGGACGGGAGGGCTGACTGTAGAGCTATAAACAAAACACATTTTCTTATAAAATACACATAGCAGATCATTCTTGCCTTCAGTAACAAAAATCAGAGTTTTTTGGATCCCTGGCACAGTCTTGCCAACCGATCATTGGGCACTTGGAGAGAAGAGGGGGATGAAGAGGAGTATCAGAGGGGACACTGAAAGAAAATAGTTAACAAATAAGCTCCAACTGGCTCATTTACATGGAGATGGGCAGCTCTCACTTTGCCTGTAGCCAATGCCACCAATGGAGCCAAGTGCAGATTAACTACCTAGCAGGAGATAACCTGGGAAGATTGGGCTTAATTATTCCTCCTAGTAACAGGCTACCTTACGCATTGTTTGGGGCATAAACATAAGCCAGATACCGAGGCACCGAACTGATCCTTTTCCAACAACTCGAGTTGGGTGAAAAGCCACGCTCTTGGTTTGTTGCCTCTGTCTAAATCCTAGTCTTAGAGGTCACAGGGCCTTGAGCTGCCACCCATGAAATGTGAGAAATTCTGTGACTGTACTAGAATGAGTCTTTTGTCCCAGTCCCATGAAGAGACGGGAGAATTCTGGGTGGGAAATTCCATATAGGGAATGTTTCTCTGTTCATGGCAACCCTCCAGAATGTTTGCCTAGAACCTAACTTCAAAATTCCGAGTTCTGAGCAAATGTCAACTCCCCCAGGCGGCCTTCCCAGATTCTCTCAGTAAGAACAGATTGCTCCTTCTTCTACACTCCTGCAGAACCCTGCATGTGTCCCTCACATGGCGTTTAATTTCTCCCCTGATACTGTAGTCAGCTGTCCCCTTGTCTGCCTTCCCCAATAAACAAGGGGTTCCTGAGGGCCAGGTCTGGGCTTTGTATATACCTGGCACTCAATAAGTCTAAGTGGAATTAAACTGTACGACCCTTCAGAAATGGATATAATTTGGTAAAGCCTCAGTCTTGGAGAAATATGAAGGGCTTCTTGTGACCCTACGGCCATCAGGGTTTTGCTGTTTCCTTCACTGCAGCCACCAAACTGGTTGCCCACTTTAATTAGAACTGAGGCCAGATGTCTGGCCAGCTCTGCTAGCACCGGAAGACCTAGCAAGCTGGTGGAGTTTCCCAGCTGGGGGCTCGAGAGACTAGCTTCGTGTGGTTGGGTCACCTTCCCTTGCATACTTCCTTCCCTCTTGCTTGACTCCCCACCACCCCACCCCATCCTGAGGGCAGCTGTCCCTTTTATCGGCAAAAGCCCTTTCCTGACAATATATCTGTCCAGCACACTATTTCACCCCATCCAGTGATTCGGTTACCTGAGACATTTTCATCCTTGATCACTGCAAGGGCATGAAACATTTGTGTCCCTAAAAAGCCAGCAGAGGCAGAATATCCCTTTTCAGAAGCCTACCATCCACTAAGTAATGAAATCTAATATTTAAAGGGCATGACACCCCGTTCATACTAGATTTCATTAATCAATGTTTTCATGGAAAGGATAAATCCTTTATGCATGCCTTTTTCCTGATTTTTCCCCCATTTAAAAAAAATGCAATGCTTATTTTTCTTCCTTGCTATTAGCTCGCAGAGACCCAACAACGTGAACCCTACTTTCTTGCCTCCCAAAACTTACCCTTTCACATTCACACTGAGGGAATGAAGTTCAGGAGTCAAGAAAACGGAGATAGACAGAAAAAGCATTCTAGTTAGTCTTAAGTACATTTCATTAAAGAAAACTTTTGCAATGATGAAAAAACATCAAGAATGTCACTGTAATTACAGGCCTATACTTGGCATGTGAGTGACCAATACATTCAGTGCCTCGGGAGTATTAAGCAAAGGTTCACAGCCTTCATTTGGAATCTCACTGAGTACCATATTATTGACATTGAACATTACAAGAATGGTATTGCTTTACAGCCACAAAACCCACACCTTTAGGTGAAGTCCAGATAAATAGGATATCACGTACTTGTATCCTTCCTGCAGAATATTGACCAAAATATGCTGATTTTTTGTCACCCTTCCACATAGCTTCTTGTGTATCTGCATATGGCTCTGAAATTGCAATGAAGACCACCACTAAAGTACTTAATCATGTTGCTAAGGACAGAAGAGTCCTAACAACACCCCAAGACCTCTGAATGAATCAGAGGTACTTTTAAGGTGTCTAAACACCTATGATTGTGCTAATACCATAATGCTGCATGTTCCCCCTCAATTTATAGAATAGTAAAGACCCAACAAATTGTTAAATGATGCCCTATTTTCCCACTGTAATTGTTAAATAATGCCCCATTTCCCCATTAGCTTCAAATGTGATTCCCACTGTTGAGTAAATATCTTAGATCCTGAATGACACTTTAAAAAATGCAACAAATAACAAAAATACGGGAAAACAATATGCACAAAGATGCCTATCACAATATGCTTCATAACAGTGGGAAATTGGAAGCAATCAAAATGATAACAATAGGTAAATGGGTAAGTAAATTATGATACACTACAATGGACCATCATACCACCATTAGGAGGATAAAGACCATATAGCAACATGGAAAATGCAAGTGACAAATGCTAAGTGGGAAAGGGACTAGAAATTGTATTGCACTGTGGTTACAACTAGATAAAAGCATACTTACAAAAAAAGACTGGAAGGGAATAAACAAAGATAATAATTGTGTTAGGGATTATGAGTGATTATTTTCCCTTATCCTTACCTCTCAAACTATCAGTAATGCTATATGTCCTTTATAATTTAAAAAATAAATGGAAAACCCAGCAAATTTTTAAGAACTATTATTTTTTAAAGTAGCTATAATTTTGAAATAAAGAACAGAAATATGCAAACTATTTTAACCACATTAAACCCAAATTAAGATGTTCCACATGGAAATAGTGACCCTGGCAGGATGAACATCACCCCATACTACTGCTCCTACCACTAGCGTACATCTTGGAAAGCTTTCCCTTCTGCAGACTCTTTCATGAACTCATATTAATTGTCCTCTTTCCAGATATTTTCATTCCACCTGAACAGTTTATTTCAGTATACTCACTGGATGGGAGAAAGCAGCAGGAGCTGAACTGAGGGCTGGCATAGAAGTCTGCTTACCCATAGAGGCTGGCATCCCGTTGGCTGGCTATTGGGTTGCCAACTGCAGAGAGACTGCTCGTGGGTGGACACTGGAATGGCCACATAGGAGAGATAAGTGGCTGAGAATATGAGCCTCACAATTTAAAATAAACTTGAATCTCCTTGGCTCTGTCGAATAAGATCCCAGGATATTGAAACAAATTACAGCTTTGGCCTTGGATTCACCATGCATGATCTTTGAAAAATTAAGAAGAATGAAAATAAAAGCATCACTGGCAGAGGACAATCTTATTTCTTTCTTCCAAATGGTACCTCTCATTGTCGAAATGGATCATGCCCACTTCTTGATCCAAACTCCTATCTTCTGGACCCCAGAACAGAGTATACCTAAAATTTATCTCATAGGCAGCTGGTAATAATCTACAGACATTAGCTAACAATAAATAAATTTCTAAATTATACAAGGAAAACTTGGATAGCCATAAGTTTATTCAGCAGGATGTCTCACTCACTTGGCTACACTCTCTGTACTTCAGTACTTCATAGCAATTCATACAGGTCACACATTTCTGTATAACAAAACTACCTTTTCTGTAGTCTTGGGTGAGCAGAACTAATGTTCCCATACAAGCTATAAATGCTAATCCTTTTTTAAGACAATGGCTTCCCTTTAGGATTTGGCTTCTTGCCATGATATTTTTGATGACTTTATCAACCCCAGGGTATTAAAATATCCAAATTTAAGCTCATAAGCATAGAGCATAATGTTGGTCCGTGAGTCTCCTCCTAAGACTAGCTCTTTAAGCTGTTACAGCTACTTTTATATGCAACCTGAGTACAAGACAATATCATATTCAGTTTGGAAGCCAGACCTTATAAAGTGTAAAATCTTTTAACACACCATAAGGGTACACAAAACAATTATAATAAGTATTGCACATATTTTAAAATGTGACTCTTTTGCTGGCCTCCTTCCTCATCTCAGTGCTTCTGGTCTCACTTCTTTGGTCAACATAGTAAGTCACTTCAGTAAGTCTTCCCAGGAAAATGGAAGGAAGAATTTAGCTCTTCTTCTGGGTGCAAGCCCTAGACAGCAGCTGCATTAAGAGAGCTAGACGGAGGAGAACAAGAAGAGACAACTCCTCAGAAAAGTGATAAATAAGTCTTCATACTTCTGTTTGGCATGAGCAGAGTTTAAGAATTTACATCAGTTCCTGAAACAAGCACAAAGAACATCTCACACCACACACTAACCTGTACCACCTGCTCAGTAACTTCCCCCTTATACTCTCAGGTTCTTCTAAGTCATTCCCTGAAACAGATTTTTAAATCTACAGTTAAATAAAGGGCACCTCCTCCCTACAGAAACCTCAGCTCTCCCAAGGTCAAGGCAAAGGGTTATTGCTGAAAAGAAGTATCAAAATGGAAAGACAACTAGGACTCTTTAGCCTAGTGGTGGCCACCAAATCACCAGAAGAGCCTGTGACCCAGTCCCAGAGACACTGCTTCGGTGTAGGGGGACTAGAAGCCACCCAGAAACACACACACACACACACACACACACACACACACACACACACACACACACACACACACACACACACACACACACACACACACACACACACACAACTGTAACAGGTGGCCCCAGCATGGCACTTTGAGAAACAATGATGTAGTCCAATATCCTCTGAGGCTCAGAGAAGTTGCCCAAGACACATAACCCATTGGCAGCAGAGTTAGGAGCTTTATTCAGCCTATAGACTCTTGCCACATCCTGCTGCCCAAGAGCGAAAGGAAAAGCAGTTACAACTGGAAGCCAGGCAGGAGTGGGGAGCACAACTCTTCTCAGTGGATATCAATTTGTGCTGTGAAGTTTGTTGCTAAGTGGTCATAATTCTACCTTTAATGATGTCTTGGGCTAACCCTCCCCCATGGAAGCCATAGCAAGAAAACTCTTTTCTAGGCACCTACATTATTTAGACAGAACTGGGCTTCTGGAACTGACTTAGCAAAATTGGAAAATCAGGTCCCAGATTCACCAAATGCCAGCCACGTGTCTATGAGCAATTCACTTGCCACTTCTAGGCTTCCTTTTGCCCATTTGAAAAATGAACCTAATGCCTACCCTGCCTATTTTTCTGATTTGTTGTGAGAATCAAATGAGATCATAGGGTATTCTTTGAAAATTAAAACCTTCTAGAAGCACAAGGCCTTATGTAGTATTCTCATAGTCCTTACGGGTCTTGTGCAAAAATAGGATGAAAGAAATCTCTTCTAAGACAAACATTGGATAGAATAGAGCTTCTCAAAACCACCAGAACTGCTCATATTTTCTAGGAAGCCTAGAGCCATTCTACATAGTGTCAGTATGGAGCTGTGTTAAGCAGAACAGAAGTTATGAAGCCTTTAGAAGATACTGGGGATGCATTCAGACCTGGACCATCTGGCTCCATTAACTTCCTATAGCCAAGACCCAGGACGTGGGTTTATCTCGTTCACTTAGACCTGGTCAGAGCCAACGGTCCTAATGATTCTAGAGCCCTTCGATGGCTCTCCTCCCCAGCTATCTAAACATATGATGCTGAAGGCACTTCCTGTTCCTCTTATACCAGCACTCACAAATGCATTCCATGCAGGTTTCCAAATAATCGATTTTCTGCCTGCATTTGCAGATTTAAAATGAGGAAGATCTTTTAGACCTCCGTTTTTTTATTCCAGATGGAATCTGTTTGTAAAAACCCAGAGCTCCCTTCAGGGGCCATTGAGGAGGGATGGAGGAAGGTGAGGGGTGGGGCTTCTAGGAAGGCTTTGGGGCCCCAACTTCCTCTTCAAGTAGAGCAGCTGCACTTCTACCTCATCAGACTTCCACAGAAGGCTTCATTTTGCTAATTGAAAAAAAAAGGCACAAAAGTCATCTTATCCAGTCCCCTGGTTTATAGGCAAGGAGATCATATTGGAAAAAGTTTAACTGAAAAGAGCTATCAAATTGGAAGGACAACTAGGACTCTTTAGCCTAGTGGTGGCCACCAAATCACCAGAAGAGACTGTGACCCAGTCCCAGAGACTCTGCTTCAGTGTAGGGGGACTAGAAGCCACCCAGAAAAACACACACACACACACACACACACACACACACACACACACACACACACACACACACACACACACACACACACACACACACACACACACACACACACACACACACACACACACACACACACACACACCTCTGTAACAGGTGGCCCCAGCATGGCACTTTGAGAAACAACGATGTAGTCCAATATCCTCTGAGGCTCAGAGAAGTTGCCCAAGACACATAACCCATTGGCAGCAGAGTTAGGAGCTTTATTCAGCCTATAGACTCTTGCCACATCCTGCTGCCCAAGAGCGAAAGGAAAAGCAGTTACAACTGGAAGCCAGGCAGGAGTGGGGAGCACAACTCTTCTCAGTGGATATCAATTTGTGCTGTGAAGTTTGTTGCTAAGTGGTCATAATTCTACCTTTAATGATGTCTTGGGCTAATCTTCCCCCACGGAAGCCACAGCAACAAAACTCTTTTTCTCCCTTAACCACTTGCCCAGGCAGAATAAAAATGGGAAATTCTGCTTCCAGTGGAAGGGCTTCAGCCAGGGTCCCTGGTCTCAAGGTAAGCTCCTAATTGTGGCAGCAGGTGGATTGGCTTCTCCTGTCCTGTCCCTGCACCTGGCAGCTCTCAGCAGTGGCCACCTCCATTCCCATTTCATCAGTGCCTCCCTAGGGCCTCTCCTGGGCATGCCAATAAATACTTGCATGACATCCCCAGGGTTCCTCACCTCCTCAGCCAGCTCATTTGACCCTCTGATTTCTGGGTAGGACCACCTTTATAGAATCAGCCCCACATAGGAGCTCTTTCAAAGGGTAGTTCTCCAAAGAAACTTATTAATGACTCCGAAGTGACTCTAGGGAAGCAAGTCCATGTAAGGCACCCTAGTTGTATCACCTTAGTTGCCCCCATAGGGCCCAGGCCTGTTGGCTCTCCTTAGCTCAGGGTGTGTTCTCAGGTTTCCAAAGCTGTCCTCCCAGGGGTTCTAGGAGGAAACTTTTTGCTCTTCCTGGAAAATATCTAAACTCTTAGCTGGGGGCCTTGGCAAACCTTCTTGTTGTTCTTCATGAGTTTCCACCATAAAGAAGCTCCACAGACACAGATGAAGACTGACTCCCAAGATTTTCAAACACATGATACTGAAGCTGTAAGAGATAACACCAGATAGGACCTTAAACAATGGCGTGGCCATTGTGTGTGGAGGGGGAGTGTTTGGATATAGTAAGAAAACTTCCAAAAACATCGTCCTCCTTTATAGGCTATCTCTCTGGTCTACACTCCCCTCCTCTCACTCCCCCAACTACAGGAGGAGTAGACAAGAGAAGATTAACAGGTGTGTACGTTCAGCTTTGTTCCATGGAGCAAGTTGTATCCATGTAATACCTGACAAAAAGTCTCCAGGTATCATGGGCACCAGTGGCTTCCCTGCTACTTAAGTTCCTAGCCTAAGGACTTGACTCACAAAGGAGGGGAGAAGGGCACATGGATTCAGATTGAACAGGATGGTATTCACCCTACAGAGTGTGATGTCCTAACAACCATGAGATGTTAGCAGGTATTTTCTTTTTGTAAAGGGTCCTTGAACAGAATTCCTTGGGGCAAACGACTGATTCTAGGTCTGAAGCTAAAAAGTACAACGTGATCATGGAATATCTTGATCCAGAAAGCAAGGTAGTACACAAAAATTAACAGAGACATGACAAAAGGATAGAGGAGCTGAAAGAAAGGAGAAGGGAAGGAGGAAGAGAGAGGGAAGGAAAGAAGAAGAAAAGGAAGGAAAGGGGAAGGGAGGGGAGAGGAAGGGAGTAAAAGGTTACAAAGAATTTTTAGATGGAATTGGTGACATGTAAACGTGGTGTGGGGTATACATTAGACAGTATTATATCTATATTACATTTATTGAACATGGAAATGGTATTGTAGTTATGTAGGAAAATGACCTGTTCCTAGAAGATATAGTCTGAAGTGTGTGTGTGTGTGTGTGTGTGTGTGTGTGTGTGTGTACATGGGGAAGGGGGAGAAGTAAAGATTGAGAACCAAGTAAAGCAAATGTGGTAAAAGGTTGATTGGTGTATCTTGGTTAATGGTATACAACTGTTTATTGCACTAGTCTTTCAACTTCTCCTTAGGTTTAAAATTTTTTCAAATAAATACTTGGGGTATGGGAAGGGGTAAAGTTACTTTGAAGTGGATGAAGCTTAAGTATCAAGGCCCCTCACTAGACAGGGTCTTTCCAAGACCTGGGTAGGTTAATGAGAGTTATCGATGTAAAGAGCCAGAGGAGTTACTACATCAGAAAACTTGAAACATCCTGAAATCTTGACGCTCACAAAGGAAACTTGATAGAGGTTGTCCCAAATTTGTCAACAACCTAAAAATTTACATGACATTACCAATAACAAGGGGCAAAGTTGACATTTTCTTACTTATCAATAGTAAAAGACTAATTTCCATCAACCATGTTAGAGAAAAACTAAATCATCTTTCTATTCTCTCAGTCAAAAATATTACAAAATTGTTGTCATATGAAGAGGTGAACAAAGAAGGTGTAGCCATAAAATGTAGAAGAAAAATATCATAGAAATATCTCAAGTAATTAATAAATAAAATATTATATTAGTTTCTAGATTCCATCATGTTTGTAGCATTTGTCAGCCTTTTTAATAATTGTATAACTTATTATTTATATTCTCCTTCAATATATGAAATCATTTTTATAGCTCCCCTCGTTCCAAATTTGTATGTATTATTTCCTGAACATGTTAATCACACAAATACGTACATACATACATACATACATACACACACACACACAAATACATGCAAGCCTTTTTTCAAAGCAACATTTTCTGTGCTTAAGGTTCCTTGGAACACATCTGGAAAACAGTACCCCAGAGCAAAATAGCCTTTTTATCCACATCTACCTATCATGGTAATGCTGCACTATAGCATTTGACCTCCAGGAAGACATTTATTTGAAGAGCTTATTTAAAGCAAATAAACCATATTTTTCATTGATGACTATCTTATATTTACATACATTCTGCTTTATACAGCCACATTCATTAATCCAGTTAGGCCCCAAACAGCACTGTGAGGGAGGCAGAACAGGTTTAAGAATTTGCCCCAGGTCTCACTTTGCAAACAGATACCCCAACCCTCCAGCTTCTATCTGACTTCTTCAATTCCCACATGAATAAACTGAGACAAGGGGAGGTGGGGGTAAGTTTTCTCAGAACAAGGTATAGGATCTGGATTTCCATTTGGGAGAATACTGTTGAACTGGTAAGTTATTTTAACAGGCTCAATTTCTGCAGCATCTTTGTCCTTTGACATCTTGTGCCCAGTGCTACCTGGGAAAGAGAGGGACAGAAAACTGGGGCTCACACAGGGGGGAGACAGAGGGAGGTAGGAGGTATATGAGGGTATGATTCACCTTTTTCTTCCCCCTCCCCAAAGTGTAAACAATTTGTCCTTGCCCCAGTGAAAAAGAATCAGTCTCTGACGCCTTGCATTATAGATAAGGCCAAAGAAGTAGCCCTAAACCCTGAAGGAAATTTGCAGGGAGAAGGGCAGCTTTCCCCAGCTCCCTCCTCCTAACCATTCCTCATCAGCAGACCAGGGACCCCACACAGTCTTTTGCCCCATGAAGAAACTGGAGGGACAGACACCCAGCACAATGCTCAGCTTACACTAAATTCTCTTGCTTCAACATGGAATTCCAGAGGCAGGAAGGGGAGCCCTTCTGGTAAAAATTTCAGAGCTAGTGAGCCAAACTGAAACATAGCAACAACAACATCATCATAATAATAATGGTAAAACAACGGTCATTAGTATTTTCCTGACCACATGAGATATTTTCCAGTTATCTTATTTGCTATAACAAACTAGCAAACACTTCCTCAAACACTGAGGTAGGAGGGTCCCATCATGGTAAAGGGTATAGAGCATCAGACTGCTTTGACTCATCTCAATAAGCAGGTGAAGGAAGCTGACCCCCATGGTTGGGAGTCATCCCCACTTCCCCATCCCTCATCCAATCACAGCCCCTTCACTAAATACTTGGAGGACCAGCAACACATGGCCTCAACAGAACAGAGGGAGGTGGGAAGGAAGGAAGGGCGAGGGTGGGGTGGTGAGTACATGGGCTGGTGTGATGGTCACCCTCAGATACTAAGGACAATGAATAAGCAAAAAATAAAATAATTATACAGGTGATACATTAATGCATTTTCATTTTAATATTTAAATAACATCGAAGTTTATACAGTTGAAATAGAAATTCACTTTTCGCCTCCTCTCCTACAATAACTGTTCTTAGTGGGTACTCTTCCAGATTTTCCACATATATGTGTGTACACAGTATTGACCTAGACAGGTCCAGAAGTCCCTGCCTCCAAGATCATGGTAGGAAAGAAATGACTGGGGAACATTTCCAGAAAAGATGGAGTCAGAGACCAGTGCCACCACTTTATCCCTAATCATATGGCTCCAAAGAACCTACCTCAGATCAGATTCCCTGGAAACAGATTCTGACAAAGATTTGGGTGCAGAGCAAATTAGGAAGCACTCTTGGGAATGATACCTGCAAGAGAAAGGGGAAAGCAGAAATGGATAGGCTGGGGAGTTGAGCTGTGGTATAGCTGTACATAACAAAGACTGCAGCCAATCCCGTAGGGAGCTCTGGACTTAGGATGTCCTTGTGAACTGTCCCAAGTTAAAGCAACATAGCCAGGCTTTTTTATTCTCAAGTCAACTAATAATTAGATGCAGGGAGCCCCCAACGGAAAGGGAGTAAGATTGGGCAAGGCAGCTTCCTTCTTCCAGGGCTGGTTCAAGAGAGAGTACAATTGTCAATCAGCCACAGCCAACACTCTTGGTCTTGAAGCAGAAGCTGGGTAGCCCACCATCACATATACTACAAGACCTTCAGATGTTCCAAAACATTCTTTTCTAGAAAGGATGCATCTCTTCCAGAAAGGATGAGGAGTAAATGGGAAGAAAAAAATTTACTGAGTGAACAGATAAGAGAATGCCACAGCCCAAATGTTGACACAGCTCCTGGATCTAAAATGCCAAGACTCGTACCTAATGTTCCCACAATTTCCAAGAATATTGCACTATGCCATACCCTAGACAATGACATACATCAGACCGTAACTACAGTTGCAAATAAGAAATGGTTAGGATGATACTTCCTTCCCCTTTGGCCCAAAGCACTGAATTCCACTGGACAAATTTCACCTGTGTTTGGAAAAAATTAATTCTTTTCTTCATGAACAATAATAAAAACAATTCTAGGAGAGGGGATAGAGTAAGGCAAAGCTTTCTAAGGAACTTCATTGCTGCCCCAGGAGCAAACTGCCAGGCACACACTCACAGTCCTGTCCCACCCCCAGCAGCCCTTGCAAACACATGAATCCAGAGTTCCTGGTGATCCTGCTCATCGGGTTCTGTGTTCTTTCCTTCTAAGCTTAGCAAGGACACCCAAACCTGATGTGGGCAGGTCCAGCTCCAGGACCAAGCTGGGACCCCAGGCATCTGAACAGTGTTTTAATGTTACATCAACATTGGTATTCTTTGGGTGACACTGTGTCAGAAGTGTCATATTGATTGAATTTTCCTATAAACAACGATAATGAATAAAACTGAACCTTTCTAAACAGGCCTGGACCAGCATGCTTTCCTATAAAACCCTACAAAGTTCCTCTAAGTAGGATTTCTATCCAGTAAGAAGTGTCCAAAATTGTCCCAACTAGTTTCAAAATAACACAACCATTATCAGCACTTGTGGTGAAAATGGCCAATAAATGTACCTCTGGGTCTCAGGCTCCTGGTATATAAAATGGGCAGCTACCTGTCTGCACTGAACTTTGAAGAACAGGTCAGAAAACAGACAGCAATTCAGCCTTGGGAAGACAGACTATGAATAAAAGTAGACTAACTGACCAACCTTATAGCATGACCGTCCGTTCTAAAACATGAGAGGAGATTTTGATTGAGATGGGGCAAGCACCACTGAACAAATCATTGTATACATTAATTTAGCCACTAACAACCTCTTTCCCCATAAGTTCATATAAATACAAATCTGCTTTTCAGACTCTATGAAGAGACAGAGAAGGGTCAACATTCGGGAATTTATCTTTAAACATTCCCCCCCTGGCTTTTTTACAAAGAATGGCAGAACACTTGGCCAGTTGTCCCCTTATCAGTGCCTTACAGGGCAATACTGCAGAAAAATAAGGACCAAGGGGTCCCAGACAGGCCTGTACTGATTTCTTCTGCAGGAATCTTACCTTCAAAGGAGACCTAAAGGACAGACCCTACTCTACAGCAGCTGACTCTTGCAGAGCACCTGGCTAGGCCAGGCAGTATTTGAAGCTCTTTACATTAGTACACCATTTAATCCATACAACAATCCCAATTTACCAGGGTTATCCTCAATTTTCAGATGAGAAAACCAAGGCACAGAGAAGTTAAGTGACTTGGTAGTCAGTGTCAGAGCATCTGACTCAGGAGTGTGCACTTAATCATGATGCTATCCTGCTCCCAGAATGGAAGTGTCTTCCAAGGAGTGCTTTATACTTTCAGTGCTTTATGTTCCAAATTCCCTTTGAGTCAGGGAGAGCCAAGGCTACCCATTTCATGAAGACACCAGACCTACATGACTTAATGGAGTCACAAAATTAATCGGTGATTAGACACAGAATGGAACCTAATCCGACACACAGCAAAGACCCTGATAATTCCACCAAGCAGACAAAAAAAAAAAAAAAAACCCACAGATGCAAGTGTGTTCCTGATCAGCAGACACTTGAGCCCACATGCTGGACAAGTGTGGGAGGTGACTGCTAAACTCAGACCAGTTGTAGCCCCAAGGCACATTGCATCCCCCCTCTAATTCATCTTGGGCAAGGCACTGAACCCTTCTGGGCCTCCTTCTAGAAGCAACGACATTAAGTCAATACATTTCAAGGACAAAACAATAATAAACATTTGCATTTATCCTTAATCATTTCCAAAACATTTCAAGTGCATCATCTCATTTAGTCCTCCTATGAAGGAAGTTTTGTAGTGTTCATTTTAGAGATGGAGAAACCAAGGCTCACAGAAGCTGTTGATTAATCCAGGCCCAGTTCAGTTTTGACGTTTGTTCCCCAGCTCTCTCCACTATGCTCTTTCAATTGTGTTCTGGTTCAAGATCCAGCAACTGAAGTTCAAGGTCAAAGACAAGGCTGGGGAAATCCGTACCTGCCATCAAGCCAGGGCCTACTCATCCCCAACACCTCAATGTATCCTTGCCAAATGCAAGAGAATGTTGGTTTCCATTATTAACCAAATAGGATCCCTGCACATTCCAACTGCTAATCAGACTTGATGAATCACAAAAGAACATTGTTTTCCAAATTTTTATTCTGTTCTGCCTGACTCCCACCCCACTTGTTAAAACTCTGAGGGACCCCAAGATGCCAGTGGTCAACTTATGCAATTTGAAGAATTTTGTGATCAAAAACTGAATTACACTAACATGGTGTCTTTGTTTTTATTAAAACACCACTGGCCACCAAAATCTAATTGTCCTTTATATTATTATTATATATTTTTAATTATATAAATATTTATTTATTTTTATATTTATTTTATATTTATTTTATTTATATTTTAAATATTATTTAAATATAATATAAATTATATTTATATTTAAATATAAATTATATTTATATTATATATTAAATATAAAATATATTTTAAATATTATTTATATTTATTATATATTTATATTATTTATTTTTATTATATATTTAATTATATAAATATAAATAAATAAATAAAAATATATTATAACTATATATAATTATATTATTAGGTCATTTATTCCTCCCAGCAACCCTATGAGGTAGATACTGTTGTTATCCCCATCTTACACATAAGAAAACTAAGGCACAAACTGAGAGTTCTAGAGGGGAGGGGAGTAGGGAGGTGGGTTAGCCTGGTGTTGGGTATTAAAGAGGGCACGTATTGAATGGAGCACTGGGTGTTATACACAAACAATGAATCATGGAACACTACATCAAAAAAAATTAATTAAGAAAAAAGAAAACTGAGGCACAGAGAAGTTAAGTGGTCTGCTAGTCAATTTCAGAGCTGTGATTCTGGACTCTGCTCTTATCTGTGGGTTCTGCAATGCTCACTTAAGAGCTTCTTCAGTAGAAGCTCTCCAGGATTGGATTTGAGAGTTTGGGGACAGTAGTGTTGTGTTTTATTTTTTAAGTTTCACCATCTTTTATCAATAGAGTTTATCACCCTTTCTTATCACTACAGTTTTATTCTTTTGCCTCAGAAGGAGACCCCTCTCCACTTCCATCAAAAACAAAATCTTCTTGGAAGGAGCAATGTCTAAAACCCTTATCAGTTAACTTCTTAGTTATCAAGTAATAGAAATATAGAAATGAGAAAAGGTATAGCCTCTGGAGAGACTTGACAATCCCCAGAGGTGACAACAGGAAAAGAAAGAAGACAGAAGTTTTCCAAACACAGATGTCACCTCTATTCTCTCCCCGGCTTTTTATAGCACAACTCATACCTCTCTTAATGAACAGTCTACTTACCAAATAGAAACATATAGAAGCTATAAGGATGACCGAGTGAGTCCAAAGATACAAGTCTGCCTCTCTTTTCCTTTCCAGGCCAGGAGTTGTTGTTCTCAACTCTTGGCCCCCACAAGATTTTCCACTACCCTGACATAAAGGACATGTCACCATGCCTTTGGTGGCAGCTCTCCTGGTCGTAGATGAGCAGGCCCAATCTCACAGCCTACCCCTCAGCCAGAACTGGCCCTCCCAGAGACCCACAAAAGGAGGGATCACTTCTTCAGCTGTCACTGCCATTTACCCTATACAGTCAGTCCCAACTTGAAAGGTTCAGCCTATGATTTTTCAGCTTTACCAAGGTACAAAAGTGATATGCATTCAGTAAAAACCATACTTCAAATTTTGAATTTTGATCTTTTTCCTGAGCTTGGGATAGGCAACACAATACATTCTCGCGATGCTGGGCAGTGGCAGGCAGCCACAGCTCCCAGTCAGCCACACGACCATGAGGATGATCAACCAATACACTAACAACCATTCTGTACCCATATAATGACCCCATTTTTCACTTTCAGTATAGTATTCAATAAACTACATGAGATAACCAATACTTTGTTATAAAATAGGCTTTATGTTAGATGATTTTGCTCAACTGTAAGCTAAGGTAAGTGTTCTGAGCTATTTAAGGTATGATGTGTAGCTATGATGGTCACTAGGTTAGGTGTATTAAATTCATCTTCAACTTATAATATTCTAACTTTCTATAGATTTATTGGGATGTAACCCCCTCATAAGTCAAGGAAGATCACTTTCTTTTCTATTTCTTGGTAGTTTATCAGGCTTATTTCCATGTATGTGAGCCACTCAAACACATTTTGAACAAGGTAAAACATTAGTTAAGTATATAATTAAGTAAACACATAAATCACACCACCAATAAAGCCAGAAATAATAATAATAGCAGTAACTACCACAACCACCATGTATGTGGTGCTTCCTGTATGCCCTGTGCTTTGTGTATATGACTTCACTTCATCTTCTCAACATGCTTTCAATATAAATATATTTTATAGATGGGGAAATTGAGGCTCAGAGACATTAAGTAACATGCCCAAGCCAACCAATAAGTAGGGATGCCTAGCTCCACCTGAAGGTCTGTCTTTCTCCAAAGCCCAGGCTCTTTACTAATATCCTAGACTCCTTGATCTGCTCTATAACCAGGCAGGCTTTGCTTAAAGGAGTTGATTTATTTCCTTGTTTTTCCCAGAATATTTACTAAATAGACATATTGCTGTTGTTAAGAGTTCAACCAACTACAAAGTTAGAGGGCAGAGTCCTCACAAAACTGCCCTCACTTCAGATACTAGCTGCAAGTTCAGGTGCCACCCTCGCTTCAGACAGGCTGGCTACAAATTTAGCGGTCCCTTTAAACACCTTCAGATTCAATAATTTACTAGAATGACTCACAGAGCTCAGGAAAGTGCTATACTTAACAATGACAGTTTTATTATGGTGAAAGGATACAAATTTAAATCAGTCAAGGGAAAAAATGTATAGGGCATAGGGGTCTAGATGCAAAGCTTGCAGCTTTCCTCTCTCCTTGGAGTCACAGACAGTGTGTTACCTCCTCCCAGCCACAATGTGTGACAATACATGCAGAGTATCTGCCAGTTAGGGAAGCTCACTCAAGCCTTTACTGTCCACAGCTTTTATTGAGGCCCAGTCACATACTGCCTACGTGGTTTAACTTTAGTCTCCAACCCTCCCTGGAGCTTCAGGCCAATACCTTGAGTTTTTAGTTTCTCTGGAAGTTAGAATTCATAGGGCATGTCCCAAAGACCCACCATAAATCAACATTGTTATACTGTCTAGTAGCCAAAGCCCCCAGACAAAGACATTCTTCTCAGGCAGGACATTTCAGGGGCCTAGAGATCACCTCCCAGCAGCTAAGGGCAAAGGCCAGAGCTCTGATACCCATGTACCTTAACAGAGATAAAGGTAGAAAAAGATGATAGATAGATAAATAGGTAAATAGATAGATAGATAGATGATAGATAGATAGATAGATAGATAGATAGATAGATAGATAAACAAAATCTACAATTTCAATTTTAAGGTCAAAATAAACTTCAAAAGAGCACATGGCCAAGTCCCTGGTTCAGGCAGGTTAACACAAGGCACCTATTTTACTGATGGGGTTTAGAGAGGTTTAACTCCCTTGCCTAAGGTCTCATCAAAGTGTAGACAGACATCAAGCCTCATGTCCTCTGATTTCTACTAAAAACACATTCCCCTCTACCATGATACCATGTATACTCCCTTCCAAATTCCATTTGCCCTACCTAGCATTTCCCAGAGCGGCCAGGGTTAGGGAATGCACATATCTCTCAATAGACAACATGCTTCAAGTATCCTCCCTTCCCAAACCCCTTGGAAGACCAAGTAGAATACACAGGGATCCACTTCCATCCAGATGCCCAGTTGCTGAGGCCTGCAGGATCATGCAAGTGCTCTGGGGATCCACATTTACCGCAGAGCATCTGGAAAAGAGGCCCATGCTTCAAGATTCCAGGTGTGGTCACAGAAGGGTATTCTCTGCTAAAACCCACCCCATCCCTGCCAGCAGCACCAGCACAGAAGCATGACCATGCCGTGGATGAGAAAAAGGTTCAAATCTCTACTCTGCCCCACAAACTCCTTCAGGTCTCTGGGCTTCTCTTTTACTCTTTGTAAAATGGAAGGCTTAGTTTAGAATCTGGTTACTCGGATTGTAGTCCAACAACTAGCTGCAGGGTATTATCAGGGAGCTTTTTAGAAATGCAGAATTTTTCAGCCCCACGCTAGGACTGCTGCATTTGATTCTGCAGGTTTCACAAGATCTCCAGGTGATTTATGTGAACATTAAGGTTTGAGATACAGCTGAGGACATCTCCAGGTCCTTCCCAAGACCTCAGTTCTGTGATTCCCAAAAGGCAGCTCATGGCTCCATTTCCAGACCTCGAGGCTGAGATGCCTCTTGGAACTGGGGGAATCCAAGCTTCTAATCAGGAGTGGTCAGAAAGTGGAGTCACGGAAGGCGTCTGTGAAACCCTAAGCCCTTGGACAGGCAATGCTGGGATGGAGGAGCAGGAGGAGGAGACCAGTTCATTTCTTCCATAGGCACGCTGTGTGTGCCAGCTGAGGTCTTTAATGTAAACCCTCCTGTGCTCCGACCTAAACAATGAGGGTAATTATGGGCTCGCTTACCGCCTTCCAATGCAGGGCTCGGGGTCGGCCCTCCACAGGGTTCTGCAGGAGGTCTCCTTTCTGAGTCAGGGGGGCCTCTGGTTAACCAGAGTAGACCCAACTCTGAGGGGCAAAGTTGACATACCAGCATAATTACACGTAGGTTGACCATATTTACTGCAATTCTGTTGTTCTAGAATTTCAAACAAAGGCTGAACCCTTGGAAACACACCACTAAAGAGAAGCAGATTGTCCTGAGTGATTTATTGAAGAACAAAAACGAGGGGAAGAAAGAGAAGAGAATTATCAGAGACTTACACATACTTCCCTTTCCCCTGCCTGGTCTAAGGAGAACACACAGTGACCACCGTGTTCCCACCCTCCCCAACGGAAAGGCCTCAAAACACTGACATTTTGCTTTCTCTGAGGCATGTTTTCATGTGGCCACATCAAATCTTATAAGCCCATTTAGACTCATCAGAAGAAAGCAAACTGTAGAAATGTAGGGGGAGAGATCCCCCTTCTTCTCTTCTAACTCACTTGGCTTTCCCCACACGCCCTCTCACATGACATACACCTACATCTCATACAGATATATTTCAAAGGGACAGAAAATCAGCCAAGGCTGCAATGTGGCTTTAGAGAAGCCAGAACAACAGGTCAGGCATGTGAGTGGCCTTTAACTTCAGGAGGTTATTGGTAGGAAGGCTTTGAATAACTGCCAGAACTGTCTGACCTCAACTCTGTCCCATGTAAATACATGACTGTGCTGGAGAGCAGTCACATTTTCAACACACAGTTCAGAGCTCGCATTGACCTGGCAATGACAGGGGAAGAGTAGTTGGAAATCTGCACGGTTAGGAAACAGCACGCCCTCAAATTAAAACATCTATACATACGATTTAAATATCCCCAGCAGATTAGGTCTACAGGAATCTCAGAGAACTTGCTTGTAGTTGCCACCCTGTTATGGACTGAATTGTCATGTGGAAGTGCTAGCCCCCAGTGTGACTGTATTTGGAGATAGGGCCTTTAGGAAGGTAACTAAGGTTCAGTTTGGTCACAAAGGTGGGGGGCCCTAATCTGATACTACTGATGTCCATATGAGAAGAGCAAGACCAGAGACCTCTTTCCATGCACATAGAGAGAAGAGGCCATGTGAGGACACCATGAGAAAGTGGCTGTCTACAAGCCAGGAAAAGAGACCTCAGCAGAAGTCAATTCTGGCAGCACCTTAATACAGGACCTCCAGCCTCCAGAACTGTGAGAAAATAAATTTCTGTTGTTTGAGCCACCCAGTCTGTGGTACTTTGTTATGGCAGCCTCAGTGAACTAATACATACCCCTATCCCAACCCCAATACACACACAACTACTACTCCTCAGCCAAGGAAGACTTACCAAGAACTACCATATGCCTGGTGAGTCAAATAGTAGATAGACTTCCCGTCCTCAGAGAGCTTATGACACCTTTGGAGAGATAAGATCAACCATGAAAAACAAACTGGAACAATACAAGAGGGGATTTGACCAAGGCTCTAAACTGCTTCTTGGGTGGAGCAGAGCAGCTGATACATTATTGTGTGACAGTATCACCGGGTAGGAAACAGTGAGAGAATCATTTACCCTAAAGGTTCATGATAGCTACTCAAAGTTTCCTGGTTTTCTCTTTTAAGGTGCTTTTAAAAATATTTTGCTTAAAAAAAATATGTACTTTGCTTAGAAAGTCCCCAAAACGTCATCCTTGCTCGCCAAAGCTCGAAGGCAGGGTCTTGAAATTCCTAATGCCAAGTCCTGTCAAGGTGGTTGTCTGCCTTGTCTCATTGTCTGGGGCTCATAAGGGGTGATATACTCCTGGGCCTGGTGGTACCACACAGATGAAGAAATGGCCAGTGGTTGTGCTAATTAGCCTTTTACACACACTCATAAAATTGTGAAAGAACTTTTGCAAAACTACAGATGTTGTTGCTCTTCAAACGTTGAAAAAAGAACATGGAATCATGGGGCACCTGGATGGCTCAGTCAGTTAAGCATCTGACTTTTGATTTCGACTCAGGTCATGATCTCAGGGTTGTGAGATCAAGCCCTGCGTCCAGCTCCATGTTGGGTGTGGAGCCTGCTTAAGATTCTCTCTCTCCCTCTCCCACTGCCCCCTCCCCCCAACTCTAAAAAAAAAAAAAAAAAAAGAACACAGAATCACGATAGAATTCAGGTTCTACCAGATGTTCACAGAGGTATAGTTCTGCTGAATGGAAAATTCCAAACTTGGCCATAGAGTTAGAAACCCTATGGGCTTAATTCCCTCTCCAATCCTGTATAGTTTCTAATGACACCACTTGAGATCTCCAAGCCTGAGCCAAGAACAGGGTCTGACCTGAGAAGCCCTGAGACAGAATATGGACACCTACCGCAAAAGACAACCCAGTGGGATGGGGTACTCAGGATCATTCTGGGTAGGGAAACAAGAAATGGGATTGTTAAAAACAAATTCACCAGAGATTTATGCCACAACTTTACTTGGGCTGGACATATTGTAGCCCAGACAAAGAAGGGAGGCATGGAATAGAAGAAAAGCAATAGAAAACGTCCTGGACATTTACCTAATTGTCTGCAAGAAGAGCAATCCCCTTTATTGTCAGCCTCCTCCATCCAGATTGGGTTCCAGCAGCTCATCATAGTTATTCATCCTCCTGCCAGAGAAATGAGCTCATGACCGGGACTGAGCCAATCAGTTTCCCCATCCATCTGATTGATTCAAGGATTGGCATAGGACTAAGCAGGGAAATCAGGATCCTTCCCCAAGAGGAAGAAGAACCATCTTCTGCTTGGGTCACGTGAACCAATCAATATGCCATACCTCCTTTCTTCTTAAACTGATCCCAATGGTAATTCTGTGACTTAACAACCAAAGGACTTGTAACTAATACAGTAAGCATGTGGACTCTTACCAGTTGCCTTCTGGTTTGTATCAGACCTCCCACTAGGTCCTAAAGGACACCCTGGGAAGAAGGGAACTTGGTTCTCTCTCAGAGGAAGTGGGGGTGGGGGGGTATTTCTGCTGGTGGTGACAGTGACACTGTCCAAGGTGTCATGGGGAAACAGTTGTGGGGAAGTCTGCCAATGTGCCACCCAGCAAGGTTGGTGTTCTGGCTCAGGGGGACTCTGTGAACAGAGCCAACGAGACCAGATTCGCTCCGTAAGTTCCTCCAGCTGGGAAATGCCATATCACTCCCAGCCACCTGCCTTTCAGCAGAGCTGGCAGGAGAAGCCACAACCCACAACACTTCAGTATATCCAGCAAGCACTAAAAAGGAGTTCAATGTAGCACTTTAGAGCATGAGGTCTGTATCAGGGAAACCTGCGTTTTAATCCCACTCCTTAACAACCATGGGATCTTGGTTAAATAACAAAGCCACTTGAACCTCTCTTTACTCATATGTATAATGGGGATAACAGAACCTAGCTCACAGGGTAGTTGTGAAAGTTAAATGTGATCATGTATGTAAAGCACTTAGCATTGTAGTAGGCACAGTTGGAATTATCGTATCATTATTATCGGCATTCTTATTAGGAAATACTCTGAAAACTGGACTCTGAAATAAGTCAGGATCCGACCCTGTAAAATTAAAAGTGCATTCTCACTGGGAAATAGCTAGCAGATCCTTCCGACCTAGAGAGGCAAATTCCAGGGTTGGGTCTATTTCTTGCCTTTATATTCTTTCTCATTTATTTTTTGATTTATGAAAACGCATCCATCGTTTTCTAAGGAAAGCCTCCAGACACATGAACAAAAATGATAAAAATGCACAACGAAAATAAATAAAACCATTCAGCATGGCTAACAAGTCAGGCATTTGGCCCCAGTGGGGTAGATAAATCCAGAGCTGGGCTCAGCACTGGGACCCAAAGGTCAACAGGCTGGGACTTCGCTAAAGGAATAAAAGAGAGGAGATTCTGAAGCTTCAACTAAAATGTACCAAGAACCTAAGAGCATATTACCTAGAGGCAACTCCCAAAAGGGTCTCCAAGAAGCCAGGTCTAGAAAACTCCCTGCTCATTCACTAGGGCATGTTTTCAGAGAGCTCGCAGATTTTCAAAGTTATGCCACCCACCCCTTTTACCTACAATTCCCACTTCAGTGACTGAGGGAACATCTAGGGGAAGAACATTCAGTTAAGAGAATGGGGGCACCCTAGGAAATGTGCCAAAATCACCCCTCCATCCTCATCTCCTTAGTCCAGAGACATTGCTATAAGGGGACCCTCTCTGAAGAAATTGCTTTGGGACCCAACATTTCTAGCCTCTAATATAGATATTTTATTTTCACTTTAGGCTGAGAACATGTGAGAGGAAAAGTGAAAGTGGAAGCCCAATAGAGGCAAGGAGGGATGCTTATTGTGTGAGATGGAAATGGCGTCCTCACCGGCAGAGCACAAGTGCCTTCATATAACCCAGGTAGGGCTCCTGATGGGCAACTGGGTCCTCCTGAGTGTCATGCTGGACAGGCTTTGCAGGGTGCCTTCTTGCCCACAGCCTGAGGGGGTTGCCTGTCATGGGTTGTTTTGGCCATTACTGACAGAGCAAGGTATTCATTGATAGATAGCCAGGAGGGCCAATGAAGTGGCCTAGTATAAAAACTGTGCCATATCTGGCAGAGCCAATAGATATTCTCTTGGACATGTGCCTGTGAGACATGAGGAACCATCATCTGCAAGTAATGGTGATGCAGGAGAAGAGAAAAAAGTAATTGAATCGCTCCAACTACCCAACACTGGAGTGGACAATAATGGATATCTACCTCAGAGGGGTAGAATCCCTGTTAATAACAAGTATTAATAACAACATGGTCCATAGAGTCACTATCAACAGCAACCATACGTGCTGAGCACAACTTTGTGCCTGGCAGTGTTAGGCTATTATACATGTGGTATCAGTGAATCTTCACAAGGACCCTACGCAGTCAGTACCATTATTATCATCATTCTGCAGATAGGGAAAATGAAGCTAAGGAATCAGCACAGCTGTTAAATTAGCAGAGTTGGAATTTTCACTGGGCAGTGTGATTATGGAACATGAGATTTCATTCATTAGGTTACATTCTCACATGGTCATGATCATGTCCTGGTCCTCAGTGAAGGCTGCTCTGTGACTGCTCAGATTTTCTGTTCTTCCTCACCTCCCTGTGTGTCCACGTCTGCTCCCTGTATGTCCTTCTTGTAGTCCTCCACCAACTAAAGTGATGTCATAGTTCCATAAACTGGAAGCATCTAGCTGATAGAGACACAAAAGTCCCAAAAATGTGGCTTGTGGGGACAGGAGAAAACAGCAGTTCCAAGAGGTTAAAAGGCCCTCGTGTACCCTTCTGAGTCTTAAAGGAGGAAATAAAAGCTAAAGCATTCAGCACAGTGAGAACTCATGCCAGCAAGTCAAGCCACAGAAGCTATGTGCCATGAATATCAACATCAATCAAGCAAATCAATAGATGTGTAGTGAGCACAGCTACAGGCCAGTCCCCAAGACATCCATAGCGCTGCTTGGCAGCTGGAGTGGGGAGGGGTCTGGGGAGGGGCCAGTAATAAGATAGGGAGAGGGTCAAGTTGGTGGAACTCCAGGCTTCTCATTCCATCAGAACATTTCCACTTGTTCTTTTTACACATTTCAGTTTCCACTTTAGATTCTATTTGAATGAAGAGTTCTGTTGCATTTTTTTTTTAAATCTCAGTCAACAAGTACTTCCTCAGCTCCTACTATGTGCCCAACATTAAGGTGAGTTCAGGATGTGGGGAGGTGGGAAAAGGGAAAGCCATGACCCCTGCCATCCCACAGCTTAGCACAGTAGTAAAAACACACAGGGGGCCCACGTAAATAGAGAACAGCCCTGGAAGATAAGAGGCAGCACAGATCAGAAATGATTTTGAAGTTCAGATTATGAAGATCTGAAATAAAGCAGTAAAGAATGGACAGGACTGGGGGTGCCTGGGTGGCTCAGTTGGTTAAGCGTCTGCCTTTGGCTCTGGTCATGATCCCGGAGTCCAGGATCAAGCCCCACATCGGGCTCCCTGCTCAGCGGAGAGTCTACTTCTCCCTCTGCCCCTCCCCCTGCTCATGCTCTCTCTCTCTCTAATAAATAAATAAAATTAAAAAAAAAAAAAGGAATGGAAAGGATTTGCACAGGCAAGAGGGAGAAGAGGAAAGGACGGGCAGGCTGAGGATGAAGAGTCCTCTCGGCCACCGTGGAAGAGCTGGGGCTACACAAACAGCTTTTTGGGAAAGAAAAGAGCTGTGTTAGCCATCACTCAGGAGATGAGACTCAAGGCTGCCCTATAAAAAGTAAATACTTCTAACTTACTCCAAGGTGGCTCCAGGTGGACATGCCAGTTGTGGGGAGATAAACCTTCCAGCCAGCTGCAAATGAAGGACACAAAGGAACTTTCCAGCAGCCTCAAAGCAAAATTTGTGAAGATTCTACAAGACATTGTTCCAGAAAATGAATGGACTTACCTGTTGATCCTGGGACCTCCAAAATAGGGCAGTCAGCAGACTTGAGCCACATGTATAGACTCTGCTCCATAACTAAAAACCTCCAAAAGCAAATTCTTGGAACCCATATTTAGAATCTTTCACATTCATGCAAAGGACCAGCTCTATCCCCTATCGAAGGAGAAAGAAAGAAGAGAGAGGATTTACTATAGGAGGACCAGAGCTTTTCCCTGGAGCAGCCCGTCCACACCACAAAATGAAGTTGGATCCCTTCCCAGGGTCCAGAGAGCCAGTCGGTCTCCAGGGACCTTGGGTTGGGGCTCTAGGGAAAGCCATACATTTTCTAGGTCCCTGTGGGCACAGCTCTGATGTACTGGGGGTGGGAGGTCAGACTTTGTCTACATTTATAAGCAAAACTAAAGTTAGAACTCATCCCCAACTCAGGCCAAAAGAGGAGAGCAGAGCAAGGAGGCCTCAAGGAGTGAGGTAACTTAAGTATACCTTACACGGAACACAGTAGGTTTTCTTGTTCTAAGATTCCAGTTTTACAGATTCTACTCATTCCTTCCTTTAAAAACAGCTAAAAAGTACACGCACATTTGAATTTTCCTGTTTGTGCAGCGGATGTTGAGACAAATTAAGAAGGAATGTGCTTACCACCAAAATCATCGTCTTTTTCATAGCAAGGTGGCAGAAAGGGCATGAAGTTCATGTTGCCCTATACTTATAGTAAATATCTCCTTTCCTAACACAAAGGAGATATTTCAGTGACCCAGGCCAGGTCAGCCAGACCCTCTCCAGTAGAGTCTGCTGGCATCACATAGAAAGACTGTTTCTCCCCATGTCAGCTGATAGCTTGTGAGTTTGAGGGTTGCCTACCTCAGGGAACTATCTTGAGAGACGGAGAGCAGAACAGAACTCACAACCTGGTGAAGCCCCCAGATCCAGCCGCACCTGCATCCCTAGTTACAAGAGCAAGTAATTTCCCTTTTTTGTTTATTACTAGTTTGAGCTGAGTTTCTGCCACTTGCAACCTAAAGAGGCCTGCCTACAAATCCCAGCCAAGGCATTTGCCTTAGTTGGTCAAGCCCCTTTGAAGAACCTGCAGCCACTGCTTTTGAATAACAAGCTCCTTGCTCCATTTGACCACTGACTACCAGACAACACAAACTCTTAGACCAGTTGAGCACAGCAAGTAAGTACTTCATCCCTCTGTCCCTCCCTGCGTCTCTTTGCCACCCCCTTGGTCTTGCCTGTCAGCCTTCAAACGATACCAATCCCATCCCACTTCCCCCACACCCACCATTAACCCTTCACTCCAGTGCCTCTCTCTGCCCATCTTTGCTATAAGTTCCTCACCAGGGGGAAAAAAAATAACCCTCCTTCAAAGAAGAATAACTGCCACAAATTGTGTACCACGTGAGAGGAAACCATGTCCTGCTTCGATAAACATCCTGTAACTGCTTTGTAATGGCTGTGCTGCCCTGTTGGGACACTCTGGGATTGTGATGCTCACACAAGAAAAGCAGGTAGGTCCCAGTGCCCGGAACATGGGGCACTCATTCCCACACACAAAGCAAAGACACAGCAGTTGCTCTCTGAGACTCAGTTTCCTTATATTTACGCTGGGAATCACGTAGCATTAACGACCACCAGAGCGATGTCCAGGATGAATCATCCCAAACTCGATCAAGTCGACAAAGATAAACGGCTCTGTGGGGAGGAATTCTAGAATAGTCTTTGAGTAATAATAAAACAACAGCGATGCAATAGGTGGCATATAGGGAGTCTCACATTCCAGAAACAGTGCTGAGCACGTGACATGCTTGATTTCATTTAAGCCTCACAACAGGCCCATGCAGTAGGAACTAATTATTGTCTCTGTCTTACAGATGTGGCTCCTGAGGCTTGGAGGGAAGGCGGGACCTGTCCAAGGGCACTCAGCTGGGTGACCACAGAGGTTGGAAGTCAGGCTTCCGTGACTGAGCCCTTGGGGATATTAAAGAACTGACCAGCCACTCAGAACCTCTGTCTCACTATCTCCACAACGCAGGCTATAACAACTGCCTTGTTTCCTCCCAGGGTTCCCGAGTGAATCTATGGGAATGACCTTGGAGAAATAGACAGCTCGGGGAAAGCCCAGGAGGATGTTATGACAATCTAGGCAATCGGTCACAGTTGACAACCCAGACGGCGGCCTGTCCATCTTACCCATTTCACCCACAGAAGATGCCAGTAACGTGCGTTTCGCAAAACAACTGTCCTCTAGGGGCAAACGTTCGCTCCAGAGCAGTCCCACATGAAGTCTCTCCTCCGGCCGGCCTGCGGGCCCCAGCAGGCAGCACAGATCAGTGCCTTGGAGGCTTCAGGACAGACAGTCCTGGGTTTACTCCTCTTCCAGCGTTCACTGTCTATGCCAGCTCCAAACCTTGCTTCCTCATCTGTGAACGAGGAACAGTAATAATACTTATTAAAGGGAATTTTCTTTGGCGGCAGTGGGAGGGGGGAGTATTTTATCTCTTTTAACATTATGAACTATTTTCAACATGGAAAATATAAGTAATAATATATAACCCATCAGCAGTTTAAAAGATAAAATATAATCACTGACACCCCACTTGTACCCCACTCCATCCATTCCTCCTTTCCCCTTCCCAGAGGTAAGCAGTCCCCTGAATTTAATATAGAACAAAAGTTGGTCAAGTTTTTCCATAAAGGGCCAGATATTACATATCTTCAACATTGTGGGCTCCAGGGTCCCTGTCATAAGTATTCAGCCATGCCCTTGGAGCACCAAGGCAGCCACAGACAAGACACAAACAAATGCATGTTCAGTGTTCCAATCAGTTTTATTTACAGACACTGAAACTTGAATTTCACGTAATTCTCAGGTGTCATGAAATATTGTTCTTTTTTTTAAGATTTTATTTATTTATTTGAGAGAGAGAGTGAGAGAGAGAGAGCACATGAGGGGGGAGGGTCAGAGGGAGAAGCAGACTCCCTGCTGAGCAGGGAGCCCGATGCAGGACTCGATCCTGGGACTCCAGGATCATGACCTGAGCCGAAGGCAGTCGCTTAACCAACTGAGCCACCCAGGCGCCCCAAAATATTGTTCTTTTGATTTTTTCTTATCAACTACTTCTTTTTTCCCAGGTTTATTAAGATATAATTGACCTATAACTTTTTTTTTTATTTTTTTTTAAAGATTGTATTTGACAGAGAGATAGTGAGAGCAGGAACACAGCAGGGGGAGTGGGAGAGGGAGAAGCAGGCTCTGCGCTGAGCAGGGAGCCCGATGCAGGGCTCGATCCCAGGACCCTGGGATCATGACCTGAGCCAAAGGCAGACGCTTAACGACCGAGCCACCCAGGCGCCCCTTGACTTATAACTCTTACCAACTACTTAAAACTGTAAAAACCTTTCTTCATTCACAGGCCATACAAAAGAAGGTGGCAGGCTGGACTGGGCTAGTGGGTGTATTTGCCAGTCAATCCCTGGCATTATATCATTCCCACACGTATTTTAATGCTGCAGTTCCATATGTGCATATCCATATAGACTACTGTGTGGTGTGTCTCAAAATTTCATATAAATGGTACTCCATGGTACACTTGCTTCTACAACTGATGACTTTTTTAACACTATGTTTGCTATTTATCTGAGTTGTTACCTGTAACTATTCATTTTAACTGCTGTATAGGATTTCACTAGATTAATTTACCACAACTTATCTATCTTGATGGACATTCCGATGGTTCTGTTGTTTTACAGCTACAAAGCTGGAAAAAGCACCCCCACATATACCTCCTTGTGCACAGGCACCAGAGTTCCTTCTCTAGGATTGCTCCTCCAAGTAGAACTGCCCAGGCATGGGGTATTTTTTGATCATCTAATGCCAGAATCGTAAAGAACTCAGCACTAAGCCTGACACTGGTGGCCCATGTCCCTCTGGCTTCAGAGGATTCCTCTGGATCCCCCTTAAGAACCAGGCAGAGGGGGCGCCTGGGTGGCTCAGTTGGTTAAGCAACTGCCTTCAGCTCAGGTCATGATCCTGGAGTCCCAGGATCGAGTCCCGCATCGGGCTCCCTGCTCAGCGGGGAGTCCGCTTCTCCCTCTGACCCTCCTCTCTCTCATGCTCTATCTCATTCTCTCTCTCAAATAAATAAATAAAATCTTTAAAAAAAAAAAAAAAGAACCAGGCAGAGGATTTATTAATAATTTTAAGTGTTTTTAAAAAGTGCTTTAAAATAAATACTTTTAAATTTAATTCAAAACTATTATGGGCAAAATGTGTGGGACAAATAATGGGATGTACAGGCAACCAAGGAGGGAATCTGCCAGCTAGGTTAGGGTACTCAGCAATGTGGGGCTTGAAGATAGAAGGGATACAGGGAACGTGGATGCTTGCATGAAGGTGATGACATAGGCTCAGTGTCAGGTGTGGTGTGGTGTGCAGGGGAAATCCAGGAGACCAGGCTGGCAGGAGCTCAGGAGCTCAGGAGCTGTATGGGAAAGGAGAGAGAGAAAATTTGCAAAGCTCTTTTGGTGGGCTCTGAATGCCAGGCAGAAGTATGTGGCTTGGCTTGCTGGGCAATGGGAGTCAAGGAAGGGCCAATCCCAATGAGAAGGGCAAGAGATACCTGGAGGGGGTGTTAACTCAGCCTGTTTGGTGGAACCCTGAGAGTTGACGGAGCCAAGCCAGAGGTGAGGTCAGGGCATTCAGAAGCCAAATACAACACTGGCAGCCTCATCACCCAAAGGGAGTCTCCAGTAGCCTCTATTTGCAGGTCTCAAGTGGTCAATGCTACCATCACCCTGCTAGATTGGACCTTCAGAGAGTTCTGCTGGGAGCCAAGGCTGAGAGCCAGGTTTTTTTTTTTTTTTTCAAGTTTTTATTTGAATTCTAGTTAGTTAACATACAGTGTAATATTGGTTTCAGGAGTAGAATTTAGTGAATCATCACTTACATATAATATCCAGTGCTCAAAGCACGTGCCCTTCTTAACGTCCATCACCCATTTAGCCCATCCCCTGCCCTCCTCCTCCCCTCCAGCAACCCTTAGTTTGTTCTCTACAGTTAAGAGTCTCTTATGGTTTGCCTCCCTCTATTTTTTTTTCTTCCTTCCCCTATGTTCACCTGTTTTGCTTCTTAAATTCCACATATGAGTGAAATCATATGGTATTTGTCTTTCTCTGACTTATTTCACTTAGCATAATATACTTTAGCTCTATCCACCTCATTGCAAATGGCAAGATTTCGTTCTTTTTTATGGCTAAGTAATATTCTGTTGTATATCTATACCACATCTTCTTTATCCATTCATCAGTTGATGGACATTTGGGCTTTTTCCATAATTTGGCTATTGTTGATAATGCTGCTATAAATATCAGGGTGCATGTGCCCCTTCCAATCAGTATTTTTGAATCCTTTGGATAAATACCTAGTAGTGCAATTGCTGGGTCATAGGGTAGCTCTATTTGAGAGCCAGTCTTTGAGTAGCACATTCCACACTCTGGTCCTGGTTGTGGGTGAGGGGAGGATGGACAAAGCTGCTGCCCGAAATCAGACACAACACGGAAACTGGTGTGTTTGTGTTGTGGCTCTTTCCAAGGCTGAGCCCATTGCAAGCCAGCTTGGCCTTCTCATGCAGTGCCTTTAAACTGATTTAGCATCTGTGCTTCAGGCAGAAATGGGTATACTATTATTCATCCAGCTAGGACGGCAGTCTTAGATCTCCCACTTTAACCTATACATAAGTCAGACAATTATTGTTTTTAAAGGGGGAAACCATGGTTAAGACATGAAATCGGAGATAGAGAAGAAGAAATTCAATAGCACCTCTTCATTCATTCATTCAACATATACATATTTATTAAGCCCCTTTCGCATGTGCCGCTGTGACAGGTACAGTAGGGCCACAACAACGTATAAAGCATGACGCAGAAAGTCCACCTTAGAGGTCAAGACAGCCAGACAGCCGCTGTTTTTTTTAATAGTAATACAAAGCAGCACATGGTAAGTGTCAGAATCTTTTGAACAATTAACACAATGGGAATTCAAGGTAATAAAGAAAGGTTAGGGAAAGCCTAGGAGAGGCATTTCATGGAGGCATTTTTGAAGGATTGAGAAGCTGAGAGAAAGCAGGAGGGGATCCCAAACAGACAGATTGGAATAAGCAGGTTTACCACGGTAAAAATGAGCAAGGCACATTTGGGCTGAGTGAGGCCTGGTGCTGCGGGCTGCTCCACTCACCAGAACACAGCCACACAGTCCTGGCCGAGGGATGTTCATTGCCCCATGTGTCAATACTCTCTCTTCCCCACTATCCTGGTGCTGTAAGCCCTGACCCTTGCTGCCTCCTCCCAGACCCCTGTGGGAGCCAGGTTCCCCGACAACGTAGACTCCGTGGCTTATTGGCCTTGTTAGCTTGGGCAGGTCACTCACCCTCTCTGAGCTTCCGCTTATCTGAGGATTGTGCCCTCACTCACCCACTGTTGTAAATATCAGAGAGAGCCTACACTGAGTCGCTGTAAGTAGGAAAGAGTCCTGCAGACTTGTGTCATCATCACGTCTGTTATGCTAACAGTAAAAGATTGCCATGTGAACATCAAGAGTATAACCAGCTACAAAACCTGAAAGGATGAGATCAGGCCATAAGCAAGAAGGGCATTCCATTTAAAATGGAATCTTCAGCCACAGGTACCATGACGGCTGGGATTCTGGGCCTCATCACTACTTCCCTCTCATTGCTGTGAGGACAGAAAGGATAGACGGAGCTGATGGGTGGACAATTGGAGAGTTGGTGAAAATTGTTAGATGTTATATCCATAATTTACTGTCATGCTGCTTGGCACTTGGGCAGGACATCTCTTCTCTCTAGGTTTGTTGGGAATGGCTCAGAAATACAACCTAGAAGTGTTCTCTGTGTCTTTTCCCACATGGGGGCTACAATTCTGGAAGGTAGTAGTTTCCAAATGGTGTCCGCACACCCCAAGAGGAGCACAAGATGAACCACTGGGGTGTGGGAAGAAAAGATGAGAACTTCTAGTTACAGTTTTTCTAATATATAATTACATTAGTTGTCTATTGCTACATAACAAATTGCCACAAACCTACCAGCTTAAAACAACACAAACGTATTATCTCAGTTTCTGGAGGTTGAAAGTCCAGTTGGACTTGATTGGGTCCTCTGTTTAGTGTCTCACAAGGCCAAAATCAAGGTGTGGGCAAGGCCACATTCCTTACTGAAGACCCTGGGGCAGGATCCTCTTCCAAGGTATTCAGGTGGTTGGCAGAATTTAGTTCCTTGTGGCTATAGGACTGATGTCACTGTTTCCTTGTTGGCTGTCAGCTGCGGGCCAGTCTTTGCTCCTAGAGGCTGCCGGCATTGCTAGTCACTCTTTCCATGGTGACTCCTCTCAAAACAGTGGGCTGACTTGTTCTCACACTCCAAATCGCTCTGACCTCCCCTTTGCCACATGCCTGTGACCCCAGCCAGAGAAAGTTCCCTGCTTTTAAGGTCTCATGGTATTAGATTGGGCACACCTGGATATTCCAGGATAATCTCTCTATTTTAAGGTTCTTAACTTTAATCACATCTCAAAGTCTCCTTTGCCAAGTAAGGTCACAAGTTTTCAGTTTCCAGGAACTAGAGCAAGGACACCTTTGGAGAACCTTCTGCCTATCACAATTATAAAGAAAATAAACTTTACTAATATTTGATAGATTGCTGCTCTGGGAGAGAGGATCAGTGTCAAATATGGTACCAACAGTGTCTTTAGGAAAAGGTGGGAATCCCATACGAGGAGGAGTTGGTAACAACACCCTCACTCGTTTGTTTGCTTTTAGCACAGTATGACAGATTAAAATTTATGCCTCCACAGAGGCTGGGATTCAGAAATGAGAGCCCCAATTCTCATCTTTCATTTGGGCTTATATATCTTATACTTTGTTAGTTATTACAGCCCAGGTATTGAAAAAAACATATCTAGAAGCAGACTTTTGATTCACTATGTCACAGAACATTATCCCAAGATTTTCAAAAATAATGAGCCTATCCAACCCCACTGCTCTCACTAAAAATATGATTATTGATAACATACTTCAGTACAAAAAGGTTTTCATATTGTTGAGAGATTAAAATTGTTATTTTAAAATATTTATTTCATTTATATCAATTGCTAAAATTTTATTTAGGAGTTTGTTTTTAAATATATGCAACATGTAAGTACAAAATGTATGTGTACATAAAGTATAAATAAACAAACATATGTGAAGCATACATTCTCAAAAATGTTTTTACTGATAAAGTTGCTCGAGCAGGGTTTAGAGTCACAGACAGAGACTGTGGTGGGGTAAAATAACTGCTGGAGTTATTTCAAAGTTCTTCAAACTTCCTAAATATGCTGCTTTTTAAAATATTTGGGGCTTTGGCTGTGATTAATTTTTCAGGCAATTTGGAGAATTTATTTTCCAGGTAGCCACTTCCCCAGGCTCTTGTTTTGGCCGAAGCGTGTTAGGAGAAGAAAGTAGTTTTCTTTCAGGTACTATTTCCTAAGGTGCAAACTGAGAGACGGGGTCTGGGCCTCCTGGTTGCTTGCGTTTGGGGTCCAGCAGGAGGTGAGAGCCTCTGAATGGCCGTGCTGGGGGGCTTCCTGTGCAAGACTTTACACATTTGCAGTCCCATCAATCCAACACCTATGGGACAGGAAGCCAATGAGGTTTGTGGAGCCAGATAGCCAAATAAAAAAGGATCACTCTTTACTTTCCTAAAGTTAATTAATGCTGAACGGAGCAGGCCAAGTACAAAACCGATGAGGCTTTCTCTAAGCGAAGACTCCACATTTTACCCATAAAGCCAAATAACCCTGACCCTGGGACTCCCACAAATGCAGGGCAGGCCTAGCTGGGAGGTACAAAGGAACTAACACTTTTCTCTTCACACTCCTTCTGGTGTTTCCCTTCTGGGTCTTATTTTTATTCATTTTTCCAGTTTATAAAACACACTCACCGATGGGCCCTTGGGGCACATGTGGAAAAGCTTAAAAGACACAAGTACAAAAACAGACTGACTTAGAGTCAAGAACGAAAAACATAAGAATTCTCCTCCATCTCGCCCCCACCCCTACTCCTGCCCCAGTTACATTCTGGGCCTTCACCCCCCCTATTTCCTGAAAGGGCCATAAAGCTGGGATTTTTCAGAAGAAAAAAGAGGTGGGTGTCAGAACTATTCTCTAATATCTCCATCCAAGTCTTACTCCAGAGTCTAGTCCTGTAGCCCGAGGTGGTTTGGCAGAGGGGTTGCTTGAACAAGGAGTTCAGGACTCAGCAAAGGGCAGTGGGGCCTCTTCATCTAGTTCCAGGCCCTGGACAGCCTCCAGGACATCCAGGTCACTTCCAAGATCTCCAGGATCCAGACCCTGTGCATACCAATTAGAAGCTCCAATTTCCCTAACAATAAAAAATTATTAAAAAAAAAAAAAAGAAGCTCCAATTTCCCACACCAGGAAGGGAAATAAAGACTATACTCTTTGAGGGCTGCCTAAACAATTGCTTTAAAAGGACCACTCAGGTATGCCTGGGTGGCTCAGTCAGTTAAGAATCTGCCTTTGGCTCAGGTCGTGATCCCAGGGTCCTGGGATCGAGCCCCACGTCGGGCTCTCTGCTCAATAAGGAGCCTGCTTCTCCCTCAGCCTGCCACTCCCCTTGCTTGTGCTCTCTAATAAATAAATAAAATCTTAAAAAAAAGGAACGCCTGGATGGCTCAGTCAGTTAAGCTTCTGCCTTCACTCAGGTCATGGTCCCAGGGTCCTGGGATCAAGTCCCTGATCGGGCTCAGCAGGGAGCCTGCTTCTCCCTCTGCCTGCCACGCCCCCTGTTTGTGCTCTCTCTCTCTCTCTCTCTCTCTCTCTGACAAATAAATAAACTCTTTAAAAAAATAAAATAAAATCTTAAAAAAAATAAAAGGGCTACTCAGCCCTCCCTTTTAAAAAGAGTGCTGGCAAAATTATTTTAATCTGCTCTCTTAGACAGCTGACAGACAACTTGAAGTATAGAAAAGAAAAGACATGGAGAAGCAGTGTCACTCAATCATTCCCTCTTCCTTTAAACATTTATTTATTTATTTATTTAAGATTTTATTTATTTATTTGAGAGAGAGAGAGCAGGGGAAGGGGCAGAGGGAGAGAGAGAAAGAATCTCAAGCAGACTTCCCACTGAGTGGGGAGCCCCATGCCTCGCTCGATCCCACAACCCTGAGCCATGACCTGAGCCAAAATCAAGAGTTGGACACTTAGCCAACTGAGCCACCCAGGTACCCTGAACATTTATTTATTGAGTACCTACTATATGCTATGGGCTAGAGATACATCTGCAAATGCAACAGACTTGCCCTTACCCCTGTGTCTCTTATAGTTTAGTGTGGAAGACTGACAGTAAATAATCATACCAAATATGTAATTTCAGTTGAGCATCACACAATGGAAAAAAAGTGCAGGGCTCTATGAACGTGTACCTCAGAGTCACCAACTTAGTCTCTGGGTCAGGGAGGACCTCTCAGAGTACATATAAGGGGAACCCAAAGGATGCAGGGAAGCAAGGGGCAAGAGCCTTCCAGGCAGAGGCCATTACTGTGCAGGAGGCCAACATCCCACAGCTCCACACAGGGAAAGGGGCATGAGATGCAGTTTGAGAAGAGCCCCACATACAGGGTCTGGCTGCCAAACTCAGGGTACAGTTTTCTTCTAAGTACAATAAGTGGACTGACATGATCCAATTCACATTTTTAAAAAGATCACACTGGCCCACGTAGAACTAACCACCCACAGCCTAGAACCCTCCCTGTCCTGGGAGCTCTGAGAAACATGGTTTGAAAACCATCACCTACCTGGCGAAATACGATCATGGTCTTCAGTCCCCTCAGAGCCTGACCTCTGTGGTCACGAGAGGTGCTTTCAGGTGGTTTGCTAAGAATCTCACATGTAGGGGTGACTGGTTGAGCATCAGACTCTTGATATCAGCTCAGGTCATGATCTCAGGGTCGTGGGATCGGGTCCCACATCAGGCTCCACGCTGAGTGTGGAGTCTGCTTGAGATTCTTTCTCACCCTCTCCCTCTGCCCTACCCCTGCTCCCGTGCTCCCTCCCTCTCTCTGTCTCTCAAATAAATAAATAAATAAATAAATAAATAAATAAATAAATAAAATCTTTAAAAAAAAAAAAGAATCTCACATGTAGTGGACACACAAGAATATGGACAGAACAGACAGGATTCTGGAGCACAGGAATGTGTCATCTAGCAGAAGGTCAAGCAGGCTGCACAAAGTAGCAAATCCCCAAATGCAGTAATCAGGCAAAAACTGAGAGTTGACTTCCGGGGAAGCATTCTCTTCCTGGGAGATCTGGCAGGCAGCAAGAGGCCACTGTCCACTCCTGATTTCCCTCACTCGGTCAAGCACTGCTTTCTCTACCTGGCAGTCACACTCCTCAGCTACAAAAGATTGAAATAAAATAAGGCTGTCTCCATGGCCTCTTAATCAAATGACGAAGCATGACAACTGTCAGGACACTATTTTTCCCCCTGAGGCCTGTGAACACATCCTTCTTGAGGCAAAGGAAAACAAGCAAAACTAAACCATCCTGTAAAGCTTTGGGTACACATTTCTCGAAATGTCACTGAGGACCAGGATCCTTGAATCCTCCTCCTGTCAGAGGAATCTTCCAGAAGGACACCATTCTCCAGTGCCTGTTATGCTGTGGTATTTTCACAGGAAAGGGAAGCAGGGCCTCTTCAAATTGGCTACATGCCCCAGGTCCCCCCAAAGTTAAGATAATGCATGTATTCTGCTCTTTCTTTACAAATACAGAGCTGAGATGGGAGATGGGGGGTAACAGGAGGGGGGAGGGCAGTCCTCTGTGATTTATTAATCCTGCTTCCACCCTTCATCCAATGCATGAATAAATGAAAGAAAAGGTGTACTCAGCTGAGGGGGAAAAAAAAGAAAGAGAGAAAGAAAGAAAAAAGAAGGGAATAAGAGACACCCGCCTGGCCAAAACATGAAAAAATAGGCAATTTTCCCAAAAAGCCATTGCATAGGTTAAAATCACCCCAGGGAATGTTTAACTTGCTCCTTGGTCATTTATTTGAGCTTTAGGCCACTCCTGGGCTGTGGTGCTTAATGGAAAGAGTATTTACCTTAGCAACTGCAGCAAACCGGGGATCCAGCAGGCATGCTGGGAGGACACAAAATACCTTCACGAAGGAGGCCATCAGCTAAGAAAATGTCAGCCTTCGCATTTGGGGATGCCATCAAGGGATCTTTTAAAAACATTTTTCTGCTAATGATGGCTGAAGGTGGAGAAAGAGAAAAAGAAGAAAAAGCATACTCAAGTTTGCCTTCTATTTTTCACCACCACCCCTGCTTTCTCCTTCTGCTCCTCCTCTAATGAACAGTATGCAAAGAGGTAAGGCAGACTGGGTAAAAAGGATCATTTGGGAATGGGGGTTCAGAAAGCAATGCCTTTCTTCATGCCATCTTGTTGCCAACAGTCACTAATATGTATATACAAAGCTCCATATAAAATCCTAGAGGTCATTTACCCCAGGAGACAAAAGGTAAAAGTTATCAGTGCATATACTCTTGCAACTCCCCATAACCAGTCATCTGATCCCCAACACTAAAATCTCACTGGCCTGTGTCTAATATCAGGCCTACAGTACATATACTGCAGGTACATGCACACACACATGCGCACACACACCCCAGGCAGCTCTCTTGTTTTCAGGAGCATGAGAAGCAACTACTACTTAGATGCAGCAAACTGGACCAGATAACACAGCTTCTCCCTCTGCCTGCCATGCCCCCTGTTTGTGCTCTCTCTCTCTCTCTGACAAATAAATAAACTCTTTAAAAAAATAAAATAAAATCTTAAAAAAAATAAAAGGGCTACTTAGCCCTCCCTTTTAAAAAGAGTGCTGGCAAAATTATTTTAATCTGCTCTCTTAGACAGCTGACAGACAACTTGAAGTATAGAAAAGAAAAGACATGGAGAAGCAGTGTCACTCAATCATTCCCTCTTCCTTTAAACATTTATTTATTTATTTAAGATTTTATTTATTTATTTATTTATTTATTTATTTATTTATTTGAGAGAGAGAGCAGGGGAAGGGGCAGAGGGAGAGAGAGAAAGAATCTCAAGCAGACTTCCCACTGAGTGGGGAGCCCCATGCCTCGCTCGATCCCACAACCCTGAGCCATGACCTGAGCCAAAATCAAGAGTTGGACACTTAGCCAACTGAGCCACCCAGGTGCCCTGAACATTTATTTACTGAGTACCTACTATATGCCACGGGCTAGAGATACATCTGCAAATGGAACAGACTTGCCTGGAGTGCTAGGGCCCAGACCACGAAAAGAGAAGCACTGGACATTTACATCTTCCAAGGAGCTCCACAGAGCTCTCTGCCTGGTGACTTAGCATAAAACCAAAGGTTGGGTTCTCCCAGCTTTTCATGGGGAGGTCTGCTAGTAAACGGGGGGAAAGGGAATGCAGAGAATAGTGGGGGGTGAAAGGAGGTGGGGAGGGAAAGGTGTAAGTCCAGAGGGAAGCCACCATCTGGGACTCTTCTTGCAAGCAATGGAAAGGAAGATCAAGCCCGCACCTCATCTCCCCCCACATCACCTGAGCCATCACCATTTCAAATGTGGTGTTCAGCCTCAGAGTCCAGTCTTTAGCACTGGCAACAGAGTGCACATCTGTGCTTTTAGAACCAGATTAGCAAATGCAGCCTCTGAGTTTGACTTGATAGGCTAGATGCAGGAGCAAATGAACCCTAAATGCACTGGCTTCACACAACAGAAGTTTGTTTCTTGCTCACACAAGATCTTGGAGGAGTGCTCTGGTCTGTGAGCAGCTCTCTCCCACACCATCATTCAAGGACCCAGGCTCCTTCTGTCATTTGCCTCTGCCATGCTTTGAAGTTTCATTCCCGACCGTAGTTGGTGAAAGAAGAAAAGAACATGAGAGAGTCTTGACCAGGAAGGGGCACAGTCCACGTCCACCCACATTCCCTGATGAGAAACTGTCATGTCTCTAACGTGGATGCAACAAGGGGACAGAGACATGTAGTGCCTTCTCAGTGACAACTCTATAACATGGAAAAGGACTATCTTTTCCACAGTAACTCAGAATCTTATGCTCCCAGGAAAAAATCTTGGTTTACACATGATGAATAAGACAGAGACTATGTTCAGTTCACTTGACTTCTAACTTCTCTTTAAGGTTAGGGAGGTGATCGGGGCACCTGGGTGGCTCTGTCATCAAGCGTCTGCCTTCGGCTCAGGTCACGATCCCAGGGTCCTGGGATTGAGCCCCGCATCAGGCTCCCTGCTCAGCGGGAAGCCTGCTTCTCCCTCTCCTACTCCCCCTGCTTGTGTTCCCTCTCCCGCTGTGTCTCTCTGTCAAATAAATGAATAAAATCTTTTAAAAAAAAAAGTTGGGGAAGTGATCAAGGAAGAGGGAGGCCAAGTATAAGTCACATACCTCCCTTTAATTTGTTTTGGTTTGATTGGCTGGTTAGTGCATGAGCAGTGTCTCAACTGCCCCCCACCCAACCCTAGGCTTGACCACGTGTGAAGATTTCTATTGGTTCCACTGTCAAAAAACGGTGAAGTCCAAGTGTATCATTGCCTGCAGAGCCCCGTTCCACCTGGTCCTGGCTTACTTTACCAGTCTCCTTTCTGGCCTCCCACCCCATCATTCAGCCCACATACCAGCCACATCCAGCTCCTTCTGCTGCCCAAGCCCACCATGCTCTGTAATACCTTTGCACCTTGCACACTGTTCCCTCTGCATGCAATGCCCTTTCCTCAGTGCCGTGCCTGGCGAACCTTTTCGCACCATTCAAGGTACAGCACAAACATCCCCTGTTCCCTCCTTTCTCATCCCATAATCCTTTGAACATGCATCCATTAAAGTACTTAACACATTGCTCTATGTCAGGAGTGTCTGTCTCTGATTAGACCAGCAGTTCTCAACCGAAGTGATTTTGCCCCCAGGGGGCATCAGGCAACGTCTGGAGATATTTTTGGTGGTCACACTGAGGGTGAGGCAGAGCAGGGAGGGGGTGCCATTGGCATCTAGTGGGCAGAGGCCAGGGATTCTGTTAAACATCCTACAAAGCACAAGACAGCCCCCAACAACAAAGAATTATCTGGCCCAAAATGTTGATAGTGCAGAGGTTAAGAAATCCTGATTTAGACAGTAAGTTCCTCAGGGTAAGGACATTCCATATTTTCAGAATCCCTTCAAAACATCCAATGCCAACAATGCAGAGAGTAGGCCCACTATAAATGTTAGATAGAAGGAGAGACACATGTATCAACATCAAAGCAGACTGAAGAACAGTGAAACTAAGCTTACCTCCTGAGATGTTGGCACGTAACAATGTGGAATCTCCAAACCTAGAGCTTCCGTAGCCAGAGAACAACTGGCTAAATTGCAGGGGCCACCAAAAAGAAACTCCAGAAGGACAAGCACTCTTCCAGGAGGTTACCTCTAAATTAGGCATTTAGCTAAATATATTAGACATTATTTCAATACACAGTTCAAACTTTGGTTTCTTTCCCTCTCTCCCTCCTTCCCCTCCTTCCTTCTTCCCTTCCTTCCTTCCTGCAACTTATATTCTGCTAATTGATTTGTATAAATTACATTTATCAATTTGCATTCTGAACTTGTTTGGTTCTGCTTTGTGGATCTTCACACACTTTAGTCCTTGGGAGCTATGAAGAGGCAAAGTGTTACATAAACTGGTTAAAAAGCCTATTTTCAGCAATAACATATGTTTTAAACCAGACTTATTTAACTGAGGTTCACCTGCTGCTACTCCAGAGTAGGCAAGAACTGAATAGGTGATTATTAGATCTAACCGCTGTCACTCCCGTTGTGTCCCTATCCCAGGCCCTGCAGAAATGCCAGTTAAAAAAGCTGTGGCACTGCAGGAGTCATCCCCTCCTTGTCTCATGGACTCCAGGTGTCCCTCTTCCATTGCCAAACTACCCCCAGCACAGCGAAGGTGTCAGAGGGCTACCCCCACCCACTGGGTATTCCATGACTGTGGCCCAGGAACTCTATAGGTGGCAAGCTCAGAGACCTGCAAAGCTCTCTCCCTGTGTATGTCCCACACGCCACCATGCCCAGTGAAATCTTCAGGATTTTGAGAAGCATGTTCAGTTGAGTTCAGCTCAGGCCAATTCCAAAAGTTTTTACTGAACAAAAGCTCTGTGCCAGGCACTGTGTTCAAAGCTGAAGATTTAAATAGAAATAGAGAACAGAACCATGGGGGCAGGGGGAAGCTGATAACTAATTGCAGGGCTGTCTGTAAGTACAGTGATAGCAGTAAGTACGAAGGGCCAAATGAAAAGAGAGGCCCTGCCCTGATCATGCCCCCTCAGAGAAGAAAATGGTGGCTCCCGACCGAAGAGGAGTGGAGGGCAGATGCTGACCTAGCCTTAACTAAGTCCCCAGGCTTAGGTTCCTGACAAATTTGATGACAACCCTGTGCCTGGGCCTCCCCTTGGACTTGAGAGGGAACCAAGCCTCCCTTGTCCAAACCCCCAGGCCTCCATTTCATAGGAGGGGTTGGGGGTGGATGACTAAGTCAGGCCTATCAGGAATTGAGCCCACTGGGACCTGGGGGTCTTGTGCAGACTAAACATTTAAAACCCTGAACTCCCACAGATGTCAGTCTGGCTGGACGGCACAGTCGGACACCTCTGAATGGCCATCCACTCCCTGTCTGAGAATAAACAGGACCATGAACTGTTGGAATTTTTTTTGGTATGAGTGTTTGTGTGAGTGTGTGTGTTTCTTCTTTAAGGAAAGAAAGAAAATGGCATTTCCTTGACCCAGAGGTCAGAGGCTCAGCCCTTCCCACCTCAGCCCACACACACACCAATTCCCTCAGCCCCACTAGTGACTGCAGGAGACAGACTTTCCCATGACTCTGTCCCTCCTCACCCGCACCCATCCAGATGTTATCAACGCTTCTGATCCTTCTCTTGCATGAAGACTGACCCTCACATCTCTGGCTGCAGGGCCTCCTCCCTCCAGGAGTCATTATCTGTGTTTCAAACTTGTTCAAAACCACATAACCTGAGAAATGAGCTGCAGTGGCCTTGGCTGATTGTGCCCGGAGCCATGGCCTGTCTTCCCGATGTTACACTGGGTACGTAAATGGGCGGCTCAAGGTTTTCACCTGAGGCTGAAGGAGTGGCCCCCTCAGTCCCTGCTGTGGCCCCCCTATGGCGGAGCTACTGTTCCAGAGGAGTCAGCTCAGCTTTTAAGTGGACTTTCCACTACCACCCCAGTCCCAAATGAATCACATGGTTTCACAGCTTTGGCAGTCCTTTATATACCACATTTCTCTCAGATGAGGGGTAGAGATCTGATAAATATGGACCCAGGATCCAGTAGCTCCAACTGCCTCCCACAAATGAATGCCTCTCCTTCTTGCTGCCCAGGCAGCCACAGCCACCTCAGCCCCTGCCCAGGGCCCTCTCTTTCTCTACCTCTCTTTGCCCCAAAGGAGATGCTAAACTGTGACAGCTTGAGAAGTCTGTAGGGAAGCTCCCATGACATCTTCTTCCACTCAGTACCACCAGAACATCCTCAGGAAGGGTCTCCATCATGATGAAGGGTGACTCCATTTTCAAATTTCCTGGAATGCAGAGGGGCCAATGTGCACAGCTTTAATTTAATTACTATTTATTATTTATCATCCCTTCATAAGCTTGGGAGCTTTGAGCCTTTATAGAATTAGACATGTGTACTGCTAAGATCTGCAACCCAGAGTACAACAGATTAATCATTGGCCTTCTCCATGTTTTTTTTTTTTTTTAAGTTTTTAAGAAATGTCTTTACCATTCCTGCTTCTCCCTAAAAAGGATTTACCCTGAATTAACCTCACAGAAAAAGAAAACCCTCCCCCAGGGAGCAAGAGGAGGGCAGGTGTATTAACAGTCAACTCAGTGCTGACCTTTAACTCCCAGCCCTTTCATCAGAAGATTGACCATATATTAAGCAAAAGGGCCAGACCAAGGGCAGCTACAGCCGCCTTTGGCCCCTCTTCCTTATCACAGATCAGATGCCTCTTCTCCTGGACTGGCTTCAGTCCAGAAGCTCAGTTTAGCCAGCGCAGACAGTTCCCCATATCCAGGCTGGTTCCAGAACCCAAGACTCTTCCGTTGCCTTCAAAAACAGAGTCATTGACAAGACCCTAGATGGCAAAGCCAGCAAGGACGCTTGCTCTGCTATAGAGAGAGAGGCCATGGCGTGGACTGACAGATGTTTATGGGACGAGGCTGGAGCTACTGGATCCTGGGTCCTCCCAGGCCATATTTATCAGATCTCTACCCCTCACCTGAGAGAAATATAGGTTTAAAAAGTATTACTAATGCAGTGAAACTGTGTGATTCATTTGGGACTGGGGTAGTTACATGGACAATTCATATAAATTAGCAACAGTTCTAAATTGCTCTTCACACAAGTGATAAAGCAGTCACCCCTCGAGGTGATTTTAGGATTCGAGGAAGGTTGCCACGCTTTCCTAATCCCCTCTTCCCAAAAACACCCTTTTCATCTTTCAATTTGATGCCTAAATTCCCTTCCGTAAATGAGAAGGCCTTATACTCCACAACTGGAGCTGAGACTATGGAATCCTTCAAGAAGTAACTCATTGACTTTAGTTCATGCCAACAAGGCACAGGTAGTATCTAGAACTGGCCTCTGGGGAAATTTCAGAGGAAGGGCCAGAAGGCATGGAGGCAGCAACCTCTGATGGGAAGATTCTGATATCTGGAATTAGACAGACCTGCATTGAAATCCTGGCTTCACCCCATACTAGCTGTGTAATCTTGGCTGAGTTATTTAACATCTCTGAAGATCAGCTTCTCCATATGTAAAATATCCAACTCACTGGGTTAGCATAAAAAGTAAAGGTAATGGCATAAGTAAAGTGGCTGGTGTGTAAATGGTCAATTTTCTTCTGTCTCTTACAGGGAGGAAACTCTCAAAAAGAGGGGGGGGAAGAATACAATCCTTTACTTGTCTCACCATTGAGCCCAGAACTAGTATTAACCCCTCCTGAGATACAGATAGGAATTCATTAGTAAAATAAGCTGAATAACTGGGAAAGCCACAAACTCACAGGGATCTTGAGTGACAGCCTACTTTAATCTATATTCTATACCAGGGATCAGCCGATTTTTCCTGTGAATGGCCAAGTAGTAAATATTGCTGGCGTTGAGGGCCAGTCTCTGTCACAAGTACTCAATCCTGCCATTGAAAGCAGCCAGAGGCTTAGACAGACATAGATCCATAGAAGAACAAGCATGTCTGTGTTCTAATAAAATGGTATTTATAAAAGCAGGCAATGCTCTGGATTTGGCTCCTGGGCTATAGTTTGCTGACCCCTGTTCTACATCAACAAGTCCCTCATTCTGTGGCTTCTGTTGAGCATCACAGCACTACCTCTGAAGATTCTGCCATACTCTATACTTGAGTCTGGAGGACTAGAGTCTCCATACTAGAATTAAGGAAAACAGAATCATGGGCACATTCATCAGTTTGTTAAGCCCTCTAGACTGCCCCTGGGTTGAGTAAGTCAACTTTTATTAGGGTTTTGGTGACTACTGCTAATACTTGGGGAAAATGTGCCGAGTCCCAACCCCAGGCTAACTGGCCATGTGAACTGAAGCTGGGTTTACCTTCTTCAGGGAAGATTCATAGGTAAGGGTGGCAAACAACATGCAGAGCAATTTGTCCCCTTCCCATCCTTTATCTCTGTGCATGCCCAAACAAAGCCGTGAGATAGAGCAGATACCATCACTCTGGTTTACAAATCTAAAAACTGAGATGGCAGGAATGAGATTTACCTGCCCAAGATCAGATGGCTAATTTTGGCTAATTAGTGACAGAGCCAGAAGTGAAATCCAGTTCTTGGTCCCTCCACCATAACACAATTTTTCTTGCTTTTCCCTTGATTTTAGGACTTTCAAAATTGGCAGTGAGAAGATACCTCCCACAGTGAAAGGGACTGAAGTTTTTTAAGAACAACTAACAAATTAAGAAGCTCATATACATAGGAATTAGTGGCTTGCTGGGTGATTTGTGATATCTCGGGCATATTGTGAAGATTATATACTCATTTTTAAGAGTAACCTCTACAGCCTAGAAGCAGGGCTTGGGAGATGGGGGGCGGGGAGGTCAAGGCTGTGACCTTTCTGCATGGTGTTTAGTCTTCCTAAATTGTTCCTGGCATCTCATTTCTTCATGTAAGCAGATCATTAAGCAGGTAAAACTGACATTGATCCATTTAAGAACAACTATCAAAATGGCAGCTGGTATAAACAGGGCACTGAGCCTTCATGTGGCCGAGAGTACTGCTTGGTTTCTGCAGGGATTCTTCCCACCACAATGTACCAAGCAGAAGAGATTCCTCTCAGCTCCTAAAAATAAGGGAAATCATGATTTGGTCAGGAGTGTTGGTTGATCGAAGAATTTAAGCCTCATTCCTGAGCATGTTTGTTTTCCCTCTTCCAAATGCCCATTTTAAAACTCTGCCTTTGCCCCACAGATTTATGTAGAAACTGCTTCACTCTTTGAAATAAGGGCTAAATATAAATCTTAAGAAATAAATAATGACTAACATATATTGAGAGCCAAATTCATGTCAGGCACTTTGCATGCAATAACTCATACTATGCTCATAATAACCTCACAGTTGAGTTATTATTATCCCCATTTTCCAGATGAGAAATGAAGAATCTCAGAGAAGTTACCACTTCAAGTGACACTCTGGATTTGAACCCGGGTCTATGTGCTTCCAAAGTCCTCCTGCCTTTACCGATTTATGCTTATTAATAGAGCTATCCCTCTTTCATAAAGCGTGGATAAAGTTTCACAGGGAAACTGCTTATTCTGGTGGCTCATTCTCCCTCTCCCTGGTCTTCAAAACTCGGTGTCCAAAAGATGAAGGAGGAAAGTCACTACAATATCCACCAGGCTTTCCCTTTTATAAAGCATTTTTGGGGAGACCCAGAGACACGAGACACAGAGAGCCGCGTCACTGCACCATCCCAGTTAGGATGCTCATGCAGAGCAGCTTATGTGGGGACTGTGGTGACAGGGACAGATGTCCACCCCAAGGTGTAGGTGAAGATCAAAGCCATGGTGAACTCTGGTCCACAAGGTGAAAGGTAGGCCATTATCAGCCCATGCTACCCTGTGTCTCCCCTACACAGGAGGGCAGCAGATGGCCTCAGAACCAAAGAGTCTTCACTGCCACTCTCAAGCCGCTTCAGACGTGTCTGACTGCCCGGGTATCATTCATCACCTCTGAGGTTTCAGGGGATGACCTGACCCTGGGCTGCAGACCGAGGCTCACCTTCAAGATTATAAGTAAGAAATATAATACCACTCCCTCCCCGCCACCACCCCCCAGCCTCCTGTCAATCCCCAAGTCCTCAGACAGCCCACAGGAGCCCAAGAAGGGGATGCAGACAGGCCTGATCAGGGAGGGAAGGGAGCACATGACCCTCCAGGGCTTCTCTTGCCACCACATTAAAAAAAGGTGATAGATCAAATTTCATTCATTTCTTCTGATTTATGGAAAGCAAATCTCAAGAGTTTGGACGAGAAGACAACACAGAGAAAGCTCCCTTAGGTACAGAAACCCAGACAGCCTGTGCGTACGGAGGGGAGGGCGAGTGCCACACTGTTTGACAAAGGTGTCATGTGATATTAAACATGGTCTCAGACCTGTGAACACTGACCTTTGCCCCCTTTCAGTCCCACCCCCTTTTCTCCCAGCTTCCCCCCATTTCAAATCTGAAATGTAGATTTGGCTTGAATACAAAATACCTTTCACCCACCAGAACTGAACATTTGCACACCCGACTGCATTGAAATGATACAATGCCGGGGTCAGAGTAACACAAAATACTAGGACCACTAGACATAACACAGACTCTTTATTTCTAAACACCATTCTAGCAGTTCGCAGTCCCCAACCCCCCAACCCAAGGCTCAAATGTAAGAGAATTTCACTTTATCTCCTCAGGCTTGTTTTGCCTTCACTTTCACTATTGATTCAGTGTCTTGGTGCTTTCTTTTGGCTTTTTTAAATATATATATATCTTTTATAAATCTATATATTTTTAATAAATATATATATTTTGTGTGTGTGTGTATATATAGATATAGATATAGATATAGATATAGATATAGACATAGATATAGATATAGATATATCAGGACCTTATTTAAAGAGCTTTGTCCAGCTTCTTGAAAACAGCCCCAGTGCAGGGGAAGGCACCTTCAGAAAGGGTGTGGAAATCTGTTTGCAACTTTCTAGAGTGTAATTCTAAACCACAAGGAAGAATATCCTTCCGCCCTGTGCAGCTGAAAAATTTAACAAACCACAACTGCCTTTCCCACTCAGAGACAAGACATCCCCTCCAGTTGAAAAACTGGATTCTGAAGAGAAGGACCTATAGGAAGATTAATCACAAAGAGGGTATCTTCTCTTCCAAAACACTCACCTTTGAGTTCTGAGTGTCTAGTTGTGTGTGTGTTTGAGTGTATAGATATGTGTATGCATACATACATATTTCTGCAAATATGTAAAAGTGAATAAGCACAGATGAGAGTGTATAGGTGAATGAGTGACTTATGTGTGTACAAGTGTGTGTGCATGTGTATGAATGTGTTGTTATGTGAATGTATTTATATGCATGAGAGTGTATGTATGTATATGTGTGTGTTGGTGTATGTTCATGTGTGTGGGTTTATGAATAAGTGTGTAAATATATGTGAGTGCATGTTCATGCAAGTGAGTGTATGTATGTTCATGTGTGTGGGTTTATGAATAAGTGTGTAAATATATGTGAGTGCATGTTCATGCAAGTGAGTGTACGTATGTATGTGTGAATGTGCTAGTGTATGTCACCGTGAGTATATCTGTGTGCATGCATGTGTGCCCATAGGAGTGTGTGTGTGCGCCTGGGTTTTTAATGGAGTAACCCAGCATCTAATTAATGACCTGGATTAGGGGCCTATTGGCTGCACCTGGAACCTGCCCTCCACCCCTTGCTCCTTCAGTCAGGGCAAGATTGGGGTTGAAGTACCTGGAGGTGTGCAATGAGCCAAGGGCCACAGAAACACAAAGCAGCAAACATTCTAGGGATCCACTTCTGTTGTTGAAGACATTCTGAGGTTTATGAACTTGACCTCAAGTCCCTGGAAAAGCTTACCCCAGGAGGGAAAGCCTATGGCAAGATGAAGCCATGTCCCAGAATGAAGCAGGAGAGAGAGCGGGATTCAGTATAGCTGCTTGCTTGCCCAGCTCCTTAGTTGGTCAGTCTGCCTCAAGTTTACTGGATTTCTGCAGGAAAAAACCACCCTGAATCAAGGGAAAGATGCCCAGGCATAGGGTCTCCTACATTTCTACATTTGTGGGTCAAGAGACTGATACATCCTAATACATCCAAACTGGTTCAACCCTCTTAAAAACCCTCCTCATTCCACCTCTACCCAAGCATCTCCTCCATCTCACTTGTCCACAGCATTCGACCCACCAAGTGACAAAAGACTCAGAATTAAATTTTCCTTTTTTCCCCATAAATTTATGCTCTTCACTACCCCCTTATATTTCTAATCTCCTAAACTCATTTAATTATGTCCAGAGTAATTAAACTTGCTATCAGGGGGCATCTGAAAGGAAAGTTAATACATTTTAATTTGACTTATACAATGAATATTCGATCCCACATACAGTGTGGGGGGAGGTGCTTGTACACACACATTCTTGCATAATATGCTCACGGGGATCCTGGGCTGCAGGAGGTTCTCAGGGTGGGAGCTGGGAGGATTCACCCAGACAAGCTAGGAGGCCATGAACACCATGTGGACAAGGCCTTGGGGTGAAAAGGGATTAGTGGGGAATATTAAAAACCAGGCAGGGTGGGGCTTCCAGAATCTCAAACACCCTTTTGACAAAACAAAGTCTTTGAGATTTAAACAAGACAAAAAGATCTTCCTCACTAAGAATTGAAGATTTGTATTTCCTTTAAAAGCAGAAGGGGGTAGGGTTTAAAAAAAAAAAAAAAGGTGTGGCTTGTACTGAGCCTCCCTCTCAAATTGAATTTTTAATGAGGGCTTTTTCCTCAACTAGCCTGGCAGAGAAAGGTGAGCGCAAGCAAAGGTCCTACATTACCCTCCTCAGGAGTAGGGTACCTGCCTGCCATAGGTACACACCATGTTTCCATCTACACATATGCCGGGCTATGCACCGGCACCCTCTGTAAACCAAGAGGGATAAGTCTGCATGATTTACAAAGAACTGTGAGGCAGGAGGCCCCAGGTCCTGCTCAACACTTAACAGGCTGTGTGACATTGAGCAAGTCCCTTCACTACTGGCTCCCTGTGGCCAGCTAGCCCCAATTTTGTCATCTGTGAAGTGCAGGGTTGAACAGGAAGCTTGCCAAAGTTCCTCTAGCCAGGATACTCTGATTCTATACCTCCTTCCTTCAGACCTCCCCAAGGGAATGTGCCTCCTGGTGAGAAGGGGTTGTAGGCCAAGATCTGCTGGCAGTAGAGTTCCCCAGCAAGGGACATTAATCCACAAGGGGACAGTTAGCATAACTGAAATTTAATCAAATAAATGGCTAAAACTTAATTGTTAAGTGGGAGCTTGCCTATGCCATCTGACAGATGGCACACTCCCTAATCCTACAGCTTACTGCACTGCTGGATGCCATCTGAGGGGCAGGGTGGGACCAAAGCCATTCCTGCTCACCTCCCAGTTGGCCCCAGACCACTCACACTCACATACTGGTGATGCCACTTGTCACCAGAAGGCCTCCTTACGCTAACAAGCAACCAAGATAAAACGTGTAACTATTTGAAGGGGCAAAAGATCCCTGGTGGGAAAGACTCATGGTAAGAGAACACACCTCCCTGGAAACAGATGTCCTGATCCTATAACACAAATTGCAGTATCACATCCCCAAAATACAAGCCCTCCCATAAATCATTCAGGGGAGCCTGTTTCGTTTTCCTGTTCTGATGAAAGTGACCCGCGTGTGGGGCTCAAGGCCAAAAGTGCCGCCACACTCGAGCAACCCCACACTTCCCCACAGCTTACTGTAAAGGTGCTGACCAAAACCGCCACAGCCGGAACCGCTTCCCCTGCTGCCCTTTAGAAGTTGGCATTCCCCAGGGGTTGGTCCACAGCTAAGCCCCTGCCCTTCCCCTCCTCCTGTGCCAGCCTGACCAAGCCCGAAGGCTCATCCACACAAGCCTCCTTTCTCCCCACCTTCCCGGGACCATCCCACATACAGTTGGAAGCTAGGTTTCATTCTTTACATTTCCCTATTGTTTCCTCTGCCCCTCATGTTTGGACATTCTCTCTTATTCTACCTGACATTGCTTGTTTCATGCCAACATGTTTTCTCTCTCCCCGTGATATTTTCCATTATCAATTTGACTGAGGTATGATTTACATCAATAAAGCTCACCAATTTTCAGTGTGCAATTCAGGGAGTTTTGACAAATGTATACAGTCATGTAACCACCACCACAATCATGTATAGGACATCGACATTCTCTCCCTTGTCCTTCGGCAGTCAACCCCTTATCCAGGGCCCCTGACTCTCGGCATCCTGTGATCTGTTTTCTATTACGATTGTCTTTTCTAGAATTTCCCTTAAATGGAATCATTCAGCGCGTACTCTTGTGTCTGGTTTTTACTCAGCAGAATGTCTTTGAGATTCAACCCTATCATCACAGGCATCAGTACTTCTATATTTTTTATTACCAAGTAGTATTCCACTAGCGTGGCTAGATCACAATTTGTTTACCCATTCATTGGTTGATGGATATCCCGAGTTGTTTCCAGTTTTTCACCATTACAAATAATGCTGCCATGAACATTTAAGTACAAGTCTCTGTGTGGACATATGTTCTCATTTCTTGCGTCAGCAGAGAAACTGCTACAGGGTCACAAATGGACCAACTCTTTTCCAGGGTGAGTGTGCTATCTTGCATTCCCACAAATGAGAGTTCTAGTTGCTCCACCAGTGTTTTTGTTATTTTCTGTCTTTTTAATTTTTATCATTTGATTGTATATATAGTGGTGTCTCTTTACGGTTTTAATTTGTGTTTATTAACGCTAAGTATCTTTCCAGGTGTTTATTTGCCATTTGTATATCTCCTTTGGTGAAATGTCTGTTGTACACATCTTTTTGCCCATTTTTTATTGGGTTGTGGGTTTCCTTTAAGTTGCAAGAGTTCTTTAATCTGGATACAATTTCTTAATCGGATATATTTTTTGCAAATATTTGCAAATATTTTCTCTCAGTCTTTATCTTTTTGGGTTTTTTTAAAGATTTTATTTATTTATTTTGTCAGAGAGAGGGAACACAAGCAGGGGGAGCGGCAGGCAGAGGGAGAAGCAGGCTCCCCACTGAGCAAGGAGCCCGATTCCGGACTTGATCCCAGAGTCCTGGGATCATGACCTGAGCCGAAGGCAGATGCTTAACCAACTGAGCTACCCAGGCATCCCGTCTCAGTCTTTATCTTGTCTTTTCTTTTTATTTTTTATTGTTATGTTAATCACCATACATTACATCATTAGTTTTTGATGTAGTGTTCCATGATTCATTGTTTGTGCATAACACCCAGTGCTCCATGCGGAATGTGCCCTCTTTAATACCCATCACCAGGCTAACCCATCCCCCCAACCTCCTCCCCTCTAGAACCCTCAGTTTGTTTTTCAGAGTCCATCGTCTCTCATGGTTCATCTCCCCCTCCGACTTACTCCCCTTCATTCTTCCCCTCCTGCTATTTGTCTTTTCATTTTGTTAAGTGTCTTTTGAAGAGCAATTTTCAATTTTCATAATGCTCAAGTTATCAATATTTTATTTTATAGTTTGGTTGTGTGTATTTGTGGTCTGGTCTACAGATCTCCCCACATGCTACCTCCCTTTTTGTCCACCAATCAGCAGAAGCCATTTCAAGATCACATAAATTTTTTCCTATGTTTTCTTTTATAGTTTTAGCTCCTACATTTAGATCAATCCATTTCAAGTTAATTTTTGTGTATGGTGTGAAATAAAGATTGAATTTCTTTTTTGTATATGGTTTCTAATTATTCCAGTTCATTTGATGAAAAAGTTATCTTTTCCCCATTGAACTGCCTTTGATCTTTGTAAAAAATCAGCTAATCATATGTGGGCATCTAGTTCTGGACTCTATTCTGTTCTATTGATCCACATGTCTATCTGTACACAAACACCACAATGTCCTGAGTATTCTAACTTTACATGAAGTCTTAAAATCAGGTAGTATAAGTCCTCCAACTGTGTTTTTCTCCTTCAAAATTGTTTTGACTATTCTAGGTATTTGCATTTCTATATAGATTTTAGAATCAGTTTGTCAATTTCAACAAAAATTCCTGCTGGGATTTTGACTGAAAATGCATTAAATCTATTGATTTCTTTCCCAATTATGTTTTAAGCTCCTGCAGGACAAGGAACCTATCTTACATTTCCCCATGGCTCCTGAGTGATGGTCAAATATCCATCTTTCAGTGGAAATGTGGCTATAGTTGGGGCAGGAAAGGCTGAGCGCAGAATGGGAGAAGGCAGTGCTGAAGGAACACAGGTCAGGAATGGTGTGGGGTCAAATGCAGACATGAGGACAATGATTGGGAACTCTTGGGTGGTGTCACACATCCTGGGACTGGCAGCGGAAAGTGGTGACTAGGAAGAAGTCAGTTTCTCTCATAGCCTGTGTTTCACAATCAGAGCAAGTTCCAAGATGTCCAGAACTTGGAAATTCTAGAGGGAGAAACGGGTTCTTGGAGGCTGGGATCTGGTCATCAATCACTGAGAAATGGAATGGAAGTTTACATTTCTGTCTGACTCCAGCTTCCCTCTAACAAGAGTTGGAAAGGGCTTAGAGATCATCTAGTCTATGTTTTACAAGTGAACAAAACAAAAACTAGAGAGATTAAGGTCACACAGTTAAATGATGAATTAATAGCACAACTAGGATTAGAAAATAATACAGGTCTTTGTCTCCAAGGTCAAAGACCCTTCCATCATATCTCAGCCTCTTTTTTTGGCAATGTGTATCCTCTCCTGCCTGTCAACTAACAGAGCCATTTGCTTCCAGAGCTAGAGCTCTAAGAAGTTAATCAGATGGTTGTTCCAAAAAGTCAGAGGGTGGTCTACAGATCTCTCCACATGCTACCTCCTTTTTTGTCCACCAATCAGCAGAAACCATTTCAAGAAACCTTAGTGGCTTCTCTTCAAAGCCCCCACTACAACCAAGCTCTCTTTCTCTGCCTCTTGCTTCAAGCCAGGTTTGGCATTCCCAGGTACTTTGGTGAAATGGGAAGGGCTCTCAGCCAGAAGTTAGGAGACTTGGCCTCTGAACCACCTGCCCCCAGCTCACTGGACAAATCACTGAACCAAGCCATAGCTTTTCTCCTCTGACAAATAAGAATGATAACACTTACACTATTGGCTTAAAGACATTGTGAAGATACAGTGAAAACAGAGCGGAAGTGTCCTCCAATACCTATAAACTGGCATATAGTAGAAGGTACAGGGATGAAGAAAACACGTACCAAATCAGGCTTTTTCTGAAGCCTCACTGCCAGAAGCAGGAATTACAAAGGAGGTTTAGGGGCATGTCCTGCATGCACACTCTCTCCCCACAATGGAACTCCTCTCTGCTTGTAGGAAAACTTGATTTGGTCCTTTCATTCCCAGTGTCTACAGAAGATGTGTGTGTATGGGTGAGTGGACATCCCAACTCTCTGCCAATTTCTCCACCTTCTTCTCTCTATCTGGAAATACAACCTGCACAGAGATATTTAAGTGCATCTTTGTTCTGGTCTTGGAAGCCCTTCCCACTCCCAGGTAATTGTGCTGCTTAAGCCCTCAACTTGCAGCACCCCTACTCTACCTCCAAAGTTAGCCCAGTGTCCTGGCCAATCTCTTGAGAGGCTTCCAATCCATGCCCCTGCTTTGCCTCCTCAACAGCTATCTCCGACAACCCAGGGCTAAATTACCCTGTAAGTCAGCTACGCCTAAACTAAGATGGTTCAGTCATTGAATAGAGTTCTGAGCCCATCCGAGTACTACTACAAGGGAAAGAACTCTAAGAGTCATCAATGATCACTTCCTGGATATCGAACACTTCCCATAGTAAAATCTCCCTGGTAAAATTCCATCTCGTTTCCCGAGACATTCTCCTTTTGCTTGCCTTCCTTTCCCCAGAAAGGAGATCCCCCTGTTTCTGCTGAGACTAAACACTGCTCACGTGGAATAGCCTTCTTCCTGGTAATGTAAGATTCAACTCCCATTCCTAGAAGGCCCCAAATTCAGTGTGACTGCAATTGACTCTAGGCTTTGCTTATCTCTCCTGCTTGAAGCAATTTAATTACTAAATTAAGGTAATATCATTGTTTTTCTAACCACAAATGGTGTTAAAATGATCAATGTCACTAATGGGTAGCTTGATCTCCCTCCAGCCACCTCCCCCACCTACCTCCTAACCCCTCAGCCCTCCAAGGAGAACCAAACTGTCTCCTCTCCTAGTGAGAGTGCCACATTTCCATGCAAATTGAGTGTCCAGAGTGAATGCGGTGGGGGTGGTGCCCGACTTTCTCCATGGCTGAGCTGCTGGAGTATTTGCATAATAAAATGCGTTAACAGCTTGGAATTAATCATAGCTGCTACCCTGGATGGCCTAAAGAACTATTTTCCAGACCCTTATCTGTGAAAACTCTGGATGGCATTTGTAGGTAATAGAGCCTCTGTATATTTTTCTAATTATCATTACATTTTTCTATTTGCCTCCAAAATGTGCCCCCATCCTAAAATATCATAAAATGCTGTAGGTTTCTTAGGATGTTTTTATTACATAAAAATCCTTAAGCACTCAATAAATTACACCATATGTGCTTTTATGCACGAGATTATGCTAGAAGAAGATGAGTAGAGATTTATATGATAGAGTGGACAACAGAGTATATAGGCTTTGGAACCTAAACAACCCTGGTTTGAGTCTTCCTTCGTAGATGATTTGGGGAAAGTCACACATCCTTGCTGAGACTTGGTTTCCTTTGCTGTAAAAAGGGGATGTGGTAGGCTGCCTTCTAAAATGGCCCCAATGCCCCGCCTTCTGGTATCCACACCCTTGTGTAATCCCCTTCCCTTGAGCGTTGGCTAGATCTAGTGGCTTGCTCCTAACAAAAAGAATATGGCAAAAGTAATGGGATGTCAATTCCAAGGTTGAGTTACAAAAGATTGTGACTTTTCTCTCTCTCAACTCATTCACTGTGATAAAACTGGCTACCATGTTGTGAGCTGCCCTGTAGGGGCCCAAATAGCAAGGAATCTAAGATGGCCTCCAGCCAACAGCCACTGAGGAACTGAGGTCTTCAGTCCAACAACTCAGAAGGAACTGAATCCTGCCAGCAACCACTAAGTGAGCTTGCTCATTTGAACCTCAAGAAGATTGCAGGTCTGGCCTACAACCTTGATTGTAGCCTCGTGATAGACCCTTAACCCAGCGAAGCTGCACCTAGATTCCTGACCCACAGAGACTGTGAGATAATAAATGTGTGTTGACGTCAATGTTAAGTTTTAGGGTAATCTCTTATATTGCAATATATAACCTATATAGGATATCAAAGCTTATAAGCTACTTCACTGAAACATGTTCTTCTTGAGATAATAGGGTTTAAAATAGTGCAGCACCATACAGATGTATATTATCATTTGTTTTCAACCCAATAAATAACTCACTTTCCTAAATGCTTAACTTGCTTTGTTTGAACAGCCAAAGGAAGTTCTGCTTCCTCCAAATGTCCCCATTCATATATTTTCCAGGAATTTCATCCCTGTTGCAATTTTCACTTTGGGGCTTGGGGTTTGTTTTGTCAAGATTATCGGCAGGACCACCTCACAGAAGATAGTGGGTAGACAACGATGGGAAGTTAGTTGTCAGTAACAGGAAGACTGTTCCCACAAAACTATTCTTTAACGAGCTTTGTCACAGACCAACTCCTACCACTAATAAATAATAGTGGTAAGAATCAGAATGATAACAGTTTCTACCATTTATTGAGCAACCATTATGTGCGGGAACTTTGAAAACATTCTTTCAGATCCTCACCACAACCCTGAAAAAGAGAATTCAGAGGGTTTAAGTCACTTGTTTTAGGGTGCTTAGGTTAGCTGAGGTTCTAGAACAGAACTCTTTTTGTTTGTATTTGATCCTTGTCTTTTATGTATGTGTGCCTAAATAATTTTTTTAAATAAAGTGAGAATTTGTTTTGTATCCTTTTTTTTCCCACTTAACACTTTATCATGAGCATTTCCCCCATGTTATCAATTTTTTAACACTATTTTTAAAGGCAGCATAATATTCCATTATGGAGCAGATTTCCCCTACCCTTATTTTTTGGTATTTAGGCTATTACCAGATGTTTTGCTTTCATAAATTATGCTGTGATAAGCATCTGTGATCACATCTGATGATTTTCATAGAATAAAGTCCTAGGAGTGGGACTTCCAGGTCAAGTTTATAAGCGTTTTTAAGGCTCCTGATGCATGTTGCCAAATTGCTTTCCTGAAAGGTTGTACCAATCCATATTCCTAGGGAGATAAACACTTAACTTTGAAAGCAAAGGGAATTTTAAAATGTGAGATAAGCTGGCACCTTGTTTAAAGGAACAACTCCTTAAGTTCCCTGCAAAGGCCCTCTGAGAACCCCTATGAACCACTGGCTGAGGAAACACTGTTCCGCCTTCCTGACTGGCTGGTTAAATTCCCAATGTCCCAGATGTCATTTTATTCACAGTTATAGAAGGGGACTGGTTGGGGTAAGAGGGGAAATAGAAGCATTTGCATGATAATAAACCTGAAACTTAATAATCATGCTTTTACAAAACATGTATATGGTCCTTTCTTGAGGCTGCTTTTCCAGAATAGGATGACCTTCTCCAAGGGGATAAGAATATTTTTCTCTGCCAGATCTTAAGCTAGGGCATTGAAATTATTTCTATACACATACACAAAGAGAAGGAGGAAGCTGAGGTACAAATATTTAGTCACACAAAGAGTGGAGAAAAGATACCACAGTGGCATTAATTATCTAGATGGTATTTAAGGCCAAAGGAAAATTCAGGAAGAGTTTTTTTTTTTAATTGTTAAAATTCTCCACCCCAGTTTGTTATGTGTTGACATAGCCAAAGAACCATTGGCCTATTTTAACCTTTGAACATTTCCATTTTACTTCTACAAATTGGGAGAAAGGAAAAGAATATTCACAAAGATAGGGGGGAAAGGATGGTTACAGGAGGGAGACAGAAACCGATGATAAAAGATTATTTCAATTCTCTGCAAGTTACTTGGGTTTTCAAACCATAGTCTTGGTCTTAAGAAATGGAAGTTAACTTCATATACACACCAAGTAGGGCAGGGCCTAGATGGCATGATTTTAAAAGATCAAAAAGATTTTGGTATTCTGCCATTACTTGCAATGCCCTGCATTGATCAGGGTTGGCCAACTGCTGTAGCAAACAACCCCAATTTCAGTGGCCTAACATCATAAAGGGCCTTATATCACAGTCTGGTGTAGGTTGTCCAGAGGGTGGGGGATGACGAAGGAGGACCTATTCCACACAGTCATTCAGGGACCCAGGCAAATGTGCATTAAACCAAGAACATACCATTCTCATCCATTGGATTAACAAAATTTGAATTTTTACAACAAAAAAATGTATCTGTATATAAATTGTGTGATTTGAGTAGATTTTAGAAATTATAAAATAGCTGCTTAGTGTTCTATGCCCCCAGAGCAGATAGAGAAGGTAAACAAAGCTAAGAGTAAAAGTAGGGTTAGATGACAGGAGAAGGACTTGGGGGAACCACTTGCATTGCTCCCTAACTCAAAAGAGGTTTAGAAGGCGAAAAGGAATCCAAGTCCTAGAAAGAAGTTGCCATATCTTACAAAAAATAGCTATTGGCAACAGGTTACAGGCTGTGCCCAAAAAGGCTCTTTTAGACTCTTATGGCCACTCTTAGAACCCTCCCTCCCAAAATCAATCATCTGAATTAGGACATCTTAGACCTTGGGCATGAAACACCCAATCTCTTATGGCTCCTGCTCTCTTGTGGCCCTACATTTCTAATTTAGCAGCCCAATCAGAGCATCAGTTTTGGAAGAAAGGTTACTTGTTCCCAGGCCCACAGTGAGAAGTGGGAGGGAATGTGGGAACCAGGGTAAGGCTTGGCCACGGTGCCATCAGATGTATCCAGATCATCCCTCCTGCCCTGAACAGGTGGGTGCTGGATAAAGAGAACTGTCTGTGATGAGTGAAAAGAGACATTTGTTTAAACACCCTAGGATAGGCCTCTGGGTAGGAAGTATCTTGCTTACACAGCCCTGGGACCAGGGAAAGAAAACATTTCATCATTTAGATTTCAATATTTGTTTCACAGAGACCTGGAGAGACTTCCAGGGATTATAGTAATTGCCAATAGAAACTGGAATTTTTTATAATTTTTTTTTTTTTTTTTTACATTTCTTAGTGATACCTTCACTGGCCCTGGTTGAGCAGCATCTTAATGCTAAATTGGTGAGGACTGTCCCTCTTAGGGTGACCAGTTTGTCCCAATTTGCCCAAGATTTTACCTGTTTTAAAAATGAGGGAAACTCCTCCATCTCAAGCAAACCAGCATGGCTGGTCACACTAATTCTTCTACACAATTTTGCTAACAGCATCATCTGGGAGCTGTTTTACCCAAAACAACAAAGGATTTGGGCTGAACCACTGACTTTCTCCCTTCTAGAGAAGTCAAGATGAGGGCAGGTCAGGGCTGCTGTCTGTGACCCTGGCACAAAACAACATTATCTATCTCACAAGGAGACTAAATTTACAACTTGGCCTCCAGTCACAGGCTTAGGAAGGAGCTTGGAGATTATCTAGTGACCATCTACATGACAAATAAGGAAATCGAGATGGAGAAATCTTAAGAAACACTTAAGGACATGCAGCAGAACTGTCTAGGGCAAGACTTCTTCTCCAATCTGGTGCTCTTTCCGCTGCAACACACAACTCTGTCACTAGAATGTCCAAGCAACTGAGTTAATGGGCCCCAAGATATTATTCTGGACATCCATTCCAAATCTTATGAGAAATGCTCCCAATAGTCACCACCAGTGGCAAAGGAGAGGATGGCAGTGGCAGCCTCCTCTTGGGGAGATTCAGGTGGTGCCTAGGAGGCCACACCACACCACCATGAGCTGCCATGTCTTTCTGGGGCTCCACTCCCAGCCTCCAAACCCTCCTGACCAACATCAGGGCCCCAAACTTTTCTGTACTTCCTTTCTATCCCACCTTCTCAGCTTATACAGGGGCTAGAAAAGAAGACAAAAAGAGGGGCAAGGAGGCACATGGGATGAAATAAGTCAGAGTCACTACAACAGCCTCACCGAGAATCTCCTTAAAGTTTTTTTTTTCAAAGATGTTATTTATTTATTTGTCAGAGAGAAAGAGAGAGAGAGCACAAGCAGGGAGAGCAGCATACAGAGAGAGAAGCAGGCTCTCCACTGAGCAAGGAGCCTGATGATGCAGGACTCTATCCCAGGACCCTGTGATCATGACCTGAGCCAAAGGCAGACGCTTAACAGACCGAGCCACCCACGCATCCCTAAAGTTATTATTTTTTTAAGATTTTATTTATTTATTTGAGAGAGAGAGAGAGAGAGCGCGCGCACATGGGTGCGCACGAGTAGGGGAGGGGCAAAGGGAGAGGAAGAAGAAGACTCCCAGCTGAGCAGGGAGCGAGATGCAACTGGGGGCTCCATCCCAGGACCCCAGGATCATGACCTGAGCCAAAAGCAGATGCTTAACTGACTGAGCCACCCAGCACCCCAATTGGTAACTTCTGAGAAGTTGAATGAAATACACTGCTCAAGCTGATTCTATAGATACGGCATTGCTGTTCTCAAAAACCAAACCAGCAACCAAGCAACTACCTCTTCAACCAATGAAGCTCCTTACAAATGTCTTATTTTTAAAGGGAACAAAAAAGGTTTTGATCACACACAGAAAGAGTCTGTGCAGCTGGTAGCATATGCCTCTTGGGAACACGGGGCTTTTAAAATCATTACTCTTAGGCTTCTCCCATTATTATTTCAGATTTATTAAGGTAATTCAGGTTGGATATAGGTTTAGGAAGCATGTGGAAACTGCCATCAAGAATAATTATTTTATAAAAAAAAGAATAATTATTTTATATTCTCACCCCTCCCAGGTCTCTTTTCTGGATTTAGAGACAGTTGCTATTCAGGCAGATGAGAGTAACACAGTGCAGGTACTTCCAACCTCTCCAATATTTGAGGGATTGGAAGTCTACTTCAGGTAGATACATTTGAACCCAAAAGGCTGTGACATTGCAAAGTTAAACCACCTATTCTGGTTTACCACTGCACCTCAATGCCCCCCCCAAAACACACCTTATTCTGCCACTCTGTTCTCTGTCCCTGCAAATCTTTCCCATGCTCTGAGACCCAGCCTAAGATCCTCCTAAGACATCTTGCCAAGCCTCTACAACCCACATCATTCTCCCTTCTCTGAGTTCATGTAGCTCTTAAAGTAGCACTTAATTACAAAATATGTTCTATTGCGCTTTTATTTCATGATTCACGCATACAGAATGCCCTCTATGAAGGCAGTATGTTAATGAGAAATGCTCAATTAACATTTGTTAGATGAACTGGTAAATAAGAGCACGGATTTTGGAGTCAGAAAGACCGGACGTTACTTCTTACTAGCTAGATGACCTTTAGCAAGTCACTTAACCAGTTCTAGCCTCTATTTCTTTATCGGGAAAATGACAATAATATGACACAGCTCAGAGGAATAAATAAAATACACATAACAGGTGGTCAAGGACAGAGTGTGCCCTTTACCTTCACCAAGTGCACAATGAGTCAGCGTTCATTTATTGATTGTCTAAACCAGTTTATATTTCAGTCTTTTTTTTTTTTCAGCAGTATTCATGCTGAAACATGTCTACCATATTTTGATTAGGACAAGGTTTAGCCTATTGATTGTGAAAAGGTTTCCAGAAATCAAGACCAAATCCTGTAGCAAAAGGACATGGGGAGGTGTAGGTGTGTGCTGATTTGCCTTCTTATAGGAGAAGAAAAATTCCCCAAACTTATTATAACGAAAAATGTTGTTTGAGTCACCTGCCATGGCCCTAGTATCATTCACCATTGTTTCCTTCAAAATACCTCAAAATGTGTCCAGCACGTACTAAGACATAGCAGGCACTCTATTTGTATTTAAAAACTGAATTATAGCCATGATTCCAAAGTGTTGGGAATTTAACTAGCTGGAGTAGTAGGGAAATGTTTTCAAAAGCCATTTAATTCTTTGTGTCCTAAAGTATATTTCAACAAAACAGAACTCCAAAAGACTGCCCAAAGCTACAGCCAAAACAGCCCTGGGCCACGGACTGTTGAATGGTGTCCTTTAAACCCTGCCCCATAAATATTCTCAGCCTAATGAATCCATGCCCCCAAACAGCCCCTGAACTGGTCTACTAACCGCAATACATGTTAAATTTATGATTTCTAAACAAGATAAAAGACCTGACTGGATTTATTTCCTTACAAAAAAAAAAAAAAAAAAGGCATTCCATTCCCGACCAAGTTGAGACCCTGAACTGGTTTATTTGCTACCAGCACCTACTTGCGCGTCACTTGGGCAAAACCTCCTTATATAGGTTCCCTGGTGTTTTGTAGAGTGGCCTTCTTTCCCTGACAGGTCTGAGCTTACTCCTCTCAGCACAGATTGCTCATGGCAGTGACTGTGCCGCCATTCACTGATTCCTCCTATGGCTGCTCCAGGTGACTTCCTACCTGGCCACCACTGAACTGCATTCTTCCCCGGTTATCCTCTCAGGTTCTCTCTTTCAGGGAGAGTCACACAGAATCGTGGAGTCAGAAGTGACCTTGGAATTCATCTACTCATTTTACAGATGAGAAAAATAAGATCCGGAGAAGAAAATGAACAGAAAGAGCGGGGACTAGATAGAACCCAAGGGTCTTAATTCTGAATCTAGAGCTGGGCCGCTAGGCTCAAGACCTGAAGTCATCCTCAGCCGCCCCTCCCCCAGCACACATTCCAGGAAGGTAGCTTGGGAATTCCAGAGAGTTTGCCTTGAGTGCCTCAGTTGGCTTCCAAAATCTGTGTGGATAGGCTCCCTGTGGCTGCCATCCTCCCACCCATCACCCCGAAGACTCCAGTCTTGTCTTAGCTGACTTCCCTGTATTTCGTTTTCTCAAGGTCAGACTCTTTGTTTCTGCAATAGTTTAAGTGAGATGAGCAATATCTGACAAACCAGCCTACCTGAGGAAAGGAGATTAATGACTCCTCCCAGATAATCTGAGAATATTAAAATAAGGGCCTTCTGATGGCTTTGCTATCCAGACCAACACAGCATCTTTAAAAGAAGATATTTGAACTCAGAGGGTGATGGAGCAAGCCATCCTTTTAGAGGTAAGGTGTAGGAACTGGCCAGGCCCAGAAATGGCCCAGAGAATGCAGGTTGTATGTGGATCCACCTGCTTTCTTGGCCTGAGTGGAATTACTGGGAACCACATACCAGTATCATGAATCCAACACTCATACTCCTCCCTTCCAGGAGTTTATCCTCAATTCCCATCACCTCACCGTGGCAAGGTTAGGACCAGCTCCAGCCTCAGCATGTTAGCACATTCAAGAGCCTACACCCACAGTTATCCCACTATCTCCAATACCCTCCCACCTAGCACCTAGCATGAGTCTAAACCCAGGAGAGAGCATGTCCAGAAAGGACAAGATTAAAAACCTCATGGAAAGTCTGCAGAATGAGTCATAGTGGGTCCCAAGTCCTGCCTACTCTCTTAACCAGTTCTATGGCCCCCAACAAACCACTGGACTGCTCTGTGCCTCAGTTTGCTCACTGGTGAGGTTAACAGCAATACCTTGATAGAATAGGGACAAAATGAGCAAATAAAACCTGTTCAACGAAGGTAAAAATAGTTTTCAAAGGTATGAGTATCTCATTATGTTATTAGTAATAATACAATCACTTCCTTGTCCTCCTCCCAAACATTTACTCACATTTCTTTGGAACCCTTTCAGAGAACTCTCAGATTTACCAGATAGCTTGAAAGATTTAGCTTCCCCTCCTGTTTAAATTCCCTTACAGTTAAGCCCAGTTTGTACCAACTGACTTTTTTAAAAAATAAGATAAAAAGGGAAGCTTTGACCAGGACTCAAGACTCAGAAAACCAAATCATTTGGCGAAAAATGAATTCCAAGCATCTGCCTCCATCGCCAGCTGCATCTTCCTGAGAGCAAGTCACAGAGTTGAAAGCTTGGAGTCCTTTGCCCTGGTCTCAGAATATAACTTCAAGTCTCTCAAGTTTTGCTTTTGAGGCCAGTTCTTGACCTGCAAGTTCTTAAAACCCAATAGCAACCAGACAAAACTCTTGCCCACACTCTGTTTTACCTCAGTATTCACACCTTGCATTCCGGCCTCTTTCTGTCTACAGACTGAACCTTCAGTGTTTGACAAGCAGGGAGTTCTACAGGCAAGGGCTATGATTATACCATGTTGTTGCTTGAGGGAGAAAAGAGAGGGGAGGGAATCCTAAACAAGCAAGGACTGACCAAACAAATTAATAGGCCAGACAAGATTAGAATATGTCTTCCCTGATCCAGCTCAAACACATGTTTGAAAGCCAGATCTTCTACTTTTTCTAATGCGCAGAATGAACAACAGAAAACTTTTAGAATGGTAATAGTAGATTTCACAAATGAATAGTAAAGAGCCCATCTGGGGCAGAAAACATCTTACCAGTCTTTGGAATGCTCCCACACCTTGAAGGGGGTCCCCCTTCTTAAACTTCCAAAGTCCTCAGAAATTATTCAAAAGTGAGAGTATAATGAGGGGAAGCAGCAAACATGCAATCTGATGACTTTTCCCAGTCCTCCCCAACAGAAACCGTCCATAAAGTAAATGACTCTGAGGGTGCAGTTCACCTAGAAAGCACTCATATCAACAACCACCGGCCTTAAAGTGGACATAAATATCAGGTCAGCTTCACAGCCATTTATCCTACTCTCGGGAAAACACACATAAATAAACTGGAAGTGGACACTTCTCCCACCCCAGGGAGGTGATACTGCCCCTAAACTCCAGGCACACTGTTAGGCAGTAAAAGAAAATCAGCCCTTCTCCGGCTGCAAATGACTGGACAGTTTGCAGGAGCCCCAGGCTCTGGAGAGTGCCTCTGTCCCCACATAAGCTTCCTTTCCCTCTCTGCCACTGCCTCTCTCATATCAACCCCTGTCCTTTCTCCTTTGCTTGCTCTTGCTAGCCTCGCCTCCTCTTTTGTGTTTGTTTACTTTGTTGCCGTTTGTTCTTGTTATTTTCTTTTTTTTATGATTTTATTTATTTATTTATTTATTTATTTATTTATTTATTTGAGAGAGAGCACAAGCAGGGGAAGAGGCAGAGGGAGAGGCAGAAGCAGGCTCCCCGCTGAGGAAGGAGCCCAACTTAGGCTCAATCCCCGGACCATGGGATCATAACCTGAGCTGAAGGCAGACACTTAACTGACTGAGCCACCCGGGTGCCCCTGTTCTTGTTATTTTCTATTTTGGTTTTGTTTCCTTGCTTTTTTTAAACAGTTTTTTTAGTTAGGGTGAAATACATATAACATAGTATTTACCATTTTAACCATTCGTAATTATACAGTTCAGAGGTATCAAGTATACTTGGCAATGCTGTATGCCCATCACCACCATGCATCTCCAGAACAATGTATCCCCTCAGCAGACCCTCCACCCCTCCATAGTTGGACGCCCCTTCCCTCCCCAGCCAACATCAAGGTGACCCCGATGTTATTAAGGTAGCATCTCACAGTGCATCATGCTTGTGCCCTGACAACTTCCAATGCATCCCTATGCTTCCGAAGATATTTTTCTAATCACAAAGATTTGACTCCCCCACCAAAAAAAAAAAAAAAAGACGTTTGGAGAACCCTCTCCCCACTATACAAACCTTGCAAGCCCTAAATGCCAAATGCCAAATGAGGGGCCCATGAAGTAGGCCAGACGATGGGGCTGGCCACACTTCTCAAACTTAATTCACGTTGTTAAAATGTAGACCATGACTCAATAGCTTTGGGGAGGGGCTGCTGATAGTGCATTTTTAATGGGCTCCCAGATGATGATGCCCACACCCTGGGGTCCACTGATAGCACTTTTGAGTCTCAAGGGGAGATGTCCCTTCCCGAGAGCCCCCGGTGAGGAAGGCTTCTGAAAGGAGGTGACAGCTGGGCAATAGTTCTCTTGTCTGTGCGGTGCCAAAGGAACGGCCACCTGGGCAGACCCAGGGGACAACCTCACCATGTCACCCTGAGAGGGGAGCATAATTCACCTACCCAGGGGTGGAAGTGGTGGCAGGAAGTCCAAGTACACCCAGCAGGCTGTTTGTGCCACCCGAGGAAAGAGGAACTGACCTTTTTCTCATGGGGAAGTGTATCTTCTCTTCTCCAAACCACAGGCTCCCAAACATACTAGCTCGAGTGAAGTTCCTGCGATGACCACTGGGCGTGGGCCAGCCTCATCTGGCCCCCAGCCCACAGACTACGGCCCCACGGGCCCAGGCCACGCCAAGCAAGGCTGCCATTCCACTGCCCTGCTGCAGGACCCCAGCCTCCCCATCCAGGAGCACAGCCCCACTTGCCTTCCTACACCAGTTCTGTGCCTCTAAGCCCAAGCCAAGGAAGAAAGCTGTGTACACTGACACTTAAATTAGATCCTTGCAATTATCTCTCAATCCTGGCTTGCCCTGCGCTTCTTCATCACTTTTTCTAATAGCTAAAGTTACTCGCCCTCATTTTAAGTACATTGTGCAAAAGGCATAGGCCAACTTCTGATATATTCCCACAAGCAAAATTAAATACCAGTAACATGTGTTTTAGTGAATTGGGTCCCTCAATTTGCATCTTATAATAAGGATGTTATCATACTGGTTTATGGCTCAGCTCTTTAGTTTTTATCTCTCTGGGGCTAGATTCCCCCTCATGAGTTCAATGTAAGTCTATGAACTAATGCAATTTTTAAAACGCTTTTCTTCTGTGTTAACACCCTTATGAGTAAAGAGATTTTACTCCCCAAAGTGTACGGAATGTTTGCATTCACTGGAGGATGGGGCAGGATATTAGCCCTTAGTGATATCCGTGGCTGCTCTTAAATGAAAGGAGTTGAGTCAGTAATCCGGTCTGCCACTGCAAAAAAGCCTTTTTCACCTCTTTGCACTGAGACATAATCTCTGGTGTGTTCATTCCCTTACATTTAGATTAATTATAAAACATTGTCACCAGAATATTAAAGTAATGTTTAATACACAGAAGGGAATAAGGTATTCTGGAAAATGCATAATTTCCCTATGATGATTTTGCCAGTTGCATGCAATATGATCTTTTGATTGCCAGCTATAGAAATATTGTGACTAAGCTTTCACTAGCTTTTTATTTTTGCAACCATCCTGTCATAGCACTTTGAAAACTGTAAGCTTGGCCCATCAAAAAAAAAAAAAAAAAAAAAACCAAGGGTGCCCATGCTAAAGAGTTCTCTCAGCTTGGTTCCAAAAGAGGGTGGTGGAAGGGGAGGGGGAGCAGTGTACAACAGCACCTTCCACTTCACCAGCCCTAACACAGTGGGGTGGTAGAGAAAGGACTGACCCTACCCTCTACACAAGTCAAACACAGGCACACACACACGCACACGCGTGCGCGCACACACACACACACACACACTCCATGTCCCTTGACTAGGGGAAGGTGTCAACATTCCTAAATGGAAATCCCAAGTCCTTTTGCTTGCTTCAGATTTTCCAAGCTCTACTGCAGCCACACACCCAGGAGGCATGGTCTAAATCAACACAGAACAGCAGCAGGTGGAATGTTCCTAGCTGGCAGTGGCTGAAATGGGACCAACACACTCCTTGGAGGACCACTCCTGGGGATTGGTTACCTCAGCCATCTCCCTCTAGGTCACTGGGCTCAGTCCTTGGCTGTGCTGGTTAACAACCAGGTGTCGTTACCAGCGGAGGGCTCCTGTCCTTCGAGCTCTCACTCCAGGTCTCTGCAGGTGGAACTTTTCCACTTAAATCATAATTTTTTTAATAATAATAATAATAATGGCAGCAGAAGGGGCACTCCAGCCCCCTTTCCTTCCCATAAGCACTCACTGGCAAGGTGGTGGCCCCATTCCTCTGTCACACTACCAAGAATGCTGGTACAATTCTTTCAGCTTTTTAAAACTGGAATTAATCTTTAAATATGTGTTCTATTTATCCATGCCACCTAACAGCAATACGCCCAACACCTGTCATCTTGTTTCCATTCTCTTCAAGGCTTGCCTCTCTGGCCTCCACCCTCTGCTCTTCAAAAATATACTGGATGTATATATGAAAAACTAAGCCCTCTCACCCCAAAAGGCTCAGAGTCTGGAGGCTTAATTACCTCTCCATTTGCAACACAGAGGCCCCCTGGGTCAGAATTAAATGTGATTTCCAGTAGGAGAGGGGATAGGTTTACTCCACTCCTGCCCATCCCACATCTGTTCTGCAGACACAATGACTCCTTAGGCCAGGAGAGGATAAACGAACCTTCTCTAGTCCAGTTTTGTAGCCTTTACCTTTAACGCCTGGAGAAGAAGAGTGAGGGGTCAGAGTGAATACAGTTTCTGAAGATAAGATTCTAGAAACCAGGGGGTGCTGAATATCAAAGATCAAAGCCCAATAATGTCCTTGAGATCAACACAGTCATAGATGAGGCATGTTTTCCTGTCTGGCTGTGTGCATACTGGTAGCATACACAAGACATGAATATGCATATGTTATAAATAGGTGTATACATAAGAAATTAGAAGTGTAACTGTGCGTATATACAGCCTTCCTATACATACACCATACTTCTGACTCGTGGGAAAAATGAAAAGAATGATTACGTGAAACTATTACATTAAACACCTGCATTACAACTACTACATTAAACATTTAAATATATTATATGGACACTTGCATTTCCTAACTAAGTATACAGTAGACCCCCTTATCCATGGAGGATACATTCCAAGACCCCTAGTGGATGCCTGAAACCACAGTTAGTACCAAACCCTATTATACTATGGTCTTTTTCTATACATACATACCTGCAGTAAAGTCTAATTTATAAATTAGGCACAGTAAGACATTAACAACAAAAACTAATAATAAAATAAAATAATTATAAAAATATACAGGCATACCTCGTTTTACTGTGCTTTGCTTTATTGCACTTCACAGATACTTGTTTTTTACAAATGGAAGGTCTGTGGTAACCCGGCGCGGAGCAAGTCTATCAGTGCCATTTTTCCAACAGCATTTGCTCACTTCATGCCTATGTCACATTTTAGTAATCTCACAACATTTCAAACTTTTCCATTATCATTTGCTATGGTGATCTGTGACCAGCGATGATGACTCCCCAAAAGCTCAGATGACGGTTAGCATTGTTTAGCGATAAAGTATTTTTTACTTAAGCTATGAACTTTTTTAGACATCACACTACTGCACACTTAATAGACTGCATAGTGTGAACATAACTTATATATGCACGAGAAAACAAAAAAAAATTCATTTAACCCGCCGTATGGCGATATTCGCTTTACCGCAGTGCTCTGGAACCAAACCGCAGTATCTCCGAGGTATGCCTGCACTGTATTAAAGTTATGTGAACACGGTCTATTTGAAAATCTCTTACGTACCGTACTCACCCTTCTTCTTCGGAGGATGTGAGATGGCAAAATGTCGGCATGATGAGATGACGTCAGTGAATGACGCAGGGGAGTGACGCCGGGGAATGGCGCAGGCGTCGTCCTGACGTAGCGCTGGCTGCTATGGCGCTTCCCACCGTGAGTGAGAAGGAGCACCCGCTTAGTGACCGTGGTTGCCAATGGGCACCTGAAACTGAGGAAAGCAAAATTGCAGATGAGGAGGGGGCTTCTTTCTGTGACTTTCAGTGATAATCTGCTGAAGTGTGAATTGAGCCATAGAAGAGGGGGAGCGTAGCTAGAGAAGGGAGCTTTGTCTTCTCCACAGAATTCATCTCCCAGAGACCTTTTTTTCCCTCCCTGTCCCACGTCAAGGTCTATAGGGAATATTTAACTTTTTCAGTTATACTTTATTTCGGTGGGAGGGAAATACGAGCCATACCCGTCATGTCAAAGTGTTTTCGCACCTCAGGGGAATGTTTCCACGTGTGCTGAACCCCTTGGGGCGGCTCCCAGCCACTCACTCATGCCTGATATTTAGCTTGTATTTACATCTTTGACAATCCTCCTGAGAACTGGCGCCAGCACTGGGGCTTGTGGCTATGGACAGGTCACAGGGGTGAGGAGGAGGAGGTTCGAGGGGAAACTCAAGAGTAAAATGGAGAGTTTGCAACCCAGTGTCAAAAACGAATTCTTTGTGTGCCTTAAATGTCCTGATTTATGACCCTGGACAGTCATAGACCAATCGTGCTTCCAGGGAGAACAGAATGGTAGCCAGGGGGAAGGGAGGTGTGGAAGGATACCAGATCATATGACTGCCATACAATAATACAAAGGTCTCTTTTTTTTGAAATTTAAGCTCCAAGAGAGTAAAGCCCTAGCCTGCTCAGCCTCACTTTGGTGCAGAGAACATTTCTCTGATTCTGCGTAAACATGCTTGCTTACCTTCACTTCATGCCTTCATTATGAAATTCATCTAGTGCTGTGGCCAAATGACAATAAAATCGTATTATTGCAGTACCTGGCATGTATCAACAAGCATATTGCAAAGAAAAAAGCAACATAATTCAACTTTTACAAATAGTCAAAATAATAAAAAAAAAAAATCTTTAATCTTTCCCCCTCAAATAAAGGAAATCCCTGGAGCCCACTGAACTACAAAACTCTTATAGTTTTCTGTTCATTTTCCACTTAACTTTATCATTGTGCTTGAGACTTTCTGCTAAAGTGTTAAATGCCTGATGAGATGAGATGTTTTCCCTTCCTACTGTAAAAAGAGTTCATCTCTAGGAAACTGAGTGGTTTGGGCCTCAAGGTCTTTATCTTTAGGGTCTTCATTGTGTGGGCTTCTAACAACCGTCACATAAGGAAGATCTTTTGTCAGCTCTCCATAGGCATTCTGGGATGGATCTAGACCAGGGTAAATGGGGAATTTAGATATACCATCAAATAATGGCATCCTTGCGTGCTTGCATGCAGTGAAGATGACTACATAGCTTGACCCAAATACTATCCTCATGGCAGAGTCCTCCCTCCAGGAAATTGGCAACCTTGAACCTTGAAGGTTCAAGGACCAGCCTCCTGTTGGTCTCTTGGTCACCTTTGAGTTCCCCTTCAATCCATTCCATACTCTGCTATACTCTTCCTAAAATCTTTTCTATGGACACGATTTTGAAAAACTTTTTATTGACTATGGTACAGGCCCCATCACCTATCATTAAAGAGCCTCCATAATTGGTTCCAAATTAGTTTCTAAGTTTACCTTCCATTATATCCATAAATAAACCTTTTCCTGCCACAGTGATCTAGCCCCTGCCCTCCACACACCACAGGACTGCCTTGAACTGGTTTGCCCTCATCCTTTCTCTTTATGGTCCAAATTCTAGCCTGCCTTTGATGACCAACTAAAAGCCCAGCATCTTTGTGGGCCCCAGAGAAATCCTCTTCCTTCAGATTCCTATAGTTTGTATCTCTCACTTCTGAATTAATCCTATTGCACCCTTTCATTGTTAATGACCTGCTTTTATGCTTATAATTTTGCCCTCTTAATGGGACTGACTATATTCCCTTTGAGGACAGGGCTTGAGTCTTAAACTTCTTGATAGTTGCCCAGAGTGCCTAGAACACCACCTTGTACGCTGTAGGTGGGGAAAACGAATTTGGCTTATGCTGATGTTCTGAAAGAGATCACAGGACTGCACATAGGAGAAGTAAAGATTTCTTTGTCATGTTTCATTTAGAATGAATTAGCAGCAGGTAACCAGTGACAGGTCAGCCCAGAGAGTGGAAATACATAGATTTATCCTTTATATAAGATATACACACAGGATATACAGGATATAGTAACACTTATCTTCCATCCACAGGACAAGAAACTGTGTTTCTATAGCTACTCTCCTTCTAAATTACCTGCTGTTATTATTTTTTTAAGATTTTATTTATTTATTTGAGAGAGAGAATGAGATAGAGAGAGAGAGAGAGGGTGAGAGAGGGGAGGGTCAGGGGGAGAAGCAGACTCCCTGCTGAGCAGGGAGCCAGATGCAGGACTCGATCCCGGAACTCCAGGATCATGACCTGAGCCGAAGGCAGTTGCTTAACCAATTGAGCCACCCAGGCGCCCCTGCTGTTATTTACCAGAAGGACTGGACCAGCTACACGAGGAAACATCAGTGTATACTCATCCCCGTCATTTGAAAAATAACTTTTAACTATGTCCTACTCATAAGGTATAAAGAATAACATTCCCATTCATTTGGAAGTGCTGAAGCCCCTGGCCTGTTGTCTACTTTGGCAAAGTGAATCATATATTAGCATTTAAAAAGGCCCACTGTTCTCACCACTGTCAACTTAACTAGTTTTTCAGTAGGATTCTAATTAATTTCGTTCTCAACTGGTGGCAATTTCTGACGGGCAGTAACTGTGCCCTTTACCTCTTTGCCTCTTTTCCCCAGCACTTAGCTCAGTAGGTTGCATATAGCAGGGACCTAATAAATATTTGTTGATTGAACAAACGAATGAGCCTTACTGCGGATGGAGAAGATGCATGAGTGAATTTCTCAGGTATGGTTCACAGAATCAAACTGGTCCTCCCAGCGCCAAGGACAGACAGAAATGCAAGCGCTGTGAGAAATACTGACACCAACCTTAGTCGGTGGTTAACAAGACCAGAACCCTGAAGGCAACACCACTATGAGTATGCTTTCTAATCAGTTTAATTAGCCCTGCACTGTTGTCACTGTTTTTCATAGGGGATCCTCCACGGCGGCATTACATATGATGACAAAATTCTACAATGAGACAGAACCTGGAAGTCTAAATACGTAGAGGTTAAGAGTGAGGATTCTGGAGTCATATCATGGCAGTGCCAGGAGTTTAACCTTGGATATGTCCCGCGGTCTCTCTTGGCTTTGGTAAAATGGAATAATGACAGTAACTACCCCCATAAGATGGTTATGAAGAAGAAATAAGAACATGCACGGAAAACTCATCCCTATGCCCAGAACATAGTAAATTCTGGATAAGCATTGGCTAATTTTATTGTTTTTATTTTAACCTATATTTTGCTTTTTACCAAACTCCAGGCAGTTGGCCAGCTGAAAAGGGTTCGGTGTTCAATAGCGATCACATTTCAGACCTGTCCTGGCTCTCGGTCTTCAGGCAGCAGATGTGTGGTGCTTTGCCACCTTCAGGGAGGTGCACAAGGCCCTCCAGGGCCACCCACCAGCAGCGCAAGTTGCAGAGGGGAACCACCAACCTTCAGGTGTACCAAAGTGATAAAATGCACCCTGAGCACTGCACATGTAACCATTTCAAAAATGTGATGACAGCTTTAGATCCCAAACAAAAATCGCTACAGCTTTTTTTTTTCTGTGCCATAAAGTTATAAAGAAAACGGGTTTACTAACTAAAAACAAAGAAAAGCCCACCTTTAAGATGGACCCCAACCCCACTTGCCTATAGTCATCAAGACTGGATGTCATCATCCCCACCCCTACCCAGAGTCCGGAGCATACGGGTGGCTCATAGAACTGTGACTGTTGTGCCCCGCTGGGTCGTAGGAGGCAGAAAGCAGGGAGTGCCCTTCCTTTTTTTAGAGGGAGGAATGGGCCCCGTATAAGGTCAAGTGCAGAGAGAGGGGACACCAGGTGGGTGAGCATGGCAACGATAAAGCCAGGATCACCGTCCAGAGATGCTGACTCAGAGATTGGCACCATTCGCTGGCCTGGACCATAACGCCCAGGAGTCCATCCACGGTACATCATCCCAAAGGACCTGAAAAATAAAAAGAACTCCACAAATAAGGCGTTAGAGGCTACAGGCAAATCCACGCAAAGGGGACCGCTTTAAAGGGAAATCTCTTGTGTTCAGAGTTCTGAGCTTTGAGTGAATTTCTGAGGAGGAGGATTTGCATTTTGGTTTTTCCCCTTCGCGTGGTGAGGCAAGCAACAGGTGAGCACCCGGGCACTTGGAAACAGGGGTGTGAGCAACTCTGCAAACCTCAGAGCCCGTAGGAAGGTGATCTCCGCGTTCCTCTCAGCAGGCTTTCTCTGTGTCTGAGGAGAGAGGACAAGTCAACCCGGAGAGAGGAGCGGAAGGGACCCCGATGTCAGCAGAAGTTGCTGGTAGGCAGTGCCAGTTCGGGAAATTCAAGGGACTATATCGCCAGGGGGGAAAAAATCAGGCAAATTAGTTCCTCTCAGACCATCTTCAACAGGAATATTTGATTGGCTGTAGCTCTGTGAGACGTCCCGCTGTCCCGCTCCTATTTCAGGGATGACTTTGTTGCTGCCCACAACTGCAGCCCCATCAGGCCCGGGGACATTCGGAGTCAACCCCTGTCCATTCAAAGAAGGGAATGCGAATCAAAGGATGGCTGGCGAGAAAAGAAATGGCGGCAGAAGACCTGAAGGCAGCAGATCTAATAAAGGGTGAGGCGGGATTTGTACATCTCTGAACAGAGGCAGGAACCCCTGATCGAAGGAAGGGGCAAGTGGGTAGGATTTCATCTTGCACAGAAAAGAACGCGTGGCCTAACTAGCATGTGAAGGCAAATAATCCTCACCACACAGAGTTGTATACCCGTTCAGTCGATCCTCCCTGCCGTTCGTTGCTGTTACACCACCTTTGAACTCAAAATTAAATATCCCCAGTAACAAGATTCAGGTCATGCTATTGGCTATTTGGATTCTCTAACAGGATGTGATGCGGCCTTGAAATTCAAATTAAGTGGGTGTTTCTCTTAAATTCTGTCTAGAGAATGGAACAGATTGTGGAATCTATTTAAGTCATTCGAGATGAATTTGGTTTGATGAGTAGCTCTTTTTTATGCCCTTTTAACTTTAAAAGCTGTCTCGCAGCAATTCTGGGTCCCTAAGTTTATTTCTACCATTGGAGGGGTGAATTAAAGGAGGAATGCTTTCAGGTAGTGACCTAAATGTTCTCTGCCATCGGGATGCTGCTTAGAAACCCTTGAAATATGGGACATGCTCACATGCTCCCCACCAGGACTGGCACCACAACAAGCTTTTGATTTTATTCTTAAAACCTTCCGTAATGCACACTTTTCTGCCGCTCTTGCTTCTGAATTTAGTAGGTCACAAGGGAGAGATTTGCCGCTTGAATTCCTTTGCACGGGAGCTGGAGACTTGAGTTCCAATTCTGACTCAACCACTAACTGTGTGATTTCGAGCTTGGCTCTCACTTTTTTTTTTTTCCCCAAGCTGTGTGACCTTAGATCCTTTGCTTAATCTTTGGGACTCTGCTGCCCCGATCTGTAAAATGGATGATTGCTGTGGTTCCTTTCTGCTATAGTCGGTTCTTGGCCCACCTTTCTAGAATCTCTAGGAAAGTTGATTCTATCATATCTATAAAAGTGTTCTATAAGCCTTAGGTATTTTCTGGGAGCATTCTTAAAAATATAAAGCCAGGGGGAAAAGTAATGTGATTTAACAAGAAGGTATCTTAATTACACTAAGATAGGAAGGAAAACGATTACGTTTCTGGATTTTGCTGGAAGTGTGAAGTACTTTGTCTTAATGTAACCCTGGGGGAGTGCAAACTGAGGAGTGCTGTCTCTGCTAGAGACTCAGAGAAAAGAAATAGCATTATTGTTTCCCTGTTGGTTAAGAACTCAGACAGAATGAATCCTTGAAGAAGGAAGGTGTGCTTGCAACATTCGTTGTTTCTGAAATTCCAATTCAACTTCATATTGACTTCACAGCCAGTATGTAAATTCCTCGAATCTGTTTCCTCACGCTATATCCCAAAAGAAGCCAAAGCTATATGGCATGGAAGAAGAGAAACAACAGCCTACAAAATACTTCAATTCTTTTTTTTTTTTAAGATTTTATCCATTTATTTGACAGAGAGAAAGAGAGCACAAGCAGGGGGAGTGGCAGGCAGAGCGAGAAGCAGGCTCCCCACTGAGCAAGGAGCCCGACACAGAACTCTATCCCACGGCCCTGGGACCACGACCCAAGCTGAGGTAAGAGCTCAACCAACCGAGCCACCCAGGTGTCCTCAAAATACTTCAATTCTGATGCTCTCTACCACCACTTCCTGGAGACACTGATTCTTGATAGAATTCTTGATAGAAATAAACATTACTGTAGAAGGGAAACATGTTAATATTGATAATCATCTTCTTCAACATTAATCTCAACTAGCCCTCAAAAAAAGGAAAATCGTGTCAGTGCACACAATACTTGAAAGATATTCTTCACCTTTTGCAAGGCTTGACTCTAATACGAAAGTTGTTGAAAACTCCAAGCAAAAATACCAGGGAAACATTCTGCCAAGGTTTGGGGCACTCGGTTAGACCTCAGTAGAATCCAAGTTTGCTTGCCTTGCCTAAATTTTTCTTTAAACTACCACCAGTTTTTGCAGGAGCTGCTAAGTCTCTGCCATCATGGATTCAGAAGTCTAACTAGACTTTTTTGTTTAGTGTGACAATCTGGACAGACCACAAAATTAATGTTCATAGACCAGGCTTGGGAGGGTAAGAACAATGTCCCATGTCTGGTCCCCACCCTCCCGAACACCCGAGACTGTGTCCTCTAATCCATGCTCAGTACATGCTGGGCAACCAATTAATCTCTCTGCAATTTGAAGTTTCACTCTCAGGAGAGGGCACAGTGAGGACTCCAGTCAGATTTGTCAGTCCCTTCTTTGGCTTCCACCATTCACGGATAGCCACGACCTTGACATATCGCATAGGGAGATGTCTTCCCAAATCATCAATCCTGTGTGGATTTTTCAAAAGTTCTAGCCCTAGCACAACACCATCATTTCATAATGAATTTCATAAATGAACTTTTATTCTCTTCCAACTGAAAAAGATATGGTAGAAAGAGATGGTCTTTTCTTTTTTTTTTAATGAGACGTCTTTTTCTTTCCCCAAAAGGGGGAGGAAGAAAAGATATCCCTTACCCACGCCCTCTCTCCTCCCCCACCCCCTCAAAAAAACAAAAATCCCACTTCTAGAGATAGCCATGTATTTATAACGGATCCAATTATTTACAATTATCCAATAATTTATAATTACCCATTTACTTTCTGACTCCAAGAAGAAAAAAGAGATAGAGGCAGAAACGTAGACCAGAAATGAAAGTGTAGTGAACACCAAGTGCAGTTACCAACCAAGGCTGACGTTGTCCAAAAGAATCTTGATTGTTTGTTCTATCTCAGTCGGGTCTCCCTTTGGAAATGGTGTCACTTTTTGGAAGTATCAGCATGGAGCTCAGCACATTCAGAGAGGATGCTGTCACAGAATCCCTACTGGTCTCAGGTTTCAACAACACAAAGGCAGAGCATGGGGCAGGGAGGGTGTTTCTCCAGGAAATAACTCTTGTCTGGAAGCCCCATCCCACCTAGGTGAGAGGAAAAACTCATCCAGGCCACCTAGTCAATCAGGGTTGTTTATCTTTTGTGGAAAAGACACTGGGAAAAGACAGCAAGGAGGGACCCTTGCTCCAACCTCCTCCTGCAGTGCCCACGGCTATTGGTAGGAAGGGACAATTTTGCATGCCCTGACCTATGGACATCCTTGATCTGTGTGTGTGTGTCTGTCATACGTGTGTGCGTTTATGAACATTTATGGCTTGTGTGCTAACAAAGGGAGACACTCTCTTTGATCAGTTATAGAGTTCAGTGAAATCAGCTCTGGACTAGACACCAGAACACCTGGCTTCCCTCCCTCCCTCTCATTGTCCTTGCCTGCGGCAAGCCCTTAACCCTGGTGAGCCTCAGTCTCCTCACCCACAAAGTGGAAGTTGTGAGATCGGTCCTGACGATGGTCAGATGAAATAATGTTCATGAAAGCACTGTATAAAGTAGAAGGCAGTACACTACTGTAAGAAGTCATTATTTATGATGAATAAGCAGGAAAGAATCCAGATGCCAATTATTTTGCTATCTTCTCGCTAGGCTAGGTAATCTAGCCAGAGGGTAGTGAGTGGGTAAGATTTTCCCCACTTACGTTCACAGCCAATATGTAAATCTATAATACACAGGTGTCTGAGTTCTATTATTTATAAACCTATTTTAATATGCTATATTGTTTCTAGTTCTCTTCTGGTTCTCCAGGCAATAGAAAACACCGAATTGAGAAAAGTTCTTTGTAAATTAACTGGACCAGAAGGGATTTTATTCACCTGTTTGTAGACCTAATTTATTTGTGTCACTAATTTCTGAGGAATGGACGCCACAATCGTAACTGTGTGTTCTGATGTGAACCTCCTTCCTCCCACAGTTCCCTCCCCTGCCATATAAAATCTGCCCCAAATTTCCTGATACAAGTAATGTAAGTAATAAAGAAGTTTTATGTGTGTTTGTTTGTCTGTATTAAGATATATTTGCTAAAGGTTTGGGAACCTAAAATTAGAATATTTAATAAGCCACTATTGACATTTATCACCTTCTTTGGGATTTACCACTAACCCAGTGACGTTATCTTTCTTGAGCTAAATTAAAAGACAAATTCAAATCCTGCTTGGTAGCCACCAAAAGCATATATTTGAAAAACAGAATTCAGCATGCCATATTATGCATTATTTAATGGTATGCAAATTATAAGTCAGACAGTTAGGAAAACCACACTTCAGCATTAATAAACACCAACACTACTACTACATTAATTATGATATTGCTATGATTTATTCCCAAGTTTTGCATTTTGATTCTCCTTGAAAATTTATGCCATCTGATAAGCAGTAACCTCTTTCCCCTCCTACACCTCCTACCCATTCCTCAAATCCGTTCCTCCTACCCACCCAATGGACGTCTGCAGGAAACGGGTACAGAAATACAAAGTCATAAGCAGCGGCATTGTCTTATAAGCATTAATAATTAAAGAACAAGCAAACACCACCTAAAGCTCCAACATTTATTGTGTCAATGTTAAGCACACTTTTTAAAAGACAACATAGAATGTATAGAAACAAGGGGTTGGGGGTCTCATGCTCATTTCCACAATACGGGTAATTAGGTTGGCTGGTTTTTAAAAGGGCCAGGACGCCGCTCAGGACAGCGATGGTCCAGGGGCCCTCTGTAATGGGACTGATTCACTGTTCCAATGTGGGTCTGTTTTTTTGTTTTTACTTTTTATTAAAAAATATAAATAAAATGGCACTGCAGGCCCGGGCAGGAAGGACTCTGCAGGACTCTGTCTTCGCACAACGGCTTCTTGGAGGCTACTGTCAGAAAACATCACAAACTAGCAGGATGACAGACCACGCAGATGTCGACTGGGCGGCTCGCGTCCACCCCGCCCCTGGGGGCTTCAAATTTTCTCAGAACTTAAGGGCTCTCGAGCTTCCATCCGAAAACTGCCACACATCTTGAGCTCTCTGGGTACTACGCCGAATGGGGGTGTGTGAAGAACCTAGAAAGAGGTTGGAGACAGAGGAGGGGAAAAAAAAAGTACAGGTGTGACTTGGCCCAGTGATTTTCTGTTCTCTAACTAGCTTTTTAAAACTATAACTTAAATCCACCACAGGTTGAGCCACTGGCATCTTAAACATGATTTCAAACTCAGTCCCCTCCCCCCACATCTCTGACCTCTGAGTGCCTTTCCCATGCCTCCCTCCCTGCCTTCCCCCGCCAGGGACCCAGACCCGCTACCCGCTCATATGATAGTCCTAATAAACTGGGGACACACCTGGAAGGAAACACTTTCCCTTATGACTGAGAAAACTGAGTAGGAAACAGTCCTTTGGTTGAGGAGAACAGGGGAGGGAGGGGGGCAGGGGGACATTTCCTTAAAATAATAATAAAATTATAAAGAAACAGAAACTCAAAATTGATGTAAAAGCAGCACAACGAAAACATGAAATGTCATCAAGTTCAACGTCAAAGCAGCCAACGATTTACAAGAGGCGAACAAATCTCTGAAGAGGAAACCAGAAACCCAAAATAGTTGCTCCCAAATTGCACCAAAAACTGCCTGTAGTTTCTTTCAAACATGCAGTTTTCTTTTCCTTTTTTTCTTTTTGGTAAGGGGGAAAGGCAATGGTGAAGGGAAGAAGGGAGTGGTTATTTTCCTCCGGGGTTCCTCCCTTGCTGTGTACATTGACTTGAAGCAGCAGAACTGGGAGTCCGGATGTGCCGAGGAAGAGGGCTACCACTGTGGCATTCCAGGGCTCGTTGCCATGGCGACCCGAAGCAGGGGCCTGGGGCCTCCTCTTCCCCGACTTGGCGCCGCAGGAGGCCCAGGGTCTGGAGCTCAGCTGCTCTCCCGAATTCCCCCTGCGCAGTGGAGACCTGGACTGAGGGGCCTCCTGTGTCCAGGTGGGTTCTGGGGAACCCCGTTCCCAGTCCAGCCCTGTCACTGTCGTTGAGGCCCCTCTAGCTGATAACCCCATCAAACCCCTTTGTCCGACCTGCTACCAGTACTGAAAACCCTAACAGACAAAATACAGCCTGGGCATGTACCCCGCTCACCGTTATTGAAAAGCACAGCACAACCCCCTATGGGTTTGGGGGTGGGGGAGTGGATGCTGCGTTAGAGGATTGACTTGGGGGAAATCGTTTAATTTGCCTTTTCTGCTGAATCACAAGGACCTGATATCCGCTCCCTTTAAGTAGTCTTTGCCACTTTACAGAAAGAAAAAACAGTATTTGGATCAACCATTGGAGTTGTGTTCAGGCAAGTTTCAGTTCTTAAGTACAATGACCCACGTGAACTGAACTGGTCTCCTTTCCCGTTTGAAAGGGAGGAATTAATTGCATCCCATGACCATAGATGACACTGGGAAACAGAGAGAGAGAGAGAAACAGACCCATCCCCCTAAAGGCTGATTCACTGGCCATGTGTTGTACTAAATGAAACAGAGGGCTAATGGGATAACAAGATGACAGCAAGCAAAAGCGCACACCCAACAACCCATGTCTACCATTTGCAGCTATAGCAGCCCTGAAATAAATGTACATAATCCCAATTCTGGCTATGTGTCCTGATGTCCATTTCTCTAAACATGGGTTCATTTATTCTTAATTGGGAAAGCTGCAGGGCCTTAGGAGACACTTAGGAAAATTTGCTAAATGCCTCATGCCTTTTTAAAAAGTTAACAGTCTTTTAAAGAACATTTTTCCAAGCAGGTTTAAAGAACACTGCCAATCCCATCCTCACACTGGCAAAACTCCCACATTTCTTTTTCTTTCTTTCTTTCTTTTTTTTTTTTTTTTTAATGGGAAGTTGTCTGAAAAAAGAAAAGAGAATGGGATGGGTACATTCTTGAACACACCAGGCCCGGGAACAATGGAGTAACAGAATCATAATGAAGAACACACGACTACAACACAGTCATAAGAAATCATGTTTGTGTGTGCGTACAGAGGGCGAAAGAGGTTTAAAAAAAAAAAAAAAAGAAAACACCGTATTTCCTCCCTCATGCTCTGAGAGTAAAGTGTTCAAAGCAGGACAGGATGGGGCCTGAGGCTCCTCAACTCCTTCTCAGGAAAGCCTGAAATATCCCAGTACCTTTTAACAAACTTAGTGTCTGCGAATAAACCACCTCATTTCCTTATTGCTCCAAATGAAATGATATCTGACCCCCACTGCCACTTCCTTTCAAATTCTCACTTCAAGCATTATGAACATATACAGTACGTACTCATTACATATACAAAAATGGTATTTAAATAAACAGTTCTATCACAGAAGGCCCTGGGAAAAATTCAACTATTTCACACTTCCTGCCAAGGCTGGTACAAATGAAGAACCAAGTGTTCACCCCACTTCTCAGCCACCTTTAAAATGTATTGGCTTCAGTCCTTTTGTAGGTCCTAAACAAAGAGAAGATGGGAAACGGTCTCAGGATAGAGGTAGTCCATGCACTGGAAGGGTTTCTAAGTTAAAATCTGTGAGAAGTAGTATTTGCTGTCCTCCTGTTTATTAAGTTGTTCTCCAAATGAAGATAGAAGGGAACATTTAAGCGTTAAGAGTTCACGTATGTAGAGGACATTGCATCAACACATCAGGGGTATCACATAAACTGGAGAATTCTGAAAAACGTTAATATCCTTCGTATTTCCTCATTTAAAAAAAATATCATGAATTTATCCTCAGTTGGAAATGTTTTTTGTTATTTTGCATTAAGATTTTTAATTTTGGGGTTCCGGATACAGGTGCCATTTTTAAGTTATATTCCTGTTGCCTAGGTTTTCAGGCTCCTATTGTTCACTCAGCTTCAGAAATAAGATTTTATGAGAGGGCTTCAATAAGTCAGAAGACTAAGTACCCTGAAGAACGTGTCTCCCGGTAAATTTATTTAACTTTGGGACCATGTAAATCAAACATAATCCGTGATTTATCACCAGATGCTTGCACCCCTCCCCATTCCCCATTTAAGAAATTTGAACATACAAGTAAGTATACAGTATCCACCATTAATTCTGTCTGTCAGGATACAAAACCTAATTATGCTAAGAGCATCATATACTGAAAAATTAAAACGAACACTGTATACAAAACCTGCACAGCTGCACTCATAGCTCCTAATAAAAGAGTAATAGGGGACACACATCAGTTTTATGGACATTTGATATGGTGGAGCAGAAGTCACCACATCTAAAACTGGCATGGCCCTGGGGAATATTTCTACCTTGCATAGTATTCTGGATTCAGTTGTGAAGTAACCTAATTCAAAACACAAATATCGCCTCTCAGTTCACTGCCAATTACCAAGTCCTGCAAAATACGTCCATCTCATCCCAGCTCCTATACCCAGCCCCAAATCCTCTCGTATGGGATTCCTCTCTGCCTTCACTCCCTGCTTCCCACCCAAACTGGCTTTAAAAAAATATACCTACTTTCTGTGTATTTTAAAAGGATAAAACTATTCTTGCCTCAGATAAAAGGCATTACATGAAAAGGCCACCTCACAGGCACCAGGGCATAAGACCTAAGCAACAAAAATGCTACCACAAGACAACAGAACAGCTTTTGTTTTGGTTTTTACAAAAAGAAGAACAACGTTGTAACCATTCATCTACACTGGGAACAGGGAGACAGTATCACAGAAGTATGTGTTTTAATAAAGCAAATAGATGCTGCAGCATGCAGTATTTGTAAAACTGACAACACAGATTTCTAAGGAGGGGTTTTTATAAGGGACCTAACCTGCTTTCCAAAGACTATGTTTCATTTCATAAATCTGTTGGTTGGGCAAAAGATCACTGAAGGGTATTCCCTCCCCCGCCCCCGGCCATTTGCTATCAGCCAGGAACACACTATAAAAACACCTAAAAGATCTGTCCCATCTCTGGTCCCTAGGACCTCAGAAGCACAAGGCAAACCACCATCCATCTCAGGAAATCAGTGGCTGATTCCAGAGATTCTTGCCACATCTGGCTAAACTACTGGTTACTTCTCTCTCTCTCTCTGTTAACCTGATGCTTTTGTTTCTGGATTTTTATGGGGAGGGTGGGGTTATTTTTGGTATGAAGAAAGACTCATATGGAAACGAAAGAGCTGATTTTTTACATTATGTTCTAAGATAGGGCAGGGAAGGGAGAATAGAAAAGAACTTTCAGACAACAAGAACAGCAAAAAATCCAAAGGAAATAAAAGTTTAAGATGCTATTACCAGTAAATTTTTCATTTATATCTGAATAGATTATCGTTAAGAGATGAAGGGAAAGTTTTTAACATCAGACTGAAAACACTTTCCATTTCTTGAAAATTATTCTAGAACTATAAAATCTAAAAACTATTTCCATGTTTTGAGATATGTCTATATTAATAGAGTAGAGTATATATACACCTTAGGGTATAATACACGCATCAAAATGCCCATAGAAATAATCCTGAAAAAGACTGACTGGCCTTCTCTTAAAACCTGTTATTTTCTTGAAAGTAATTTACAGAGTGTGTCAAATGAGGACACAAGAAGCTTACGTTGTGTACTTTAATTTTTTTTATTTTTTTCAATAAAGGGACAAAATGGGTGTATGAACAGGTTAATGCAGACAACTGCCAAAAAAACACAGACAGTGGTTTTTCCAATAGAACTTAACAAAGACCAGAAACAAATACAATAAAAAGCCAGGTTGTAATGACCTTTGGTCATCCAAATAAAAAAAAATAAAAACAAAGAAAAATAAAAGATCAAATTAGGTGCCTCTGTTTTGAACAGGGCACGTAAGCAATAATAAATAGTGACTCCCATAGTAAAAGATAAAATTTCAAGTTACGACAAACAGCTTTCATTACAGGAATAGAAAAGGCCAATAACAAAATATTCTGCATTGCCATTTACAAAAAAGTATTGACTAAAGCGGGCTTTCTCTTTAATATGCTTTGCATATGAAATTCTCTCCAATCTAAATATAAAGCACCATTTAGTTTTTGGCAATGAAAAAAACTGCAAAACATTGTTTTTGTTTTTTTTTTCCTTTTTTTTCTTTCTTTCTTTTACTGCGTATGAAGGTAAGATGCTGGAATGTAGGGTGATAGAAGGAAAGGGACAAAAAGCACACTACATAACAAACCAACGTTATTAGCTTGCAGTACTGCATACAGTATGGCAGCAGGAAAAAGGAACAAAAAAGGATATGTACAACCCCTATGACAGCCATCCGTGTGACATTCTAGCAGGCTCCCCCAAACCGCCATTATATGGCTTCTCATCTGTACAATGTCACACTTTTTTGTTTGTCTCTTTTTGTTTTTTGAAGCATACAAATAATTTGCACTATATTATCCTGCCAAATTAAAAAAATATACTGTGGCAGCCTGTCTTTTTTTTTTTCCACTACCAAAAAAGGTACATTGATACCTTTTAAGAGAACAAGCAACAGTTAAAAATACAAGCTTCAATATAAATACTATAGTGCCTAACACTAGATGAACATTTAATTCAAATACCATTCTAGAAATACAGAAAAAAGACCATAAATGTGTTTTAGCATAGGAATCAACATGAGTGTGCATTTTCCTATATTTAAGTACTATATAATCTTAAACCTTTCCCCAATGTATGTTTTTTTACAACCTGAAGAGCGGTGTGTATCCAAGGCATAGAATTTCCACTACCATTTTTAAATGGATAACAAGTCTTGTAACACCACCAAGACAATGGAACCCTAAAATGCAGTTCCCCCCTAAACATAATGAAGTGTTTTTTAAAAAAATTTTTTTCTTAACATTTATATTTAAAAAAGTTTTGTACAAAAAAATCCTTGCACTGTAGAAGCGAAAGCAATCATTCATTTCTATGTTAAGTGTATTCTGTTTTCCATTCACAGCGCTTGCAATGTTGAGTCCGAGTAAGTAAGCTCATTAGTCAAGTAAATGGCTGGCAAAGGTTTTTTTTAGTTTTTTTTTTTTTTTAAATGTTCATCAATGAGATTGTGTTCAATTTTTTTTTTCAGCATTCTTGCAACTTTTCCCTTAAGTATAGACCTGTAAACTGGGAAAATTGTACAGTGCACTTAATTGTCCTATCTGAGCAGGTTTATTTTATACTCAACCTCTGTATCTCTGATTAGAGAAAAGATACAGATATTACAGGCAGAGTCAAGTGCTATTTGAACACCAACTGGGGCAGATGCTAGCTTAATAAAAAAGAAAAAATTAAAAAAATAAAATAAAAACAATGAATCCTCTTCCATGTTAACACAAATAGCACACAGTGTATGGAAAAGAAATGAAGTACAACTTTTAGGGAGCACAGACATATATACTGCTACTCTTAAAATTCTTTCTCTTCTTTTTTAAGAATGTCACATTTAAACACAAGTCTTAAGAATTCATAGTTAATCATCATTGTGTCAGTATTAGCTTATACACCTGTTCTAGTTTAAAATGGCAAATAGTACCACATTGTGCTAAAAGATCACATTTTTTTTTTCCTGTTACCCTCTGTCAAACCTTATTGTCAGTCTCTTCTTTTTAATATGGTCTACGAGGTCTTAAAGTTTATCATTTGATTGTCCCTTTGACAACCAAGTAGATCTGGATCTATTTCTTTTGGTGCCAGAATTTTTTTTGACAGACATTATTTAAAACAAGTTATCTTCATAAAATGAATTCCTTACTAACGCATTTAATTGTATTCCAGGGCTTTTGCACGTTTCACATTCAATTTAATCATTTAAAAAAAATAAAACTTTGGGCAAAACAGCCCATTTCTTTTAAGCTCTCACCAGGAGCAAAATAGCGTTTATACTGGTATAATCAGTTTTGCTTATAAGATTAAAACTAAAGGGAAAATGATGATTAACTAGGACATAATGGGTCATATTTTTAGGTAGCCATTGTTGTGAGAAATACAATATAGAATTATATGCTAGGTCCTAAGGTTTCTTACCTCACCCAATGCTGAATTAAGCTACAAGTTTATAACAAGTAGAAAGAACCATCAACGTGGTTTTAATAGATCCAAGGCACTCATATTTTAAAACCAAATGATAGAATAAGCTTGTTTTGTTTTTCTGTTAATTTGTCAATTCAAGGCCTTTTTTTCCTCTCCAATTGATACATTTAACCCTTTAGAGACAGACATTTAGCTCATAGAGATTTTGTTTCAGTGCTGTCTATTCTGTCTATAGAGGGTTAACCCAAAGACTGTTTTTCCTCCTCACGTTATAAAATAAAACTGTACATGATATGTATTACAGAATGTATGCAGCATGGTCTTTTTCTCTCTCTCTCTCTTTTTCTCTCAGAACGGAACTGGAAACAGCAACATGTTTGCTCAGCAACGAATCGGGGACAATTTAAAATAGCCATAACATACCATACATGCTGTCTAAGTTTAAAAAAAAAAAACATACACAACATGTAAATTATTGCACAAGAGAAAGGCTCAAAGTTTGCGTAAAATGCAACAGTATTGCCCCATACAGATCATGCATTCAAACGGTGAGAACATAAAGGAAAAAAAGAAAAAGAAAAAAGAAAAAGAAAAAAAAAACAGGTGTGCTGGTGACAAGCACTCTCATATTCTTAGCTTCCGTTACTTCTGTTTGTTTGTTTGTTTAATCACATGGGACTAGAAAAAAATCCTACGGGGGGGTGGGGCTGGAGGGCGATGGGGGAGGGGTGGTGGTGAAAAAAGGAAGTGTCAGGTGGGAGTGAGGGAGGGGTATTAATATACCTCTATTCAGTTTTTATATCATTATTCAACACTCGATCACTGTGCCATTTTTTCATGTGTTTCTCCAGGGTACTGTACACGCTAAAAGGCATCTTACAAATTTCACATTTGTAAACGTCCTTCCCCACCTGGCCATGCGTTTTCATGTGCCTGGTGAGCTTGCTACTCTGGGCACAGGCATAGTTGCACAGCTCGCATTTATAAGGCCTTTCGCCCGTGTGGCTTCTCCTGTGGACAGTGAGATTGCTACAGTTCTTGAAGACTTTCCCACAGTACTCACAAGTGTCGCTGCGTCTGCCCTCTTTTGAGCTGGGCCTGCCCGGGCCCGGACCACTAATATGGGGCGTGCTCCCTCCACTTCCCGTGCCGCTGCGCCCCGAGATCCCTCCGTCCAGCTCCCCGGGCGGCGTGGAGAAGCGCAAGCTCCCGTTCTCCGAGGAGTGCTCCGACGAGGAGGCGAAAGGCGATTGTCTGGAGTCTCCGAAGCTAAGGAAGGGATCTTTGAGCTGCCTGGAGGCCGCGTAGCCAGCGAGCCACTGCGAGTACACGTTCTCCGTGTTGGGCATCGCGGCCGGGGGCAAGTCGAACTCCTTCTCGAGCTTGATGCGCTTGGAGAAGGGGCTCAGCGAGCTGGGGCTGCCCAGCAGCAGCTTTTTGGACAGGCCCCCCGAGGCCGACTCACCCGGGGAGCAGCCGCGGCCGTTAACAGTGCCATCGTCTATGCGGTCCGACTCGCCGGCCACCGAGTCTTCGTCGCAAGTGTCCCTGTGGCCCTCGGCCTCGGCCAGGTGGCCGCGCTTATGTTTCTCGCCCAGGACCTGGTGGAAGGCCTCGCTGAAGTGCTGCATGGAGCTGAGCACCATGCCCTGCATGACATCAGGCAGGGCGCGGCCCTCGTCGCCCACGCCCACCACCGCGCCCCGCGAGCTGTTCTCGTGGTGGCGCGCCGCCTCCAGGCTCAGCCCGAAGCCGTAGTCCACCCTCTCGCTCTCCGTCAGCTCCTCCTCCTCCTCTTCCTCCTCTTCTTCCTCTTCCTCGTCGTCCTCCTCTTCCTCCTCGTCCCCATTCTCCGGGATCAGGTTGGGGTCGTTCTCGCTCTTGAACTTGGCCACCACAGACTTGAGCGCGCTGCTGGCGCTGCCCACCAGGTCGCTGGTGCCGGGTTCCGGGGAGCTGGCGGTGGAGAGGCCGTCGTCAGACTTGACCGTCATAGGGGACGACTTGTGCATGTGCGTCTTCATGTGGCGCTTCAGCTTGCTGGCCTGCGTGCACGCGTGGTCGCACAGGTTGCACTTGTAGGGCTTCTCGCCCGTGTGGCTGCGCCGGTGCACCACGAGGTTGCTCTGAAATTTGAACGTCTTGCCGCAGAACTCGCATGACTTGGACTTGACCGGGGGCTGGGAGGGAGGAGGGGCAGATTGCAGAGGAGGGAGGGGGGGCGTCGCCAGGAAGGGCGGCTTGCTACCTGGCTGGAATGGTTGCAGTAACCTTTGCATAGGGCTGGGCCGGCCTGGGGACAGCGGTGGGCTAGACGTGTTCCCTGCCAGCTCTCTAAGTCTCCTAGAGAAATCCATGGCGGGAGGCTCCATAGCCATTGGATTCAACCGCAGCACCCTGTCAAAGGCACTCGGGTGATGGGTGGCCAGGGCCATCTCTTCTGCCCCCAGGCGCTCTATGCGGTGGGGGTCCAAGTGATGTCTCGGTGGTGGACTAAACAGGGGGGGAGTGGGTGGAAAGCGCCCTTCTGCCAGGCCGGAAGCCTCTCTCGATACTGATCCTGGTATTCTTAGCAGGTTAAAGGGGTTATTGTCTGCAATATGAATCCCATGGAGAGGTGGCTGGGAAGGACATTCTGCACCTAGTCCTGAAGGGATACCAACCCGCGGGGTCAGGGGACTTCCGTGTTCGCTTTCTAAGTAGATTCTTAATCCGTGAGTGTTCTGTGCGTGTTGCAAGAGAAACCATGCACTGGTGAATGGCTGTTTGCAAGTTGTACATGTGTAGCTGCTGGGCTCATCTTTACCTGCAAAATAATACAATACCAACATCAATGTTTAATCACAGAGGAGGGCGTTAGCAACTGCTTCTTTATGATTCACCTCCTGCCTTCCCTGCCCCCCAGCCCTCAACCCCACAGGCCTAAACCCTAACTGACCTATTATTGCCCGTGCCTACATTGGTGCCTGGCACATCTGGTGCCAGGCACATATTGGTGCCCAATAAATAGCTGTCCAGTCAGTCTTTCTGCCATTTCATTCAGTTCTAAGAATTTTAAATCCAATCTCCAAAGCAGAAAAATCTGGACCAAGACAAGCTTAAGAATGAGGATCCCTACATTCTAGGGAAACTCAGCAAACATCTTTGTTTCACCAGCTGTGGTTTGGGGCAAGCGACTTCATCTCTGTGCCTCCATTTCCTCATTTGTTAAGTGAGGGACTTGGACAAGGTAACCTAAGGGAAACTTCTCTGCTTCCTAAATCCCATCGTTCTATTCTCCCCTGGGTGGCAGGTGAACTTTCTAAAGAGGCAATCATTTCATAGAGACATCAAAAAAGAGAAGGTCAACTCATTACAATTCTCTATGGCCCTAGAGATGCTTTTAATCTTAGCCTGAAACACACTAATTGTTGATATTGTTAAAAATGAGAAGATACTCATAAAATAATTCCAGGAAGAGAAACTAGCAACCTTCTCACATCCCAGCTGGCGTGAGGATCAGTGAGTCCCAATCCTGGTCCCACAACACCCAACAGGGACTCCCATTTTTATCTCAAGGGATGGTGCAAAAAATCTCAAAAGAGAAATTTAATTCGGATTTAACCAACAGGCCATATCGAATCTTTAGGAGTTGTCCCCCAGTCAAACAAATGCAAGTCTGGAGAAGTTAGGAGGAGTGGCTGGTGCCAACTTAAGCAGACACAGCATCCTAGTTTAAGAACAGTTAAAGCAGCCAGCACCATGACGGGCAGCAGGCTGAGAAATGCTACACTATCCTCCTCCTCATTATTTTGAGAGGCTAACAACGCGAACCAAATTATACAACATCCTGCGCCCTCGGCTGAGCCTCAGCTCCAGTTGAGAAAGAAACAGAAAGATACAGTTCAGCTAGTCAACTCTTTGGCCAGTAGCCAAGCCGTCTGGAGAGGGGCCCTGCTTAAGTCACATTATTTCTCTCTCGCTGAAAAGAACCCGAGAGTGGTAAATGCCACTTTGGCAAAGAGGGGCCAACTTGACTTCACAATCATTCATTTTTGGAGATAGCTAAATTTAAATATATATATATACACCAAGGGAGTAACTAACAGTTTACCAGTCAACTACAGCATTAAAAAGGGCACAAATGTTGGTGGCCAAAGGAGAAGGAGGAGAAAAATAGTTAACTTCCCAGGGATTCCAAAAAAGACAGTGTGTAAAACACAAATGAGAAATAAACTTTAGCCTGTCTTTTTAAAAGGGGGACTAGACGAGTCGCTTAAGGCCCCCAGCTAGTATATGTCAGTAACTTTTTTTAAAAGCAAAAAATCCACCATGGAGCTAAAGAGTGGGAATGAGGAAGTAATCAATTATGATTCCTCCATTTAGCAAGTCAGAAAGAAAAGCTGGCAGGGTCTTCTCAGGAGCCCCAAACACTTGCATTCCAAAACAAGCCCGCTTGCTCAAGCACTTGTCTGAATAATGGACTCCCTGCCCTGACCTTGTAATTTACTTTACAATGCATTTATAATCTCCCTCAATGTATCCCACTCCTGGGTAAATCTCTTTAACAAGATTAGATGATAAGATACCAAAATTAGGTTTCCAACATTTGCCTAATGTAGAGGGAGAAAAAAAAAAAAAGGCAGAAAGATTTTGAAAGAAAATGCTGACATTAGGATCACATTATCTGCCTATTTTTGTTTTCCTCCTCTCTTCAAAGGGAAATAAAAAGCATCATTGGGAGTATTTTCATAAATTTTTTGTTGTTGTTGAACAATGACTGGGGTCCTAAATAGGCAGGAAAAAAACTATCTGGTTCCAACTAATGTGACCCTCCGTGGCTTTCTCCTTTGCCTCCCTAGGACTCTGTGTTATTATCATACATTTAGCCTGACAATCTGAATTGGGTAAGTAAAAAGGAGATTTGTCAGCTGAAACAAGTCCTTAACACTTTCATCAGTCCAAATGCCTTAAAATTGTATCTTAGCTTGTAATACTCTATTGAATCCCAGGACTGGACCCATAATTAGCAATGCCGGTTTCGCATGCACCGTGAATGGGATGGCGACTGGTGCGTGCTAAAGTTATATAGCACTGCGTCAGGGAGCGCACCTGTATCCTCTCCAAAAGACTTAAACGAGAAAAGTCTGTCTTATTTTGCTGCTCTGAACCTTCCTAAAATTCTGTTTTCAGAGCCAGTTGATGTGATCACTTTATAGTATATGTTCACGCTATGCTGTTACCCTCCCCTCTCATACATCAGGTCAGAGAAGATGCCATTTCATCTTATGATGAGCACACAACATACAGTTTTCACTATGGCATTTTAGTATCCTATCAACTAGATATTCTAGATCATGAGGGCAGCTAGTGTAATCATAATGTCAATGAGAGGGGCTGTTACGATTGAGACTAAAGATTACATCGAAAGAGCAGCTTTGAAACTGGTAATTATTACTAGTCCACTAATAGCAAATGATGCATTACAGTTTCACCACATAATCTGTGTTTCACTCAGCTCACGCCAGTGCACCATATTATATTACGGTGCTCACAGATTCTCAATTCCTAAACTGCAGTCATCAATAAATGTGTTACTTGCCATAATTTGTGAAATTACTTTGTTCATAACATCTTTGATGGTTTAGAAAGGCCAGAATTGATTTCCTGCGTGGCAAAATTAGGGCTACATTGATTTATTGACGTGTAAAATATAATAATATTCTTCATTTACTCTGACGAAAATCAACTTCTCAATTTGAGAGCCTCATTGGGCATTCACGGGGATTGTTTTGATTTAGAGCAATAAACTGAGACCTGGCCCCAAGCGTAGGAACTCCAGGCATCAAACGGTTAAAATCAACTATTAGCTCACCTACCGGCTTTTATTTTATTTCTTTTTACTGTATGGGGAGGAATAACCCCATTTTTACGTTATCAGCAATGCCAAAAAGTAATGTGATCTAAGCCTCAGGATTTGGAAGAACAAGGTCTGACACCAGACCCCTGGCTCTACTATTTACCAGCTTACGGCTCTGAGCCAGTCATGTCATTTCTTTGAACCTTAGGTTTCCTATCTGTAAAGTGAGCATAAAAACAGTACCTGAAAGAATTGTGAGGCTCAGATGACAGACGTATATAAAAGCCATATGTAAACTACCAGGTCCGACGTGAATGTGAGTTTTCATTATTCCCAGGCTTGGTGAGTTAACCTAGCATGATGACTGACCATGTTGTACACCCAGAAGGGCTTCCTGAAGAAGGCTGGAATCCAGAATCCAGGCCTCAGCCCAGGCCAAGGGGAGGCCCTGGCTAGAAGGCAGCAAGAGGGGGCCACATTAGGGCCCACGACTGTGGTCCACCAGCAGGGAAGCCACAAGGTTAAGTGCTAAATGCTCTGCCAGCCAAGGGCAGCCGGTTAAGGCAACTGAGTGACCTGGAGGTCAGCTTTGCTCAAGAGCTTTCTGGAACTCCACAACCCATTTCCACATACCTTGTCTGGTCACTCCTAAACTGGTCCTGCCAGCACGGGCACCAGCAAACTGGGCACCCTCCCTTTGCGGGAAGAGGGGGAGAAGACGTGGGCTCTGAATCAGGCTCCTAGTTTCCCACCCCTCCAATCCAACTCCCTGCCCTCAGGAGGGTCAGCGGAAGAGGGAGGCCAGCAGCCCCTGGCCACTCAGCTCCACGCTCCTCTCTACTGCCCCACTCCCTTCTTTTCCCTTCCCTCCACGGGTGGCTCTGTTCCCACGGCCCCATGCGGGGCCCCAGGCACCCCCAGCCAAACGCGGAGCGCTCTCCCCACCCAGTCAGCATGTAGGGACTCGAAACCAAGAGTCCAACCCCCTAAACTCTCTAGAATCTGTGACCTAAGCCAGGCTTAGGCCCAGGTTGGTGTTGGGGAGGGGGTGGCAGAAGAGGTACTTTTTAACCCCTGCACCGCCCAGCCCTCAGGACTTGAGGACTTGTGAAATTCACACAATAACTCTTTGTTGCCTAGGATTACCTAGGAGTTAACAAAACAAACAACTGGCTTCAAATTTGGTCTCAGGGTGCAGGCCCTGCCCTGCAGACACCATTCACAAGATGGTGAGGTCTACTTGACCTCTCCCGCCTAAAAACCAGTCCCCTCTCTAGCTGAACACCTGCACCTTGTTCTTTTCTTTCCGTGACACTTTCCCTTTCTTTTCTTCTTTCCACAGGTTAGTTTTCACATACTTTCAAAATGAACATACATTCCTTAAATAAAAATTCGATGCCACACTTCCTTTTTTTCTGGAAGCTGCTTTTTCATGTTTGGGGTAGAATCAACCCCCACCCCCATCCGACTCTGTAGCCGTGCATGACTCATATTATCTTTTACTACATAGAAGAGCAAACTGTATTACCTTCTAGAACAACGTCTTTCAAACACATTTTCACGAACATACAAATCTACATTTCATAAACATTTCCCCACCATAAAAGTTGGTTTGAACAAGTACTTGGATGGTGTTAATGGTAGTGGTGGGGTGGCGGTGGAATCTTTGATTTTAAGCAACAATGCTGTGCATTTTTCTCTAAAACTAGGAGAAAAATAAGGAGAAATTATATATGTATGCACATATATAATGCACCATGTATATATACAAATATACCATGTTTCAGTTCACATGTAAATGCATATACAACATGCATGAGAACAACTCTAGAGTAACTCTAAACTGACTTCTTTTGGTTCTGGCCTCTGCTAACACGTACGCCATGGAATAAACTCCAAGTCCTAAATGAGGCCATGCAAGTGAAATGTCCAGCAATAAAATGGGCCCTGAACACACAGATGGTATATGGTCACCAGCCGTGGAGCCAGATAAGACCCTGGGGCGAAGACCCCCCCCTCCCCCCAGGGATGAGCTGCTGTCAGCTCCATGTCTTCAGTGAGGAAAGAAACGAAAAAGAGGAGGGGGTCGAGTGGAGTGGGGGAGAGGGTGCCAAGTGAGTAATGGAATAATGCTGATGAGGATGCCAATCTATTTTGGAAGTAACTCCTTCCAGTACTTAAAAAGTAAGGGTAATTTCCAGAAACTCTCAACTTTATACACATGGACATTTGTAGAAAAAATAATGCTCAACTTACAAATACCCTGCGGGGCATATTCTGCACTCATCCCGGGCGTGGGGATTAGAGCTCCGTGTGCAGAACGAGGGGAGGACAGGCCCCTCCAGTGCAGAAGTTTATCTGTGAAAGAAACCCAAAATCAAGCACTAAAGCTATAAACAATGTGCATCGTAAACCACAGGATATCACATTTCAATTCCATTAAAATAGATCAACATCATTACAACAGCCTTGCAGATAGTTAACAGGCCCAAGGCCTGTATCAAAAAAAAAACAGCGATGAAGTTATTTCCACACAATTTTGTTTTGTTTTTGATTTTGGTCTTTTTAGACAAAAGAGAAGGGGTTTTAGTTGGGGGTGGTGGTCTTTGGTTCATTTTCTTCTTTGTTATTGTTTATTGTCTTATAATAAGAGATGTATACACAGCAAGGGGGAAATTGGTAATATTAGGGGGTAGACTGGCAAAATGGAGGGGATTTATCTGCAAGGCTGGTTTACATGCATACATTTACTTAACAAGATAAGCCCAAGCAAAAAACAATATGCAAGTAGGAAATGAGTGGATCTGTGAATCATTTCTTCTAGAACAGAGAGGCCCATTCTGCCTTCCCTGACCCACTGCTCCCTCGTCCCAAGCTGTACTTACGACAGCACCTTCAGGGAAAGGGAAATCGTGGGCTGGGCCACAGTCTAGAATCGGATCAATGGAATCCTCCATTTAGACACGGCTTCTTACAACACAAAGCAGTGGAGAATAAAGATTAGACTTCTGGGGTTCAAATAACTTTGGCCAAGTCCACATCTTGAGGGTAAGGAATCCTACTATTAACGTGACAAGGAGAGAGCCAGCACCCAGAAAAAGTGGCCCACCTTCTCCATTCTCCCGCACTTGGTCTCTCTCTGGTGAGGAGAAATGACTTCTCACACCAGTAAACATAAATCTAGCAGTAAATCAAGCATTTCTAGCACTGAGACTTTTGTGAGAAAGGAAATATTTGGTTTGTGCGACCTGGGGATTATATGGTTTATGTGGTAAGTTCCCAGTTTTTCCAAGTCCACCTTGAGCCAACCAAGCATGGAGAGGTCAACCTTGAGATAGAGTGTAGGATCGATGGAGCAGGAGATACTCAGTATGTTCTAGAGGCTGGGAGGTTGTGATGACTGGGGGAGGAGGGAGAGAAGAAAAACAGACTTTGATGGTGAGTAAACAGAGTATGTTTTCCATTAGCTTAATATTAAGAGCACTTAAAAGTGTTGTTGTTAGACTCTAGGATAGCAGGTCTCAAGTGTAAAATACATCCTGTTCTCCTTATAGAGATTCATGCTGCCAAGAACAGCCAGGGCAGTCAGCACAAGGCTCCCTTTCATGGGGAGCCCGATGGGTAACAATGGCGTGCGTGGTGCTTGTGCAAGATCTTATACTCGGTTGTTACCAGGCCTGCAAAGGGGGCTGCTCTCGGCAACCATCTCGAGAGGCATATCCTCCGCTCTTACCCCAAACAAAATAAATACCATAGGGCGCCTGGGTGGCTCAGATGGTTAAGCGTCTGCCTTCGGCTCACGTCATGATCCCAGGGTCCTGGGATCGAGTCCCGCATCGGGCTCCCTGCTCCTTGGGAGCCTGCTTCTCCCTCTGCTTCTCTCTCTCTCTCTCTCTCTCTCTCTCCCTCTCTCTCTCCCTCTGTCTCTCATGAATAAATAAAATATTTAAAAAAAAAATAAATAAATACCACAAAATGAACCCGTGAAAAGTGCAAAGACTGGACTTAAGAAAAATAATAGTAAGTATATCTTCATTCAACTGTTTATATTATAAACAGGGTATTGAGAATAGAGGGTAAAATTAACTACGGATTTAGTCATTGTGTTTTTCAACAAGAAGTCTGAGAACCCATTTTTGTACTTGCTCTTGCCTTAGCCCTTTCCTAAGTTTGTCTTGTGACCAAGATGGAAATATTTTTCTTAGGAGACCCACACAGCTGAGGTAGCTCTGTGACCCTAGCAGAAATACAGCAAGGGACCTGGACCCCTGCACAGGGATGGTCTGATTTCAAACTCCCTGCCACTTCCTCTGAGAAGAGCCATGAGGTGCCTTGATAGGCCTCCAGCAAGAAATAGGAGGGCTCTTAGCCTAATCCAGGCCTGACCGCTCGCACTTACCTTCCTTGGGCAAACCTGTCTACAAACTTGTCGGCCCCGAGCAAGCGGAGCTTCCGGGGGCAGCAGCCTGGTTCACTTTTCCACAGGGCCAGGCCACGTGGCAAAGCAAGGGCCAGTATCTGGGTATCTGGCACCACGACCCTGCTTTTGGCTTTTGAATTGTAAAAAAACCTTCGAGATCCTCAAGTCTATGCCTTCATTTTACAGATGGGGAAACTGAGGCCTTGAGAAATCAAGTGGCTGGTCCACGGCTATGCTGACGGCTAAAGTGAAGATTGGAATTAGTCTCCTGACTTCCCATCCAGTGCTCTTTTCTGGGATATCCATCTATCTCTTCCCCTGGTTCCTGCCCAAGAAGTGCCAGTGAGGAGGGTTCTCTTTCACCTGACCCATTAAGAGAAACAACTTCTCATAACAACCTCTTGGGAGAGAGTCCAACCCAGAGGTGTTGAGTGGGCCTTTCGAAGGATCCAAATAAACAGACTTGGCTTCAAAATTGGAAAACAACACCTGATCTGCTTCCTGAGCCTCTTAGCTGCACCCTCTCCCCAACCCAGACCTCACTGCTTTCACCCTTTACCTCTGCTTCCCCTGCAGAATTGGCCAGCTGAAGAGAGACAAACTGTTCCTATCAGCTTAACAAGCTACTGACACTGTCTTTCCAAGAGACCCATCCTTGCATTTCTCTTCCTCCAGGAAGGGCGTCGAAGCAAAGGCAATGGGGAACCCCAGCTGATTCTGCAGCCTTTCCCACTGAACACATTCCCCTTGGTAAGTAGTCGACATTCTCACAGGAACTGGAAATGCTAAATTGTTAATAGCCTCCCTAGGGTTTAACTTTTTGCTGTGATGCTTTCAATTATTTCAACATGTTTTAGGCAAAGTCTCACAATGAATCTTCTTAGCATCACACTCAGCGAGCAGCTCTACCTGCCTGAACCACCCCTGGCTGAGGGTCTTTTCTCTTTCCCAGGGAGTGGTGGGCTGGAAAGTGGGCAGTTTGGCTATGTTCTCTTTAGTTTCCTTGGTGGTACTCTTAGGGCAGTGGTTCTCAAAGTGCAGACCGAGGCCCAGGGAGCCTGTTGGAAATGCAAACTCTCAGGCCCATCTCAGACTTGCTGAATAAAAACCTGGGGGTGGGGGCCATGCAGCAATCTGTGTTTAACAGCTCCTCCAGGTGATGTGTAGGCACAGTTCCAGTTTAATACTGCTGTCTTAGGGCGAGGGGAGGCATGGAAGCTGGAAGCATGTTGCTCTGGCAGAGAGCCAGAATGGCTACAAGATTGTCATCCCTTCTGCCTGGACTCACCTCCTTCAGAACAGTCAAAACCAGAGCAAGCTTGGAACATACCTAAGAATCCCTTCATGTGGAATCCCAGGTGCCACCCTTCCTCGTTCACAGGACAGAGAATAGAGCCGAGCCTTCCATCAAACAGGGAATGCTCTTTGCACAAGACAACATCCATACCAGTTTATGTCAGACAGATGGTATCCTCACCACTTCCATAAAAGCTGAAATGTTTGAGACAGCAGCTGTGGCACACGGCATGGATGGAGTAAGAACTGGACTCTGTTTCCTTGTCTGGACTCACAAATGGGATGTGTTGCCCTCTTCTGGATCAGTCTTTTCAAATGCCTGTACTCTTCTGGCAAAAGGTGTTTTAACCTTTTCTGGTTCATAACGGTCTCGTGAGACCCAGCATTTCCACTTGGGGCCTTGGAAATGCCTTATGCATTATTAAGTTGCAATGTTTCCTTGGGCTGAATAAAAAATAATGAATCTTATTTTTCAGGTCTCATTAAAAATCTGCAAAAATTTGGAAATGGTTTTGATTTAATGTTTTACATTGGTCATTTTACATTTCTATATACAATGGGTACCAACTTTTGATGCAGAACCCTATGAGCCCTGTGGGATGTCCCTGGAATTTAAGGTCCTTAAATCAAGTTTTAGGTTTCCTCAAGAACATCTCAAAGACTCCTTTATTACTGACATGCTGTTTGTTTCTGAAATTAATCACTGGGTATGTAACGCAGCCACATTATAGTCTCCTCATCGACAAGTAATACTGCTGTCTACAAATGTGCAGAAACAGCTAAGCACAAAGCATCATTTCCAACACACTTGATGGCTATTCTGGGTGCTCGACTTTTATCAGGTATTAAATCCCCAGGCCTCTCTAGAAGAGTACACAGACGTATAGATGTTTGAGGTTTACTACAGTGTATATGCATGTATATATATTTCCTTTCTTGAACATATGTGTTTTTTTTAAGATTTTATTTATTTATTTGACAGAGAAAGAGAGACAATACAAGCAGGCGGAGCGGCAGGCCGAGTGAGAGGGAGAAGCAGGCTCCCCACCCAGAAGAGAGACCGGCAGGGGGGTGGGGGGGGCTCCATCCCAGGACCCCGGGATCATGACCTGAGCCAAAGCCAGTCGCTTAACCAACTGAGCCACCCAGGCACCCCTTGAACATGTATTTTTAGAAAACTTCCCTGTTTTTCCAACCAGGTAGGGCACAAAAGGAGTAGGGTTGTCCCCAAGTAGAATGGGTTACCCTAGGAAGCCATAATGTCCCATTCACTCTGGGTCTTCAAGAAAAGAATGAGTGACAACCCACCATGATGTGGAGGGAATCTCTATATTAGGTGATGCGCCAAAATAAAGGACCCTGACCCACTGTTCCAGCTCCAAAATTCTCAAATCCCCTCTTTCCCCAGCCAGTAGCCAACTTACAGACTGCCCTTCAAATGCATCCTGAAAGTTTGTACAGTTGCGGAACCAATTCCAGTTCTATCAATATTAGTGGATCTATATCACAAAAATAACAACAGTGCAGCCAGTCTGGGACAGAGCCTTCTTTAACCGGAAAGCAAATCCACTAAATGTCTTTATAGCTCTTGACCCTCCGTTTACAACAGATACCGGCTCCTCTCTCTCAGATTCTGTGACTTGGGGATGTGGCTCAGTGGTAGAGCATTTGACTGCAGATTCTGTGACTTATCACAGTATTATAGAGCAAACGTTAGCTATGCCTATGTCTTGAGTCATGTCAACCTAAACTGAAAATGTGCCAGGTTTATCATCGCTAACAGACTTCTTAATTAACCTTTGGATATTGTCAAAATTGCATTCCCTTTTGTTCTAAGAAATGAGCATTTACATGAGCATTTTTTCCATCATTTTTTTTTTTTACTAGCTAAGGTTTTACCAAATTGTGATGCTCTTTAAAAAGTGTATCCTGGGGGCGCCTGGGTGGCTCAGTCGTTGGGCGTCTGCCTTCGGCTCAGGTCATGATCCCAGGGTCCCGGGATCGAGCCCCGCGTCGGGCTCCCTGCTCGGCGGGGAGTCTGCTTCTCCCTCTCCCACTCCCCTGCTTGTGTTCCCCCTCTCGCTGTGTCTCTCTCTGTCAAATAAATAAATAAAATCTTAAAAAAAAAGTGTATCCTGTATAAATGAAAGCAAGCGAGAATTCTAGAGATACCACACTTAACAGAATTTCTGTGCTGAAACTTGCTCATGACCTCTACCTTCCCCGATACTTCATCAGGGACTTCCATTTCATCAATTATTCATTTAAAAACTCTTCTTTTTTGACCAGTTCTATCCTCTTATCATAGCCTTGACTATCCAAAAACTAACTTCACCTTTTGAGTTCTTACCCTAGGAATTCACTCAATGAGGGGGAGGAGAGATGACACCTTTCATGCCCCTTTATCTACAAAAATGCAAAAAATGCAAGCTACCAATCTGTCAGGCCTAAACAAAATTTTTGGCAATCTGTGTCTTTAACATAAGCAAAGCATATAATTCAAAAAAGAAAAAAAAAAAAAGAGCTTGCTTTTCTGAAGAATAACTAAACCAAAGACATTGTGCTCCATCTTTGTGTTGAAATGCAGATTTCCCACTAAAAGGCAAATCCTTCATTTCAAAAGGTTGAATAGGATGGTACTAAAAAAAAAAGAATTCCAGCTGGTTAAATTTAGGGTGTTGAAAAAAGTGCACTCCAATAATATTCTTTGGCTCTGGGCCCAAAGTATTTTCACTTGATTGTGAATTAGATAAATTTTTATTACACTTTAAGCTTTTGCCTTAGAATGGTGGAACTTATCAAGGAGACTGGAAGGGCAGCTATATAAAGACAAATTGTCTCAGGACAGTTTTTTTTCCCTTGGTTTAACTGTGTACCTTACTATGCAAAACGTGTCACCCAGGTTAATTCCATGCATTCATTCTTTCAGGCATTCATTCGACAACTATTTACCGAGGGCCTGTGAGGCCCAAAGCAATGGGCCAGCGTCTGTGGGTAACACAAAGAAAACCCAGACCCAGACTTCCCCGCGGCAGCCTTCACCTAGTAGAGAAGATAACGCCTGGACAGAAATCGCTCTACTCCCATGCAGAAAGTGTGTCATGAGAGAGCCACAGAGAAACTGCTATGGAAATTCAAAGGAAGAGAAATTGCTTCCACTTGAAAGGGAGGAGAGCAGCTTTCAGGAAGCAGTAACTTATGAACTGCACCTGGAGAGCCAAGAGGAAGGACTTTCTAGACAAAAGCAAAAGCCGGCACAGATGCTCAGCGGAGCAAAAGCCAAGGAGTGCACTGAGCAAATGGGGCCCAACAGGTAGTCACATTTAAATCAAAATATTGTACACCGATCCATTCGGTTGACAACAGAGGATCTGTTCATCTCAATAAACCCTCTGAGGAGTTCGGTGAAGTCTTCAGCTTTGACAAGTTCATACTTCCAAATATCACATTTTCTTAAAATAAGGGACACAGCCACGTGGACGCTTGTGAAACTCTTCATGAAAAGTTCATCTGTCCTGTTTTCTTCCCCCTCCTCCATTCTTCTCCCCTGATGAATGGTGGGTGGTCCGCTGAAGCAGAATTCACTGCTTTATTCCTTTAAGTCAGACAAACAAGTGTTGATAGCCACGTTCTTCTTTGCAATATTGCCTCCCTGGCTTAAATAATCTATTTCAGATGTATCATTGCCAGTTTAAGATGGGCTTGTACTTGCTGACACATTTTCAACAAATGACTGTGCAAGAAATGTGGAGATTTTCCTCCTCTGCTTTGTCTCTTCAATCATCGGCCTGACCTTCCCTCCAAATTTCCCCCCTTTCTTCTCTTCAAAGCCACAGGGAAGGGGGGGTACCCTCACCCCCTCTCCGAGTCCATATTTGAGGATTTTGTTTTTCTGGGGTGGGATGTGCATGAGTGTGTGTGTGTGTGTGTGTGTGTGTGTGTGTGTGTGTTTGCACACATGCACATGCAGGTTTGCTTCTACCTGGGGTCTTTTTCAGGTTACTTGGGAGATACAAGAACTACTTTTAGAGATGCCCGGGCCCATGAACCACACTGACCCTTACTCTCCAGATTCTTTTCTTCCTTTAGGACGTCAGGGACTCGCTCCTCTGGATAGGCTGCTGGCGCAAAGTCAGGAATCCAGAGTCTTCAGTCCCAACTCTGCCACTCACCAGCTGTGCATGACCTTGAGTAAATCTCTTCCCTAAGTTTTCTTGTCCTTAAAAAGAGAAGACTGGATCCGACGGATGGCTTCTCCCTCCTGTTTCCCAGGCCAGTCAGAGTTTCTTTGAGACCAGATCTAGGACAGGAGTTTGGGATGCAGTGAAGAGACCTGCTATGGGCCATCCTAAATGCTGGCCAGGATGGGCCTGTGCCCCTCGTGCCCACGAAAGGACTAGGAGGAACCTACAGGCCAGTGTGGGCTAGGTTCAGCTGCCGGCCTAATTCTTAGACTCAGAAGGTAGGCCTGGTGGTGGATTTCAGCTTCCTAGGGCACAATCTTGCCAAGCTCACCCGTCTGAGCTTCAAGGAGGAAACCTAGGTGGGTCCAGAGCCAAAGAGACTGAAGGTCACAGAGAACGAGGAAAAAACTTTCCACAAACTCAGGCTAAATGTCAAGGGAAAAGGTCTCAGCTGTCCGTGCCAGACGGCCAGTGGCAAAGCTCGGCCTCATGCCAGAGCCTGGCACCCACGGCTCGTGAGGGTACACACAGGACTCTCAGGAAAGCCAGAGTCCTCTCCCAACCACCTCAAACCAGGATGGCAAGGCCCTGGGGTCCTGTGGTCCCTGCCCTCAACCAACGTGAAGGTTTCCTGGAAAGCCATGTGTAAAGTGAGTTTCTGTAAACAGAATCACATTTGCTAACCGACATAATTTCAGAGATGTTTCATCACCCTTCCAGGCCCATCGAAAATTGGCAGGGCTTCTAACATTTTACCTTTTAAGTGCTTCTTCCTCCACCCCCTCCCCAACCTCTCTGTCAAGTAGTTAATGATCTGTAAACAAACACTTTAAATTCAGTGGGGGAGCTCACTATTTAAAGGAACCCTGTGGCGAAACCTTTTGAAAAGTTAACAATCTTTCTGTAATGTGAAAAATCACCCTCTAATTTATCAGTTGCCATTGATGAGATTTTGTGGGTATCAGGCTTCCTTAAGGTGGGGCTCAATGCAATACCTTTGTGGTGAGAAGGGGGCAGTGATCCAAGGAGCTGCCCTGAATTCCTTTCTGTCACCCAAACTGTCCAGCTTCCCGCAAATACACTCACAGATACCACTCACGCCCCCCCCCCCACCGCCCACAGGAGAAATGAAGAAAAGGACGGAAAATCATGGTCCCAACACCTGGAAAGCCTTGAAAACCACACTTGAGTTTCTCCTGACTTAAGTATTAGATGTCTGAAGAGGGTAGAATGAACATTTTGCACTAAAGGGAGCGAAGGGCATTTGGGCCAGAACATTGTGTCCAATGAGACTGACCATTTGCTCAGCAAACGTTTCATTCTGATAACACCGGCCAGAGCAGAGGACTTGTCTGTCAAAGTTGGCAGAACAAGCAACTCCCAAATTACTCTGAAGAGGCCACCCCGAGCCTTTTTATCTGTGTTAATTCACGGCAAATGTAATTTATGCTTCCATACCACCGTTTTCATCAGTCTCAAGAAAATACCAGAACAAGTTTAAGAAAACTAAGCTTGGCACTTAGATAGAGATCCTTGATGTTTTCAGGTGTTCTTGGGTACTGTGGAGGAGGAAGTCGGCAGGCGGGGGCGGGGGGGGGGGTGGTGTGTGGCAGCGGTGTCACTGGAAAGACAAGGGAGGGCAGAGGCATGGGTTGACCACCCAGGGAGCTAGAGAATTTTCTGGTCTTATCTTCCAGGACTGATCTATGCAACCATTAAAGGTAAAGGGGCCCCAAAGAATAGGCAGCCCCAGGAAGGCTGTGTCAGGCCTCCCAGGCTGGCCCTTCTTAAGGAAGGATGTCCTGGCCTCTGTGGGTAGGTTTCTCTTCTTCCCAAAGCATCCTCCTCACATTCTGGCCCTACAGTAATCCTGTGGGATGAGGGAAGGTGTTATCCTCACCTCCCCAGCAAGGAAGCAGAAGATGTCAAGAGCGTCCTGCTGCAGGTCATGCAGGCAGGGCTGGAGCTCAGAGTCCAGTCCATCTTCCCGGGGACCAAGCTTTGTCCCTTGTCAGCACTCACCTCAGGGGCCCTCGAGGTGAGCCAAGGCAGAGTGTGTTGTCTAGACACAAGTCTTAATGCCATTTACAGGCAATCACTTGCCTTCCTGACTCTATAAAGTGGTGTGTGTGTGTGTGTGTGTGTGTGTGTGTGTGTGTGTGTGTGTGTGTGTCTGAGGCAGTGGGGAAGCCATACTCTACAGGCCAAATGTTCTACGATAATCTTGGCCAAGAGATTCTTAGAACCAGAATTGGCCATTCTCCAGAATTAAAACCTATTATGTCCTATGGTTAATACAGAAGTGCTCAGAAATTATGAGAACTAATTTAAGGCTTCAAAGCTCTACAAACTAAAAAGAAAAAAAAAATGGTCTAGCAGGTCAGGCTCTGACATTTCTTCAGGAACAAAACTAGGCTGCCCTCTCGCCTGAGGTGAGATTGAATCAAGGAGGGTTCTGGTCCTGTGAGGCCAGACCTCATCCCAAGGCAGCTAGTCCTTCTTTCAGAAACAGGCCTCTGCCCGCCCACAGGCTCCTCCAACTTCTGCTACTGTTCTTCCTCAGTCCCTCAGCACCTTCCCTCCTTCTGGGCACACAGCAGCCAAGCTCTGGCCTCAGCCCTAACCTCCGTGACAGAATCCCACAGAACAAGTGAGAGGTGGACACAGCCTATTTATCTGAGGCCTATTTTCTTGGCTTGCTAGTTATTTTCCTGGCTTTTTACCCAATTTCTAATCCTTCGTTTATACCACTAACCAACCTGAAAAGAATTTCCTGAATAAAAAAGAGATGCCCACATGTATCATCTGCACTCATTCAAGAGTTCCCAATCCAGCCACCGGGTGGGTGTTGCTAGCTGTTCTTGGGTTTACTAATTCTGTTGATTCAGCAAGGGTAACACCCAAAGTTATCAGACACCTCCAAGCTCTTCAAACCAAGAATGCACCAGCTCAACTCCTTTCTACCCAGTGAACAGGTTCACTTGGGAGCTCAGCTGGCGGAGACCTGACCTCCCTGGGCAAAGGGGCCACAAGCCCCCTGTCCCTATTCCACAGGGATCAAGGGGGCATAAAGGGACCCTACGCTACAAGGCAGACCCCGGAATCCTTTTGTCTTTGGAATCTCTCTAAGACCGCGGGGGAAATGAGGTCTGAGAACATTCGCTTCCCCAGCTGCCCTCTATTTCCGGGCGGTCCCAACCTAGAGCCACCAATGTCAAGATCTCTTATGTCTACTAAGAACGGAGACACTCCACTCTCCCTAACAAGCCCCTCAGGCTGAAATCCTTTTACTTCCAGAGCCTCAACTTTTGACTGCTGGGTAGAAAGCCCCCTCTGTCACAGGCCCACAGATCTCCGCCGCCATGGTGCTCAAACCCTGTCAGGCGGTGGGGAGTGTGGACAGCAGGGCTGACGTGGTTTCAAAGAGGCCGACCAGGCAAGAACGGTCCTGTACTCCTGCCCCAGCTCTAACGCAATAAAATGTCTTTTATCAGTGTAATTCAAGGCAAAGAGTCAAGGGTCTGTCACCATTTTAAAGAGGCTTATTACATGGCCACAAAAATTTGCCTCAGGCTCAAACCTGGCATGTAAGGTATCAGCGTGGGACAAGTTCTTTTGATTTGATTTTATTTTCTTACAAAATCTGAAAATGAAACGCTTCTGTCCCTCCCTTCCACCAGCCGTTTTTTGATTTATGGGGAGGAGGAAAGAAATCTGAAGTTGACAGGTTGGGACAACTCCACTCAGCTTTCTCACTCAAAAGCTGCTTTTGTTCAACCATACTTTGCATTTATGGCCTGCGGCTCTTGGCTGACACAGGCTGGCTCCTCAGTGTGAGAGGGCCGTGGACTTCCCCGGGAGGAGGCCCCACTGAGATTACTGCCCCCCTTGCACCTAGGGCTGGGGGCACAGATGCTCACAAAGGGCCCTGGTTAGACAATGGAGGGGGATGACAAAGGCTGTGCCATTCCTCCGTCTTCAGCTCTGCATTGCATTTCTCCTGCGTCCAGGGCCCTCTGTGATCATCGTGCATCCATCGGCCCCAGTTCCTCCACTAAACTCCCAGGCTTCTGAGAACCAAGGCTGCATTGTCCACCTCTCATGGCCCGACACCATTCTGGGCAGGGAAAAGGCTCTCAATAAACACTCAAAACTTGAGTGCTGCTCAGTGGACTTTTCTTCATGTTAGAGAACTCTTTCTTGTCAATGAGCTGGCTGGAAGGAGCCAGCAGTGACCAGGGGAACCTTCCCTCCCTGAGGTCATTGAGGTTTCTCCAGTAAATGATTCACTAACCAAGGAACCTCCGGGTCAGCCTTGACCTAGGAGATGATTATAGCCCCTTGAAAGTGGCTGCTGGCCCGTCAGTTCACTGTACAATTTTGGCAATCTGTAATTGTGTATTTACTCAATGGTTGTTATGGACAATCAGGTTAATAATTCACCTTCCAAACGCCGTATAATTACAGTTAGAAGAGTTACAATAGATGTCAAATTTTCTTAAGTCTTCTGATGAACTGGCCCCAATTACCTAATCTGGGTCCCTTTCCTTTCCCTCTCTCAATTTTTTTTTTTTTTTTAGTAATCTCCCACACTTTCCTCTATTCTCATCCCCCACCTACACCCCTATCTTTCTGCCCCAAGAGAAAGAACAGTGTGAAGTTCTTCAGTTCAAATAATTCTATTTAGAACCCATGGTTTTGCTCCACTAAAAGGGCTTAAAAACAAGCTAGGAAGCTGGCCATGGAAGGTGCAGAAAAGGTTGACGGGCTGGTCTCAGCTGCCTCCCTGCCTCAGATGCAGGAGAACACCTGCAGCCACCCACACCTCATCCCCCAGGAGTTGCACCATATCCTGGCGTGGCCCCGGGGAGGCCTGGGAAAGAAAGAATGCAAAGGCCTGCCGTGCTTCGTGAGGCCCCGGCTCCGCAGTCCATGGCCTGGCAAGGGCCCTGGCGTGTGACACCATGGCCATGGGCTTGGGACACAGCCCCACAGATTCTCTGCCCACCCACCGGCCCAGGCCCCCACCTCTGCTTGGGATACGGTAGGGGGCGCGAAGAGAGAAATGTACACCCTTAAAAATAGAGCAGGAATCCCAAGAATGGTGCAGGCATTCAGAACCCAGGGCTTCCTCTCCATCACTCAAGAACTAAACCAGGCCCTTTGCACCTTTGTTCTGTGGCTTTAATACACTACACCTCACCCACCACAAACAGATAACCCCCTTTCAAGGGTCAAAGCAATATCTGTCCCCCCCACAAAAGGGCAGTGTGGTCAGCTGACCTGGGTCACCTTGGGCTGGGACTGCAGGCCACACACTGCAGGGCCTGGCAGGGACACCCAGGCAAGGCCAAGGTCCTGGAGCACAGCCAGTGAGGGAGGAGAGGGGATGAAGGTGACAGGCCTGTCCACTGCCAGCTCCTGGGCCAACACTGACTGCAGCACGGACAGTGTGTCTTCTCCATTTCAATGGGTTGTGACTTCTTTAAAGTTTTTTTTTTGGTGTTTTTTTTTTTTTTGGATGTTTCCTTCCTCCCTCCCTCCCGTCCTTCTCTCCTTCCTTCAAGTAGGCTCCACGCCCTTCACAGAGCTCAATGCAGGGCTCGAACTCACAACTGCGAGATCAAGACCTGAACCAAGATTAAGAGTGGGACACTCAGGGCGCCTGCGTGGCTCAGTCGTTAAGCGTCCACCTTCAGCTCAGGTCATGATCCCAGGGTCCTGGGATCGAGCCCTGCATCAGGCTCCCTCTCCCACTCCCCCTGCTTGTGTTCCCTCTCCCGCTGTGTCTCTCTGTCAAATAAATAAATAAAATCTTTAAAAAGAAAGAAAGAAAGAAAGAAAGAAAGAAAGAAAGAAAGAAAGAAAGAAAGAAAGAAAGAAAGAAAGAAAGAAAAAGAAAGAGTGGAACACTCAATGACTGAGCCACCCAGGCATCCTGAGATTAATTTCTTAACAGACCCCCCACCCCCATACATTTTATGTTAGTGTGGGAGAGCCTTTTGACCACCAAGATGGAGACGTAAGAGCTCATCATGCTGTGTAGGAAGTGAACTGGGGAAAAAAACCCTCCCAGCCAGCCCACCATGTTCTCTAACTCACGAAACCCACCTAGATACAGAGACAGTCCCTGCAACCTCTAGTCAGTTGTAAGAATGGGGAGGGACTAAGGTTTCCCAGCTGAGGGCTTGGCTGTCACTTTCAGATCAAACATTCTACCCATCAGAGGCACTCCTGATGCCCAGAAATGGGGTCAGACTATTAAGGGGGAAATTTCTATACATTTGGGACCATTGGGTTTAGTTGGGTTGGAGTTTTTTTGTTGTTTGTTCAGGTTGTGGTCTCTTTTCCTACATAAATAAATAAATTTGAAGCTGTATTTGTTTCCTGTTCGTGGAGCGGACAGAAGGAGGGTGTGCGGTGGAGGAGGTGTGTGGGGAGTAGACTGATAGATGGAGCAGGGCCGAGAATATCCGGAATTGGAGAAAAGTGAGAAGTGGAGCTTTTTCTTGGCTTCCAAACAGTTGTAATTTCTACTGCCACTGCTTAGATCCTGGGCACCAGGCAGAGAGAGTGGGAAAGGGGCATGTGACAACTTTGCCACAAATCAGGATTTGGCATTTAAATCCACAGGAAGCAAGAAGAATAGAGGGACTTCTTATTTATAGATTTGCAGATGAATTGAATGAGATAACCAAAACGCACTTCTCGTGTATCTGAAGGAGCAATTCCATTTTCAGACTTGGAAAGTTTCCCATAATTGAGGATCACCCGACCCCAGCAGCATGTTGCATCCCAAGGTTAAGATCAGCTTCCTGAAAACCGGGCAGAAGACTGCTGCTTTGGTGGTAGCTCAACAATCGTACTTTGAAGGACAGGTTGGTACCACACTACATTTAACTGGATTCAGTTCATCTGATTATACAGTGCCTTGCTTTCTGGAATATGTAATCATCTCTTTCTGATGACATTTTAAATATCTAACTAGACAAATAATTGCAGCAATAATTGATAGCAGAGTCAAGCTGGAAGATCACTGATTGGCAGAGTCCCCACTGAAACAAATCTTTCTTTCAAACATTACAGGAATGATGTTTAAATCTAACTTTCACTGATAAATGCTCAAAATCTGATTTACTGATAAAGACACTACAAGAAAACCTGCACTTCAGCCTGTGATTACTTTGTAAGCTGTTTGAGAAGAATCAGGCAGCGTGATTTACGTTATTTTATTTCCCATGAATAATTGCAAGGATGGTGTGGGTAGTTTGGGGGGAATCCACACAAGCCAAAGAACTGATGGCCCTCTCCTCCTCTAAAGTATATCCCGTGGTAGAGAAATGGTCTTGCAAGGGTAGCACCCACAAAGGAAGGCACCCAAATGATCCACGCCACTCGGGCCTCTGAAAGCTGCTTTAAATCAATGCCTCACACTGGGATTCAAATCCCCCAGCCCTGTGCAAAGAGCCCCGGACAGGGTCAGGAGGACTGAGCTCAGATGAACCCCAAGCGAGCTCAGGCAAGTCCCCAGGTACAGCTGCAGTCTCCACCAGCCCCTAGTCTGTTTCTCCGTCCAAGGGACAACCCTAATCAATTGCCGTCCATATTATGTGTTTTGATTGTAATGTTCAAGTTGTTACAGTTTGGGGCCCCACTTTCAACAATTCAGACCCCGCGGAATACGCGATGGTCAGAAATAACTCACAGACGATTATTGTCTCCGGGAAACATCAAATGAACTGAGCTGGCCTATTAGCAGACACAGATTACAGTAAGGAGAATCTAAAACAGAAGATGTATCTGAATGCTTCGGCTAGCAACAAAGGCAAGAATTCAGGGATGGGATCTGAGCATTTGCCCAAAGCACTCACGTGAGAATTTCTTTTCATTCTCCCCCCCACCTTTTCTTTCCTTCTTGTTCTTTCTTTCTTCCCTTCCTTCTTTCTTTCTTCCTTTTCAGGGAGGGGAGTGGCTTTTTTTCTCCCCTTTAAACTGAACCATTATAAGCAAGTTCATCTCATAGCTTCTGTTAAAAATCAGAAGCTTGTTAGATGTAATGATTATCTGAGCCGTGACACTTACCGCATCTGAGGGGGCTTGTCGAACAGCTTTACTCTAATTTAGAGCTCCCCTGTTAATTAGAAAGCTCTCAGATTTTCTGCAAATGCAGGTCACTATCGACAGCTCATGCTTTTGATGCTTTGCCTGTGACAGTTCCAGGAGCTGGCAGGGTTGTCCAAACTGACAGTGTCAGAAAATTTAGTCACCATGGCCGCTTTGCAGGAAGTTACATGCAAGGTGACTGTCCCCACACAGTGTTTCCCCACAGCCAACAAGCCTGATGAAATCTGCATTCACATTCAGCTAAAAATAGCTCAAATTTCGATCTTCTTTTCCACCTGCCTCTTTGCCTTCTCTCCTCCCCTTTCCCTTCTCTTTTCCACCTCTCATCTCTCTTCCTTCCATCCTCTCTCCAGCATCTCCCTTTTGTCACCTTCCATCCCGTTACCCCCAACACACACACACACACACACACACACACACACACACACACACACACACACACATCAGGGTCTTCTGCTATTGAGAACGGTCACATTCGCAGAAAGGGAAGTAGGTTTTACAGATAAACCAGGTTGCTTTTTATTGAAACAGCAGTGATTGTGGAACAGAAACTCCCCCGCCCCCCGGACTTCTTTAAAAAAAAAAATTTCCTATTTTTTTTGCGCTGGTCAGCAGCTGCACCTGGTGAGGTGGAGGTCAAGTCTATACTTCCAGGCTGGCTCATATGTAAGTGAAGGGGGACCTTGGAGGGGGAGGAAAAAAAGAGGGGGAAGGAAGGAAAGGTTAACAACTCAAGCAAGAATGCATATGGGGTGGAGGTTTTCTGCCCTGATCACCCTTCCAATGAAAGACCTCAAAATTACAGGCGTTCTCACTTAGGAATAGCTCCTTATGGGATATGTGCTGGGGTGGACAGGAGGATGGGGGATGCGTCCATGACCGTGCATATGCACATTTGTGTATTTCATCAAATTCATCTAGATGTCATCACGTTTAGGCCAAAAGGAAATGCTCTGTGGCACTTGCCTAAGACTTGGCCAACAAAGAGACCAGTATTTAAGGCAAAATAGGCAATATAAAAACTATTTGCACACCCCCACCAAGAACAAGGGACAGCTCTGAAAAAACAAGCTATCCCTTGCTGCCATAGTTCCCACATTGACTCCAAGTTTGATACTGAACCCAAATCCCTAAGAAGACCCAGCTCTTCCTTGAGGTCGTGCAAACAAACACACGCAGCTGAGGGTAATGGGAGCCTGGCTTTGCAAGTTGCCAGCTTCTGAAATGCAATGGGACAGGATGGGATGGGATGCCACAGGCCAGACTGATGAATTCACACAACCCCAGAATTAGCTAAAGTCACAGCGACCCGGCAGGGTGGAGCAAGGCGACCCCAGCAAGATTCCCAAGGACAGCATCCTCAACAGCCACAGTGGGCCGCTAACCCCAAAGGGGCCCATGCCTCCACCCACATCCTGCTGCTGTCGGGCTGGCCATCGGCTTCCAGACACCAGTCCCAGGAAAACCCTCAGTGCCTTTAAAGCCAACTAACAAAACAGGATCGTGTGAGCCCGGGCAGAATTCCCTATTCAGTTAAGATACTGCCTGGGAGGAAAAACTAAGAAAAAACCTAGACCCAGAAAATACGTGGAAAGTGGCAAAAACCAATCGACTCAAAAGACGAACCCTTCATCCAACGTCACCAAGCTGCCGACTATGAGGCTCCTAGGAAGCTGTCCCAGCAACCTAGAAATAAGAAACAACACTTGCTATTCTGAGCTGAGAAGTGAAGTTGCCTTCCACTCGGGACTCTCAAACATGGTCTATAAATACCAGCACCACCCCTTGTGAGCCACGGGCTGAGCTCAACCCAGAGAAGGCAAGTGTTTCCCTAAGGTCACACAGCAATTCCAGGCCTTCCAGACAAACTCCCTCGCCCAACAGATGGCTTTGTCTTCTCTTGGGAAATAGATATTGCTACATCCGATCCCCATTTTCAACAGGAAGGCTAGGGAATGAGGCTGCACATTTTAGCATTTCCTCTACTTTCTCCAACTTTCTGCTCCCCACCTCCACCCCCCACCCCCGGCAACACACAAGGTCTGTTTAGTATTTTTAGGGCTCTATTTCCATATCTCTCCAAAGTTTCTGACACTCCCGTCTGTTAGCAGGTGAACAGGATAGGACAGAAGCAAGCTGTTCTCCATTCTGAAGTGGATTTGACAAAAAGGCTGCTGAAGGTCAAGACATCCTGGGGATGCTGGTACTGGGGCTTTCAGGGTCATTGCTCTGCAGGTGGACCTTGGCTCATTTCCAGAGAATGACTTGTGGTCTGCTCTCTCCCCCATACAACAAATCAAGACACCAACGACAGCTCTACTGGCCCACACTGCCCACCTCCCCTTTGGCAACCATGACTTCTTCTCACACAGTGGAAGAGATGGGGTGGCAAACACTGACGGTTCACCTGATGCACACATGTGTAGTTAAGTACTGAAGCGAGAAATTCAAGAAACCTCTACTCACCCTACACACACACACACACACACACACACACACACACACACACACACAATTTTAAGAAATAATTTCTAAAGACCTACCTGTCTACAGTACATCTGGCCTGGAAAAGCCTTGAAATTGTCCCTTTCTACAAATCACAAGCCCTGTGGTGGCCTGAGGTCCTCAGGCTTTGAAATCAATAATGCACAGAAGTGGGCAGCATGATGGATTAGCTGGCAGATGATTATCAGACACACGGAAGCTCCACCTCAACATCAGGATTAGGACTGAAATTTCTTTCAGGAAGAACCTGACACCATTAGACAGTTGACCAAAGCATCATGGGGTGACAGCCAAGGCGCTGGTACTCATGGAACGACCGCATCCCTTGACCGGATGTTTCCACTCCATGGCCCCGTGAATGCCCCTCACGGGCAGACTGGGAGTGACCCCATCTCTGAAACCCGGGCGCTGCTCTGCCCGCTACTCACTCCCCCTTTCATGTTTTCGCCCTTTCCCTGCTAACAGCAATGGAATCAGAACAAATGAATATTTCATTTCGAGATTCTAGTCTATCAGAATCAAAAAGACTCAGGACATTCAAAGCCAGGGCAAACATCCCTCCTATAAATGGAACTTCTCTCTTTAGACGGTCCACCGTCCACATTTCTGTGAACAGTGAGTCTCCCGGCCCTCTGTCCGCTATTTGCCACGGAGCAGCAGGGGGAACACCAGCACTACACCTCTAAGTGTGTGAAGGTCTAACCTTTTACCCATGTAATGATCTACTTAATATAATATTTTGTCTTTAATCAGAAAAAGAGTAGAATAATTTGATATCCCATAAAACTCTCTAACCTATATTTTGCAAGTCAATTAGCCAGTCCTTTCGCGTTAATGTCAGCACATCCCAGGCTGCACCTCCAGTCAGGCTTTTGGGTGTCTGCAGCCCGCATGCCACACACCGAGAGCATAAGGAAAACACTCCGGAGGGAGGCCGTGCAGTGGGCAGTTACTGTTTCGTCATCTGAATGGAGACTGGGAAATCATCTCCTCAAATGGAGATTATCTTCCCTTGGGATCCTTCTGGAGAGCTATAAATAATAGAACACACTATTCAACATTATATATTAAAAAACGAATACAGAATCAGATCAAGGAAAGACTAAGTGATACTATGATAAAATCCAAAGCTAAAAAATAAAAAGCAAAAAAACAAAAAACAAAAAACAAAGAGGTATGAGAAAGAAGTGTTAGCTGGCGCCCCTTAAATTTAGCCCTCTTCTTGGGCAGCCAAGCTAGGCTGAATAAGGGTGCTTGGGTAACCATTTCTCACTCCCTTATTTAGGTGCAATGGAGTACAAATAGCAAGAGGCTTAATTTTAATGGAGCCACCTCTCCATCAACTAGTCTACCTACAGAAGCTGCAGAAAGGTGAAGACTGGAAATTTATGAAAGTTTTATGCAAAATCTGGATACTAGTCTGGTCCCAATATATAAAGAGGAACATGGACATGTGGAACAAACCCAAAATACGAATGTTCCCAACTCCAGCTGTCCCATAACATCTGCCTCTAAATGTCCTATGACTCAGTTTCCCATTTCTAAAATGGAATCTTCTCACCAAGTCTGGGAAAACATTGAGAAACAACTGGATTTTAAATTCTTAGATAGAGCCCTGTCTTTGCTCTTACTTTTGACCTGGTTTTGAAAACACAATAATAATACTTATCAGGAGTTCTCATTATGCAGAAACATGAACATTATCCTGGAAGAGTATGTCTCATTAGCTGTTAAAAGAGAATGTTTCTTTCTTTCCTTCTAGGAACATGACGAGTGAATCTGGCTATTTCGTCAAAGCTTGTAAAAGACACTTGAGTCATCATTTTAACTGAGCAATTTCTCCAAGAATTCAGCCTATGGGATGGGAAAAGAGCCGTCTCTGTGGTGTGCTGGGGAATGCCACTGTGCTCTCTCTGATTCCTCTCCTCTGTCCTTGGCAATCCAGTTACGATTTGACAGCATTTAAAGATGACAGTACTTGGGGTAATAGGACAATGCAGTAACAGGATTACAGCAAATGTGAAAGAAAGGACACACAGAGGTACTGTCATTTAGGTAATGTCATCTATGATCAGTTTTTGTTTCATTTTTTGCTGACACAGAAGTCAGTATCACTTATACAATTCACAGCCCTAAACCCTGTTAGGGCTGTAAATAGTTTGCTCCCCCGATGAAAGGAAACACCAATTATACGGCAAGGGGACTCAGTAAAACTTCCTAGCTTTGGTTGATGTGACAATAAAAATTAAAAAAAAAATTCAAACCAATAGCCAAAGATTCAAAAACAGCCTGAAGTCACTACCACCCAAAATGAATTTATCTTCAAAGAAAGAAGAAAAGATTACTGTCAGTTATAAAACAATAGGTGGCCATGAAGTTTCTGAAGGATGTCTCAGCCCCCAACGACACTGTTGCTTTAGAGAGTTTGGGGAAGATAAAGTGGAAACACCTCACTAAATTCACATTGGGGGAGCGGTCAACACTGGTCTACCAGCCAATAGGGTCCTTGCCAGTCCCTTACACTATTTCTCATTCCATTTCCTTTATGTCATTTTGCCCACAGCACATCCAAATCCACATAATACCAGCCTTTGGAAGTCAGTTCTACTCTACTTTCCAATTAATTTCTGCCACTGTGAGTTTTTCCCCAAAGCCACCAATTCTCCTAGAAGCTGTTATTCCTTTACAGTGAACACACAGCTGCCCTGTCTGCCATTAAAATGGCTTCCTCATTGTCCAGGACAAGGAGCCATGCTGCATGCCAAATGACCAACCACAAACAAAAAATGCTTGTTTGACTAACACTTGTTTCAAAAGAAAATTCTGCCTGCAGGAAGAAGTACCAAAAAAGGTGGCTGAAGAGATGTTCTGATCATTTCAAATCCAAAAAGAGGTGAGTTCTCCTCCCGAATATTCTGGGCTCATTAGGGTCTATGCTTTGTTTGACTTTCTGTGCTTCCCTGGCTAATCTCCTGAGCCCACAGACCTTCTTTCCTTTCCAAATGCCTATCTACCACCCCTTTTCTCAACTTTCCTCTTACTCCATCCAAAAAAGTTCTTTAAATTCAGGCTAGCTCACTGATGCCCAAAGGAGGAAGATGCTATTAAAGAGAGTTCAGAAGGATAGGGATTTTAGTGCCTGCCTTGTTTCCTCACATCTGAATGATAAATGCCATCATGGAAAACGTCCATGCCCTGAACAATTCCTCAAAATGGATGGTCTGGAGGAGAGGGACAAGAGAATCATGTGGAAGCTGATGGGCCTTTGCCTTTGCTTCCAAACTCCATTCCTGTCAACTCTCCATCCATGATGTGGGCAAAATGAAAACTTCCCAAGACCTAAATGATTCTATACATTGAGAACAGATCCATTTGCTCGTATCCTACAATGTTTGGTTCCACCCTGCTTGTGAAAGGAAACCCTACCGTCAACCAGCTCCATCCTCGAGAACATATATATTGACAAAGAAGGAGAACTCAGCATGAAGGACATTATAGAGAGAATTCCAACAACCTGCCCATCCCACCCCTGGGCAGAATCCTCCATTTATGTCTACTAGAATGCTGCCTTCATCCTCTGCCCAGAACGATCTGACAGCCTCCCATGGTCAACAGGATATGGTCTAGCTCCTTAAGCTACCTTTCAGAGCTCCATAACCCAGGCTGACACTTCTATTCTAGGCTTAGCTTCCTCTCTGCACCAGTGAAAATACTCTGCTCAAGTGCAAAATCCCTTCCATTCTCATTTCCTTTCTGGCTTTTCTTCTTCCTCTCTGACTTCCTGGAATCTGGCCCATGTTTCAAGGCCCAGCTAAAGGTCTTCGAGTCACCTTAGCATAAGAGTCAATCTCTTCCTTCTCCAGCCTCACTGCCTGCACCACCTTGGACTCATATATCCAGTCCTTACATCACTGGTTATCTCTCCATGCCTCTACTTAATTCCTTGTCTTCTCAAAGCACTTCTTAAGTGCAGGGACCCTGGCCTCTACTTATTTTAATTTTATTTCAAAGTACCTGGCACAGCATGTGATATATGATAAACACATATCTAGGAATTCAACAAATAATGCTTAAATAACTGATTTACCTCCTAAAAGGGAAGTTATTTTTTCCAAATATCATTTCTGTGCATAATGGTAATTTTAACCATCTCCGTACCCACCAACAGTTCCCTTCTGATATCTGCTTGAACGTCCAGATAAAAAAAAGGCAAGTGGCAGTAACACGTTATGCTACACAAAGATTAGCATTAATATCCACCCTCTTTAAACAGCCACCCCACACCCTGGAGAAGAGCAGAAGTGAAGTTCGTGTGCTGACCAGAGCGTTTGCCAGGCCCATTGAGTCTGGCTGTCAGAGGTACCAAAAATAATATCTTTTCAATGTGAAAAACCAGCTTGAAGGTTGTGCAACTCTCTGGCCATGTTTTTTTTTTTTTTTCTAAAGTAAACTCTACCCCCCAACATGGGGCTCAAACTTATGACCCCAAGATCAAGAGACACATGCTCTACCAACTGAGCCAGCGAGACACCGCACTCTCTAGCTGTATTTTAACCATGGTCATCTGCAAAGGAGTAAGGCTCAGCAAAAAGCTAAGTTCCAAAAACATAGTTTTAATATGACTTTAAATCCAGCATCACTAAAAAGGACTTCATTTTGATGCCAGAGAGCAGCAAACATGGACATTCTTGGCCCCCTTTAGCCACTGTGTGGTAAAGGGGAGGCCTAGCAAAAACTAAGGTAGCAGCTAATGTAACTATTATTTGAAATGTGGCCAGTAACTCTCCAGGCTGGGCAGCCTGTTCATATCAAAGTGCCGTGGGCATCCCCCCCTCCACCCTGACAGCCAAGACCCAGAGTCAGGCCACGTGGCCAGGTGGGACCCAACACTATGTACGCATGGAGGTATTCCGTGTTAAGGACCCAAATCTACACAGCCTTAGCACCAAGCTGGGTTCAGAAAACATACTCCAGGGGCGCCTAGGTGGCTCAGTCATTAAGCATCTGCCTTCGGCTCAGGTCATGATCCCAGGGTCCTGGGATCGAGCCCTGCATCAGGCTCTCTGCTCCGCGGCGAGCCTGCTTCTCCCTCTCCCTCTTCCACTCCCCCTGCTTGTGTTCTCTCTCTCACTGTGTCTCTGTCAAATAAATAAATAAAATCTTAAAAAAAAAAAATTTAAAAAAAATTTAAAAAAAGAAAACATACTCCATACAGGTCTGCCAATAAATGAGTAAAGTTCCAATATCACATTTATGCTCACTACCTTGGAAACTCTGCCTGAGACACAAATTTGGAGAGAAAGATGAATATGAAAAACAAATAAAAATTTTCACTTTACAGGAATTCCCCAGACAATTACACAGCTGGGATCTTCACCCAAAGAGAAGATATTATCAATGAATTAAGACCGACTCAGGTGCCCTCTCCCCTTTTTATTTATTAAAGCCCAGTGGAATTCTAGGCAATAAACACCCTCCCTTTACTTTCTCCTTCCCTGACAGACACACAAGTGCTCATGCATTTCTCACACAGGTCCACATGCTCTGCTTGTGGCGGATGACACCATCTCAGCCTGCCTCTGTCTCTCTCCCAGTCATTCCCAACTTCTGTGAAATCTCCTCAGAATCCAAAGAACATTCCGAGTTCTAGAAAATGTGCTTTGGTGCCCCACTCAGAGACGGCTTGAGTCTTGAGAAGATGCAAACAGTTAAAGACTTAGAGAGAGACGGACAGCCTTCCATGCTGGTCCAACTCAAGTGGTTCATTTTTATTTTTCATCTTTATTGAGGCATAATTTACATATAATAAAAGTTACTCATTTTAAGTGTACAGTTTAGTGAATTTTGCCCATGGTATACAGTTGTCTCACCACCACCAAAATCAATATGGAGAACATTTCCATCACTCTGAAAAGTTTCCTCATGCCCCTCTTTGTAGTCAGTCTTCTCCCCTAATTCTCTGACCTCTTTTAATCATTGATCTACTTCTTGTCACTATAGTTTTGATTTTTCTAGAAATTCATATAAACGGAATCAAACCATATGCCACTTTTTTTTTTCTTTTTAAGTAGGCTCCATGCCCAATGTGGGGCTTGAACTCAGGGACCTGGGATCAAGAGCTGCATGCTCTGTTGGCTGAGCCAGCCAGGCGTCCCAACATGTCACCTTTTGTGTTTAATTTCTTTCACTGAGCAGAATGATGCAGAGACTCCATGTTTTTGAAATGTATTACTATTTCATTCTTATACTGAGTGTTCCATTGTATGGCTGTACTATAATTTATCCATTCACCTACTGAAAGACATTTGGGTTCTTACCACTTTTTGACTATTAAAAACAACGCTATAATGAACATTTATGTATGTGTTTGTATGAATGTATGTCTTCATTTCTCTTAGGTAAATACCTAGGGCAACTCAAGTTTTGAGAACACAGAAAAGGTTTTGAATTTAAGAGTCCAGGGAGCCCCCATTTTGTCACCCTTCAGCTAGCCCCACCTCTACCCCACTCCCCTGGGAGTTCAGCTCCAAAGCCTGTATCCCAGCCATCTGTTTGGTTCAATTACCAAATGTCACTTTATTCTAAGCAGAAACCTCTCCACTACCCCAAGGAAGTGATAGAAAGAGACCTCAAAACCTTTTTATAATGGGCATTCAGAGGCCCCTTCTGAGTAGGGGTAACTATTAAATGTGGTGTTGAGTGGCCTAAGAGCCCCCCACTAGGTCAGAGAAGGAGACGGTTGACCTCCCCCATTAGCTGTATAGTTGAACAGCAGCCAAGGGTTCTAGAGATAACTTCTACCTTGCCAAAGGCCTTGGGAAGAAAGACAACATCAAGGCCTCTCTCAGACAACAGCCCAGGGGGAAACAGCTGCCGCCCAGTGCTGTGGACAGCAGAGAGCCAGAGGAGGAAATGAAGATTCGCCCTCTTCACCCCTCCCCCACCCTCCTCAGCTGTAACAGGGCAGGGCTGGGGGAAAATGGGTGAACAGGAAGCAGAAGGATACATGAAGGAGCTAGAGCCTCACAAGAGGAGCCACAGTGGCCCCAGGCAGTGGCAGAAGCAGATTAAAGGAAGACATGGGGGAATGGTGGGGGGGCGGGAAGTGGACAAGATGGGGCAGTCATCTTAAATAGACAAGAACTCAAGAAGAAGCTGAAGAAAACAGAACAAAGACTGCTACTGGCAATATTTATTCTCAATAAACTAAGAAAGAGAAAATGAAGCCCCATGAGTGACGCATACCTACATTACTTAAGACACCTGTGCAAATCCTTATTCCTGGGGCAACAGATCCATTAGCTAAATAGACTGAGGAAGTGTGAGGTGGGGAGATGGTGGTGCTGACAGAATGGTATGGGGTAGTGGAAGACATGGGGCCAGGAGCTGGGAGTCCTGGCTCCTCATCTGTTCATTGCCACTACTTGGCCAGGTGACCATGCCTGGCCTTGTCACCTCTCTGGAAACCCAGTCACCCCACTGTAAACAAGGAGGTTGGAAAAAATGATCTCTAAGTCCTTAATGTCTTATCAATCTCATGCCAGATTTGCAGAGACAGGAGTATGGGGAGAGGACAGTGAAAATGGCCCTAGCTGAGATGAAATATCAAAAGGGAGGAGAAGTGTTCATTCCAACTACCTAACCTCCATTGATTGGTAAAGCCAGACTTGGGAAGATAGATGCTGGTTCTGTGATGACAAATAATTCCTGGCTTATGGTGTTGCACCACCACACTGCATTTCTTCAGCGAGAATAAAAAAATGACTCATCTGAAAAATGGGAATAATAATAGCATTTGCTTCATAGAGTTTCTATGGAAATAAAATGAGTTACTATTTGGGAAGTACTTACAACAGAGTAAGTGCTTTCTGAAATAAAACACAGACCTCCTGGTATTTATTAGTTACACCTCAGCAGAAATGAGGTCATCAGCCCCTTTCCCAAGGGTAATAGAAAGGGAAGAGGGAGAGAACAGAGGAAAGGATGTGAGATTGTGTGTGTGTGGGGGGGGTCATTTGGGAATGCAGAGTAGCTGGAACCTGATAGGTACCTATATATGCAAGTTGGATGGACAGAGACAGACAGAGGAAAAATGAATGGGTAGTGACGAGATGGGGGGGCAGGTCTTAACCTCCTTTACAATTTTAGGAGGGATGATTTAGTCCACACGGCAATGCATACAAATAATTTTATTCCCATTGAGAAATAAAATCTAACCTTCTACCAACAAGAGAGTCTTCTGAAAGTGGCCACCTGAGCAAACAAACAGCCACAGACCAGGAGATCTACCACTCCTCTTCCACCCCACCCTTACCCCCACCCCAATCGGAGGCCAAACCCTTCCTTGGGGCCTTTGATAAAAGCAACTGTTAGCTTGCACCAGACCAATTCTTACAGTTGTGCTGACCCTGGTGTGCTCTAAGGGGGGGATGCCATATCTCTTTTCTGGCCAATACTGGGACTCCTCTGCACCGGCACCTGGAGCACACCAGCTATGTATCTCTTCTCAGTCGCATCACTCTAGATAACTTCCAAGTCCTGCCTAGCGTCCTCTCTTCTCATGGCACGACTCATCCATCAGTACCTCAAAGTAGGACCCCCGAGACATGAGTCCAGTTCGGCCAGTGGAAGCAGTCAGGTTGTCTTTCAGGTTGGGGTGCAGACATTATGTGTCTGATGTGGCCCCTGTGGTTTGAGAATTTGGGACTTACCTGCAAGTAAAAATGTTCCAAAGGGACTTTCCACTGGCACACAGACATAAAAGATGCTTGGCAAACTCCAAGTCCTTTCCTGCTCAGGAACAGGCAATTCGATACTCTTCCCCCAACCCCGCAACTGTGGGAGCCCGGGGCAGAGGTGGCGCACCACACCCTCCACGCTCTACGTGGTACTACCGTCTCTCTGGCGGTCTCCACAGTACAAGGACATTTTCATTCTTCTTTGAATGTTTTTTGGAACACCTAAGAAACATGCTACAGAGCTGGGAAAGATTGCCAGAAAAGGGAGGAACAAACTAGAGAAGGAGGCCAGGGCCACCCTCATATGTGAAAACTTGATTGATGATGAAGGCTTTTAGGACAACAGGAGGAGGGATGAATGAAAAGTATGCATCTGTGAGGAAACAGATGGGGAACATACACTTGTTCACGAAATCCCAGAATACTAGGACCATGGAGGGCCCCTGGAAGCCGGGCGAACAGATTATGACCTCTACAGTGGAAGGCCAATAAAGCCGTTTAGAGAATGCCTTGCCTGGCAAGGTGGTGTGGACTGCCACAGACAGGGGAAAGGCCGAGAGCTGACCATCCCAAAGGGGTTCCCAAAGGGGCCAGCGGCTAGCCCTGCGACGCAAGTGTCGAGGCCACAACCAGGAGCTCTTGGAAACCATTTCCCAGGCAGACAGAGTTGGTGCTGACCATCTGATGACAGGTCGGCTGTTGTCCTCTGCTGGGCTCCGCACACGTGGCCAGAGTGAGCTCAGAGAGGCAGCAAGCGGGAGAGCGGGAAGGGAGAAGGAGGACGGCCACCTTCCACTCTGCCACTGGTTCAAGACACAGATTTGAGCCAGCTACCTCTTCTGGAAGAGCCTGCTGAGTACATCTCTTCTCTCCTGTATGACCCTCTCTCCTCACCACCTTCTCACTCCCACCATCCATCAGGGACCTGGGCCATTCCGGAGTGCCAACTCCAAATGAAATTCCGGGACAACCAACCCTCTGCAGTCCAACGGGAGCCATGATCCCAGGAGGAGTCTTAGGCCAAGTCCTTCCTCAAACCTCCCTCACCATATGCAATAGCAGGAGTCCTGAAAAGTAGTATGTACACGGAATTTTTGTAAAGCATGGCCCACTCTCCGATCAACAATGATAAGAGGGGAAGAAACACAACTTAGCACTTGATTTCTGCCTCCATGACAGTGTCTTCATGGTTAGTTCACCAGAGGTCTCTGCTTCCAAAGGGACTATAAGTTCTCAGAGGGCAGGAAGCATGCCCCCTACTTCTCTCCCAACACTGAGTGCACAGAATGCTTAGCAGACACACGGTGGCCAGCAGATTCTAATTCTCTTTAATTAGCATCTCTGCACCAGAGCTAGGAGTCTGTTTCCTTGCAGTCTTCCTTTTCTCTACCAAAGTCCTTCCATGGAGTAGTTAATGACCTGTAAACACTTACTCGGCTACAGAAACATTCCACTGCAAAGCATACCATCGTGGGTCCTTTTGTAAAGTGAAAAAAAAAAAAAATCTTTTGTAGAACAAAGTATCACCTTTTTCCTGCTCTATGTGATACATTCCGATTTTTCACAGTATGGATAACTAATATTCAAGGATATAGAAGCCATTTTCAAGTCCCATCCTAGAAACTAGCCCTCAATTGAGTAAGTCAGGGGAATATCAGAAAATTCTGACGTCCAGACTCAAACACCAGCTCTTGCGTTGAACTGGAATGTTCCAAGGAAACAAATTCATGGCCTCTAAAGTCAGGAATCAGCTAGAGACTTGGTCCGTCACACCTACCTCTTCTGCATGGTAATGATAATGGCCATGACAATGAGGGTGAGGATGATGATGACAGCTTCCACTGAATGGCACTTGGCAGCTTATGGAGCAATTTAACAAACTTTACTTCCTTTGAAGGCCTTCCAGGCCATCTTCTGCTCCCCCTTTCCACGTGCTACTACCTTATCCTCAGCACATATTTCCCCCAGAGTACTCCATGGCCTCTTTTGTCCCATTTCTCCCTTCACCAATGCCTAGAGAATTGCTCAAAAGGGTCCTGTGCGCAGTCCCAATTGCAGCCGCCTCAACGGCTGAGGGCCATCATGAGAACCCACAAAGGTCTGGGTGTTGAAGACTGCCGGGCACAAAACCTGCCAGGCCCGAGGAGATGAGGGCCTGGGACCCACAGGGCAGCCCTCAGAGAGCTGGGTCTCGTCCTTTGGGAAGAAAGGACACTGTCCCGAGAAAGGCGGGGGCGAGTAAGAAGTCTCTGAAGGCGGGGCGGGGGGAGTTGGGTCAGACTCTAAGCAAGAAGGGCCCCTGGGTCGATGGGTGTGTGGTTCTTCAAGGGGACACCACAGCCCTGAGTGCAGAGGTGGCGAATACAGATAATGCCCACAGTGATAAGCAGCAGGGCCCTGGCAGAAGAGAGCCTGGACACTGCAGGCTGGGCACAGGCCAGGTGGCAGTGCACTCTCAGGAGATCTCTTCCCCACGGTGACCCCTATCAGTGCCGACCAAGCACACAAGATGCACACCCAGGCTGGGCTGGACACAGGGGTCCCTACAAGGTTGCAGGGTGCACACTGAGGACACGGGGAGGGACAGCCTCCAAGCACTGCACCATTCTGATACCAGGAAGGCACCATAAGGCACCGGGCTCCCCTCGAACCCCTTCTCTTCCTAGAAGCAGCCTGGGACATTCATAACACAGCCACCTCTGGCACCTGCATTTGTCTTCAAATTTTGATAGCACATAGGTTTAGTGCGCTGAAGAGAAACGAGCAGGGGTGGTGATCTGACCTACTCATCTATTCACCTATGGTATGAACAGGAAAGAGCGGGAAACAGGCCGATGGGGGACAAGGAGGCCAGAAGCCAATGGGGCTGCAGAGGTCATCTCTAGGTCCGAGGCTGTCCTGGACCCACCCTATTGTTGGCCAGGAGGCTGATTCTCCGAAGGGCCTGGAGACTTTGTTGCTGAGGGAAGCCTCTTGAATTTATGTACGAAGACATATGTACCTTACACATAGATTTGAATCACCAATAAACCTCGATCAAACTCAGATGATCGTCCAACTCATGCAGAAACACCATTTCTTTAATAGAACAGGAAGCAGGTAGGGCGAGGGGTGTGAGGCACGGGTAGCCAGCCTACCTTCCCCATTTTCCCTTCCTCTGACTCTTTCCAAAAATGGGCATGGAAAGTGAAGAACACTACAACAACAAACCGATTTACCTTCACCTTTGCTGGGAGGTGACCCTGTGGCCTGTCCCCTGGGACTCAGTTTCCCAGGGCTGCCATCATCCTCTCCCGCCTGCCGGGCCAAGCCAGTGTGCTGGAGAACAGTGTCTGGCCACAGAGGCTGGGGGGAGCAGGGGGAGTGTGGGCCAGAGGCCACACTGCACGACGTCAGCGGACGGTGCCCTCCAGTGCTGAGGCTGAAATCAGAAGGCCACCAGGTCTGTGCCTTCTGGAACAATACCCTTTGGGGAAGACACACATTCTTTAACACCTCTGAGAGAGAGTCAAGCAGAACATTTCTTCCCAGTGGACAGGAAAGTTAATTATCCCCATTTTACAGACAAGGAGCCTGAGGCTCCACAGAGTTGATCAACTTGTTTCAGGGCACCCAGCCGGTGGGGGAAAGAACCCAGATATACCCGGCTTTCAGGCCCAAACGCCTTCAAATGTGGCCTTCTGAAGATGGTCTTTGCTAACCAGGCTGACCTACTCATCGGCCCCAGGTAGGGGTGTCGGTGAGCCACAGGGACCATGAGATCCCCAAGACCAAAGCGTGGACTACAGTGAGGAAGAGCGCTCCGCTTCCAACGGGGAAGATCCTGTGAAACAGCTCTGAGACCGCGCCTGGGCCCCACGGCATGGCCGGGAAGGAGGCCTCCCTCAGTTCTCTCTCTCCTCCTCTTCCCAACCCCTAACCTTCAACACTCCAAGACCCTGTGTTCGTCGCCCACACACGGCTTCAGCAGCTGGCCGGCCTCCAGCAGCACGGAGCCCGTGAGAGAGCAGGCGCCAACCTGACTCCTCCCAGGGCAAGCCAGCCCGGGCCAGCCCTCCAGCCAGGGCACCCGCCCCACTGCCAGGCGGTTTGCTTGGGAGCTGGCTTTTGTCTCCACTCTGGTCTGCTGCGTCTCCCCTTGCTCCTTCTCCTCCTTTCGGCCCTCTGCCCGGGCCTGCCTGAGGCTGCTTGCCAGAGCGACTGCATGTCGGGGCTGTGCCCAGGGCGCTGAGCGTTGGGACTCCCACAGTCCTGCTTCTCTGCCCAGGATGGAAGACCCAGAGGCCCAGAAAGGTCTGGGGGGTACACCTGAGGTGGCAGACGGGCTGGCGTTGGAGACGTGACCCTGAGAGTAAAACTCCCCAAGTCCGGCCAGGGCGGGGAGGAGGAGGGGGACAGGTGAGGCTCCCCGGGACCAGTTCCTTCAGGCAGAGCGCCTCTGACTTCTTGCCCGTGAACCGCACCCCTGTGGCCTGACAGACATGCCTTCAGAGCAGGGTGGGGGAGCAGCCACAGCCTGACCAGGGCAATAATCCCTGGCGGGGAGGCACAGTGGAGCAGGCAGCCTACAGCAGAGCCAGGCAGACAGTCTCTGTGGTAGGGAAACAAGGAAGGGGAGGCCCTGTGAATGATGCGGGGAGAGTGGGAAGGACTGAGGGCACCCCCCCTCCTCCCCACCCCTCGGGACCAAGTCCAGAACCAGGAGGCAGCACCTGGCAGCCTGGAACATCAGCCCAGAGCTAAGAGCAGGGCACGTGGGCTCAAGCTCAGGTGGGTCAGCAGGGTGAGCACTCAGGATCCCTGAACTAGGTAGATGAAGACTCCAGAATCTTCATTGCCCAACCCTTCCCGGCTGTGCGACCCAGAGCAGCTCTTTAAGGTCCCTGAGCCTTCAGTCTGTCCATCAGTAAAATGTGCCTGACCACACTGTACTGCCAGCCTCTGGGGGCTGCTGCATATTTTCACCATAAACACCTTTCTAGCAAACATTCTCACCCCATAACTTAATTGGCCGTAAGGCGATTTTGCCATTTAAAAGATAAAATCACAAAAAAATAAAAAAGGGACAGTCACTGAGAAGGACATAACGAAACATGGAAAATGAGTAACAAAATTTAAAAGACTTTATTGCAAAATACAAAATAGTCAAATACATTCAAAATGTATAGTGTTGATTCATGGCAATATGGTGCAAATAACTGACTTTATTTTGTGGATTATACCTAAACATTTGTCTTCGAAGTCTTTCATTCATAGTATTATACATATTTTTGCTTGTTGATTCATCTCGTTCACCATCCCACTTCTTCTTTCCTTGCTAAATTTTCTTCCTTCATTAAGAGAGGCATCTGTTTCCAAATACTAGAATGTTTATCTGTAACTGGGCTTTGTACTGCATTGTGAAAGCCTTCTACACTGCTGTTCGTCCTTGGCATACTGTCACTTGTCAGCTGATAGCTGTTCCGAAGTTCTATGGGAAATGTGGGTTCAAAACTCTATGCCACCACAGAGACCATTAGGAGAGCTGAGATTTATATCATATAAAAATGGGAGGACTGCCTCAATGGAGAAATGAAACCAAACTGTCAACCAGTTTGGTTTTGTTTTTTACCTTTTATGGCATAACTGCCTTAGGGCCAATTAGTTATGCAGCAAAAATGCTTGCAGCAAAGACGTCTATGGCGAAGATGTTTAGGGTGAAATGACCTAGGGAAAAAATAGTGTCTGGAGCTCAGGAGCTTGGTAACCTAGCAGAGTGGGCTCACAAGCACTTCTTTCTCGTGTGAGCCATGGGGAAAACCTGTGCCGCTTGGCCCAATCACCGTTGAATGAATCAACAACAGAGGTCTCCAAACTCTTACATGAGCCCCTCCCCAACAAGACGCCTCTGGCGCATCTTCCAAAACAAGACCCGTTTCTGGAAAAGTGTCAGTTAACTACCCGGTTTTGCACTTATTTACATCATTGTTCTGGAAACTCTTCCTTCATTCTGCTTGATATTCAATGGAGGCCAATTTCATTCATTTGTCCCACACATGTATTGTTAATGGCAGCGAGAACAAAATGAAATTAGCCTCATTCCTTGCCCTCAAGGAGCTCACAGTCTAGCAGCTCTAATCCTCAATGATCTGTAAATAGACGCCTAAATCTCCCAAGGAGCCATGGATACTTTGGGGAAATGTACGATTTTGTAATAGGGATTAGCCACTTCCAAGTTCTTTTTCAGGTGCTCACCTGAAGAGATAAAGGTCTTCCAAAATGCAATATCGCCTCCTTAATTACAGCAATGGGCTCCTCTCACGTGAAAATTTAAGCAAGGGGAGCAGGAAGACCCACTTTGAGAAGTTATGCCGGCCTCTCTGCATTCCAGAAGGGCCTCTTCTGGTTATTTTACCAGTGAATGATGGAAGGGGGTAATGTCACGTTTCTTTCTACAAAACTTGTGCTGCACGAGGTGAAATCCCAGGCTGACAGGGTTTCAGGGAGGAAAGGCCAGATCAAAAATAAGCCTCGCTCCCCGGAGAAGCCCTACCACCAGCAGGCCTGGAAAACTGACAGCTTTGCCTGTTATAACAACACAACCCAAGATTATCAGAATCCTATAAATATTTGTACAGATACTTATCAGAGCAACAATCGGATATCAGGTCCCTCCAAGTGAGCTGATGTGCTTACAGTTTATTGTCCCGATCTGTGCAAGTTGGTGCAACAAAGCACTACACAGCAACTCTTGCTGAGTTCCAGAGTCAGGGAGTAGGTAAATAGTACAAACGCATTGGCTTCCCTCCCTGGCTCTCTTCTATGGGCTGTGAGCAAACGGAAAAATAAACCCTCGGAAAAAGTCTCAGCCTAATAAAATTACAGACAGAATAACTTCTTGGTGGAATTCAGAAGGGTAGCACAGGGAGTTCTTGCTAGCACATATGTGCATTCTGCTATCACACACTTCGTACGCACGACTCCCAGATCTCAGGTACTGCTCCAGAACTGTCCCCAGGCGGCTTCCTCCCCTTATCTTCCTCCTACATCAAAAAGTAGTGTTCACATCCAATCCCAGGCTTTCTTGTATTAAAATATGCACTCAAGAAAGACCAATTGAAAAAAATTTAGCTCTGATCGCGGTAATAGAGCAGAAAAGCACTCGACTGGTAACCAAAAGACATAAATTCTAGTCCTGTCACTAAGAAGCTATATGACCAGGAGGAGGCACTTAATCTCTGAGAGAGTCAAGTTTCTCATGAGTAAAATGAGATGGGGTGTGAGGGGGATGGAGTGAGAAAGACACGGAGCAAACACTGGTCCATCTGGGGCTCCCAGAATGGTGAGGTTTGTTGCTTACTGTCTTCCAACACCCACCTGTCTTGAACGGCCCAGGGCCCATCTAGGGTAGACTGCTACTTGCTTGGGGTAAAACCAATATGTCTGTCATGTTAATATGCATGGAATGTGATTAAATAAGGATCAAAGCTAGTCATGAAGGTATCTATGGGGAAGGGATCAGCCCCAGATCCACTCACTACATTTGCCTCAGGGATGGGGGCCACCTCCTCTAAACTGGGTCACCCCCAGGCCCAGGAGGAAGGGGCCACATCACCCTGATCATGTTGGCCCCATTCTGAAGCCTCGGCAGTCTCCAAGCAGGTGGGAGGACAGACTGAGGTCTGACCAGGAGAACCAAGAGAGAAGAGGGGACAGCTGCAAAGGAACCCCAATTTTCCAGGGACACTGGCTTCCTCTTAAAATCCTCACTGCCACCACCCACTCCAGCCTGGGCAACCATTTGAGGACCCAGACTTCTCCCCGGGAGATAGCCGTCCCTTGCTTACTTTGAGCGCCGTAACAACTTCCCCTGTACCTTCTCCCCCATCTGTTCCTGGGACAGGGCAGAGGCCTCCCACCTATGGCTTAGATTCCCCAAGCACTGCCCAAGGCTGGAAAGGCCTGTGTGCCGTCCAAGCTCCCACCCCAGTGCTGTTTACAGGTTTACGGTTGTTTTCCACACCCAACAGTTCCGACCCAGCTCTGAAAGACTTCTTCAAACACCCAGATGGCACTGCCAGGGAAATGTGACATTTTGTAAGGACTCATTTATCCAGTCCAGAAGATCTGGAAGACAAGATACAAACCCAGCACCCACTGAGAGGGACAGCATTCTGGAGCTCTCGTCAGAGTTTAATTCTCTCTGTGAAGTTTTTAAAATTCAACAATAATGTGCATTTACCTAACCCTTCTGAGAACTGATTATCAACTGTTTGTTGATTTAAAAAAAAAAAAGAAAAAGAAGGAAAGAAGGAAGGAAATGAAAGACACTGAGTGAAAGGCCCAATGAGACCAAAACCCCACACTTGCCACTGCCTACTGGAAGCATTCAGGGCTTTGGGTGGCACATGCTAAGAACTCTGAAAAGCATCATTCAGCCTACACCATCCCTGGACCCCAGGTCTCTGGTCTCTTTTTCCATTCACACTTGCCTGGCAAGACTCCTTACATAAAACAGAGATGCCCACTGAGCCTTCACACAAGCAAACAGGGCCCGGGGCTCACACCGCACAGAGACTTCCCCGACATCACAGGTGGCTGCCCATTGGCATGCGTGCAGGAGTGATGATGAAGGCACACAGCTTTCCAGAGGCTTGTCTGGCCCACCCTGCCCTTTCTAAGTTGCCTCGGGGCTTCACCCAGCCCAGTCACCCACTGCAGAGGGAGAGGAGGCCACCAGTCTGAACACCAGAATATTACACACACTTGACCCTTCCTTCCACCCTGCCAGCCCGCTTTCCCAAAGAGGAAGGTATAATAAAACAAACAAGTCAACCTCTAACTACCTGCGGTTTTTATATTTACACTAATGTTCTCCTTGCGATGGGAGCTCAGCATCCTGGAACCCAGGAAAAGTCAAGTCAAACAAAATGCAAATGGAAGACCAAGTGTGCTAAAGCAACCAGCTCCATGTCTGTCTCCCCCAAACCCTCCTCTTCCGAGCCTTCCCTCGGCATTACGTGGAGTCAGGTATGAGCCCAAGAAACAGCTACTGCTGCTCACTAAGAACTGTAGGTATTTACTGAGGTATTTACTGAGAAGCTTCTCCAACTTCGCATTTCCTCTGATGCTTAGGGGCTATGGCAAGAAACTCTTGAAAGTATATAGAAAGGCTGAATGTCGGGCGCAATTCTGCCCCTGCAAACCCTCAAAGATCATCCTAATTCCCATCACCTGGCTCCCCTACCAGGGAGCACTCCCACCGACGTCCCTGTTCCTAACTGTTCAAACAGACCTTCCACCAGAAAGCAGCCTTCTGCAAGCCCCAACTGTCTGCCCGGTGATCCAACTGTGGAACGGATGGAGGGACAGGAGGGAGGAGTCCTGGATCCAAACCCTAAGTCCATCCCGTAGTAGTGTAAGACCAGACATGCCCTTTAACCTCTCTGGGCTTCATGTACCATCTCTCCTGCCTCTTCACAAGTTTACTCATGAGGTAAGGCTCAAATCTGACAATGCCCATCAAAGGGCTTATTCAAGAACTACATAAACATACTGTGATTTTATTGCTAGTCTCATTATTAACAGCACAGTGGATATTTGAAAGGGAGGGGTCCAATTTTTCATAAACCAAAAAAGCAAGAGGGTTGGCAAGAAAGGAAGGAACAGATACCGAAAAATTGCTTCAAGGTTGTCCCTTGGAACCCTATTCTTCTAGATTCTTCCAAATGCCTACTGTGGTAATAACAGGCCCAAAAGAACACACCACTTTGTCAGGACTTGTGGGTGAAATGTGTTGGAGCAGCTGTTAACTTGGGGAAGATCACTCATCAGGTAGCCAACCAAGTGGGGCTGCTTTCAGCTGGACAAACACTGCATCTGCAACCAGGAATGAGAGCTTTCCTGTCCTTCCCTGGGGGGCCAAACCAACCTTCCTTCACCTCCTTGTCCCAACCAACAGGCCTCCTTCCCCTCAAAGGCACAGCTGGCCACCCTTCCTTCCAGCTTCCCCAGCTTTCTTTCAGAGGGCTGAGACCTCCTGGCCACCAAAGCAAGAGTACTTTGAAATCACAAGCCCTCCCACCCACCCCCACCTCCAAGAGGCAAGGGACCCAAGGTGGCCACTCTGTGATGAGGAGGGTAATCCTCCGGCTGGGTCTTTAATTTTAGGTGAAGTCATTCATGGCTGACTCCCAAGGGGAAAGGCGAACTACAGATATGGCCAGAAACAAACCCACCTGAGAGAGGGGGACAGTATCCCCCAAAACAACGGTGGGCAGAAAACTCCGCATCCAGAGAACACCCAGCAGCAACGGCAGGCCCACCTGATTTATCTGCCAGACGCTGCGAGGGAGGCACAGTGGCATTTGGTAAATAACCCACATAGGGTGCTGCAGGGGACGGGCCACCACACTAGGCTCTGCAGCCCGGTGAAACCAGATGGCGTCAGAAGACAATGAATGACTCACAGGCAAAGAATCTGCTGTTAGCACACCTAAAAATCCCTTTTTGCGAGCCATCACTCGACACCCACCACACTAAATCACAGAGAGGTGGGAAGGAGCACCCGGGCCCCAAATAACGTGTCATATTACCCAAATGCCAACTCTCCCTCTTTGTCCAAGGGCATGGAGGGAAGGCTGCTGACCGGGGCCTGGCGCACTGGCCCCCTCCTCCAACTCCCTCTGCATCGGAGGAAGCCACCCTCGCAGGCAAGAGCTGCGGGCTGACGTGCCACACCTTACGTGCCAGGGCTCTCCCTGCCAACTGCTTCCACCCCAGTCTGTAAAATGCCCTGGAACCCTGAGACAGCCTTCCTCGGATTCTGGACAGAGCTGGCTTGGAGGGCCCGGGAGATGGACCCAAGTGTGCCAAGCCTCGAGCCTCCAAGGTGACAAAGGCCTCACAGGACTGTGTGTCGTCTCCTAGAGCTCAGTGAGCCAGCCCAAACTGGCCGGCTGCCACCAGGGAAGTGCCACCCAGGTGCCTTTGTGCATCTCTGCTCAGAGGCCTAATGACAAAGGCAGCGCACGAAGGAAACAGCCGTGCCCAGCAGCCTCCGAAACTGTGAAGGCAGCATTTACCACCGATGACAGAGCCCCCTCACATTTCCTTCTAAGCGCCTGATATATATCCATTTTTCTGTCAGCAACCTCAAATAATGTCTATAATGCTGAGATTTATATATGTGTACTTATAAATGTTATTTCATTATAGCCACAAACTACCTTTCCACCTAAACATTTAGTTAATGTAATTAAATTGCTACCTGGTAGCAGTATCTAATTTAACTTGGGATCCAAACTATTGAAAAGCATGTGCCTTTTAACACCCTGACTGGTAAGGCACGTGATGAACAGAGCTATAAACATGTTGGCATAACTGAGCGGTTTAAAAATAAATTAGCAAACTATAAAAATAAACAGTTAACATACATATGTACTCAATTATGAACTAACTCTAATTTTTGTTCGGAAATACTGTCTTTGACCTTAGTCATAAACAAGCACTATTAAAAAAACATAATATCTCAACAGACAGGAGGCCAAGGATTAAATGCTCTGCCAGTTGAGCAGAATGCAAAACAAGGCACCAAGAAAAAAGGAAGGAAGGAAGGAAGGAAGGAAGGAAGGAAGGAAGGAAGGAAGGAAGGAAGGAAGGAAGGAAGGGAAGGAGGGGAGGGAGGAAGGAAGGGAAGGAGGGGAGGGAGGAGGGAGAGAGGAGAGGGAAGAGGGGGGGAGGAAGGGAGGTAGGGAGGAAGGAAGGAAGGAAGGAAAGGAAAGGAAAGGAAAGGAAAGGAAAGGAGGGAGGGAGGGAAGGAAGGAAGGCAGGGAGAGAGGGAAGGAAGGAAGGAAGTGAGTGGGGGAGGGAGGGAGGGTGCTGTCTTGCTTGAAAAGCTCAAAAAATGTCTATAAAACATACAAAGACTGTGGTGCTCTTGTTGATCTGAAGCTGCTTCTGTTTGAGCCAGAAAAGTTAAAACCTGAAGTGCTTTTGCATTTTCAGATGTTTGGGAATCTCTCAAGAAAAGAGGGCAGGCGAGGGGAAGCATGATTTCCAAATGCAGCTGTTTCAACAGCTCTCAGTCTGCCTAACAGTGTCTGCCATACAGGGCTGCCTCCCCACCTGAACTAAGCTTGCTGTCCTAAGTCTGCTACTGCCTCTAAGTCCTGAGCTTTTCTAAGACATATGGCAGAAATGTGGAAATTGTCTTCCAAATAGCACAAGACAGAAAAGGGGGGTGGAAGGGGGAAGGAAGAAGCAAAATCAAGCTGTTGAAACTGTATACAGGGCACGTTTTCACACTAATCCAGTGCTCCGGTAACAAAGGACAGCATACTATGGGATAATTACTATGGATTATTATTACTGTTTCTAAAGCAAAAGAACAACAACAAAAAAAATTCACAAAAGACATATTACACATGCAGATTTCTAAAGCTTTAAAATCATATGGTCTTCGGTGTTCGCTCCTATGGGGTTACGGGTAATGCCCTAACTGAGCAGGGCAGATGCAAACACAAAAAAGAAATCACAATAAACCTGAAATTCTCTCATGTCATGGTGCTTACTGCCCTTTATTTCACAGACAAAAGTAGTTGAGCAACAGCTAAGTAGTTATTCAACTCAAAGAGCCAACCTAACATGCTGACTGCCCTAGGCTTGTCTACCCACCCCCCCATCCAAACAACTACAAAAAGTTACATAAATAAAAAATAGGAGGAAACTCAAACTCAGCCACACTTATTTTCAAATGTGGCAGACAAGGCAAGATGTGAAAGAGGTGCCAGAGAAAAGCTTCTTGGGGGACACGGAATTACGCTGCAGGCCACTCTCCCTGCAGTCGTGAAGGGGGCCAATAGGGCAGCCCAGCCCAAGTCTGACAGTTTCAAAAACAAGTAGGTTACCAGCTGCTGCAAGACAAACATCCCCAAGACACATTTTTAAAGGAGTGCTGCTGTAAGTTTATGGAACAGCTAATGTGGAACTGTGCTGGGCTTTTAAGCCTTTCTGAAGAGGACATTGTTTTCCTCCGAGATGGGAAGGATCTGCTTGGTGGGCAAAGGATCTCAGGCACCTCAGCAAACTGGTCAAGGAGGGACAGAGCTATGAGAAGGAAGATGTCAGGAACCCATCCCAGCGAGAGGCTGGTGCTTACACATCTGGGACCACGGGAAAGGCTGGAGATCTTTGGATTTCCCCGAGAGCCTCTTTGACAACAGGCTGAACCCTCAAGCTGGCAACCTAGACTCTTCTGTGGGCTCTCCCTTGAGCCACCGTGGATTCCAGAATAATTTGTTCTACATGTAGCAAAGCCAGCACCATGGAAGAGGTAAAGAGAAAACTAAGGCCTACCTCAATGGATGTTAGTAAACTCATGCTCTAAATGCTGCTATTGAATAAGTTCTTCTGAGACTTGAGGGCAAAGGAGGGCCTCCTATGATAAGGAGTCTGCTGCTAGCAAAAGATGTTCACCTGTGAGCTCTAAAGCCTAGAAGATAGCCCCCCCACCACCAAAAAAAAAAAACCCTGAAGAAGGCTCAGATAAAAATGCTCACTCTTTCAAACTCCTAATATCGCCAGCTTTTGGTCTAAAGATTCAAGCGGAGGTCAGTGCAAGAAAGCAATTTGTTTGATTCAGGCCCTTGCAAATTACCCCCAAATAATTTACTTGGTCTCGGCTTTGGCTGGCTTGGGTGTAACAAGAATTCCAAGAATTATTTTACTTTTCCATTAGAGGGCTCTCCTCTCTCCTTTCAAGGAAAAACACTCTATCTGCCAGCCAACTTCTTTCCAGGAATGGGGAAAGGGAGGAGGAGGACCTATGGAAAGGAGGACAACAGATTTCCATAAGTAATTCCAAAGCCCAGGCTGAGTGGCAGATCTGGGTACAGCAGAGCCACAGAGAAATCTTCAGAAAAGGACTCTTTAGAGGTATAAGACACAGTGGCCGTGGATTCCTGATAATCCTCCAGCACCTGGAGAGGGTGAAGTCCAGGGCAAGATGCAGCTTAGTTACCCATTCCCAAATCCCATGGTTCACCAGCAGCCCCTGATAATTTACCTGAGCTCTGAGGAAAAAAGCTAAGGAAAAGAAATGCAAGACACAAAGCACATATTTCTGAGTCAAAAGATCAAGTTGTCTTTGGTAGCTAATGAACAATAGAGAAAGAAACTGAACAAAACAGCTCAAAAAAGCACCTTTTCTAAACAACTACAAGTTAGAGCTTGACCTAAGCCATCTCAGCTCCCAGCAGTCTACTGGAGGTCTCCCAGCTGCCCCATGAGGGTCACACTCCTTTCCATCTCAACCCTCCCTGAGCAGAGCAGGCTAACGGCCACCTGTGGCCAAAGCGGAAGAGGAGGGGCGCCTGGGTGACTCAGTCGTTGAGCGTCTGCCTTCGGCTCAGGTCGTGATCCCGGGGTCCTGGGATGGAGCCCCGCATCGGGCTCCCTGCTCCGCGGGAAGCCTGCTTCTCCCTCTCCCACTCCCCCTGTTTGTGTTCTCTCTCTCACTGTGTCTCTCTCTGTCAAATAAATAAAATCTTAAAAAAAAAAGTGGAAGAGGAAGAGGAGCCCCACAGCTTGGAACGAGCACCTCCATCCTCTCAAACACCTCCCAGGGCCTTCCTCACCCCAGGAAATTCCATCCTTCCAATCACCACGCCGAACATCTTAGGGTCCACCTTGACTCCTCTAACTCTCACACCCCACACCCAATCTGTCAGCGAATCCTCTTTGTTTTACCTTCAAAACATTTCCAGAATTCAGCCTCCTCTCACATGCCCATCCCCCCTGGTCCAAACTGCCATCGTATGGCCTGGATTTTGGCAACAGATTCCTGTAATACTTCTGCCTCATCCCCCCCGCCACCACCCCCCAAGTCTCAAAAAGTAGCCAAAGTCACCTTCTGGAAACTTAAGTCCCATGATGCCACTCCTCTGGTGGCTTCCATCTCCCTTGGAGTCAAAGCCAGAGTCCTCACAATGGCTGACAAGGTACTGGACTCCTGTGCCTTGGGCTTCAGCTCCCACCCACTTCCTTCACTCTTTCCACTTGGACCCCAAAGGCCCCTTGCTCTGGCTCCAACAATCAGGCAGATTACGCACAAAGTCTTTGCATTTGCTATTCATTTGGCGCAGAACCCTCTTTCCCCCAGAAATCCACATGGCCGATTGTCTCATTCCTTGGAGCCTTTGCTTCTCAATGGGGCCATCCCTAACCATCCCATTTGAAGTGTGCCTACCACACATTCCCTATCCCTCATCCCTGCCTTATTTTTCTCCAAAGCAGTCTGGTCATATTCTGACACACTATATAATTCAAATGTTTATTCATTTACTATCCTTCTCCCCAACTAGAATGGGAGCGCCACAAGGTCAGGGGTTTTTGAATGCTTTGATCATTGCTCTGTGCTCAACACCAAGAACAGTTGCTGGCACATGGCAAGTGTTCAAAAACTGTGTTGAAAAATGAATGAGGGAACCTCTAGAATCCCAAACTGCCAGGAGGCCACTCAACGCCATTATCTATAAAACTATCAAGCAGCCAGACCTGGGGTCACTTTGGCTTTGGAGTCTGAGTTTCTGCCAAATTCCATTTTCCCCACAGGCCCTGAGGCCCAGAGGGAACAGCATTTTGCATTATAACATAAAGGGGTTCAGCTGGTTTGGGAAAGGAGAAAGAATGGGGGGGGCGCTCTTGGAGAGGCCAGTCAAGACCAAATTGGAGCCTCTTCCCTAAGGCGTAGGAGAAGCTAAGAGCCTGGTGAGGTGCCCACCACCAGCAGCTCTTCAGAGCTCCCTCCAGCTCAGCGACCCGCACAAACACACCTCATCGCAGCCAGCCACGTGTCCAGGCACACTGAGATGCACGTCCTCGCCCCCGAGGCTGTGTGGGGGCTCTGGGCTAGCTTCCTCCAGAGCATCACTCATCCCATTTGTGCTTTCAGACTCACCCTCCTTCCCGTGGGGGAGCGGTGTTAGGGGGGGCGGTAGAGGGACAAAACTCACACCTGAGAGCCCAGGATCAGCCAAAACGGCTAAAGTACCTTTTCCCACCCTGGTGTACATTTTGACAGGTGAATAAATGCTCCCCAGTAGGCAGTAACAAGGGGAAGTCTGAATTAAAAGAACTTGCCAATTTGAAAAGTAATGCCATTCTATGTGACTCGACTCTATTCTGTTACCAATAAAACACTTAAAGATGCTATTCATGCAGACATAAAGTGCTAATGGCCACTTGTTAACATGTTTCATAATGCTAATATTTCCCTCTGATTTCCGACAGTTCTTTTTTTCTTCTTTCTTCTTTTTTGGGGCTATTTTAAGTTAACAGAGTGCTAATCTGATTTGAAACTGAAGGCTTAAAGAGCTACTCTCTACATAACTGCACTATTAATGACAACCGTTGCTTTACGTGTTGCACCGTTTCATGAAAACAATCATCACTCAGTCAACGGATTTTCCAAGCCACAGAAAAGCTGTAATACGTTGAAAATGCAGGAGGCATAGAAGCAGCTCATAATGTAAGACACTGGTGGGGAGGAGTGTCACTAATTCTTTTCCAAGCTTTGTGCACTTCGTTTCCATGGAGGCAAGAACAGGAGGACTGGTAAAGCGAGTGAGAATTCTTTTCTTTCAAAACAAACAAACAAACAAATAAGTAAGAGTTGAGATGCTGTACTCTCTGCCCCCAACTCACCAAGCTGGCCTTCCAGTAACTGGGACAGGTATTCAAATGCCAAAGAAAGGATATGGCTCAGTGCTTACTACTAACTGGGCCAAAGATACAGGAAATCTTCCCAGGACATACAAGTGCCTCAGGTGAAATGAGTATGTGTGCAGCGACCTGGGGCCACAACTTTATCCACACAACTTGGAAGGCGCAGAAACACTTGAAGTGGGCGCGGCAAAGGAAGTTTTGGGCTCACCTTCCCTGGGGAGCTATCAGAAGAGGAAGCCTGCTTATCCAGGATGCTCTCAAAGGGGCAATTCAGAGGCACCTAGATCCCCACCTATAAAGGTTGAGTTGCTAAAGGCAGCTCCTTGACATGCTAGAAAAAGCATGGGTTTGAGACTCAGAAAAACCTATCTGGGTTTGTGGCTGAGGGTGGCCGGGCCAAGTCACTTGCCCTCTCTTCGCATGTATGCTCTAGATTTTCTGGCTGCACATCTGGCCGTCAGGTATAAGGAATTTGCCTCCCACATCCCCCCCCCACCCCACCCCCCGGCACACACACCCATCTCCCAAATGAGAACACTTCATCAGAGGAAACTTGCCTGGTCTTGCTCATCTCTGCACATCTAGCACCCAGCACAGTGCTGGGCATATAGTAAGTGTTCAATAAACACATGCTGAATAAAAACTAAAATGAGATGAGACAGCATCTGCCTCTCCTCTCAGCTCTAATTCTCTGGTCCTGTGAAAACAAAAGCCCTGAATAAGTCCATGTTGTTTATCTAATTTAAGAGGCTTCGGTAATGTAGGCATCAGGGCATCCCCGTTACTTGAGATTGGTTCAGTGCTTGGAGAGGTTCTCAGTCTGGTGAAGACGGTTTATTTTCTTTCGGTTTCTCAACTATGAGTCACCTTGAAGGAGGGTTAGGAGAACAGGCAGGTTTTACTGCAACACATCTAAAGTTAAGGAGCACACTTGACCACACAGCCCACCCACATGATATCGTTTTGGATGACCCAGGAGAAAGGCGTTTTACCACTTAGCCATCTCAGAGATGAATTTTGCCCAAAAACAGACACCCAGGGCACAACTCAGAAGTCGCACCTGACGACATCACCACCTCTGATTACCCCCGAGAGAGGAAGCATATGGGCAGCCCACCAAACGGTCACCCTTTAAGAAGTTTCAGGGATAGGGAGGACCTATCCCCACCAGCACCAAAATCCACGGGCCACAAATCCTTGGAGGGGGTAAATGAATTTGTCTTTCTCATCCACCACAACTCTTTGAAATGCTTTCCCCTGGAAGGAGGAGGCCCAGAGTAAGGGACTCACGTGCTAATTAGGTTTGTGGCACCCCCTATCATGCCCCAGTCCCGCGTCTACGCAGTCGACACAACAAGATGTCAGAAGGTGGAACAAGGAATTTCATGCTAGGAGTGACACTAAAGGGAGCTCCTGCCCCCAGGGCCCAGTCTTCAGGGGCACGCAAAGCCAGGTGGTGAGGGAGATGCTGCTTCCATGCCCCCACTGAGGCTACTCTGCAGAAGCTACTGGCCAGGCACCGTAAGGCCAAGCACCCATAGGAGCATCTTCACCAGGGGTGGGTGCTGGTTCTGACTCTAGCAAGAACTCCTGCTGCTTCTCTCCTGTTGGAGCTTACCTTCAAGTCCTGCCGGGACCTTCCCTGTCCTCTCCCTTCTAGACCCCACCCCCATCCAAGGGCTGGCAGCCTGCTCCCATCCATGATAGAATCAATTCATCCCTGGCCAGGATGGAAAAAAAAATGTCTCCTGCCACAACTAATACTCCCATTATACCAATACCTGGGAAGTGAGAAGTAAGACCTGGCTCTGGAAGAGAGCACAGCTGCATCCACACGAACGAGGCAGCCCTGTGTTACAAACACCTTGGAGTCCCGTGGGCAGGGGACCCATTCTGTCAACAGGCCGGCAACTCACTGCCTTCCACAGACAGGCACCTCCACAGAAGAGAACCTTCCTGGCCTATGGGGAAGACCTGGATTCGAGTTCCACTATCCTGAATTCTCTAAGGCCGCAGTCCTAAATCTCCAAAGAAGGAGCAGGAGGGGAGGGGAGGGAGGGAGGAAGGCAGCCTGGCCTGAGAGAGGCAGGCGGGCAGGCCTGGGCTGGGGCAAAGGCAGAGCACAGGGACCTCTGGCCACATCAGCCATTTCCTCCTGGACTTCCCTAAGAGCACTTCCAACCAGCAGTGCTCCCAAAGGTTCTCAAGGGGAATGTTTTCATGCTGGACCCCCTCCAGTATCATGAGATAGGTCACAGCTGCCCTGGCCACAGATGGGACAGCAGCACTGAGCCCAGTCCTGCTGAGCAACCCACTTCTGGACAATCCTGGGACTGGGAGAACAGACCATCTAAACATAAACTTCAATTGGAATTTTTTTTTCTTATGAAAGAAATCAAAGTTGTACAAATAAATCTAGCTGGTCTGGATGACGCTCTTCACAACACTGCAAGGGAAACACGCCACAAGAGTTAGTGAATTCCATGGATAAGAGAGGATTTCCCTACCCAAATATCAAAGGTCCTGCAAACACATACACCAAAAAGAGAAAATCCCCATTTCAACCCAACCCAGCATCAGCCAGAGCTATCAGAAAGAAAAGCAGTACTCACTCCCTTCTGAACACAGGCTACACTCCCTCTTGCATGTTCTGCTCCAGGCTTCCCTCACTCCCAGGGTATTCTGTTTGCCCAGCCCTGAGGAGCCTCTCCCACACCAACTTCCAGACAAGAAGGGGCAGAGCTATAAGCAAAGAGCTCGCGGCTTGGTCAGGAGAAAAGGTGTCTGCAAGTGAAGGCCTCGAAGATGTCACACCCCTCCCAACCCCTCCTTATCTTGTCCACAGGGAGAAAGAGGAAAATAAACTCACCTAGCCTTGGCACTTTTCTCCCACATGGAGCCAAGCCCCAGTACAAAGCCTGGCCTTTCAATTTTCAATCAATCAGTCAGAACAAATAACGAACTGAACACTGTATCTGAACTAGCATTATGTGGGACATGAAAATACAAAAAATAAAACATGATCCCTAGCTTCCAAAAGGTTATAGTTTTGGCAGCAGAAAATTCTAGCACCCAGGAGGCAGCGTGAATACTACTAATGCCCTCTCATTAGTCTCAGAGCCACACTCCCTCCAAAGGGCACGCAGGGGTTGCAGCCACTTCCTGACGGGAGTCAGGCCTTTGCTGGGTCCCCACTCATACATTCCTAGTGACTTGGGGGGATGGCCTTGGAGCCACCCAGCTCAGGGAAAGGCAAGCCAGAAACAAGCACTCAGTGCCCGTGTATGGGACCGGGCCATCTCTCTGTTCCTCAAAACACAGCCCGGTGCTTTCAGGCCAGGAGAGTGTGGTGGCGAAGAGAGGGGCAGGTGGAAGCAGGCTCTGAAATGGATGCAGGGCCTGCCTACCGACTCTTGATCCCTCAACCTCCCAGCTTCCCTATTTGCGCTCCTGACTCGAGACTGGAGGCTAAAGTTCCCAAGCCACTTAGCCCACTGTGAGGTCATACAGTGGGGATTACCAAGTCACCTCCAGGCTAGGCCGAACGGGAATTGAGCAAGTCAGTCTGAGAAAGATCCAGTCAGGGGATGTTCTCTGGGCTCTGCTGGGTCAACACCCATGAAGGGGTCCTGGGCAGGCGGCCCCCCTTCTCACCACATCGTATACATCTTGACTGATGGAACGGGTACCAAGAAGGGAGGCAGGGCTGAAAATCTAGCCTTGTGGCTATAAGCCTGCCATTACTCATGCCATGTTTGTGTGCTCTGAAATGCTTTCCCATGTCCGTAATGCTTTTCAGATCATCCTACACACTCGCTGTCACCTCCCTCACCCCAGCACGCAGAGAAAATGTGCTTTTCATGTGCACTTAGGTTTTGTTTTACTATGGTTCTCTTAAAGATTTTATTTATTTATTTACTTGAGAGACAGCGCTCGCACAAGCAGGGGGAGTGGGAGAGGGAGAAGTAGGCTCCCTGCTGAGCAAGGAGCCCGATGCGGGGCTCGATCTCAGGACCCTGGGATCATGACCTGAGTCGAAAGCAGATGCTTAACCAACTGAGCCACCCAGGAGCCCCGGTTTTGTTTTACTATTAAACACAATGACCAACTCATATTACTATAACATAGGTTGTGCTGGAAACTTATAAAAGACTTGGCTTTGTTGGCTCCCAGGGAATCTGGGCTCTGCTCCTCCAAAGCCTACGTTCTCCAGATGTCAGCAGAAAGTTATGAACAGCTAGACGCTCACCAGCAGTAAGTGAGGCAAGAAAGGCCACTCACTGTATTTCTCAGCCTCCATGAACAGAGTCACTGGGAGAGGAGCCAAGAGGGAGGAGGCACCCTCAGAGACAGGATCATAACCCTCCGCCACCTGATGAAGCAGAGAGGTGGCCGGGGGGCTTGGGACAGGAGTGGAGAATTAGGTTCAGTATGAACAAGGACAGAGAGGAGAGTCTAGGAAGGGAGAGGGGTGGCTTCAGGACGGTTGGGAGGGCAAGTTTAACTGCACTCAAAGATGGCCGAAGATGGCAACCCTCTCGGGTCCCCTCCCCCTTCGGGAGCTTTGTACTATCACTTTACTATCGCTCAATAAACTTTGCTGCAAAAAAAAAAAAAAAAAAGGTTGGCTGAAGAAGCTCTAGAATTCCTCAGGGATGTAGAGCTGAACATGAATGCCTGCTTTTTATTAAAAAAGTAAGCAAGATACCTGAGTACACATCTCAGAGTAGGGAATGGGGAAAACACCAAGTATCTCACCAGTATACTCTACAGTAATCAGAACGGTGTTTGAGTAAAAGATCCGGGAAGGTTAGAACCAGGAAGTTCTAAAGAGAGGTACAAAAATAATAAATGGGTTAAAAGATAACAGATCTATGAATTCAAGTTCAGGGAACAGAGATTCTTCAGGAAGGAGAAGTGGCAGGGAGCAAAGGATTCTAAAATATGAGGGGTTTCAGCTCAAAGCTGGTGATAAGGAACTCTATCTTCTCTGCAATGAAGAGGAAATGGGTTTAAACTGAAGCATAAGAGATTTAAGGTAGACAAAAGGAAGGATTTCCTGCTATTGAGAGATGTCTTTAAAAATAGAACACATGTGGAGGAGGAAGAGGTTGAGCTGGCCAATTCTCAAGACCCGTCTGCCTCTGAGAGGGTCCAACTTCCACCAGCACCACAGCTCCATCCCACCCCGTATGTTCAATGATCCGAGTAACAATGCTAAGCTGTTCCATGTGCACATGGTGCTACCACTCTATGTGAGCCCTGTCAGGAAACATGGTGGCCATGCCTGCCCAAAACAGGGCAGGGAAAGAAAGAGGCCTTGACGAAAGGGTACAGCACCCGACCACTCTCTGGGGTCTTCCCCAGCAAAGCTCCAGTTCTCAGAAGAATTCCAGCCATCACACATAAAAGCATCGGGGGTAGCACGAGTCTCTCGGCAGAAGCACAGGAGGATCACCCCGGGCCCTGCTGGGTGAGGAGAGGCTGTACGAGCTGGTATACCGAGTGAGCCAGGGCAAGGGTGTGAGGCCCGGGCTCTGGGCCAATTCTATCACCGCCTAGTGAATGGCCTAGGGGCCATCATCACCCCTCCTCAGCCTCAACCTTCCTTGTCTGTATAATGAGAGGGTAGATGATAGGACTTCATGACTCTATGTCTGCAAAGGAGATGCTCAATAAATACTTACTTCCCCCCTTTATGAAGAACACTAGGCTCAAAAACCTCTCTTCTCTGATTGCTCAGATATTATGGTCAAAAAAGGAACAAGAGCCTTGCCCTCAGAGTCAATTTTAGGGAAAGGGAGACATTTCTTTAAAGCACTTTAAAAAAAGTAGCTCTCTTAACTTAAAAAGGCAAAATGAGGCATGGGTTTTCTCTATCCAGACTCCATCCAGCAAGGCTGGGTGGGCCTCCGCACATCTTGTCTGGGTCCCTCCATCAACATCTGCTGAGCTCCCCCACCGCATAAGGCACTGAGGGGAAGGCCCACTGCATCACACCTCGAGATCCACATGGAAGTGTTGCAGCCCATCATGAAGTGAGTCCAAATGATTTTGTTACTACTTAGTACAGATAAAATGTATTTACTTTGTAAGTGTCTGTGTTAGAGCCAACTCAAGATGATGCCTACAAAATGACATTTGGATTCACCTGAATTTCAATATGCTTACTCAAGTGGAGACAAGGAGGTAGGGCCAGCCAGAAGCTGCCCATGGGAGGGCATCACACATGAGAATGTCAGTTTCTCACACATACAGACACGGCAGGGCGGGGGGGCGGGGAACAAGGCGAGAAGCATCGCACACAATCTGAGAATCACCACCCACCAGGGGTGGGTGAGAGACGACACATAAACCCATCAGAGAACGGTGAGGAAAATTCAAGAGCCCACTTATCATCACCAAGTTCCTTTAAAAGTCCATCCAGAACTGGAATGTAAAAGGAGGTGCCATGGGGCATCCTGAGGACTGAGCAGGTACTTATTATTCAGGCTCCAAGGAAGCTGGGCAGACCATCAACATGCCACTGCTCCATAGGCAAAAATTAAGATGCAGTCGCTCACAGGGTAGTTGGTGGGGCTGCTTGTCACTGACCTTCCGCCATTTGAGTTGAGACCTGCAGCCACAGTACCACCAAATCTGTCTCCCCATGACCCACGACAAAAGGACAGTTGGTTCTCTGAAAGAGCTATGGTACACGTCTCTCAACCCTTGAGGAAAAAATGAAGAGAAGTGGGATTTTCAGTCCTGACACTCTGGTAGGTAACATCAAGCCAAGAGGTTTCTTGTCTCCCCAGGACACCAAGGGCCCCTTTCGAATACAGGCCACAAAACAAACAAACAAACAACAACAAAAAAAATGTAGGTGTGAAAGTGGGGTAAGAAAGAGCCTAAGGACCAAGAGAATTTGGTATATGTGTATCAACAGCTTTAAAGCATTTTGCAGCCTTTTTGATTCTATAACCTCCATATTGAGAGACATAAAACACCAAACATTACACCTGTCAGGTGCTGTGCCCTGAACTATCTGCAGGCAGCTGAAAGTCAGTACATCAGACTTTTAACGACGTGAAAGTTAAAGATTAAAAACATGTTGGAACGCTTACTTTATGCGGTGCCAAAAATGTGTCTGTAACCTGTTAGGGGAGATGGGTGTGGAGCACCCTACGAGAAGGATGACGGCACTCACAGCGCAGAGAGAAGGCCAGGTCCCTGCCCGCCTGCCTCCCTCCCTGCCATCCTTCCTTCCTTCGGAGGGAAATGCCTCCTGAAATCTGACATGCTTTGCAACAGCAGTAGGTTAACCGCCCCAGAGAGTGAGGCTGGAACCACTGGAATCCTGGGCAGATTTCTGACGCCAATTCGGGTCTGCCACACGAGGCCAAAGCCACTGTTTTAGACATTCAAGTGGGCATGGGAACGTGCTTATAAAGACGAGGCTGCCAGGTCACATCCTGTATTCCCCCGAATTACTCCAATGACAATAAAAACCCACTGAAAGCAGAGACACTTTTGCAGGGCCTTGCCATTTGTCAATCTCTAGCTTAAGCCTTCATGGCTATGCCCAGTTAACTCTTTCTTGACAAGGGTTATCAAAAGTTTGCATCTCCCTACTCTCCCCTCTCTCTAGCAGAAAACTCATGTCACCGGTAAGTAATGTCTGTACCTCCTTTAACCTCCTCCACTTAACTTCTCATTTATGGCTGTACATGCAGATACACAAATGTGTATCTGATGTAGCGTGTTGCTTCTTTTTTCCAAAAATTGAAAAACTCACAAAGCCAAAGATAACATAATATACCTTGAATGGCATGTCCTACAGGTAGAAGCCAAAAAAAGAAAAAAAACCCTGCAAAATTATTTATGCATGAGTATTAAAATTTTCCTCAAAAGTTCCCAGGCAAATGGGTGCCTCTTTAATTTTCACCCTTACAATAAACTCTTCTGCAGGTTTTGTTTATTTTGAGGAAACATTTCACTTTTTTTTTTCAAGACATGAGGTGTGAATGATGCAAAACAGTATTTGGATATGTAAACTGAATTATTTGCATAATGTATTTCTAATCAGTGAGTATAAATTCTGGAGTCTGAGGAACTGAAATCAAGTGCCACAGAATTTTTAAAATCCAGATTATAAAAGCAAAGAGCATCGCCCTTCGGTGGAATAATATACACATTTGCATTCTGTTTATAAGGAGAAATTATCCACACAGACTTTTCTGAAGAATTTTAAGTAAGTGATGTTGATGTACACTGCCTTGTTCTGACTCAACAGTGGAGGCCTAAAGGTCCTAAGTTCACAGGCACAACCACAACCAAGCACCAAGGAAAGCAAAGACATTCGCCTCTAAAAAAGAAGACCTTCCCTCCCCACAAGCCCCATGTTGGTGTGCCTGCTGGACCTACGGGAGTCTGAGATAGAAAGCAGGACAGGGGAGCAGCCAGACCTTCCACCTATCCCACCCATCAAATCAGCTTGGTCACCATGCTGTAAAGAGCCTGAGATCATCTACACCCTCCTGCTGGTTTCCGTTGGTGTTTCCACGCAAGCTGAGCCCCTTTGCAGAAAAACAGTGACATGGATGTGCAAACAGTAGAAAGATTATTCCAGCTTTGTACACTCCCTTCTGTCAACAAGCACAATAAAACCAAGTCGGAGAGACAATTTGTCTGAACAAACATTTTTTGGGGAAGGGATGAAACACAGAGAAGAGAAAATAGGGAGGTGTACACGGTGGTCAGCCTCAGACAATGGCACTCTCCCCATCCCCATGACAGTGGCTCGTCAGGTCCTTCACTGCCCCAGAGTCACCTACAAGTTCAGCACCCCAATAGGTGCACATGGGAGCGCCTGCACAGAGTTTCTTGATGGTGCCAGGTTGCATTTCTACGACAGCTGGTCCTCTTGTCTAATGCCAGTGAAGCCAAACCAGCCTAAAATTTAATTTAATCTGCTGTAAACCCAAGTGTCAGGCACTTCGATGGCAGCTAAAAGCGCTACTCTCAGATAACTGAGTGACACTTGCTAATAATAGCCTCTCCATGAAGTGAGCAAGAGTGGACATTTTGTGAAACCAGAGGGACCTCTGCCTGGGAATGGCTCGGTGAGGCTGGTCTCAGCTCCCAGGCAGCAGATGCGCACGAGACCAGGCCCACCACGCCTCTAATGAGACCAGCTGCCCTAGGGCCCCCAGTAACCTCACTTTCAAGCTAAGCAGCCACATCCCTGGCTTTTGCTGAACAGAACAGATGCCCCTTTACAGCTCTGCCATCATCGGCCTGCTCCCCCCATCTTCCAGAGGCTGTGCCCCAGAACTCCCTCCACTGTGCTTTGGTCCCCCTCTTCCTTAAGAGCATGGTCAGCTTCCTCTTGGGGAAACCATCTTTCTCAAATAGCCAGAGCTCAATGGCCACAGGAAGGCCCAAGAAACTTATCTTCTTCAATACTGCCAGGTAAATGGGCATTTCCCACCTGCTCTTGCCAACACCCACTACAAAAAAAAGAGGCACTGGTGCTGGAACTCAATTAAACTCCACCTCCAACTCCTCTTCACATGCTGAAACAAATTTTGGCAGCTCTTTTCTTCCAGGAGAATGAAGCACAGTGAAGACACTAAGAAGAATCCCCCTTTATTTTTTTTTTTTTAAAGATTTTATTTATTTATTTGAGAGAGAGAATGAGGTAGAGAGAGAGCATGAGAGGGGAAAGGGTCAGAGGGAGAAGCAGACTTCCTGCTGAGCAGGGAGCCCGATGTGGGACTCGATCCCGGGACTCCAGGATCATGACCTGAGCCGAAGGCAGTCGCTTAACCAACTGAGCCACCCAGGCACCCCAAGAAGAACCCCCCTTTAAAAGTGAACTTTCCAAATACAAGACTTGAGTTCACAAGTACTTTCTTCCCTAAAGGATACCTGTCCCCTCACTACCTCTGAGCTGAACCCTTGGCAAAGAAACAACATCCACTGAAGAAGGCCATTTTGCTCTTGAGCAGTCAGGCAGCACCTTAATTTTTGGGAAAATCTCACATACATACAGCAGTACAGAGAATGGTTTAAATCAACTCCCAAGTACACATCATCCAACTTCAACCACTAGCAACTCATAGCCAAACTTGTTTCATCTATAACTCTAAAACCAATCCTGCCCATTGGATTATACACATTAATTCTAGACATCCTATCATTTCATCACCAAATACTTCAGTATGTATTTTTAAAAGCTAAAGACTTTTTTTTAACCACAAAACCATTATCACACACTTTAAAAAATTAAAGTGACAATAATTCCTTATCATTAAATAGGGGAGTTACTTTAGACTCAGAAATACTTCTTTGCATCTAGGTCCTGCTTTGGAGGATCCCTTCCACCAAGTTCAAGACTAAAGCTGACAAGAAAAGCATTTGGAGAATCACACTCTCTAAAAAGGGTCATGGACCTTGTTTAAACCACCTTGCACTTCAGCCCAAACTCCTCCTTGCAGTCCCTTGCCCTATTGGAGGCCAAATACTCTCTCTGGGAGTCCTCCATGAGAGTCCTCACCCCTCTCAACATCCCCCTAATTCCTGAGTCTTCCTCGTTCTCCATTCTGTGGCCCATCACCGCTTTAGGCGAGCAGGTACATTCCCAGTGTTCAGGACTGGTATTTATTTTTCTTTGAAGAACGTGTTCTCCTGGACAGTTCTGCACAGAATTCATTCACAGAGCATGTCTTGGATATACAGCTGACTAGATATGTCAGTTATGTTCCAAATGGGTTTTCACAGGTCAAGGTTCTGCAGGCAAGAGCAAATACTATTTTTAGACAGGATAAGGTCACAATGCTTTTAGAGACAGTGAGGTCTACAATAAAACCTATTGATCAGCCTCTGGAACTAGTGCTCCAGAGAGACAGAGATTGAAACAAAAATTGCCTGGCCATTTTCTCTGTAGACTCAGTGGGTAAAAGCTTGTTGGACTTAATATCTTTCAGGATATAAAATAAGTAAGAAGTAACTGTGCACAGATTACTGAGGTCCATTTAACCAGATGCAGAGGGGGGTCAGGAAACACTCTCATGGAAGAACTCTGCAGAGGGGGACTTCGTGGCAACAAGTGTCACCGCCACCAAGAGAAAGACCAGCCTCCTCAGCTCTGCGAACACAAAGGGGACAGACTACCATCCAGGATTTCAGCTTGAATCAGAAACTGTGCCCCTCAATCCAGGTCTATGTGAGCAACCGACCCTGAGAGAGAAACAGCATGAAACAGATTGGCCTAAGCTGGAATTTAATGAAAAGAGGTATTCATATGGATGACTTTTTAAAACTTTTGTATTAACTTAATGGTAAATCTGAAGATCTTCCCACTCTCTCACTCCTTCTCTCTCTACCTATATATAGAGTGCACATACATACGTGTGTATATATATATATACACACACACACGCTATACATATACACACTCTAGATATATATACACACATTATATATATGTGTACATGTGGTACATATGTATAAGCATGTGTGTGTTACATCTTGGGATGATCGTTTCACTGTATTTGGAGGGGTTTTTTTTTCCCCAAAGAGATAAGTCTTTTATAGGTGTACCACACGAGACTCCAGTAAGAAAAATCATTCATTGCCACTGAAACTTGTTAGAAATCATACAAACACACAGGAGCCCAAGCAAATGAATCATGAAGGCACAAAAAGCCACTGGAAAGTTATTTAACTAGCCTGACAATTCATGAATTTACCCAGGTAATAGCAACAAATCCTAAATAATTTATTTAAGTCAAACAGGAGCTTTAAGTAAAGACATTAATGTAATGGACTATCACATCTTAAACTTCAGCTGGAGATCTCAAACTTTGAAGTCAATTATGTCCCCACAACTACCTCTACATTACCAGTGGTGCTTGATTGTTTTGGAGATGCCGGATGACAGGACCTCATGTGAAAACCTGTAGGGTATCTTCATTTATCATCTGCTCCAGTCTCACAGCCCAGCTCGCAAACAAAATATGCCATGGTAAACATAATCCATATATCACATTGTGACACAGCTGACCCCATTAGTGAGCCAAGACTGTCCTAGCGGTAGCGTCCTATCACACATTAACAATACAATGCTGATACATTTGCACAATACAGTGCCGGGTTGGGGGAGAAGAGAGACTATCAGGCTATGAATCCTAAACTTCGTATCTGAATACATATTTTGTCACCTATCTCTTTGGCATGAATGCTATTGTGCTTTTTGTTCAAGTAATAACCGAAGGAGAAAGGGGTACCTCTGGGTGGCTGCCATTCATTCAGTCTGCCCGTTATCTTCCTTTGGGTTGAGTCAGGGCTCAACTTTTTCCTTTTCCCTGTTTGGCTTTTTTAGCATTTTGTTTTGTTTTGTTTTTCTGCCACAGACAGAAGAGTAGGCAAAATTTGAAACAGCTGATTATCAGTGCCCTAATAGAGCACTCCTAATAAAAATCCCCAAAACATTATAAATTAAAGAGGCAGTAATTTAAATAAATTGCTTTTTTATGGAAGCTATAGATCTCAAGAGTGCCTGAGTTCTACAAGGAACATGTATCCCACAACTGGTTCATTTCCCCCTTCCTCTTAGCACGTGGGATAATAAAAGAAAGTTTTAAATAATCATTATCCAAAGGGTAACTTTGAATGTTGTTTATCAGCATGCTTCTGAAAACATCATTTTATATCTAATTCCATGCCATGCATAAATGGTATTTGCTGGACAGTGTGAAAAACAGAAACATCCGTGCTAAAAGTCAATGGTAAACACCAAGTTTAGAAAATGGATTGCAAAGATCACATGTCCCAGAACAGGCCATATGCTTTTACCTACATGATGAATAAAAAAAGAACATTTTCCCTCAATTTATGCTGTCTTCAACACTAACAGAGGGAGAGTTCTTCTAAACATGTTGCATCGGATGCCTTTAACAAGCAAGAATTTGTAACTCCAAGAACTCAGCATATGTAGGCTATGTCCATACAGAGAAACCAGCTTTTGGGGGAGGAAAAAGGAAAATATCACTGAATTCAGTCAGTTAATTGAATTTAAAATACCTGGTTGTTTAAATTCAACTGATTTCTTTGTCAAACGTATTTCTATTTTGACATAGCTACAGTTGCCCAAAAAAGCAAGCTTGGAGAAAATATACATTACACTCCTTAGAGTTTATATTAAAAAAAAAAAAAAAAACAGCTTGCAACAATTAAAAGATGGAGAAATCTTGTAAGGCTGGAAACTTCTGTGAATTATCACCATTCCATTATACCATGCTTCAGTTTTGCTTCCAGCAATTTGAAAGTTGCTCTTAAGCTTTCTGCAGAGGGATTATGAGCCCAACCCTTAATCTCCACCGTAGCTCCTACCTTTGAGGCAAATAAAGAAAATATTCTGCCCTCTCTTGCAGGCGAGCCCCATTCAGCAAGGAGGTTCCAAAAAGAGGAGAAAGGAGAGGAAGCAGGGAATCTCCCTATGGTGTTCAGAGTACACTGGTACAGGACGGGGGCTTGGAGATGCACCCACTCCAAACTACCCATTCTACAGACAAGGAAACTAAAATGAAGGGAACCCAAAGTCTCACTGCTCAGAGTTAGAACCCAGGCACACTGGTTCCCAGACCAGTATCTTCCCGCTATCATTAGAAGTCAAAATTTGGTTCTAGAAAAGTCCCCAAAGACCTCTCACTTAATCCCTACCCCACCCTCCCAACCCATTTTGGTCATTTTTCCACTGCCTTCATGGAAGAGTAAGCATCTAGTTCTTGGGTCTTCACAAATTTTTATGTTCTGTTTTTGTCTTACTTTATTGTTTAGTGATCAAAAATAGTTTATCATAATGCTCTCAAATGCATTGTCTTCCTATTACAGGCAGAAAATGTTATCTCCTAAATGGCAACAGGGCTGGAAATAAGGATGACTTTGTTTTTATTTTTAAACACTACAGTTTTTTCTATGATGATGATGTCATATTCTAGGTACAAAAGAGGTAGGGTTTCTCTCACCCTTAACTTCTGCAAAATCTAGATTGACTCAAATTCGAATCTGGTTGAAAATCCCATATTTGAGGATGATGTATTCTAGCAGAAAGCTCTGGATTGGCTCTATTTTGCTTTGTCTTCCCCCCAAAAGATTTTTAAATAGTTTTCATTTTTAAAACAAAGATTTCAACTTTGGATTGTGCCCATGCCAAAGTCTCTATACATCTAATCAATCAATAAATAAGACAAACAAAGCAGCATATGTTTATCCTGTACATTTGGGAAGTGTACATTAATTACTGCAGATTGTCTCCTGTGCATCCCCCCCACCCCCGTCACAGACAGCAGGGCTCAAAAGGGTCCGCAAAATAAAAATGTATGGGGTAATTAAATGGATATTTATAATTAGAACTTAATAATTTGCATCAGGGACAAATGAGCTCTGATTTTAATCTGCAGCGCATTTAGATTAGCCCGAAGATAGTGTAATTTGATGGTTTATAGGCCTCCTCTTGGATTATGAAATAATACCAAGCCTTCCAAGACGGCGCGTCTGTGTCAGGAGTGTGTTAAAGAAGAAGATGCGATGAAAATGTTTGACAACGTGAAAGCAGCCATAAATTACATGACAACTGTGTAAAAGTCATGATGAAACAAATAAAGGGCTGACCTATAATGCGTCTGATTCATTGTGACACACACAACTCCCTGCACTAATCTCTGCCCAACCAACGCATTCTTAAGCGGGGAACTACTTAGCACCGGGAACGTTGTAAATTATCACTAGTCAACAGCATTGATTTTTAGTCGACATTTCAATCAGGTTGAAGTAGAAATACTACCCAGCTCATCCAACAGCCTCTTAACCAGTCCGCTGCCCCTCTGCGGTCTCCTCAGTTATGGCTTTGTTAAATTTCCATTGCTCTCACCATTCAAAATTTATTATAGCGTTGCCACATCCAGGCACTTGGCCTGAAGGGTCACCGGCCTGCCTCTTGGGACATTAAATTCGAGCTTACCTTAATGAAGGCAGAACCAAAAAAGAAAAAGAAACAAAAGGCCACCATCAGAGAGCTGGCCTGATTTTCAAGGGAATGGGGAGAACACGAGAGGGGAAAAATAGGGCCTCGAAAGCAATGGTGTTCCTTTTATCATTTCTGCCTTTCAGCCTAGGAATAAAACTCAGAGCTTCCCTCCTGGGGTGATAGGGGAAGACTGCTGCAGGCCTGACCTGGGGGCAGGCAGACACAACATGGAGAACCAGGGGAAGAGGCGAGGGCAAAGGAAGCAAGGATCCAGTCCCAGGGCAGAGTGAGAACTGAAGTGTAAGGCTTGGAGTTCTTCACCCACATGTGTTCTCAGCAGCCACCCCCACCCCCATTCCCACCTCAGAAGACCTCCTGGATCCAGGCCCATGACAACTACTTGGTGGTGGATCTGATCTGAACAACCTCCTTGGTTCAAATGGAATAGAAGAGCATAAAAGAGTGAGCAGAACTCCCAGCCAACCCTCATCACTGCTGGAGGCAACTCTTCAGGTCTCCCATCGGACTCCTGCACACAGTAGGTGCCTCCTAACTACCCAGTGGACTCTGAAATTATATCAATGGTGGTCCATGGTGGCCCAGCCAATTCAAAAGAATGGGTGATAAAAAGGAAAACCCTGACATTTGGTTTTGGAATACATTATGTAATCCGTCTGCAATGAACCTCAGGTCTTGCTTCAGCAAATATTAATGGAGTCAGAGCAGCCTGCAGAGTGATGAGGGGAGGCCACCATGCACTTGAAAACTTGCCTCAGGGAAAGCCACATGTGGATCATATGGAGTTGGTGACTGTAGTTTCCATTCAAGAATTTTCTCAGGTCTCTTAGCCCGCTTTCTGGACTTGCCTTACCACAGCACTTGTTCAGCCAATAATGAAAACCTCCTAGAAGCAGATTATTACCCCGCAGCACTCCCAGCGCACACATGTGCGCGCTCACGGGCATGCACACACACACACACACACACTCTCCCGCTCAGAGCATAATTCTGATGCTCTCCGCCCTTTAAAGGTGTGGTCAACGAAGCGAATGCCAGAGAGAAAGCAGAACAGAAATGCTGGAAGACAGGGTTCACCAGCCCTTAAAAGTCCTCGCTTGGTTTCTTGGTCAGCCTACTGCTATCTCCTAACTGAGTCACGCGCAAATAATAAAACCTCCTTCCTGTTCTTCACAGGACCCTCGCCCCATGTCTGCCTTACTCTGGACAGATGGAGAAGTGACTACTTGCAAAGCAGAATTCCTCACATTGCAACTCTTTCCAACAGCTCCAAGGCTCCGCCAATATGCCCAGGACAGCCGCCCAGGAACTGGATGAGAACATTCTTCTCTTTCCCAGAAGACTAAAAAACTTGACCACAGAACCCACAGGAGGGCCAACCATCCAGCACCAGAGCTTCCCACCCAACTGGTGCCCAGCTTCACTGCAGAAAGCTGCTAACATTTTGAGGAGGTGACAGAGGATAATGACTGGAAGCCGAAGGATTAAGCCCCTAATGACTGTGACCCCTCAGGGAAGTTATTTAACCCTTGGGGAGGACCAACTGCCTCCTCTACCAAATGGGGTTAATAGGACCTCCTTTCTGGGTTTGCTGTGGAACGGAGAGACAATGCGTCAGATACATAGTATAGCAATGGCAACTCTCTGAGTGCATCCTGTGTAGCAGGTAATTTATGTGCTTTCTCTCATTTACCCCTCGCACCCACCTTATGAGGGAGGTGCTTTGGGTTATCTGCATTGCAGAGAGGTTAAACGCTTTGCCCAAACTCTCCCAACCAGTCAGTGGTGAAGCAAGAATCTGAACCCAGAGTGACTATGTCACATACCCAGGCATACTCTCCTGGTGATGCAGCCCATGTCTCTAGGGAGAGAGGCCAAGCACTGAGGGAGCTGCCAATGGGGAGAAGCCCCTCCAATCACCCCACCTCACCAGATCTACAATGGCTACTCAACTGTTCCCACCCAACAGCGCCTTGCCCACAGGCTCCAGCAGGGGCCCACCCTGAGGCAGAAGGAGGCTCTGACCCCATTCGAACCCCCCCCTGCCCTGCTCACCTCTCATCCCAAGCTACTAGCCCCACACTGTGAGGAACTATGTTGAGACCCCAGTTCTTATAGGAGAGAAAAGTGCTAAGCCATGAGTCAGAATCATAATAATAACTGGCTTTTCTCAAGTGCTTACTGCATACCAGGCAAGCGTTTTCATGCAATGCTAATGATGTCCCCATTGGGGGGAGGGGGGTCCTGCAACTCCCCCCATGTTACAGATGAAGAAATGGAAACTCAGAGAGATGAAGAAATCTGCCCAAGCTCACACAACTAGAAATGGCAGCACTTCTTCACCATTTTATTTCATGTATGCCCAGAAGCTGAAGAACAGGGAGAAAAGGAAAGGAAATAAACATATTTTTAAGGGCTTATTTCCCCCTCTTTCAGCCCAGCCTTCCCCCATGTTACCACGCAGGTTAAAAAGCACATAGGTAGGAGTGAAAACAGCATCTAACGGGCTTGGCTGAATGTTTTGGGTTATCTGTGGGATGCGCCCAGAGGCCTCCATATTTTCCCAGTTTCTATTTGCTACTAGATAAGGAGGAGAAAAAGTCCACCTCCCTGCTGAGGTTTCAGCCTGGGGAAGTAAACATGATTTTATCCCATTTTATGTGGCTGCTCACAATGGTGCCTTTTCAAGTCTATGATGGGAAAAAAACATCTTTTATTGTGTGAACTGCATTTCGGACAGGCCCCCAAACTACTTGGAAGCCCGGGTGTCCCCTAGGTAGAATGCTACGAACCCAGCTTTGGCGCAAGCAGCTCCTCTGGTGGGAACCAGAACATACCCCCCGCCAGTAAGTAACAGGGAAATTCAATTACCTCGCCACTTGTGGCAGGAGGGCAAAGACGGCACATTAAAAGAGCTAAAAATGTCAGGAAGTTATTGGGCTGATGACTCTTGCTTGCCAACACTCATAAGTGAATGCATAATGTTATAATAAACTAAAAAACACAGAAACAGACCAAAGAAGATAAGATAATTGAGAATAAAACAAGCCCAGACACATGGGTTTGCCATCAGCCCTGCACGGGAAATGCGGCGCTTCCAACGGGGGCACTTTTCCCCCCACCCTGGCCTTTCCTGGGCCTTGCTGGTGTATTATCCTTCCAAGCCACCAACAGTCTAGTTCACAGCTCTTGCCCAACAAGAAATTTAACTTCAGCCATTTAAAAAAAAAAAAAATTCGTTCGCACCAACTTCCTACCTGCACGCAGGCCCGCAGGCCCGCACGCCCCGCCCCGCCCCGCCCCGGCTCCGCACACACGTCGGCCCCAGCGCACGCGCTCACACATGCTGCTCTCCTGAACACACCGAACCCTTTCCGGCCCGGGCCCCCGGGTTACTGGCGTTATCACAACTCTTTTTTTTTTCCCAATGGCAAGCCAGGAAAGATGATAGAACCTGTGTGTGTAGCCAAAAGACTGGCCTCAACTGGTTCAGAGGGGAAAAAATTGGGCTGTGTGTCTTTTTTTTTTTTCCCTTGCCTTTGGCCAAAGACCTGGGAGCATTTGATGTACAGTCAGCAGGTATTTTTTTTTTTTTAAGAAAGAAAAAGGAAGGAAAAAAAAAAAAACACTGAAAAGGCTTGGCTGCACTGGGGCCCTGACATGCTCTCATCTAAAGCTTGGCCCTAGGCCAAGTTCATCTGTTAATGGACAGCCACAACCAAGGCCTGCACCTCCCCCACCTCCCCGACTCCTCTGTGTTCTACCTCTTTCGAGCTCCTAAAAACTAGACATCGATTATGTCTGTGCTTTTCCCTTTCTATTCAAGATAAACAAAGTGCTTCAAGTTCAGGGCACACCCTGGGACCCTTGACAAAACAATCTATCATTCTGTCTGCTAAACCAGTCTGGCTACACCAGAGCCGCGAGAGCAACGCTCCCAATGTACAATTTTCCCTTTGTGCTTCTTCCCTCTTGCCACTAACCTCTTTTCTTTACCACCTTCTCCGGAGCAGATGGACTTGACCACTTTGCTTAAGCCCCTCCTGGTAACCTCAGAAATTAAAGAAAGGATCGGAGCTCCTGGCTGCCCCTCCTACTGCCCAGGTTTTCCTCCTTCCCCTGTGTGGCCCCCATGTCCCTCGGACACACACACGATTCCCGTTAGATCCACATAATCCTTTCTACCCTCTCACCACAGACACCCAGAAAATAAATTTAATGCAAGGACCGTTCCTTCTTTTGCTCCCTGCAAGATTATTTTAAGTGAGTTTTGTTTTAAATCATATCCATTAATTTAGCCTGACTTGCAATTAAATGCAAATACACTTTTTACAACCAGTACGGAATGTATTAATTATAACTACAAATGGTCAAATGAGAGCACAGTCCCTCCTAAAAATATTAATAAAATACATAATAAATAATATTAATGAAACAAAAATAGATTCATAAGCCTTGGCCAGGGCTTTTATTATTTCACGCAAGGGGAAATCCAGCCAGTGAAACTTGCTGCACATACTTTGGCAGGACTCTGGCCAACCACCACCAGTGAACTCTAAAGAGCGGGTTTGGAGGGGGGCGGGGAGGGGGGCCGGGAGGCCATGCTCTGGTGTTGGGGGTTCTGTGTAGACTCCCCTCTGAGAGACTGAGCGATGGCCACAGAGCACAAGGTGGAGGCCATAACGTCTCACACAGCTTTCCCATGTGGTCGGGGAAAGTAACCCACAGGCAGCTTCCCCTTCCTAAGGCAGCCTGGCTCTTATTTCAGGGCCCACCCCTCCCCTCAAATGAATCTCCTACACCCGAGGGAAATGAGCCCAGCTAAACTAAGGGCTCAGGATTCTCACCCCATCAGCACCCTTTACTGCACAAGTGCCAGAAACCACTTTCCCCCCCACACACACCACCAGGCCCCTGTTAACCTGTCTCCACATCACACAGCCCCTCGCCTCAACCCCCACTCCCTCCTCCCCCACTCCCTGCCCCCGCCTCTCCCCCCAAATCCAACACACCCACCGCACAATCGAATCTAATTAAGATCAGGAAGAAATTTGCATTTTCTTTTCACTGTACCCCCAGTAATCACAGAAGTTCTTCAAATTTTGAGAATTTTGTTCCTCTGCTAATTATTTCCCTCATTTTGCATTTCAAGGCACAAAGACAGTCTATCTTACTGGTGGTCTATTAATAGTTTGAAGTTTTGAGCATCAGAAGGTGGGGTGGGTTTTTTTTTCCTTTTTAAAACTATTCTGTCATTTCCAGTTTTGTAAAAAGGTTTTTTTGTGGTTGTTGTTGTTAGTGGTGGTGAATTTAATGTTTCTTCCAAAAGATAGCTTAGCTGTGCCATTCTGTGTATTATGATTTGATCTCCCCCTGCTTTACTGATTTGCAGAACCTTGGTATGTGAATGTTGGAAGGAAGGAAGGAAGGAAGGAAGGAAAAAGGGAAGGAAGGAAGGGAAGAAGGAAGGAAGGAAGGGAAGAGAGAAAAAAGAAATTAAGAAAAGAACGAAAGAAAGAATGAAAGAACGAAAGAAAGAAAGGAAATTCCTTGGCATAAGTACATGTTTGCTGATCAAATTTCAGATCATGTGTTGTTCATTATTATGACTTTACTTGAAAAACAGTTTGCCACAGTGAGATGGATTCACTTTATATGCTTTCTACCCCTCCACTCCCTTTAAGTACTTTGAAAAACAGTACAATTTTTTTAAGGTATATTTAAAGCATGAACTGGTTTGGATTAAAACAATGTTTCAATGTCCATAAATTCTCTCAAAATACATTTTTAAAAGACTTATGCAAAGCCACACATGATTTTGAGGGACCTAATGAGATTGTCCCACCAACAAAATTTAATGGTGATTTAAGAAATTCTAATACTTTTCATTTACTTCCCGTAGAATTATTTGTGTACTTGACATTTATACAGTTTCTCCATTATATAACAATCTACTCCGGGTACACTAGATTATGCCAATCTATTAGAATGAAATTTGTACTCCATATAAGCAGAAGTTTCCAGTCGGTTTTGACTTACCATTATGTTTCAATGTAAAGTGTTATTATAGCTGAGTATAAAGCACAGCTACTCCGTGCTCACGGTTTTTAACTCTAATACTGTAATCTTTCTGGCTGCTTCTAGGGCTGTGTCAGTGTTTACATTCCTGGAAGTTAAATAAACCGACATGGCAAAACTCCTGGATAGACTGAATAATAAGGCTTGTGATGACTAAATTGTTTACTTTTTACCTTGTTAGGATCCCTTTCTTGTAAAGTTTGGAGGAGAGACAGAGAAAGAAGGAATGAAGGAGGGTGATATGAGATAGAAAGAGAGAGATTTACACACTGGCTTCCATATGTCACAAAGACCTTCCTACCCACAAGCAACATGATTGAAGCAGAGTGCATGAGTTAGTTTTGCCTGTTTCGTTTTGTTGTGTTTTCTTAAATAGCCGGTCATCTGAATACCCCCTTCTCTGTTGCCCTCCCCCCAATAAAAAGTATGAACATTTTTTTGCCCATTTTCAAATAGCAAATTATCCATTAGATTTCATCATATCTTAGTAAAGCAATTACATCAAGAAAATGATAGTGCGTGTGGAATCAATTATGCATGCAGTTGGCCGGAGACCAAAGGCTGTGAAGTCGGAGAGGGCAGAATCGCTCGACACACACAAATAAAAAGCCCCTGGATCTCACAGATGGACCCCATCAGTTCATCTTACTGCCTAAAAAGTTCATGCACTTAATAATTTATTTGTGTTCTGGATACTGTTTCCCAGCTGAATATTAACAACTTTGAACTGAAGCATGCTTTTAGCATGGTATGGATGGAAGTCACAGTAGGGCAGTGCTAGGGTCCCTCGGAGGTTAAAATTGTAGTTACGTTTCTTACACACTGTTCATTTTCCATCACAATTTACTTTCTTTCATTAAACATTCCTTTTAATCAGAATATCAGTTTCCGTGTTCTGATTCTGCTTGTTAACCAGTGATAAACTCATAGACCAAAGATGAGCATCAATAATACAGCACGGGCTATTCAACAGCAAGGGCAAATACCAAAATCACAGGCTCTCAAAAATCGGAAACCGTTAGTTAGCAGCTTGTTTTCACAACCAGGGCACTTGTGTACCTTGAAGGAGGCACCCGGGAGCCCAGGGATCAAGATTTACTCTCGTGACTAGGGGAGGACACAGACAGAGCAGCGGAGAGCAGAAGCCAGACGAGGCCACAGGAAAACTTCCTTGAGCTCAAAGGTAAAGAAGTCAGCCAAGCCCAGGCCCAAGACGGAGGGCTGTGGGTGTTAGGCACTTATTGAAAGAAGAAACCCAAAGCATTGTTGCAAAGGTCTGTCCGTACTTTGTAGCCATCTCTCTTCCAAAGGAGAAGCCTGATGTCTTAATACGCTGGAAAATTCAAGTCTCCCTGACATCAAACCGCTTAACAATGAAACTGCCCGACAACTTTCACGGGGGAAACAGGGACAGGCAGCACATATTTCCGCACAGATCTGGATATGCCTCAATCATACACTTGAATTTTACAGTCTTCTCCCCAAACGAGAACAACTTCCAGCCACCACTTCCACAAACTGTACTTAATGTTAAAAGAAAACGGATAAAACATATGTAATTACTCAAGGTTAGACTTCTAATTCCTCAATTCACTAAAGGAAACTTGGCAAGAAGATGCATCATTTTGCTCCTTTCTACTGGGGCATCCTAGGAGGAGAGCCACTGAGGCAGCTAATACACAAAACATGATCAAAAGTGATTAACAACAGCTTCATATGCAAATTGCATTAATGAAGGAGTGCAAAGTCATCATGTAAATTAAATATGTCAAATCTCTTGGTGAACTTTCAATCTTGAGAAGAAAAAACACTGCTTTAATTTTTTTACATCATCAATTTTGCAAGATTGAAAATCTAAGAATCTTGGTGCTATAAACAATTTTCACCTTTTTTTTCTCCTTCAGCAGGCTGACAGGCCAGCCTGATGTGCACCGAATGTACATGTTAATAGGCCAATCAAAAATGCAAAACAATTCGCAATTACTGGAAGGACCTAATGGTCATTAGAATTTACAACTAGGTAATGAACTGAAGTCTGCCCACACCATGCATATTCATAAAGCAATTTAGCCTTTGAAGATTAAAGAAGTGCTTAAAATTCAAATGAGCTTTAGCAAATTATCAGTAAGATTCATCCAAAAAGCAAAGGGTTTTTCTTCCTATGATTTCCTCATTTTTTTAATGCAAAATTGTTATATCTTCCAGACTGAGCTTAAACTAAACATTGAGCTTCTAGTGAAGCCAAAGGGGCTAAGAGACAAACAGAGGCTGCAAACATCGTTACGGACTTTGTTCATAAAACTAAGCCCTTAAGAGCCAAACCTATCTCTAAACATGGTAATTTATCAAAAACAGCCCAGAGTTGCTCATAGGCAATATACTGCACAGGCCTCCAACAAAACAGATTAACACGAGTCCCACCACCCTCCCAAAAAGCCTTTTTCCCCTCAAGTTGAGTCTCCTGTGTAAACATCCACTGTGGTATAAAAACAGCTTTTTCATCGCCTTGGAGTGGCATTCGTTTTAGAAGTTTCTGCTTCCAAAAGAAAAAGAACAAGAAAGGAGAGGATATGAGGCAGAGGAGCGAGATCTGGTTTACTTCTGAGGACTGAAAATCCTATCGTTGGGTATTTATCTTCCTGGGGGTTCCCCCCATCCTACACTGGCAGCATTTAATTCAAGAAGAACAGGTCATGCAGACATCAGCTGACATTCAGAAAGTCGTTGTGTCCACCCCCCCCACCCGTTATTACATAGTGGGTATTTGAATTTTCATGCTTCCCAATGACAAGTATGGAGAAGAATCTATCTCACACCTCGAATGCTAACTCACACCTTACTAACCTCATGATATTTAAGAAATTCTAGTGATAGAATTCCCAGTGAATGTCTCCTCTTCCCCCATCCCATACACCCAACCCAGATGAAAGCACATGTTAAGTCCTATCTCGGCTAGTGTGCAAGTCAGACTGAGAATAACAGCTCAGGACCACGTGCCCGTGCTTATTGCTCCGCTTCTGGACCCAAAAGACTCTCTGCTTTGGTGATTGTGTTGAACCCCTACTGAAAATACTCCAGTAACTTCCCTCTGCCACTCTTTCCCCCCTCCCACCCCCAGCCTCAGATGTTTTCCTAGAACTGATCCTCCTACCTGAAAGGCAGGTATACCAAGGAAGTAGAAAAGAGAAGAGAGAAGGGGAAAATACCCAGGTACTATCCCTGATTCTTTAGCGCGCTTATCCATGGGCCCTGCTCAGAAACATGCCCCATCTTAACGTTTATTAGAAAGAATCGGATGCAGAGCTGCATGTAACTCACATTCACAACCATCTGTATGAGCCACAGGTCCACAGTCCTGACCAATTCCGTTTGACACTAATGTTACTCTACATGAGTAGAGTTCAATGCGGGTTGATATGGGATGTGACAGAGTAAATCAGAATTAGATTAAAAACAAAAGTTTAGAAACTGATGCTACACTGCAGAGCAAATGGGACCTGAAGGCCAAATTTCCCCTAACTGCCTTCAAGTCATTTTCCCTATTAGAGCATTTGCCTGCCACCCCTTTGCTGGCAGCACCGCAATCACATCAGAAAGGAGAGTGGAATGCATACAGGAAGGCTTGAGATGTTCCTCTTTAGATACGATACCTATACATTTAATATATAGCAATTAACTTCTGGTCAGGAGTCTGCAGGCAGCAAGCTGTCCCAAGCAGATAGGGGGGAGAGGGGGCCCAGAGCTGGGACAAGCACAAAAGACAGGTCCAACAACAATGCCTGCTGTCAGCAGCTGAATTATTTTTATACAGGAATTTTTATCTCTATTGTACAAACAAGTACGTGTCTGTGCAGACTTGTTAAGCAATCCACTTGTATGTAGAATAAGATTTTTTTTTCTTTCTTGCTACCAGTCACACAGTTCCAAGATCAGAAGAAATACATAGTCTTTGAAGCTGCTCAAATGTTTTAGTTAAAAGGACAGCAGTTGTTTTCAAAGATCCAAGAGTATCTTTATCAGAATTAAATTTTTCCTTATTGATTTTTTCCCCTTAACATAACAAAAACATAACATGAGAAGGTTACGATTTATTATTAAAAATTTTCGCAGCCTTTAACTCATTCTTCAGTAGCCAATGTTCACTTTTAAATGTAAAAGAATAGTTGTGTTGTTTTTTTTTTTAATCTTAGGATAGGACGGAGTAGGAGAAACTCATGAGTTTTAAAATTTAACATTGGTTAATGTATTGTTTTAACTGAGAACTCAAAGACTTGTGGAGAAGGGGGCTAAAAGGAGCCGTAAATGGTTCATTGTGAGCTGCCCCCTAAATGTAAACCAATCATGAAATCGTGGTATCCCCTGAGTCAGTAAAGGGAAATGCTTCAGAGTTTTGTTTTGGGGTTTTTTGTTGTTGTTGTTTGGCCCAAAGAGAAACTCCATATTTAAAAAACGTTAAAAGATCAAACATGGCATGTAGGGCCTTGTGCTCCAACTAAGGTAAGAATCCAAGCTACACCTTCTTTCTCTAAAAATTAACAGATGTGATGTTTTTTGCAGTTTTTTTATGCATCATTACATATCAAGAAAATGAACAACTGATGAATATGAATTTAAGTGCCCTGATGCTTAGCATGAGGCTTCCTTGTGTTTTGTAGAAAATTCAAAAAGAAAACAGAAACCAGAGGGCGGGGGACACAACAGCACCTGTGTTCTTTTTGCAAAAGCACCTTCGAAGGCTTCACAATAATTCCATTCTTCATTTTAATGGGAGTTTTTAATCAGTGGACTCACCTGTATCTAAAACTCAGATCAAATTGTAGGTGTAATTGTTCATCGCCAATGCTCACAAGAGTGAAGATACAAACAGAAACGCATTGTGAGTGACCCAAGGTCCCCAGGTATCCCCTTCATCAGCAGGCCTGCTCCACGCTCCCACTGGGAATTCCCTGGCGGGGCCGATTCCATTCGGCATAACACACAGCCAACTCTATCTGGAAAAGGGTGTGCTGGGTGCCTTCTCACCTCTTTTACAGGAAGTTTAAATCTGATCATCTCACCTTTAGTGGATAGAATTTGTTGCTTAGCACTCTACAAACTTGGTATTTTATCTCTGTAGAGAGATCAAAAAGGAAAAAAAGGAGGGCAGAAGGAGCAAGTTGGAGCCCCAGCCAGCCTGCGTGCATGGGGAGCACCACCCCAGCGCAGCCACCTGGTCAGGTAAGCCTTCCAGGGGCATTGCATCAGATCCGCTCACATCAGTCTCCAGGGTGAACCCAGAGATGAAACACTCCGGTTCCCTGTCTGCAAACTTCTCATTCGCCAGTTCTTGGCAGCTTATTTTTCCAAGTGTTTTGTTTCAGGAAACGTGTGTATTTTCTTTTGTACGTTTTGTGGATTTACCACAACTGGTTCTGACAGCTGTTGATTCTGTTAAATGAACACATTATAAAAATCCTCTTTAAAAACCTCAAGCAACAGTGGACTCAAAAATAATGGCGAAATGTTTTAATGGAGTTCCAACTGAGAGTTGGTTAAAAAAAAAAGTATAAATGAAGGTACAGAAGTCTTTTAAGTCAGCACTAGATCTAAACTGAATGTCTGTGTGCGCACGCACGCGTGTGTGTGTATGTGTTTAATGGGGAGAGAGGGGTGTTGCAAATCACCACAAATATTTACACTGTATTCCCTTTGTTCAAATCACATACTTTTAACAGGAAAAGCTGGAACTGCGGCTATTTAAAATTTTAAATATTCAAACGCCTGTAATTAACCATATGAAACAAATTATGTCGCACTTCTCCATACCACACATGCAAAAAATTCTGGTGGTGGATTGGGAGGTGGCAGAGTTGGGGAGACAACTCCAAGAGGAGGAAAGGATGATGTTTTCATTTTGCTATAGATCAAAGGAGAACAAGAATGGAAACTGTAGCATATCGAGCATTTTTACATTGCTGTCTTTCACACTGGGCTATCTAAGTTTACACAATTCCCCAGACTAGCTGCATATTAAGCTTGCTGTGTACAGCTTTATTATGGTGCGGTGGTGGAAGGAGCATTAATATTCCGGCTCCGCATCTGACAGGGCATTTACATGTGCCCATCTGAGCAGCACCTGAGTGCTCCTCCAAGGTGCAGTAACTGTGCGCCTATTGTAAAGGCAAATGAAGCTCACCTATTCCCTGCTGGGGTCAGAAGTGACCTCACCACCCCCCATGCTTCAAATCCTTCCCTTGCCAACCTAACTCAATGCCATCGCAGAATGACGAATGAGCTCAGAAATAGACCCCAAGTTACTAACCCTGCTAAGAACAGCAAAAGCCTTTGCTGAAATGTTTTAAAAATGCATAGGGAGTGCAGCTGGCCAGTAAAAAGCAGAGAGACAGATTCCAGTGAACCCAATATGGAATACGTTACATTCTAAAACTGATTAGAAATACAGTCTTATGTTTACTGGCTTCAAATTGAGTTTGGCATCAAGCATACTGGCTTTAATAACGCTGGCATTTTTTTATTATTATTATTATTTTAAATTTGCCTTTGGTCTCTAGGAGCACATGTGGAGAGCTAAAGCATTCTTATTCGTCAGGTTACATTTCCTGGAAATTAAGTTTGTGACAGAAAATGACTCTAGTAGCAATAATATGGTTCGTGCTCAAATTAATTAGGTCATTGTTGTAAAAACTACATGGCAAATTACAAAGGTAAATTTACTGATATTGGCCAGAGCCTCTATACCCTGGAAGTAAAGGGGAGAAGCAGTTTAAGGATGCTTATTTACCTGGGTAGGAGGAAAGAACAGAGGACGGAGGGATACAATGGCCAATTTTCTATTTGTCATTACAAATAAAAGTATTGGTTATTATCCATTAAATTACATGGTCTGAACATATTTATGAACTTTATTAATGTCCTCCAAATTGACACATAATATAAAAACCTGCTTGATTTGAGACAATTTTAAAAATGGGCACTAAGTTAAAATCTTTTTCTTTTTTAATCCTTGTAATAACAACACTGCTGACATAACTATGACCCAAATGAAATCTGAACAAGCAGAAAGGTACTAAAGATCCTTGGTGATTAAATCTGTTTCTAAAAAAGTGGCAAGGTGCCAGGCTGGGTCCAGTTTGATGCTAAGTGCTTTTTATTGCATGAAGCTAGTACTATGGTATGTAAAAACAGACTTGGGCTTGGGGTAAATTTTGTCAAATGATTCCTTTGTGCAGTAAAGGGTGTGAACAGACCAACCAAAGTACATTAAATTCACATTGAATGCCGCAGTCTCGGTGCATCTCGCTAGCTGTGCTACTTTGGTTCGATTTCATGTTTTCCCCCAAAGGAAAGCCAAACTTTTCTTCCTTTCTTACTGACTAGTGTGCACTGCCACCATTCATCTATTCTTTTCTTTCTTAAATACTTTCACTTAAGAAATCACGAAATTCTGAAAAATGCTTCCCTAGGATCTGCACGTTTGTTATATACTCCAATTTAGTCCTCCCACATTAGCCAAACTACATTGAGGCTATGGTGTGAAATTAATGATTTTCCAGGACTCGAAAATGTGCCATTAATATGCATCCAACTCTCCTCTTCCCTGAGCTTAAGTTTCGCTGTCCTGACATTGCCTGCACATTTCTACACCCAGTTGCATTTTCCAGCCCATGGGCAGCTCCACAATTAAATGCCACATTCACTCGGAGAAAGGTGTGCAAAACAGATTTCAGATCCTTTAAAGTAAAAGGCACAACTTGCAACACAAGGAATGGGGTGATTTAAGAAATTACAGCACTGTTTTTTTAAGCTTTCACAAAATGAACACAGAGAATGGGAGGGAAACTTTCCCCCTCTGCTCCTGTTCTTGAAGTGAATACATATTTGTGTTTCCAATAAAAGGCCATTTTTACATTAACTGTCTGTAACAGCAGGAGACAGAAAAACTAACACAATCTCTACATCACACACAGGATGATCTTCATATCACGTGGCCCTATTCTCAAAACTATTATTTATAAAAGACAAGTAGGAAAATGCACAATGCCTCTTTTCTGTGTCACTGAAAGGGTAGTGTCTGAAGAACTTTGGGATCTTTGGGATCTTCCACATTTAAAAAAATTTTTTTCCTTTTTGGCTTTCTGAAGTAAATTTAGCATCCATGCGGGCCACTGTGTTTAATTAAGCTTTCAAAAGTCCTCTGACAATGCCAACAATTGTAAGACACTTCTGTGGCTCAATCATGCAATCACTGTGACAGTTCTATTTACAATTTGTCTTAGAGAGAGTTTCTCTGACATTGTACTTTGACAAAACATCCAAGCTGCCAGTTCACAACCTTTCTCGGTCTTATTTACAAATACAGCTTGTATACAGGACTCCCAAACTCATGAACATGAGTCTTTGGGTAGTGGCCTCACAAACACAGGCTCCCAATGAAAATCCTAGATATATATAAGGAAACAATATTCTCTATTCTCTGGATTCGGAAGGTAAGTAAAATGTTCACCAGTACATTGGGGTTTTTTTTTGTTTGTTGTTTTCTTTTTCAGCTGCCATGCTAAAAATTCACTTCAGAAGTCAGTGGTTTTTATTCACAATCACTTGAATAAAGAGAAATTAAAAATAAGTAGTCATACTAGGATACTACAATTTATAGTCTCATTTACAGTTACACCATGAAGTATACAAATACATCCCAAATCCAGTCTGAGCTAGAGAATTAGAATGAGTACAAAAGGAAAAGGCAAGTTGATTTTCTAGATTCTGAAAAGCATGTTATACTTGATTTACCTTTAAGTAACATGCTGATGTATTTGTTTTGAATTAGTATTTCTCCCTCCCATTAGAGTAACTGTCTTACATATTTTTATCCAGTGATGAGGTATATTGCCTAAGCAAATATTTTGAAATATCTGATATAAAGGCCTATGTTCACAATTTTAAGGAGAAAAAAATAATATTTATCAATGGCAGTAGACTTGACTACATTTTATAGCACTGGTCATATTTTCTCCCATTCTCTTAGAAAGCTAACTTCATGACAGCCCAACCCTAATTTGAAGATTTCGTGTGTAAGAAGCCAAAACCTCAAATCTGACACTGTGGGATTATATTTTTGGCCTTTTCTATAAGTGAACAGCAGTTTCCCATTCACTAGTCTTTGATGAGTATTTCCCCCATCATAAAACAGGAGACTAGAAAACACAACAACACTCCTATTAAAAGCCCTGACTGCCAGTCACACACAGGCTGCTCATACCTCGTGGTGAGTATCTGAAACACAAATACATGCACTGGACCCCACGCAATATAACCTGCTCATTTCCAGTTAAGTGAATACTATTTCAATGGTCTCAATGGATCACAGTCACGCAATATTTTTAATTTTGAATGAAATGAAAAACCAAACTGATTAACGTCAATGTGTTAACAGACGTACATGGGTGAAGTGCTGGAGCACAGACCCATCTATTTGCCAGGTAAAAACCATCCTTTCCTAAAAAAAAAAAAAAAAAAAAATACTGATCTTGGAGAAGCCTGTGTACAGTCAAAATGCATATCACTTTACTAAGGATTTAAAGAACTCTACTTTATTCTCCTATCTGAAAGCCCCAAATTCTAAGCTTTATTTATCTCAGGAAAATCTGTCATTGTTTTATTCCTGCTTCCTGCCTATAAAATGGCACAGAGCACACTGAGCTCAAATCCAACTTACATCACTTTAATAAAGCCTATCCTACACAGCGCACTTAAATGACTACCTTTTATGTGGTTGCCAAACATATTCTTCTAGAGATTCATCAATAGATCTCTCTCCTAATATGGAGTATTGCTTCTCCTTTCTTTTTGTGACACAATTCAAATATCTACTGAATGATTATTCTTCTTGTTTCCTTCCTCACCATAAAAAGAAAAGCAGACTTGGAACTGGGAAGACGTGGGCTGGAGAGAAATGGGCTAGTTGTGCACAGCCGTCTTCCAGAACTTCCGTTCAGAGGCACCTGAGGGCCAGGGCATCTTAATTTATGTGCAATGGTAGAATGTTAATTTCACCATAGGAAACTCTTAATTCATTACTGTGAATTATGAGAAGTCGTGATTCTAGTTACTGACATCTCGCTTTGAGATGTGACCACGCTATTTATGTTCAGCCAATTCCAGGGTGGGAACAGGTGATTAAACACAATGAAAGGAATCAAGACTTTGTAATTATTTGTGCATGAAAGGTTTACCTCACCTGGGTTGCAGCGCTGGTGCACCCATTGAATATCTTAGATACCTTACACTGCTTTTCATCTCAGTGAAATTATTTAGTATTAGCACTCTAAAACATATTTTAAATTTGCTTTCTTTTCTCTTTGCTTTCTTTTGTGTTTGTGTTTGTTTTTGTTTTTGGCAGGGCGGGGTGCTTCTCTGGGCTCTGCTATTGTACCAGGTTTTAAGAAAAAAAAAAAAACCTTTATGACAACCAGAAATTAAAGAAAATATCTTTTCTTTCCTTACGTAGATTCACAACTATCACAGTAAAAAGCTTTCACTACAGTGCCTTCCCCCCAGCTTTTAGATTCCTCTTCTAAGTACAGAAGCACAGAATTTTGGAGCTGGTTAATCTGAGAGTGAATAACCTATTTGGGACCTCAGTAAGAAGTGTGGTTTTAATTCCTGCTTGACAGACACTGTGTTTTGTCTTTTAAACGAGCAGCTCGATATGTAAATATGATGTTACATCACGCAAGTGTTACTCCATATTTGGTGATTTAGAAAGGCTTTGGATCTCCGAAGTCGACAAATCCCCTTCTGCCGGCTCTTGCTTCATTAATCATGCCTTACGTTTTCCTTCCAGTCACAAGACAGCACATGGAAATGGTCATTGCCATATCCTACTGGGGGGGTGGGGGGAGCGAGGGTATAAAATCTTAACCTACATGTCACTTAAGCTAAATGTGGTGGAGTCTAGAAAAATATTTTGTAAATGCAGCTCCTCTGCTACAGATTTCTCATTTCACTAAATGAAAAGTATCTGAGTGTTATTGCAGGAAACATTAAAATAAAAAAGAAGAAGAAAGAAAGAAAATGCCACGTTTCATTTTAATGATCAAATTCCAGAGGGGAAAAGGAGAAATAATACGACATTTAATCCCCTCTGGACCACTGACCTACTACAGTTCAACTCTATGGTCAAACTAGGTCAGAAAGACAAGTTTCAGTGAATCAATTGATTATATGCACTCTTTCCTAAAACTGAACAAACCTTCTGCCTTTTAGGGAAGGGGGCAGGGGGAAACAGAAGAAAGGGGTCCACCAACAGCCTTGGTATTTTTGTCACCACAGACTCTGCACTCACTCTGTCTTGTGTGCTAAGTCACTGTTGTTTCACAAAAACACATTTTAAGGGTCACTATATAGGGCTGCTGTTTATCGCTTAGAGTAGGGATTTAAGTCCCTCTGTTAGCCCGCTAATTCCTTTTCCCCGTGAGCTGCTGAGAAACCCACACACCTAGCTACCTCTCTGCTAAAATTAACCGAAAGAAGGAGAGCTGTTGAATATGGGTATGTGTTTTTCCAACAGAATTTTTACGTTGTGTTATAGCAGAAACAGGGGAAGTCTGGACTGGACATTTGTAAGGGTGACATGTGGTTGTGTAAACCACAAACAAAATCAAGATACATCTGTCAAAACCACATCAGAGACAAGAGGGAGCACAGAGAAGCATTTATCATTTAGCTGAGGAGGCAGGCTGCAGGGAGCAGCCGTTCCTGTCAAACCAACCTTTTGAAATTTCCAACATGCCCTTAAACTTTTCGAGTAAGCATGTCTGTGCGCTTCAGCAACTGCCCTCTCTACTCTGGCCTGGCCAGTCGAAAATGGCATCTTAAAGTCAAGGTCACAGTGTCATCCCACCACGGGGCTGTGTTTAATTACAGCCCCATACAGGCTGACAGCCAATATGGATCCAAGGCTAGCCCTGAAGCTCAGTTAACTCTTTCTAGCCACTCCAAAACATCCTGCCAGCCCACCCCACTTCATGGAAGCCTTGAGAACTAACTGTAACCCTAGGGAGGTCTGACCAGGTATTCAGACTCAAAGAGGTCATCGGCCGAACCACCAAATGCCTGTATGGCCACTTTTGCCTCTGACTCGTCACCATGACTGGAAATGGACGGTGGAAACTGGGCCACGTAGAGTAAGGTTCAACACTTAAAAATAAGAAGGTGAGAAAAAAAAGAAAAGAAATTCAGTATCAGTAGATCCAGAGAGAGGGCATCAGGTGTGTACCACCCTACATCTGACTCAGTGAAGTGGAAAATATTTATTTTTTTGTGTTCTGGATGTAAGCAATAGGACTGATTATTTTAAACATTACAGGGCTGTCAGGGACAGTCACATGGAGAAATACAGAAAGCACTTCACCACTCCTTAGTGCTTGGCTACAGCACCTCTGAAAATGAAAAGAAAACATGCAAACAGCTTTTCTCCTTGCTTCTCATTTACCTGCTATGTGTTCCTGTTTGGGGCAAATTCCTCTAGATGACGTTGATAAACAATCGTCATCCTCTGGCGTGACCTGGATGCCAACCTCCACGGGATTGGATGCTTTTTTCATCTCGATTGGTGAAGGGGAAGGTGGCTTATCCACAGCTTTTTCTAAGCAGAGGCTGCCATTGCATTGTTTCCGTTTGTGCTCGATAAAAATAAGAATGTCCCCCAATGGGAAGTTCATCTGGCACTGCCCACACGTGAGGAGGTCATGGTCCCCTTCTGGAGCTCCCAAAGGGCCGTGGTCTGGTTCATCATCTGTAAGAATGGCTTCAAGAGGTTCGGCTGTGGTTGGAGAAACAAAAGCACAATTATTAGAGCGCCAGAGAAGAGAGAAAAGGGGGAAACACATTCTCAACCCCATCCCATCCCACCACATTATATAAAGTGTTTCTAGGCTCCTTCATATAATACCCAGAAAACATGAGCACCTAAAACATGTAAGGATGTGAAGATGATCAACAAGAAAGCAAATTTATCAATGAGGCAAATCATCATATATTTAAAGAAAACTCTCTGACTTGCCTAACTCCTGAGAACACACACACACACACACACACACACACACACTATAAACTGTGTTTGGTTTGCGAGTTTAGAAACAATGTTGACTGTTAAATAAATCCTCACGCAGGGAATATAAAGAAAGCTTAAATAATAACTACCCCCCAAACTGGTAAAAACATGTACTGAAACCAAATTTGTTTCTTTTTTCCTATAGACTAAGTTGTCCATTGTGCCAAAGAATAAAAGAGAGGTGAATAAACACACACACCCTTTGTGTGTGAATGTATATACTCCTAAGTATACAGAGACATAGCTTCATAAATTAGAAAGCTACTATATCACACAGAAAATGTGCCACATTTACACCGTCATAATAAGAAAACGACTGCATTCACCTGTGAAACGGATCTAAATAATAATCATAACGCAGCATAATTCATACTGCCAAAAACCTTTCTGATCTCACTCTCAGCAGTGCCACAAAATCAAAGAAATACCAAATTCACTGACAATTCTTCTCAGACACATTAGCTAAATGGGATACTTTTGAGTACTTAAGAAAATAAGCCAATTAGTCATTTTTTCATTCTGAAGAAAGGAATGCCTAAAATATTCTAAACATGTTTGCACTTGGTGGCCTCCATCACATAAAAATCAGAATGGTCAAGCAAACGCCACATTTCAGAACAAGGCTGAGAAGTCCTTTCTTTAGACTTGAAATACTTCGCCTAATGTTGTCAAAGTTGACTAATTTTCTGAATGAGCTCCAAAACGCTTCATTATGGGACTATTTCTACACACATAATCACCAGTGGATGGTATAACAAGGTAGATATGTCTTTCATTCCTGTTTCCTTTTTTTTTTTAACTTTGCACCAAAATACTTCAGCATCTCATTTGAACAGCTTCTATCATTTTTTAACCTTCCAAAGGGGAAAAGAGAGTTGGTTAAGTCTCTGCTTCTGAAACCGTATGCTTACTCTATCAAAAAAAATCACAAAATACAAAACACATCCAGGATGCTGCCAGTTAATAAAACTGAAGCAGAAAATGTACAAGTCTTAAACAGTTAATCAGTCTGACCTTCTTTAGCAAGCTGCCAATTTCACATTTAATGAACTTAAAGCCACAGAGAATCAAAAAATAGATTTTAATTTGAGTGTAGAATATTGGAACCGATTTTGATAAAGTGCAAAAATCCAGTGAACTCAGGTTAAATTTATTTCAACCCTACCCAGGCTGAATATTGAGGGGGAAGATCTGGAGTAACTCCCAGATGTGCTGGGTGAAATAATATTGAGAGAGCCCTGCCTAGCTGCACCTGTGCTCAAGTAGGACATGTCATAATTTCTAGCCTCTGGTACTCCTCCTAATTTAACATAAGGTCACCACAGGAATATGAAGGTTATATTCCCACTAATAAAGGCAGCAAGGTAAGCACTTATGTTTCTTTGCCCAACATACTGACCAAAAGACAAATACAGAATACACATGCACGCTTTTTAAATAAAAGGAGATAAACGGAAGTGCTTTTGCATTATGCCTCTATGTCATTTTTCTCCTACATTTGCTTTCATTTTGACCAAGTGAGGAACTGAATAGGGAAGTCATCTCCAAGATCACTGATATTTGAATTAAGGATTTTTAAGGACACATTGACAAATGTGGCTTTTTGTTGTTGTTCAGCATTAACTACAAGTTCTGAGGTTCAGAGATTAAAGAAAGACTCTTTGCTTTATTAAAGTTAGTACTACGTAGAACCTTTCCAAAAAAAAAACAAACATTTTTTTAAACTCCACCATTAAGATTCTTTTTTTTTTTTTATCCCCAAGGCCTGACATATTTCTGAATGTGGAAATATTATTTAGGAACAAAAGGAAACATTCTCCTAGGTATCAAATAGTTAAAGGTAATGCGGTGCAAACAGACTTGGTTAAAGTCTTCTAAATGTAGTGACTGAACTGATTTACAATCAAAACCAGGAAATGAAGTGGTAATTCAGAGGTTGCTGATTACACCTCCACATTTCACCTAATTAATTTTATAGGAGGCAAAGTTCTTGAAAATAACAAGATGATCAAATGTACAGATATAAAACCTGTAACCTCAACATTTTCTATGCTCTTAACGTAAATTATTGCTAATTAACAAGAATTATATCCTAATGTATGAAATACGTCTAACATCGGGCTTCTTGCAAAACATTTGGCTAGTAATGTTCAGAGAAATACCAAAACGTGTTCTTATTATTGCTGCTATATTATTAAAAATAAGACGAAGTGAGGCACAAAGAAAATATGAAAATACCATTCTCTTGGTGTAGTCTACTGATTTGCATTGACATCTTTTCTCAGTGGTAATCAACATTTCCTTTCTGGGCATCTGATAATTTCTCTGTATTTTAATGCAAATTCCTCTTTCCCTAAAAACATTCCTAACCTCAGCCATTTTACCCCCTCCCTCAATTCAACTCCATCCTCTTTCGCCCCCACAATACCATCCTTTCTAAGCTCTGGCCTAAACCTCCCGCTACAAAGCGGGGAGTCCAGGATTGAAGTGGAAGGGAGTGGGCAAATAATCATAATAATTAGCCGCGAATTCTCTACAAGAGGAGAAAGAAATAGGAAATAAAATGCTTCTGCGTTGAAACAGCAAAACAGACTGGAACGTCTCAATGCCCCAGCGGCTGACTGAGATCTCCTTCCTCTCTGCAGTTGCAAAGGAATAAATTTAAAGAAAAAAAAAAAAGCTTTAGAAGAAATGTAGGGAAGGAGCGAGGGAAACGAGGGCTGCTGGGGAAGGGGGAGGGGAAAAGGAGCTATGCCTTCAAGTTTGCTTTCCAAGTCCTTCCTTTTGATTGTCTTAACAGGGTAAGGAAGCACACCAAGTCTGAAATGCGGAGAGGAAAAGCAAAGAAACAAAAGCGAAGGCTAGGGCGACAGGCCCGGGACAGGGGGCCCAGCGGGGGCGGGCTTTGCCGAAAGTGAAGTTGGGCGCCGGGACTCTGAGGCACAAAGCAAGCAGCTTGCTGGCTGCAGCCTCCGGCCGCGCTGGCTGCAAACACGTGCAGCGGCGGCTGCCGGGCCGTGGGGCCCGGGCCAGGCCGGGAGGCGACGGGCAGCCAGGGGCCCCTACTGCCGCCTCCACCGCCGTCCAGCCCGGCCTCAGGGTGACCACCGTTCCCTGGCCCCGCCAGTTGGAGAAATGGGAAGTGAGGCTTGGAAAACTCGGCTGGTTAACCTGGTGCAGTCTCGGTATCACCACACACACACACCTCAAGCGCGGGCCCCGAAATTCATTCTGTGTCCCCAGGCTTACACTTTTTACTTTGGGGGAATCTCTGCAAATGCATTTCTCCCGCAATTCCGGGCACGAGTGTGCGCAGCGCGGCGGCGGTGGCTGCTGCGGTTATTCATTATTAATGATGCTGCTAGCCCGCATCATTATGATGATAACTATTACTATTGTTGTGATTTCGGGCTCCGAGGCGAGAGCTGCAGGAGGCGGGGGAGCCAGAGGTCGGGCTGCAGAGACGCCGTGCAAGCCCACCGTAGCCGCCGTTGTCCGTGCTTTGCGCGGGGGTGTGGGGTAGAAGAAGTGAACCGGGAGACTAAATGCAAACTTGCTGGATACCGCCCTTTGGCCTTGCCTCGAAAGCTGAAAGTGCGTACTCCCCTTTTCCCCCCTACCAAAAATGCCCGCCCCGAAAGAAAGCGAAAACTGCACCCCACTCAGCGCCCGGCGCACCCGGTTGTCCACCGCGCTCCCGAGCGCTTCTCCGCAGCCCTGGCCAGGAGCATTTTTAAAGTCAAAATGAAGAACAAAGACATAAGGGGTGATGGGGGGAGAAAGGGAATTCTGCCTAACCGTCCGTTTCCCCCACCCCCACCCTCGCAAAGCTCGTCCCTCCCGGGCCGAGAAACGCAGAGCAGGGAGTGGGGGAGGCTCTGGTACAGGTTCAAGTTCGCTGAGCTTTCTTGATCTTGTTCTGCCTCCTAGCGACCGAATGGCTCAGTCAGCCCAAGAAGCGGAGGATTGGGGGGGAGGGGGGGTCTTGAAGACCGGAATGGCTCCCGCCCCCTCTGCGCACCCAGAGAATGAGAAAGAAGCGGCCCCCGCACCCCCTCCATACTAGTCCCTTAACCCAAAGACCGCACTGAGACAAGGCTAGAGGCCGGCTAAACCCACCCAGCCTGGAGGGTCCCGAGATGGACCCGCGGGTGGGTGGGGGACAGGGGAGCAGCCCGGACTGCACGCCTCAGTCGGTCCTTTGAGCCCCCAGTGCATCCTTCCGAAGAAGGGCCGGGCTTTCCCGAGTCCTGCGAACACTGCCCTTCCTTCCCGCCGGTACCTGGCCGGGCTGTAACTTCACACCGCCGCGCGCCGCGTCTGCTCCGCATCCGGCGCGGCCGGGGGAGTGGGGGGCGGGGGAGAGCGACGAGGGAGGGATGCGCGGGGGTGGGGAGAGGGAGGGCCCCGCAACGTGCCGGGGCGGGGGAGCTTCCGAAGTGTGTGACAAGTTCCAGGGCCTAGTGAAAAATTCAACTCCCTATGCGCACCCCCCAACCCTTTAATAAATACAAAATTGGGTATAGGTGGTGTTTTTAAATTGCATCAGAAATTAAAGTAAGGGTCACGAAGGAGGAGGGGAAGGGATGTGGGCCCTCTCACGCCTTTCTTTCCCCGGCTGCCAAACTTTCCTAAGTGCCCACCGCCCGCCTTTCCAGACGCACTCTGTTAGCCAGGACCCAGTAACCCACCCGCCACCCCATAAAGACTCAAAAGGACCACCACCATCCCCTCACCGCTGACCAAGACAGGCCCGGGTTAGAGAGTAGGAACTCAAGGGTGGGGTGCACGGATTACCGGGATCCAGCACTCCCCAAACACACACTCGCACATACTACTATGCCCACCTCCCACCCCCCCATCTCACCCCCCCCCACACCTGGTCTGGCAGCGCTTGGGAGGCGGGGGCTAGTGGCCAGACCCAGTGGGAGGGGGGCAAGGAAAGCACGTGGTGACCTCCCCGCGGTCCGGAGCAGTGGACAAGAACGTCCGGGGGCGGGGGGAGGGGGCGGCAGACGCGCTTTTTCAATTGCTTTGAAAAATAAAAATGCTTCGCAAAGCTGAGTTTCTCCCCAGCCGATTTCGCAGTCTGGTGGGCTCGGAGAAGGTCTAGGCATTGTGCTGGGGGCGAGAGTGCACTGTGGACCCGGCTGGCGCGGAGTCGCCGCTCGGCCTGCCGCTGTGCGGGCGGGCAGACGGCTGGCGCGGGGTGGGCGATCTCGAGCAGGGCGGGGGCGCGGCGAGGCCCGGCGAGGCCCGGGCGAGGCCCGACCGCCGCCGCCGCCCGCTCCCGGGCTGCCGCGCGGCGCTCGGTCCTCTGTCTGTTTGTTGGCAGGAGGCTCCCGCACACGCGGTGCTTGTAAACATTCAGACACGAGATTTTTCCCAATCAAAATCCACTTCCACTTTTTTTGAAAATCTTCCAAAAAATAGTAAGAGGAGGGAGTTCCTCGCTCCCTCTCCACGCCGCCGGCGCTCCAAGTTTGCAATCAAAGGGGTTTTGGGGAAGGGGGTAATTGTATTTTTCCCCCTCTAATAAAGATTGAGATTTTTTAAGGGGGGGTGGGGGAGTCAGAGGAGAGCGTTGCAGAAAACGGCTGGCTGAGCGTTTGGCTTCTGTTTGGGGGCAAGAAATTTTACATCCTCTTGCCTTGTTTTATTTTTGTTTTTATTTTTATTTTATTTTTCACGTCTTTTCGCCGCCACTGAGGTTTGTCTGGGATGTGCGGGCAGCGGGAACCCAGGCGGCTGCGGCCCGAGCGCCCTCCCTCCATCTCCCGCTCGCCCTGGGCCCTTGCTCCTGCACTTCGGCGGCGGAGGCGCGGAAGGGCAAGCGCGAGGAGCCGGCACAAAAGGCAGCGGGACAAACACCCACCTCGGGCCGGAACAAAAGGCGGCAGCGCCGGCCGAGACTCCCGTCCTTCCCGGTCGCCAAGCTCTCCCAGCCGCCGCGGCCCCTCTCCACACTCGGCAGACTCCAGAGCGCCGGGGGGCCCCCTCCCACAATCCCACTTTCTCACTATTGTGGAGATGACTACTTTCCTCCTGATGGCACACTTGACCGTGAGCGCGCTGCTATCCGAGGGCCAGTCTCACCTCTTTTCTCCCAGGGATTTGTTTTTTTGGCTTGGGCTCCCTCCTCCCGCCCCGTTTTCCTTCCTTCGGTGAGTGGAAGCAACCCCCCTTATCCCCTCCAGCTCCCTCCTCTAGGTTTGCAAGAGAGTTGTTCGCATCCATAGCATTGTTCATTATTTTGCAAAATTGAAGGGGAAATCATTGCATTCCTTTTCGAAAAGCGAAATAAAGCAGCGGAAAGCATGAAAGAGGAGGAGTCAAATTTTTGTAAATTAAATAAAAATTAAAAGGTGCGTGCTATCCCAAAAGTGTACGTACGGCTGTGGTTCGGGATAGGATGAGGTTTGTTTTTTGTTTGTTTGTTTGTTTTTCTCCCTTTAAGCTCTTTTACCCCGACTCCCGGAGGTTCATCTCGTGAAAAAATTAAAAAATGCATGCACACACCCCTCTCTCCCCCTCGCTCTTACTTCTCGTCCTGCGCGCTCTCGTGATTATTAATAATTATTATTACTATTATTGGGTTACTTACGCGAGAATTCCCGTTTGCTTAAGTGCTGGGGTTTGCCTTGCTTGCGGCGAGACATGGTGGGCTGCGGGGCGGGCGGCGGCGGCGGCGGCGGCGGCGGCGGGCGGACGACGGCTCGGTTCACATCGGGAGAGCCGGGTTAGAAAGAAGGAGACTCCAGAGAAAATATCTTCATCAGTGCCTTTTGACATCCAAAATAAATTAGAAATAATACAAAGATGGCGCAGGGAAGATGAATTGTGGGAGAGCCGTCATGGCTTTTTTTTTTTTAAGCAAAAAAAAAAAAAGGAGAGAGAGAGAGAGAGAGGAGAGAGATAGAGGGAGAGAGAGAGAGAGAGAGATGAAAAAAATGGCAAAAGCCCCCCTGAGCTGCAAGTTCAAGTGCGGACGTGACGTCCCTGCGAACTTGAACGTCAGGAGTCTGGATGGACAGAGACACACAAAACATGGGCAGGGCGAGCAGGAGAGAAGGGGAGGAGGGAAGGGGAAGCTCACACCAATGGACACACATCAGGGGCTGGACATGAAAAAGAGACCAGGACAAGCCAATGGCCAGTGCGGGGCGGGGGAGGTGCGGGGCGGGGGGCTCCGCAGACGCCAGACGCGGCCCCCGGGGGAGGGGCGGGCGGAGGGGAGGGGGCGCTGGGGCCGCGGGCTCACCAGTGGCCGCAGCTAGCGCCGCGGCGGCAGCGTGGCCGGGAGAGAAGAAAGGGGCGGCGGGGTTGGGGGGGAGCAGGGTGGGGGGAGCGAGACGTGCGCCCTGCTCCCCCCCCCGGACGCGGACCCCAAAATGAAAGATTACTTAAAAAAAAAAAAAGGCAAGAGTGTACGGCGAGGCTGCAGCCTGGGTCCCGGGAAGCGCGGGCGGAGGGAAGCCAGGTAGAGTTGCTCCCGGACACCCTCCTCTGTGCGCACACCCACTTCCCCTCACCGCCGCGCGGCTGCCGCGCTCGCTCCCCGTGTGCGGACGCCCAGGGCTGCACTAAAAGCCCTGAGCTCGGGGCTGCGCTCGGGAAACTTTGCCTGAGGAGAGGATAGCAAAGAAAAATCACCCGAAGTTGAGAGCTGAGCCTCCAAGTTACAGCTCCGCAGCGGGCGAGGGAAGGCGGGAGGAAGCGCGCAGCAAAACGGAGTCCAGCCCAAGTTTGGAGGGTTGCGGGTCCGGAAAGGCAGCTCCAGGGCCTCTAGGTGCCTGGGCAGCCTGGAGAGAGGGCGCAAGGGCGAGAGAGGCGGCGCAGGCCCGGGCTGGAGGGCACCCCCAAGGCCGAGCCGAGGGCGAGGCCGGGGGAAAGCTGGGATCTGAGCGCCCTGACAAGTGACTGGGTCTGAATGAAACTGGGAGCACGGACTTGAGGCTCCCAAGGGTCGAAAATAGAAAGGACAAGGAATAAAGAATGAGGAGCCAGACTCGGGGCACGTTCCAGCCCCCAGAGGGGAGCGCCGCGGCCCGGGGCTAGGAAGGCGCCGAGGCGTCCACCTCACCGAGCGGCCGCGGGCCAGAGGACAAAGCAGGGGTAGTCCCGAGAGTTCCAGTTCCTGGGAACGTGCTCCGGCGCCGCGGGAGGTCCTCGGGCCGGGTCCCAGGGATGGACACACCCCCTCCCACTCAAGAGCAACTGCTAAAGCATAGAGGAATGGAAAGAAAAATGTTTCTTACAGGCAGGGCACAACTATGCCTGTGCTGTTACCCGGGGAAAGAAAATGGGGAATGGAGAGAGAGCGACTGGCTCGCAGGAGCGGCGGGGAGACCACGGTGGTGGGGTGACCGCCCTGGGTCAACGCCGTGCTGCTCAGACGCCCAGAGCCAAGGCGCACACCCTGGAGCCTGCAGGCCCCTCCGGCCTTTCTGCAGACGTTCCCGGGAAATTAAAGAAGACCTGTTGGAAATAAACCCCTGTCTCTTTAATGCACACACGCGCTCGCGCGCGCACACACACACACACACACACACACACACACCCGCGCGCGCGCGCGTGCTGCCGCTGTCAAAAAGCGGGCTTCACTCTGGCGTGGGATACTTTCAGTTTTACGTAAAATGTACAGCAACAGCACCCCCTGCGATTGGAAAGTTTATTCAGAAACGTGTCTGCAAAGTCCCCCGGCGTCTCCCGCCTCCCAGCCTCCCCGCCTGCCTGCGCCACCCTGTAGCCTCAGCCGCCGCCGCCTAGACCGCGCTGCGATTCCAAATCAGGAAGGGCGGGGGGGGGGGAGGCAAACGGACTCAAGTCTAAAGGAGACGCGGAGGGTGCAGGGTGGAGGCGGGTCGCTGCGGTCCGCGAGACTCCGAGCTGCAGGTGGACGTGTGTGAGTGTGTGTCTGCAGAACGAGGAGCCTTCCTTCCCTCTCCTCCAAGCGGCTCCACAACCCCTCGCGTCTTCTCTTTCCCCCTCCTCAGTCTAAAGGACGCCGTTTCCGTAAATTCACCCACCCGGCTGGGGGCTTTATTGCTTTAAGCTGAAGCCCCTGGCTTGCAAGCGCACACCCACCTCCCTGCGGTGCCGGCAAGCGGCTGTTTATTCTCGTGTTGTCTTAGTAAAGTTTCAAACCTATTAGAAAATGACTGGCTTGCCCGGCTCCGCGAAGCTTCGGGCCCCACTAAGGAAGAAAGAGAGGTTTTTGATGCTCAACATTAGGAGAGATGTGTGCTGAACTGGGTTTGTGTAAATGTGTTTTGTTGTTATTGTTTCTCTCCAGTTTGGGGGGGGGGCACTCAAATCCTGTTTAAGAAGCAGGAAGAGTCACTTGCAGTAAAGCTCTGTAGTGTGTGCGTTACACCATTTCCCCTTTTTCATGAGTTCTTCAGAGCAGGTCGGCATCTCCCACTACTGTCTTTTTTCTTCTTCTTCTTCCTCTTCTTCTTGTCCTTCCTCCTCCTCCCCTTCTTGTTCTTCGTCGTCGTCCATTTAAACTAGCTTTAGAACGACCAAAAGAGTGTCATTGCACGGGAGGGGGGCTGCGTGGAGAAGAATGGTTGGAGGGAAGGTGAGGAGAGAAAGAATAAAGTGCAACTGGGAGGTTTTTGAAAAATAAATAAAATAACAGCCTCTTCAGGTAACAATAGTGAATCAGATTCTTTCGGAACCGAGTTTTTCAAATTTAAGTATTTCCCCCATCCATCCATAAAAGTCCATATATAGGGAAGGCATATACATGGGCGAATGTGTGTTATGGAAATATATATGTATGATTTATATATAATGGTGTGTATAAAGCTTTTCAGGGTTGGCTGTAGTGTAAAAAGTAATGACTTTATTACCTCTGAAAGGTTCTGTGGTTCACATTTAACAGTCTTCTGAATTACAATTCATTACACAATTGTGTGCTCTCTAAAACCGGCACCCTATCAGGGCCGCTATCTGTGGTTATTTCCAATAAGTAACTGGCAACATTTTATTGATTTTCTTTAAAAAAAAATCATAGGAAATTAAGCACTTAGTTACAAGTAGGTCTGCTATGTTATTGCACTTGTTTCAGATTCCAGGGGGTTCCTTCCGAAACCACATCTTAAAACATACCTTAAAAACCCAGTTTTGCAGCTGCTTTCCCTGGGTGCCAATGGAGAAGTAAGCAGCGACGTTTCCACCATTAACATATATTTAATTTCACCACCATAAAATGCCCAGAGTGAAATAGGAACTGCCCTCCGCTCCCGCCCCTCCCCCAGCCTGATTTCACCCAGTCCAGAGAACCTGGGCTGTGTATTGGCATCTGATCCCTCCTCGTCGCAGACCCCCACTGCCGGTCCCTCGTGCTCGCCCCTAAGAGTGACGCCCCCTCCCTCATTCCTGCTGGATGCTCGCTAAAGCGCTCAAAAGTGGGGGGAGGGGAAGGTTGTACGTGTGTTTAAAGAAAGAAAAATGTGTTGTTTTAAAAGGCTTAAAAATATTACATAAGTACTGATTAATGATGCAGGTGCTTTTGTAGAGGGGTGAAAGGTCACCTTAAACGCGCACACTTGGATACACAATAAGTATATTTACCTTTCCCAAAGTGGCTTTTAGAAAGTAATAAATTATGACAACGTTAAAATTATTTTCTGGCCGTTCAGTTAACTTAATTTGGAGCTGTGGAACCTTTGCTAATTACGCTCCGTGGGCTCTTTCCCAAACCTTTGGTGACGACATTGAATGTAAACTCCAGGCCAACAGACGACCCCTCCCCTCCTCTCCTCCCCCTTTTTATCTTGCCCGCGGAGGAGACTCCCCAGGACTTCCTGCAGTATATATTCTGCCTCTGATCTCCGTACTTAATAGCCAAGTCCTGGTTTATGCTTTATAATGTGTTGACAAGTTTTCTAACAGACTTTCTGAAATAATGCACATATATTCACGTCGGTTAGAAACCCACCGTATTTTTAGAGTCGAGTAGATCTATACCCTAATGCAGTGAGAGAGTGTAAATCATAGAGGATTTCATAGTCCTTTCAGTAGTTTTCGGTATGAAGTATGAGCCGCGTGGCCTCCAGACGTAACCTTTTAGAAAAAAAGACAGTGCTTTTATTTTATGGTGTAAAGTGCTTTTAGCTCCAGGGCTCTGAACGTGAATGTGGTCAACAAACAGCTCCAAGAGGGAGAGTTACAGTCCCAGCCCTCGTGCGGAGGATCGCCTGGCACGGGGGACTCGGGCAGAGCTGGAGAATGAAGGGTTAAAGGTCTGTCTCGATGGAAACTACAAGATTAAAATAAAATATTCACTGTCTGCCTTTAGGGGGAAACACCTTTATAGGCTTAAAGATAAATAAATGAATGACTGAATGGTTAGAAAATTGTTACCGTCAGTCCCACCTTACTTTTGACTTCATTCTTTCTTTTTTTTTTCCTGTTTTCTCTTTTCTTTCTTTCTTTCTTTCTCTCTCTCTCTCTCTTTCTTTCTTTCTTTCTTTCTTTCTTTCTTTCTTTCTTTCTTTCTTTCTTTCTTTCTTTCTTTCTCTTCTTCTTCTTCTTATTTTTATTCTTCTTTTTTTGTCCTAATAGCAGTTCAGAAAATAGAGAATGGGCAGTCATCTCCATAAAAATAAAATTTGGGTTTAGATTCTATACTTGACATAGGCTTTGCATTTGGGATTCTTGACGGTGGGAGTGCTAGGGTGTCTTTAAGACAAAGGAAAAATTAATTTTAAAAAAGGGGATTGGGTGTGAGAAAGGGGGTGGGCATTATGGGGGCACCCTAAAGAGAAAGGTGAAAAGAAGGGCCATGGACCCCTCCTCTCCCCAGCCTCCCTCAGCCTCCACCTCTCTATAACATTTCTTCCCCCTCTCCTGCCACTGTGATCCAGAGCTGAGGACCTAAGGAGGCCCTGGGTTGGGGGGGGGGAGTGTCTACACCTTATGCAAGGGCAGACATCCCCCAGGAGGCTCCTGGGGGAACAGTTTGTCTGGCATTTCTCCAGAGGCTCCCTGGGTCTTTAGCTGGCTGGCAGGCTACCTCACCTACCTGGATGGTCTGTCCAAAAAGAGGAAAGAAAAGAAAGAAGGTAGGTAGGGTGGGAAAGAAGGAGGGAAGAAGGGAGGGAGGCAGTGAGGAAGGAAGGGAGAAAGGGAGGAAAAGAAAGAAGGAGAAAGCTGAATCTGCTCTAAATAAGTCTCTACTTGCCTCTACACTGGGCTGCTGTGTGCTGAGTCAATAATGTATGGGTCCGGGGAAGGAGTCTCACCATTTAAATAAGAGGCCCCTTTGAAGACAAGAAGGAGTTCTAGTTAGAACACTGCTAGGTAAAATAGTCAATTCAGTTCCCTCACATTGACATCAAAGACACATAGGTGTTGGGCAATAAAGCCAGTCCAATGTACTGCATTAAAAACATACAAAACTCGCATACAGTAGATGCTCAATAAATGGTTTTGGAGTGAATAAGTGAATAAATCCTATTACCATGTGAATGAAACCCACATAACCATTCAAATTCTACTAGTTTTCCCCAGAGACCAATAAGGCTTTGATCAGGCAACCCTATTATAAGAGCTATTATAGCCTAAAAGTGATTCCCAGCAAAGATGGTGAGTTCAAAAAGATCATCCCAAATATTAGAGGAACTGAACAATCATTCAGGATATAATGCAAGATATTTCCATCATCTCCAGCAGTCTACATTATCAAATATCTTCCAAATAAACCAGTATCAAGAATCCAGTATCAAAAGATTCATTTTTTAACACTGTTTTTTGAATCTGTACAAATCTGGTTTCCCAAAGGAGAGCACTTCTAAAGGAAAAAATACTATCAGAACAACCAAAAACAAAAAGTATCTCAAACTTAATTCTCTTCCCCCCTCTTTGATTCCTTTTAACTAGGGAATAATTTTTTTCAGGACATGTTTTTCACACCCAGTCACGCTCAATCACAAAACAAGCCTCACCTATTTGCTTCTTTTGGCAGGGGGAGAGCTAAATAAGAGGAAAAGCAACATCACACACACACACACACACACACACACACACACACACACACACACACACACACACACACACACACACATCTGGTCTGACATTTTGTACAGCAAGTTTCAGCCCAATGTGATTTAAAACAATGTGAGTTAAAAACCTCTTAAAATTTGGGTTTATAATGGAAACGCTGACAGACTCTTAATTATAGCAGCCCTGCCAGACACTGCTATAATGAAATAGTTGTGCTTTCATTACTATAGAGGCACTATAGTTAAGGGTCTGTCAGTGTTTCTATTATAAACCTCAAGTTTAAGAGGTTTATAACTTGGGCTATTTAAATGGCACTGGGTGGAATTCAAGTTATCAGTCCAGATGTGAGGTTGTTTTATAAAAGACAGGATAACTCAGCTGAGAAAGCTTTTGGAGAACTCTCTCTCTTTCCCTTTCCCTCTTCCCCACCCCACTCCTTCCCTCTTCTCCTCCTTCTCTACCTCGGAGAACATCACAGAAATCATTTTTAGTGGTTTCAGATGGTCTTATTGCCAACTTCTAGCTGTGACTTCACTGTCTAAAAGGAAATTTTATAGGCAGTTAGTCCTTTATTTGGACAAGTACTCTTTGCTGTTATTACAAGTTTTTATTATTTTATTATCCTAGAATATACATACAAACATACAGAGAGAGAGGGAGGGAGAGAGAGAGGAGGAAGAGAGAGATGGAGAGAAACAATTAAAATTCAGACTATATATGAAGGAATGTTGAAACCTCAGATACATACACAGATGTATATATTCTGTGTTACATTCTGATAAAAAGTATAAATTTACCAAAGAGAAATAAAGCACTTAAGATCTTCTTTATCTATTCTATCAACTATGTGGTAAAAATAAAAGAGGTATTTACAACATCTTATTTCGGAAAGTTGTGTCTTCCTGGTATCAATTGATTTGCTCAGAAAGTAGCAGTCAGCATTGAACTACCCAAGGACCACGTATACACAAACATGAGATATTTCTCTGCTTGACTTTGTTCACAAATAAATGGAGGATATACCTTGGATTATCTAATGGGTCAGAGTTGTGCAGTATGTTCTATTAACCTGGTATACCACCAATATAATATGTAATTTAAGTTTGCTAGTGAGGATGTGGCTGATTCTATCATAAGGAAAACAAGGATGGCGGGTGGTAATGGAGGTGATGGTGGTGGAGATTAGTGATGATCATGGGGGTGAGAGATAAGGATGGTGGTGGTTTCTCTAGTTAACATGTCCATGAGAGGGCAGTAAAAATGAGATGAAAGATGAAGGTAAAAAGCTCAAGCCCTTGCTTCTCCAATTCTTGTTGTTTTAGCTGTTCCATGAAGAGCAGGTGGTCGATGAGTTCAAATGAAGTTTTCAAATGTGCCCCTCCCACACACATAGCAAGATGTGGCCATGGCTGGGTATTGTTGGCAGGCCCTAAGGTCACTGACTTCATACTGAAGGACCCACCAAGAACAGTGTGGCCACCATGTCTGCATTCAGAAATCTTTTCACATCCAGAAGAAGAGCAGTTTTTCTCTGTTCCCTCTTATGGAAATCAGACCACCAAACCAGGCTATCAGTTATCATTACAGCCTTGATAATTCTCACCTCACAATAGCTTTAGTTAGTCTCTTCTGGCATTAGTTAGGTGACAAAACAGAAGTAGTCATCAAGACATGTCACCGAGCTCAAGTTCCTTCTCTGCCAATTTCTCATAAACCCCGCATATGCCTAGCCCCACAACCACTCCAGATGTGTACCAACCCTTCCCAGAGATCACTGAATAGCTGGGACTATTCTGGTCCCTTTTCCAGAAATTAAGACACCTTTTTTTCCTAATAGTTAATCATCAGTATTTGTTTTTCCTGCCAAATTCAGCAAAGGGAACTTTTCTGGTAGAAAATGCCGATTCTTATTTCATCTTTCTTTGGCAGCCCAGTAGAGAATAAACAAATCTCTCTAGTCTCCCATTTCTGCTTGTATAAAATTTGCCTGTTTTCTCTCTTTCTCTTAAAAAAAAATTATTTGCACAAGGTCAATTATCTAAGCCTCCAGGTTCCTATAAAATGAAGAATCTGGTCCTAAGAATTGTTATTCTTTCTTTCTTTTATGGAGCACTGCACCGAGACATGAGACATGGTTCCTGCTCTTGGATGGCTTTTATTTTTAAGGCACTAGGATGCACATACACAGACACAAGCATATCACATAAAGTTCATGAGTCACACACGCCAAAGCCATACTGATGCACACTATTATCCTTGCTTTATATAGCCTTGGCTTCACATTGCTGATTTGAATAGTTCTAAACCTTTGGCAAGGACCTGTTTGAGGGAACACCATTCTGGTCACTTCTGACATAAGATTTTTACTTTCTAGAGAAAGAACTTGTTTTCCCAGAAACAAGAATGGTAAATAATGAGGTCTAGTCATGAATATCTGTGATAATCTATTGTTTTCAATTTTTATGATGTTATAAAATAACTAGTTACTTTTGAGAAATGAGTTTTCTGTACTACATTTGTTTTGTAGGCAATATTATAAGCTATTTCTAGCATGCATTTGTGAAAGTATCCTTTTTAAAATGACACTGTTTCACTTCCCTAACACAGAGTGGGCATTTAATACATTTCTTGAATCAAGGAATGAATTCCACAAATGCCTTTTCCACAGATGCTGCTGCAGGTGAGAAAGATACAAGTATTTGTGTCTGCTCACTAATAAATTAAATATGCATACAGTGGAAAATTATTTTACTTTTTAAATAGTTAAGAAGTATAGGCCATTTGCACTATCTAACTGACACATAAACTGCAAGCCCATTTGTATCAGGTGGAAACAATTGCATGTCTCTGTGTATATTTCACATAATAACTTATGTCATAAAAACCTCACTCAGGTCCTGGGCAGTTAGTGCTTATAGGGCAGAGCCTCTGTCATTTTCATCATCTCCCCCCACCCCACCCCCCAGAACAGAGAAGGACCTTAGGAAAATGTCTGGTACGTGAATAAAGACTTACAAAGTAGACCAAACTTTCAGGAACTTCAAAATCCTATCTACCCTGAATTACAATGTCCTCTTCATTGTTCTCAGTTCTCAGATTTTGAAACGCAATAAAATATTCAAACAGCTCAAATCCAAGTGCATTGTAACACAGAGTAATTCTGTGAGATTAATTCTGGAGCCTGATTCTTCACATACTACCTTCTTCAAATATCAAGGCCTATTCTAGCTGGTTCTAATCTGAAGGAAGCAAGGCTCATAGAGCCTTATATTGGCACCACCCTCTTACCTATTCCAAACAGTGATTTTATGTGGTCTTGCTCAGGGAACAGGGAAATATCAGCATGTGCTTTTCACATAAGATGGGAAAAAGAATCATGACCCTCTCCTCAAAAGATTGAATCTTGAACTCCAAGCTTAATTAGTAGATAAAAATACAAGATTAGTGGATTTTCAAAAGAAACTCCATTTGGGACTGTAAACATGAGGGGGGAAAGCATACATATTAATTATTTGAATATTAAGGAGTTTTGCTAAAGATTATAGGTCTTTTGCCTGTGTTGATTTAAAGATTCTAGAAAATTTAAATATGCTCCTTCTATAACATGTTTTACAGGAAGTCAACTCTTCTTCATGGAAACCTGCAACTTTTAGTTTTTTTCTTTTATTTTAGCATAAATAAATCACACTGAAAAGCAGCTGCAAACCAAAACGGAACTACTCTTTAAAAAAAAATTGATAGAACTTTAGTTCTACTAACATCTTTAGAATTCCAAAGCTGGATTGCTTTATTTCCACTGGTCTTCACATTTAAGTGTTTCAATCTCTTTAAAGCTAATGTGACAAAGAGAAAAATTTTAAGCTGAGTTCAGGCTTGTGTTTTTAGCTAATTTATCCTCAGTGAGACTAACATGATATCTTGTTTATAGAAACATTCCAAGTTAATATACTTCTGACAATGCTAATAAGTTGTGATTCATTACTTCCAATTTTTAAATATTCTGGAAGGAAGACACTTTTCACTATGGGAGCTGAAAGGGGCAAAAGAGCCCTGATTTCAGGTGGTATCTTTTCTTCCTTTTTTAGGGATTCGCCAGTACCAAGTAAATAAATTTGAATCCTGAGGTGTATATATATATATATTTTTTCAACATAATACCAAATGCCTTAACATTGTGGATACACTAGCGCTGAAATAATAAGATGACGGCAGTAATTATTTTAAGGAGAATTTCCCTATCCAGAATAATAAACAGATATTTCACCTAATGTTGCGCTGAAAAGTAGTACCTAAGTACACATACCGCCGTGGTGAGTAATGTGTGCTAAGAGAATCCTTCCGCCGGCATTTTGGGCATTTTTGTCACCACATATTATTGATAACACATATTACTTTTACTACATGGCCTCTTTATTTTGTAAAGCCGAATTGCAGGAAAAATTATTTTCATCCCTGAGATTTTGATAGACACTTCAGGCTATCGAAAGGAAAGGACAGGCTACAGAGAAGGCTGTGTGTTGTGGAGTCCCACCATCAGTAAGGTTTGCTAATGATTGGGATAACGGCTCTCGGAGCCCTGTTTACTGGCCTTTTGAGAGGGAAGGAAATTAAGTCCAACAGACTTGTGATAAAATCAGGATGAGGTCCTGATGAAGATCCATGGAAACCGAACGACTTGGAATTCAAGTCTCAGCCCCCATATTCCTGTGTCCAGGTATTGCCAACTGAAGATTGCACAAAGCCTCTCACTGAACTAAAACCCCTAATCAAATATCACACGGACTGCCTCTTGGTCCTGAGATGGAGATAACATTAGGTCTTTCTGAGTGTAATTTCAATTGTGATGCTTACTTTGGCAGAATGCTTTTCAGAAGTGAACAGAGTAACAGAAATCTGGCATCCAGAACCAAACACGTCTGAGTGGCCCATGTAGAGTTTCCCCAAAGAAGGTCAAAAAGGGCTGCGAGAAAAGGTGTATCAAAGGTATCCTTGGAACTCAGAGCCAATAAAAAGGAAACTATTCTCTTCTGAGACCTAATTAACTTTTATATCCAAAGCTACACTGCACATTTGTTCATTGCTTATGACTAGGACGAAGAAAATATATGTGCCATGGAACCAGGCTTTGAAATGATCTATTGGGTGGCTTTTCTGTGTCTGTAAGGAATTTTCTGTTCTTTAGAGGTATTCATTCAATGAATAAGTAAGTCTATGCTAATTTTTTTCTCAAGATGTTAAGTATTTTCCTATATCTATTTTCAAGGAATCAGGGACTTAGTCCAATAACTTCCAAAATATTCCCTTTAAATCCTAAAACAAAACCACAACAAAAATGTTCCAGAAACAAATTTCATGCTACAGGCTTTGCAAGGATTAGTCTCCTATTAGAGTCACTGTTCCTATATGATCCTTTTTCATGTTTTAAAGGAGGATATATATTTTTCTGTTACCTTTCCTGACTGTAAAGCAATCACAAGAACCTGCAGGAGGCACCATAAATATGCAAATTTCTGAGAGATAACTGTTTTCAGTGGCTATGCCTCCAAGTAGTCCGGGAAACAGGAGAGCTGGAGCTGCCTACTTCCAAGTAATTCGTATGTTGGTAGTGCCCCCTGCTGCAATCACAGGTTGTCCAAGAAAGGGAGAATAAAATGCAGAAGCATTTAGGTCTGGTTAATATGTGAAATAAATGCCCACCACCCCTGCTCCAGAAATAGCCATACCCACGTTCAGAGTTCCTTCTGCCAGTCACAAATACACTTGAAACACTGTCCCCGGCCTAAAATTGGGAAGATTTCCCTTTATCTCAAAACCTTTAAATATGCAGTTTACATAGGAATAGGTTTTATTTCTCAAAAAAGCACACCACCCCAAGATCTGCCACTGCATTTTTTAAAGAATGAAATATTTTAAGAATTTTCTGGAGGTTACCTAATGATAATAAATTCTGAATGAGAAGAATATCACACTACCCACTAGGAGATTGGAGTAGGAAGGGAAAAGTTAACGTGTTAACAGTGTGTAGAGCTATTATTCAGTTTTAAATGGCTTTATTTATTGAAGGAAATTTTGTGGGACATTAACTCATAGGGTGGACTGGACATTTTGATATTCAAAAATAAAATGAAATAAAATAAACAAAACAACCAGGTTAGGAACATTGGAAAACTGATTGCCGTAGCTCTATAGTCACTCTGTTACAGATTTTCATATGAAGACTTTGCGGGGGGGTCATAGAACAGAATAACACGATACATTTCAGACCTGTGCCGGTCTATTGAATACATAATATGCATTTTTAAATTGCCTGAATATGTATTCATATGACAGAATCTAATGGGTTTAGGAGGAGCCCCCGCTCTTGATAAATCATAAAAACTGTTATAAACTTGTCTATCACATCAGGTCACACACACTTCTTTTAAAACTGTTTTTGTCTTGTTTAAATACTAGAATCAGAATACATAAAGGAAATTAAACCTAAAAAAGCAAAACCCTCAGTTAGGTATTAGAATCTCTAGATAGAGCCACCGGGGCAAGCCGTGATGACACAGATGCTTTTTCTGTTGGACACTCCCCAATCTTCCCCAACGCCCCAAAGTCCCCCACCCCCAAGCTTTGCTATTTTTTACCATCAGTTTCAGACCTGTAGGCTCTCTCCTAGTGTAAACATGTTACAGGGGCTATGTACTGGAGTTTGAATTTCACCTTAGCTTCGCACTTCATTTCCATATTCAGATCTTCGCAGCTAGAGCACAGTAGAGGACTGGGGAAATTACCTATATAATTTTAGCAATGAGTCTGCCTTTCTCTGCATCATCCAGGAATCTTGTATCCTGTCTGTGGAGCCCTGACCTGAGAGCCTGTGAGGAGAGAGAAGGAGAGGAACTGGTGGATATTAGTTACCAGGAAGAACTAATTAGAAATAGATCTTGATATTAAAGGTATCCATCTTTTCCTTACTCAAAACTTAAACAAGCTCCCATTATTCCATATGATGAGGAGCATTTTTAAGCCCCTGCTCTGGGCTTTATTGCTACAGAAGGTGAACTGTGAAAAAAAGAAAACCAGTGCACAAAACAGCGGTTGGGAATCGAAGCTCCTCTTTACCAGAACCCCTGCCATATATGTTCTGTCACTCACCTTCTAGACACTCAGTACAACCATTCAATCTATTGAATCAAGAGACTGTTTGATCTTATCTGCATCTGTGAGCTGACTGTCAACCTACTTAGGCTGCATATTAAATCATCTATAGTAGCTGTATCAAGCTGGGATGATCTGTTAATTCTAAATTTATTAACCCTTGGAGTGCAGTCATCATGTTTAATCTAGTGTAGCCCACATTTATTTTACAAGACTAAATCCTTCTTTAAGATATGGCTGTGCTGTAGGTTAAAAACAGCTAATGTGGGTTTCATTACGATAATTGGGGGGAGAGACTGTCTGAAAAATGCCAGTGCAGCTACCTTAACAGGCCATGTATGTCTGGTCCCAAGCACTCCTAGGCTGGGTTTGCCTGTGAGATGAAATTTTCTCCAGAAACAGTTCTGTCTCTAAAGAGAATGCAAAAGGACAAAGAGCATGAGGAAGAAGTGGGAGAGGAGGAAGGCCTCTGATAGATTCCCAGGGGGCCAAAGCCAGAAAGACTGATTTCCATGGTAGTGTCAACCCCTAATGTAATGCCTGAGGAATAAATTTCCGAAGTCACACACCTGGCGGAAGAGGCTAACAAATTTCCTTAAGTGAGTCAAACTTCTTGATCAGTAAAAATCACCTATTTCTGGATTGAATGGCTTTGTTTTCACACACCCCCCTCCCAAAGAAGAATTCCAAGCAATTCAAAATATAAGGTAGTTCTGCTGAAAAGAGAAAAAAGTGTTCATTTAATATGTTAATCTGGTCTTCAGACAAAAAAAAAAAGATATCCATCTCTTCTACTTGCCCATTACTGATGTTATCAACATATTCATAGCTTTTCTTTCAGACACAAACTACTAGGCATGCTCCCTTTTTTGGTAACCACGTGCCTGATATCTCTCTAATGTAGCCTAATAACAATTTTAGCATTCAGATGAAGCGATTTCATTCTGTGACTGCCTTTTCTATTAGATTTGATTTTGAGAAGCCCCAGTGGGTGCCTTCGAGGCAGAGATCTATCTGTGAGGCTGCTACCGACTCAATAGCAGCCTGGGCTAACCTTGACCTTTCCCGAGACCCCGCTCCATCTGGTGCCAGCCTGCTTTCCACACACACACACCCCCCTTTCTTGCTTCATAGTCAACATTGATCAAGGCAGAACGGAGCGCCTCGTCTCCTGGAAGGGCTGGGCAGGCTCAGGAGGACAGCACATTTCAGTATATGGAAATGATCAAGCTTCTTATGCAATCATAAATCTACATAGGAGTCTTGTGATTTGATATTTCATTCACCTCTAAAGATTTTTTTTCTCCCTCCCAACAGGGATTTATAAGCTCTGTAAGAGCTCCCGGACAACGGCTTTCCCCAACACCTGGAAATTATCAAGCTTGCTGCTTGCTGAATGATGCTAACAGCTCTAATGCTGCAAATTCATTTTTAACAACTCACTGGCTTTTATCTAGGACGTGTGTGTGTGTGTGTGTGTGTGTGTGTGCGCGCGCGCGCGCGCGCGTGCGTGTGCGCGTGCGCGCCCTTCCTTAAGAAAAATCTACCGAAGCAACGGACAGTATCAAAGACACCCAAATCAAATCCGACTGGAATATCCTACATCTCCACACCCATCTCCATTATGTATTTGTAGATAGATTTTTTTTTCTATCCGTGTATTCTGTCCCCTTTAACTGCTTAATAGGGGAGAGATAAAGAGGAAAAGAAGAGACTGAGGAAAAAAAAAGATAGAGTAAAGAGAGAGAGAGAGAGAGATGGAAAGATGCCAAACAGAGAGGTAACTGGATGTAACACTTGAATGGAGCTTGAAACCTACCTCTCCCCTCCCCAGGCCACATTCCTCCTTTCCCCAAAACCCTCCCAAATGGCTCCTTCTCAAATCACCCACTACAGTACACAGATGCCTCCTCTGCCTCACACTCTCTTTCTTTCCTCTTCTTCTGTCTGTTTCAGGGGCTGGGTGGTAAAGAGGCTGACTGAGGGGGAGTCACGTGGGCAGCCCGTGGGCAGCGGCGGCAGCAGCTCAAAAGAAATTGACTGACTGGCCGCTTGGGCGCATTTCAATATATGGAAATGACCAGAGGCTTCTGCAATAAATCAGCACTCAACACTTTGTCATTTTTCTAGTTCTGCTTCATTTTCCTATTTTCCTCTTCTTCTCACAGAAGCCTCATTTCTTGTATTTTACCCTCCTGCGTCTCTTCTCACCTGCAACCCTCCCCCACCCTCTCCAAATATTGGCGCATCCTCGCCAAACGCCACCGCCCCCCCACTTTCTGTTCTCTGGCTCCCCTGTAATTGGAAACATCCGGTCGACGACGATTGTTTTCTTTCCCTTTAATTTTTTTTTTTCTAACAACATCGGGCAGTGTTTGCTGTCGTGCCTCAGATTTTCTTCAACCACAGGCGCCCAGGATGCGCTCACTCAGTCCTCAAGACCCGGACCTCAAGCCCCTTGCGATGAAGAAAAAAGAAAGACACGGTCCTCTTCTCACCTTTGTCCATCCCAGCGCCCGCTCCCACCCTCGAGGAGTTCCCTTAGCAAACTTAAAAGAATATCAGAAGCAACTTGTGCCATGAAATGCCCGGGATAGCGCCAGGGGGTAGCCAGAAGAAAAGGGAGGGATGTAGTGGGAATCTAAGTGGGTTTGCAGGTTCCTGCTTTTCTTTTGCAGATCCTGTGGTGCCCTCCACCTAACCCTGCCCCTATGCCTCGGGTCTTTTTTGAACTAAAGCAGCGCATCCCTGCAATCTGCAATTACTCTGGATGTTTCTCAGGAGCTCGACACAGCCTGAATTTCGTGGCGCTTACAAAAGCGAAATTAGCAAAACCCCATTACCGCGCCGGTTTTTGTGTTGTGTTGTTTTGTTTTGTTTTTAAGTTCGGTGCAGAAGCAACCATTACCTAGCTTCCGCCACCCCCTCTCGCGGCTCCTACTTGAGATTTCTAATCTTTCAACTTGGAACTCTCTCTTGTCGACTGGGCAGCCTCTCTTTTTTCTTTCGCTTGGATCTGGGAACAATAGGCATGTAAAGGGTCAGTGGGCATCACCCTATAAAGCTCAGAACCTAATTAATTTTATTAAAGGAGGATCTGTTTATGCAATATGACAGCCTGGGGGAATTAACCATTTGAGGACACAGACGCTGTTCAGGCACCAGAGATTGCCTTTTCACATCACAAGCTTATACTTCCTGCCCCATTTGAGGCTGGGCGGCACCGTGATCCGGGTCTGGTTTTTTGTTTGACCTTGTGAAGAGCTTGTCTAAACCCGGGGTTCTGCACAATTCGAGGGACGCCCAGAAAATCCATATATTCCCACAGCCAGATGACAGTTGAAGTGCCCACCCATTCACACTTAGCTGCAGTGACAGCTCAAAAGGTCTCACTATTGGGAATGTGGGGGGTGAACCTCTCCACCGCGACCTAAAGTGGATATTTGGAAATATTCTACTTGGAAATCAAACTGTATGAAATCCATTTTGCTTTCTCAACAGCAAAGGAAAATGTAACCATTTTAAGTTGTTATTTTTTATTTTTTCCTGCCACTCTGGTAATTTGAAATACATTTTTAATAACCTCCTGAAAAAAAAAAAACAATTTAATAGTTCAGACATACTGTTCTTTGACTTAATATCCCTGTGTATTCCTTAATTGCCCAAAGTTTATTTCATTTACAAAGGCTAACTTTATGTCTCCTGGGAATTCTAATGTCATAGTTGTTTTTTTTTTTAATCATCACCTTGGATTTTGTTCAACAGGGATCTAGAAATGTATAGCATATGTATAGAAATAGATATGATAAAATATTCAAGAGCTCTCTGAAGGAAAATGTGCTTGAAAATAACCCCCTCTTTTATGGAATTTGTTTTGATTTAGATCTATAGATAGTAAAAAGAATGAAAGAAACTGTGAATTACACTGAATATAAGATGTTTATCACTTTAATATTACACTTCCTAGCTTCCATATTACAGAGCTTTAGAATACTCCCAAACTTTCAGATTGAAGCTCTGCCTTATACGGTCTGAGGTTTGTCTGGAAAGACCTGCCAGCACATGCCAGCTAAAAATGAGTGTCAATTAATAATAATAAAAAAGATCCCTTATTCCTACACTCATGTAATTTAACAGGTTTGAAGAGGAACATAGGATGACAACAGTTGTGAGAACATTCCAATATATGCAGTTCTAACAGCTTTCATTCTAAGACGGCAAAGCTTCCTAAAATAGAATGGCTTAACATTTCTTTTTTATATTAAAAGTCCAATCTACACTTCACATAAAATGTTTTTTTTATCACAAAAATATTTGTCTCTAACAAAATGCACTTTTTGTTCTACCAAAAAAGCAAACATCTTGAAACAGATTCTCCCAGCTTTTTACAGCTCCCCATTGCAATTTTCTGTACTATTTTCAACTGCCCCCTCCCCCTTATGAGATACTCTGAAGACTGGAATAAAAATAATTACAATTGAAATACTGAACTAGAATGTCCTTTTCCCCAATATTGTTAACAAATTCTCTAATTCTTAAACTGCTCTCTGTTGGAACTCGGCAAATTGGGGAACTTACACTGATATTTCTAAGTGCAGTTTGTTGTTTTAAAAACATATTGTACTGATTAATAAAAATGTGAAATAATTTGAGTTACAAATTTTGAACTACAAATCGCCATCTGCTCAAATGGGGAAAAACCAAAAATTGCCGAATATATTTTCTCACCTCTTTTTTTCATGATAACATAAACAACATTCCTGAATAATTAAAAAAAGAAACTGACTACACTTAATGCATTTTTATAGTTCAACAACTGCTTGGTGAGTCCACCTTCTCAAACGTGCAATTATTTTTTTTCTTAATTACTTACATATGTTCTATCAGAAGATGCAGGTTCTTGTGCTTTTCCTGCATATTGTACAAATCTGTTTAGCTCTATCTATTAGATTACAAGCAAGCCCCTGAGTTGATGGGGTAAAGTAGACTGCAATGTGCAACAACCCCAACTTGGTCATAGACGTCAACTACATCAGAGACCTGTGAGAACACTCACAGTATCCTCTGAGGGTAGGGAGAAAAATGAAACAAATTTCCATGAACCCAGACCTGGAGGGAAAAGGGGTAACCCATCAAATAGAGACATAAATACAACAAAGTATGATAAACAATTTAGCTTATTACTTGTGGGGAAAGAAAGCTGGCGGTAGATCTGCCATCCATGGCTTTTGAAAGCAATTGTTGACAGCCCGGCAAACAGGATCCAGTGGAATTTACTATTCTACCAGCAGAAACTGTGAAAAATCATCTAGGATGGACAGAGTTGTTGGCTTTCAAGCAAGGAAGAGAATAAGCAGGAATCATCAGGGCAAGGAGTCGAACAGGAGATCCAGCACAGAGTTGAATGTACTGCTGTTTAAGCCATATCCCAGGCTCAGACATGACAGATAAGCACGTTGATTTTTAATCATCCTAAGAATAAAGAATTCCAATTCTGTTCAGTTAATCATAGAATACTATGATCACTTTTCTTTTTCCTTTCTTTTTTGTTTTTTCTTTCTTAAACCCTGCCTGCTCTGGACAGGTGGTGGGAGGGGAAGCGCCCCCTTTTATTGTACAGAGACATTTGCACCATGATCTCAAAGCCTAAACTTCCTAAGTGTGTCTGCATTTGTGGGACTGTGTCAGGCAGAGGGAAGAATGGGCCAAATCTGTCCAGTTCAGTGCAGGTAAAAGTCAGGCTGTGAATCCCCAGGCCCCGGGAAGGATGGAGAAGTTGCTTTCATCCCCTTGGAATGAGATGGAAGGGCATGAAGAAGGGGCTCCAGATAACCCTCAACATCAGCTGCTTTCTCTCTCTTTCTCCTTCAAGTGTGATTCCTGGGACACAGCAGCTGTTGCTTTTGTTTCGTTTTGCTTTTGATTCATAACCGATCTCTCTAATTTATAGAATATTGAATGCTATGCGTGATGTGAAGTAGGCAGTCCTCTTATTTAGAGTCAGTGTAATATCAGGTCTTTTGTCTACCACACCCAGGCTCCTGTACCAAGTGTGTAGGGGACTGAAGACAAATTAAAAAACAAAAAACAAAAAACAAAACAAAACAGGGACACCTGGGTGGCTCAGTCAGTTGAGTGTCTGCCTTCGGCTCAGGTCATGATCTCAGGGTCCTGGGATCGAGTCCTGCGTCAGTCTCCCTGCTCAGTGGGGAGCCTGCTTCTCACTCTCCCTCTGCCTGCCACTCACTCTCTGTCAGATAAATAAAATCTTTAAAAAAAAAAAAAAAGTTTCACGTCCCCATGTCCTCAAGTGCTTCACAGTCCAGGGGAGAAATTGACACACATGTGGCCACAAAACAAGTCAGACTGACTTAAGGAAATAAAGAAGAGATCAAGGAGGGGGTCCCAAAGCAAAGGATTGCTCAGTTCCTGGGGAAGGGCGAGCAGGACTCTGGTTGGTGGGAAGATGTGGGAAGAACACTCAGGGAGGAAGGACTGGCCGGAGTCAAGACCAGGCACACAAACAGGAGCGGTGAGCTTGGGGCTGTAGTTCACTTGGTGTAGCTAGAGCATAGAGTGGTGTGGCAGGAAGATGTCTGGAGAGAGAGGTTGGGGCAAGTTTGGGAGGGGCCTCGAATGTCAGGCTTCACAGTCTTGACCAAATTCCGTAAGCAGTGAAAAACCATTTGAGGCTTTTGAGAAGGGTGGGGGTGACATGCTCTTTGGAGAAATAAAACCTGGAGGCAATTTGGAGGATGGCTTGAAGCAAGTTGTTCTCTGCCATTGAACCTATTTTCCCGTTCGCCAATCTGCAGAAGAAGAGGTCCATATGCAAATGATGCAACTTGGATGGAACATTACCGTGGCTTTCTCCTTCATAATTGAAGATGATGCTCTCGACAGTGATTTCTATTTACATGCACAGGATGACTGACTTTCGAAATCTTCACATATAAAAATCTGTTCTTGAATGCTTCTATATTTGAAATCTTAATGTCAAGAATCTAATTTGCCTTTCCCCGTGTGAGTCCCAAAAGTTTTTACCTCCAACCCTTACTCCTTCCCCTGACCCAATCTGTCAAAAAGGAAGACCCAAACTCATGAAGGAAACCTCTTCTTTTCTATCTGGAAAGAATAAAGAGCGGAAGGTATCTAAGCCTTTGAACCACCCAATCATATTTATTCAGCATCCACTATATGCACAGCCCTTTGCTAAACCTCCTTTAAAAAATGAACCCAAACACAGATTTTAAGGAAACAGGATGAATAATACAGGCCATTATCCATTTTTTTAAACGCTAAAATCAAATAACAGGAGAGTAGCTATTGTGATCTGATCACTGGTCAAATGGTGCTCTGGTTTTTAGCACAACATTCCTAGTGCAGCAAAGCTGAGTTCTGTAAATTAAAAACCCTTTAAAATTAGATTCTGTCTTTACAGGGCTGGAGAGACCAATTTATAGAACTTTGACTCTGAGGTTTCGTGGCTTTTGTTTTATTTCTCTAGTTCCACCCAGTAGAAAATACCAGTATGAAAAATGGGACACCATGCTGAATTTCAAATAGCCTTCTGCTAATTAGCAAATTACCCTGTCTCATCATAAGGGCTGCCAGCATTGTTTTAATACGGGTCTGCTAATATTCCATTCTGAAGGCCCTAATTTAAAAATCTTGTATCTTGGCTGCTAAAATCACTGCAGGCTGAATCTTGTCAAACAGGAGGAGACTTTGTTTTCCAGTCCTGGACATGGAGCATAATGGTGTCATTTTAAAATGCCTGGAATGTGTGTGTGTGTGGAGGTGGGGGAGAGACAAGAAAATTGTCTTTAAATGCTTTCCTTTCAGCACACCTTCGCTGTGATCCCAGATCAGAACCTAGTTCTCTTGAGATTGAAGACTTGCTTTGACATTTTCAGTGAGGAAAATCTCAAGTAACCCATATGGATTTCTCATGCAGGATTTAGCCAAAATATATATTTATATGAGATTTAAACAAAGTCGTTTCTATTGTAACATTTACAATTATTATCGGTTTCTCTGTTAAATTTTGTGTTTTGGTTTAAATTAAATCTACTGTCAATAAGAATGAGCAAAAAGTGTGGATTCCAGTTATGTAAACACATATTCATATGTGTATTAGCAAATTTAACATAATACATTAAAATATACAGTATGTCCACTTTAACATCAAAAGTGAATAATTATGGTCTGACTTTTGAAAAATGCTAGGAGGAAAATCAGACTTACATCCATAATTCCATTTTCAACTATTCCATTGTGACTTGGTATTATTTTTATATGGCTCCCTACTTCAAATATCAGATAGTGGAAGATTTCATTCATCTTCCATATCATATATACCATAGGGTCAAGGCCAAATGCAAAAGAGGATAGCCTGAGAAAGCCTTGAGCCTGAACCCTAGACATCAGGTTTCACTTTCTCTGTTTAGGGTATTATTTTAATGTAGATTGGTGTATGGATACGATATTATTCAAAAGAAGTGATACTTATAAAAAGCTATATCCCTTGGTAACAACTTAACTCAGAAAATTAGTCTCAGTCTTTTATTTTTCTTTATTGCTAGCTGTACTTTCAAAAGTGGTATATGTTTTAGGCAACTTCTGTTTAAATGTAAAAGCTGATTAATCCCTTGAGTTATTCTTCTTTAAATTACAGACCCATAAGTGTTGCTTTTCATCCTTGGCAAAAATTAAAAAGTATCAACTTAAAATTTAAACCCATCTCTATCTAAGAAACAAGTTTAATAGTTTACAGTATATGGCAATTTAAGTGTGCTGACTACTTCTGGGCTCTGTAAGCATTCATTAGCTTACTTTCCTCCTGTTAGCTTGCAATAAAAATAATAATATTTGCCATTTAGTAGGGGCTTTTCACCCTCAAAATGCTTTACAGGCATCAAGTGGTTTATTTATTAATAATCTATGTTTCTGCTTAATAAACTAGATTTCTATTTACAATCAAAGGGAAAATTAGAAAATGTTCTGCATGTGGTAAGTAAAAGGAGTTGCTAACAGACTATCAAATTACATATTTATTTTGCCCTGCCCATTATAATTAGATAACTTTCTGCCAGCCAATTAAAAATGTCAAGGTCCTAGGCAATGAAGTATAGAAGTCTGTTTCATGTCTGTTTGTTTTTCTGATTTGGGAGGAAGTAGGTTTTTTTCAAAGTTTTTACCCCTCAACGTAAAAGAAAACTTGGCTTCAGATACTATAGATTAGACATCAAAGAGATTTCTTTTCATTTGGATTTATAAGAACATATCAGCAGCTCCATTCTAGAGCGGGAGCGGGGAGCCCCTAGAACTCCTAGGGTATCAGCTCAGAGGCCCTGGCTTGGGTTCTGTTCCAACCAGAGTAGGAACTGCAAATATTTTAAAGACCCAAGGCCTCCAGGACATTTGAATTTTACAGTCTTCAGCTCTGGCTTTAGGACGGTGGGTGTGTGTGGGTAGGGGTTAACTCTGTACCTCAGTAGGTGACCTCGACAGGGAAAATCAAACAAACTGGCCTGGGGGTGAAGGAGGGTGGTGTTAAATGACATCCATAGACTCAGACATAATGCACCTCTAATACATCTTCACACTGTTTTTCAAATTGACCTTCTCATCTCAAGATATGCTCTTCCCTAAAAAGGAATGTTTAGTTAGAACCACTTATGCTTGTATTTGGACTTGGCCATACAGAATTCTCGTGAGGAGCATTGGAAATGTTTGCAGGTTTCAGGAAATTCCTTTGAGAAGGCACAGCATAAAACGAAGGTACAGACCGGTCTACCAAGAGGTTTAAAATGGCTCAGTGTCCGGCAACTGAAATGTATAAACAGCAGACAACCCCCGCACATTAGGAAATATGTTGTATTGGCACTGTGTGCTCTCTCTTAAGGCTTAGAGATGATTAGGATAATAGGATATTACCTTACATGCCATGATACTTTACAATTTTTACAGTATTTTCACATGCACTCTCTTTTTCAATTAAGTATACTTTCATCTCTTTTCACATTGATTTTGGCTTGTTTGCTCTTTAATATTTTTGTTGTGTTTCTTCTAACTGATAAGAATGGAGTAGTGTAAACATCACCCTCGCATGTTTGCACAATGCCGCCTTGTTATAATTAAGTGTATTTTTCAAAGGCCTCTAAGCCAGCCATAAAAATTTGCTCAAAGCTCAGTTTGAAATGTTAGGGTCTGCTCCTGCGGGTGAATTCTTTCAAACACCATTAAGAATCTGAATTTTGATCATTTGAAAACATATACTCTGGAAACAAACCCTCGGAGAGGATTTCTATTTCACAAAGCGATTTGGTCCACCTCCCACTATTATTTGTGCAACGAATGGATGTGTTCAGAAGTTAATTTTGGTCCCTTTAAATGGCTGAACAGAAGCACATAAGGCAGAAATAGGCCTTCTGATTCACCTTCAGTTTTAAAAGTGCTAATTTCTGCCTTCTGAGGGCCTTTAGAACAACTTGTCCCCATCTTTGGCATCAGAGAACGACTTTCCAGTGAGAGGGGAGGAGACAGAGAGAGAGAGAGAGACAGCGCCATCCCCCTCACCCTGTACACGTGCCTCCCACCTGAAGGAGGCAGAGAATTCTTGGCGAAATCACCACAGACAGGACAGCCGTGGAGGGACACCACTATGTCACAGTGCCTTCTGATGAATACCCAGCGACTGCATCTCCTCACGGCAGGACCCTAACTCACCTTTACCAGTCCCGTGGAGACAGAATAGTAAGTGGCCAAGAGGACTCACCTCTCTCTACAGAAAGCCATGTGCTCCCTCATCCCTCATCTCTTTCCAAAATCAGCATTCATACAAAATAGAATTGCGGAAGTTGGCCAGGAATGGGAATGAAATCGCAATTCAAGCTTTTTCTTTTTTTTTTTACATTTTGTAAAATAATGGCAATAAATTAAATAATCAAAATATTTAGCTGTGTGAACTGGCTCCTGCCACTTGCGTGGTTAGTTCTTTTCATGAGGAAGGTTGCTTTACATACCAATAGGTGTTTTTAAAATTATCTCAATGTCTATTTAGACATGCTGCTCCAGGAAGGTCTTCTGGTTTTTTCAGTTGAAATTAATATTTGCTAATAAAAGAACTGTCAGGGCTTTGAAGTAAACATTCATTTATGTACCCAAAAGAACAGAACGGCACCAGGTTTCATCTGTGCACTGTGCCTCCGTCCCAGTCCATCAGCGATCAGCATGGCGGCTGCACTGGCCGGAGCTGGGCAGCAAGCTCCAGAGGACGGGGAGCTACCTCCTTGAACAAGGGACACAGAATATTGAATTCATTCCTTTTACCAGCCCTGTATGCTCCTAGCAAAAACAAAGGCAGTGTGTGGGCTGGATTCTGCATTTACTCATAAAGTTTAAGGTGTTGGCTATAAGAACGACTGTCAAAAGGCATTTGTACCATAACCCATGAGAATTAAGCAGCGGGGGAGACTCCAGAGGAAAAACTCAATCTCACACCTACTAAATTTTCATATCTACTTCAGGCATAAATGGATTCTAAAATTTTGTGGCTTAAAAAAAAAAGTTCAGTGAACACAGCAGAAACTGCAACGCTGAGACATTTCAACCTAGAGACCTGGATGCTCCGATCGGATGGTGGAGCCTCCCTGGGAATGTTTATGGTCATAGTCCATATCACGCACCACTGATGGGATTATCAGCCAGGAGTGGCACCCCAAAGGCACCTGGACCTTAAATTCTCTTCTCAGGCCTTCTCTCCTACCCCTGCCTTCCTTCCTCAGGAATGCCCAGGCAATAATTGGGAAAAAAAAAACCCGAGATTTTGTAATACTTTTCAAGGATTACCAAGTCAATTACTTGGAGAAAAATAAAGGGGAACTAGTTGAGCATCGCATGCTAGGGCACATTCAATTCAAACAGCTCCCAGGGAGTTAAAATTCTCTCTATATGGCGAACAGTGGGTGCCTACATGTCGCTGGCAAGCCCACAGCAGTTTAAGGTAATATTTTGGTCAGCAGGTGTAGACCCCAAATGAACAGTGGTTTAAGACCTGGATTGTGAGAGGCAGACATGTGCCAAAATTAGAAAAGCATTCTCTTGGCTATTATTTAACATTCTACATATGTGAGATACAGAATGAAAGAATGAGAATTATCTTAAAATCCCTGCTAAAGCAGGGCCTGCTTTCTCAAGGCAATCTCAAGCTTTAGTAGTTCAGACAGATTCTCTAGCTGACAATTAATATTAATGGGTAGATTTCACAATGTGGCATTATCACACGGGAGATGGGTGGGCACACCATCTGGGTTTTGGCAGGTATTAGATGTAATCAAAGGGATTACGTGGCTCAGGGAGAAATAGAAAACCTTGGTTTTGTTTAGTCTCTTGCCTCTTTTGTTTGGACGCAGCTCTAGGTGTGCTTAACTATTTTCCCCCTTGTCCTTTATTTGTGGTCGGGAACATCTCCAGGGGAAAAACAAAACAAAACAAAAAGGGATGGACAACCCACAAAGATAGCTTGGATATGGTATCACAGCCCATTTTCCCTTATCAGAAAAAAATCGTCAAATATTTATTGAATGTCTACTCCGGGCAAGGAGCCCTGCCAGGAGACCTCCACCAGCTCTCCCTCTACCAAGATGTCAGCGTCCACAGGTCGATCTCTGGATACTTTAGAATAGGTTGAAGGGCATGCCGAATCCGCAAAGATAATACAAGATTTCTTGGTCCATCTTTGCCCCTCCCCCCATTTACCTCCACCACACACACACACACACACACACACACACACACACACACACACACCTCAGTGTTACTTAAAAGATCAAAGGAAGCATCTACTTCAGATTTTAGAATCCACAGCATTGGATTGCTATTGGAAATGTTCAATAAACTAGACCAGGGAACCTACTGAGGTGTACATGTTTATGTTTAATAAAATGAATGGAAGTTATCTACTGGTTTACACTCTTGGAGGAGACTGGTGATTAGGCAGTCTTGGGCTGCAGGTAACTTGTGAATTTTACATTTCACTACCTCCTTGAACATAAAAAGGACGATGATGAGTGAGAAGTCAGCTTGCAACCTAAGACATTCTGCCCATGAAGAAACACTTCTAATCCTCCAGTTTCCCTATCAGGGAATGTCTTCTATCCCACAGATACATGCTCTCCTAACCTACAATGATACTGTCTTACTGTCTTTGTTCAATATTTATCACATATCCAGGGAGTACAGCAGCAACATAACCCCAACAGCCACTGTTGGGCTGTGCCAGTGATGCAGGCACAGGCCCTCCTCCAGGCCTGGTTACAAGCACACAGTACTAAAGAAGAACCCAAGTTCTACCCAAGTTCTGTCCAAGTTGTTTCTGGGTTTGATTCACTTGTTGCAGGAAGCCCAGCATGTGAGAGTTGTATGCTCAGTCACATGACAGTGATTATGTCCCCCAATTTTCTCTAAATACAGATCAAAGTTGGGCCAGTCCCACTTGCAATAGTACAAGGTCTTTTAAAGATTCATGTCCTCTTCAGCTTTTTTCCCAGGTCACCTTACCCTGCACAGAGCTCACCCCCTATTCATCTCCCCAAACAGCCAGAATAAACTCAACCAACACCACTTTTTCTTTCTCCCAGGCCAGCTACTTTCAGGCATCTTTTCAGGTGCAACAGGCACACGCTCCATCCTTTTTGTGACTCTTTATACAATTTTGCTGTTAACAGCATAACTACATATTCAACCGCCCAGATGAACTTGAGTCCTTAAAGCTGCATGGTCTAAAGGGGGCGGCTATGTACCTACGCGCACGCAAGCACACGCGGCTACTCTAAGTTCATGAAAATTAAATACAATCAAAAATTCAGTTCTTCAGCCACACTTCAAGCACTCAACAGTCACATGTGGCTCATGGCTACCAAAGACTGGACCGTGAAGATACAGTTAATGTCCATCACAGAAAGTTCTATGAGATCGCGAGACTAGAGGACAGGAGAGGAGGGAAGTTTTCCTTGACCCTGCAGACAAGAGCTTGGGGAGCCAGACCCAGGCGCTCACTAGTTTCCACTTAAATCTAAATGCTAGTACTTCCCCTGCGTTTGTGACACCCAGACCCTGTAGCGTTTCAACTGGGGAGACGGGGCCGTGGTGAAAAACCTCCACAGAGCGGAATTCTGGGGCAAATTCTTTGCTAAGGGGTGGAAGGAGGGGAAGCTTCCTGGGCAGGCGTTTGGGTCCCACTCGGGCGCTGTCAGCTTCTTGCCCTTAACCCAAGCTCCGGCCGGGCCGAGCTTCCGAGCGTGGGAGCCGGGTCGGGACGCGGGCGGACGCCCGCCGGCGCCGCCTGCGCCCGGCGTCCTCTCGCCCGTCCTTTAGCACAAGGGCGGGCAGCGTAGGACAAAGGCTCAGGCGGCAGCTGCCGGGATCGGCGCGCAAGGGGCGGCCGCGGCCACCCGGAGCGCCCGCCGCCTCCGCCGCCCGGCGGGGGAGGCTCGGCGCCCGCCTTTGTCTGCGCCACCGCGGAGGGCCGGGTCCGCAGGAAGCGCGCGCCATCGTGCGGCCGGAGCTGGGCACTGCACCCCCGGAGGCGCGGCGCGACCTTCGCGCGGCCGGAACCGCCAAGCTTGGCCGGAATCCTCGCGGGGCCGGCGGTGTCCTCGCGACGGCGACTGCTTCAGCGGCTCGCGTGCGTTCTACTAGGTGTGCTGTGCGTGAGGTAAACAGATCACTCTTCTAGGAAAGGCATCCGAGGCAATGCCAACAGAAAAAGTAGACGGAAGTGGACATACTTGTCCATGGAGAATGAATAAAAATAATCCAGTCAGATCAAGAATCCTTGTTAGTACAGTTGCTTGCGTATGTGTGGAGTGTCTCTGAAGCGTCACAGAAGAAGCTGGGTGTAGTACTTGCCCGGTGACCTAAGCCAGCCGCGTGTCTAGGGAACAAATGTGAAGGGGTGGCTCCTGATTGTTCCGACTCTTGTGCCAAATGCATGTGTTTCCTGTCCAAAACGAAAGCGTCTAGTAACATAAAGAAAGATACGTTTAATAAAATGTGCAAATATTGCCAGAGCCAAAGATTGAGGAAATAGTTAAACACGCCAGCTTCCTGCCCTCTGGGGACCCAGAGTCTACACAGACAAGCCAACAAGTCACAGAAAGGGAGTTAACCCACATGTCCGATGGCCCTTGGTCAAGCAGAGGTTTTCCTGCGCTGGTGACCCTGTTCAGCGGGTGAGGCTCTTGTGTCTTACTTGGCGGGGATGCAAAACCTATCTGTCTGTTGTCTTCACTTTGTTGACCAAACGCCTCTTACATGGTTTTTGCCTCAGGAAACGCTCACTGGGGAAGATCAGAAGAGGAGCATTTACCCCCTGGCTTCCTTTAGAAGGCAGGGATAGAGTTGAAGCTCTAAGAAATGATGCTCTATCTCTTTCCAACTCAGTCTTCTCTCCTAACCCTCCAACTCCATCTTCCAGCATGGATTCCAACAAATTTAACCTACGAGGTCATTTAGCAAGTTAGAATTGGTTACAGTTAAGCTTCCAACCCCCACGGCCTTGATTCTGTCACATATTTGCTGAATTGGGCCTTGTGACATGGACGCAGACAAGCCTGGCCCCCAAGACCATTACATCTGACCAAGGAGTCCAGGTATATGCACCAGACCAGTAGAGCTCTTCCAGGCTGGGACCACACCAGCAACCTCTTGGTGATCCCAGGGCCCAGTCTAATTTCGTTGCACTAAACTCTAAGCTTGTTCTTTATTTACCCTGAAAGTGCCCCGTGAGGTCAAAGAAATGATGGGACAGGAAGATCAGCTTCCCTGCAGTTGGGCTGGACAGAGTATGTTGGGCAGCAGGGCTGGCTTTAGGGTCTGAATGAGTCTCTCCTGATTATAAAGAAGACTTAATCTCCATGCAAAGTGGAAACAGCTAGAGTCCTGAGAGCAGGGATTTCAGAGAGAAGGCCTCACCCAGGAGAGAATCCAGCCGGGCTGGGAAAGTATGACTTTGGGCTGAGCAGAGGGGTGTGTGTGTGTGTGTGTGTGTGTGTGTGTGTGTGTGCGCGCGCGCGCGCGTGTGCGTGTGCGTGCTAGCATGCCAGTGTGTCTGGGTCTAGGCAGTGAGCACTCAGGAACCCTGCTTCGCCAAACCAACCTGCTGGCAGCAAATGGCCTGATTTGGGGAGCAGGTGAGTGAGAACTTCTTGAGTCACAGTCTCTACTGCTTTGTTTCTATCCCCCAGATACAAGTTCCAAAAATGCAAAACCTAACTCCCATCCCTCTCCTGGAGTTCTGACAAATCCGAAGCACAAGCAGGAGGGGCTTGGCAGGACAGTGAGAACCTGATCAGCATTTCCTTCATAGCGAGGGAAAGCACTACAGATGTACCTCAGCACTGCATGAGGCACAAGGCAGGTGAGTTGGTTTTCCTGTTTTGTTCTTAGAACTCAAGGTGGGTGCATCCTTGCACTTTCTCTGCTCCTGCCACAAGATCTCTCGTGGACCTGCCTTGGTCCTGCTTCCGATGGGATAAACAAAAGGAATTAGTAAAGGTAAGGAGCCCACTGCCTGGAAAATCGGCCTAGCCAACTGGAATGTACTGATAATCTAAACCAGCCACGTGGGGAAGGGGACCAAGTCAACATGAAGCAGCTTCAGATTCAGTGTCCATTTCTTGAGTACCCACCCAGTGTCCCGCACTGTGCTAAGCACTTGCAGGCAGGAAATCATCTTCCATTTTGTTTATTGGGATTCCTGTGATCTAACAGGGTGGAGTGGACCCCACTCTCTCCATAGCTCTGGAGAAGATAGCATTGCCACAGCACAGTCGGGGTTTGGCTGGACAGCATCCTTGGAAATCGCTTACTGATCAGGTCTTCCACCTTGTAAGTAGTTACGATGTCTCTTGCCTCAACTGATTGGAGGCCGATTGGACACACCAGGAGCCAGAGACATCTTCCAGCTCCTTATCCACCCCCCATATGGCCTTGCCTTCTCTCCCCTCTAAAAAGATTGCTGTCATTGGCTCCTTGAGGAAGACTTGGGCCTTGGTGCCTGTCTTCCCAGTGGGAAAGCCCTTTGCCCTCTCAATGGGGGAGCCATGAAGCTTCCAAGCCTTGCCTTGGGCTCCCCTTGGGCGCCTGGCTCGTGGGAGGCAGAGGTTGGTGAGAATTAATTGTAAAGTGCATTGAGAGGCACAAATGAAAACCAGTCCCGCGGCGGAGAGATTATTACTGTTGGCAATTTGGGTTTTCTGAAATAGCTCTTAGGATTATGACTGTGGCAGCCCAAACCCCAGCGGTGAGCTCAAGGCTGATAGATTTTCGGAGTGGCCCCGTTTTGCTGCAGCCTTCCAGCTTCCCCTCCCTTCAGGGCGGGGTTGAGCAACAGCAAGGGGCCTGGGCTGGGGAGCTCTGTCCCCTCCGAAGGCTGCAGATGCCAGAGCAGCTGAAGGCTGACCCCCACGTTCTTGAGAGGGTCCCCGGACTCCCTGGCATAATTTCCTTCTCACTTCACCGTTGCGTCCCTGTCTGAAATGGCAGGTGACCTAAGTGGGAGCGGTGTGCAAATTGATTTGGAGGCGATCGATGGCTCGGGGCGCGGCCCGGGCTCGCTGCCGTGTCCCTGACCCTCTCCGAATCGATTCACACACCGTTCCTTCTCAGCGCACCTGCCACGTCGGATGGAGGACGCGTGAAGTGAGAAGAAAATTACGTGTTGTTAGGCCTCCGCGGCCACCGCGCCCTCTCCTCCCGGCCCCCCACTGCATTGCAGGCCGCCGCCACTGGCCTCGGGTTCCGGAGAGCCCTCTCCCCGTGTGCGCGCGGAGATACAGCCCGGGAGGCAGGGGCACCACCACTTGGAAGCCTCCGATCCAGGCACACCAAGAAGCTCGCCCTCTCCCCCAATGCATGGCCTCTAAGGCATCTGCACAGAGCTTTACTCTCTCTCAAGATCATTGTGGACCAGCTTGTAAACAGACCACTTCCTTGGTGGGCCCAGAGTCACTGGATACATGAATTCCATTCATTTGAATATATTCACTCACCCATTTCCACAAGCCTCAGTGGAACCCCCAGCGAGCGTCCAGCACCTACCAGAGATCAGGCCTGCTCCGCAACATTCTGAATTATCGCCACTGCAGTCTGCTGGGAAGAAAACAGAGTGTGCCCACAGGTGCACCCGAGGATAGCCCAAACCACCGTAGAGAAAGAGAACGAGTAAAATAATGGGAAGATTCCTGTAGCTATTTGACATAGTCCTCATCCACCTACGTCAGTCTGTCAGCCCCCTAATCGTTGGTTACTGGCCTGCTAAGAGATGAGGAGCTTGCACCAGACTGTAAATAGACTGTGTCACTAAGCGGTTTTTTCATCGCAACACTTTCTCAGTGAAGGAAGCAGTGCATTTTACATTCTGCGGCAGACAGTTCCTGGATCGGCATTTTGGGTCAGGACCAATCTATCCCTTAGTCACAGCAGGCATGCTGCCTCGGGCCCACAATGACGTTAGGGACCGGGGTAGCCTGAATAATGCCCCTCACCCCAGATGTCCACATCCTAATTTCCAGAACCTGTAGAGATTACACAGCAAAAGAAACTTTGTGGGTGTGATTACATTAAGGATTTTGAGATGGGGAAATTATCCCGGATTATCTGGGTGGGCCCAAAATAATCCCAAAGCTCCTTAGAAGCGGGAGGCGGGAGGGGAAGAGTCAGAGAAGGAGATGTGCTGATGGAAACAGAGTTCAGAGTCAGGGAGAGGTTTCAAGATGTTAATCTGCTGGCTTTGAAGATGGAAGAAGAGGCCACAAGCAAAGGAATGTGGACAGCTCCGAGAAGCTCGACAAAGCTAACATGGTTTCTCCCTGATTGTCTCGAGGAGCGACCAGACCTGCTAACAACTTGATTCCAGCCCAGGGAGATGGATTTTGGATTTCTGACAACCAGAATTGTAAGATAATAAACTTGTGTTGTTTGAAGCTGCTAAATTTGTGGTAATTTGTTACAGCAGCAATAAGAAACTAACACAGGGCCCACAAAAAATGTTTTAGTTTCTTTTCAGAAGAACAAAAAAAATGAATTTCTTTAGGTTAAAGAAAATATTTTTACATAATCTTTTTAAAAAAATATTTTATTTATTTGACAGAGACACAGCAAGAGAGGGAACACAAGCAGGGGGAGTGGGAGAAGGAGAAGCAGGCCTCCCGTGGAGCAGGGAGCCCGATGCGAGGCTCGACCCCAGGACCCTGGGATCATGACCTGAGCCGAAGGCAGACGCTTAATGACTGAGCCACCCAGGCGCCCCTATTTTTACATAATCTTAACACAGTTGTCTTTATACCAATGCAGTTATAAAACAGATTTTTGTTTTAATGGAGGAAGGGGTCCCCAAAGGCAAAAGTGTCAGGGGCCCACTAAAGTCACAAGCAACCTTGATTCAAGTAGCACTGATCATGAGGACCCCCCTCCTTTAGCAATTCTAGACCTATAAGACCTATAAGAAAGTACAGTCTGAAGCAGAACTAAACAATCCATTTGACCACTGATCTTGAAACAGCCATTCTGGCTGCTTACTATAAATCCATCAAAAACCAGTATTTCTAAATAGAATTTTAAAATGTGCTAAATTTATTCACCAAAACACATCCAAGTGACTTATTTATAAGGGAGGCTGGGTCTGGCTCCTTCTTTCTCATATAGTCTTCCATTGTGCAGAAGTGGGCGGCCCAAAAAATTAGTGGTGTTTCCACATTTATAAGTGAGGATTCCTTTTGTTTGAAAGGCCCTGTTGGACATTTCTGGATTACTTGGAAGCTAAATAAACTAAGAGGGTTTTTTGTTTTGTTTTGTTTTGTTTTTTTTTAATCTTTTAATCCTGCTTCTGCCTATTCTTGAGCTACTGAAATCAAGATTCTCCCACAGGCAGAGAACCAAAGTGATTCCTTTCAGCAAACTCTTTGACTTACTGTCCAGGTTCTGACACATTCCTCTGCCAACAACAAATAAGTGAGAACACTTCCAATGAGCAATGGCACCTCTTCTCATTTGTAGACGGGAGCGTCAGCCTGAAAATAGTGGCCAAGTGTTTTGACGCAAAAAGCAAGAATTTCAGGCCAACTGCAGCCAAGTAGGCTATTCTTAGATGTGCATAGGAGGCTGAGAGGTCTCTGTGTGGGTTGTTGGGAAATGGTTAGGGATTTGTGACTTTTAAGCGGCTCTTGAAATTGTTTGGAGATGAACAAGCCCCTGCAGATGCTGTTCGTCACAGATGCTCCAATTCCACCTGACCTTCTGAGCCCTTCTTAAACGTGAACTAGTTTCTGAGGTATTCCCCAGTAACTCAGAGGCCAATGAGGATTGATCCTTCCCACCGCTGACCACCCATGATCCCTTTATTCAGTACTGTACTTATACTTGGATCATGTTTTGGTCCATTGGGCTGCTATAACAAAATACCACAGACCGGGTAGCTGATAAGCAACAGAAATCTACTCCTACCAGTTCTGGGGACTGCGGAGTCCAAGATCAAGGTGCCAGCATGGTCCTATGCTGCTGAAGGCCCTCTTACTGGTTCATGGCTTGTGCCTCCTTGCTGTGCCCTCACATGGAAGGGGGCTAAGGATCTTTCTGGAGCCTTGATTATAAGGCATCAATTCCATTATGAAGGCTCCACCTCATGACTTAAGCACCTCCTAAAGGTCCTAATACCATCATCTTCGGGGGTTAGGATTTCACCCTATATGCTTGGGGTGGGGGGACACAAACATACAGACCGTAGCAGATGACATCCTAAGTAACCCTTGGATGTTACGTTTGCAGAGTTGTATTGACAGTCTTTATTCGACTTCCGTTGTCGGAGGTGCGTGATGTGCTCCACCACCTCCTTCTCTCTTCCCTGGACCTCTGTGCTACCTTACTTGCCTAGTTTTCCTCACACCTCACTGGCTTCTTTTCATTCTCCTTTGATGTTTCCTCCTTTTCTAACCTTTAAATGTCGAAGTACCTCAGGGCTCTGTCTTTTGTTCTTCTTATTCTCTGTCCACCTTCTTTCCCTAGAGGACCTTCTCCAGCCCCATGGCTTTAAGAACCCTGGCTTTATGATAACTGCCAAATGTCTCCCTCCTGCCTAGACCTCTCCCCTGAGTTCCAGACTCATATTTTCAACCTCTCACTCAACCGGTCCACGTGGATATGGTGGTGGCTCTGTAATGCGTCATATTGACGAGCCTGAGCTAATTTCCCAGGCTCTCCTTCTTGTATATTTCCAGGTAGGCTGGGCTACAGAGGAGATTCTTGGAAGATTTTGGAGGGTGGCAGGAAAGCAGCAACCCCATTGTAATTCCCAGGGATCATTGCTGATCTGCTGGCTCAGTTTTTGGCATGAAAAAGGAGTGAGGCCTGCACCTGGTCTACCTTCCTCCTGACCTTCCTTCAGCTTCTCTGGATCCTGAGTCAGGTGTCTGTTTAGCTCTGTGACAAAGGGCCCCAGCTTCTGCAGGATACCTACTATAGAAGATACATATTCTAGTGGCTCTACTTCTCTGGTTAAACTCTGAGGGCTACAGATGTCCAAAAGGCACCTCAGACATCATGTGGCCCAGGCAGAATTGTGTCATGATCCATCCCCATTCTGCTTCCCACAGTTTTCTCCTTCCCAGTCAACACAAGGGAAACCACAGAACGAAACCATCAATTTGTCCTATTAGCTCTATCTCCAAATTACATTGCTCTCCTGACTGCTTCTCACCACACTCACTGCTACAACCCGAGTTCTAGCCACCTCCATCTCTCACATGGACAACTGCAACAGTCTCTCAACTATACTTCCAGCCCCCGTCTCTCTCCATTCCTTGTAGTCCATCCTCCACACAATAACCAACCAGAGAATCTTCTTAGAGTTTAAATCACAACACCTTCTCCCCTCTGCCTTTTAAAACCTCCCATAGCTTCCTATTGCAATCAAAATGTAAATCCAAAAATCTAGAAGGCTCTACATAGTTTGGCCCCTGATGCTCCCTGTCCTTATGCTCACCCACTTACTGTCTATCTTTAGATATGTACCACTCTCAGATGTGCCTGTACATGCCCCAGGGCCTTGGCACCTGCTTTTCCTCCTGCTTTGATTGTTCTTTTCACAGATCCTCACATGGCTCCCTCCTTCTTACTGTTCAGGTCTCAACTGGATGTCACCCTCCCTGAAAGATCCTTTCCAGTTCCACTCCCCCAGTTATGTTCTACTGCATTACCTTAGTTTGTCTTCCTCATAGGACTTCTCTGTATGTGAAGTTATCTTGTTGACGTATACTGTTTATGTTTCTGGAGTGTCATCCCTCTCTGGGATGTCAGGTCTTGAAAGGGTGCACTCTGAGAGCTAGAAGTGATCCTTACATAGGGTAAGGATCACCTGTGGATTGATTATCTTTTGTGTTATTCCCTAACTGGTTCAATCTTTTTACCTCCTCAGTTATAGTGTATGCACCTCGGGGATCAAAACCATCTTCAGTGTCCTCTACAGTGCCTAGCACAGGGCTGGGAACATGGGTCATAGATTCTCAATAAAGTTTGTCATAGACAAACAAGAGTGGGAGGTAATAACAGAAGTCATGGTCAGGGGCCCTTTCCACCCCATGCCTCCATGCAGTTCTTTCTTTTCCCTTTTGGCTTTACCCTCCTTGCTTTTGAAGATGTGCCTAAGAATATAGGGCCAGACAGACAGCCCAGCCTAGGCTGAGCTCTGTTCCTAACTAGCTGTCTAACTCTGGGCTAATGACCTTGTGTGGACCTCAGTTCCTATAACTCCAAAGTGGGTAGGGTCCTTTCGGGGCACGTAGATGTGAGAGAAGCCTGGCATAAATCCACACAGAGTGGAGAGGACCAGTGGGCTCTGGAGACTGCCGGGGAGCCCAGCTTCCTTTATATGGTCTCATATGTCCTTCTCTCCTTCTGACCTAGACTAGAAAGAGCCTTTTTGACCTTTCTTAGTTCAGTTATCACTTCCAGCAAGATTCTGGAAGCCCTCCTTCTTTCCTCACGTTCTCAGGGACTGCTCGCCCTCAGCTGATGCCTCCTTTTATGAACAGTGCCAGCACCTCATATCCAGGCCACCCTTTTGGACACCTGCTTCTCTACTCCCCTGTAATGCTATTTGTATTCTGGTTTTTAAGACAGCAACAGAGGGAGGAGAGCTGAGGTCTGGGGCACTCTCCAGACAACTCAGGGCAAAAGCAACTGAAAGGGAAGATTTCTGACTTTACTCAAATGATTGCTCAACTGCATACTTCAGAATGTAAAAGCAGAAATATTTTATCTTATGGCCTTTGAGACGTGGCTATGAGATCATAATGGCTCAAAGTCCTTCAAAATACTACTTGCCAACTAAGGGTAGCAAGCTGAACAGATTATGGGTGAGGGAAAGAGCTACTATTCTTTGGGAAAATCCTGTGTTCACAAAGAGTGTCAGAGACACGGCTGTGGATCTGACATCCTGATGCCTTTGACATCTGAGCAGGAACTGTTGGAGCCCTATCACACTGAAGATCCACTTGAAAAGGCCTCTTGGTTTGGGATGCTACGCTTCCTCCCACAATCACTACTTGCAGTCTGTCTGAGGCTCATGATGTCTTAAGGGCTATCAGCACCCCTGAAGATCCTGACCTCCTGGGGTCAGCCCCTATTAGACTAAGCAGAAAGGAGTGATTAGTACATAAGCACAACCAGTCCCCAAACGTTGATGCCTCCACCAAGTTGTTCATCATTCTACTCTAGAAACAGTGTCTCTTTGGACAGACTGGGCAGATCTGTAGCTGTATCCTTTTTGTGATGAGAGAGAGGATGCAGGTTAGAGGGGTGAAGGGAAGTCATTGAGTAATTCCAAAATAATATAGTTTCTATAACTATGCAGACTAATTCATATTATTAGTTCTGTGCTGTGGGTTTACAGTAACATAAGGATGGCAGATGAGCCTTGTAATGGTAGCCAATCATGTTCTTTGAGGTCCATGTCAGTCTTACCCTACCAGGTTCCGTGTAGACTAGCTACAGTTGAAATTCCCATTTCCTCATCGCTTCCTTTGAAATTTATCTGAAGTCAGAAGGAATGGTTTGCCCAAAGAGAAGTGTCCAAAGATGTAGGTGGTGCAAGAAGAAACTCAGCAGAAAGAATCTGAATCTACGCTGGGGTCCACAAAGACCAATATTTCCTTTCTTTTCATTAGATTATAGAACATTAGAGCTCACGAGGAGCATAAAAGATGATGTTATGGGCTGAATTGTGTGCCTCCAAAATTAATTTGAAGTCCTAACCCACAGTATTTCAGATTGTGACTTTATTTGTAAATAGGGTCATTACAAATATAATTGGTTAAATTGAGGTCACGCGGAAATAGAGTGTGCCCCTAATCTAATATGACTTGTGTTTTGATAAAAAGGGGAAATTTGGACAGAGACAGGAGAGAACACCACATGAACATATAGTCAGAGATCAGCCAAAGAATGTCAAAGATAGCCAGCAAACTGCCAAAAATTAGAAGAAAAACATGGATGAGATTTTCCCTCAAAGCCCTCAAGAACCAACTTTGCTCACACCTTGATCTTGGACTCCAGCCTCCAAAACTGTGAGACAATAAATTCCTGTCATTTAAGCCTCCCGATTTGTGTCACTTTGCTATGGGAGCAGTAGCAAACAAATTCAGATGGCCTGGTTCAACTCTTCATTTTAGAGCAGTAGTTCTCAATGGGGGAAGTCTGCCCCCCACCAGGGAGCATTTGGCAATGTTTGAAGACATTTCTTCTGGTTGTCACAGCTGGAGGTGCTACTGGCATCCAGGGGCTAGAGGCCGGGAATGCTGTTAAACATCCTGCAATGCACAGAACAATCTCCCCTAACAAAGAATTGTCTGGCCAAAATGTCAATATTGCCAAGATTCAGGAATCCTCTTTTAAAGATACAGAAATGGAGGCCCAAAGAGTTTAAGTGATTCACAAGAGCACTAAGAACATCACGGCAAAACTGGAAGCAGGATATACAGGCTGTTGGTCCAGAGAGTGAGCAAGAAGAGATTAGGCCCGGCAAGAACCCTGGGGAAACTATGTTCTAAAATATAGAGAGGAAAAGCAGCTGACGGGGAAGGCAAAGAGGGAGGCGCACTGTAGAGGAAAGAGGAGAAGCAAGAGTACTTGGAGCTTCTGGGGTTGGGGGGCAGAGGTAGACTGCAGAGGGCACTAGAGCAGAAGATCTTACAAGACACTGGTTAGGAAAGAAAGAAACACATGGCTAGCTGTAGGGAGACTTTGGGTGGACAGGGGGTTGGGGGTTTGAGATGGAAGGGACCGGAGCATTGAGAGGAGCCCACAGAGGGTTGAGATTAAAGGTGCAGGGTAACATCAGGGGAGTGTTACTAAGAAGGGAACAGGGGACAGAGTCCAGAGCCCAGGGGGCGGGTGGGGGGGGGGGGATTAGCTTAGACATGAGGAAGAAGGCAGAAGAAATTAATGGAAAGTGACTTTCAGAGGGAATAGGTTTTTCCATTCTATTCTGCCTTAATCTTATCTTATTATACTTTGAGGATAATATTTGCTAATAATTCATTAATGTGGAGGAGAACTCTGAGCCTTCTGGATGTGTTCAGGGATATGATGGGAGCACCAGTGCAGGAAGGCTTCCGGTTTTCTCTGTTATTCCCTGAAAAGCTACTGCTACTTCCTCCCAAGCATGCAGATCTATCTGCCTTAGGAAGTTTCCAAAGCCTGGTCCTACAAAAGCTGACGGATGCAGAAACAAAAACAGCGGGAATGACCCAAATTCCATAGGAAGGCGTTCAATAGCATATGGATAACCGGCTGGGCTGGCTTCATGGGTGTGCCCATACAGTCACACAACACCCTGTGCTCAGAAGGGGTCCTGTGCTTGGGGCTTAATGCTCTGTGGCCACAGTCATAAAACTGTCAATAATTTTATCTTTGGCTTTATGTTTTGTAAGTGAAGTTTGTTGGGACAATGGAGAAGGTACCAAGGGCTTGGAGCCTTGGCTCAAATGCTGTCCTGCCTCCCACTGCCTCCCCAGGATGGGCTCTTGGCCCCTCCCTCTCACCCCCACCCAGAAAGTACTGCTTGGCCCAGAGAGAGTGAGTGAGAGGGTATGGGCACGGGGCGGGGGGGCGGGGGGGCAAGCAGTGAGGGGGGGTCAGGTGCACACCCTCAGCTGCCTGTAAGGGTCTGCACTCTCCCTGCAACTATCCCCATGCATGAGGGTGTGCAACATTAACTAGCAAATAGAAAACACCTCAATGGATCAAGAGAGAGGGAATAAGAAAGGAAATGGCTTTTTTGCGGTTTTTCAGCGAGGGCCCCCTCATTTTCATTTTGCATCAGGCCCACAAATCATGCAGCTGTCCCTAATGACTGGAACAAAAGAAGCTGAGAGAATCAAGAAGCAGAGTTTCCCAGAGTTTTCATCACTCTTCCCCCAACTAATAGTTATCAAGCACCTAACAGACCCTGGGGATAAACGACTAAAGAGACTCAACAGTTGGGGAAGTCAGTAAACTTTGAGACTGGAGAGGGCTGAGCAGGTATATGTGAAGGCAGGTCGCTGCAGTGCAGGCTGGCAAATATCAGGAGAAGTCAGCCCAGGGACCATGGGAGCCCTGGGAGGAGCCTTCACCTGCTTTGGGAAGACAGAGGAGGCTTCTCAGAGAACACCCTCTTTGAGTAGTGCCCTGAGCGAGAATTATTCAGAGGATGAAAAAGGAGCTGCTATCCCAAGGACTCAGGGAATACACTGCCAGTTTGGAAGATGACAGTTGTTCCAAGAAGCTGGAGTACAGGGAGAGGAGAGCTCAGAGAAGTCAGCAGGACCAAATGAGGGGCCTTGTTCTCCATGCTGAGGACTTCTGGCTTTATCCTGGAGGCCGTGGGAGCCACTGAGGGACTTTAAGCTGGACTGTCCTACCCAGATTTGTGCCTTAGAATGATGGTACCAGCCCTGTGTGCAGAATGGCTCTAGGAACCCAGACTGGAGCCAGGCAAAACACTGAGGTTTTTGTCTCCATCCTAGATCCAGGCAAGAGGCGATGAGAGCCTGAACCAAGGTAGTGGCAATAGGAATAATGAACCTCCTGACTGTATGACCTTGAGAGATATTTAGGAGGTAGAATAGAAATGGCAAGGCATCGTGATGGATTCACTGGGGTGAACGGTGAGGTAAAGGAGTAAAGGGCAAGTCTTGTATTTCTGGTTTGGGCCAGTGGGAGGATGGTGTTGTAAGCATTGTTAATAGAGAAAATAAATTCACAGGATAAGTATATAGGCAGTTTTTTGAGATGGTCCCCAGTGATCACCTCCTGGCATTGATGCCCTTGTGTAATACCCCTGTCTTGAGTGTGGGCTGGATTTAGTGACTTGTTTGTAATGAATAGAATATGGCAATAGATATGGGATGTCACTTTCAAGATTAGGTTATAAAAGACCATGTGACTCCTGTCTTGGTATCATTCACTGTTTCTCTCTTGCCTTCCCACTCACTCACTCACTCTGAGGGAAGTTACTGCCATATTGTAAGCTGCCCTATGGAGAACCCACATGGGGAGAGACCAAAGTAGCAACTGAATCCTGCCAACAACCATTTGAGTGGGCTGCAAGTGGATCTGCCCCAGTTAAGCCTTGAGGTGACTATCACCCCAGCCAATACCTTGCAGTCTTGTGAGAGACCAGAGCCAGAAGACCCAAGCCACATGCAGATTCCTGACCCATAGAGACTGTGAGATATGCTTTGTGGTGATTTGGTATACAGTAATAGCCAACCAATGCAATAAGCAAGATAAGGTAATATTCACAAGGAAAAGGAGAAGAAAAATTTCAAGCACATTTGAAGAGCTTCTGGAGCACTAATTTACAAACATACCTTTGTTAATATTTTTGTATTCATTTGACAGATTCCCTAAGGACATCTACTAGGTTAAATTCTTATTTGTGTATATTCTCTCCTTTTTAAAATAACACTTTTCAGACCACGTGACAACTTATCTCTTTGTACTAAAGATCTGTATTAAACTACAAGAACTTTGAAGGCAGAAATCTCCTTCCATTCCACTTAGTATCCCTAACACTTAGCATGACGTATAGAGCATTGGTGACCAAGTGTGCTAGCTGAATGAGATTCCAGTCATTGAATATTTTTAAAATTTCTATAATTCACACTTTTGTTTGATTCAAACATTACATCTTTAATCTAGTTCTACTCCCAAGAGGAATCCTGATATAAATTGAATCCTGGTAAACTGAGACTAGCAGAGGCAGAAAGATCAAAAGAACTTTTACTTCCTCCAGTGCTATTATTTGAGATTTGTTAAAAGTAGGAGGGCATAATTTCTTTCTTATTTGCCCAGACATGGATTATTTGAAACCTAGGAAATGTGAAAATACCTAGACATTTTGAGGGAACCTGGAATTGTGAGGTTTACAAATATCTTTCTTCTAATTGCTAGAAATTCCACAGATTCATGAATTAATTTAATCAGCAAATGACTCTGCTCTGCTATTTCCTGTGGGAGCTTGGACCAATCCCTTCACACGTTTACATTGAACGTCTTCATTTGTAAAACAGGAGGAAAGGTGGCTAGATTGTATGGTTTCTAATTTCTACTTCATGTCTCAAGTTCTCTAAGTTCTAAGAAATGTACTGAGAAATTGTGCTCATTTAGACATAGGACAGACCTGGGTTTGAATCTCAGTTCTGCCTCCCAAGGACCATGAATAACTCATTTTGGCTCTGTGAGCTTTGTTCATTTTCCCTAAAAATAAAAGGGGGCTGTTGGTAAGAATTAGAAATAAAACATGTAAAATATCTGCTTAAAAAAAAAAAGGTAGCAATGACTAATGTGTCATTCCCTATGGATGAGGAAATACAAAAGAAAAATATAGGACATTGGATCAACTTTCTAGAAATTTCCAGGCAGGTGGGGGACACTGTTGTCTACAATGTTCTTTTAAAATACTCCTGGCCTCTGCTCAGATAACTATTATCTAATCTTTATTAACCACGCACATTTTTCATTGGCATGAAATTTTCCCAAAGCTTTGGAGATTCAAACTGTCCTAACACTGAATTTCCTGGCCTCAATACCTGCAGAAACCAGTGGTTTCTCTTTTCATTTAGCTTACGTCCGCTGCCCTGTAATTTGATTCTTCCTCTTCATTCCTGGACCCCGTTCTTTCTTCTCAAACAAGAGGGACTGCTTTGGTTTTGACCAAGCCCTTCACCTTCCTGAATTCCTCAGCTACATCGTTTCTAACTTTTCCCTTTTCCAACATAAACAGTCCTTGCTTGCTCATTGTCCCACCCTGCCTCACCTCTGGCTCCAATTAGAGCAATATTTATTTTTCCTTTTTAAGAATCTCTCTAGCCTCTACTCTTCAGAAATGAGGCAACCCAGCTCGTGTTAAAAGCCCTTTATTATGGTCACAGAAAATCTGCTCTGACAAGATCTACCTCGACAAGATTGTGTTCCTGGAGATCCTTCTCTTGTTTTATCTGTCATCTCACTTTCTAGGTCACATCATTTCCTAGCATCTAAAGTGTTGTCTGTTTATATATATTTTAAAGAAATGGAGGGGTGGAACGTAGAGTAAGTGCCTTGTGTGCTGGAGTGTGGAAGAGCCTCTTCTGATATCAACGCAGGGCACGCAGTCATCTTCTGGAGAAGAAAGAGGACAAACGCACACAGAACCCCTTTTGCTTTGAATTTGATGGGGATTTTAGTTAAGACAGCCAATGGCACCTCAAAGCCCAAACGTAGGCTCGGGATTGTAAAATTAGGACTCAGGTCAAACCCTCAGGGAAGTAAGTATGACTACCTGCCGGAATCTTCCAAAAACACTGACACGTCGAGGATCTTGGGGCCCTAAGAACTCTGGGATGATCCTACAGGTGCCACCCTCTTAGAAAACAGTCACATAGTAAGTCAGCTTGCATCGGATTGGCCTGATGTCTTCATACTAATGTCTTGTTCTTCAGTCCATTTCTGTCACCTCCCTCATACTAATACTGATATCTGTTTATCGAGTGTTTAGTAGCTTCCTGCCCTGCACTAAGCATGTGACAATACTATTACAGGTACTCTTCATAGCTACCTTAAAAGGGAGGTTCCATTATTACCATCCCCATGTATAATGAGGAAAACAAGGCCCAGTGGGCTTAAATAACTTGCCTCAACATTCAAAGTGAGTAAAGAGCAGTCAGGATGTGAACTTGGGCAGTGTACAGGCTCTTAGCTCAGCTTGGTTAGTGTTAGGGACTGAATTTGCACCCCCCCCCCACCACGAAGATATGTTGGAATCTACCCTCTGTCTCTCAGAATATGACCTTCTTTAGAGATAAAGTCTTTACATAGGTAACCAAGTTAAAGTGAGGTCACTGGGGTAGGTCCTAATCCAATATGACTGGCGTCCTTATAAAAAGGGGAAATTTGGACACGGAGGCAGACATGCAGAGAGAGAAGATAATATGAAGAGACACAGGGAAGAAGATGGCCATCTCCAAGCCAAGGACAGAGGCCTGGGACAGATTCTTCCTCACAGCCCTCAGGAGGAACAAACTCTGTCAACACCTTAATTTCAGATTTCTGGCCTCCAGAACTGTGAGACAATACATTTCTGTTGTCAAAGGCTTCCAATTTGTAGTACTTTGTCTGGGAAGCCCTAGCAAAATAACAGTGTCACTGATCCTCATTGTAAAGCAAAGACACTCTAAAATTCATTTAGCAAAAATTCTTGGTTTCTCATTGAAAATGTGATCATATATCTGCCTGGGGTTCATTCAAATACTCTTAAATCCTAGGTCTGCAGGGTCTGAACTAACAGGGGCTAAAGTGTTCTTATGCAAGGGTGAGTAGTGTGCACCCAGATCCTGTGCAGCAGCAGCAGGGCCCAGGGTAAGTTTGCGACTCCACTGAGGTTGGGTGGAAGGCTGCCAATGTTTCCAGAACACACTCGCCAGCAGGGTCAAGTCCCCCCAATTTGCATAAAGAAGAGAGCTCCGTGTAATTTTAGAGTCAGGCCTCCTCCTGGCCACCAGACTTGTGCCTAGGTCTTCAAGACAGGGGGCTGTGGGTGAACAGTGTGAGAGTGAACTTACATATAGCATCTAAGTAGCGTGCTGCTTGCAGGTAAATCCCCTGCTAATCAAACATATTGACTATCACTGGCTGGTGTTCCCATCAGATTGTGTGTTCCATCAGCTGTGGATTCAGGGCCAGATTCTTAGGAGTTAATTGAGCCTTAGCATCTTTTTTTTTTTTAAAGATTTTATTTATTTATTTTAGAGAGAGAGAAAGAGATAGAGAGCACATGAGAGGGAAGAGGGTCAGAGGGAGAAGCAGGCTCCCCGCTGAGCAGGGAGCCCGATGTGGGACTTGATCCCGGGACCCCAGGATCATGACCTGAGCCGAAGGCAGTTGCTTAACCAACTGAGCCACCCAGGTGCCCCGAGCCTTAGCATCTTAACAAAGCAGTATCTGATATCCTCTGATTGAACAGTGTTGGCCAACTTGACACTTGCTCTTTCTCTACCCTTCCTTTCTTCTCTCTCTTCCTTCCTTCCTTTCTTACTTGTCTATCTAAACAGGGTATGTTCTTTGCATATTTCCATTCCAATATGCATGTATTCATAAGAAGGTGTTTTAGGTTCCAAGGGCTGCCATCACAACTACCAAAAATTTGGTGGGTGAAAACAATGGAAATGTGTTCTCTTGCCGTTCTGGAGACCAGGTGTCCCAAATCAAGGTGTCATCATCGAAGGTTCCTTCTTGGGGGCTCAGAGGGAGATTGTGTTCAATGTCTCTCTCCTAACTTCAGGTCATTACCAGAAGTCCCTTGCCAGCTCTCCTTGGTTTGAGGCAGCATAACTGCGATCTCTGCCTTCATTGTCACATGGCACTCCTGTTGTCTAGATTTCCTGCTTCTTATGAAGACGCCAGTCATACTGGATTTAGGGCCCAAACTAATCCGACGTGACCTCAACTTAACTTGATTACATCTATAAAGATTCTATTTCCTTTTATTTTTTTTAAGATTTTATTTTTATTTATTGACAGAGAGATAGAGAGAGAGCACATATAGGCAGAGTGGCAGGCAGAGGGAGAAGCAGGCTCTCTGTTGAGCAGAAAGCCCGATGCGGGGCTTGATCCCAGGGCCCTGGGATCATACCCTGAGCTGAAGGCAGACGCTTAACCGACTGAGCCACTCAGGTGCCCCAAGATTCTATTTCCAAATAAGGTCACATTCACACGTTCCAGGTGGACATGAACTAACTTTTGGGGGACACTATTCAACTCCAGGCAGAGGGCAACTACCATCAAGCATGTAGTCCGTCCCCTTGCTCCATGCCATGGGTTCCTTCTAGAAGCCTCTCAGATCAAAACCAGCGTCGAGGACATGACAAGCAGCAAGGCTAGCTGGCTTCCAAATTATCTTGCTTCCACCACTCAGAATCAGCTTACATCTGGGGATGGGACCTGAGTTGAAAGTTCAAGTCCCCAAACAATAATGAAATGTGAATTCTGCTTAAGAAGTAATCCCACCATGTTGTCACCCTAGGATATCACAAAATTTTCAGGGGGTGCTTGTGCCTGCCACAGTGTAGATGAGCCACTTAGATGCTCCTACAGACCACCTGCTTTCTGTTCACTTGGGGTCTGGTTGCCAGGTCAGGTCACAGAGCCTGGAGGTATTTATTTTAATCTTTTTGGGCAACACTGAATCATATGATAGGAATCTAGAGGAGAATGACCAGGTGAATTTGTGGCATTCATAAGACTGGTGGAGTCCAACAAATATCCAGTATTCTCTGCTTTCTTTTTTGTTGTTTCTTTCTTTTAAAAGAAAATATAAATTTACAATTGTTAACAATGGAAAGTTGTCTAAAAGCTATTATTTAAAAAAAAAAGTAGATGGCAAAAGAGTACATATAACTTGATCCCCATTGTGTGCTAAATGAATATGGGAATACATTTAGAAGTAATAACAATAACAATAATAATAATAAATATTGAACACTTTGTGCTACTCTGTTACAGGCATTTTACATATTTTAATACTCTCAACAGCCCCATGGAGGTCCTATTTTTATCCTACTTTACCACTTTCAATAGAGTTGACTGATCTCCTACATATTAAGTATGACAATATTGATATTCACAAATCAGAGAGAAAGGAAAGAGTTTCATTTAAATAGTTAAAAATAGAAATTAAATCCTGTGACTCTATAGAAAATCATAAATATAAATTTCACATACTCTCTTATGTGTTTTTAGTTTTATTGTACTTGGGGTTCTCAGGGTAGGGGGCATATTTGATTCTTCCCCAAGTATAAACTATTTTCTTCGGGAAAGTATGTGGTTTTTGAACTCATATTCCCATTCTTTGATCCATTCAATTGTTGGCCATTCTCTCATCAGGTTAAAAAAAAAAACCTCGTGGGGGGAAAGGGGTTAAGAGCAGCTCAGAGTTTGTGGGGAACAGCCAACTCCTTCATTTCCAAGATCTGCTGTGTACTTCCTGCTTCTCTCACTGGGGGCAAATAAAAAACAGGAGATTTAAGAGACAAATTATCCCTGAGAAAGCCCCCTAGAACAGAGTAAAAATAATTGAAAAATGATAACAAGTGGCTGAAATGTTTGGAGAGATAAATGTGATTTATCATATAGCACATAAGCACAGACGTGAAATTGTAACTGCAGACTTCCCTTAACATCTGGGTGACCTTCGGAGCATCCATAAAACTTTCACCACACGCAAACACCCATGCTTTTCTGGTGGGAGATGAACCCTGATTTGTGTTCTACTTCCTCAGACGCACCTTTTAATTTTTCCTGTTTTGTATTGAAATCCATCTGGAGAGGCATTTCTTAAGAACCTGAGCAAACATCGAAAACAAAAGTGGTTCTGAATCCATACATTGTGAAGTCAAGGCTATCTACGTTTTTGAGTCTTCATGTATGGAGATGTGAACGATTGCTTTATGTAAGACATGTTTTCTTCTCAATATATTTGCTGAAGAAAGGGGAGGAAAGAACATATGCTTATTGCTTCATTGTTATCAGTGAGTTAGTTTTAAGTTTCTGTCGCACTATTTTCTCTTCTTATAGCTGATTTTCTCACCATTCTGTGACAGAATATGAGACAAGCACCGCCATGAAAGAGATAAAGGTTTCCAAGAACAGCCTAGTGCTCTTTGGTATGGAAATGGGGGGTTTATGCTTCTTTGAGGGTTTTTTTTTTTTAAGTTTAACAGCCAAGAATTCAAGAGTTAAGGCTGATAAAACTGCATTAAGATTATCTCACCTGCCCAAGTGTGGGAGAAAACATGAGTCCAGAATAAATTGCTTTTCTCAAAATAGAAAGACTTTTCTGGTTTTATTTGGCCTGGGAACAAAGCTGAAAGGTAGGTGGGGCTTCCCCTCCAACATCTGCTTCTTGGATTGCTGGGAGCTCAGAAACTGGGAATCCCCCAGACACCTTTATGGATGAAGTGAGGATTTAGGCTCCCCCCAAAGGGCAGAGGGCAGGAGATGGGGCACAGGCAGCCCCGGGGCAGCTCCTGCACCCCGCCTGAAGCTCAGACTCACATAACATCAAAAATCCTGATTCGAGACCTGGCACCTCATCTTGAACAGAACAGGGCCCCAATCAGTATCTGCTGAATCATAATCTAACAGATATACCTGTTGGTGTTTTAAAGACATCGTACTTTCCATAAACAAAAATGTTGTTCAGTAAAACCAACACCAATCCCAACAAGTGTGCTAAGGGTGCACATTATATACAGTACTTGGCAACCATGTCACTGTCGCTGTCCCCACTGTGGGCCGTTGTGTGTGCCTGTCCTGTGAAGTACATGTCACCAACACACAGTGTCTATCGCGATGGCGTGCAGGCCCACCAAACCAACCGCGGCTAGAACTCCTCGGGTGGTTCTTTCCAAATCAACATCTCTAAATTCCCTAACTGTGCAGGTCAACCAATTTCTCAATTCCTTTTAGCATACATCTTCCAAACCCACCATCTTTCCAAACCAGTCTTGTTAACCAGAAATCAATTCTGAAACATTGTTTGTTTAAAATTTTAAATTACCATTTAACTGCACCTACCATGGGATCATAGACCAAAAGCCCAAATGGAGAATAATAATTTTTTTAAAACCGCTCTGGGTAAGAATGACCTTGTGAAAATGTATTTTGCACATGTTCCATTGGTGAATTTTTCCTGTTCTTCTTCTTTTTTTTTTTTAATGGGAAACCGTCATTTTAGGGGATAATACAGTAACCTCAGTTAATTCATATGCTGCTGTTCAATCGGAGTCTGAAAGCTGAAGGCCACAAGGTTGTGCTGTAATGGAAAAAAGCTTTTTAACTAAAAGCTGGGAGACCTGGGTTCTAATATCAGCTGTACTGCTGCCTCGCTGTGAGGCAGTGGGCAAGTCGCTTAACCTGCCTGTGTCTCAGTTCCTTCATCTCTAAAATGGGGATAATGGCCCTGTCCTTGCACTCCTGGGTTCTTGCAAAGACGAAAAGCAGTGATGGAAGCAGAAGCCCATCATGAATTAGGAGCGCTGTACATTTGCCATGTGCTTGCCATCATATGGTTTTATCCATGCCGCCATCAGACACCAGGCAGCCTGGCTTTGCTTCACAGCACACTTGGAAGCTGCTCAATACAGGACTGGTGAGCCTGGGCACTGAGTCCGACCAGCTTGAAGCTTAAATCCTGCCTTCCGTATTTCTAAGCTGAGTGACCTTGGGCAAGCTACATAACCTCTCTAACTCTCAGCAGCTGCATTTGTGAAATGTACATAATGATATCTATCTCTTTGGGCTGTTGGGAGGCCCACATGAGTCATGGACACAAAGTATACCCAGTGAGGACTTAGGAATATCATCATCATACTTTTGGGGGCTAGGCATTTAAGATTTTTTTTTTTTTTTAATTAGGCTCCGTGCCCAGTGTGGAGCCCAGTGCGGGGCCTGAATTAATGATCCTGAGATCAAGACCTGAGCTGAGATCAAGAGTTGGACGCTTAACTGACCGAGCCACCAGGTGCCCCAGGACAACAGGCAGAGGTAATTTTGTGAGCATGCAGCTCACTGCAATGGACGCCTTAAGTCTTAGCACTGAACAAGTCTATTCTGATCATGGAATATGTGGAGCTGCCCAAATAGCTATTCATGACTCTGGGCTTAAAACATAAATATAGAAATTTTGAAAACAGAGAGACTTGAGAATTCTTTGCAATTGCCTTAAAAATCTGACTATAGCAGGGCGCCTGGGTGGCTCACTCATTAAGTGTCTGCCTTTGGCTCAGGTCATGATCCCAGGGTCCTGGGATCGAGCCCAGCATTAGGCTCCCTGCTCAGCGGGAAGCCTGCTTCTCCCTCTCCCTCTCCCCCTGCTTGTGTTTCCTCTCTCGCTATGTCTCTCTCTCTGTCAAATAAATAAATAAAATCTTAAAAAAAATCTGACTATAGCAAAGTTTATATAGTAAAATATATATTCAGATTCTTAATAATAACATATATACTTATTTTATACATACATACCTATTTATAGTATATACTTCATACACTAGTAATATGTACTAATAGTATATTGACATACTTATTTTTAGTAAGATATATATATTCATATTCAATAAACATTGAATATAATTCAATGCTTCAACTGTCCCCTGCATGCAGTTAGTTCTCAGATTCACATTTAGATCTTCAACCTAGCCTTCTCCATCAAGTTCCAGAGCAGTAGTCCCAACTCTGTGCTAGAAAACAGTTATCACAAATTCATGCAGCAAATATATATTGAGGACCTACTGTGTGCCATTCAAGCACACAGGGAGCTTACATTGTGGTAGGAAATGCAGAAGAATAAGTGGGTGACTAGGGTGTGAGCAGAGCCACCCTGCCTTGGTGGGAGGTAAGACAAAACCTTCCAGAGAAAGTGAGGTATAAGCCGATATAGGTGGGGCAAGTCAACCAGGTGTTGCGGTGGGGGGGGGGGGTGTTTAGAAAAGCATTCAAACAGAAGGAACAGCCTGTGTAGTGACCTTACGGCAAGAGAAAACTCACTGAAGTGACTGTAGAACCAGTTGTTTAGTGTGGAACACCATGATCAGATTCACACTGTAGAAAATCTCTCTGGGAACTATGTATACTTGAAAAAGGCAAGACAGGAAGTAGGGAGACCAGTTAGGAGGCAATGAGGTAATCCAGGCAAGAGATGATGGATGCTGATGGTTGAGAACCAGAGAGTGCAACGGAGATGGAGAGAAGCCAGTGAATTTAGAATAAAAAAGTGAGGGGCGCCTGAGTGGCTCAGTCGTTAAGCGTCTGCCTTTGGCTCCGGTCAGGATCCCAGGGTCTTGGGATGGAGCCCTGCACTGGGCTCCCTGCTCCGTGGGAAGCCTGCTTCTCCCTCTCCCTCTTCCACTCCCCCTGCTTGTGTTCTCTCTCTCACTGTGTCTCTGTCAAATAAATAAATAAAATCTTAAAAAAAAAAAAAAAAAAAATAAAAGAGAGCCAGCAAGGAAGTGTAAACAAATTAGATGTGGTCTTAAGCAATTGGGACTGGAAATAGAGATTTGGAAATCACCATAGGAATCATGAAAATGAGCGACCACCCAGAGAGAGTAGAATGAGAGGGGAAAAAAGGTCAAGGATGGAATTCTGAAAAATGTCAAAGTTTAACTGATGACAGAGGAAATGGAGCAAAGGTACAACTAGAGAAGTAGAAAGAAACCAGAAGAGGGTAATTTTCTAGAAGCCAATGCAAGAGAGTTCTTTAAGGAAGGAATAACATTAGTGTCAAAAACCCAAGAATAAAGGGGCGCCTGGATGGCTCAATCAGTTAAGCATCCAACTCTTGATTTCGGCTCAAGTCATGATCTCAGGGTTGTGAGATCGAGCCCCATGTCAGGCTCCATGCTCAGCTCAGGGCCGGCTTGAGACTCTCTATCTCCCTCTGCGCACCCCCCACCCCCGGCTCATGCTCTCTAAATACATAAATACATAAAATAAATCTTTAAAAAAAAAACAAGACTAGGCAATGGCAATTTACTTGTACACCAATGTTCACAGCATCATTAGTCAGAATAGCCAAAAGGTGGAAACAACCCAAGATCCCATCAATGAATGGATGGATGAACAAAATATGATATCTATTTTGTTGCACTGGAATATTATTCCGTCTTAAAAAAAAGGAGAAAACCCTGACACATGCTAAACATGGATGACATTTAAGGACATTATGCTAAGTGAAAGAAGTGAATCGTAAAAGGACAAAAATTTTATGATTCCACTTACATGAGATACCTACAGTAGCCAAATTCATAAAGACAGAAAATAAAATTGTAGTTGCCAGGGGCTAGGGAGAAAAGGGAGTGGAGAGTTATTGTTGAATGGATACAGAGTTTCAGTTTTACAAGACGAAAAGAGTTCTGGAGATGGATGGTGATGCACAACAATGTGACGTGCTGAAGTGTACATTTAAAAATGGCTATGATGATGGGGCACCTGGCTGGTTCTGTTGGTGGAGCATCGGACTCTTGATCTCAGGGTGGTGAGTTCAAGCCCCACGATGGATGTAGAGATTACTTAAAAAATAATAATAATAAATATATTTTTAAAAATGACTAAGATGGTAAACTTTATGTTTTGTGTATTTCACCACAATAAAAAAGATACATAAGCAATAACTGAAAAAAAATTAATTGTGGAGATAGTTAACACAACTCTGTGAATATACTAATTGCACTTTTAAATGAATGTATTGTATGGTATGTAAATCATATCTCAATAAATCTGTTAAAAAAGAAACCCAAATGTAGTCAGGTAAGAAGAGAAGTGATCAATGTTCATATGACAGTGGGAATAATTGATCATTCCAGGTTCCAGAGGAGGTGGGCAGGGTTCAGGTGCATGGGGCAGGAGGAGGGAAGGGAGAGAGAGCAGGGTCAGATGTAGGTCAGTTTGTCGCCAGGATGGCAAGAAGCTGAAGGAAATCTGATTTGATGATTTCAAGGATTCTTGGCAAAGTCGGAGGCTGAGAGTGAGGAGGAAAATGGCGGAACAGGAGGAAATCTGAGGAAGGTGGAGAAGGCCTGAAATAGCTCTTCAGAGAATGAGAGAGAACTGAAGGGCGAAGGCCTTGTTAAGGTTAAAAGTATGCATTTGTAGTGCTTCCAATATGGGAAGCCCTCACAATCCATCTGCTGGGGAATCAGACTCTCTGATTTCTCTCCTCAAATGCCTTCTTCCTGAGACTTTCTTACTTCCTTTTCTCCACCCCCCACCCAAAGTCATGTTCCTCTGAGGAACATCCGTCATCTCGCTCTGGGCTGTTCTGTGTCTGCTGCCATCACCCTATTTGAGGCCCTTGCCGAACTACCACATTAAGCCCGGCAAACTCCACCGAGTCTTGCAGAATCATTTCATATCTTCACAACTGGCTACCATATGCAGTATGATGTCCTCAACCCAGGGACCAGGCTTTCTATGATAGGCCACCAACCACACTTGACAGGCTCGGCTCCTCGCTCTCCCTCGGTACACCCTAATCGTAGTCACACTGACTGCTGTTCCCCAGGTCTCTGCTCATGGTATTCACTCTCTCTAGACTAAAACGCTCTCTCCACTCACCCCTGCACAGTAAAATCTTATCCACCATTCAAGACCAATTTCTTGGGCACCTGGGTGGCTCAGTTGGTTAAGCGACTGCCTTCAGCTCAGGTCATGATCCTGGAGTCCCGGGATCGAGTCCCGCATCGGGCTCCCTGCTCAGCAGGAAGTCTGCTTCTCCCTCTGACCCTCTTCCCTCTCGTGCTCTCTATCTCTCATTCTCTCTCTCTCTCTCAAATAAATAAATAAAATCTTTTTTAAAAAAAAAAGACCAATTTCTTTTCAAAACTTTTATGATTCCCTGAAATTTTTTTTTTTAAGATTTTATTTATTTATTTGACAGAGAGAGACACAGTGAGAGAGGGAACACAAGCAGAGGGAGTGGGAGAGGGAGAAGCAGGCCTCCTACAGAGCAGGGAGCCTGATGCGGGGCTCGATCCCAGGACCCTGGGACCAGGACCTGAGCCGAAGGCAGACGCTTAACGACTGAGCCACCCAGGCGCCCCCCTGAACTGGTTCTATCCCAGGACTGGAGATAGCCTCTCTTTTCCATGGTTCTTTGCTAGTATTTCTCTTATTCCACCCAGCCCCATCCGTTAGTGAATTAATTAGGAACAGAGACAGTGCCTTGTATGGAATAGGTGCTGAATAAGTATTTGTTATATTTAGTTACAATAAATTAATGAAGAGAAGAGAAGCCATGTCTAAATAGGACTTCAAGGAGTCCATTTAACCAATTTGGCAGAAACAGATTAGGCTATGAGCTGTTTTCCCCAAAACAAAGCCTTCTTCTTAATGTGTTTGCTACATTTTTTTTATTGTGGTAAAACCTTTATATAACATAAAATTTATCATTTTAACCTTTTGCAAGTGTACAATTCAGTGCCATTAAATACATTCACAATACCATGTACCCATCACCACTGTCTACACCCAAGGCTTTTTCATCATCCTCAGCATAAATTCTGGATTCAATGAACAATAACTTCCCCTTCTCCCAACCTCCACCCTCTGCAACTTTTATTGTACTTTCTGTCTCTATGAACGTGCCTGTTCTCATTATCTCATATAAGTAGAACCATACACTATTTGTCCTTCTGTGTCTGGCTTATTTCACTAAGCATAATGTTTTCAAGGTCCATCTATGTTGTAGCATGTGTCAAAATTTCATTCCTTTATTTGGCTGAAGAGTATTCCATCATGTGTATATACCACATTTTGTATATCTGTTTATCTGTTGATGTTTGCCATCTCCTGGCTCTTGTGAATAATGATGCTATTAACACTGGTGTGCAAGTATCTCTTTGAATCCCTGCTTTCAGTCCTTTTGAATATATATCTAAGAGTAGAATTTCTGGGTTATATGTAGTTCTATGTTTAACTTTTTGAGGATCTGCCAAACTGCTTTCCATAGCGGCTGCACCATTTTACATTCTCAACAGCAGTGCACAAGGGTTCCAATTTCTCTACATCCTCACCAACACTTGTTGTTTTCCTTTTTTAAAAAAAATTATAGCCACCCTAGAAGGTGTGAAATAGGATTTCACTGTGGTTTTGATTTGCATTCCTCTAATGACCAATGATGTTGAACATCTTTTCATGTGCTTATTGGGCATTTGTATGTCTTCTTTGGAGAAATATCTATTCAAGTCCTTTGCCTATTTTTGAATTGGGTTGTTTGTTTTTTTGTTGTTGTTGTTTTGTTATTGTTGAAAGTGTCTTCTGGGGCACCTGCCTGGCTCAGTCAGAAGAGCATGTGACTCCTGACCTCGGGGTCGTGAATTGAAGCCCCATGTTGGGTGTAGAGATTACTAAAAAAAATAAGTAAACTTTTTCTAAAAAGTGCCTTCTTTTTTAAAAAGGTGTCTTGGAAACATACAATATAGAAATGACCTCAAGTTACCTCATGCTTGGTGAGAACCAGCAATCTAGTATGGAAAGTTTCCATTTACTATTGAGCTCCCAAATAAACACATCATTTTCTCTATATTGTTTTTATTTATTCGAGTGTTGGAATTTTCATAGATCCCAGAGAATTCCTTCATTGAGATACTTGGATCAGGCCTTCCAGGCAATGGCTTAGAATACCAATCTATATAGGGCATTTCAACATCACAGAATATTCTGGAAATATGATGTCAGTTAACTCAGATTTCACCCAGAACTCAATGTAGCTTGTGGAAATATAAATTAGTCCCTGTTATAGGATGAATTGTATCCCCCCAAAATTTATATGAAGTCCTAATTTATTTGGATATAGGGTCTTTAAAGATGTGATCAAGTTAAAACAAAGTCGCTAGGGTGAGCAATCCATTATGGCTGGTGTTCCTATAAAAAAGGGAAATTTGAATACAGATATGCCCAAAGGAAGAAGAACACATGAAGATGAAAGCAGAGATTGGGGAAATGCATCCACAATCCAAGGAAGGCCAAAGATTGCTGGCAAACCACCAGTAGCTAGGAAGCTAGGAGAGAAGCATGGAACAGATTCTCCCTCAGAGCCTCAGGAGAAGCCAACACTGCTGACACCTTGACCTTTACTTCAGTCTCCACAACTGTGAGACAATACATTTCTTTTTTTTTTTTTAAAGATCTTATTTATTTATTTGACCGAGAGAGAGAGTGAGAGCAGGAACACAAGCAGGGGGAGTGGGAGAGAGAGAAGCAGGCTTTCCACTGAGCTGGGAGCCCAATGAGGGGCTCGATCCCAGGACCCTGGGATCATGACCTGAGCCAAAGGCAGACGCTTAACGACGAGCCACCCAGGCCCCCGAGACAGTACATTTCTGTTGTTTAAACTGCCCAGTGTGTGGTGCTTTGTCAAGGCCACCCTAGCAAACTAATCCCCGCAGCAATAGACAATTGTCTGGAAAGGAAATTTTAAAAGAAATCCCTGGTAGCATGTGGGAATTGTTTGATAGGGATGAAGGGACAGTTCCAGATCTTGATTATAGAGGTGGTTACACAAATCTACATGTGGAATAAAATTACATAGAACTATACACACACACACATTCAATGAGTGTAGGTTTTTAAAATGGTGGAAACTGAATAAGGTCTGTAGTCTAGTTAACAGAAATACACCAATGTTAATTTCCTGGTTTTGATATTATACCATGGCTGCATAAGATATCCCCTTTGGGTAAGCTGGGTGAAGGGTACATAGGATAGTTAGTGTTTTTACAAATTCTTGGGCATCTGTCATTATTTCAAAATGAAAGATTTTGAAAAAAGTATTTAAAATGACATTTCTTACCGATGTTGTTCTCTTGAGTATTTTTGCTCTGCTCCCATATAAGCAGCACACCAACACAGACACCCCCAAGGTCAGTCAGCTGATGGTCATATTCAGGGAAGTTTTAAAACTACGTAATAGCACACAGTAGCACAGTGCTACTCAGGAACAAATGATATATTTTATCTAAATTTTAAACACTTTAAGACTCCTCCAGAAAGTTGTCAAGCTCAGAAAATCACTAAAAAGAAAACAGAAAAGAGGACAAGAATAGAAAAGTTAGAAAACATTATGCTGGATTTCTTTCAGAGCATTGCTCCTACTTCAGCCAGTAGAAATGAATTAGTAAGAAAATTGGCCTGTGACTACAATTTTTATTTCTGGAAAATCAGTGTCTTCCACATCCTATTAAATTCAAAGTAAGCAATTTTTTAAAAAATATTATTCTAAAGGGAAATCAAATTACCGGCATGCCTGGGGTGATTTCATGACCCTAAACACAGCTCTGTAGGTATTTAGAGGCTTTTAAAAACAACATGTCTTTAATAAAACAAGTTGGATGTGGGTGCAGAGGCATGTGAGGGTCAGATTGTTGAGAGATCCTGATTCTTCTTGGCTCTGTCATCCCAGGGCTCTCTCTCACCTCCCCCTTTGCTTGCTTGCTTTCTCCTCTTTCCACCCCTCTATTTTCCTATTCATCGTGTCATGAAGGGATGCTTGCAAAGGGTCAATTCCACCCAGCATGGTTCTAGTGGAGATACGAATCACCATCAGCAGCAACTACAAGAAGTAGAGAAAAATTATAGGATGCTTTTCTCAAAGGGAGTTACAGAAATAGAATATGTCACAACCATCCCGAAGATTGAGACTTGATCAACACTTGAAGGGAATGAAGCCACAACTCCTGGGGCTGTGTCTTTGGTCAAAGGTAGCCATTATCCTGGGACGATTAACTCCAGTGTCTTCACTGAAAACAGGTTCTTCTCCATTTGTCAGATAGAAAAATGAAATTCTTCCATTTCCAAAGAAGGCAGTTACTCAGAATACTTTCACCCAACAAAATGATTTTTTCTCACCTCCTGGGTCTGAAGGTTGCACTGGCTGCCTCCTGGGGTAGACAGTTCAGTGGGGAGAAATCTCTCATCTATACTCGTGTTGCTTTTGCACTTGGCGCTCTGTCTCTTGGGGGCCTTTAATGGAAACAGGTTCATTGTGATTTCAATGTAGATGGATTTATTTTTTTTCCCTTTGCTGAATAAATTTATCATGAATGGTCTCTGCAAAAATATAATGCTCGTTCTGCCTGCACTTTTTACAAAGCCATATACCTTCTCGTCTATGAGAAGTTGAAAACAATAGTTAAATGTAGTTATTCCATGAAGGCACAATTGTAATAATAACCAGAGCTTTGGCAAACATGCATCAAAGTATATCAACTTGATTCCTGCCTTTACTCCCTTTATCTCTGTCTTTAGCCTGATGACATATGTCATCTCACCCACGTCCTTGTCAGTTTACTAACATAGCCCTACTGCCTACAACACCAACATTCTTTTGTTTTGGCATAGTATGCTTTCTGTAGCCAGTGGGCTTCCTGATTTAGCCTGAATTCTAGTCCTGACCTTGCTATTAACCAGCTGTGTGGCCTTGGATAAATCACTTAACATCTCTGGGCCTTTATTCAACAAACACTTATTGAGTATCTACCTATCTACCCTGTATGAAGCATCATGACAACAAGCTATGAGGAGGCCCCTATCCTAAAGAAGCTTCAAATTTAGTAGGAGAAAAATAATGAAAGGGAGGGGAAAATGGAGAGAGAGAAGAAAGAAAGACAAAAAACAAACAAACAAACAAAAAACTGGTGTCAGTGAAGCTTTGAAAGGGAGACTGGATTTAGCTTATCTTTTTGTACCAATACCATCAAAAGGAAGGCACAAAGTAAACTGCTGTCCCCTGTCCCAGGCCAGGTCCTGGTTCCCATTTCTAGGGACCCGCCTCCTAATCTACTAGAGAAGATTGAAGCATCAAAGTCTGCTGTCACAGGAAAATGAGGCAGAAGGAATGGCTGGCAATACAAGGAAAACTTCAGGAGGTAAGTGAAGAAAAGTCACACATATCAAATCCATGATGTATTATTTTTCAATTTTTATGAATATTAGTATTATTTATGAGTATTATTTTTTTAAATCCTGATTTATTTTTACTGCAAGCAATCCATGTTCATTATAAAAGAGAAAACAAGAAAAGAAGAAGAAATCAGAAAACGCTCATGATCCCATACACCTAGGCAACCGCTCTCAGTACCTTCTTTGGTGTAGATCATTCCTCTCATTTTAAACACACATGTAATTATTTAAATTCACAAGAGCGGGATTATACTATCCTTGTTGTTCTAATGCCTTCCTATATAGAAAGACAAAACCTATATTTTAGACACATTAATAAAAATAGTTCTTATGTGGTGACTTTTCTAAGTTAGTATATTTTAATTACTCTCAATGAGTAATCTTGTAAAGCAAACAAGATTCTATTTCAGTGGATGACACGTTTTGCTCCCATTTTCAAGGAAATGTATTTAGAAACCAAGAGGATATTTAATATGGAAAGGCTATAGTGTATGCATTTGTTTTTAGTGTCAAAGTTCCAAGAATCATGGACCTTATTGCATTTATTTTCGTTCAGCTTTGAGGGTTAGGAGGAAAAAAGATTTATGAACGAAGATGTTTAATGATTACGAAAACTGTGTCTGTTCTTTGGGTTTTTGACACTAATGTATCTTTTTCACATGCCATAAAGGAGTTCCATCACATTGATAAATTGTTCCCAACTTTTTGAATTAAGGATATAAAGAAATTTGTTCACATCAGAACATGAGCTTTCACTGAGTAAAAATACATAGTTCAGATTTTCAATTAATGTAAACTTCTTCGTTCTATGAATGGCAAGAATCACATCTAGTATAAAACTTCTCTCCAAACTGACATGAAAATTCACTGACTCACCTGCCCATCACTTGTGATGATGAAGAAATTGTCCGTCTTTCAGAGAGATCTGACCATGGAGGATGGCAGCTTTCTGTTCTCTTGTATTCATATTCTAGGGGAAAAGAGATAAACCTTAGAGACTTTCTAGAAAGGTTCGAGTTCAGCTCCACTGTTATACCCGTGGCTTCCCTTTTGAGAAGGGAGATTTAAAGCAGCCACAATTTGATGTCCTCTTAGGGGTGCCATGATTGTCTATTGCTTTTGTGCCTTTGGGTGAAGGAATTCATCTTCACCTTCCCTGACACTGCCGTCTCATTAGGTGGAAGACAAAAGTGACACTGTCTTTGTAGGCAGATCTCACCCAGCCTCAAATCCAGTGGTAGACTCTAACCTACAGGAGGGATGTTGGTGGTAAGAAAGGATGCAATTAAAAAAAATGGGGGGGAGATGATGCAATTCAGAATGTTGTTCATACACATTGTAGTTGAAGAAAGCTCCAAATTGGCCTTGTCTGTTTTGGGTCGACTGCATTTTCTGTGTGTTTAATTTCAAAGATGTGGAACCCTCTGGGTTGGGTTCTCCTCCCTCTGGCCTTTAAGCTAAATTCAATTCTTGCTTCCATCTTCCTTTAACAACTGCTCTTTCCCTTGAGTATTCAGCATTATATTCTTCTTCACCGCATCTTTTGCCGCCATCTAAAGGAAAACAGGAACATGAGAGGCTGTGTTCTGAAAGGACTCAGGCCAGGAACACAAAACATCTCTTAGACTTGACGTTGAAAAGCCATTGTCCCTGGGGACTCTCCCATGCCCCTTCCAATAGAACAAGTTCGGATGCCTCTGGTCAGGGTTCCATCTGTGACACACTGATTCTGATCTGGAAGTCAAAATAGCTCAGGAGGTTATAAAGAGAGCCCACATTGAGAAAAAACGGCCCTTATTTTTGATAGACATATGTAGAAAGCATGGATTTATGCCTTATTCCAGGAAGCTGGCACTTGCCTGGCTAAGGATTTCTTGCCTGCCTCATCAAGTCTGGCCCAAAGGTTACTCACCAACTTGTCTTTCTCTATCCCTCAACATTCTAGGAATATATACCATGTCATGTCCATCAGTAAATATTTGTATTGTAGGTCAAATGCTAAAGAGAATCCGTGTGCTACTCCCCAGAGTGTATTTGTTTAGTAGTTGTAGTATTTGTTCAGTAGAAGAAATTTCAAGGCTTAATTAGAGCAGATAAAGAAGTGTGAACAGTGGTTAATGTGACCATCCAACAGTCAAGATTTCATTAAATTTGCTTCATACAAATGCAGCTTTGTTGCCTGCGATAGCATACAGTAGTCTGTAATTAGGACTACGGCCTAGCATTAGTCAGTGTGGGATTGCATAGGTAGTTAAGCGACAGATACTACCTTGACTCCTTTCTTTTTTTGCCAGGGCTTATGATATTCATTCATTCATTCATTCATTCATTCTACAAATATGTATTGAGCACCTGCTATGTGCTAGGCACTGGTTAGCACTAAGAATTAGCACTGAAAAGACAGACAAATCCCTGCTATCCTGGAGGGGGGTATATGCTATTGACCATGAAAGCTAGTTATTACATGTAAGAAAAAAGGGGAAGAGGTAAATTTTAGAAAGGAAATCCCTGTCTTTCAGTTTAAAAACTTGCCTTCTGAGACCATGCCCAGGCTTTGGGAGTCTACTGGCCATTCATTCTATGCAAATGACTCAAACCTCACTCATCTTTTTGAAATACTCTTTTCTATTCTGGTCAATTGAAGGCCAGGATTTAAGAGCTTTTGGTTTCTTATTTTTCTGGCTGTCTCATCCTGTCTTTTAAACCATGACAGAAAAGGATTAATAGCCAGGAGAACAGAGGGCCTGACAACTCAATTCTGTCACCCAAGAGTACTTATTAAGCTGCCACCTGTACATAGCCCTGTGCTAGATGCTCTTGCTAATAACATGTGTGTGTCTCTTCTCCCTGCAGGACCTTGGCACGCACCAAACTTAACAGGAAACTGCAGCTCGAAGGCCCATGGTGAGTGTGGGGTCAGGGCCTTGGACGAAGCTTCACTGTGTGAAAAAGAGGCAGATATGGGTCTAAGGTTAATTACATCCCAGGGAGCTTGCACTCAGGGACATTATGGGGAGGGACTGCCAGGTGACCACATGAAGGTTAATGGCACTATTATATATTGAAAAGTCTATATTGTATCAATAAAGAGAAAGATTTTTTTTTAACAATGACATAATCGACCATAACCATTCCTTGGGTGCACTGAGATACAGCTGTGGAAAGGGGTAGTTATTAGAAGCCATATACACGGGAGCGCCTAGGTGGCTCAGTCGTTAAGCGTCTGCCTTCAGCTCAGGTCATGATCCCAGAGTCCTGGGATGGAGCTCCCCATCAGGGTCCCTGCTTCTCCCTCTCCTGCTCTCCCTGCTTGTGTTCCCTCTCTCACTGTGTCTTTCTCTGTCAAATAAATAAATAAAATCTAAAAAAAAAAAAAGCCCTATACACGCATACACCCATGCGTCTGTGCACACCCCAAGCACTTTGCCAAGGAGACTCATTCCACTGTCTTGGGTTTTCAAATGACTGTGGCATCAGCTAAAATGGGGAGAACTTAACTTTTTTTTTTTAAAGATTTTATTTATTTGACAGACACAGCAAGAGAGGGAACACAAGCAGGGGGAGTGGGAGAGGGAGAAGCAGACTCCCTGCTGAGCAGGGACCCTGATGGGGAGCTCCATCCAAGGACTCTGGGATCATGACCTGAGCCGAAGGCAGATGCTTAACAACTGAGCCATCCAGGCACCCCGGGAGAACTTAACTTTTGATTGTTGTGTGAAACCCATTTGAAGATACCAAAATGCGGCAGCCTAGCATGGAGAGGGTTTAGGATTCTCTTTTAAAGCAAGGTCATAATTTCCGCATCAGAACTGGGGAAGTCTTGGCAAGAAGTCAACAGGGCAGGTTTGAAAACTGTGTCCGCCTCAGTATGTCCCAGGAGTGAAATGCGTGCTCTGTGAGTACTTGCCAAACGAAGACTCTTCAAATGTAAGAAAAATGGGCAAGGCTGCCTTCCATTACCCAAAGGCAGGAGGAGTGTGGCCGTGGGGAAACGGCCTATTGTTTTCAGTCTCAGCTTTCTTTTCTCTAAAATGGGGCTGTTGCCTTAATTTTGAGGATTACATGAGACAATAACCGTGAAAATACTTTTCAATTATTAACAGGAGCATGGATGTAAACAATTTTTATTAATAGGTTAGCTCTCTGTTTAAATGTTTCAACTTACTAAGGGTAAGAGTGGAAGGTTTTAAAAGGAGATGTTCTCAGTCTGGATACATAATATTTAAAATGCAGGTGACTCAGCTCCCGCAGGTTGTTTAAAATGGAGTTTAAGGAGGACAAAAGCAGAAGAGTGTTGAAGGTCACCCTTCATGCTGGTTTGCCTAGGACGGAGGGCTGTCCCCAGATGCAGGACTTTCTGTGCTAAAACCTGGATGAGTTGTTCACGCTCGTCCTGTTCCACCCTCTTCATTCCATGACCTCTAATTTTAGTCCTCTCATTTCTAACAGAGTTCTAATACACCTATGAAAATCAGGGCGAGATCCTTTTAAGTGACTGGCAGTGAGCTACCCCTGTGGTTCTGGGTGAGATTTCAGGGGTGTCAAGAGAGCGGGAGGAAGAGTATTCTATCGCATTCTGTTTATTCTCCCAGCCTCCTGTTATCCATCTCTGCAAAGAGCTGTGAGTTAAACAATGCACACCCAACACTGCCCACCTGAAATCAGTCACCGTGTGACTCCCAGGCTTCTCCAACCACAAATATGCAAGAATAATGTTTCCAGAGTGTCAGTGGATAACATAAGTTCTACTGAGCTCAAACTTGGAAGGCAAGTAATCAAGGTGTTTACCTGATGAATGAAGAGGGGGGAGAAGGCAGTATCATTTCAAATATATCTAGCATTTTCCCATTAAGCCACGAAACTTGCAGGTATTAATCATCAAAATAAATGTGCCCTGCCCTTAGGTGCGTGCAGCCTTGCATGAGAGAAAGCACCAGTACAGAGCTTCGTTTCATCAAATTACTGAAGATGAAATAAATTTTGAAACAATATCCCAGGTGAATTAGACATTTAGCTACTTAACAAGAGGCTTTGCTAGGACCCTCGTTTATTATTTTGAGACGTTAAGTCAGTTCCTGCCAATAATTCAGTACCGTCCTGTTCATATCTCCATTACTCCACGGGCAGGAGATTCCAGGGCTAACGGCCAGACCCTATTGTATCTTGAGTTTGGCATTGGAAATGGTTCTGAGAGCTCCCACTGAGCCAAGAGTCAAGTTAGAGATCTCCTGTGCAGAAAAGGGGTGGGCATTCCATTATTCTGCCATATAGCAGAGTAAACTAAGTAGGATTTCATTTAAGCTGTGTTTCTCTTTTAGATTAGGTTAAATGGCCAAGATGCTAAAAGCTTCCTATCGTCCAGAAATCGAGTGCCTCTATCTGCTGATTCTGACCATTCTGGCTGTTAGTCATATTCTGAAAAGCTTTTGATAAGTGTCTTAAGTGTAGGGAGACATCTCATGTGTCTTGCTAAGAACGGGCACATTTTCATATCGAAAAGGTACTGCTGCTCCTTCTGTAAGTGTCTTTCTTCCTTCCGGGGTATTTTCAAGGCAAGGCTGAGAGTTTTACACCAAACTGTAATTTTGAGTTTCAAATGTTAGTCCTCAGTTTGGGGAGGAAAAATGCTTAGAGGACAGGTCAGAATATCAATATTTCAAAGTGTACCCCCTAGAAAGATATCTGTTCAGAAGGAAGTTCTTGAAACACAGAAAGCTCATTACCAGTTGAAAGAAAGAAAGAAAGAAAGAAAGAAAGAAAGAAAGAAAGAAAGAAAGAAAGAAAGAAAGAAAGAAAGAAAGAAAGAAGAAAAAAGAAAGAAAGAAAAAGAAAGAAAAGAAAAGAGAAAGAAAGAAAGAAAGAAAGAAAGAAAGAAAGAAAGAAAGAAAGAAAGAAAGAAAGAAAGAAAGAAAGAAAGAAAAGAAAAGGCACAACATGGAAAAGGATAAAGCAGTATTAGTCCGCCTACCACCAAACTTCCCTCCACCCATCTCTGGTCTGAACTTGCCCACTGTGGACCACCTTCTCTCCCATCAAGACCAGAGGGAGGGTTCTTCCAGCAGCAGAAAATCCTCTTCCACCACCAACCACTCTGGTTGATGCTTAAAATTCTACTATTAGGACTTAATCCCTTTAGTTTCAGCTTTGATCCCAGTTAAAATGCAAATACCTCTGGGTGGGGTAACACTTTTAAACTGTTATCAGCCCTTTCCAGTCCACTGAGAAGGAAGGATCCGGGCAAATTTCGCTAGGGTTGTGAGGAGAGGTCTGGAAGCCAGAGAACTCTGGAGCAAATGAAGTGTGAACACAGAAGGAGGGTTCCCAGGGGCAGAAAACAACCTGCCTCTCCCAGCTGCCGAATCAGGACAGGATCTGAAAACAGGACAGCATACATTTACGTAGAAATCCCTCCACCAAAGAAGGTGAGAAAAGCATGGGACAATGGGACAAGCTACCATTCTACTAAAAAATCATTCAAATGTCGGGGTCCATTCTATGACAAAACGTAATGGCTAATCCTCAGGGTTCAGCCTTTCTGTTCTAACTTTAACTAAGAGAAGAAGTTTAGCCTTGTTAAAGCTATTATCTGTTCCTAAACTGCATAGTATATAAAATGTAAATGTGATCACACCACTCTTAAATTATTATAACAATACGCCATTCTGTTTTCTTCCCCTTGACATTTATAAAATTCATTTGGAAGAGTGGGATCTACCTCACAGAGATTAGTGATAAATCATGTATTTTTAATGAATATCAATAGGAGAAACCCCATGACATAGCCCACCATCTAATTTGATTAAACTGTGCTTAAGGCAACACTACCTCTCTGGCTAGGGAATAGCTCCATAATGACTTTGTGAGCATTATTGCAGGCTGTTTTAATGATTTAATGAACTGCCTCTATATTTAGTTCAATAGCCTTAAAATGATTAGTGTTTAAGAAAAATTAGCTCACTTTGATTTGATTCTATTTGATGGTAAGTTTAAATAACCTAACCCTTCAAAACACAGTGGAAAAAAAATCCTAGAATCACAGCCAGCTAACTGCTAGAAAACATTATGCCCATCATTAATAACCGTTCATTTATGTTTAGCTACAGTATCCAGCCTGACATGCTCATCCAAGGAGCTGGGCTGTAGGAACAGGGCTAATGCCGCATTTCATCTTCCCTTTCTACCATAGGGAAGGGGCGGGGGAGGGGCTGAGATGGGCAAAGCATAAAAGAGTCTTCAATTTCGTATGTTGGGCTATAGGGCATTTTCTCTAGTTCAGATCCAAAGTGGGTATCTGTCTATACTTGGGGGAAGTCCCAGGTTTCTAAAGGAGGAGGAGGGGAAAATTGGTGTGAGGTTTTGAGCCAACCCCTCCTGCTGTGATGTGGGCAGCCAGCATGGTTAGGCTTGAGCAGTGTGGTCAGGAAGCTCCCTGGGACACCCTGATGGGAGTCAGGGAAGCTTTCTGCAAAGAGGACTGAGGCAGATGGCACTTTTTAACAAGGGTAAGTGATCTGAGAGTTGGTATGACACAGCAGGGACCAGAGCCAACTCCTTATTCCGAGGTAAAGAAGGTCAGAGCACACAAATAGAAGTCTGTTCTGTCATATCCCCATGGGTCACCACAGCACATCCACACCCCAAAACACGGAAAGTAATTGCAGTATTGGGGAACCAACTATTGCATTTCTTCTGAAAACATCCAGGCCAATTGTGTTCTGATGGTGCAGAACAGCGTGAAATCATCTTAGAGGACAGTCAGAGATTGGAAAGTCCCCTTAGCTTTGAACTTGAGAATAATGACAGGGAATATTTATTGAGCACTCACCAAGTCCCAGGCACCGTCTCCTCTTTACATCCACTCTAAGAGTGTAAAGAGTATGATTCTCCCCACTTTCAGCAAAGAAGCCAAAGCAGAGCTATCAAGCAGTTTGCCCATGGCCACACAGCTAAGGGGAGGCAAGGAAGGGGTGGTGTGGGGCAAACTTGAACCCAGGTCTGTTTGACTTCAGGTCCAATGGTCTTACCCACACTGCCACATTGCCTTTCACTGCCCCCTCTGTGCCACGTGATGTGCTGAGAGTATTAGGAGTTAGAAACAGGGACAGATTTAAAGAAAATGAATGTCAGAGGAGGGTTGGTGAATGTGAATATCCAGTGATTCACCAAGTGAGGCTGCTCACCCCAGCCTTCATTACTCAGAGCTGTCACTGTGCATTCCTGGGCCTTAGGGGCAAGAATGCAATCCACTAACCGTCACCACTCCTTGTCCTTAGGAAGGGAGGAGAAATATTTCTCAATGAACCATTGTCATCTTGATGACAAAGCCCTGTATTTCTTGGCATGTATTATATATTCCCAAGATGCTTTTCCTCTTTTCCTCTCTGTCTCTGTTAATGTCCCCCCTTCATCCACCCCTTCAACCTGCCCCTTCCCACACTCAAATATGTGCACGCACATGCAAACAACATGCACACACATGCATGTGCACACATGCACAGGCATAGGTTTCAGTCCCATTTGAAGGCCATTTACTGAGTCCCTAGTGTGGACACTATCACACAGAAATGAATGGAACAGGGCCTCTGCCCATGGCTCTGGACTTGGAGGAATACAGTCTCCTGAGAAGAGACTGTTTCAAATAATGATGCACAACATCCCATGGTCATAACCTCTTCCTTGGCATAATCCCAGACAACCCAATGCTTTTTCAGAGTCCTCTTTGCAAAAGTTTCAGTTTCCTTTCTCCCTTCTGGTATGACCCTCCCCAGGTCTCAGAGGCACCCCTTTTCTTTCCCACCCTTACTCTACACCTCAATCTTCCTTCCCCATCACTTCACCAAAAAACCTACTCTATAATTCTTGACTCATTTTCTCAAGGCCAACTGTTCTGACACACTCCTTCTGGACTTACATGTAAATAACTGAGAATAACTTGCATCTTCCGATCCAACAGGGGCCATGATCATCTATCCTATGCTGTTGAAGAGTATCAGGCCATTTGTGTAGAACATTACTTGATGGCAGAGTGGCAAATTCTTATATATAGCAGAAAATGTAAATGAATGAAGTAAGCCATATGGGAATTGGCAAACCGGAGATACACATCCCATCCAAAGTGGGCAACCCCACTCAGCAACAGCTCTTTGTTACCAAGCAGTGATGCTAGGGGGACCAGAGCACCCAAATTTTCAAAACAAACAAACAAACAAAACAAAACCACAAATAATGATTTTTGTACAAAACGTTCTAATTTTTTTTAAGTTAGCTCATTTTCTAAAAAGAATGAATACCCTGCAGTCCAAATACAGCCCACAGCGGCTAGTTTGCAACCTCGGCCCCAAAGTATAACACAGCAGCATTGACAAACTAGCTATGTGAGGACCAACATATGTAGGAATTTTAGCACGGTGGCCACAGCTCAGCGTGGAAAGATGCTCTCTCCCTGGATGTTCACCAACCATGCTCCGGACACTAAAATAAGCATATAGCATCAGATGAGACTAACATGTGCCTCTTGGGGTGAACCAAAGACTCTAGATGTTGCTGCTAATAGCTTTTCCTGTAAGCCACCCAAATCTCTAACTCTTGATGGGAAGAAAAAAAAAAAAACTCCCGGCTGTGCATTTGCAATATCCAATCGGAATTTAAAATTACTTGACCTACATTTAGATCTTCTGACTCTGGTTTTGCGTACTGTGTTCTTGAAACAGCTGCTGTGGAGTTGAGGATTCTAACCTTGCTTGTTATTTGCCTCTGCCCTGCCTCTGAGGGTTTCCTGTAATCATAAATCCAGTTGTTTTAATAGAAAAGAGCAAGTTTCACACAGAAGACATGTCTCGAAATTCGGGAAGCATTATAGGAAAGTAGGAAACCATGATTTTCTTAAGGTGGGGAATCCCATTAATTTCCCACTTGAAATTCCATCCTTTCCTCACAAGTGGAACACTTACCCCGAAAACTGGGATAAAGGGATAGATCAGTGGGTTTGGACTCAAAAGGGAAAATCTCAACAGGTTTCCTGTATGTGCAAAGCCACTTGAAATTGAGTATGTGTCAACACAGATTTAATTAACTCCCAGCCAGGACATATTGGAAATGATCCCAGAAAGTTGGGACAAAAGAGAAGGTGTTAATTTCTCAGCAGGAGAAAAAGTGCCTTTTAACTGCATTGGATTATGGCTCAGGACTGGGTAAATTTTCAGATGATCCATTTCAGGTGGGCTGAAAACAGGTGGCAATAAAAATCAACAAGTTGTTCCTTGCCAATAAGTCTAGAAGACAGGACAGAGTCCAGTGACCAACACCACAAACGTTATTCAGTTATCCCATGTACGAGTAGTCCCAGAATCCCTGATTCCAGGAGGGATGGCAATGAGGTATCCTTAAGAACTTAAAATCAGGTTTCTCTAAAAGAGTTAAAACAGTTAAAACAATTTTTTTAAGTTGCACATATTGGGTATGGTTATCCACCTGTGGGAGAAAGCCAAGGGATTGAGAAGTTTGGGACTCTCAAACCCCAATTGATAATTGATATGGACTGAATGTTTGCTCCTCCCCCGACTCCCTGCCAAATTTCTTATATTGAAGCCCTAACTCCCCAATGTGATGTATTAGGAGGTGGGGTCTTTTCGAGGTAATTAGGTTTAGATGAGGTCCTGAGAGGAGAGCCCTCATGGAGGGATTAGTGTCCTTATAAGAAGAGAAAGAAACCCCAGTGTTCTCTCCCTCTCTACCATGTTGAGGATACAGCAGGGAGACTGTCAGCATCCTGGACGACTCTCATTGGGAACCAAACTGACACCTTGATTTTGAACTCCCAGGGTCAAGAGCTATGGGAAATAAATTTCTGTTAAGCCACCCAGTCTATGATATTTTGTTGTAGCAGCCCGAGTTGACTAAGACACTTGGGGAAGCAGAATTGAATACAATTGTGATTTAATAAGCAGACACAAAAATCAATGACATTGTACCTAGTTAGGAGAAAGCCTGGAACATAGGAAGAGAAGTCTTTGGAGTGGGAAATTGACTCTGTTTATTCATTGGGTGTTCAGGTGGGAGAGGCACTAAGTCTAGGGAATGTGAACTTCCTATTACCTGGAGAAGTGGACTCTGGGGCAGAAGTGGCTCATGAAGCCACACAGTGGGCAAGACTGAATATTCCCCACGAACAGTCCACTTCTCCACACCATCATTCCAGGCTCACCAAACAGACTTTTTAAGACAAATCTGGCCTCCCAAGCACAGATGTCAGGAAGGGGCTGGGCAGGAAGCTCGAGCATTTCAGTGATCTAAAAGCAGTTCTTTATTTTAAACTATTAAGAAGACATCTGGCTGCTATACATCAGTCTCCTATGAGCTTCTCTGATGTGAATCTGCCTCCCCAAGTCCAATCAGCTCCTGATAATAATACAGTGAAGAGCCAGACCCAAGAAAACAGTACATTTACCAACAAATTATCTTTTGGTCGGATAGCAACTCTGACTCCCCTCTATGCTCCCTTTTGTGTCTAAAATGTTTTCCACATGCCCAGCCCTACTCTAGGTGCCCAGAGGTTGTAAAGCATTGTCCTTGACGTCTCATACCTGCCAATCTACTTGGAAAAATTAAATTGGACACACAAAACAATTAGATAACAATATACAATAGCAGGTGATTGAGTGTCTGTATGGCTCATCAGATACCATTAAAGCTAAAAGAAGAGCACAACCCTTGGGGATTAGTATTATGATACTAGTAATCAAATAATATTATCACACTTCATCATCAATCAAGCAATTACACATATTTTATCTAATTTAATCCTCTGGCTGACTGGTTGAAGCAAGTGCTACCGTTCTCTCAGAAAAGATGAAAAACCTGAAGCTCAGCGAGCCCATTACTTTGTTGAAGTGTTAGGTCTAGTTAGAAGTCGAGCCAGGCCTCAAGTCCAGGGCTTCTGATTCCAAGGTCAGTGCTCCTTCTGCAATACCCAGCTGAGAACAGAAAAGGAAAAGGTGAATCCTGAGGCCATTTAGTGAGGGGAGAAAAAGACACAAGCTGGTTCTGACATTCAGGGAAGGCTTCCAGAAAGAGACAAGATTTGGGGGGAGAACCTACAGGATGGATGGGAGTCAGAGAAAGGGAAGAGGAGGTCTTAGGCACAAGGCCAGACCTTCCTCCCTAAAATGACCTGAAGTGCCCCCAAATCCTGCCCTTGTAAGTCAAGACAAAAACAACAGTTGGTGCCATCACTAGATCCAGGTTTTGTGGAGTCTGAAATTTGTAATATTGAAGAAAAACAATACAAATTACAAACATAAAAATACCCCAGACCCTCTGGGATAGGCCCCTAAAAATCTTTAGCATCACATAAACCCACCTCTGGTCAGTCACTGACATTCATAAGGACCCAGACTCTTTTCAGAAACCATCTGCTGATCCGTCTCTAAAGCTGTGAAAGTCTCCTGTCCTCCCCAGAATCTGACTTACAAAAAAGATCTGTATTACTTAGGCTTTGGTTCAGCTGCCAGTAGTGATGACAACAACAACAACACCAAACCAGTGGCATAAATGAAAGAAAAGTTTATTTCTCCCCATATAAATGTAGATGGTTTGGTTTACATGGCAACTTAATGATCATCCAGGACCCAAGCTCCTTCTATCTTGTTGCTCCACCATACTTTAACACATGGCTTCTGCCTCATGGCCCAAGATGGCTGCTTGGGTCCAGCAATCATCTATAGCCAACATAAAGGATCAACCGCTGGAGGACATGCATATTTTTCTCTTGAAGGATAGTACCTAGGAGTTGCACATATCTTTTATGCTTGCCTCCCATTGGTTAGAATTTCGTCACATGGCCATAGCAAGAACTATGGTCTTTATTCAGGATAACCATGCAAACAACTAAATGTAAAAGGTTCTATTACTAAGGAAAGAGGGGATATGTATATTAAGAATCAATTAGACACAGAACTCAAGTTTCTTTGAGGAAAACTGTAGAGCTCCCAGTGAGGTCCTAAAAATGGACATGATAGCTATGACTCTACCACTTGGAAGCAGGATCACAGCCAGGCAAGAAACGATCCATTTCATGCAACCTGCCTCAAGGCTTAATGAAAATCACTGGGGAGGAATGCTGAACATTTGCAGCTTTCACCACCATTAGTATTCTCAGGCCCTTGAAGGACCTAGCTCAGGTTTCTCCAGCAAACCTGGGTTCAATGCCCAGCTCCATCAGTTACCAGATGTATGACGCTAGGGTTACTTACTTATGGTTGCAAACGATGGAAACTCAACTCAAATTAGCTTAAATTACAAATGGAATTTACTGATTTGCCCCAACCCAGAAGTTTAAGATGTTGACTAGCTTCAAGAATGACTGTATACAACCACATGGTTACGTCTCAGTCTTTGACTCTGCTTCCCTCCAGAGTTGGCATCTGTCCCAGGTGGATTCTCTCATCAGGAGCAGCAAGTTCACCAGCAGGGCTTATAGTCTGCCTATTTAGCAACTCCCCCAGAGAAGGAGAGCCCTTTTTCTGATTCTCCTAACCGGAGACCCAGAGTTAACTCTGATTGGTCCAACATAGGTGATCTGCACATGTCCGAGCCCATCACAGTGTCTCTAACTGGTCAGGGAGCTGGGTGAGGTTGGCATCACCTAAATCACAAAGGCTGAGAGTGAGGGAGGAGTGGTTTCCCAAAGGAAACTGGGAATGCTATTAGCAGAAAAAGGGGAAATTATGCTCGTCAGGCAGAAGCAACAGAAGCTTGTTTTTTTTTTTCATTTCTTAGTATAATACTAACTGCATCCGACAATTATAGAATTAAATGAGATAACGTGTATAAATGCATTTAGTATAATGCCAGGCATAGCAGGAGCTTCATAGATATATTTGATCTATTATAAGGAATTAGAGTCAGGAGTCAGGACAGAAACTTCAGAGCAGAAAGCCAGTAAAGTGGGGGATGGCTGGGGACAGATGGAACTGTGTGGCAGGCCAGAGGAGAGAAGTCCCAGGATAAGAGTGTGGGTGTTCCCAGGAGTGCACCAGCAGCCAGAAGCAGGCCAAGCAGCTTCAGCAGATCAGGGATCAGACCTGGAGTTAAGACAACTGTGGTAGAAAGGGCAAGGACCAGATATCAGGCAGGGCCCTGGAAGGAATCAGAAGCCACTTAGAAGGGTTTGACTGAAGCATTGAATGAAGGACCTCTTTAGGGAGGTGTAATCAGAGGTAAGGGAACCCTAATGAGTGTGAACGCCCCAGCTTGCAGCCAGAGAGGGCAGCGGTTTCCATCCCTCCCCTCAAGGGGCCAGGGGAGGAATTGCTGAAAGCCAATGAGAACTGGAGGCCCCACATAAGGAGGGGTCCCCTGGCTGGGGCTAACTTCGCAGAGGGATACAACCCTTACCCAAACCAGAGCTCTGTCCTCCAGCTTTCTGACTGCCTACCCGTGACTCCTCTTGGCCAAACTAGAGCACAAAGGAACCAGGTGATCAGTCAGCCAAGGTTGTCTTCCGAGGACACAGATGAAGGCAGAGATCTGGAGGAAAGAATTAAATATCTAGTACAGGGTGGGGGGTGAAATAGATGAAGGGGATTCAGAGTACACTTATTCTGATGAGCACTGAGTAATACATGGAACTGTTGAATCACTATATTGTATACCTGAAATGAATGTAACACTATATGTTAACTACACTGGAATTATTTTTTAAGTTTATTTTCATATGTAATATATAAAAATTTCTAATATCAGATCAAGAAAATGTGTGTGTGTTTATAGGCCATAATGGATAAATACATTTCAATCTACACTGAAATATATTTTGTCACCACACTAGACAGTGTCTAGTATGTCATATTTAATATATTTGTTTACAAAGTATGTTTTTTTCCCTTATCAACTTAAATAAAACTAATGCTAATTTGGTTTAAAAAAAAAAAGAGGGGCATCTGGGTGGCTCAGTCGGTTAAGCATCTGCCTTCGGCTCATCTCATGATCCCAGGGTCCTGGGATCGAGCCCCGTGTCAGGCTCTTTGCTTACTGGGGAGCCTGCTTCTCCTTTTCCCTCTGCCTGCTGCTCTGCCTACTTGTTCTCCCTCATTATCTCTCTCTTTCTGTCAAATAAATAAATAAATAATCTTAAAAAAAAAAATCTAGCCCAGCCACATCAATGGCTTCTAGAAGGGACCCTAATCCATGAAATCTTCTGCCCCTGACACAAAGCTGCAGGGAAAGGAGTGACATTGAGTTTTCCTCTTATTTCATGATCTCCCAGCACTGGAAGAATGACATGAGCTCCAGAAGGTCAAGAAGGCATGGAGCCCCAGGAACTCTGGGCAACCCGAATTTCTCATGGACAGAAAACTGTCCCTGCCTATCCCAGCATGGCAAGCTGACCTTACCAAGACCTTCACCTCACAGGCGTCCTCCCCAAGGCCTGAGCCAATGAGATGGTGGTAGGCAGCAGAGGTGGGGGCAGTCTCAATCTACAGGGAGCTGGGGTAGTCTATGCCTTACTCCTGGAGAGAGCTTCTAAAGGTCTGCATGTCCATGGAGCCGTGACCTCTCACAACTATCTCCAATCTCCTATGCCTAGTCCATACAACTGGGCTTCTGCTTCCACTCTTCGTGTCTCCTACCTCCCGGCATACTGTGGACACTGACCTAAACTCCAGCCTGTTTGGCCTGGCACTCTGAAGGCTGACACTCTGAAGGCTGTCCTGGTCCATTGTACAATGGTGCTTACTAAATGTTTTTTGAGAGGGTCTCTAGTATAGCGATTCAGAGTACAAACCCTGAAACCAGTGGCTCCACCACTTACTGTGTGCCTTTGTGTAAGTTACTTGACATCTCTTTTCCCTGTTTCTTTATCCATAAGATAGGGACAATAATAGTACTTACTTCATAAAATTGTTGTGATAATTAAATTAATTAATAGCTTCACAGTGCTTAGAACATGTTTGACACATAGTCAGGAACTAATGACTTTTACCTGAATGAATGAAAGTTGAGCTGGTTGTGGCAGAAACAAGGGCTGAATTCAGAAAGCTGGTCTTGAATTATTAAGCTTCTCCTCCATGGGTGGGAAAAAAATGACCAATATATCTTCTCAATTATATTCTACTTGGGTTTGGGGGTATCTCCCTGGGAGGTTCCTCCCTTGATGATGCAAAGCCATGCTCCATGTGCTTTTGTGATTATGCTCATTAACAGGATGAGAAGTGAAGTTATTTTTGGTGTGTCTGGAGACAAATCAGAAAGTCCATAAGAACTAAATTAATCTTTCAAAAGTGTCTATTGGTGATCAGTGTGTGTTTACACAGACCCTTTGAACATGATGAAGGCGCAGTATGTGCTGCACACTCTGCAGAAACCAGCTTTCTGGAGGCTGAGGAATGTGTAGAGAACTTGTTGAAATAGCTCTTTTAAGCCAGTGTAATAAGCGATGCCCTCCCTGTCCCTCTTTCCAGGCTCTACCTTCACTGACAGTCCCACATAGATGGCTCAGCCCTAGATGGCAGTCAGGGAAGCCAATGATGGGAGAAATTGGGCCTCCCTTACCATGACTTAATATATAAAGCAAAGAATGAAACCAATCCCCTTTCCTTCAGGTCATGGTGAAATTTGGTAATTAAATTAATTCATATAAAGAATTCAACCTCTAAAGCCCCACCATCTCTTTTTTACTTTAAAAGATAAAGCAACAAATACTCATTTAAAGTTGTGAGTATGCTTTCCCAGTTCCTCTTTTGTTGCTTCCTGTTCCCATGTTCAGGCCTCCTCACCATCAGCAAGTAGGGTGGGGTTTCTCCACATCACGTTCTGAGGGTCTCTCCCACCACTTCCCTGTCTGGAGATCTCTGACACCAGAGCTGAAGCCTAGAGCCCTTCCTCATATTTGTCTGTCCAACGAGGGGATAAAAGCTGAGTCCTAGAAGTGTTGGATCTGGAAGGAATCTTACATATCGGCTAGAACCATCACTTCAGCTCACTTGATAAGGAAGCTGTGGTCCAGGGAGGAGACAGGACTTATACAATGGCTATTTAGATCCAAGAATACAATTTAGATCTCAAAACTTTCATTATGTTTGCATTCATTCATTCCCTAACTAGGATATTTGATGAATATTTTTGTGTATCTATGACCTGCTGAGCAGTAGGTAACTAAGATAGAGCCCTGCCCTCAGAGCTTTTATTCTTTCAGGGCACATAGGGCATAAGTGGACCATTTCCACAAAGATTTACAGCCCAGAGCTCTTCTTCTAAATCTCACAGCTGGTATTTGGACAACAAATTTGACTCTCCTCATCTATAGAAGATGGTACATCTACAGTTGAGATACACATCACTTACAGTCATTCTGACAAGAATGACAATAGCACCACCACTCACTTTAATCCATCTGATCTGTGATGACAAAAACAAAAACGAAAATTCATACACCTAAACACCATCTGTCCCCAGAAAGGTTGTGTGAATAAAGAAAGAGCATGACCTTAGGAACCAAAAAGACCAGGATTTGAAACTATGATCTGTTGTTAATACCTCATGGCTGTGGGGCACCTGGGTGGCTCAGTTGGTTAAGTGTCCGCCTTCAGCTCAGATCATGTTCCCAGGGTCCTGGGATCAAGTCCCGCATCGGGCTCCCTGCTTAATGGGTAGCCTGCTTCTCCCTCTCCACCACTTGTGCTCTCTCTTGCATGCTCTCTCTCTCAAATAAATAGGATATATTTTTTAAATACCTCATGGCTGTGTAATGCTGTGCAAGTGACTTTGCCTCTCTAGCCTCAGAAATCCATAAAAAATTTCCTCATCTGCTGTTTCATAGGGTTATACAGGATTAAATGAGATAATGGATGCAATGCACTCAATATGGTGTCTGACACACCACAGAGCTCAAAATACATCAGTAGCTTTTCTTTCTCTGCCAGTCCCTTTTCCATAGTTAGCAATGGCAGGTCCATGACCGGTACCTTTGAAGAAATCATGGCATTTAGGAGACTTGGTAAAATGAGGCACCTAAGGGGAGGATCTGATCACAAAGAAAAACTCAGACCACTTTTCCTTTTGTTTCCTGGAGTTTTGTTTTTTTTTTTTGGTTTTTGTTTTTCTTGAAAGCTACTTTCTTTGCACATTTATCAATAAGTGTTAGAGTCTGCCCTCTAGTGGTTGTGGCACACAGTGCCAGTTTTGCTAACGACAATTCAGCCCCCCAAACGTCCCCCATCTGATTAACCTTCAGTGGTGCCTCTTGGCCTAGTCACAACAGATTTTTATCTCAACAGAAAAATTAAACAGGAACAGCTGTGACTAAAGTTAATAAGATTGATTCTTTAACAAAGAGGTTAATCCTGGCTGCACATTCAAATCACAGACACACACACACACACACACACACACACACACACACACACACAAATACAAAATCAAACCAGTTGAATTTGAACCTTTGGGGAGAGGTTTTTAAAACTCTCCAGGTGATTCTGATGAGTAGCCAGGATTCAGAATCAGAACTTTCAAAACTCTATTAGAACTTGACAAATGACAGCAAAGACTATCCCCGTGATGCTAGCCCTCCCAGAAGCTCTCCACACTGTCCTTGCTGAAACTGGTTTTGGTCTCCTCTTGGGGAGTTACTTTCAGGCCACATGGCATATATTTTGGAATGATCTCAGTACTGGCAAATTTTTGTCTTTTGACAGTGGATTTGAGTTTGAATAAAAATCCTAAAGTGATTCTAAAATCAAGCCAGCTGAATATGCAGGGCCATTTTGCAAGATAAGCTGGGTAAGACCATTTTTGGTCAAAAACAACATATGGCCGAGGGGATGGATTTATCTCATGCGCCTCAAAACCGACACAGTGGCAATTCTAAAAGAGGGCCCCAACATTTTTATTAGTAACAGCTGTATTGGAGCCTGTGCACTGCTCCCTAAAGTACCGTCTTTAAAAGGCAATGTTCATCTGGACATGTGAGATCTGGTGGAACTATTAAAAATCTGCCTCATTCCTTAAGGGTCAAACCTACATTCAGAACTGAAATGGGGGAAAACTGGTGGAAGGGTCAGAACAGGACAGCCCCTGGGTTTTGTGGAACTCTGGTCACCATCCAACACTGTCAGAATCCAAGCTGCCGCATGGGAAAGGGACCCCGCTGCCGGCTGGCAGGCAGTGGCCTGCACGGGGAGTTACCGAGGGTCTCTGTTCAGGAGCACCAGGACTTGGCTTCTCGGGAAACTCCATGGCTAAGTGAGATGACTAAATACTGCATTGTGATTTTTGTTGGCCCTCGAAGCCCTCATAATGAAATTCTCTAACGCCGTATCAGTTAAATCCTAACTGATGAGAACACAAGACATCAGTAAGCCCTTATCATCCATCGTAAATCAATTGGACTTTATTTCCAACTCCAATATTTTGCAGTAATTTTCTTTCCCAGGTGAGATTTTATTCCTGTCTCCCACCTCCTCGATCTAATGTGAACAGTAATCATTGGGCCCTCCTGCCGTAGTCTCCTGTCTCTACGAAGGTGTTTCCCAATGTGTATTCCAAGGAACACTGGTTTTGTAGCATCCAGTCGTTTATTCCTTTATTCCATAATGATTTATTGAGCACTCCTGTGTTCCAGACAGGGGCAGATCTAGGTTTTGTGGGACCTGAAACTGCTAACAATCACGGAGGTCCCTTCTAGTAGAAAGAACACAGAATTGTGAATACAAAAGTAGGTTCTGGGCCTTGGAAGGGGCATCCCAGAGCTTAAACTCTCTTACCTCACTGTGCCTTTGTGAACTGTTTCAGGCTGTGGGGTTATAATCATGAATAAAACAAAGACCTGCCCATGTGGAGCTGATATTCTAAAAAGGTAGAAATAGGAGCTAGAGATCAATTGAATATAGAGGAGGAAAAAAATCGATATAATCCCTGATTATATGTTTGGGAATGAAGGAGCTAAACAAAATTAAATAGATGTCTTCATTCAAGGGCTTCTCAGGGCCATTACAAGGCTGATGTGCCCCGTGCCCTCCAAGAGGGGGACTGTTTGCATCATTCCCCAGCATTATTTATCAGAGAATCCTTCTTTTGTGAGGCATCCCTGGAGACTAAATTCTGTGAAACCCACTTTGGAGAAATCCTGCTCTGTAATGTACTAGAAGCTCAGCACATGACATCATCCATCTATCATCGGCCGTGAAACTGGGTCCCCTTCTTGTTTGGGGAAAGCATTTGGTTCTTGTGCTAATGAAATAATTTAAATCATTTCTCATTATTGTGGTTTTCTAACTCCCCCTCTACTGTTTTAGGCATTTGGAACACTCCTCTGCTTCCAACATTTCAGACTATAAATCTCAAAATACACATTTCAAAACTTTTCCAATCAGGCCTTGGATTTTTACATAGCATGGGTTCTGCTTAAGGTAACGTGAATTCACCTTATGAGGGATTCTCAAATTTAGAAATGCAAAATACCAGGACGCCTCGTGGCTTCAAAATCATCTGTTATCCTGAAGAATCACAGAAGAGTCAACATTTGGGGTCATAAATCTGCCTTCGCACCTCCCTCCAAGCCCTCCACCGGGGCGAGAAGGCTCTTGTGTGAGGCCTTGCTTTCCAGTGGTAAGAATTATATTTGTCTCGGGTGCTGGTTCCAGAGACATCTGTGATGGCAGCCCATCCAGCTCTGTTCTCAGGGAGCTAACTTTAGCAGCAGATTCTGCATCTGCTGGCGGAGTTTGACACGGCATATGTTTTCCAAAGCAGCCCTTCCCAATAGCTGACTCCCTTCTCATGTGAGGACATTTAATATATCCTGAGAACTAATCAGCTCCCCCCTCTTCTCAAACATTTAAGCTATTTTTAATTTCATCCAATTTAACAAGCAGTCATGTCTGGAGCCCATCTTTTGATTTCAAAATAAATAAAAAAGAATTTCTATGACTCACAATAGATTTCACCTCTGGGCAGGCCAGCAAATTTATCCACACCTTTCTCCAAATAAAGTCCTTCTCTCATAGGCTTCCTGACGTCCTTGTTAACCCTTTAACCTCTTGAGGGGATTAAATACAAGTGAACCACCATTGTGGTGGTTTTAAAATATGTCTACAATTTCTTCAGTTCTTCTCTCTTCAAAAGATGGAGCTTAATACTCCTCTCCTTGTGTGTGGTCTGGACTTAGTAACACACTTCTAACAAAGGGAAGTATGTGACTTCCAAGGCTGGGTGATAAAGGGCACTGCAGCCTTCTTCTTGGATCACTCACTCTGAGGAAAACCAGCTGCCATCATGACGGCAGATCTATGGAGAGATTCTCATGTTGAGGAACTCAGACCTCCTACCAATAGCTAGCCAGGATGTTGCCCCCAACCTTGTGAGGGAGCCATCTTAGAAGTGGGTCTTCCTGCAGCCTCAGCCAACCTCTTCACTCGTACCACATGAGAGTCTCTGAAGCAGAATCACCCAACTAAGCCACTCCCATGTTTGTGACCTACTGAGTGAGATATATATTATTGTTTTAAGCCATTGAGATTTGAGGTAATTTGTTACACGGCAATAGATAACTAATACAACCGTCTTATGGGTTCTTAGATGATGTCCCAACAGTACTCCCTGAGGTTCTTGTCTGTTTGTCTGAAACAGTTGGGCTGGATTGGCTGGGAACATAATTACCGAAGTAATGGGAAGGATATCCATGGCCTTTACCCTCTGGTAAAATTAAGTTCTACTAAATATAGTAGAGCTAGACTTGGTTGGTCCCAAGGCCCACTTTCAAGATTCTCAATGCCCTGGGGGGATGGGGGAGAGCCCACAGCACTCCCATTTCAATCCTGTTTGCTTCCCACATGCCACACAGCTGCCACTGCATATCTCTGAGGCCCATCTTCACACTCCTCCGGAGCACGGCCCAAGCCGCCATCATCATCCACCCCTTGGATACTGACTGAATCACACTCCCTGGGTCCCTGTAATTGTCACTGTATGCTGGGCTATCTAACAGCTGTCCTCCCCTCCATTACTATATCTTAGAGGTATTCCAAAGCCGTGTCACAGCTGATTGAACTATACACACAGCCGTCCTTCTTCAGAGAGACTGCCTCCACTGGGGTGCTGCATGCAGGTAGCAGCCAGGCCACCAGAGAAGGACCTCCACAGCCCTGTTGTTGAATTTGGCTAATCACACTTAATACTTGTTTTTCAGAATAAATTCGCCCCCAGATCCGGTAGGCCCCTCCTTGCATTTTTTGTTCTAAGACTTTATTTTTTTAGAGCAATTTTAGATTCGCAGAAAAATTGAGGGGAAAGTACAGAGATTTCCCACATACCCTCCCAACGTGCATGGCCTCCCCCCAGTATCAACACCTCCCACCAGAATGGTACATTTGTTACAACTGATGAACCTACATTGACACATCATTATCACCCAAGCCCAGAGTTTACTTTAGGGTTTGTTCTTGGTGCCATATAGTCTATGGGTTTGGACAGATGTATAATGACCTGTATCTATCATAATGGTATCATACGGAGTATTTTCACTGCCCTTAAAATCCTGTGTGCATCTCCTATTCATCCCTTCTCCACCCCAACCCATGGTAACCACTGATCTTTTTACTGTCTTCATAGTTTTTCCAGAATGTTACATAGTCAGAATCATACATATGTAGACTTTTCAGTGTGGCTTCTTTCACCTAGTAACATGCATTTAAGGTTCTTCTATGTCTTTTCATGGCTTGATAGTTCATTTCATTTTAGTGCTAAAAAATATTTCACTGTCTGGATGAACCACGGTTTGTTTATCCATTCATCTACTGAAGGGCATCATAGTTGATTCTAGGTTTTGGTAATTATGAATAAAGCTGCTATCAACATACATGTGCAGGTTTTTGTGTGGAAATAAGTTTTCAACTCCTTTGGGTAAATACCAAGAGCATGATTGCTAGATCATATGGTAAGAGTATGTTTAGTTTGTAAGAAATGCCAAACTGTCTTCCAAAGTGGTTGTGCTGTTTTGTACTCCCACCAGCAGTGTATGAGAATTTCCGTTGCTCCGCATCCCCACCAGCAATTGGTGTTACCGGTGTTCCAGATTTGGGCCATTCTGATAGATGTGTAGTGATATCTCATTGTTGTTTTAATTTGCACTTCCTTGATGACATATGAAGTGGAGAGTCTTTTCGTATGCTTATTTGCTATCTGCATTATCTTGTTGGTGAGGTGTCTGTTAAGGTCTTTGGCTCAATTTTTAGTTGAGTTGTTTGTTTTCCTCCTGTTGAGTTTTAAGTGTTCTTTGTACCTTTTAGATACCAGTCCTTCACACCCTCCTTGCATCATCAGCAAACACAAATAAGTCCATCAAACATTCTTACACAAATATAAATCCTAGTCACTTATCTTAAAAAGCTCTTTGGCCCCCATAACAATGAAATAACACATGAGGAAGCTCTCAGTTTTTCATCTTCATAGCCCTATTTATTTATTCATTTATTTTTTAAGGATTTTATTTATTTATTTGACACAGAGAGAGAGAGAGCACAAGCAGGGGGAGCGGCAGGCAGAGGGAGAGGGAGAAGCAGGCTCCCCGCAGAGCCAGGAGCCCGATGCGGGGCTCAATCCCAGGACCCTGGGATCATGACCTGAGCTGAAGGCAGATGCTCAACCAACTGAGCCAACCAGGCACCCCATCACAGCCCTATTTAAAACAACAATAATAACACTTGTAAGTATATGTGTATATGTTGGCGGGGGAAGGGAGGTTGCTAAGCAGTGATTGGCCTCCCAATGGTTTCTTTCTGGAAAGAATGATGGCTATATTCATAAATCACCAAAACCTCAATTTGTTTTAAATTCTCCCCAAATACATTGTGCAGCACACTAGTTCTGCAGGGCGTTGGGGGTGGGGTGGGATTCGGTGGTCATCTTTGGGAAATGCTAGAGTGAAGGTGCTTCTCTACAATTGGACTTCCTCAAGCCTTTTGTATGCTAATTTTCATCATGAGGCACTAAAATAAGGGTTTAGATTAGGTGTGCTATGTTTCCCAAAGTCACTTCACCACAGAGCATCTCATGGAACTAGTATGATATGTAACACACTCTGTAAAATGCTGGGTGAGACCCAGCCCCAGAGAAAATGGAATGTGGCAGAATCAAACGTTCTTTAATGCGACACTTGCACTAGCTCAGCCAGGTCACCGAAGCTTTGACTTGCTCCCAATAAGTCTTTTTTTTTTTTTAAAGATTTTATTTATTTATTTATTTGAGAGAGAGCGAGAGCACTAGTGGGCGTGGAAGGACAGAAGGAGAGGGAGAAGCAGCCTCCCCCCACTGAGCGGGGAGCCTGATGGGGCTCAATCCCAGGACTGAGATCATGACTCGAGCTGAGGGCAGATGCTTAACTGACTGAGCCACCCAGGCGCCCCTGCTCCCAATAAGTCTTAAGAATGTGAGGGGAAGAGCGTTCCTTAAAGACACAGATCTGAGGTCGAAACACTCTTTAAACCAAAATAATTCAGGGACAGAAGGAATACAAGGTGCTCAATAGATATTTGTTGGTGGGGGAAATCCAAACTTGCTCTCAGTCATTAAGCTAGAAGAACTAAGATCTCCCACCTCAAGCCCTAAATTGGAAGCTGGGGATGCCAAGGCAGAGAACTATCCTAGTCAAGGCCTAGGTCCCACCCTTCCCTTTCAAAACACCTCCATAAAAAGGCAGGAGATGGGGGAGAGGGGGAGAAAAAAAAACTTTATTCTTTCAACATTGACCCACTTTGTTCAGGTCTAACAACTCAAAAGCAGCAGAGTCATTGAAACATGGATTGTAAAACTATAACACTCCTCAATTACTTCTTGTTGGCCAGACAAGCAAACCTATTATTTGACAATGCATCATGCTCCAAGGTAGTAAACTTTATCATACAGAGGTCATGAGAAAAAGACCACAGGTACAGTTTGCTAACCTCCACTAGATAATTTTTCACAGTTATCATCCAAGCACTGTGAAAGCACAAAAGATATGTTATCTTCGGGCTCAGTTTATTATAACGTGTGGGTGAAACTCCCTATAAAACCACTTACTAGGTAACTGTTGCACGTTCTCCTGCACAGAAAGTCAAATCAGTAAAACATCTTTTTGACAGTGTCTTTTTAAGTGTCAGGAATAAAAGGACGTGCTCTCAAAGGAGAGGTAGCACACTATTTATCATTCCCCCTCACTTTCCCACACGTACACACACAGATCCCCATCACCTCTCTGCGTGCCAGAGACACTCAAAGGAATCCTTCTCAGTAGTCTCGTTTCTTTTACAGCTGAGTACTTCACGGCAGAATTGTTCGTGGATAAAGCTGCAAGTAACATTAACTCAAGATCCTATAGGTGCCAGCATTTCAAGTACTAGTCATGGTATTTTTTTTTTTTTCTCCTGGAGTCATAATGTTGAGTAAGACCCAGGAAACACAAAATAAAAGAATGATGGATTCCCTCAGCAAATTCTCTCAAGAGTCTCAGATTTAATATCAGAGCCTACGAGAGGTCGTCTCACTATCGCTTGAAATTTGGATTCTTTTTTTAAGAAGCTACCTCTCTCCACAGTAATGTCTTCATGGTCCCCAGGGTCACTTTCGCAGGGTGGAGCAAGTCTTGGATGATTAAACCCCAGGATGTATAATGACATCCCAGGAAACTCTGGGTTCGCAATCTTATCCCCAAAAGGAAAGACAGGTTAAACAGTTGTGAGATGGAGGATTCCTCCCAGAATGCAGTTCTCTTTAGAATTCGCTTCTTCCAAGAGTCCAACGAGTCTAGGAGCCTCATTATCCATTCAAGGCAAGGAAGCAGCTTTGTAGATTGGTATGCATAAGAGCAGTGATTTTCAAAGGAAACCATCAGTAATTTGGGGGGCTAGTTATGTCTCCCCACAAAAATCTGCTGAATAAATATCGAGGAGCTTATGTGTTCCCAATACAAAATAGGGGCTGTGAGAGAACAACAACAAAAAATAGAATATGCAGTTCCTATGCTTGAAAATTTTATAATTTTGTCAAAGAGATAAGACTTTTACACAGAGGACAAAGAACAATTAGCAAAATGTTAAACTGAATGTCTTCCAGTTAAAATGTTTCTTCACTACCAAAATATGCTTGGGCACCAGTGAAGGGGTGTGTAGAGAGTTCCTTTACTTGGAGCTGAGCTCAAAAATCAACTCAAGGAAACTGAAATACAGCTATGAACGCTTAATGGCTAAGCAAAGCCTCATTTCCAAATCCCTTCCCTATATCCAGCCATGTTGAAAGGTCTTTGAGACTTTTCTAGTGACTTCCCCAAGTATTCAACATTCAGTCATTCAATAAATATTTATGGTGCACTCTCTGTGGGCTGGTACATGGATACAGGAGTAAAAGACCCAGTTCATGCCTTCCCAGGCCACAGAGAAAGACATAGGATCCATTCCAGGCCTAAGTGAATCATACATCAGGATACCTAAGCCAGACCAAGTGGATTACGGAAAATTTCTCAAAAGAAAATGATATTTGAATTGAGGTATGAAGGTTTGGGGGGGGTTAGCTAGGTGGAAAAGGGTGAAGGAAAAACATGCCACATGTTTCCCAAGAGGCTTGGGAAAGATTGGTGTAGTCAGAGAGCTGCAAGTCATTTGGTTTGTTTGGGGAAGAAGATGTAGGAAGAATTCAGAGGCAAGCAGAGATCATTTAAGCTAAGGGATCTGGGGAGGCTTCATGGAGGAGGTGAGGTTTGGAGCTGAGCCTTGGAAAATGGATAGAATTTCGGTTAGATAAAGTGGGAAGATGGGGACTGTGGGCTGTTCCTGTATTCCTGTTTCCTGCACTCTGCCTGGCATGAATAGGTGCTCAAAAAACATTATTATATGTTGAAAAGGTAAACCAAGTTATCGAGGCAGAAGCGTGAGCTCAAAGTGTGTTTGGAAGAGTGAATAGTCTAGTTTGTTGGAAGCCTAAAAAGACAGAGAAGGTGTAAGAGATAAGGCAGCAAAGGTAAACTGAGCCCAGATTAATGAAGTCTTATCTCTCAGCTAAGGAATATAGGAAAAGGCTCCAAGCAATGGAGAGGCATCACTGAATTTTGAGTTGGATAAGTGGCAAGACCAAAATGTACGACTGAGATCTCTTAGTAGGATGAAGAAGGTGGGGACCAAAGTCCAGAGACCAGTTAAGATACTAAGGATGCAATCCGGAGGGAAAAAATTCAGTGCCCAGCTAGGTGAGGGCAGGGGGGAGGAAGAAATATGCAGGTTAACAGGTTAGAGGTAGAAAGGAAGACACTGAGGAGAGGAGTGACAAGGCTCCGTATTCTAGATATGTAATGCTGCACACAAAACCACCCCAAACTTAGTGGTTTAAAGCAACAACCTTTATTCTACTTACAAATACGCAATTTTGGCATGGCTTGGTAGGGAAGGTTTGTCTGTGCTCCATGAAGGGCCAGCAGGGGTGGCTGCCTGAGGGCTGGGGGACCGCCGTCCCAGATGGCTCACTCACGCACCTGGCACGTGGGTGCTGGCAGTTGCTGGGAGCTCAGCTGGGGCAGAGGGGTGGTCTACTCTGTGTGCCTGGGCTTTCTCACAGCGGGGCGGTTCATTCTGAGAGAGAGGCAGGTGAGATTATATGTCTCTTACGACTTGGCCTCAGAAGCCACACCACCTCACTTCTGCCATTCTCTGTTGGTTGAAGCTGTCACAAAGGCCCACCCATTTCAAAGGAAAGGGGCATAGACTTCACCTCACAATCGGAGAATGACAAGGTTTTGGAAGCAGAAATGGAACAGGAAAGGTTGTTGCGGCCTGTATTGGGTTGAATGGTGTCACCCCACAATTCGCATCCACCCAGGACCTCAGAATGTGACCTTACTTAGAAGTAGGGTCTTTGCAAAGGTAATTAAGTGGAGGTCAGAGTGAATTAGGGTAGGCCCTAAATCCAATGATGGCTGTCCTTATAAAAACAGGAGATGATCTGCAGACACAGAAGAGACAGGGACAGGGAAGAAGGCCATGTGAAGACAGACGCAGAGACCAGGGGTATGCTGGCCCAAGCCAAGGAATTCCAGGAGCCCCCAGAAGCTGGAAGAGGTAAAGAAGGAGCACACTTTGGAGGGAGCACAGCCCTGCCAACACCTTGATTTCGGACTCCTGTTAGAGACTACATTTCTGCAGTGGGTGGTTAATTTGTTAGGGCAGTGCTAAGAAACTAATACCAGGCCCTTTTTTTGAGAATACGCTCTGCCATACTCGGTGGCTTGAAGATTGGACATCTAGTCCTGAAATGTCCTATTAGGAGGACAAGCCGAGGAGTAGGTTCCAGTTTCAGGATTCGCTCAGTGGAGTTTGTCAGGTGCAGCAAATACCAGAATGGCACTTGTTGGATGTGGGGCTGTTGCTCCCAGGACTGGGCTGGGACCAGAGATGCAGTTTTTAAAATCCTGGCCATCAGCAGGAAGCTCAGCACAAAGTCAGACGTCCTCTGCATTACCACTTCCTCTTGGGACTGAATCAGGTGACCACACATGTTTGTATGCTTTAATTATTTATAGTGCAAAGTCCAAAGCGGTGTTCAACCTCCCTAATGAGTCAGGTGATTGAATCAAAGGGGAAGGGGATTCGAACCCCACATAGAGAGTTTCTAATAGACTTCTCTTGAGTTTACAGCTGAAGGGAAGAACTGCCTTCTAATAGACGAACAAACCTCTCTAAATCTTCTTCCAAGACCCCAGAGGTGCCCGCCAGTTGCTCTTTCATTTGAGAGCCAAAATGAGCACAATAAGTTTTGTGGCTGGCACAGATGAAATTAGGAATTTGTTAGTGAAATGTTCTAGACGCTGATTTTCCTGACAACCCTCTCATGGTCGTAGATAGCGGTCCCTGATCAACCAGAGGCCAATTAAAAGAGAGCAGCCGTTTCCCTCATCCAAATATTTCCACTTTACTCAAAATGGATTCCAAGCAGTCGTGGGGTTCTCGGGGATGCTTTAAATCCTTTTTCCTAGCTAGACAGCACTTTAGGTTTTCTGTTTAAGACTCTCACCATGGCAAAGCTCAAAAAGAAATCACATCTTGGTTTGGTTGGCCTCCCTGCCCACCCCCTTCCATACCTCTTGGTAGGGCATCTATTAATTTAGATTTCCTGGGAACTTGGGTCCCTCCTGGCCGGGGCTGGTAACAAAATCTATTAAAGATAATGAATTTTTTTCCTAAACTTTTTGGGCTGATCATTTTCCTGAAAGGTGCAGAGGGACGGAATTTTCTTTGCAAGGCACCAAGCCGAGACCATTGCAGGTGAGTCCTTGGAGGACTCTTTGGGGATGAGGAGTAGATGGAGAGAGGAACCAGAAGGTGCTCCCTGGGGAGGAAAATGGTAGGGGGTGGGGAGAGCCAAGGAGGAGGGAGAGAAAATGGTGAGGGGGAAAAGAAAGACATGAAGATCCCTTGCTGCCTCAAGACCATTGAAGATGCTGCAAGTACTCCATAGGTTTTGAGAGTAGGTAAGCCCAGAAAGCTACACATAGTTGGGGCAATTGGGGAACAGGGATGGGCATCTGTGAACTCCAAAAAGGCAGGACTGGAGCAGATCACCAGCCAGCCTCAGAAAGACTTGCCACAGAACCCAAAAAAGTTCCTGTTTTCATCTTCATCCTCCCAAGTGATGACAACAGTCTTGTAAGAAATTGGGGAATGGGGGAGGGGGAGAGGGGGTTTGACAATTTTTCTATACCAGTCTCTAAATAAAGACTAATTTTTTTTAATGGGGTGAGTGATTTTCTGGTTATACTTGTAATAGAAATTTAAGCCCATAGTTTTTCCAAATTATAGAGAATAATGGAATTAACAATTCAGCTAACATGTAATATTTACTAAGAATTCTGTCAAGTTGTCTGTGCACATTTGCTTATTTAAATCTCACAAGTTCTCTATGAGGTCAGTACTATTATTAAATGAGAGAACTAAGGCATAGACAGGTCACAAAATTTGCCAAAGTTTACTCAGAGTGAGGCTGTCCAACACCAGAGCCCATTTAACACTTACTTTCTACCACACCATTGTCTGGACAGTTGTCACACACGTTAGAAGGCATAACATACTGAGTATGAGGGAATTATGAGATTCTTCCCTGAAGGCCTCTGCATGCTGTGCAGCAGAGGTTGCAGGATCACATTTGAAGCTGCAAGAGCTTTAACAAGCATTAGTCCCATCGGGGGAAACTGAGGCAATAGGGAGGACTTCCTCAAGGTCACACGACTACTTTGTGGCAGAGCTGAGTTAGAGCCTCCTAACTCTCAGCCTGAGACAAAGAAGACTCAGGTGTCAACACTTCTCAACTCCCAAAATTGACCAGTGGTGCCATCAATCCAGAAGCGTGTGAAAGCATCCAGGTGTGCAGCCCCAGAGTGAAGAGGAGCCCAAGAGAAAGAGCTGATCACAGCAGCCCACAGAAGAGGCACCGGGGACAGAGATAGAGAGAGAGAGAGGGGGCGCATCTTTGCTTTACCCTCACCTTCTGGGAACGTAGACCCCAGATCCCAGGTCTGCTGTTGGGAACACAGAAGGAAAGAAGGTGTTGATGAACCAGCCCTCCAAGGGCTGGAAAGTTTATCTGAACAAATGGTAAAGGAACTGGAGCCGCAAAGAGAGCTGAGCGGCAGAAGGGCCTTCTTATTTGTGTTAACAAAACAATCAAACCTTTCCTTAGATCCCTTTATGGCAGAATAAGAAGGCTTTGGGGGATCCCAGCATACCTGTCACCGAGCATTTGCATTTCACACTGCAAAAACCCTTTAGATTAACGACCTCCCTATCTGCAAGATTTTCTTGTCTTAATAGTCGAGTTATGTGTAATACCAATCCTGCCAAGATTAAAGAGGAAAGAATTTCTGGTACGAAATTTTGCTAATGACTGACTAAGACATAAAATCTTGCTGCAATAAATTAACACATGTCTCCTAATATGGACCTACTGATTTATTCAAGGCAAAATTGCTCTGGAACCACACACCTGGGCATCGTCGGGACCCCCCCTTAGAAATGGCGGGCTTTATATTTATGCTCAGCTGCAGTGAACCCTGAGGACAGCCATCTGGCGCTGTAAGTACCAATAGCCCTGATGTGGAGAGTGGCATTTCTGGAATGCCGCAGTCATCCTGCAGGTAGTAGGTACGGAAGAGAGAAAAGGATACCTCTCTAGGCTCATCATCACTACCCAGGCACCCCACAGGCCCCTTTCTGGCCTTCTGCCCACTAGACGTTTTTTACCCAGTTTGTATTATCTGCCTTGGAAACAAGCAAATTCTGTGAGGTCCCTGTTCTGTGTACAAGGGAGCACAGCACGGCAGGAGGCCAGAAGAGCCTGGCTCCTGAGCTCGAGGACTCTGACCCCACACTGACCTGGTGCAAAACTCAGCTCTGCCATTTATTATTCATAATGGCCTCAAACAATTGACCTGTCTATGCCTTACCTTCCCCATCTATAACACAGGGATAACCATACCTACAAAGTTCACTCAGAATAGCCCTCGGCAGGGCGCCTGGGTGGCTCAGTTGGTTAGGTGACTCCTTCGGCTCAGGTCATGATCCTGGAGTCCTGGGATCAAGTCCCACATCGGGGTCCCTGCTCAGCAGAGAGTCTGCTTCTCCCTCTGACCCTCCCCCCTCTCATGCTCTCCCTCTATCTCATTCTATCTCTCAAATAAATAAAATCTTAAAAAAAAAAAAAGAATAGCCCTCGGCAGACAGCAAAACATTCAAGGACAGGCATGGAGTTGGGCCCCTTCTTCCTTCTGATTCTCAGCCCAGGCCCATGCAGAGAAAGAAACTGACCTTTACTGTTCACCTGAGCAAGGAGGGTGCTAACATCTCCACTGAGTGAGCCCCACGACTCGCCCAGCATTAGGTTGCACTCCCAGCAGCCATCTCCGCTGCTTCACCGTTCTGTAAGTCCCCAGGTGTGGGTGCTTTAGGTTCTTCAGACTCCAGTGCTGCAGAGTTTTACTGCTTTTTGTTTCCACCAAGACCTTTTTGTGATGCTGACAGCACCTAGTAGTTGTAAATGGAAGTCTGTCCATTGGCTTTGCGAACCTGAGTAGAACCAGTTCAACCCTTAGCACAGGACAGGAGTTTCAGAGGCTGCCAGCCTGAGTCTTTACATCCGGATTTATGCAAGTGGTTCCCATGATGACAAGGATTTCTACTCCTCTCCCTGCCCCTCTCCTCTGCTCCGAGTCTGGCTAAGCAGGGCATTTCCTCAGAATCGAAACAGCTTGACACCCCCTTACTTCCCCTCTCCCTCAGTTTTGACCACAGAAGGAATGTTGAAGTTTGCAGTGGTGGAGCACTTAGCAGCTTGAGATTTGTGAGAGAAAACGTAGTGTCGTGTACAATGGTGACTGGTACTCTTAAACCTTCCACGATGGTACTTCACTGGTCCATCCACAAGAACCTCTGGCAGATAAGAGGGAACAGGTCAGTGATAGAGCTGGGTCCCCTGTCAGTGGTCTTTTCATATGCAATATCTCCGATGTCTGCCCATCAAGAGTGAGTGTGGAGGTTAAAGGTGGGCACCCCTGTCTTGGCTATTGAAGGTTAAGTCGAACATTCTCCATGTCTCCCCATCACCCCCACTCCCATACACACCTGCCTAGCCCCTGGCCACCCTCTGCTAGGAGTTCACTTCCTAAGGACCTTCTCTTAGGGGCCCTGGGCATTGCCACTGGTCTTTCACCTGGATGGTCCCTCAGGACTAAACCAGTACACTTAGGTAATGAGCTCACTGGAACCCAGCAGAAAGAATTGGAATGTTGTCTTCACTCAAACCTTGCCATAGTCCCCATTCTTGACTGCCCCCTCAACCTGGTACTTTAACCAAGGGGATGGCCCAGTGACATGGTTCCTAGACATTTTTATCATGCTGTTCCAAGGTTTATAATTGCTATCACCAGGACATCCGTATCAGCATGCATTGTGTTTACCACATTCCTGTTTAAGAACCCAAGTGACTTTAAGGCCCACAATAAAAATGCTTTTCCTAGTTGTTTTGGTTCATCTCATGGTGGTAGGTAGAATTCGAAGATACCCCCTGAGATTTCTGCCCCTTGGTGTACATATCCTATAATAATACCCTTCCCTTGATGATCCCTATGAATAGGATGGTATCTCATATGACACAAAGGATTTTGCAGATGTATTTAAGGTCCTTAATCAGTTGACTGACTTTGAGTTAATCAAAGGGGAGATTATCTTGGATGGACCTGATCTGATTAGCTGGGCCCTGAAAAGAGATGAGAAGCAGCAAGAGAGACTCCCCTTTGGCCTGGCAGAAAGGCAACCAAAGTAAATGGCCATGTTGTGAACGGCCTACGGAGTGGCTCATGTAGCTCAGACTTGAGAGCAGCCCTAGGAACTGACAGCAACCCCTGCCAACATCCAGCAAGAACATGGGTTCAGTCCTACCTACAACTGTGAGCTCACTCTGGGGCATCTTCTTATCACATCGATTTTAAGGTGGGGCTTAATACAGGCCCATTTCTGTTCAGCTTGTTCATCTTTAGTCTTTCTCCCCAAATACTTCTCACACATCTGTCCATTTTTGGCTTGGAGCTCCCTGCCTTTTATGCTCCCAAGTCTTAGCTCACTATCCTGCTTTGAAACAATTGCTAAATCCTCAGTCCACAGAAATCCTCAGTATCCCACGCCACTGCGACCTGCTAGGTTGGGTTTGATAGCCCAGCACCTGCAACTCAGCACAGCTTTGTTTTCCATTCCTGTCTTCATTTAAACAGTACCCCCCAAGAAGTGCTATTACAGACTTTCCAGGTTTGGAGATTGCAAAGTTCACCTGGCTATGTCCAGAGGCTAGTGTGCCTCAGAGTTCCATGCAGGATACAATTGGCAGAAACAGTAACTGGTATTCTCAATTAAAGTGAAGTCTTTGAATGAATGACACCAAACATAATTACAGTAAAAGTTCTCTGATGAACCAGCGGAAACCACACAAGCAAGGTTTTGCTGTATTTGATTCAGATTGCAGAAGGCTTCTCTATGATCAGCATAAGAAAGTGCTTAGCAGTTTTTAAATGAATAAATGTATGAATGAATGAACTAAACATTGTATTCCAGCAGCAATAGAATGAAGGGCCCATAAGAATGGTACCTAATTAAGTATCAGCATCTACAGTTTCTTGACTAAATGGTGTGTCACCGATTTACATACAAATGTCAGTAATACTAGTTACCCTCTGTGCTTAGTTGCTTTAATAAAAAGGTTACATTTCAAAATCCCATTTAATTGAGGGGGAGGATACACTAACTTCTGTCTGCATATGCCAGTCCAAAGATGGTAACTAAGCCCCTGGAGGTAACAGACACGGCCACCATGGAGGGCCAAGCAGTTTAGGGAAAATAACTGGCAGCCTGAATATTGTCCCTGCAAAGTTCCTATCCACAGAGTAATAATAAGCAATTTCTTTGGGAATTTCTTTATAAGTATTTTATAATTCTCAAAAATTGGAAATAATCAATCCACCAATGTAGGATGAGTTAAATAAATCGTGGTACCTCTGAATGGAATAGTATGCAGCCATTAAAAATATGGTACAGAGCTATATATATATATATATATATCAACATGAAAGGATTTCATGACATACTGTTAAATAAAAGAAAAGCAGGTTGGAAAGTAGTATTTAAAGCATAAGTATATGGGGAAAAAAAACCCAGAAGGCAATGTAACAAATATGCTACCCATGGCCAACTTTGGGGGAGTGGAGCTTATAGGTAGGGTGTCCATATTCCCTGGTGTGTCTGGAACAGTCTAATTAGAAGAACACACCTGTTCACTCCCATTCAATTTACCATATAAACAGTGTTCTTGTTTATTACTTTAAGATTTTATTTATTTATTTGAGAGAGAGAGCACAAGGAGGGGGAGGGTCAGAGGGAGAAGCAGACTCTCCACTGAGCAGGGAACCTATTGTGGGACTTGATTCCAGGACTCCAGGATCATGACCTGAGCCGAAAGCAGAGGCTTAACTGACTGAGCCACCCAGGTGCCCAGTATTATTATTTATATGATAAATTATATGGCCACCCTATGGTCACCTATATGGTAGTTTTACTTTACTCTTATATTTTTGCTTTTTAGCATGTTCTTACCATCAAGAAAATAGCTATTTTTATTTGGGGGGGATGGGCAGCATTGTGTAATGTTCATGTCTCAGTTATTTAAATCTGCTGGTTAATCAAAAGTATACATTTTGGCTACTTCAGTGGTGCCTCCTAAATACCAGGCACTACACTAGGTGCAGGGAATCCAAGAATGACCCAATAGTCCCCATTCTCCACGCTGCAGAGCTCAGGGCCACCCACCACCCCTCAAGTACCATTTAAGCAATTTACGTGTATTATCTCCTTTAACAATGATAGCACAACCCATAAGCTCAGTCGTTATTCCCTTTTTATAAGTGAGGAAGTATCAGAGAGGTTAAGCTAGTTGCTCGAGATTGCACAATCAGAATTGGAAGCAGAGCAGTCTGTTACAGCGCCCATGTTCCTAACTACCAGCTGGAGTGTATGGCCTGGGCAGACAGCAGACAATAATAGGTAAATACGACGCCATGTAGAAAGTCCTATGATAAAAGCATGCCAAGTGCTATGAGAACATGAGGCTGGACAGATAACCCAGCCCAGGATGGGGAACTGGGGTTTCTTGAAGATGGAAAGTGGGAATGGAGGAACATTCCAGGCAGAGGCAATATAATGAGTGCTTGGTATTCGTGGACTCTTGGAGGAGTGGCAAGTAACGTGAGCTTGGTGACCTATAATGTGCAAACGGGAAGGGGAGGGACCAGGCTGGCCCATGGGGGGCTGGCGTGCCCACTAAGGAATTTCCCCTGGGCCCAGGAGACAATGGCTGGGTGTGAAAGAAGGGGAGCAGGGCCTTTTGTAGATGGCACCGGAGGTCCTATGGAATGGGAGTTGGGGGTAAGGTGGTGGGCACTGGGGAGATCAGCAAGCCCCAACCACGTCAGGAGAGGATTCCCTATGAGGCTACTGCAGTTTAAGCTCAGGGCCCACCCCCAGCAGAGGCCCCTTCCAAGGCCTCTTTCGAATTTTGTATTCATAATTTTGCCATCTTTCTCTTATAAAGCCCCCTCTCAAAACTGTTGAATCTTCTGGCCCCCAAAACCTAGGTCTGTCCCCCCGTGAATAGTAATTATTTTCTTGTGCCAGCTTCTGAGTCCCAGCGCTTTAATAAAATTCATCTTCTTTAAACTCCTCTTTTGAGTTTAGTTTCTCTTCCTCTTTTTTAAAAAAGAAATACCTTGTTTTTCTTAATATCCTAATCTATTCTTATCTTCTTGTTTTCATTTTGCCACCTAGTTATATTTGTTACTGTCAAACTTCTGCTGTATTTCATAGCATTCCTCTCTCTCTGCTGCACCTCATAATATTTTAAAGTGTAAACAACAACAGAGTCTGGTGAACTGCAAATAGAAGAAGGCTGTACAGACCCCTTCCATCGCATAGCAGGGCCTTCTGCTGAAGAGCCCCACAAGGCCCCCTCTCTTCCTGTTGCCCAGCCTCTGACCAGCTTCTCCCCTCCTTTTGACCTCTGTCTCCAATTCTCTGCTAATTTACTTTCCCTCTGGCTCTTTTCTCTGAGCCTCTGACAGGCCCAAAGTCACTGCCCCAGGTCCTGTCTTTCCTCGAAGATCAAGCTCTGTGTTCTTCACCCACAATGCACATTAAGCAAATCGGATGATTATTACAGGGTTCCTCAAATATGGCACTTTTTGGGGGTGTTAGAGAAGGGAACAGAAAAGAGTAGTCCATATGCAATGGGTATATGCATTTGACTGCACATGCAAATCCACATGTCAATCTCACCCCCAGATTCTGCTGCTCAGGCCTGCTCTGAACGCTCATCCTCAGTGGTGAAGCACACAAAGTTTATCATCATCTGTGTCCTTCCTACCCTCCCCAGACCCATATCTTCTGAACCTTCTGGTAGCCGCACTCTGACTTCAATATTTAGCACCAATATATCCCACAAAGGGACCAATTAGATGTCTCCATTAGCAGTTTAGTTAATATGGTCACCTGACACATATCTCAGAATACAAACTCCTTGATGGAAGTGGTTGCTCTTCTTTGCTGTCTAGTGTTGGAACTGAGTCAGCATTTGTTGTATAAATGAAAATCCCCAAGTGATAGTACAACCTCAAAATGGGCCTTTCATCGTCCCTGCTCACACAAGTCGGCACACCTCCTGGATGGTCCACTCATCTCCTTCTTCATCGCTGGCTTGGGATTGTGCCTTCCTGTGCCTACTGCTTCCCACTCTCACCAGCCAAGAAGGCAGGAGAGAGAGAAGAGACATGCACAAAATTGTCTCAGTAACAAGTTCTAGGCCATTGAGCCTCCCAGGAGGGTCAAACACTATTCCATTTCTGAGTGCATTTTTGACTCGTTCAAGTCAAAGCAGCCAAACAAATGATCACAGGTCCACACTCACACTGTTAGGTCAGGCAATAGCAATCAAGGGTCCTGCTTAAAAACTGTCTGGTTGGTCCAAAGCACTGGCAGAATTCTTGCTTGGGCTACTGAAGACCAATGTCAACACATATAACACGAGGCCACATTGGTTATAGTTAGAAAGATGTGTGAACAGAAAGGTCATAAGTGTTGTACAAGGAAAGTCAGCCACCGGGCCTTCAAGGGACCTCACTGCTTGGATGGTCTTCATGAATGTATCACTACCCAGCGCCAGACTCTCAACTGTGCAGTATCAGAAAACAGACTTGATCAACAAACCCCGAGATGATCAGACTTTCCATGGTAAACTCCAGCTAACTAAACTCACAGGAGACTGAAATGTAAGTCAGAATACCAGTTGATTCTTTTTACATGGATTATCTCTTTCCAAAAGCCAGAAAATTCCAGTCCCCCAAACCAAGTTCTACCCTTTCCCTGTGTCACACTGAATTAATAATGTGAAGTTTGTTTGATGGGATAGAAGCAGAGCTGGGTCAAATGGTAACTTTATGTTTAATTTCTTGAGAAACTACCAGGGTCTGTTTTCCAAAGTAGTTGTACCATTTTACATTCCCACCAGCTGAGGGTTAGGATGCTGATTTCCCCACATCTTCACCAACATTTGTTATTATCTTTCTGATTATAGCCATCCTGCTGTGTATGAAGCAATATCTCATGGATTTGTTTTGCATTTCTCTGATGTTGAGTATGTTTTTAGGTGCTTTTCAGCCATTTGTATATCTTCTTCAGGGAAATATCTATTTAGATAATTTTTTAAGTGGGCTATTTGTCCTTTTACTATTGAGTTGTAGGAGCCCTTTATATGTTCTGGGTACAATCCACTTACCAGATATACATTCTTTTTTATAGGTGTTAATGGCACTGTCTAAAATATTAAGGCATTCGGTCGCCTTCCCCTTGCATCATATATCCTTGGATCTAGAACTTAATATTTCTGACATTGAAATAACTTTGTGAAAAAAAGTTTATGTACATCTTCCCCCCCATACCTAAAAGCTAGAATTAAATCAATGGTGTATCTTACAATCACCAATGACTTGTTAAAGGGTGTCTCAAGGTCACCCAAGTTTGCCCATAGGTAGTTAAAGTTTTGTGGACAGAAGGGGGAAGGACAGATGGGAAGAATAAATAACTAGAAGGGGCAATCACCATCTTCTGCAGACTTGGGACCGTTAGAAGTGGAGTGTGGGAAATATTTCTTTTCTTTTCCTTTCTTTCTTTCTTTCTTTTTTTTTTTTTTTTTTGAGAGAGAGAGCAAGAGCATGAGCAGGAGTGGGGCAGAGGGAGAGAGAGAATCTTAAGCAGGCTCCATGCTCAGCATGGAGCCCAACTCGGGGCAGGGCTTGATCTCATGATCCTGAGATCATGACCTGACCTGGAAATAGGAGTCAGATGCTTAACTCACTGAGCCACCCAGGTGCCCCCGTAAATATTTCTTAATACAGAAAAAAAATTGAAATGCTTTTCTTTAGCAGGCACAAGGAAGCCCCTAATTAGGTACCCAACTACCAGTGTTCACCAGAGAAATCAGTGGCTCTCGTAGTCCCAACCAGGAATCAAACCACAAGAGGCTAGAGGCTCTAGGCTTTGTTTCAACAATCTCTTCTGCACTGGAAGAGGGTAGGGGGGGTTCCTTGTAAACTAAAATGACAGATCTGCCAAGCCACATTAAAGAGGCATTTTTTATGACACAGAATGGGCTCTTATCTTGTTAAGGCTCTTCTGGGTGTAAGGACAGAATCTCCCACCTTCGCCCCGGCTCAGATACAAATGGGTAGGATGGCAGTAACCATCCAGAGAGGGTGCTGAAACAAGGACGGCCAGCGCTCATGGGGCCTCGGCAGACCCCAGGGCAGGCGTGACCAGTCTCTTATAAAGCCAGGGATATAGGGTGACCCAGGGATCAGTAATCATAATAATAGGTAACATTTATTGAGGGCTGGCTGTGTTTCAGGCACAGTTCTAATCCATTTATGTGTAATTAACTCATTTAATCTTCACAGCAACCCATGAAGTAGACTTTTATTATGCCCATTTTAGAAATAAGAAAATCAAGGCATTGAGAAGTTAAGTAACTTGCCCAAGTTCGTGCAGCTAAGAAGTAGTGGAACCAGAATTCAAACCAAAACAGTTGAGCTCCAGAGTCCATGCTCTTAACCCCTGGGCTTTGTTTTACTTTGTTCCGGGTCAAGTTCCAAACAAATGCATAAACATGCACACAAAGAGGGATTAGGGAAATGTAAATGAATCTATATTTGTCCTCATCTTAGATTCATAAAGCTGAGCAGGATTTTCTAGATGATCTAGTCCACAGCCCCAAGACTTTTGCAGAGGCATCCGAGAGAGGTCAAAGATTATTTCATAATAATTCTAAGACACAATTTGTCTCTTTCACTGTAATGACATTTGCACGAATGATATCAAACTGGTGGTGGACAAAACTGTTGATGCCTTAGCATGAAACAAATGTAGTAGTGGTCATTGTATTCTTCACTGCTACACAGCACAAGTTAAAAAGAAAAGAGGCCAGAGTTGCTTAAGAATGTCCTTGATGAAGCAGTAAAAATTATTAATCTTATTAAATCCCGACACTTGAGTTAAGAGGCTATGGGATGAAACGGGAAATACATACAGGAATCAGCAGCATTCCCAGCACAGTGATCCTGAGCAACGCACTTGTGTGATTGTTGAGTGGTAAGCTGAACCAGCGGATTTTATCGTGCAACATCATTTTTATTTGAAAGAATAACTGACAAATCATGATTCCTCAGACGTGGATAGGAGGCAGACATCTCAAAAATAACTAAATGAGCCTGCTAAGTCGTGGAAAACAATTGACAGCATTTGTTGCCAATGATAAAATTCAAGCTTTCAAATAAAAGTTTGAAATTTGGAAAACCTGGACCCATCACAGTGAGCTTGATGGCTTCAAAGGCTCCTCTGGGGGCACCTGGGTGGTTCAGTCGGTTAAGTGTCTGACTCTTGATTTCAGCTCAGGTGATGATCTCAGGGTTATGAGATTGAGCTGGCATGGGAGCCTGCTTAAGATTCTCTCCCTTTCTCTCCCTCTGCCCCTCCCCTCTCCTCTAAAAAAATAAATATATAATTAAAAAAAATAAAGACTTTTCTGATAGATTGGTGGTGTTATTAACAAATGGATTTTTAAATATTCTGTATTTTGTATCATATATTTGATATTGTATAATGGAATGTGTCAACAATCGGAAGATCTGCCTAAATCTATAAACCAGTATTTTCCAAATGACAAACACGTGATGTTATAAAATGCTGCCTGTGGGCGCCTGGGTGGCTCAGTCGTTAAGTGTCTGCCTTCAGCTCGGGTCATGATCCCAGGGTCTGGGGATCAAGTCCCACATCAGGCTCCCTGCTCGGCGGGAGGCCTGCTTCTCCCTCTCCCACTCCCTCTGCTTGTGTTCCCTCTCTCACTGTGTCTCTCTCTGTCAAATAGATAAATAAATAAAATCTTAAAAAAAAAAATCCTGCCTGAGTAAACAATCCATTCAAAGTATAAGATAGACTGATGGGTTTTAATGGAACAGAGCTTGAAAAGTTCATTTCCACATTTATTAGAATTCTCCTCCCTTTTCCAATTATGTATCTCTTTAAAGCTGGATTTTCTTTATATACTTCAGCAAAACAATATATCACAACAGACAGAATGCAGAGGCAGATATAAGAATCTGGATGTTTTTTACCAACCCAGACATTGAAATAATGCCACTCTTACAATATTTTTGGGTTTTGAAAATACAGTCACTTTTTAATTTATATTAACATGCAATGTTTTATTACTGTATGTTTACTAAACTAATATGTAAATATTTTAAATGTATCCTTTTTAATGTCTAATATTATAAATAACTATGAAATGCCTCACATAAATAAAAGCTCCTTGGAGTCTTCAACAATTTTAAAAGTCTTGAGAAAAAAAGTTTTCGAAACTCTCAGCTAGTCCAACATTTGCCAACCATATTTCAGAAGTAAATAAGTCTTCTTTAGAAAAAAGGATTATGGCCAAAATAAGTTGAAAACTCCTGTATTTAAAAATATATGTATAGGGGCACCTGGGTGGCTCAGTCAGTAAGCGTCCGACTCTTGATTTCAGCTCAGGTCATGATTTCAGGGGTTGTGAGATCAAGCCCTGCACAGGGCTCCATGCTCAGTGGGGTGTCTGCTGGAGATTTTCTCTCTCCCTCTGCCCCTCCTCCCCCTCACGCTTGCTCTCTCTCTCTCTCTCTCTCTCATATAAATAAATGATCTTTTAAAAAATACATGTATATATAAGAGTATGCTTATCTGGATGAGCACTGAGTGATACATGAAACTGTTGAATCACTATATTGTACACCTGAAAGTAATATAACACTGTATGTTAACTAACTACACTGGAATAAAAATTGTTTTAAAAAGGAAAAAAGAATAAAGAGCACATTATTAGAAAAAAATACATGTCTGTATATGTAAAATATATGATACACACACACAAAAGCATTTCTTTATTGCAGGACTCTTAAGAATCACGTTATATTCTAATGGACATGGTGATGCTCTCGAGGGAGAGGATGGTATGCAGATTTCCCCAAATGTACTTGATCTCCAGTTCTTCATTCATGGACTATCTATTAACATTTTGAAGCACCAGTGTTCCTTAGACCACATTTTGAGGAATGTTGATCTAGTACTGTCTCCTCATTTTCAGATTTCAGAGAAATAAAGTGACTTGCCATACATTATACTACTAATTGACGATACTGAGATTAGGACTCAGGTGTTCAGACTGCTAATCCAGCATTCTCTCACCCACTATAACCCAGAAGCCTCCCCGGGCCTCATCTTCACTGGAAGGGATTACAGCACCAACTTCAGTTTATTTGCACCAACCAGTGCTTCTAATCTGTTGCCTTGGAGAGATAATCCTACAAAATGTAGCAGAATGTAGATTCCAAAACCTGCAGAGATTACTTTTTATAGGAGAGGGATTATCTCTGTAATCCAATTAACTCAGCAAGCCAAGGGAAAAAAAAAACATAGGCTTTAGATTAGCATTGGGGGAGGAGGAGTTGGGCAAGAAGTTAATTCATATTAACAGGTTCAGGAACCTCCGAAGTGCTTTCCTAAATCCTAATCATTAATCTGCAAGGTGAACCAGTACCTTTTGGAAAAAATATTTCAGCCATGAATCAAACAGTATTAATATTTAGAATGCATCCTTAGGAACGTCCCAGTTTCCCTTGAGAGCTGAGTACATTTCTCCCTGACCCAAATGACGGGCTTGTAACTTACTACACGTTCCTCTCTTCAGCTTGGCTGCCAGGAAGCTTTGAGTCAGGTGACATACACATCCAGATACCAAATCAACATTATGATCCCACAGATAATTCCCAAATTCCTGGAAATGGGAGATTAGTTCTATCATATGGGATCAGCTAACTAATCTTTCACCTCTCAGGGGGTCGTTTTGGCCATCTGTTGAGCCAAAAAGAAATTGCTGGCCACTACCAAACTCCCTAAACAATCTTCCCAGGTCTCCAGGCAACTTCCTATCTAACCTTACGGTCGCCACCGCTGACAATCAACGTGGTCATCAGATTGTTATTCTGCCTTCCATTTCAGTATCTACTATGCTAATATGATCAATAATTATGCAGAGGGCAGTCATATTAAACTGCTTTTATCCCCTGAAGGAAATGCTTATGTGCTCAGGATAGCCTGCATTTTCTGAGTATATTCCAAAATCTCTGAAGATTTTATTCATGCAAGGTAAGTTTGACCTTCAACTAAACTCAAATCTATAATTTAAAGTGGCCTCTTTGACTCAAAATCCTCTCCATTTCAATGCCAAATGGATCATCAGCTACTCTCCAAGTAATATTCGCTCCAAAGGAAGGTTCCTGCTACTGATCAACGCACATTTTTGCATTTCTACTCACAGACTTAAGTTCTGCTCTCCAATATGTGACTGGAGCTTAATTGACGGAGGAATGCAAAAAGAGATTCGCAGGCGTCTGACTACTGTCGACTCATTGACTTCCCTCAGAGAATTCTTTCACTTGTCTTTTAAATTTTCCTTTCTTGTCAAAATTGCAGGTGCAGATAAATGCTGGAATCTTATTTCAATCAGAAAGTGCCAAGAACAAGAAAAGATGGAGAATTTTGATTGTCGTTGAGGACAGAGCCTCAAACAGCTGGAGGCCTTCCATTCTCTTTTAGCTTCCATCCATCTAAGGGAAAAAATGCACTAAGGATTTCACTAAATTTGTGTGGAAAGATGAGGAAATTCACGCTGCAATGAAGAACCGCGCTCCCAAAATAGCATTAACCTAGAACAGCACTGCTGGGGGAGCGAGAGACCTTGAATGTGGTGGGTCCAACCTTGGGTAAAAGGTCAAAGGGATGCCCCCCATGGTTTCCGCATGGCAGGTAGCCGAGGATGCCCTTGCTTTCCTTTCAGGGAGCCTTGAGCTGCTCAGGGATTTTCACGTCAGCCAGATTTTCTTCCTCAAGACGAAACAAATATATGTTTCAAACAATTTCTGAGTGAACCTGGAAACGATTATGAGAAGGGAAAAAAAAAAAAACCAAAAACCAACCCAACTCTGACTTAGTTGTCATTCAGAGCCTCTCCTCTAGGGCGGGTCAAAATGATTTGTCTCGGGGTCCACCCAGTGCCGGCTCAGAAATCTGCGGCAGCCAGGCCACAGTGCTTGGAGAGATTCTAATGGGCTGTCTCCCCACAAGTCTGCTCCGGGTCCTCATGTCAGGGACTGTGTTTGTGTCTTCAGCCTCCAGCCCAGCTCCTGGCATAGACTAAGTGCTCAGAAACCAACTGAAATGCAGCCCCTCAGTGAATAGTTGTTCATGTGTGAGAAACACCAGAATCTGCCCCCGGGCCAGATTTTAATTCTTCTCTGTTTTTGGTCCTAATCATCCCCTTACTCTGAGCCCTATCATTTTCCCCTCAGCTCTTCCACTACTCAGACCTGCACTGTCCAATATGGTAGCCATGGCCCCACTTGGCTGCTGAGCACTTGAAATGTGGCTGATTCAAACTGAAATGGGATGCACACTGGATTTCAAAGAGTCAGTACAAGAAAAGAATATAAACTACCTCAGTAATTTTTGTATTGATTACATTTGGAAATGGTCATACGTGGGTATGTTGGGTTAAATAAAATGTATTATTAAAGTTAACGCTACCTGTTTTTTCTTTTTTCTTTTTTTAAATGTAGTTTCTAGAAAAGTTAAAATAATCTGTGTGACTCACATGCTATTTCTATTTGGTAGCACTGACTCAGACCTTACCTGGCTCCCATTCAGACCCAGCTAGAGTCTACTACGACCCCTCTGACTTGATCAACATGGTGTCCAGCCAGACCCGCGCGCCCACCAACAGTTCCAGAAAGTCCCAGAAGCAAGTAGCTTAAGGTCAGTTCCACTTCTCCATCTGGCGGGCTACACCGCTCCAGCGGCAGGGCCCTACAATAGGCGTGCTCTGCTGCCCTCTTGCTGACAAATCCCGTTCCTGCAGCCTCACGAGCCTCCAGAGCCCCTCCCTCTGGTCTCTCCTGCTAACAGGGGCAGGCCTCCAGTCTGGCCCTTCTCCTGCGCTTCCCACTTCCCCAGCCTTAGCATTCTGTTTTCAAGAGTAGGAATAAGAAGGAAAAAGGAGACCACACCTTTCAAAAGGAAAATGTGTTCTGGAGGAAGCGGTTTTTTTTTAAGATCACTATGTATTGCTTTCAAAAATACAGAAGTATATTGTAGTGGCCTTCATACTTCACACCTGGCACATTTTCAAGTGTACAGATTCCCAGGCCTCTCTGCTGGAAATCCTGGGTCAGGAGGTTAGAGTTGGAAGCCCAGGAATCTGTTTTTAACAAGTACCCCAGGTGGTCCTTGTTCCCCTAGAAGTTTAAGAAATATGGCTATTGAGCAGAGCCTCTCAAACTTGAAGGTGCTCTCTGACCTCCTGGGACCTTATTAAATACAAATTCTTATCCAGTATGTCTGGGCCAGGGGCCCGAGAACTCACACTTGTAACAGGCTCCCCCGTGATGCTGATGCTGCTGGCCCATGGCCATGCTTTGAGGAGTGAGTTTGTAGATACGCAGGCTCCGCGCCCCAGGTGTATCCTTAATAGCACACCTGTTCTATTTAGAATCACTACAAGCTCTGCTACAGCCTACCACTCCCACCGAGGCTTCTCTAAAAAGCAAACGCAAATTGTTCTTTCTATTGTCTGGAAAAGCAAGGATGCCCCCTTTTGACGGCTCAAAATATTTCCTGTAAAATGCCAGAAGAGGAACAGTAAGTCTATTTCCTTCCAAAACATTTTTTAAATTACTAATAGTTAGAAAGAATTCCTTTCCCTGATAGATTAACTATTAAGCCCCATATACTGAAACCACGCAGGGATCCTGGCCATTTAAGATGACCATATGGTGGGGGTGACTCGGTGCTGTTGTGACTGTCCCCTCTGGACGATCGCCCCCCAGGGTGAGCCACACAGGGGCATCTGGGGCTCTGGAAATGAGGACTATCCACAGCCTACAATCTTTAAGCTCAGTTTCTGCCTTTATTTCTTAACCCTTTCCTCCTTGGAACCTGGCAAACTTGCTGAGCGCTCTTAGATCTGGCACTCACCCTGGTCAGGCTGTTACTGCTCTCAGCTGTTCCCAGATTCTCTGAAAGTTTGCAGAGGTGGGAGTGGGCAGTGGATGGGGAGTGCCCTTATTGTATCAGCTTTGGTTAAACTATGTTTTAGAAACTTACTCTTCCTGATGGTGAACTTTGGATTTACTCAATGTTATGCCTTCCTTTGTTTCCCAAGACATCATGAGACTGCCTCATGAACTGTGCAATTTCCAGACACCAATGAAATTGCATTTATTTAAGGCAGAAGCCCTTTTGGAGGGGGACCTTATATGATCAAAATATGACATACACATTAGGAGATGGAAATTATCTGACCGTTCAGTTCTTGGCTTAACTTTCAAGGCTTGGAATATGAGCCTAGCATTTATCCGCATAGTTTCGCAGATTGGTGGTGGTGGTGCAGGGGGTTGGTTTGTTTTGTTTTGTTTGTTTCAAGGCCAAGAAAATAATCTATCTTAACAGTTAATGCCTTCCCATCCCCACTCCCACATTTTGAAAAGACTCCTTCCATAGTTACCAACACAGCTCCCATTAAAGTCAAATTTCCTTAGATGAGGAAGTCACTGAATGCCTAATTACACATGCAATGCTGGAAAAAAAAATATTAAGACTGCATTTCCATTGCCAGCTTTCTTTTCCCATTACACAACAGAAGATTTATCCTTTCATCTTGTGTGTGAGCATTGCTCTTGCAAGCTTCTTGTTCCATATAACATATATTAGTATATCATTCACTATTAGCGCCAACCTTGACAATCCAGAAGTTATGCCTCTCTCAATGTTATATATAGTCTTTCTTCTGAGCTAGAAACAAACCAAACCAAAAATAATCACCAAATCCCACATCCTGGCTGTCACTTACCCAGACAGAGTGACACTGCAACACCCCAGGGCCCCACAGATCTCCTGTGAGCTGTGCGGATTCCTGCCATGGGCTGCACCCACACAACTATCAAATGCCATTCGCTGGCAGAAAGCCCATTTAAACCTTTATCCAGTGGCATGTTCGGGGCTTTTTTCTGGACAGGTTGCTTCTGCCTGTGGAAATGAGTGCTCAGCCATCAGTCATTGTCCAGGAATCAATCTTAGGCCGCACAGAAAGTGACCCCACAGAACAGGTACCACACACATATGCACATTCACCTACGTTCATTTCCAAGGGCTTAGACCTCGGAACATTCATTTGGTTTGATCAGAAGCAAAGCCCCATACCCATCCTCTCAAACTCCAAGGTCGGAAAGTAACGAAAGAAAAACTGCAACCTTTAATTGGGCCGCTGCTGGTGGAGCCTCGGGTGTGTGGGTGTCACCTAGTTTTCCCAGGTGTCAGCAGAGACAGGATTTGATAGATAGCTAACTTGGCCCTCAACTCTCAGGGACAACTGCTTCAATGCCTGGATCTCCTACCGCTTCACATTGCTAGCGGGTTCCCCGGAAACGCGGCTGACAGACTGTTGAGCGGAGGCAGCTCCAGCAGGGGGTGGGGGGGCGCAATTTGCTGAGTGGCACGACAGACGTCATCGTGTCACACAGAGCCTCAGCAACTCACTTAGGGAGCCATCCACTTCCTGGGCTCCTTGCCCCGTGCCTCCGGAGATTCTGCCAGGATAAACCAAGTCATAAAAATTCAGTGCCCTAGACACTGGCATGTGGGGACTGGGACTGGACGCTGAGGCCTTGGGATTTTCTGCTTCTAGTGGCTGCTGTCATGAATAGTCCCAACTGTAGCTTCCCAGGCTCCTAATGTGAATCTTTTATTTGTGAGCATAGGAGCAAGAGGTCAAAGCCCCAGTAGAGTCTTCTGGGGTTCAAAGAATAGGAAGAAACCTTCTTTTGATTGATGGCACTGGCCAACGATGCCCCCTTAGAACCTTGGGAGATGTCCTTAAGTCTCTGGGTTCTTTTCAAGCTCAGGGCTTGTGCCTCCCTGGAGTGAAGGTCATGACCACTGCACAGAAGGCCAGCTCCTACCCTGGTGCCCACAAGCACACCCAATCGATAGCACTGATTTTTTTTTTTTTTTGCATAGATCCCCTAATATATAAATTCTCCCACCACCCCAGTCTCTATCACAGTGGTTCTCAAAGTCTTTGGCCTCAGGACCCCTTTACACTCTTAAAAACTATCGAAGACTCCATTTTTAGTATATGTGCTGCCGAAGCAAGCACTATTGAAGACCCCACAGAGCTTTTGTTTATATGGGCTATATTTATGTGGGCTATCAATATTTACTGTACACACATTTCTGTATGTACCAGACAGACATCATCACATGTCACATAGCCTCTGGAAAACACCACTGTGCATTCATGAGAGACTGAGAGTAACAATGGCAAATAAGATCTTAATATTTTTGTGAAAATAGTTTTGACCTCCCAGACCTCCTGTAAGTATCTCAGAAACCCCCAGATGTCTGTGGATCACACTTAGACAGTCACTGACCTATCAAATGACTCTATTTATTATCTGGTCTGATACCAGATTTACTCATCTATTCATTTGTTGACTTGGCCTCCACCTGAATGTAAGTTCCATGAGTGAGACAACTTGCTCTTCTTCACCCCTGTAACGATAATTTCTGTAACAGTGCCTGGAATATAATGTGTACACAAAAAAGTCCTGGCTATTCCTCAGGCACTGATAATGATCTCAAAACCAGAGCGTGGCAGAAATTTCTCCTTCCCGCAGTTGGTCTCCCTGATTGAACTCAACCAGGGTCCAAGTCATTCAGTGCTGACTATGGTTGACTAGAATCAATCACTACTTAATCTCAACCCCAGGGTGAAACCAAGAAGAGAATTACTAGAGCCAGAAGATGAAGTCACTAAGATCTGTTTTTTCTAAACTTTTTAAAAAGCCAGTTTTATGGGATATTTCCTGACTGGAATATCGTTCCCACCCTACACACATTCCTCCCTCCAGAATGTCCCTCTGCCCTCCCTGGGTCTACAATACAGGCAGGTCACCCTGCCTCAGTCTTGTCACCCACTCTCCTTCTTGTCAATCAACATTGTACAATGTTGATTGTTTAGAAAAAATTCAGGAAGGACATGTACTCTTGTCACTGTGCTCCATGAATCAGCACATGTGAGTTTGGCTCCATACATTGAGGATGCAAGAAACACCACATTGATTTTCTAGCCACTCTCCCTCCTGTCTGGTGGGATATGCTGCACCAGGTATTTCAGCTACTTGCTCCCGCATGGCAAGCCCATCAGTGGTCATCACTGAAAAGAGCTGTCTCCAGGGGCACCAGGACCCTAGGACACAGGTAGTTTTCTAAGGAGATGGAACTGGCAGAGAAGGCCAGTGTGACCAGAGCAGAATGAGAATGAGGTCAAGAGGGAGGAAGAAGCCAGTTCATGTTGGCCTCCTAGACCCTGGTAAAGAGGGGTCTTCACCCAAGTTGTGATGGCCACCACTGGATGGTTGTGAGTAAAGAGTGCCATCTCTGGCTTGCTGTTTATAGAGAGCGTTCTCACTGCTATGCAGAAAATAAACTGTAAGTTTTGGAGGAAAACCAGAATGATGACAGAAAGACCAGGATGATAGAAGGCTATTATAGGGGTCCAAATGAGAGATGGGGGTGACTTGGACCAGCAAGTGGAAGTGATGAGAGGTTGTCTGACCAAGATACATTTTGAAGATGGAATTGCTATAACTTGCAGTTAGATTGATATGGGTATAAGGGAAATGGAATAATCAATGATTCCTAGATGTTCAACCTGAGACCTGAGCAAAATCTAGGCAAATACATTGAGATAGAGAAGATGAAGTTAGGAGCAGATTTGAAGGATAAAATCAAGTTCTATGTTGAAGAAGTCCAATTTGAGGTGCCTATTGGACTTCCAATTGGAAATGTCAGATAGATGGACTTACGCAAGTATGGAGCTCCAGGGTGTTGCAGAGATTGGAGCTGAGGATATATATTTGGAAGATGTTGGCACATAGATGGTATTTAAACTCACAGGACTACATGTCACCCAAGAGAATATAAATAGACAAGAGGAGAGAAGGGGTAGAGGACTGAGCCCTAGGACATTGCAACATTTTGAGGTGAGAAAAAGGAGAAGCCAGAAAAGGAGACTGAGAGGTAGCAGGAAAAATAGGAGGGTATGCAGCAAGACCAAGCAATTAATTGCATCAAATCCTATTGAGAATTCAAGTAAGATAAAGATTGAGAATTGACCACTGGATTAGGCAAGGTTTTGACCTGGATAAGTACAATTTCAGCAATATGATGAGGATAAAAGTCTGATTGGAGTGGGTTGAGAGTATGGAGATTTCTAGGCTGAATGGAGGACCAAAGAGGGGCATTTACTTTTGTTCCCTCTTGGATTCCCACTAAAATGGCAATAAAGGGTTTAAATGCACAGACCTGTGTAACAGAGAATGAGAGAGGTGATAAGAGCATATGAGAGATGCTAATAACATTTTGAAATCTGGAGGGCAGATGGATGAGTGGTAACTGACCTAGTAGTCTGAAGAAAATTGAAAGCTAGGTACCTATAGTCTGGAAGTGCAAGAAATGGTCTAATTCACACCAAAAAACAAAACAAACTCAGGAAAGCTCAGGAAGTGAAGGTATCAGGTACTTATAATGGTGGTGGTGCTAGAGGGGACTGCAAGAAGGAATGAGTGAAAGCCTCCATGAGAAGAAGTCTCCTAGACCCTCTCTCCACCACCAAACAGCAAATGACTGCTCCTCCACCACCCAATCAAAAGACTAGAAGCCCAGAGAGAATGAACTATAGGGACTCTGGACTGGGAGAACCAAAGCAAACATGAGAGTGAAATAAAGGTTATTTCCACTGTGCAAAGTCTTAGTTGCATTCTCTCTTAGAGAAAATTGGAGGATGTATGACATCAAAACAAGAGGGTAAACCAAGAAAGAAGGACCCAAGAATTAGGGGACCCAACATAGGAAATGGTAAAAGGGAATGCCCAGGAAAACAGCAAAGAGACGTCCAGGATGATGTCCATACAGCAGGCCTAGAGAGCAAAAAGTTCAGACTGGAGAATAGGGATGGAGGACTCCAAGAAATAATGTCTCCAAGAAAAAGAAATGAAAAGAAACATATGTTAGCTACTTTATACTTCTACAAGAGAGTTCGGGAGTAAGTTGTAATAAGTATAGAGAAAACCAAGCAAAGGACAAAATGAGGAAGTAACTCCAAAGAATTTGTACAAGAAAGGAAGTACAATCATAGTATATTAAAAGGCTCAGTTAGGACTGTGTATTAGTCATAATAACAATAAATATTGATTTAACCAAAATTGTCATGGACATATATTGAAAGGATGGTAGGAAGAGAAAGAAGGTAAAAAGACTCATTCTTCGTCTTCCACAATAGATAATAATACATAAAACTGAAAAATCTATCTATATAGATTTCCTCCACATTGTGGCACACTTGTTCCTGCGGTTCTTGCTGTAATTCCCTAGCATCGCTCCGCTGCCTGTCTTTCTATTAGGTCACCTCAAAGTTAGGCTAGTAGTCTCTGTCACCTCAGAAGTATGCCTGCCTCAGTTCCTCTGATATGTGTGATTCATATGTCTCCAGACCTACCTCACTTTCACTAGAGTTAGGAAAACGTAGTTCCTTTTGCTCATGATTGTTTTCCTTCCCCTCTCTTGGTTCTCTCCCTGCCTTATATCCACCTTTCGCTCCATGAGCCAACCCAAGGCCCAGTAGAAACTTTTTCTCTCCGACTGATTCCACTGACTCCTTTCCCTATGGTGCCTCCCATACCACAGTTATATCCTGGTTTTTCTGTTGACTAATTTTCTGTGGATCAGATTCAAACGGTGAGTAGGTGCAGGTAAAGTTTACAAGGGGAGGATATGGCTGCCATCCTCTTCACAGGAAGCAATTGGCAGTAGCATAGAACTAATCCAGTCTGCGATGGTATACAATCAGAGGGAGAGCCTTGTCCTGTGGATGTCTCTTACGACAGTATAATTATTTGGGATCCTGTCTTGCTTGGGAGGATGGCAAATGAAGGGCAATAGCTGGCTCTGGTTATGTACTGAACAGCCTCAAATTCAAAAGGAGGAATGAATTACTAATCTGTCAAGAGAATGGGGGGGATCCTAGATCCTATTCCCAAACCCAAGATCTCCTCTGGCTCCAAATTTTTCAAATTTGCTTTAAAGTAACTGTTCTGTTTTCTGTAACAATAATTTTATTGTAGCAAAGATTATTCATGTATCTCAAAATCCACTCTTTCCTTTTTAAGTAATAGTACTGTTAATTTTTACCTGGACACATGGCCATCAGAATAAAAACTATATCTCCAGATTCCCTTGCAGTGAGTTGTGGCTATATGTCTAAGTCCTAGGCAAAATGGGTATGTGATTTCTGGTCACATTCTTAAAGGTAAGGGATGTACCATCCCTTCACCCTTCCCTGTTCCCTTCCTGATGTTTGGGATGACAAAGAAAGAAGAGAGAAGGAGCCAAGGTCCCTGGATGATCCTATGGAGTGGAGCCCCTAAAGCTCCCCTGGACCACCTTCACAAAACAGAAGTATACTATCTTGTTCAACCCACTGTTATGTTGGGATTCTGTTATATGCATCTGAAATTGTATCCTAACAGCCTCATCCTTCTCTTTCTTTAGCTATGTAAGTGTCAGACATGTGCAAAATATCTAATTAATGCTTTGATCTTCCCATCCTTCATTCCAGTCTTGAGTCCACTATTGATAAGATTGTCACTACGGTGATTTCCCCCTTAATAATGGAAATTTTTAAATTATATCTAAGATAAAGATGAGTCTTCTTTCTGAATGTTAGTGTCTACAGATGCTTTGGCTAGATCCTATTCCCAAACTTCAGGTGATAAATGACTGTCTTTAGGTAAGTTAAATAGCAAGTGTAGGAGTAATTGAATAATAATCTTTGAATAGTAATCTTTAAGCAGAACTAGTTGTGTTTAGTTCTGAGCATTCTAACAGAAATGATTTCCTTTTCAAGATGCCATCTTGTTCCTTCCCCATTTATATTGTTATTGCTAAACCACCCAATTTTAATTATCATTTAATTATCTTTATCTACAGTTGAGTGCCCCCCTTCTGTTGGAAAGCCTATTTTATATAAACCAAACCATGGGTAATTACCTATCAAAAGCAGATTTATCTAAATTCCCACTGAAACTAGATGGACAGTTCCTTTAAGTCATAAAATCATTCAACAGTAGATCCAGGAAAGGACAGCATTAAATTTGAATTTATAGAATACCAATAAAATTATAGTCACCATAGGGAATCAGTTCTTATCTATACTGCCTGCTGTGGGAGTATGGAATCCCAGTTCTAGATTCATCTTCTAGGATGTATATTGTGGCAGATACTGTAAGTGGATTCACTCACCATTTTTTCCCAACCCACATTTTCTTGCCCTCTTCTACACAGAGGTTGGGGACAAAAAAAACATTAAACTTCATGTTCTAGTCCCATTTCATCCCCTTGCAGTAAGGAAACACCATATGACACAGTTCTGGTCAATGAGACATATGTAGAAATCTATTTAAAAACACAAATGACCAGTTTTTCCACTGTTGGGTGTATACCCAAGAGAATTGAAAGCAGGGACTCAAATAGATACTTGTACACCCATATTCATAGCAGCATTATTCACAATAGCTAAGAGGTGGAAACAATCCAAGTATCCTTCATCAGACGAGTAGATCAACAAAATGTGGTATATACAAACAATAGAATATTATTCAACCATAAAAGGGAATAACCTTCTGATACATGTTACCACAGGGATGAATCTTGGAAATGTTATACCAAGTAAAATAAGCCAGACACAAAAGGACAAATATTGGGGCACCTGGGTGGCTCAGTCGTTAAGCATCTGCCTCCGGCTCAGGTCATGATCTCAGGGTCCTGGGATCGAGCCCCGCATCGGGCTCCCTGCTCAGCGGGAAGCCTGCTTCTCCCTCTCCCGCTCCCCCTGCTTGTGTTTGCTCTCTTGCTGTCTCTCTCTCTGTCAAATAAATAAGTAAAATCTTAAAAAAAAAAAGGGCAAATATTGTATGATTCCAATTACATGGGGTACCTAGAATAGGCAAATGCATAAGGACAAAAGTAGAACAGAGATTACCAAGGGCTGAGGGCAAGGGGCGGGGTGGTCGTTGTTGTTTAATGGGTACAGAGTTTATGTTGGAAATGATTAACAAGTTCCGGAGATGGATAGTGGTGGTGGTTGCACAGCACTGTGAATGTAGTAAATGCCACTGAACTATACACTTTAAAAATAGTTAAAGTGTTGAATTTAATTTTTAATGTATTTTACCACAATAAAAATATGAACTAAAAATCTTTGTACCTATTTTTAATTAACAAATTATAAGTTTGGGTCTCTCAATTCTGTATTTTGCTAAAAGATTCAATATACTAAAAAAAATATTCCATATACTACTGAATAAATGAAATTTTTAATTCCTACTCAAGGTGCCTATAAGGCAGCTCATTTTTAGCCAAGGCTGACAAGAGATAAAACCAACAATAAACAAAGGCAGAAGATTGTGGCTCCCTAATATTCTGTTTTGCTTCTCTATCTACCTTGAAGACTTGGAAGACAGATGGGGTTTGAGAGGAAAAAGGAAGAAAGATGTACAACCCCCCACTTGGTAATGAAGACAAAAGGAGTATCTTCACGGGGCAGGATATGCCCATGGCAGGTGAGCAGGAAGGAGAGATATTCTTCACCGAAGTTTAAGGTAATCCTCCATTTTGGGGTATCTTGCCACAAGATTTTTTTTTTTAAGATTTTATTTATTTATTTGAGAGAGAGAGAGAATGAGAGATAGAAAGCACGAGAGGGAAGAGGGTCAGAGGGAGAAGCAGACTCCCTGCTGAGCAGGAAGCCCGATGTGGGACTCGATCCCGGGACTCCAGGATCATGACCGGAGCCGAAGGCAGTCGCATAACCAACTGAGCCACCCAGGCGCCCTTGCCACAAGATTTTATCTGTGTAGTTGGGAAGTTTGTCAGTGAGGGCGGGGTGTTAGCCCCCAGACCAAGCTGCTTCATGGCCTAAGACTCTACACAAAGAGGCCTTTCCCCTCATCTCCTCTGAATTCTGAGCCCAAGCCCAACACATGCTTCATACTTGGTAATTATAATAAGCTAACATTTGTTGAGTGCTTATTTTGCTAGGCACTGCTGGAAGCAGTGTGTATATTACCTCATTTAAATCTTACAGTCTCTGTGAGATACATACATATTATTATTTCCATTTCACAGATGAGGAAATTAGAGCAAAAAAATATTTGAATGATCTAAGGTCACATGGATGACAAATGGCAGAGTCAGGATTGGAACCCAGGCAGTCTGCCCCAGATCACTCCCACTTAAACACTCTTTTATGCTGCTTCTTAAATCCTATAGATAATTGTTTTCTGAGTAGTGTCTCAGTCCCCCACTGTGATTTAACTTCAAAATATTTTTAGCTAGTACTGTCTCTGCCATCATCATGGTTTGTTTACAGAGGAACAAAAATAATGTATGTCTGTGTATGTGATTATACAAGTCAAATAACTTCCTATTTCATAATTATATTAATTAGGGTAACATTAGCAGCTGTTCTGGATACAACCCCAAAGTCTCATTTGCCTAACACAATGGAAGTCTAATTCTTACTAAAGTAAAGTACAAAATAGCTGTTCCTAATCAGATGGTCCCTCTCACAAACAGGCTTCCAGTATTATGGTTCCACCATTTTGGAAACTCGTGGCATCTAAGGTCGTCATGCTCTTCTGCATCAAGCAGGAAAGAAAAAGAGCATGGAAGCCTATCTGTTACAGAGTGTTATTTGCCAGGCCTGGAAATGGCACCTATTACATGGGCTCACAGGCCATTGGCTCAAACACAGTCACATGGCCATATCTAACCACAAAGGAGGCTGGGAAATAACCAGTTGTGTGCCTGGGAAAATGTGAAAATGAGTTTTGGGTGAACACATGGAAGTCTCTGCCAAAACAGCTTCCCACGTATTAATGCATTTGCCTAGTCAATGTTTTCACAGCCCTTCTGAGCCACAGATTTGAGTCTTTGCAAAGTATCCTGAACAGAGAGGATGGACTACCAATAAATTTTCCCCCATCCTCTTCTCAACTACATCTATTATTACTACCCTTATTCTTTTTTTAACCTTATAGATTAAAAACCCATAAGCAATGTAGGACAGTTTGAAGCTTTCACTGATTGCTCCCTTAGAGCAGTATCACCTAAGGTCTGACAATATGACCAAAAAAGATTCCCCAGCTATTAACCCTTTCGTAAAACTTATATTTTAACATCGTTATGACAAACATTTCATTCTAACAGATCAAATCACAATCTCAAGCAGCAGGAAATGGGGCTATGATTTTAGCCCCCTTTCTGTTTAATTTATACTTTAATAGTCTGATATGACTTCTAGGTTAATTGAAAGCATGCTTACATGTCATACCTGATAAAAAGGGGATGGTAATGGGATCTTTCTATCAAAACTAGGAATAACCCCAAAACGCAATTGGTCTGAGTATCTATTATCAGTGAAATAAGGTAATAGTTAAGCTGTAAAATAAATTAAGGCATGGCCTTTATTTTTATGATTTATTTATCTATTTGAGAGAGAGAGTGCGTGCATGAGTGGGAGGAGGGGCAGAGGGAGAGAACCCCCAAGCAGATACCCCGCTGAGCATGGAGCCCAGTGTGGGCCTCGATCTCATGACCCATGAGACCGTGACCTGAGCCAAGACCATGATCTGATCCAAAACCAAGAGTCGGACCCCTAACCAACTGAGCCACCCAGGGACCCCGAGGCATGGCTTTTAAGACACATTAGTAGCATTTGATGATTTTTAAAGAAAAATCCCATTCCTTAAAAATTTAACATGATATATTCATAAATTGAGTTGGCAGTTGCCATAAACACCTCTTGCAACTATACTAAGAATATGTATGTATTTAAATAAGGACAAACAGGCAGTGTTCAAAAATGAAAAGAGTAAAAGCTATATTCAGGCAATATGGTTATGAGTGACTTTTTTTCTCCTTTCAAATTTCTCTTAAATATTTTTACATCATATCAATGATTTTCTCACAATCTATTGCAAAGAATGAAGAAGAAGAAGATTCCTTTCCTGTTTTTAATACACCTATAACAAGCCTTCCATTCTTGGGTGAGAAAGAGTTATCATGTCTCTCTCGTTTGGCAGAGTGCGTAGTTCTCAAGTGAAGTGTAGGATTTTAAAAAATTACAGTTCCCTGATAAGGACTGAGGGAAATTAATTTTTTAAAGAGTGAGAAAAGAACACTTTCCTAAAGGGTACACACACACTGGTCAGTCTTTTCCAAACACTGAGAATGCCTGAAGCTTGCTACCCTGACCAGCATGTTCATTATTAAGAAGCAGGGAGGTGAAGGTACTCTTTGACTTAGAGAATATTTTATTGGCAGAAGCTCCGAAGAGAGCCTTTCTTTAAATATTCACTGTGATCAGCACTCCCTATCACCTCAGGGGTTTACTGAGAACGCCAAGAAAGTCTGTTTTGCATCCTTAGGCAAAGGTTAGCCATTTCAGGGGGTTGGTGTATGTGATTTGTTTTCTTATGGACAAAATAATTCTGTCCCTGAAAAAAAATCACCTTTTTTTCTCCAAGTCTTTCAAACAGTCTGAACGTCTTTGAGATTCTTAAGCTCATCACTGAGTATCAAAAAGGGCCACTATAACTAAGCCCACAATTTCCCAAGTTCATTAAATACTCCCATCCTCATGGCCCTATTAGGTGCTGGGACTTCCTTGCCTCACCTACTTGGATGTAACATAACGTCCAAAAAGACATTGCATAGTCTTCCCCATGAGGCAAAGTTAGGCATTCAAGGATCTATCCCTCATTTTATTCTATAATTTGGCCCAAGACATATGCAGAGAATTATTATAGCTCTCATATCCTGTGTTCATCATCTAGTATCTATTTCCAACCAGTCCTTCACATCTATGAAAGTTACCCACTGGCAGAAGATGCTACTTGGGATGGAGAACTATGTCTTGGCTATAGAAAACATAATGCGAAAGAAAATAGGAATCTGGATCTGATAACGGGTCAGGAAAATACTCTTCCTTCTTGTTTTCAGACAGTTTTCCGTGGGTCCCTTGTGTTTCTGCTTGACCTGTGGCAGTCTTTATTACAAATTCCCTGCTCCAGTGGCCAGTAATAGTAGACAGAGGTAGTGCTTGCCTCCAGGACAGAGGGCAGATTTGTTTGCTGTCCAGGATAATAAAGAACGGTTCTCTCCAGGGCAAAGTCTTGGCAGGTTTGCAAGAAACTCCCCGGTAAGACTGGTGGTTTTCTAAGCTCGTGGTCCTTCAGCCGTGGTGCAAACCCAAAGTATGTGCAGCATTCCCTTGGGCCACCTCCACGTCATCCCTGTGCAGCCTGGGGGTGAAGGGGGATGGGTTAGAATGTGAAGATCATACTGCCTACTGTATCATGAGCAATGCAGTCCTTTGTTTTTGATCCAGGAAGTTCATGCCTGCCTTCCACCATGCAGGAAATTGGCAGACTAACTTGTTAGCTTGAAAGTAGGGTAAAATCTCCAACTCTTCACAATTCTTGACTTTTCTAACAAGAGATAGCCCACCATCAGGATGAGGACTCTCCTTAACCACAGTAGAAGAGAATTTTTATCTCACAGGCAAAACAAACAGGTATATGTAATGGCTAGTATTAACGTGTGCCTTCCACTCCTATGTACTTATCATAGATGCCTCGCTATAGTAAAATATCTCCTGCACTTACCAGAGGACATAACTGATGTCAACTTCACACAGACTCATCAACTGTGTTCCCAGAATGTCTTGAACAAATGTAATGTCTCTATAAATGCCAGCGATGTGGCCTGGCTACACACTTAGCTTTGAAGGGAGCTTTCCCAGGAGGAAGCTGGTCTTGTTTTCATTGAGTAGATCAGAGTTCCTCCAGGAAAAGACAGCACTTCAGAGAATGAAAGCTGAGATGCTGGTAAATCCTGCTAACTCAAATAACATTCAACTAGGAAACAGTAAAATACCTAAAAGCTGTATACAGATATCTGAGTTATAAAGTGAACATTAACGCCATGCCAGCCATACCTAAGAACATCCTGTAATTTTTTTACAAAAAAATTAATTACTTTCCATTTAAAGTGTTTAATCTTTTTCTAACGATGAAAGAATTAAGAAAAAAACATGGTAGAATCCAGCCATCTCCAAAAGTCATAGCTTTATGATACTGACTCACAAACTTGTGTTAGAAACTTTGATCTACACAGAACACCTAAGATGTAGACATCGTTAATGTTTTGCTATTAATGACCACCCCGGGATAGTGTAGGAGAGAAATTTGTTTCTAGTATCTATGCCTTGTATCTCAGACTAACACAACCCTTGAGATGTAGATTACATTAAATCAGATATTTATGAGACATTGTTCTCCTTTAATCCTATGTATATTGTGTTTCTGCTGTAAGCTAAGTAAAAAGCAGGTTTAGCAACTTTTAGTTTGGACTTTACCCTTGCTTTCTGCTGAAAGGATGGAGCCTTATAGTACAGTGGTTCACTGTTTCTCATCAGTAATATCATTTGCTGCCAGTGAGAGGTTCTTTCACATCCATTTTGTTTGGGAAGAGGAGGGGCCAGTATTTTAAAGATAACTTTTTAAATGGACATTGAATCCAACCCAAATTTCTAAAACGTTTCTCAACTTTATAAACTTTTTCTTTCCTTTCCCTTTGAGATATATCCCCAAGAGACCAAAGCCAATCATAATGATAAAAGTGCAAATTACAATCACACTACCATGCTGAAATACATTTTTACATATAATTTTGCAAAGATAAACAGACGTGAAAAGACATTGTTACAAGAATATGGGAAAATAGGCACTGTCATATTTTGCATAATAGGAGAGCAAATTGATATAACGTCTATATAGAGCAATTAGGCAATGTATCAAAGAATTTTAAACACAGAAACCCATCAGCCCAGATTTGAACTTGTAGGAACTTAGCATACAGGCACACTTGCACACAGGCAAAAGGACATCCGTTCAAAGTTATTTATTGCAGCATTTTTGAAGTAGCAAAAATTGAAACAACCCAAACACAATGCAATACTGCATTGCCACTAAAAAGAATGGCATAAATCTATATCTAATGATATGATAGGGCCTCTAAGAAAGGTGCAAAGGTGTATACATCATATGATAGCATTTGTGTAAAAATTTTTAAAATGGTACCTATACATAATATAGGTACCTTTGTGATGTGTTGACTTGACTAGCCAGGACTACATTTCCCAACATTCCTTTCTCTGTATATGTCCAGGTAGGGTGGGCCTCAAGAGACATTTTTGTAGGAGATTTGGAAAGCCGAAATCAAGGTTTCCAAGGTGGAAGCAGGCACATTTGAAGTTCACACACAGTGTTGTTTATCTGTTGGCACCTCTCTTTAGCGCAGCCTGCAACCGCTTCACCTTCTCCTGGATTCTCCTTCAGTTTCCCCAACTCTGGACCAGGTGTGTGCTTGGTTAGCTCTGTGAAGGGTACTGGCTTCTTCAGCAGGACACCCCCACCAAGTCAAGGGCAGAGAGAACGGTCAGAGGTTCTAATCTATCCTCGTGGATTCCAGCCCATGCTCCTGGGTTCCAGCTTGTTCTTCTCCAGTTTTTTCTGTTTTCCCTCTCCACCTGCCTGTCCTGTTGACTTCAAGCTCTAGCGTCACAGCCTTACATGGACTGTTTAGCTGACTTCTTCAAGTGCATCAGATAAAATCACCACAACAAACCCGTATGTAACATCTGGGACAAATAAGAAAGGGGGGATAGTAGTTGAGTCCAGAGAAGGATAGAAGTAGGGTGACTCAGAAGGGGAAAGGAAGGAACACCACTTGTGCTTCCAAGTGTTGCACCATGAGAATCTAGTACCTGTTTTAAAAATAAACATTTGAGACATTTGAAAATTCCTTAAGTTATCTTTCTCATATTTGCATGTAGAGATACAGAAATATTTACCCTTTGTTTCTATTCCTTTAAATAGAGTCAGAGTCGCTTTCTATATTTATAAAAGGTTTTGCATGTCACAGGGGACTGAAAAGGGAAAAGGGAACTTACATGGTTTCTCTTTCTAGAATCAGCCCTAAGTGAAAGAGAACAAAGCTAGGATATTGGGCCTCATGTGCCCTTTGTCTCTTGCTCTTTCTAACATCCTCTACCAAAGAATCCCAATTGTGGGGATGCCTAAGACTTATAGTACTGTGAAGCACTTAAAATGCCCTAAAATAACTCGTCCCTCTTAAGATTATATGTAATCAGCTTAGATAATCCATCAGTTATGTAACCAGCATCAAGTAGACTCTATGAAAGGTAGATCACGTCCAAATGGTTTGTTCAGTACGTGTGGGACGAACCGTACTGCATCAGGTCACAGTTCCTGGAGGAGTTCTTTGACTCGGGACTTTGGAAATAGTAAAACCTGTTTAAAAAATCAACATAACCCATGATAAAGATAAAACTGGATAACTTTATAATCTTTAAAGTGTTTCTGCACACATTGACTCATTTCTCAATTATATAGGAATAGCAAATATTAATTACCACATATCAGGCATTGTGCAAAAACCTCCACATACTCTGGGTGAATCCTGAGTGTACCATGATTAACTTCATTTTACAAATGAATACATCAAAGCTTATAGACATTGACACCCAGTATACCCAGGTAAGTCTCACAATTAACATTTGAACACAGACCACTTGACTCCGGAGCCCATGCTCTTCGCTAGTATTTCTCACTGTAGCCCACTGACAGAGGTAGGTTAAGTTATTAGTATCTCTATTTTACAAAAAAAAAAAAAACCTAAGGACTCAGAGGGTATGTGATTTGTCAAGGCCACATAGATAAGGCAAAGAGGAAATCAAAATAAGAATATCTGACTCCATATATTACACTCTGGTGTACTTAACCCCAGCTGATTACGATGTGTATACATGAATGCATTCTTGCTTGACCATGTAGTCCTTACAGATTAGCAAATTCTTCTAACTGTGGACAACTAGAAGAATAGTCTATTAGCTATAGTAATCCTGAGTAATGTTTTTTTGTTTGTTTTTGTTTTGTTCTGTTTTGTTTTTTGTCCTGGACATGTGTTGTCTATTTCTTGGACATTTCAATGGGCCTCTCAGTGGGCACAGAAGTTCTCAGACTTTTGCAATTTCCGCAAATCTAATTATTGTAACTCTTCTCTGCTCCTACAGCTCCTTCTTTTTTTAAATTTTTTTAAAAATCAATTTAGTTAACATATAGAGTATTATTAGTTTCGGAGGTATAGTTCAGTAATTCATCAGTTGCATATAACACCCAGTGCTCATTATACCAAGTGTCCCACTTAATGCCCATCACCCAGTTACCCCATCCCCCACCCACCTCCCCTCCAGCGACCCTCAGTTTGTTTCCTAGAGTTTCTTACCTACAGCTGCTTCTATAGACAAATCCTCATAGCAGTCTCCTCTCCCCTTTTCTCTACCTGCAGACCTTATCATCTTTGGCAAGACTTGCTTTCTTTCAAGTGTCCCTTCTTTGTGCTACTTCCACGTTCCTGTTAGCCTTTAGATGTGTTTCAAGCTTCTGAATTTTAGGTAGTAATTCCCAGATTTGTTCCATGAGCAGAATTCTTGAAAATCTTATTGTTAAAGAAGTAAACTAGGAAATCAAAACGGCGAGCCAGGAATTCAAGAGTAATGAGCAAGCTCTAAGCAAATAAACAGGAGTAGGGTTGTAGGCAAATACCCCAGGCAGGACCTGTCATTTTGTTTTTAAAACATTTTTTGAAATATTTGAAACTAATACTAAAGCACACAAAATAACATACTAAACACCGAGGTACCCGCCCCCCAGAACTTTCCAAAACTAACGAAAGCATCAATTAATAGATTCAAGAACTATTATAAAGTCCAAATAGAATAAATATAAATTTTAGGGGCACCTGGCTGGTCCAGTCGGTTTAGCGCCTGCCTTCAGCTCAGGTCATGCTTCCAGGGTCCTGGGATAGAGCCCTGTGTGGTCATCACAGGGCTTCTCCCTCTCCTCCCTGCTCCTGCTCTCTCTGGCTGGCTCTGTCACTATCTCTGTCTCTCTTTCTCTCAAATAAATAAAATCTTAAAAAATATATACATATATAAAAATTTTTTAAAAACCAAATTTTAAAAGCACACTCTTAAACACATCAGAGTAGCATTGCTAAAACCTAAGAAAAAGGAGAGACTCATTCCTAGCTCAATGCAATTAGAAAGAAAAGAAACATTACCTTCCAAGTTGCAATAATAAAAAAAATTAAAAATTAAAAAAGTATTCTAAAAAATACAGTTAAATAAATGAATAAATACAAAGTTGCAAAAATGATACTGATGGGTGACTTCTCAACAGAAACAGTGGAAACCATAGGGCAATAGAAAGATACCTTCATAAGTGCTGAAAGAATATATCTGCCAACCCTGATGTCTTCACATAAGAAAAATATTCTCCAGAAATGAAAGCCAAAGAAAGACCCTTTCCAGAAAAACAGGAATGGAGAAATTAGTCACCAGATACGTGCAACTTAAAAAAGGAAAGTAAGCCCTGAGGGTTGCCCAAGCATGTAGGAAAGAATGTAGTACACTAGAAAGTATGTGAAAATTAGCTGTACCAAACAACACTGGCACTGGGTTAGAAATAGAGAATTCAAATGCATGACAACAGCACAAGAGGCAGGAGGGTGTTATCTGCAAACAATGAATCATGGAACACTCCATCAAAAACTAATGATGTACTGTATGGTGACTAACATAACATAATTAAAAAAAAAAAAACAAGAGGCAGGAGGGGGAGCTAAAAGGAATTTAAGTGTTTTAATTAAAGTAAGTGTGTTAATACACATTCTAAGGAATATTAGAAAGTAAATTATTAGAAATAAATTATTGAACACCTGTTTATGATAAATTAATGAAAGACAAGATCAAAATTATGTAGATCTAATATAATCTATTTTATAATAAATTACCTAAAACATGAGTAAATATGCTGTTTCTCATGCTTAGTTTATAATACAGTACAAGATGTAGCTAAAATAAGGGAGTTTTTTAGAGCGAGGAGTTGGATAAAAGGCATGATTTTCTTTCCGTAAACAGGTGCACGTGTAGGGACTCTAGTACTCGGCTTTTGGAAACGTTTTGTAAATTATGGATAAAATTCAGAAACAATTCCATATACATTATATGGGACTCAGTGTATTTAGTGGAAAAGGAAACACTTTAAGCAACTGAAGCAATGTAGGTTGAGGACATGGACCCTGGCCATTGCAACATGAAGAATGCCTTTTATTGTTTTTGAGGAACGGAGAAAGAAGAGTTATGAAAGAGGAGGTGGGAAAGAAACACACAGGAGTTCCTGGAGTTGCTAGAGGGAAGGTATACAAGGAAGTTGAAGTTTCTCTTCACTATCAGTACCCCAGTATCTGGCAAAAGCTTCATGTAACCACAAGGATATGCATACCCCAGTTTGAAGACCATTACTCTGGGTCTAAGAGAGGCATTACTGAGTCCCAAGCTGTGCACATTTTCAACTTTACTAGATACTGACAAATGGCTTCCTCAGCAGTCGAATCAGTTTAGACTCCCACAGCAGGACGTTCGATATAGTACCTCCACGTTACTCTGATTTTTCACTGGCATTGGGTTTTTTTTATCTTTCCCTGATTATTAAAAATGTTGAGTATTTTTTCATATGTTTATTGGCCACTTCAGTTTCTTATGTGAATCTCCTCTTTTTTATGAAGCGATTTGTCTTTTTTTAACAAGATATAGTTACACATTCTGGAGACTCATATTTTGTCATTTGCATGCATTGCAGGTAGCTTCTGCCAGTCCATAGGCAGATTTCTTAAACGTTTGGATGTCTCAGTTTCCTAGTATGAAAAAAATGAGCATAATAATACCTTGTTTAAAAGGTGTTAAGCCACTTAATCCTCAAAACAACTCTATGGTGTTGATCTCATAATCAAGCCCATTTTTCAGATGAGAAAATTTTTCTAGGTTACGCCAAACTGTTTACCACAGAGGTTGTACCAATTCTTATTCTATCTTTAGAATATACATGTCCTTTTGCTCCACTTGAAATGATCAGACTTTAAAAGTTTTGCCCATATGGTATGTGTGAAATGAATCTTTGTTTTTTATTTTGCATTTCCCTGGTAATTTACGAGGTTGAACATCTTTTCATACGTGTATTCTCTATTTTTGGATCCTCTTCTCTAAAATGCCTGTACCTGTCTTTTGTTCATCTTTATTGGGTTATTTGTCTCTTTCTGGTTGATTCAAAAGTTTTCTTTATATATTCTGGATAATTGTGGCAAGTAGCTTCTCCAAGTCTGTGGCTTCTTTTTTTTTATTCTCTTTATGCTAACAATTGATGGAAACAGGTTCTTAATTTCAATATAATTTACATTGCTTACCTTTTCCTTTTTGGTTATGCTTTTCTTGAGTTTATTACCTTTCTCTCATTAAACCTTTCTATGTCTTTCTATTGTAAGTGTATCTCTTGCAAGAATCATAATCAAATCTGATAACTTCTGATCTTTCCATATATGAATTTAATATTTTTACCTTTGTTATCAGTGATATATTTAGACATATTTCTACCATCTTATTTTTTTAATTTACTACTTGCAATCCTTTTTACCAGCTTTTCTCCCCTCCTTTCCTGTCTTTTGTTGGATTAATAAATTCCCATATATTCACTGCAATTTTAGAATCTACGGATTGTGTATGTACCTATTTGCTTAGGCTGTCTGAAATATTTAGCATATATTCTTCTTTTTAAAGATTTTATTTATTTGAGAGAGAGAGAGAGAGTGAGAACAAGTGGGGGGAGGGGGCAGAAGGAAAGGGAAATGGAGAAGCAGACTCCTTGTGGTGCAGGGAGCCTGACACTGGGCTCAATCCCAGGACCCTGAGATCATGTCCTGAGCTGAAGGCAGACGTTTAACTGAACACCCAGGCATCCCAGCATATATTCTTTTTTTTAAGTAGGCTCCACACCCAGCATGGAGTCCAACGAGGGGCTTGAACTCACGACCCCAAGATCAAGGCTTTGCTGAGATCAAGAGTTGGATGCTTAACCAACTGAGCCACCCATACACTCCCACTCCCAGCATATATTCTTAAGCATAAATTTTTAATACACTCTAAAATCATTCCGTATTTGCATGCTTTTAAGGACTTTAGCCGTATATGAAACAAAATTGCCAAAATATTGATTACTGCTAAAGTTGGGTGATGCGTAAACTGTCTTAAAGGACTTAGTATACTTAACTACCCACTGAATACACACACACACACACACACACACACACACACACAAATAATACTATTAAGGAAGAGTTTTAGTTTTTATCTTTTTTATAAAAACATGCAAAAATTGTTTTAGGGGAAATTTTTTAGTCACATAAATACATTTCCAAAAACTGATCTGTTCCTGTGCTCACTGTTTTTTGGTTGGTTGTTTTTGTATGCCAAGCTTTTCCTCTGGGTTCAGGTTTCTCCTTGATGGAGAAGAATTTTAATAGACTCTTCAATAAGAGTCTGTGGCAAATTTTACTCTCCCTTTTTTGAGATATAGTTTAACTGGGTATAAAACTCTAGGTTGATTGTTATTTTTTCCTCAACATAATATTTGAGAAATATTACTCCTTTGTTTCCATTGTAGATGAGAAACCAGCTATCTATTTAATTGTCATTCCTTTGTGGATAATATGTCTTTTTTCCTCTGGCTACTTTCAAGATTTTCTCTTTCCCTATTTTGCTGTGTCACCATAATGTGCCTGCCATGTGGATTTATTTCCATCTATACTCTGTATTTCTTTTTTTTTTTTTAAGATTTTACTTATTTATTCCAAAGAGAGAGAGAGCATGAGGAGAGGGGCAGATGGGGAGGGAGAGGGAGAGAGAGAATCCCAAGCAGACTCCCTGCTGAGCACAGAACCCTATGCAGGGCTCGATCTCACAACCCTGAGATCATGACCTGAGCCAAAACCAAGAGTCAGATGGTCACCTTACTGAGCTACCCAGGTGCCCCTATACTGCACATTTCATTTTTCTTCTGGAGCTCCTATTAGAAATGCCTGAAGTCCTCCAGAATGTGTTCTTCACATCTTTAACTGTTTATATTTCCTTTATTTGGATACCAGGTGAACCTCCTCAGCATTCTTCCAATTTACTAATTCTCCAATTCTTTCTGAACTAGAGTTTGTCCCAGCTATTGACTTCTCTTTCAAAAACTGTTTTTATTTCTGCTCATGTTTGTTTCTTTTAGAAATATTATTCCTTAATTTATCCTTTGGAGAGGTGACATTTAAGTTGAGAAAGTCAAAACCATGTGAATTGACAGATGTAGAGCATTCTAGGCAGGAAGACTAGCTTTGGGAACTAGACATTTACCCCCAGAACTGTCTGCTCCTTAACCAGCATTTATTTTCAGTTGGACCTATCATATAAGCATAGCTGACTGTAACTCAGCACATTGACTGAATCTAGAGGCTTTTGGTGTGAGACTTCTGAGTGACTGACTGGGTTTTGGCATCAATTGGTACATACTCTGACATGCAGAAGATTTACTTCTGGTAGGTTAATTCAGCCATGTTATATCCAGGGATAAACATGGCCATGAACTGACTGAGCAACAGAATGCATGGTTTTAGTTGGAAGAAATAAAATGCAAGACTTCTTTCTATAGTTATCATGTGCTTTATGGAAATCAATAAAATACTTTTATAAATACAAACAACAAAGCACTTAAATGTCATCACTTAGCACCATCTTGATTCTATATAAAAAATAAAAACTTGGGGGGGATGCCTGGGTGGCTCAGTTGTTAAGTGTCTGCTTTCAGCTGAGGTCATGGTCCCAGGATCCTGGGATCAAGCCTCACATCGGGCTCCCTGCTCAGTGGGAAGCCTGCTTCTCCCTCTCCCACTGTCCCTGCTTGTGTTCCCTCTCTCACTGTCTCTCTCTCTCTGTCAAATAAATGAATAAAATCTTAAAAATAAATAAATATATAAAAATTAAAAAAATAAAAAATGAAAACTTAGGGCACCTTGGTGGCTCAGTCAACTAAGCGTCTGCCTTCTGCTCAGGTCATGATCCCAGAGTCCCAGCCCTGCATCAGGGGTGGGACTGCTTCTCCCTCTCCCTCTACTGCTCCCCCTGCTTATGCGCTCTCTCTCTCTCTCTGTGTCAAATAAATAAATAAATAAATAAATAAATAAATAAATAAATAAATAAATAAAATCTTTTTTTAAAAAATGAAAACTTGGGCATTAAAATCATGTAGCAATACTCACAAAAGTGTCATATAGATGATCCAGATACTCCAAACTACACTTATACTAATATTTTTTTAGAATATGATTTAATTTGCAATAACCAAAATTTAACCCTGGTTTGAACTTGAATATCCCCAGTTGTAAAACTACTGCTCTCAGTCCCTGTGCATGGAAGAGAAATTTTGGATGGTGGTGGTAGCAGACAACCCTGATGTTCTTTTCCTCACCTTTGATAATACAGTCATGCGTGTCTTTTCTTCCTCTTCCCTTCCTTCTAGCCAGGGACCATTCTTACAGCTGCCTCTTTTGAACCGGAGTCTAGTATTGCATTTTCTGACCAGAAGACTAACATATTCACATATCTTGCATTATCTAATGCAGTGAGCTTTACCATCATCCTGTTAGATTGTCACTTCTCTAGGGCACAGGGTACTGATGCACAAGTAGGTAAGGCAATCTCCTTGGCACAACCACGCAGTGTGTCTACACATAGCACAGCACAGTGGTGCCACTGGCTGGACGCAAGGCCTCTGCCAACCATGGAATCACACTGAACACTTTCCTGTTATAAACTTAACAGTGTTGTCTTTGTGTAGCATTCATCTTACTCATTTTCTCATGGTGTTGCTTCTAAAGTAAAAAATATTTAGATCAAAAAGGGTTGACTACACTGAGCTTTAAATTTTTAACTCTCTTCTGAAATTCCTTGATAAAGTATAAATGATGTTAAGTTTTTTACCTTCTCACATTGCAGAAGAAGAACTATCATACTTTGGGGCTTGGCTAATTTTGGTAAATCTTTTTGAATGAAATAATTCAAATACAGAGGTTGTTTTCATGAAAAGAGAAAGTTCTCTCCAATTTCTCCTCAGGAGGAAGTTAGTGCCTTGAATGTAATGTTCACTTCCTTCAAGAGAACAACATTCTAGGCAAAGAACCTGCTGTTTCCATCAATATCCTGTTTCAATCCATTACCAAAAGCCATATAGAATGTTTAGTGCCCAGGAAATCTATGATCTGATGAACCAACAGATCAGTTAAGATAAAATCAAATTCACATTTAAAAATATTTCTTCTATTTGCTTAGAAGTGTAGGTATAAATAATTTCAATAAAATTAACTTTTAAAATAAATACAACCTGTTAAGGTAAGATGAAAGATTTCATTAGTGAACTTCCCACGGCTTTTGAGGTTTCTCCATGGCCTAAAGGGCTGGCAAGCTGTGGTTCCTGTTATCTCCTTCAACCACAAACTGTGCCTTATGCCACTTGCTAATTTTGTTCTACTTGTGCCAGCCTTATGTTAGCAACTAAAGCAGGTCAAGCTCTTTCCTATCACAGAGCCTGCCCAGAGTATCCTTCTGCCTCTTTTCGTCTTAACTATCTCCTCAAAGCAGTCTTCCCTGACCACCCTATGCAAAGTAGGTTATCCACTTTAGCCCGGGTCACAGCTTTCTGTGTATTTCCTGCATAGTACTAATTAGAGGCTTCAAGTTTCTTATTTCTTGGTTATTGATGGTCTTCTCCCTACACTAGAATGTAAGTCCCATGAGGATAGGAATCTAATTTGTCTTATGCTCTATCCCTAAACCTTATGTGCCTGGTACAGAAGTCTACTAGCCAATGGCATCTTCCTGATACAGCCACCTCAGATTTAGAAAAATAATCAATGTCATTCAAACAATAAATGCACAGATACCCATCTGAATTTCGTGCAGAATAACACAGAATTTAGGATATTCTGAAAGCCACAAACCCTAGCCTTTGGGTTTGAAATGATGAATTCATTTTTGTTAACTCTGAATAATGGCCACTAGAGGGAGACATAGCCAAATACTATACTCTTAAATTCTAAGATTTTTTCCATTAGAATTTTTGAAGTCCTGCAGCCCAAACTTCCTAGCTTCCCTGAAAGATGTCCATCCAACTTCTTTTAAAACAAACCAAATATATATGTATGTATGTATGTATAATGGAGAATTCCCAACCCTGTGGGACAGACTATTCTACCTCTGGTCATGGCTCATTTAAAAAGTCCTCTTGTCAAAGATGGCCATGTAGTAGGAGGGCCCTAGGTTTATCTGGTCCCTCAAACACAGCTAGATAATTGTGCATTCACTTTGGATACCCAAGATATTGACCTGAGAACTGATAGAACAGACTGCACAACTAGAGGGAGAGAAGAGGCCACATTGAGAAAGGTAGGAAGTGCAGAGACAAAGTTTGGGGAATAAACAGACTGTGGGTTCTGGGGAGGAGAGGAAGCCTTGGTCACAGAGAAAGGTGAGAGATGGAGGAAGGCACAGGGATAAACACAAGAACACTTCCCCAAAGCCATTGCCTGGGAAAATGAGAGGGGCTGATTTTCATGAGTTCTTGAAATTGGGGGGACTCAAAGACTGGAGTTTTGGAGGTCCACAGGCTTGGCTGGGATAGAGACTGAGGGTGCTGCCTACTCCCAGAGAGAAGGCAGGCAAACAACCACAGGGCAGACTGCACAATCTGAGGATCGCCTGGGGCACATGGGGAGAGACTGTTCATACTTTTGGCAGGGCACCTGTGGCATTGCCTCTCTGGAGACAAAAGAACTGGTGGGTGTCATTTCCCACCTCCCCACCCGACCACCCACCATAGGTGCAGAGACACCTGCTGAGGGCAGCTGACTGGGACACTGGCTGTTTAGCCTGCTTTATTCCAAATTTCCCACCCCTGTACTCTGGCACAACTGCCCTTCTGGGTCAAACCTGCATCAGTCCCAACTCTGTGAGACCCTTTCCCAGAGGACCAGCACAGGTCCCTACCACACCAGGTCCCTGAAGTTTGGAATCTTAAAAGGCAGTAGGCCTGGCTTGGGTAGAGCCCAGGGTGCATTGTGCTGCTCCAGGCAGGCAACCAACCCAGAGACAGACACTGGAAAACACCTGTGACACATGAGAGGAAATTATCTGCCACTCAGAAAGAGATTCCCAGGGAGCAGCAAGCACTGACTCCCCTCTCTACAGACAAAGGACCAGTCTGGCACAATTTCCCTCTCCTGACCCTCAACATAAACCAACTTCATTAAACAGCACAGTGCCAACATGGGCTGCCTAACCTGCTTACACAAAGTCCTGCCCCCCTTAGCTCTGCTGGTTCTGCTTTTCTCAGGCAGATGTGCCTAAGGCCCATGCAGTGGGCTCCTTCCACAGAAGACCAGCACAAACCCCTGCACAGACCACATCTACTGACCACAGAGTTCTGCAAAGCTTCAGTTCTACTGGAAATCGCATCAGGTCTCACTTAACAAGCAGACCAGAGCACACATAGTTAAAACTTGCCACACTCTGGCCCAGATCCAAACACACCCCACTGCAGGCAAGGAGAGCTTCTGTAGATGACTGGCCTAAGGGATAGAGCAGCAGAAACACAGGAGCAGAGAGCGTACAGCACATACCAGAGACACTCCCAGAAGCACCAGGCCCTGGACACTATATGACCTCTTCTTCATAAAGCATTACTCTCAGGAACAGGAAACATAACAGGCTCTTCTAACACAGAGAAGAAGGCAGACATCTAGACAAAATGCCAAGATACAGGAATTCCTCTGAAAAGAAAGAATAAGAAAAGATCATGGCCACAGCTCTAATTAAAGCAGAAAAAGTAATATGCCTGATCCAGAATTTAAAGGAATAATCATAAGGATACTAGCTGGGCTTGGAGAAAAGACTGGAAGACTTAGGTCCCTGGAGTCTTATACCTGATACCTTATACATTTACTAAGATATAAAAGAGCTAAAAAACAATCAGGATGAAAGGAAAAATGCAATAACAATGATTTGAAACTGACTAGATGTCATGACCACAAAGATGAAAGAAACAGAGGAATGAATAACTGCTATAGAAGACAAAATAATGGAAAATAATGAAGCTGAACAAAAGAGAGAAAGAAAAACTTTGGATAAGTGCCTCCATCACCTAATAATAATCATATCATAGGAGTTCCAGGTGAAGGGAGAAAAGAAAAAATTAATTAATTAATTAACTTTAAAATTTAAAAAAAAGAACAGAGAGAGAAGGGGGGAAGAAAATTTATTTGAGGTAATTTTAGATGATAAATTCTCTAATCTGGGGAAGGAAACAGACATCCAGATCCAAGAGGCACAGAAAACTCCCATCAAAATCAACAAAAGCAGGCCAACACCAAGACCTACTGTAATAAAATTTGCAAAATAGAGGGATAAAGAAAAAATTCTAAAAGCACCAAGACAAAAGAAGTCCCTAACTTACAAGGGGAGACCCATAGGGCTAGCTGCAGATTTCTCAACAGAAACCTGGCAAGCCAGAAGACAGTGGCAGGATATAGTCAACATGCAGAATGGGAAAAATCTGCAGCCAAGAATATTCGATCTAGCAAGGCTATCATTCAGAATGGAAGGACAGATAAAGTGTTTCCCAGACAAACAAAAGCTAAAGGAGTTCATGACCACTAAACCAGCCCTGCAAGAAATATTAAAGGGGACTCTTTGAGTAGAAAGGAAAGACCAAAAGCAATAAAGACTAGAAAGGAACAGAGAAAATCTCCAGAAACAACAACAAAACAAGTAATAAAATGGCACTAAATACATTTCTATCGATAATTACTCTGAATGTGAATGGACTAAACGCTCTACTCAAAAGACATAGGGTGTCAGGTTGGATTAAAAAAACCAAGACCCATCTATATGCTGCCTACAAGAGACTCATTTCAGACCTAAAGACACCAGCAGATTGAAGGGAGAGGGTGGAGAAACATTTATCATGCAAATGGATGTTAAAGGAAAGCCAGAGTAGCAATACTTATATCAGACAAAGTAGATTTGAAACCAAGGAAAGTAACAAGAGATGAAGAAGGGCACTGTATCATACCAAAGGGGACCATCCAACAAGAAGATCTACAATTGTAAATATTTATGCCCCAACTTGGGAGCACTCAAATATGTAAAACAATTAATAACAAACATAAAGGAACTCATTGATAATAATACAAAAATAGCAGGGGACACCCCACTCATAGCAATGGACAGATCATCTAAGCAGAAGACCAACAGGAAACAATGGCTTTGAATGACACACTGAACCAAATGGTCTTAACAGATATATTCAGAACATTCCATCCTAAAGCAGCAGAATACACATTCTTTTCAAGTGCACATGGGACATTCTCCAGAATAGATCACATACTAGGTCACATATCAGGCCTCAACAAGTACAGAAAGATTGAAATCATACCATGCATATTTTCTGACCACAAAGCCATGATAACTGACGTCAACCACAAGAAAAAAAATGGAAAGAACACAAATACATGGAGGTTAAACAACATGCTACTAAAGAATGAATGGGTCACCAGAAAATCAGAAAGTACATGGAAACAAATGAAAATGAAAACATGATGGTCCAAAACCTCTGGGATGCAGCAAAAGCAGTCATAAGAGGAAAGTATGTAGCAATACAGGACTGCCTCAAGAAGCAAGAAAATCTCAAATAAACAACCTTACACCTAAAGTTCTAGCAATTTTTTGGTGGAATCTTTTGGATTTCCTATGTAGGGTATCATGTCATCTGCAAAGAGTGAAAGCTTGACCTCTTCCTTGTTGATCTGGATGCCTTTTATTTCTTTTTGTTGCCTGATTGCTGAGGCTAGGACTCCCAGTACTATGTTACATAGTAATGGTCAGAGTAGACATCCCTGTCTTGTTCCTTACTGTAGAAGAAAAGTTCTCAGAAAAAGAACAACAAATGAAGCCTAATGCCAGCAGAAGGGAAACAATAAAGATGAGCGCAGAAGTAAGTGATTCAGAAACAACAACAACAAAACCAGCAGAACAGATCATTGAAACCAGGAGTTGGTTCTTCGAAAAAAATTAATAAAATTGAAAAACCCCTAGTCAGACTTATAACAGAAAAGAGAAAAGACCCCAAAAAATAATATCACAAATGAGAGAGGAGAAATAACCAACATCCCATAAATACAAACAATTAGAATATTATGAAAAACTATATGCCAACAAATTGGACAACCTGGAAGAAATGGGGCAATTCCTAGAAACATATAAACTACCAAAACAGAAACAGGAAGAAATAGAAAGCTTGAACAGACCAATAACCGGCAAAGAAATTGAATCAATAATTAAAACTCTCCCAACAAACTGAAGTCCAGGGGCAGATGGCTACCAAACATTTAAAGAAGAGTTAATACCGATTCTTCTCAAACTATTCCAAGAAATAGAAATGGAAGGAAAACTTCCAAACCCACTCCATGAGGCCAGCATTACCCTGATTCTAAAACCAGACACAGACTCCACTAAAAAAGAGAACTACAGGCCAATGTCCCTGATGAACATGGATGCAGAAATTTTCAAGAAAATACTAGCAAATCGAAGCCAGCAGTACATTAAAAGAATCATTCACCACGGTCAAGCGGGATTGATTCCAGGGCTGCAAGGGTGGTTCGACATTTGCAAATAAACCAACGTGACATAACACATTGATAAAAGAAAGGATAAGAACCATATGATCTTCTCCATAGATGCAGAAAAAGCATTTGACAAAGTTTAACATCCATTCTTGATAAAAACCCTCAGCAAAGAAGAGTTAGAGGGAACATACCTCAACATCATAAAGGACATATATGAAAAACCCATAGCTAGTATCATCTTCAATGGGGAAAAACTGAGAACTTTTCTTCTACAGTAAGGAACAAGACAGGGATGTCTACTCTGACCATTACTATGTAACATAGTACTGGGAGTCCTAGCCTCAGCAATCAGGCAACAAAAAGAAATAAAAGGCATCCAGATCAACAAGGAAGAGGTCAAGCTTTCACTCCTTGCAGATGACATGATACCCTATATAGGAAATCCAAAAGATTCCACCAAAAAATTGCTAGAACTGATACATGAATTCTGTAAAGTCGCAGTATACAAAATCAACATACAGAAATCTGTTGCATTTCTATACACCAATAATGAAGCAGCAGAAAGAGAAATCAAGGAATTGAGCCCATTGACAATTGCACCAAAAACAACAAGATACCTAGACCTAACCAAAGAGGTAAAAGATCTGTGTTCTGAAAACTATAAAACACTGATGAAAGAAGTTGAAGATGACACAAAGAAATGGAGAAACATTCCATGCTCATGGATTGGAAGAACAACCATTGTTCAAATGTTGATACTACCCAAAGCAATCTACACATTTAATGCAATCCCTATCCAAATACGGCCAGCATTTTTCACAGAGCTAGAACAAGCAGTCCTAAAATTTGTATGGAACCACAAAAGATCCCAAATAGCCAAAGCAACCTTCAAAAGGACAAGCAAAGCCAGAGGCATCACAATTATATGCCAGACCTCAAGTTATATTACAAAGCTGTAGTGACCAAGACAGTATGGTACTGGCACAAAAACAGACACAGAGATCAGTGGAACAAAATAGAAAACCCAGAAATGGATCCACAAGTCTATGGTCAACTAATCTTCAACAAAGTGGGAGAGAATATCCAGTGGAAAGAAGACATGCTCTTCAACAAATGGTGTTGGGAATACTGGACAGCAACATGCAGAAGAATAAAACTGGACCACTTTCTTACACCACACACAAAAATAAATTCAAAATGGATGAAACACCTAAATGTGAGGCAGGAAACCATCAAAAAAAAAATAGCAGGAAGGGAAGAATGAAGGGGGGAAATCAGAGGGGGAGATGATCCATGAGAGACGATGGACTCTGAGAAACAAACTGAGGGTTCTAGAGGGGAGGGGGGTGGGAGGATGGCTTAGCCTGGTGATGGGTATTAAAGAGGGCACATTCCGCATGGAGCACTGGGTGTTATGCACAATGAATCATGGAACGCTACATCAAGAACTAATGATGTAATGTATGGTGATTAACATAACATAATAATAACAAAAATAAATTAAAAAAAAATCCTAGAGGAGAACACAGGCAGCAACCTCTTTGACATCAGCGGTAGTAACTTCTTACTAGATATGTCTCCTGAGGCAAGGGAAACAAAAGCAAAACTGCACAATTGGGACTTCATCAAGATGAAAAGCTTCTGCACAGCAAAGGAAACAATTAGCAAAATTAAAAGGCAGCCTACAGAATGGGAGAAGATATTTGCAAATGACATATCTGATAAAGAGTTAGTATCCAGGGGTGGGGGGTGGGTTAGCCTGGTGATGGGTATTAAAGAGGGCACGTATTGAATGGAGCACTGGGTATTATATGCAAACAGTAAATCATGAAACAGTACATCAAAAACTAGTGATGTAATGTATGGTGATAACATAACATAATAAAAAAAATTTTTTTAAAGAGTATCCAAAATCAATAAAGAACTTATCAAACTCAACACACACAAACAAATAATCCAGTTTAAAAATGGGCAGAAGACATGAATAGACATTTTTCCAAAGAAGACATACTGATGGCTAACAGAGGCATGAAAAGATGCTCAACATCACTCATCATCAGGGAAATACAAGTCAAAACTACAATGAGATATCACCTCACACCTGTCAGAATGGCTAGAATCAACAACACAGGAAACAGTGATGTTGGTGAGGATGTTGAGAAAGGGGAAACCTCTTACACTGCTGGTGGGAATGCGAGCTGCTGCAGCTACTCTGGAAAACAGTATGGAAGTTCCTGAGAAAGTTAAAAATAGAGCTACCCTATAATCCAGTAATTGCACTACTAGGTATTTACCTAAAGGATACAAAAATACTGATTGGAAGGGACACGTGTACCCCAATGTTTATAGCAGCATCATCAACAATAGCCAAACTATGGAAAGAGCCCAAATGTCCACTGACTGATGAATGGATAAAGAAGATGTGGAATAAATACAACAGAACGTTACTCAGCCATAAAAAAGAACGAAATCTTGCTGTTTGCAATGATGTGGATGGACGTAGAGAATATTATGCTAAGTGAAATAAGTCAGTGAGCGAAAGACAAATACCATATGATTTCATCCATATATGGAATTTAGGAAACAAAAGAGATAAACATAGGGGGAAGAAAAGAGAGAGGCACACCAGAAAACAGACTCTTAACTTAGAGAACAAACTGAGGGTTACTGGGGGGAGTTGGGTGGGCAGAATGGGTTAAGTGAGTGATGGATATTAAGGATGGCACTTGTGATGAACACTGGGTGTTGAATGTAAGTAATAACTAAATTCTGTAGCTGAAATTAATATTATACTCTAACTGGAATTTAAAACTTGAAAAAAGTAAATTAAGAAATTTTTTTTTTTTTAAATCCTCTTGTCAATATATCTGTAACTATCCCTCCTTGCCCTCCTCCTTTCCTGAATGACTAAGGAATGGACACTATCTTGGGCCCTGTTCTGGGCCTCATTGTCTAGAATATTGTTTGGAACTTTACAGATGTCTAATCCCAGCATGCCTCACGCCTTTCTCATCCTTGGCCAAGATGAAAAGTCCTCTGTTTTCTCTCCTTTGACCCACTGGCCCACTGTTCCCTCCCCCAAGCATTATAACTTGCCCTGTTCCACAGTAAATGCGCTCCCCAACATTGTCAACTCCCCACTACCCCATGAAGCCCCTTCATCCTCTTGCCTTGAAAGCTTGCTCTCCTGAAAGTGGTTACCCTGCATTTGCCTCTAGTGAAGGGGCTCATTCTCTCGAGTCCCAGTACCACATACAGAACTGGCATTCACTCTGCTGCCAGTGCCACTCTCCAAGCACCACCTGTCCCATTTGGGCAATCCCGCTTCTCCACTGTCACCAATATAGAAGACTTTAGGTTCTCATTTCCATCCAGTACCATCCCTGCTCTGTGGGGCTTTAGCAGCCATGTCAATGACCAGTCCATTACCCTAACCCCTTCCTTCTACTCACACCGGGGACCTCACATCAGACCTGAAATTTACCCTCGTAATTGTCTCACCAGCTCACTTAGTACCCCCTCTCACATGCCTGTTCTTCACTCTCATTAACATGCCCAGGGCACCTTGCTTACATAGCTCAGGCTTGTCACCTCTCTTCTTATCCAGCCCACATGCCCCACTATTGTTTTTCCACCTTACTATCCTTATTCATTTATGTATTTATGTTTCTTCCCCCCAAGATTTTCCCTGGCCAAAAGTACAAGTGAATAAATCCAACTGTTCTTTTCTGCTCCCACACTAATCACTGCTAGTGAAGGTATCAATAGCAAATATTTACTGATAACAACTGTATGAGGTAGTACTATTATTATCCACATATTACAAATGAGAAAAATAAAGCCCAGAGGAAATTAGCAAATTGTCCTAGATCACATAGCTAGTAAGCCAGACAATCTGCTTTAATCAAATACCTTTGAAATATACAAAGTAAAAATTGATAGAACTACAGGGAGAAATTGACAAGTTAATCATCAAAGTGGGAAATTTCAATTCTCTCCAGATCATTGGCAGGTCAGGCATTCAAAAACCTACCAAAGAGGGGCACCTGGCTGACTCAGTCAGTAGACCATGCAACTCTTGATTTCAGGGTTGTGAGTTCAAGCCTCATGTTGGGCCTAGAGCAAAACAAAAAACAAACAAACAAACAAACAACAACCTTAGTAAAGAAATACCTGATGAGAATTAGGAAGTTTGAATTAGTGGACATATATGGAACCCTGTCTCTAAAAATTAGGACACATAGCATGTTTTCAAAACTTGACAATAAGCTAGACCAGTGATTCTTAACACTTTTTATCTCAGAACCCCTTTATACTCTTTTTTCTTTTTCTTTTTCCAAGATTTATTTATTTATTTGACAGAGGTAGCAAGAGCAGGAAGACGTGTGTAGGAAGACAAGCAGGGGGAGTGGGAGAGGGAGAAGCAGGCTTCCTGCTGAGCAGGGAGCCCGATGCGGGGCTCGATCCCAGGATTCTGGGATCATGACCTGAGCGAAGGCAGACACTTAACGACTGAGCCACCCAGGCGCCCTCTTTTTTCTTTTTGCAGTTTGGTAACCTATATTAAAAGACTTAAAAATGGAGGGGGGGCTAAGATGGAGGCATAGGAGGAGGACTCTAGGCTCATCTTGTCGATCCAACACAACTAGATAACTATCAAATCATTCTAAATACCCCAGAAATCAACCTGAGGACTGACAGAACGAACTGTACAACTCGAGGAAGAGAAGAGGCCACATTGAGGAAGGTAGGAAGTGCAGAGATGTGGTTTGGGGAAGAAATGGATTACAGGTGGTGCTGCAGAGCAGAGGAAACCCAGGTCACAGACAGAGGTGAGAGAGGCGCACACAGGGATACACACAGGGAGAACACTTCTCAAAACCATTGACTGGGAAAACAAGAAGGGCTGATTTTCATGAGTTCTTGGAACCAGCAGGGCTTAAAGACAAGTTTTAAAGGTTGGCAGACTTGGCTGGGATAGAGCCCTGAGGGCACCGCCCTACTCCTGGAGAGAAGGCAAGCAAACAACCCCGGGGGTGGGGTGCAGATGGTGTAGAAACAGCAATCTAAAGAACACTTGGGGCACACAGAAGTGAGGTTATTCACTCTTCTTGGAGTCCATCCCTGAGAGGCAGAGTTCAGGGAGATGCCTATCCGGGGGTTAAGGCAAGGGTGGGCACCATTTTCCTCCCTCGCCCCTCAGCATAAATGCAGAGCCACCTGCAGGAAGCAGTGCAGTACCAACACTGACTGCCTAACTTTCTTACACCAAGTCCCATACCCCTGCACTCTGGTGCGACTGCTTGCATCTGTCCCCGCATGGCAGGACCCTCCCCAAGAAGACCAGCACAGGTGCCCGCCACAGCATGTCCCTAAAGCCTGGAGTTTTAAAAGTCAGCGGGCTTGGCTGGATTAGAGCCCAGAGGAGACTTCACTGCTCCTGAAGAGAATGCAGGCAAACAACCCAGATGCAAACAGTGTGGAAACAGTGATCTGAAAAACTCCTGCAATGCACAGGGGGGTGATTATTCACTTTTCTTGGAGTGCTTCCCTGACAGGCAGCATGCACGGAGATGCCTCTCAGGGACAAAACAGCTGGCTGGTGGCATTTTCCTCCCCCCACCCCTCCGCATAGACACAGAGCCACCTGTGATAAACAGCAAGGGCTGACACTGGCTGTCTAGCCTGCTTACATCAGGTCCCACATCCCTGTGCTCTGCCGCAACTGCCCTTCTGGGTCAAGTTTGCCTCAGTCCCAGTGTGCCAGTCCCACCTGAGAAAACCAGCAGAAACTGCTGCCCACACCATGTCTCCCAACCAGAGAGTTCTGCAGGGCCTCAGTTTCTGGTGGAAGTGGTGTCAAGTCTCATTTAACAAGCAGACCAGAGCACACAGTTAAAACTGGCTACATTCTGTCCAAGGACCAAACACTGCCCACCACAGGCAAGGAGAGCTTCTGCAGATGACGGCTCTGAGGGATAGGGCAGCCAGAACACAGCAGCAGAGCGCATGCAGCACACACCGGAGACACTTCCTGAAGTGTCAGGCCTGGACACTATATGACCTCTTCTTCATGAAACCATTACTCTCAGGAATAGGAAACATAACAGCCTCTTCTAACACACAAAAGAGGATGATATCACAGTGAAAGAATAAGGTAAGGTCATGGCCAGAGATCTAAGTAAAACAAATATAAGTAACATGTCTGATGGAGAATTTAAAGCAACAATCATGAGGATACTAGCTGGGCTTGGAGAAAAGAATGGAAGACTTCAGGGAGGTCCTTACCATAAATATAAAAGAGTTATAAAAGAATCAGTTGGAAATGAAAAATACAATAACCAAGATTTGAAACAAACTAGATGCAATGACTACAAGGATGAAAGAAGCAGAGGAATGAATAAGTGATAGAGAAGATAAAAGAATGGAAAATAATAAAGCTGAACAAAAGAGAGAATTATGGAACATGAGAATAGACTTAGGGAACTCAGTGACTCCATCAAACCTAATGACATTCATATCATAGGAGTTCTAGAAGAAGGGAGGGGGGGCAGAGAGTTATTTAAGGAAATTATAGATGATAATTCCCTAATCTACGGAAGGAAACAGACATCCAGATCCAAGAGGCACAGAAAACTCCCATCAAAATCAACAAAAGCAGGCCAACACCAAGACCTACTGTAATAAAATTTGCAAAATAGAGGGATAAAGAAAAAATTCTAAAAGCACCAAGACAAAAGAAGTCCCTAACTTACAAGGGGAGACCCATAGGGCTAGCTGCAGATTTCTCAACAGAAACCTGGCAAGCCAGAAGACAGTGGCAGGATATAGTCAACATGCAGAATGGGAAAAATCTGCAGCCAAGAATATTCGATCTAGCAAGGCTATCATTCAGAATGGAAGGACAGATAAAGTGTTTCCCAGACAAACAAAAGCTAAAGGAGTTCATGACCACTAAACCAGCCCTGCAAGAAATATTAAAGGGGACTCTTTGAGTAGAAAGGAAAGACCAAAAGCAATAAAGACTAGAAAGGAACAGAGAAAATCTCCAGAAACAACAACAAAACAAGTAATAAAATGGCACTAAATACATTTCTATCGATAATTACTCTGAATGTGAATGGACTAAACGCTCTACTCAAAAGACATAGGGTGTCAGGTTGGATTAAAAAAACCAAGACCCATCTATATGCTGCCTACAAGAGACTCATTTCAGACCTAAAGACACCAGCAGATTGAAGGGAGAGGGTGGAGAAACATTTATCATGCAAATGGATGTTAAAGGAAAGCCAGAGTAGCAATACTTATATCAGACAAAGTAGATTTGAAACCAAGGAAAGTAACAAGAGATGAAGAAGGGCACTGTATCATACCAAAGGGGACCATCCAACAAGAAGATCTACAATCGTAAATATTTATGCCCCAACTTGGGAGCACTCAAATATGTAAAACAATTAATAACAAACATAAAGGAACTCATTGATAATAATACAAAAATAGCAGGGGACACCCCACTCATAGCAATGGACAGATCATCTAAGCAGAAGACCAACAGGAAACAATGGCTTTGAATGACACACTGAACCAAATGGTCTTAACAGATATATTCAGAACATTCCATCCTAAAGCAGCAGAATACACATTCTTTTCAAGTGCACATGGGACATTCTCCAGAATAGATCACATACTAGGTCACATATCAGGCCTCAACAAGTACAGAAAGATTGAGATCATACCGTGCATATTTTCTGACCACAAAGCCATGATAACTGACGTCAACCACAAGAAAAAAAAAAATGGAAAGAACACAAATACATGGAGGTTAAACAACATGCTACTAAAGAATGAATGGGTCACCAGAAAATCAGAAAGTACATGGAAACAAATGAAAATGAAAACATGATGGTCCAAAACCTCTGGGATGCAGCAAAAGCAGTCATAAGAGGAAAGTATGTAGCAATACAGGCCTGCCTCAAGAAGCAAGAAAATCTCAAATAAACAACCTTACACCTAAAGTTCTAGCAATTTTTTGGTGGAATCTTTTGGATTTCCTATGTAGGGTATCATGTCATCTGCAAAGAGTGAAAGCTTGACCTCTTCCTTGTTGATCTGGATGCCTTTTATTTCTTTTTGTTGCCTGATTGCTGAGGCTAGGACTCCCAGTACTATGTTACATAGTAATGGTCAGAGTAGACATCCCTGTCTTGTTCCTTACTGTAGAAGAAAAGTTCTCAGAAAAAGAACAACAAATGAAGCCTAATGCCAGCAGAAGGGAAACAATAAAGATGAGCGCAGAAGTAAGTGATTCAGAAACAACAACAACAAAACCAGTAGAACAGATCATTGAAACCAGGAGTTGGTTCTTCGAAAAAAATTAATAAAATTGAAAAACCCCTAGTCAGACTTATAACAGAAAAGAGAAAAGACCCCAAAAAATAATATCACAAATGAGAGAGGAGAAATAACCAACATCCCATAAATACAAACAATTAGAATATTATGAAAAACTATATGCCAACAAATTGGACAACCTGGAAGAAATGGGGCAATTCCTAGAAACATATAAACTACCAAAACAGAAACAGGAAGAAATAGAAAGCTTGAACAGACCGATAACCGGCAAAGAAATTGAATCAATAATTAAAACTCTCCCAACAAACTGACGTCCAGGGGCAGATGGCTACCAAACATTTAAAGAAGAGTTAATACCGATTCTTCTCAAACTATTCCAAGAAATAGAAATGGAAGGAAAACTTCCAAACCCACTCCATGAGGCCAGCATTACCCTGATTCTAAAACCAGACACAGACTCCACTAAAAAAGAGAACTACAGGCCAATGTCCCTGATGAACATGGATGCAGAAATTTTCAAGAAAATACTAGCAAATCGAAGCCAGCAGTACATTAAAAGAATCATTCACCACGGTCAAGCGGGATTGATTCCAGGGCTGCAAGGGTGGTTCGACATTTGCAAATAAACCAACGTGACATAACACATTGATAAAAGAAAGGATAAGAACCATATGATCTTCTCCATAGATGCAGAAAAAGCATTTGACAAAGTTTAACATCCATTCTTGATAAAAACCCTCAGCAAAGAAGAGTTAGAGGGAACATACCTCAACATCATAAAGGACATATATGAAAAACCCATAGCTAGTATCATCTTCAATGGGGAAAAACTGACAACTTTTCTTCTACAGTAAGGAACAAGACAGGGATGTCTACTCTGACCATTACTATGTAACATAGTACTGGGAGTCCTAGCCTCAGCAATCAGGCAACAAAAAGAAATAAAAGGCATCCAGATCAACAAGGAAGAGGTCAAGCTTTCACTCCTTGCAGATGACATGATACCCTATATAGGAAATCCAAAAGATTCCACCAAAAAATTGCTAGAACTGATACATGAATTCTGTAAAGTCGCAGTATACAAAATCAACATACAGAAATCTGTTGCATTTCTATACACCAATAATGAAGCAGCAGAAAGAGAAATCAAGGAATTGAGCCCATTGACAATTGCACCAAAAACAACAAGATACCTAGACCTAACCAAAGAGGTAAAAGATCTGTGTTCTGAAAACTATAAAACACTGATGAAAGAAGTTGAAGATGACACAAAGAAATGGAAAAACATTCCATGCTCATGGATTGGAAGAACAACCATTGTTCAAATGTTGATACTACCCAAAGCAATCTACACATTTAATGCAATCCCTATCCAAATACGGCCAGCATTTTTCACAGAGCTAGAACAAGCAGTCCTAAAATTTGTATGGAACCACAAAAGATTCCAAATTGCCAAAGCAACCTTCAAAAGGACAAGCAAAGCCAGAGGCATCACAATTATATGCCAGACCTCAAGTTATATTACAAAGCTGTAGTGACCAAGACAGTATGGTACTGGCACAAAAACAGACACAGGGATCAGTGGAACAAAATAGAAAACCCAGAAATGGATCCACAAGTCTATGGTCAACTAATCTTCAACAAAGCGGGAAAGAATATCAAGTGGAAAAAAGACATGCTCTTCAACAAATGGTGTTGGGAAAACTGGACAGCAACATGCAGAAGAATAAAACTGGACCACTTTCTTACACCACACACAAAAATAAATTCAAAATGGATGAAACACCTAAATGTGAGGCAGGAAACCATCAAAAAAAAATAGCAGGAGGGGAAGAATGAAGGGGGGAAATCGGAGGGGGAGATGATCCATGAGAGATGATGGACTCTGAGAAACAAACTGAGGGTTCTAGAGGGGAGAGGGGTGGGGGGATGGCTTAGCCTGGTGATGGGTATTAAAGAGGGCACGTTCTGCATGGAGCACCGAGTGTTATACGCAAACAATGAATCATGGAACGCTACATCAAGAACTAATGACGTAAGGTATGGTGATTAACATAACATAATAATAACAAAAATAAATAAAAAAAAAATCCTAGAGGAGAACACAGGCAGCAACCTCTTTGACATCAGCGGTAGTAACTTCTTACTAGATATGTCTCCTGAGGCAAGGGAAACAAAAGCAAAACTGCACAATTGGGACTTCATCAAGATGAAAAGCTTCTGCACAGCAAAGGAAACAATTAGCAAAATTAAAAGGCAGCCTACAGAATGGGAGAAGATATTTGCAATGACATCTGATAAAGGGCTGGTATCCAAAATCTATAAAGAACTTACCAAACTCAACACCCAAAAATCAAATAATCCAGTTTAAAAAATGGGCAGAAGACATTTTTCCAAACAAGACATACAGATGGCCAATAGACACGTAAAAAGATGCACAACTGGAATTTAAATAAAACTTTAAAAAAAGAGGAAAGACTAAAAATGTACTCTGAAATTTAATTCTATTTTGTGATAATATATTTTATATTTTTTAAGTTTTTATTTGACATAGAGTTAGTTAACATACAGTGTAATTTTAGTTTCAGGAGTACAATATAGTGATTCACACTTCCATATGGCACCGGGTGCTCATCAGGACAAGCACACTCCTTAATCCCCATCACTTATTTCACCCAATCCCCCACCCATCTCCCCTCTGGTAATCATCAATTTGCTCTCTATAGTTAAGAGTCTGTTTCTTGGTTCTCTCTCTCTCTCTCTTTCCCTTTGTTCATTTGCTTTGTTTCTTAAATTCCACATATGAGTGAAATCATATGGTATTTGTCTTTCTCCGACTGACTTATTTCGCTCAGCATTATACTCTCTAGCTCCATCCATGTTGTTGCAAATAGCAAGATTTCATTCTTTTTATGGCTGAGTAATATTCCATTGTATATCTATATCACATCTTTATCCATTCATCAGTAGATGGACATTTGGGCTGTTTCCATAATGTGGCTATTATATATATTGCTGCTATAAACATTGGGGTGCAGATACCGTTTTGAATTAGTATTTTTTTCTTTGAGGACCCCTTTATACTCTTAAAAATCACCGAAAATTTCAAAGAGCTTTTGTTTATGGAGGCTTTATTTATTTATTTAAAATAACAGTAATAATCCCATTGTATGTTAACATAAGTCACATTTCTATGAAAAATCATTTATTTTTTAAGATTTTATTTATTTATTTGACAGAGAGAGACACAGCAAGATAGAGAAACAAGCAGAAGGAGTGGGAGAGGGAGAAGTAGACTCCCTGCTGAGCAGGGAGCCCGATGCGGGGCTCGATCCCAGGACCCTGGGATCATGACCTGAGCCGAAGGCAGACGCTTAACGACTGAGCCACCCAGGTGCCCTGAAAAATCATTTTTTTAAATTAGTGAGAATGGCATTGTTTTACATTTTGGTAAATCTCTTGAACGTCTGGCTTAATAGAGCACAGCTGGATTCTCACAGCTGCTTCGGCATCCCATCTGTTGCGATAGGTTGTTTCAGCTGATGATAAAGGAGAGTCCATCATCACACATGAGAATGAGAAAAGAAGCCCTTTGGGCCCAGCCAGGCCTCAGTGCTACTGGTGGCTGGCCTGGCACTCACAGCTGGCCTTGGCGGGCTCCTGCTGAGCATAAACAATGTCACAGAACATCCACATCAGACAGGACCACTCTGTGACCATCATGGGCCAAGACTAAAAAACAACCATGAACTTGTCCAAGCCCAGGATGTGACCACACCCACCCTATATTCTGGTTCCCTTGCCGATCACAGCTGTAGCATCACTGTAGCCTGCCCTACCATGTTCATTTCCCATGGCTACTGAGACAAAGTACCACAAACTCGGTGGCATAAGCAACAGAAACTTATTTTCTCACATTTCTGGAGACAGAAATGAGAAATCAAGTTATTGGTGGGGCCACACTCCCTCTGAAGGCTCGAGGGGAGAAGTCTTCCTTATGTCTGCCAGCTTCTGGTGACTCCAGGAGTTTCTTGGCCTGTGGTCATGTCAGTCCAGAATCTACCTCTGTCTTCCCATGGCCTTCTCCTCTGTGTCTGGCTCAAATCACCATCCGCCTTTCTCTATAAGGATACTTGTCATGGAGTGGGGATAAGTATCCAGGGTGATCTCATCTGGAGATCTTTACCATAATTACATCTATAAAGACTTTATATTTTTTTAAATAAACTAATGTCTACAGGTTCTGGGGTAAGGATGTGGACATATCTTTTGGGGGTCACCATTCAACCCACTATACTGTCGTTAAGATTTATTAAGAATTATTCCTACTTCCAGGGGCACCTGGGTGACTCAGTCGGTTGAGCATCTGACTTTGATTTCAGCTCAGATCATGATCTCAGAGTCATGAAATTGAGCCCTGCATCAGGCTCCATGCTAAGCAGGGATTCTGCTTGAGATTCTCCCTCTCCCTTTCCTTCTGACACTGTGCTCTCTCCCTTTTCCCCCCGCACTCTCTCTCACTCTCTCCCTCTCTAAAATAAATAAATCTTTTTAAAAATATTTTATTTGTTTATTTGACAGAGAGAGAGAAAGCACAAGCAGGGGGAGTGGCAGAGGGAGAGAGAGAAGCAGACTCTCTGCTGAGCAGGGAGCCTGATGTGGGACTCGATCCCAAGACCTGGGATCACGACCTGAGCCTAAGGCAGACACTTAACCGGCTGAGCCACCCAGGTGCCCTAAAATAAATAAATCTTAAAAAAAAAAAAAAGAATTATTCCCACTTCCTGACAGCATCCAATCCAGAATAAAGCTCTGCTTGTTTGCTCTTTCTTTCTCTCCTCCTTTCTTTCTCTCCTCCTTTCTTTCTTTCTTTCTTTCTTTTTCTTTCTTTCTTTCTTTCTCTTTCTTTCTTTCTTTCTTTCTTTCTTTCTTTCTTTCTTTCTTTCTTTCTTTCTTTCTTTTTCTTTCTTTCTTTCTTTTTCTTTCTTTTTCTTTCTTTCTTTCTTTCTTATTTAAATTCAATTTAGTTAACATATACTGTACTATTAGTTTTAGGGGTATAATTTAGTGATTTATCTGTTGCAAACAACACCCAGTGCTCATTATATCAAGTGCCCTCCTATCCCCCCACCCACCTCCCCTCCAGCAACTCTCAGTTTGTTTCCTGGGGTTAAGAGTCTCTTATGGTTTGCCTTCCTCTCTGTTTTCATCTTATTTTCCTCTGCTTTCTTAAACCCTCCCCCAGAAGCACCTAAGGCAAGCCCAAGTCCCAAGTCTTTTCTAAGACCATCTTATCAAAATGCCAGACAGCTCCCTAGGTTGTATGTTCTTCTTCCCTGCAATGAATAATAAACCCAGCTTGTTCTATTACAGCTCTGTTCTTCGTGGTGTATGGCTGGAAGGCATTGACACACGGATATGAAGCTAGAAAAGGGAGGTGTGTTTTAATAGCCTTTTCAAATCATAGTGGATGTTCTTCTCTGATACTACACCAAAATTCAACCAGTGATAATTTCTTAGAGGTTGGTCAAATGTGGAATCTGAAACCATCTCAGTTAATTTTGCACACTCCATTACATTAAAGTCCATCCGTCTATTTTGTGCTTTAAGTCAGTTTTTTGCTCATGCATAATTTTGAACATCATTTATTGATCATTTGGAAAATAATGTTTCACTGAGTTATGCAGCTCTTCCAAATGTTGACACATTTTATTATAAAATATATTTTTAGTTTAATTTGATTATTTTTAGATTTTATTTATCTATGTGAGAGAGAGTAAAAGAGAGCATGAGCAGGGGTGGGGGAGAGACCGGGCCTCCTGCTGAGCAGGGAGCCCAATGCGGGACTCAGTCCCAGGATTGTAAGATCATGACCTGAGCCGAAGGCAGACACTTAACTGACTGAGCCATCCAGGCACCCCTACCATATATTTTTTTAAAATCACACTTATTAATATCACCACAATCTCATCAGAAAATGTATTTTTGTATCTATGTATTAGGAAGCTGTCAAACTTATAGTAGTAGATACAAGATTTCCTAAATTTTAATTTTCTCTTGAAAGTTCAAATGTTATCACTGACAATAATTACTATCGTTTTCCTCAAAAAGGCAGGCTTCCTACCACCATTTTCAAGAAAGCATTTGCCAAATACCCAACTCTGAATAACTGAGGTTGTTTGTCAGTTGTTCTATCACAAGGATAAGAGAAGAAATTAAAGAAATAGGAAGGGTCAATAAACCCAAAAGTTGATTCTTTAAAAAGATACACACTTGCAATGAAATAAACAGCAGAATGGAGGAACAGAGCAAAGAATCTGTAAACTGACAAAGTATTTCAATTTTTCTTATTTTAATTCTTTTGGACAAATATGTTTCTGGATATCAGGATCTTGAAGAGCTCTCTGCACCCCCATGTTCACTGCAGCACTATTCACAATAGCCAAGATATGGAAACAACCCATATATCCATTGATAGATGAATGGATAAAGAGAATATAGTGTACATATGATGGAACATAATTCAACCTTAAAAAAAAAAGGAAATCCTGCCGTATGGAACAAAATGGATGAACCTGCAGGACATTTTGCTCAGTGAAATAAGCCAGTCACAGAATGTCTGATACTGTACTATTCTACTTACACGAGGTCTCTAAAATAGTTAAACTTAGGGACGCCTGGGTGGCTTAGTCGGTTAAGCGTCCTACTCTTGATCTCAGCTCAGGTCTTGATCTCAGGGTTGTGAGTACAAGCCCCGTATTGGGCTCCACACTGGGCATGGAGCCTACTTAAAAAAATAAAAAATAAAATAAAATAAAATAGTCAAACTTATAGAAGCAAATAGTCAAAAGGTGGTTACCAGGGGCTGGGAGGAGGGGAAATGGGGAGTTGATATTCAAGAGTATAAAGTTTCAGTTATACAAGATGAGTAAGTTCTATAGATCTGCTATATAATACAAAGCCTACACTTAACAATACAGTATTGTATACTTTAAAAAACTGTGAAATGGGTAGATCTCATACTGTCCTTACCACAACAAAAGAGGCAGAGCACAAGGAAACTTTTGGAGGTGATGGATATGTTTATTACCTTGATTATGATGATGGTTTCATGGGTATATGCATGTGTCAAAACTCATCAAACTGCATTCATTAAATTTGTGTTTTTTGTATATCAATTATACTTCAGTAAAACTGTTAATTAAAAAAATAAAAGAATGAAATGGGCTATCACTATAGACCCTACGGGCATCAAAAGGGTAATAAGAGAATACGAAAAAAACCCAAAAACCCACAACCTTACACACCTAAATGTGACAACTTAGATGAAATGAACAAATTCCCTAAAAAACACAAATTATCACAACTCACCCAATATAAACTAGATTGTTTAAATAACCCTATAACTATTAAGGAAATTGAATTCATACTTTTAAAACTCCCAAAAAAGAAATCTCTAGGCTCAGATGGTTTCACTGGAGAATTCTACAAAACAATTAAAGAGTTAATATCGACTCCACACAAACTCTTCCAAAAAATAGAACATTTCCTAATTCATTTTATGGAGTTAGCTTACCCCCCCCCCGGTACCAAAACCAGATAAAAATAATGTAAAAAAAATAACTGTAGACCAATACCTTTCATGAATGTACATGCAAAAATCCTCAACAAAATATTAAAAAATCCAACCTAGCAATGTATAAAAAAATTATACACCATAACCAGTGGGATTTATTGCAGGTATGCAAAGCTGGTTCAGTGGTTTTAAAATAATCAGCGTAATCCACCATATCCACAAGCTAAACAATAAAAATTATACGATCAGATTGATGTAGAAAAATTCATTTGACAAAATTTGATATCCATTAATGATAAAAATAAGAATAGAGGGAAATTTCCTCAACTTTACATATAAAGAGCATCTATAAAAAATGTATAGGTAACATTATTCTTTACCGTAAAAGAATAAATGCATGCCCCCTAAGATCAGGAACAAGAAAAGATGTCCTTTCTCACCACTTTTATTAAGCATAGTGCTACAAGTTTATAAATAATGGTTTGTCTTATGTTGACGTATCTTGGAAGTGATTAAATACTCAGTGTTGATGTCAAACATTCATAGGTTGTGTGATACAGAGGAGCTGCAGGTGGTGGGTTAAGGTAGCCAAGGATGAAGAACCTCCCACAAAGCCTACCTTCTCCCACAATTTAGCTATTCCAAAGGAATGCGTCTGAAGTTCAGCATGCACATGTAGCACTGGAAAACCCACAGGCCCCAAGAGGCCCAAGGAGGTGTCCAAACAAGTTAAGAGAGGGTGGCTATGACTTCCTGCCCCAGGAGCTTAATGCAGCCATGATTGTTGCCAAATATCCAGTACTTCCAAAGCAAATATTATTTTCCAGATTTACTATTTTCTTAATGATATAATTTATAATATATTTCAAAGTTGAAATATTCTAGATAGCTCAAATCATTTTTTTAAAAGATTATTTATTTGAGACAGCGCACGTGAGAGAGAGCACGAGCAGGAGTTGAGGGGCAGAGGGAGAGAGAAAAGCAGACTCCCCACTGAGCAGGAGGCCTGATGCGGAGCTTGATCTCAGGACTCTGGGATCATGACCTGAGCTGGAGGCAGATGCTTAACGGACTGAGCCACCCAGTCACCCCTAGATACCTCAAATGTTTTAAGCCAAATTAAATTCAAATCACATTCAGAAATTAATAATCCTCTTGGCTCTTGCAAGCTAAATAGTTCTGCCCAGAATGTACTGCTGAAGAGATGTAGCAGGTCACCTGGTCCCTCCTTAACCTCTCTGTGCCTCAGTTTCCTCACCTGTAGAGGAGTGATCATAATAACTCCTATCTTATAGGGACCTGGAAGGGATGAAAGGAGTTCATGCAGGTGAAGCATTTAGAACAGTGCTTGCACATAGTAGGACTCCAGAAGCACTTCCACCCTCCTGCCCACACTTATTAGAGGGATTGATCTTTCTGAAGGGTTTAGGAGAGACTGCTTTATATCCATCATGTTCTGCATCCAGAAATGATTAGCCAACACTAGTTGCTCATCACTGTTAACTAAAGGCTGATGAAAGGAGAGATCATTAGGAGAGCAAACCAGAGATCACCCACTGCCTGCCTGCAGCTGCATCCATCTGTGTTTTATTTGGTCTGATTTCCATCACCTGTCTGGTCTCCTGAAGGCATTTGAATTTGTGATGTCTGATATTTTGCTAATTTTCTACATTACAGAATTCCCCACAATTTCATCCAAACAGCTGGAGTTGAATGGCTGAGAGAGAGAGCAGTCCTCTCAGAGGAAAAGGAATAAAGGAAAGATTTTAGCATTTGCCATCACTTTATGCCAAGTCACTTATTTAAAGGTTTCATATGTGAAACCTCAAGACTAAGTGGAGGAGGGGTTGGGGGCAGTTCTAGGGATTTTCTTTTTTTTTTTTTTTAAAGATTTTATTTATTTATTCATGAGAGACAGAGAGAGAGAGAGAGAGAGAGAGGCAGAGGGAGAAGCAGGCTCCCAAGGAGCAGGGAGCCCGATGCGGGACTCGATCCCAGGACCCTGGGGTCATGACCTGAGCCGAAGGCAGACGCTTAACCATCTGAGCCACCCAGGCGCCCAGTTCTAGGGATTTTCAAGGGTGCTCTGGGTTATCTGCTGTGCCAGGTGTCTTGTTTGCCCTCCTGGTCCTCTCTCCACCCTCCTCACCATGCTCTGTGCCCAAGACTGCATCAACAGGCTGCTTTGCCCTCTGGCTTCCAGTTGGGTTCAACTAAAGGTGGGGGGCCCGGGGAGAAGATAGAAGGGCAGGAGAGCAAAGTCAGAGTGTTTATTTCCCAGCATGGTCACTTCAGAGGTCTCTGCTCCTGTGAGGGGACCTTGTCCATACAGCTTTCTCTGCCTCTGGGTATATGTAACTACTCCCTCCCATGGAGTTGAAACAGAACCTGCCTGTACAAGGCCTAGATACTGGACAGTGCCTCGAGGCTTACCTGCACACAGTCAACACTCTGGGAAGTAGTCCCTGTGAAATAGGCAGAAACATATATGTTGGTCTCTGCCCCTTGTACATGACTCCTAAAACCCTTGCAAATAGGAGTGCTAGGAAAATCTTTTGTTGTAATATTTAGTTTTGACCCTGGTTCCTGACCCAGAGGTCCTAAGACCTTTGTAATTTCCTGAGGGATAGGAGCATCTAACAGAGCTCCTACAGCTCTTGGAATTTCCTGGGTGATAGGAATGTCAAGCTCTTACAGCTCTTGGAATTTCCTGGGTGATAGGAATGTCTTTTGTTCGAATGAGGCAACTTTTGGTGGGTTTTTGGATGGGAGCTGATCACCAGAAAGACCCAGCCATGATTAGAAGCTTGGACCTTTCAGCCCTTCTCTCCTCCATTCTAAGGAGTGGGGAGAAGGGCTGGACGTGGAGTTGATAACCAATCATGGCTATGTGATGAAGCCTCCATAAAAATCCCCAAAGTATGGAAGTCAGAGAGCTTCTGGTTTGGTGAACAGATCCATGGCCCAAGAGGGTGGCACAGGACAACTCCCTGGGAACAGAAGCTCCTGCACTGTGTACTTCTTAATCTGGCTGTTGATTTGTATCCTGTAAAATGCTCTTTGTAATTAATCAGCAATCATAAGTAAACTGTTTTCCTGGGTTCTGTGAGCTGCTCTAACAAGTTATTGAACCCGAGGAAGGGGTTGTGGGAACCTCCAATTCATAGTCAAGTTGAATGGAAGTTGTGAATAACCTGGGGACCTATTACCTGTGAATGGCATCTGAAGTGGGGGCACTCTTATGGGACTGATCCCTTAAACTGTGGGGTCTGTGTTAATTCTGGTTAGTGTCAGAACTGAATTTAATTGAGGACACCCAGCTGGTGTCAGAGAATTGGTCAGTGTAGGGAAAATCCATACACCTGGTGATAGAAATGTATGCAAGAGTAAATACAGTGAGTGAGACATTCCCTTCTTAAATTCTCCTCAAATACCTTCCTTTGACAGTGCCATCTATTTCTTAGCATTATACCTAGTGATATATTTTTACCTATATATATATACCATATATATATATACACACATACTTTATTCATCTTTGAACCTAACCCCTGGGTAAAGTGTGATTCCTTGTGCCAAGGGTCAGGGTCAGTAAGGATGGTAGGTTGAAACCTCAGCCTGAAAACTTCTCAAGTGTACAGAAAATACAACTTTTTCTACTTTCCTGTAACTCAACTTAATTTCTATTTCAGCCCCAATCCTCCAAGTTTGCAAAAAACATAAGCTAAATTAGTTCAGGGTCCCCCCCCAACAATAAAATACAATTAATGAGTGTAAGAATAGAACTACACACTAGGAATTTGGGAGGGATGCCTAACATAGCCTCAAAGGAGGAATGAAGGAGTGCCAAGGAACTTTCTGGAGAGTGCAATGTCTGTAATGAGACAAAATGATGAATGGAGTTAGCCAAGCAAAGAAAGAAAATGGCATGCTAGGTACAGGGCAAAGGCACAGAGGCAGGGAACTACAAGTAATTCAGTGTTGTTGGAGAATAAGGTCAAAGCAGGGAGAGGTGACGGATCAAAGAGTGACCAGATCTCAAGAGCTTTGTTACACCAGGTTCAGGAGCTTGAACTTTATTATAGGTCAGTGGTCCCCCAAGGCGAGGTGCGCACACACCAGGGTGTGCACAAGATCATTCACTGGAATACAGGAAGAAAATATTAGAACTTCAGTATTTGCAAATCAACCAACATGATATACCACATTAATAAAAAGAAAGGAAAAGAACCATATGATCCTCTCCATAGATGCAGAAATAACATTTGACAAAGTTTAACATCCATTCTAAAAAAAAAAACCTCAATACAATAGAGTTAGAGGGGAAATACCTCAACATCATAAGGCCATATATGAAAGACCCACAGCTACTATCATCCTCAATGGGGAAAAACTGAGAACTTTTCTTCTACAGTAAGGAACAAGACAGGGATGTCCACTCTGACCCTTACTATGTAACATAGTACTGGAAGCCTCAGCCTCAGCAGTCAGGCAACAAAAAGAAATAAAAAGCATCCAAATTGGCAAGAAAGAAGTCAAATTTTCACTCTTTGCAGATGACATGATATTCCATGTAGAAAACCCAAAAGAGGGGCGCCTGGGTGGCTCAGTCATTAAGGGTCTGCCTTCAGCTTGGGTCATGATCCCAGGGTCCTGGGATTGAGCCCAACATCGGGGTCCCTTCTCATCGGGGAGCCTGCTTCTCTCTCCCTCCCCCACTCCCCCTGCTTCTGTTCCCTCTCTAGCTGTCTCTCTCTCTGTCAAATAAATAAATAAAATCTTTAAAAAAAAGAAAGAAAAGAAAGGAAAACCCAAAAGATTCCACCAAAAAATTGCTAGAACTGATACATGAATTCTAGAAGTCTCAGTATACAAAATCAACATACAGAAATCTGTTGCATTTCTATACACCAATAATGAAGCAGCAGAAAGAGAAATCAAGGAATTGAGCCCATTGACAATTGCACCAAAAACAAGATACCTAGACCTAACCAAAGAGGTAAAAGATCTGTGTTCTGAAAACTATAAAACACTGATGAAAGAAGTTGAAGATGACACAAAGAAATGGAAAAACATTCCATGCTCATGGATTGGAAGAACGAACATTGTTCAAATGTTGATACTACCCAAACAAACATTGTTCAAATGTTGATACTACCCAAAGCAATCTACACATTTAATGCAATCCCTATCCAAATACGGCCAGCATTTTTCACAGAGCTATAACAAGCAGTCCTAAAATTTGCATGGAACCACAAAAGATCCCAAATAGCCAAAGCAACCTTCAAAAGGACAAGCAAAGCCAGAGGCATCACAATTCCAGACTCCAAGTTATATTACAAAGCTGTAGTGACCAAGACAGTATGGTACTGGCACAAAAACAGACACAGAGATCAGTGGAACAAAATAGAAAACCCAGAAATGGATCCACAAGTCTATGGTCAACTAATCTTCAACAAAGTGGGAGAGAATATCCAGTGGAAAGAAGACATGCTCTTCAACAAATGGTGTTGGGAATACTGGACAGCAACATGCAGAAGAATAAAACTGGACCACTTTCTTACACCACACACAAAAATAAATTCAAAATGGATGAAACACCTAAATGTGAGGCAGGAAACCATCAAAAAAAAATAGCAGGAAGGGAAGAATGAAGGGGGGAAATCGGAGGAGGAGATGATCCATGAGAGACGATGGACTCTGAGAAACAAACTGAGGGTTCTAGAGGGGAGGGGGGTGGGAGGATGGCTTAGCCTGGTGATGGGTATTAAAGAGGGCACGTTCTGCATGGAGCACTGACTGTTATACGCAAACAATGAATCATGGAACGCTACATCAAGAACTAATGACGTAAGGTATGGTGATTAACATAACATAATAATAACAAAAATAAATTTAAAAAAAATCCTAGAGGAGAACACAGGCAGCAACCTCTTTGACATCAGCGGTAGTAACTTCTTACTAGATATGTCTCCTGAGGCAAGGGAAACAAAAGCAAAACTGCACAATTGGGACTTCATCAAGATGAAAAGCTTCTGCACAGCAAAGGAAACAATTAGCAAAATTAAAAGGCAGCCTACAGAATGGGAGAAGATATTTGCAAATGACATCTGATAAAGGGGTGGTGTCCAAAATCTGTAAAGAACTTATCAAACTCAACACACACAAAACAAATAATCCAGTTTTAAAATGGGCAGAAGACATGAATAGACATTTTTCCAAACAAGACATACAGATGGCTAACAGAGGCATGAAAAGATGCTCAACATCCCTCATCTTCAGGGAAATACAAATCAAAACCACGATGAGATACCACCTCACACCTGTCAGAATGGCTAAAATTAACAACACAAGAAACAACAAGTGTTGACGAGGATGCGGAGACAGGTGAACCCTCTTGCACTGTTGGTGGGAATGCAAACTGGTGCAGCCACTCTGGAAAACAATAAGGAGTTTCCTCAAAAAATTAAAAAATAGAGCTACCCTACAATCCAGCAATTGTACTGCTAGGTATTTCCCCAAAGGATACAAAAATACAGATTTGAAGGGGTACATGCACCCCGATGTTTATAGCAGCACTATCAACAATAACCAAACTATGGAAAGAGCCCAAGTGTCCATCAACTGATGAATGGATGAAGAAGATGGAAATATTATTCAGCCATCAAAAAGATTGAAATCTTGCCATTTGCAGCAACATGGATGGAGTGAGAGTGTATTATGCTAAGTGAAATAAGTCAGTCAGAAAAAGACAAATACCATATGATTTCACTTATATGTGGAATTTAAGAAACAAAAGAGATGAACATATAGGAAGGAGGAAAAAAGAGAGAGAGGGAAACAAACCATAGGAGACTCTTAACGATAGAACAAACTGAGGGTTGATGGTGGGAGGTGGGCAGGGAATGGTCTAAACAGGTGATGGGTATTAACGAGGGCACTTGTGATGAGCACTGGGTGTTGTATGTAAGTGAGGAATCTCTAAATTCTACTTCTGAAAACAATATTATGTTATATGTTAACTAATTAGAACTTAAATAAAAAATTTGAAAACAAGAATAAATAAATTAATTAATTAAAAAGGAAACTTTTAGAGAAAAACGAAGTAGCCACAAATATTGTGATCTCACCAATCAGACTTCCACCATTTTCCCTAGGTGAAGTAAAAAAATCCTCTGAGATTCCCAACCTATAAATCCTAGGTATAAAGTTTCTTCAAAAACACAAGGTACTGGAAAATCTTTTCCAGAATTTAATTTGCTGAGCACAAAAAGGGTAGTGCTTTTATTGAAAGTGTTCTTTTGGTGTTGTTTATGTGGACATTTGGGCATGTGGAGAAAACATGGCATCTATAAGTTTGACGGCTCTGTGGAATAATAATGATTAAATCAACTCCTACTTTCCTTGGTGGCTGAGATGATTTTGCATCTCCCTAAAAGTAATAGCACAATGGATCTGATTGATGAAACACTAATAGAATGGAAACTCGTTTAGGTGTCATGCAATTGTCACTGCATGGAACAAACAAGGTAAAGAATGATTAAGGAATCACAAACATTAAATGTTTTATCCACATCCTTTAGCTATATGTTCAATAAGGTAATTATAGTAAAGCATAGTATAACAGGATTACTAGCCAAAGGTAAAACAATGGTGGGCCCCCTCATCATTTTTCAGCTAAAAGCAAGCTATTGTAAGAGATTTAGATGCTCTTTTACTTATTATAAAAGATGCTCAGATAAAATGGAATAGTAGCTGCTACATGTTTTTAAAGCATTTGAACAAAAGAAAGCCTTAATGCACTCCACAGAAAACAACAGCAACAAAGCAGGGCTTAGCAGCAGGTTGATAGCTGCTTACAGAAAAAGTGCTTCATTTGCTGGAACCTGATGAAGAAATAACCAAACTGATGGGCCTTATGAGTTCAACTACAGCCTTTCCTCCATAATACCTGCTGCAGAGATCTTCCTATTACTATTCCAGGTAAGATACTGAAATTGGCATACATGCAATGACAACTGAAACACAGGTGGATATTCAACTACTATTTGGTTACCGAAAAAGCCAGTTCCATTCCTCCCTTGCTCCAGGGTTCAAGAAATTCTTTTTCCATGTGGCTGTGTGAAACAGTGAGTGAATGCTAAAACATTAGAAGCAAAAAATATAAGGAAGGACAGGAATCTTGAGTCTTTTTCTGAAAATATTCGGAAACATCCTCTTTAAGAGCTGCACAAAGCTTCTGATTGTGGGATTGCTTCAGTATAATGGCATAATCACAAGTGCTCAAGTCTTCAATCCAGGGGTAGAAAGAGACAATTCATGTTTACAGTAGTCAGCCACTACTGGAGGTGGAAAAAAAAAAAAAGATTCATAACATCAATACCAGTAGATTTTGATAAGTTATGAATGTATATTGGAATACCTAAAACAATCATTAAGAAAACTACAAAGCGAATACCTAAAAACACTATAAATAAACCAAGAAGAAATCCTGAAAAGTATTCAAAAAAAGAGAAACAGAGGAGGGGCACCTCAGTGGCGCTGTCGGTTAAGCATCTGCCTTCTGCTCAGGTCCTGGGATTCCAGGGTCCTGGGATCAAGTCCCACATAGGGCTCCCTGCTCAGGGGGAGTCTACTTTGCCCTCTGCCCCTCCTCCACCCCTGTCCATGCTCTCTCTTTCAAATAAATGAATAAAATCTTTAAAAAGAGAGAGAGACAGAGGAATGAGAAATAGAGAAAACAAGCAGAAAATTTATAAAAAGTCAAAACATATCAATAGTTACCTTAAATATAAATGGTTTAAGCATACCAGTTAAAGAGATCAGAGTGTATTAAAAAATAATCATCTAATAATGTGCTGTCCAAAAAAACCTCATTTCAAATGCAATGACATAGATAAGTTGAAAGTAAAAGGACGGAAAAAGTTATATCATGCAAACATTAATCAAAAAAATCTGGGGCACCAGTTGGTTAAGTGTCCAACTCTTGATCTCAGCTCAGGTCTTGGTCTCAGGGTTGTGAGTTCAAGCTCTACACTGGGCTCCATGCTGGGTGCAGATCCTACTTTAAAAAAAAAGTCTGAGCGGCTCTATTAATATCAGATAAAGTAGACATTAGAGCAAAGAGAGTTACTAGAGACAAAAGGGGACATGACATAATGATAAAAGGTAAAATGATAAGTGTTAATCCACCAAGAAGACATTACAATCTTAAATGTGAATCCACCAAGCAAATGAAGCTCATAATATACATAAGCCACAAAACATATGAAACAGACACTGATAGAGCTGAAAGGAGAAATAGACAAACACACAATTATAGTTGGGGGATGCAACGCTCCATTCTCAACAATTGATAGAACTACTTATGCAGAAAATCAGTAAGGATATAGAAGAACTGAACAACATAATCAACCAACAGAATCTAATATACAACACCCAACAACAGCAGAATACACATTTTTGTCAAATACCTACAGAACATTCACCAAGAGAAACCAGATCCCTGGCCATAAAACAAATCTCAACAAACTTAAGAGTTAAAAACATACAGAGCATGTTCTCTTACCATATGAAGTCAAACTAGAAATCAATACCAAGAAAATCTCCAAACATTTTAGAAATTAAACAACACACTTCTAAATAATGTGTGGGTAAAATAGAAGATCTCAAGCCAAAAACACATAATTGAATGAAAATGAAAGTATATCAAAATTTGTGGAATTCAGCTAAAGCAATGCTGAAATCAGGAAATTTCATAACATTAAATGCTGCATAGGAAAAAAGAAAAGGTTTCTAATCAAATCAATAATCTAAGTTCCTACACCAAGAAATTAGAAAGGGGCGCCTGGGTAACTCAGTTGTTAAGCATCTGCCTTCAGCTCAGGTCAAGATCTCAGGGTCCTGGGATTAAGCCCCTCATCGGGCTCCCTGCTCAGCGGGAAGCCTGCTTCTCCCTCTCCCACTCCCCCTGCTTGTGTTCCCTCTCTCACTGTGTCTCTCTCTGTCAAATACATAAATAAAATCTTTAAAAAAAAAATAGAGAAGAGGAAAAAAAAACCCAAAGCATGCAGAAGAAAGAAAATAATAAAGATAAGAGCACAAATTGGCAAATTTGAAACAGAAAAAGAATGGAGAAAATTAATGAACAAAAAAAGCTGGAACTTTGAAAAAAAATCAATAAAGTTGATAAATCTTTAGCAAGACTAACAAGGAAAAGGGAAGAAAAAATGAATTACCAATATTAAGAATGGAACAGGGAATATCACTACAGATTCTGCAACTACTAAAAGGGTGATAAATACTATAGTTTTACTTTTATAAGATTGACAACTCAGAAAAAAAGGGGATAAATTGCTTAAACACCACAAACTACCAAAATTCAATCAAGAAAAAACAGACAACTTGAGTAGTCTTGTAGCCATTAAAGAAATTCAATTTGTAATTTAAAAGCTCACCGCCCACCCTCACCCCCCACCCCCTCCCCCACCCCCACCACACACACACAAATCTTTGATTCTAGATGGTCCCATTAAAGAATTCAACAGAACATTTAAAGAATTAACACCAATTTGGGGCACCTGGGTGGCTCAGTCAGCTAATCGTCTGCCTTCAGCTCAGATCATGATGATCTCAGGGTCCTGGGATTCAGCCCCACGTTGGGCTTCCTGCTCAGCAGAGAGTCTGCATTTCCCTCTGCCTCTGCCCCTCCCCATCCCTGCTTGTTCTCTCTCTCAAATAAATAAAATCTAAAAAAAAAAGAAACAACCCACCAATTTTACGTAATCTCTTCCAGAAAATAGAAGAGGAGGGAACATATCTCAACTTATTTATGAGGCAAGTTTACCCTGATACCAAAACCAAAGACAGTACAAAAATAGGAAACTACAGACCAATATCCCACAATATCTCATTTAGATACAAAAATCCCCCACAAAATATTAACAAACCTAATCCAGCAACATGTAAAAAAATTGTACACCATAGCCAAGTGGGATTTATTCCAGGTATAGAAGGCTGGTTCAACATGCTTAAAAACAGTCAGTGCAGGGGTGCCTGGGTGGCTCAGTGGTTGAGCGACCAGCTCTTGGATTCAGCTTGGGTCATGGTCTCAGGGTCATGGGGTCGTGGGGTCAAGCCCCACATCAGGCTCCATGCTTAGCGGGGAGTCTGCTCGGGATTCTCTTCTTCTCCCTCTGCCCCTTCCCCTACTCTCTCTCTCACTCTTTCTCTGAAATGAATAAATCTTAAAAAAAAAAACAGTGCAATCCACCATATCAACAAACTAAAGTCATATGATCATATCAACTGATAGAACAAAAGCACTTAACACAATCCAACACTCATTAAAAACAAAAACAAAAAAACCTCTCAGCAAACTGGAATAGAATGATGTTCCCCAAATTGAAAAAGCATTTACAAAAAAACCTACAACTAACATCATACTTAATGGTAAAATACTGAATGCTTTCCCTCCAAGACAGGGAGGTTCTCTCATTACTTTCATTCAACATAGTACTGAAAGTTGTAGTCAGTGCAATGAGTCAAAAAAAAAAAAAAAAAAGGAAGGAAGGAAGAAGGAAAGAAAGAGACAAAAGGCAGACTAGAAAGTAAAAAAATAAAACTGTCCCAATTTGCAGATGACATTACTATCTAAGTAGAAAATCCCAAAGAAGCTACAAAACACAAACAAAAACAACACACACACAAACAAAACCTCCCAGAAACAGTAAGTTCAGAAAGGTCACAGGATACAAAATCAATACATGAAGATTGATTGAATGTCTATAGGCTAGCAACAAACATGTGGAAAATGAAACTTAATACTATTTATAATCACTCCAAAGAAAATGAAATACTGAGATATAAATTTACAAAACATGTACAGGATCTGTATGCTGAAAATTACAAAATGCTGATGAAAGAAAAAAAAAACTAAATGGAGAAACATATCATGTCATGCACTAGAAACTCAATATAGCAAACATGTGAACACTCCCTAAATTTACCCATGCAATTTCTATAAGAATCCTAGCAAAGCTTTTTGAAGACATAGATAAATTTATTCTAAAATTTATCTGGAAAGAGGCCCCAGAACAGTTCAAGCAATCTTAAAAAGTAAGAATCAACTGAGAGGAATCACTGTATCCAATATTAAGGTCTACTATTTAGCCAGTGATCTACAGAGTGAGGTAATGGTGGAGGAATAGTCATGTAGATCAACTGAACAGAATAGAGAACCCAAAAGTAGACCCACACAAGTATGACCAACTGATTTTTGATGAAGGTATAAAAGCTATTCAGTGGAGGACGGATAGCCTTTTCAACAAATAATGCTGGAGGAATTGGGCATCCATACGGGGGGAAAAAATTAACCTACCTAAACCTCACACCTTCTACCAAATTTAACACAAAATGGACCCTGGACTTAAATGCAAAATATAAAACTTTTAGAAAAAAAAGAAAGTTTTGGGGATCTCAGGCTAGGGAAAGAGTTCTTAGACTTGAGAGAGACTAGACACCCAAAAGTATGATCTATAAAAAGAAAAATTGATAAATTGGACCTCATCAAAATAATTTTGCTCTAAAAAGACTCTGTTAAGAGGATGAAGAAACAAACTATAGACTGGATGAAAATATCTCCAAGCCTTTAATCTGACAAAGGACTAGTATCTGGAATATGTAAAGCATACTCAAGGCTCAACAGTAAAAATATAAACAATCCAATTAGAATGTGAGACAGGGGGCACCTGGTGGCTCAGTTGGTTAAGCATCTGTCTTTAGCTCAAATCATGATCCTGGGGTCCTAGGATAGAGTCCTGCATTGGGCTCCTCGCTCAGTGGGGAGCCTGCTTCTCCCTCTCCCTTTGCCCCCTCCCCCTGCTGTCCTCTCTCTCTCTCTCAAATAAATAAAATCTTAAAAAAAAAAAAAAACATGAGACAGGAGTGACATGAGAGAGGCAGGAGTCAAGAATGATACCCAAGTTTCTAGCTTAGGTGAATAGGGGTTACCAGCTGAGACTGAGAATATAAGGTTTCACATCTTAAAGTATATGTTAAATGTGATTTCATAAATGTAATGTGAAAGAGGACTGCATAGATCAGAACGTGGGCACAAGACATGAACAGACATTTCATCAAAGAGAATATTCAGAAGACAAATAAGTACATGAATAGAGGTTCAACATCACTGGCCATTAAAGAAATGCAAACTGAAACCACAATGAGATGTCACTACACACCTATTAGAATAACCAAAATGCAATATAGTGACAGCACCAAATGCTGGCAAGTGTGTGGAGAAACTGGATCACTCGTACATTGATTGTGGGATTATAAAATGATAACAGCCACTCTGGAAAACAGTTTGGCAGTTTCTTATAAAATTAAACATGCAACTACCGTTCAATCCAGCAACTGCCCTCCTAGACTTTTATCCCAGAGAAAGGAAAACTAATGTTCACACAAAAACCTATACACAAATGTTATAGCAGCTTTATTTACAATAGCCAAAACCTAGAAAAATCCAGGTGTCTTTCAACAGGCAAACCAATTATGGCACATGGAATTCTACTCAGGAATGAGAAGGAATCAGCTATGGGTGCACACAACAACTTGAACGCATCTCCAGGGGTGTTGTGGGGCGTTAGAGCACCATGTCAGCAATTTACACTCAAATTGTTCAAGAAAAAACCATCTTTGCCCTATTCTTGCAAACCTGAAATTATTTCAAAAGAAAAAAAAAGTAACTGACGGAACTTCAAGCTTAACTGGACATAAGAAAGGCAGGAGTCAAGAAAGACTCCCAGGTTTCTAGCTTAAGCAACGGGGGTTAGTAGCTGAGACCGATTTTGTAAGGTTTCATAGCTTAGTGACAGTATATATTAAATAGCATTTCATAAACTGAACATAAAAGAGGATTGCATAGATTGGAGATTCTCTTTTACTATCGCATATTCATTTATTAAGGTTATCCTGACAAATTCCCATATCCTCAGCTAATTTCTAGGAGTTGTCTGTGGTCAGATGGTTCAGTGCAAGAACAGAACCAGAAAACCTAAGCCTCATTCCTGGCTCTAATTCTACACAGAGCATTAAATTTCTTCAATGCTTGCTTTTTCATTTATGAAGTGGAACTAATAATTCTAGTCTGCAAAGTACTTTCCTCAGGAGGGTCATAATTTGAGTGCAATTAACTGCTTCTAATTTTCAAAAAATAAAATTCTACCTAATAGTGGAGACACAATATCCCAAACTAATTGTTTCTACAAGGGATTATTTTTTTAAAGCCATCAATTCATTTTGTGGTAATTTTATGAAATGGAGATTAAATTTGAACTAACTCATATAAAAATAATATCCTTTAATATTAGCCATAACAACAGCTTGATATTATCTTAATGGGAAAGTTGTGCAACACAAGGAGGGCAGAGGAAGAGATAAAAACAACAAAAAGTCTATTCCTACATAAAACTCCAATTTTAATAATCATTGGTATCCACACCTTCTGTAAGTTTTCTCAGAAAGCAGCAGACAGAATTTCAGGTAGTCCCAGCATGAAACTAATGAACTCAACATGAACAATACCACTAGACGTGATAAGGGATTCTGGCTTGCGGTATTATTGTCAGACTTTAATCCTGAAGACCAAACTCAGGGCCATACCTTAATCTAAAGGGATGGGTCCAAAGAAGATGCTTTTGTTTGCTCAATGTTAAGTCCCTACCCCCACCTCTTCAGAGTGCTTTCAGGTTGTTCTTTAGAAGAAAAGACCAGGAAAGCTGAGAGAGAAAAAACAGTTCATGCATTCATCATTTCTCCTCACAGAGAAGCAATGATTTTTATAGTACTGTACAGTAGTTTTAATAGGAAGGTTCCCCCTTCCTATTTTAATGTGAGTCTTTTGTTTAAATAGACAGATTCATAACATGATAATAGTCATAAAATCATGAAATATGCCTATAATAGCAGAAATAGAAGAAACTAGTGCTTAGAATATGTCTGAATAAGATTCTAGTCACTATGCAGGATTTGAGGGACCATAGGTCATAGAACCATTAAATTTTTAAAAGTTTTTATTTAAGTATAACAAACATACAGAGAAGTGCATAAATTCTAAATGTACAGATTGATGAATAATAAAAAGTGACCACATCTATGTAATCAACAATCAGGTCAAGAAATAGCAATATGTGAAAAACTAGTTCTTGGTACAAATAGGTCAGAATAGTGGTTAATGGTGGAAGTTGTCATCTGGGTGAAGGATATGCCTGCTGAGGTATTGGAAATGTTCTATATCTTGATCTGGGTGATAGTTATCATAGTGCTTACTAATGTAAAAATTATCCTGTACATTTAAGATTCGTGCATTTTCTCTAAAGTTATAATTCAGTAAAAAGTAAAAAAAATGTTAAAGGATTAGTTTTGCCTGTTTTTGAGAAGTATGTAAATAAAATCATACCACACATGTTCTTTTGTATCTTGTGAAACATTATGTTTGTATGGAAATTCATCCATGTGGTTGAATATAGTTGCAGTTCATTCATTTTTCTCAATAGTGTTCAATTGTATGAATATGCCACAGTTGATTTCTCAATTCTACTTTTGGGTTGTGTCCAGTTTGGGGCTAAGATGAATACTATTTCTGTACATGTCTTTTGGTGTGTTTTTGTACACATTCCTGCAGGGCATATATTTAGGAGTAACATTGTTGGATCTTATGGTGTGTGTATATTCAATTGGATATATTACCAAAGAGTTTTCCAGCGTGGTCATCCAATTTACATCCCCACCATCAACCTATGAGAGTTCCCACTAGACCCACATCCTTGCCAGTAGTTAATATTGTCAGTTTTTGTAATTTTAGTCATTCTGATAGAAGTGTGCAGTGCTTTTTATTGTTTTCATTTTAATTTCATTGATTGCTAATGAGTTTCAGTATTTTCATGTATCAGTAGTCATTTTGTGTAATCTGTTCAAACATTTATCCCTTTTAAAGTAGCTTGTCTGGGGGCGCCTGGGTGGCTCAGTTGGTTAAGCGACTGCCTTCGGCTCAGGTCATGATCCTGGAGTCCCGGGATCGAGTCCCACATCGGGCTCCCTGCTCAGCGGGGAATCTGCTTCTCCTTCTCACCCTCCTCCCTCTCATGCTCTCTGTCTCTCATTCTCTCTCTCAAATAAATAAATAAAAATCTTTAAAGTAGCTTGTCTGTATTTTGTCTTACTGATGTGAAAAAAAAAATTTTTTTTTAACTTTTTTAAGTAAACTCTACCCTCAACTCGGGGCTCAAACTCACGACCCTGAGATCAAGAGTCACATGCTCTATTGACTGAGCCAGCCAGGTGCCTCTGAAAGAGTTCTCTATATATTCTGGATATAAATCCTTTGGCTTGCCTTTTCACCTTCTTAATGGCATCTTTAGTGAACGGATGTTATTAGTATAGTTCGGTCCATCTTATCAATCTTTTCTTTCATGATTAGTGCACTTTTTGTGTCCTATTTAAGAAATCTTTTTCGGGAGAGAGTCCAAGATGGTGGAGGAGTAGGAGACCTTAGTTTTGTCTGGTCCCAGGAATTCAGGTCAATGGCTATCGAATCATTCTGAACACCTGTGTACTCAACCAGAGATCTAAGAGAAGAATTGCTGCAATTCTACAAATAGAAAAGCGACCACTTTCTGCAAGGTAGGTGTGGAGAAGTGAATCCGGGGTGATATATGGGAAGATAAGCCACGGGGGAAGGGAAACTCTGTAAGCCGGCTACTGGAAAGTGATACAGCAGGGGAGTGTAAGATCGGAACTTTCAGAAATCTGCTCCGGTGAAGGATGTCCCTGCCTGAAAGGTGCTCAGTGGGTGAAGCAGGGTGGAATCCTAGGTGGAACAGTGTGGTCTTGGGATCCTCGGAGTCACAGAAAGACCGGGGTGCCTGAGTGCAGCAGAGCTCCCAGGCATCAGAGCAGGGAAACCGGCTCCAGGGCTAGGGATTGGGAGGCCGCCGTTTTCATTCTCGTCCTCTAAAGCTGTGCAAGAAAGCCTTCAGGGAACAAAAGCTACCGGGAGCAAACCCGAGCAGATTGCTCAGCCTTGACCTGGCAAGGGCGGGGCAATTCCGCCTCCGGCAAAGACACTTGATCTGCCTCACACAAAGACACTTGAGAATCAACACAACAGGCCCCTCCCCCAGAAGATCAGCGAGAACATCCGGCCAAGACCAAGTCTACCAATCATTGAGAACTACAAAACTCTAGCGCTAGGGGAAAATAGTGTATAGAATTCATGGGGTTTTTTTCTCATGATTCTTTAGTCTTTTAATTTTAATTTTTTTCTCTTTCCTTTTCAACCAATTTATTTTATCTACTCTTTTTTAAAGTCTTCTTTAATGTTCATTTTTACAGTTACATTCTATCCTTTCAATGTATTTAATTTTATTTTTGTATATATATAAGTTTTTCTTTCTTTACAATTCTGAGGTGTAGTTTCCTCTAACAAACAAACCAAAATACACTCAGGATCCAGTGTATTGCTCTGTTCTGTCCACCTGTCTGATTATATTATTTTTATTTTATTTTATTTTATTTATTTATTTATTTAATTTGGTTTGGGGTCTCTTCTGATTTGTTTAGTGTATATTTCTCTGGGGTCATTGTTGCCATTTTAGTATTTCATTCTCTCATTCATCTATTCCTCTCTGGATAGAATGACAAGATGGAAAAACTCACCTCAAAAAAGAGAACATGGGGGCGCGCCTGGGTGGCTCAGTCGTTAAGTGTCTGCCTTTGGCTCAGGTCATGGTCCTGGGATCGAGCCCTGTGTCGGGCTCCCTGCTCCATGGGAAGCCTGCTTCTCCCTCTCCCACTCCCCCTGCTTATGTTCCCTCTCTCGCTGTGTCTCTCTCTGTCAAATAAATAAATAAAGTCTTTAAAAAAAAAAGGAGAGAACACGGGTCAGTATTGACTGCCAGGGACCTAATGAGTATGGATATAAGTAAGATGTCAGAACTAGAGTTCAGAATAACGATTATAAAGATACTAGCTGGGCTTGAAAAAAGCATAGAAGACACTAGAGAATCCCTTTCTGGAGAAATAAAAGAACTAAAATCTAATCAGGTTGAAATGAAAAAACGGTATTACGGAAGATGCAATCAAAACTGGAGGCTCTAACTGCTAGGATAATGAGGCAGGAGAGAATCAGTGATATAGAATATATATCTCCATATAAAATTATGGAGAATAAAGAAACTGAGGAAAAGAGAGATAAACAACTACTGGAGCACAAGGGGAGGATTCGAGAGATTACAAATACCATAAAGTGAAACAATATTAGAATAATTGGGGCCCCAGATGAAGACAAAAGTCGGGGGAGAGGGTATATTTGAGCAAATTATAACCGAGAACTTCCTTAATCTGGGGAAGGAAACAAACATTCAAGTCCAGGAGGCACAGAGAATCCTCCTCAAAAATGAATAAAAATGTCAGAGGGGGAGACGAACCAGGAGAGATGATGGACTCTGAAAAACAAACAGGTTTCTGGAGGGGAGGAGGGTGGGGGGATGGGTTAGCCTGGTGATGGGTATTGAGGAGGGCACATTCTGCGTGGAGCACTGGGTGTTATGAACAAACAATGAATCATGGAACAGTACACCAAAACAAATTATGTAATATATGGTGATTAACATAACAATAAAAAAATTAAAAAAAATCAATAAAAATAAGTCAACACCTAGACATATAATAGCAAAGCTTGCAAATTTCAGAGACAAAGAGAAAATCCTGAAAGCAGCTTGGAACAAGAGGTCCTCAACAGAGAACCTCATATTTCTACAGAGGTAGAAATATAAGGCTGGCAACAGACCTATTCACAGAGACCTGGCAGACCAGAAAGGACTGGCATGATATCCTCAGGGTACCAAATGAGAAAAATATACAGCCAAGAATACTTTATCCAGCAAGGCTGTCATTAAGAATAGGAGAGATAGGGGCTCCTGGGTGGCTCAGTTGGTTAAGAGACTGCCTTCGGCTCAGGTCATGATCCTGGAGTCCCAGGATTGAGTCCCGCATTGGGCTCCCTGCTCAGCAGGGAGTCTGCTTCTCCCTCAGACCCTCCCCACTCTTGTGCTCTCTCTCTCTCACTCTCTTTCTCAAATAAATAAAATCTTTAAAAAAAAAAATTATAGGAGAGATAAAGAGCTTCCAGGACAAACAGAAACTAAAAGAATTTTTGATCACTAAATCAGCCCTGCAAGAAACATTTAAGGGGATCCTTTGAGTGAAGAGAGAGCCCAAAAGTAACAGAGACCAGAAAGGAACAGAGACAATATACAAAAACAGTGACTTTACAGGTAATATAATGGCACTAAATTAATATCTTTCAATAATTACTCTGAATGTAAATGGGCTAAATCCTCCAATCAAAAGACACAGGGTATCAGATTGGATTAAAAAAGCAAGACCCATCAATATGCTGTCTACAAGAGATTCATTTTAGACCCAAAGAAGCCTCCAGATTGAAAGTGAGGGAGTGGGGAACCATTTATCATGCTAATGGACACCAAAAGAAAGCTGGGGTAGCCATCCTTACATCAGACAAATTAAATTTTAAACCATAGACTCTAATAAGAGATGAAGAGGGACAATGTATCATACTTAAAGGGTCTATCCAAAAAGAAGATCTAACAATTGTAAATATTTATGCCTCTAACATGAGAGCAGCTAATTATATAAACCAATTCATAACAAAATTAAAGAAACACATTGATAATAATACAGTAATAGTAGGGGACTTTAACACCCCAGCCACAGCAATGAACAGATCATCTAAGCAGAAGATCAACAAGGAAACAAGGGCTTTGAATGACACACTGGACCAGATGGACTTCACAGATATATTCAGAGCATTCCATCTTAAAACAACAGAATACACATTCTTCTCGAGTGCATATGGACCATTCTCCAGAATAGATCACATACTGGGTCACAAATCAGGTCTCAACTGGTACCAAAAGACTGGAATTATTCCCTGCATATTTTCATACCACAGTGCTTTAAAACTTGAACTGAGTCACAAGAGGAAATTTGGAAGGAAAACAAATGCATGGAGGTTAAAAAAAAATTCCTACTAAAGAATAAATGGATCAACCAGGAAATTAAAGAAGATTGTAAAAAAATTCATGGAAACAAATGCAAACGAAAACACAACTGTTCAAAACCTTTGGGATGCAGCAAAGGCAGTCCTAAGAGGGAAGTATATAGCAATACAAGCCTTTCTCAAGAAACAAGAAAGGTCTCAAATACACAACCTAACCTTACACCTAAAGGAGCTGGAGGAAGAACACAAATAAAGCCTAAGCCAGGCAGGAGAAAGAATTAATAAAGATTAGAGCAGAAATCAATGATCTAGAAATAAAAAAACAAAAAACAGGGGAACAAATCAAGGCAACTAGGAACCAGTTCTTTGAAAGAATAAGATCGATAAAACCCTGACTAGACTTACCAAAAAGAAAAGAGAAAGGACCCAAATTAATAAAATCATGAATGAAAGAGAGATCACAACACTGAAGAAATACAAACAATTATAAGAACATATTATGAGCAACTATATGCCAACAAATAAGGCAATCTGGAAGAAATGGATGCATTCCGAGAAACGTATAAACTACCAAAACCGAAACAGGAAGAAATAGAAAACCTGAACGGACCCATATCCAGCAAGGAAATTGAAGCAGTAATCAAAAATCTCCCACAAACAAGAGGCCAGGGCTGGGTGGCTTCCCAGGGGAATTCTACCAAACATTTAAAGAAGAATTAATACCTATATATTTCTGAAGCTGTTTCAAAAAATAGAAATGGAAGGAAAACTTCCAAACTCATTTCATGAAGCCAGCATTACCTTGATCCCAAACCCGACAAAGACCCCACCAAAAAGGAGAATTACAGACCTATATCCCTGATGAACATGGATGCAAAAATTCTCACCAAGATACTAGCCAACAGGATCCAACGTACATTAAAGGGATTATCCACCACGACCGAGTGGGATTTATTCCTGGGTGCAGGGGTGGTTCAACATCTGCATATCAATCAAGGTGATACACTACGTTAATAAAAGAAAGGACAAGAACCATATGATCCTCTCAATCGATGCAGAAAAAGCATATGACAAAATACAGCATCTTTTCTTGATTAAAATTCTCCACAGTGTAGGGATAGAGGGAACATACCCCTATATCATAAAAGCCGTATATGAAAAGCCCACAGCAAATATCATTCTCAATAGAGACAAACTGAGAGCTTTTTTTCCCTAAGCTCAGGAACACGACAGGGATGTCCACTCTCACCACTGTGTTCAACATAGTACTAGTCCTAGCCTCAGCAATCAGACAACAAAAAGAAATAACAGGCTCCCAAATAGGCAAAGAAGTCAAAATCTCACTTTTTGCAGATGACATGATACTCTATGTGGAAAAACCAAAAGACTCCACCCCAAAATTGCTAGAACTCATACAGGAATTCAGCAAAGTGGCAGGATATAAATCAATGCACAGAAATCAGTTGCATTTCTATACACTAACAATGAGACAAAAGAAAGAAATTAAGGACTCAATCCCATTTATAATTGCACCAAAACCCAGAAGATACTGAAGAATAAACCTAACCAAAGAGGTAAAGGATCTGTACTTAGAAAACTATAGAACACTCATGAAAGAAATTGAGGAAGACAAAAAGAAATGGCAAAACATTCCATGGTCATGGATTGGAAGAATAAATATCGTTAAAATGTCAGTGTTGCCTAGAGCAATCTATATATTCAATGCAATTGCTATCAAAATGCCATCAACTTTTTTCACAGAGCTGGAACAAATAATCCTAAAATTTGTATGGAACCAGAAAAGACCCTGAATAGCCAAAGGAACGTTGAAAAAAAAAGCCAAAGCTGGGGCATCACAATTCCAGACTTTAAGTTATATTACAAAGCTGAAATCATCAGGACAATATGGTACTGGCACAAAAACAGACACATAGATCAGTGGAACAGAATAGAGAGCCCAGAAATGGACCCTCAACTCTATGGTCAACTAATCTTCGACAAAGCAGGAAAGAATATCCAATGGAAAAAAGACAGTCTCTTCAACAAATGGTGTTGGGAAAATTGGACAGCCACATGCAGAAGAATGAAAACGGGCCATTTTCTTACAGCATACACAAAAATAGACTCAAAATGGATGAAAGACCTAAATGTGAGGCAGGAATCCATCAAAATCCTAGAGGAGAACACAGGTAGTAACCTCTTTGACCTCAGCCGCAGTAACTTCTGGCTAGACATATTTCCAAAGGCAAGGGAAACAAAGGCAAAAATGAACTCTTGGGACTCCATCAAGATAAAAAGCTTTGCACAGCAAAGGAAATAGTCGACAAAACCAAAAGACATCTGACAGAATGGAAGAAGATATTTGCAAATGTCTTACCAGATAAAGGGCTAGTATCCAAGATTTATAAAGAACTTATTGAACTCAACTCCCAGAACAAATAATCCAATCAAGAAATCAGCAGAAGACATGAACAGACATTTCTCCAAAGAAGACATCCAAATGGCCAATAGACACATGAAAAGATGTTCAACATCACTCAGCATCAGGGAAATAAAATCAGAACCACAATGAGATACCACCTCACACTAGTCAGAATGTCCAAAATTAACAAGTCAGGAAATGACAGATGTTGGCAAGGATGTGGAGAAAGGTGAACCCTCTTACAGTGACGGTGGGAATGCAAGCTGATGCAGCCACTCTGGAAAACAGTCTGGAGGTTCCTCAAAAAGTTGAAAATAGAGCCACCCTATGACCCAGCAATTACACTACTAGGTATTTACCCCAAAGATACAAATGTAGTGATCTGAAGGGGTACCTGCACCCCAATGTTTATAGCAGCAATGTCCACAATAGCCAAACTATGAAAAGAGCCCAGATGTCCATTGACAGATGAATGGATAAAAAAGATGTGGTATATATATATATACAATGGAATATTATGCAGCCATTGAAACACTGAAATCTTGGGGCGCCTGGGTGGCTCAGTTGGTTAAGCGACTACCTTCGGCTCAGGTCATGATCCTGGAGTCCCGGGATCGAGTCCCACATCGGGCTCCCTGCTCAGCAGGGTGTCTGCTTCTCCCTCTGACCCTCCTCCCTCTCGTGCTCTCTATATCTCATTCTCTCTCAAATAAATAAATAAAATCTTTAAAAAAAACATTTAAAAAAAAGAAACACTGAAATCTTGCCATTTGCAATGACATGGATGGAACTAGAGGGTATTATGCTAAGTGAAATAAGTCAACCAGAGAAAAACAATCATCATATGGTCTCACTCATATATGGAATTTATGAAACAAAACAGAGTATCAAAGGGGAAGAGAGGGAAAAATAAAAAAAGACGAAATCAGAGAGGGAGACAAACCGGTAATCATAGGAAACAAACTGAGGGTTGCTGGAGGGGAGGAGAGTGGGGGGATGGGGTAACTGGGTGATGGACATTAAGGAGGGCATGGGATATGATGAGCAGTGGGTGTTATATAAGACTGAGGGATCACTGAACTCTACCTCTGAAACTAATACTACACTATACATTAATTAATTGAATTTAAATAAAAAATAAAATAAAATCTTACCAAAAAAAGCAAGCAAGAAAGATCATTGCTATGTTAAAGCAAAGCTATCCATGGGGCGCCTGGGTGGCTCAGTCGTTAAGCGTCCGCCTTCGGCGCAGGTCATGATCCCAGGGTCCTGGGATGGAGCTGCTCTGGCAGGAAGCCTGCTTCTCCCTCTCCCACTCCCCCTGCTTGTGTTCCCTCTCTTGCTGTCTCTCTGTGTCAAATAAATAAATAAAATCTTTTAAAAAAAAGCAAAGCTATCCTTGTCCCTTACTGCCAGGAATGACGCATACCCAATGGCACTGTGTATACAAAACTGCATTACAATGTATTAGACCTGAGGGGGATTTCTTTGATATGAAGCCTCTTTGAGACAGAATCATCAAGGCCCAGCTTGTTTGTGTACATGCCAGAAGCACACTCTGAAGAAAACCTGCAGTGGAATGGATGGAGTCTGTGTTCCTCAGTTCGGAAGACAGAATTAGGAGCTGGGAGTAGCAACAGCCTCATCTAAAGAATTTACTCCAAGATCTGAATTAATTTTCACCATCCCAACAGATAAAGGCTAATTTGGGATTCTGTAGCTATGAAGAATGAGCCTAGCAGCATCCTTTGAAAAAATACTTTGGAAATGTCCCTGATTTATTTAAAATGCCAGGGATGCATTCAGCAACAAAATGCTATGACAAATCATGACAAAGACCCTAAAGAATTTTCACAACAGCCTTTCGTGGCATCCAGAGCAGCACCAGCAGTTCCTGGTAGGACTCTCGTTTGCCACACCATACCCAACACTGGACGAGGAAACGATACACCTGATTAATTCAGGAAATCAAAGTAATAAAACTGCCAGCAACAATGCGGCCAAGTGATTAAAAGAAGGCTGGTTGAAAATTTAAACACCCTTTTTACTCATTAATCTCCAACTGCTAAAGACAAACAAAAAGCAAAATTAACATGATTGTAAACTAAGCACTTGTGTCCTGTGGCTACCGTGTTAGCCTGCTGAGAGGGAATGGGCTGATCAAAGCCGGGGAGTCCACAGAGAACCGTGGGTAAGAGCGGCTTCGGGGAGCGCACAGCCAGGATCCATTACCAGTCCTGGTTCAGAAACAGGTGAGCACCGTAATTAATCTTGCCTTCAATTTGGAGAGAAGCAGGAAACCTACCTGCTCTGTCCACTGAGTTTATATGTTAATCCCCCGAGCTCTGGGAAGAAGATTTAAATTGGTGTAAAGACTTTTCCTGCCCTTCTGAATGTGTAGGGGAGAAACAATTGGGAGGGGTTGCTGAGGTCCCTAACTTCAGGCAGTTAAGCCAGCCCCCAGGAAAGCTGTTGATTGCTACCTTGCTTGGTTTGACGCATCTAAGTCCACAGAGCAAAGTCTCTTCCAATGAAGCTAGCAGGTTTTTTAATGCAAGAAAATACTCGGAGACACAAGGGGCCTCACCCCACAAACATAAACCATGAAAATCCAGATACTTGGAATTGGAATTCCTCTTCAGGGCAAACTCATCTATCAATGGACTCTTGAATTGCTTAAAGCATATCTAGGACTTTACATATTATTCTAGATACAGAAAAATGAATAGGCACCTGTTTTGTCCCTTCTCTGCCCTGAATTCATACTATTTTTTTTAAAGATTTTATTTATTTATTTGACAGAGAGAGACACAGCAAGAGAGTGAACACAAGCGGGGGGAGTGGGAGAGGGAGAAGCAGGCCTCCCGCCAAGCAGGGAGCCCGATGTGGGGCTTGATCCCAGGACCCTGAGACTACGACCTGAGCCGAAGACAGACGCTTAACAACTGAGCCACCCAGGAGCCTCTGCACTGAATTCATATTAAAAAAACAAAAACAAAAAACAATAAATTGTACAAACAAGTGGCATGCCTGGGTGGCTCAGTCAGTTAAGCGTCTGCCTCTGGCTCAGGTCAAGATCTCAGGGTCCTGGGATGGAGCCCCGAGTCGGGCTCCCTGATCTGTTTAGGGAGCCTGCTTCTCCCTCTCCCTCTACCTGCCACTCCCCCTGCTTGTGCTCTCTCTCTCTCTCTTTCTGTTGAATGAATAAAATCTTTTTTAAAAATTGTACAAACAGGGGACGCCTGGGTGGCTCAGTCAGTTGAGTGTCTGCCTCTCTCTCTTTCTGGCAAATGAATGAATAAAATCTTTTTTTAAAAAGTTGTACAAACAGGGACGCCTGGGTGGCTCAGTCGTTAAGCCTCAGCCTTTGGCTCAGGTCATGATCCCAGGGTCCTGGGATCGAGTCCCACATCGGGCTCCCTGCTCAGCAGGAAGCCTGCTTCTCTCTCTCCCACTCCCCCTGCTTGTGTTCCTGCTCTCACTATCTGTCAAATAAATAAATAAAATCTTAAAAAAAAAAAGACAGAAGCAAATACTCTCCTGTCTCCTCTTTTAAGGGCGATGGCTCTACTGTCATGATCTTATTGCCTACTGAGGGCTCCATCTCCAGAACTGGAGGGCAGGGTGGGGAATGGAGTCAAACACATACTCTGTAACAGGACCCATATCAATTTCTGACAACTTCCAACTCCTATCTGTTCAAAATCAACTGAGCAGCACTGGACATGAATCCATTGAGAGCAAATTCAACCACATATTTTATTTTTGTTGTTCAGCGTGGGTAGGGAGTCTCTGCGTGGTCACTACCTATCACGCAACAGGGCTTAGGGTGAATTCCACATGGTCATTCAGCTTGAGTTAAGGAACAGGCCTTAATGGGGGAAATTAGAAGCCAAGAGTCAGAAAGAGAAGATGGCCTAGTCTAGCTCTTCCAGACATCCCAGAGAGAAGGATGCTATGGCTAGGTGCTATGTGTGTTCCAATGGAAGATCATGTCCCCAAGATGGTATCTTCTTAGAGTAAACTTGTGAGAAAGCAGCCTCGTCAGAATGTGGGCAAAGAGATTATTCAGAGCCAGGGTGACTGACCTTAGGTGCCAGCTGCCCAACAGCTGGGGATCTCAGGGACCCCTAAGAAGTTGTAGCCCTGGGGCACCTGGGTGGCTCAGTCGTTAAGAGGCTGCCTTCGGCTCAGGTCATGATCCTGGAGTCCTGGGATCGAGCCCCGCATCAGGCTCCCTGCTCGGTGGGAAGCCTGCTTCTCCCTCTCCCACTCCTTCTGCTTATGCTCTCTCACTCTCTCTCTCTCTCTTTGTCAAATAAATAAATAAAATCTTAAAAAAAAAAGAAGAAGAAGAAGTTGTAGCCCCTTTTGCAATGGGTAGAAAGCCCTCCTGGGAAGCTAAGTGTGAGCACAACTGCTCCTGCTGGTAGAAGGGTAGACCCTAGTTCTTTCTGGCACAATATGTGGGCATCCCCAGCCTCAGTTTCCAAGGTCATTTTTGGATGATCCTACCTGAAATACCATACTCTTCTAGTCATATTTTAAAAGGTGTTAGTCATAACCTGCTAATGACCAGTGTGAGCAATACTCTGCTACAACAATCTGCCAGGTAAAGGAAATGCTTTGAGTTAATAAAGGTGGTTCAGAGATGGAAAGGTTCCAACAGAATACTTACATAACATTCAGACACATCAGAATATTAAGTTAGAGGCAGAAGGCAAAGTGGAAATTGTCTACCAATTAGTGCAAAAAGATGAAGAGATGATGAGATGAGGAAAGACATAAGGGAAAATAATATTGGAAATCAATTCCTTCAACAAATCTTTATTAAACACATGTTAAGTTCTGAGGATGAGCTGGTGAGCAAGACAGATATACCCTACTTGTGCTATAGGCAGCCCAGTAGATATTTAAAAAGCTAAAATAACAATTTTTAAAAATTTTTTCCCTGAATTACTTGCATGAACATTTAACATTCTCCGAAGTTGCAATTCTGTTTACCTGAACAAACAAACAAAAAAAGAGCTAATTGATGGGTGGAACAGAAGCAATTTTTAAGTAAAAAAAAGGGGGAACTTAATCTGATCTTTTAAAAAGTAGTCAGAAAACATTGTTAATGTTCATTATGTTCCAGACACATTTTAGGAAAAAGACGGCCATACAAAGGCCTATTTGGACAGAATTTTTAGACTTCAAAGATAAGAATTTTACAAGTGTTTAAGACTCACCAGGTAACAATAAAGCACCATCTACCAAGCTTTGAAGGACATGTTTTCAAATATGCCAGAACTAGGAAAATGTACCTCCTTTCTGAATAAGCTATTTCAAGACTCATTCCAGAGCAAGAGATGATCAGAAGGAAAAACTCAAGCAGAGGGAGGTTGCAGCTGAAACAGACCAGCAGAAAGCCCTGAGAAAATCTCATTTGTAGGGGTGAGTCTGGATTACTGGTATAAAGACAGTTATACTACAAGGAAAATGGACAAAACATTTGAATCCACTGAGTAAGAAATATAAATTGCTAGTGAAATACCACTGATTAGGGATATGTAAAACCACAAAGAAACACCACTTTCCCACCTATCATATTGACTTAAAAAAATTTTTTTTAAACACTAGCCAAGGAACCAGCTTGACAGAGGAACCCACTGACCAAAGTTGGGACAATTTTAGCATCAAAAGAACCATGACTGTAATTGATTGAAACATGCTAACTATATTAAAAAATGAGTCCATATGAAACTCAAAATAAATAAATAAATAAATAAAAGGAATAAAATAATCAAGCAAATAAACAAGAACTTCTTTGAAGGTGGCCATTATACCAAGTTCTTAACTCTAGAAGGGAAAGGAATATTTTTCCTTTGCAGTAGGAATCATATTGATATTGCAGAATAACCTAATAGTCCTAGTCAATGAAGAAAAGCTCTTCTTTCCAGAAAAATGCCAGCTATAAATGTAGACAGAATTGGAAAATCACAATTTTCCTCTAAGGAAATAATTAAACCAATACCATCAACAGATGCTGAAACCATTAGGTGAAAGGTTGATGGACAGCTGGATATTCACCTAGTGCCAAAGTTATCACCCCACAGATTACTATTTAGTTCCAAGATGACTGTCAGTACCTAAACCCAGTAGTCAATCTTACTATGACCAATGATGGGACTACCAGAGGTTCATAATGTGACTCCTGGTGTGATGCAGTGTTTAGCCTGAATCTAATCAAGCGTTTAGATCCAACTTCCAATAGGTGGCCCTCTTTAAGCCTCCCTAAATCCCTTGGCCCCTCTGTATTTCAATGATCTCTGTATATATGTTTGTCCTCCTCCACTAGACTGTGAACTCTGAAGGACAGGAATTATCTCTACTGCCTGACACATAGTAGGTGCTTTTAGTTCTACAATAGAAGAATATCACTTATATTTGATTGTTTCCTCACTAAACTCTGATCTTCATAAGGTTAAAGAATACATCTGGTTTTATGCACCGTTAAGCTGCTAGTGCCTAACAATGCTTGGTTTTCAATAAATATTTTTGAATGAATGAATGAATAATTTTATAAGTAATCACCTCTATTTCCTATGACTCTGAGTCACATTCCGAGAAAAAGCAGCTTCTTGACATCCTTTTCCTTGTAATGATTTAGTTTATTAAATTATTTCTTGTATTTATCCTCCTATTGCAAACTGCTAGCGATTCTCCTTTCAACCCCCCCTCAACTGCCACAATGTCATAAATCAGGGGGACGTAGAGATGAAGTGAACAGATTAGCCTCCAATTTACAAGTTTGCTTTTCCCTGGGATAATTGTAGTCACACGTTCCTCGGTGTGACCCTATCACGACAAAATCTCGAGTGGATTGATTACGTATGATTATGACTAATTAAAGATGTAGGATAACGGAAGAGTTAAACCAGTATTTGCTAGGCAAGGTTGTGATCTTTTTTTAAAAATATAGTCTTTCATTAGTGAAACAAGGAAAATATGTTCCTAATTACATTCCAAGCGGTTTGCTTGGATTGACAGTCCCACGGACAAAGGAGGGTACAAAACGCTCCTTCCGACCGGCGTTTACAGCCAGAGCCTGTGCCCCCGCCCGTGGGCGGGGCCCCCGGAACCTCCCGGGACCAAAAGGAGGAGGGGGCGGGGTCGAGGGCGGGTCCAGGCCTCCAGGGGCGGGGCCGCAGCGGGCGAGGGGCAGGCTGGGAAGCGGCGCCATATTGGCGTCGGCCGCGCTGTATTGTCATAAATAGAGCCGGTTTTGTGGTGTTTTCACTACTCGGTTGGATGCCTCGGCCGTAGTAAGTGAGAAAGTGAGCGAGCAAGCGAGCTACAAGCGACCGGAGGAAAGTCGACAGGAGGAGAAAGGAAGAGCAAGAACTTGACTCCAGAGAGAACGATACTCGCCGGTGAGGGAGACGCAGGAAGCGATGAAAGAGATGTCTGCGTAAGTGGTGGGGGGCGGCGGTTGGGGGCGAAGCGGAGAAGAGTGGGTTTAGGGTGGTCGGCCCGGGACCGGTGTCCGTTCCCTGCCCCTCGCGCCCTGCCTGGAGCTCGCCCGAGTAGTCTCCTTCCCCGTTCCTGGCCGGTCGGCAAGGGCACCTCCCTGCACCCGGAGGCTCACCTGGCCACCCCTGCACAGACTCGGGGACTCCTGGAGCCCCCATCTGCCCTCGCCTGTCCCGCCTCGGAGGACGCCCCCAGACAAGGGAGTGGCGGGAGAGGCGCGGGTGTCCGTGGGGAGAAATTGTCGGTCACTCTCTGCCCCCAGCACTGTCTGAGCTCGTCTCTGCTCCTGTCTGCATTGGCGCAAATACCATCCCCCTACCTCCCCCTCCTCCCTCCCGACCGGCTGTCTCCTGGTCTTCAGGAGTGAATGACCTATCCCAGCCCATGCGTTTCTTTTTAATAAAAGCTATGATCTTTTCGCCCTCCCCCGGCCTCCCCCACCGGCCCACAGTATATCTACCGGTCTATACCTCCTGCTCACACATTGATAAGTCAGAAACGGTTTTCGTGTTTGGCAAGATTTTGTTGTAGCCCTTAACATTTTGGTTTATTAGGAAATAATTTAGACAAAAATGCAGAGAATAACATAAGCATCAATTGTGTAGTCAACATCCATCTCTCCCAAAGCATAACATCCTATATGTGTGTGGGGGTGTGTGTACACATACATATCTCTATTTAAAAGAAATCAAGCATTACAGATATGTCTTAAAGATTCTCTTACCTCCTGTTATTCCATTCACCACCCTCCCCAGAGTTCCTCACAGTCCTGAACTTGATGTTTATTGCTGCGTTCTTAAAAATACTATTACAACATATGTAAGTGTCCATAATAACGGGCATTGTTTTACTTCTTTTTAAGCTTTTTATAACTAGTATCGGACGTCATTTGGCAACTTCTTTAGGCAACATAGTATCTTTGAACTTTGTCCATGTTAATATTTTCAACTCTTATTAATTCATAATAATTACTGTATTGTATTCCATTGTAGGGATACACCCTATTTTAGTCCTTTTCCTGTTAGTGATTATTTGAGGTTGTTTCTAAGTTTTTAATGTTACAGTGTGGCAGTGAACATTCTTGTACATGTTTCCTTGTACACTTGTACTAGAATTTATCTAGGGTGTTTACTTATAAGTGAAATTGATGAGTTGAAGGGAATGTGGGATTCTTTTGCTTGGCTTCCCCCCCACCCATGAGGGAGGTTCAGAACCATAGATTTGGAATTTTAGTTCTAGTAGGGTAGGAAGCTTTGATAGCCAACTTTTTCAGCATACAGATAAGAAAGGGGGACCCAAGATCATAGTATCAGAACAAAGGTATTTGTTCAAGGGAGAATGGAGTGGTGGAAAGATCTTGGGATTTGGAGTTCAGATTCTGGCTCTTCCTATCCCTTGGATCTTGGGTACTTACCTATAAAATGGCATTTATTCGGCACCTACCTCTTAGGGTTGTTGTCAAAATTAATTGAATAATCACATATAATCAGTCTGTCCCATCCATTTACCATACATATTTAAACACACAGACAATACCAAAATAGCTCTCTTAGAGGTAAAAAGCTAAATCTTTAAAAAGAAGTTACTTGAAGTAGCTAATTGAAATTTTGTTCCACAGGAAAATTAATAACAGAAAGAAATTAAAGTTGCTAGTATTGGTGTTTCCCTTTTGTTTCTTTGAATCATTTATGAAGATATATAGGCTATTTTATCTTCGGTTTGATTCTCCCTCCTTACCTAATGAAATCTTTAGCTAAAGAGCATGCCTTCCTCTGAGAACTTAGTGGCAATAAGTCAGTGTTTTGACCAGTTAAAATTCAAAAACAATCACTACTGTATTTTCGTGTTGTTGTTTACAGAGCTAATTTATTCATTTAGAAGACTGTTATCTTTTTTTAAAGATTTTTATTTATTTGAGAGAGAGAGAGAGAATGAGAGATGGAAAGCACGAGAGGGAAGAGGGTCAGAGGGAGAAGCAGACTCCCCACTGAGCAGGAAGCCCGATGCGGGACTCGATCCCGGGACTCCAGGATCATGACCTGAGCCGAAGGCAGTCGCTCAACCAACTGAGCCACCCAGGCGCCCCGACTGTTCTTTTATATTTTGAGATTACATTCTTACTTTTGTTGTTAAGGGTCCTGAACATCGAATGGTGAAGATAGATGGTAGGGTTAGTTGGTTATTGTGTACATTTATTTTTACTTTCTTAGGAAAATAAAAAGTTTTACCGACCCATGTTGGTCCCAAAATTTATTTTGAAATTACTGAAATCCAAACTCAGAAATTCGATTGTACTTTATTCAAGACTATAATTTTCTGATAGCTAGAATCTTTTGGAGGTTGGCTTGTATTGTGCCGATAAAAGTGTAAAGAATTTGATAGTTATTTAGTGTGAAAATGGTCTGGGTGCCAATCTAAATGTAGAGAACAATTAACTAGAGTCACAAAACGTTAGGACTATAAATTCTGATTTCAGCAAAGGATGTTAATGGAAGTTTCTCAAGGACAAATCTAGTTGTGATTTCTTTTTAAACGCCAGGATATTTCACAAGGACCTTCTAATGGGATGTTTTTGTTTCTTTCCTGAGGGGGGAAAACATTGTTCTTACTCAGAGCTTTCTTTCAAGTGGCTGACTGCTTTTCAAAGATTGAATATAGATGGTACTTGACTTAAGTCCGCAGGGTGTAGTGGAGGTGGCTCTGGCCCAGCTCCCATTCAGGCTTTTTGCATTTGAGCTAAGTGGTGCTGGCACAGTTGTCCTGATGCCAACACATGCTGCTTTTGGCTTGAAAAGACATCCTAACCATGAAAGCTGGAGGCAGTATGAATAGCCCTTCATCAAAATAAACACAAAATACCCTTCCCCCCCTCCAAAAAGTGCCTGCCCCAACCAAAGTACTAAGTAAACTTTTAAGGTAGCTAAATTAATGAGTGGATTGAGAGATTAAATATATCAGTATGATATGATACTTTAAATTTTTTCTGCTGTTTCATTTTTCTTGAACAGAAACACCATGCTGGACAGCCAGCGTCAACAAAAGCATTATGGAATCACTTCTCCAATTAGTTTGGCATGTCCTAAAGAAATTGATCATATTTACACACAGAAATTAATTGATGCCATGAAACCCTTTGGAGTATTTGAAGATGAGGAAGAATTGAACCACAGGTATGTCATTTAAAAATGCAAAATATTTTACAGTATGTTATTTAATCATTAATTATGCAAATATAAAGTACCTCCCATGCCCCTGCCTAGGGATACAAAAAATGACAAAATGAAGAGAAATTTTGGCCCTCATGGAGCTTATATTTTAGGTGGAGATTAGGGGAAGAGACTAACAATTAGCCAGATAAATAAAATAAATACAATGTTACAGATGGCAAATGCTGCTGAGAAAAATGAAGCTGGAAGTGGAGGTTATCTGGAAGGCGTTATTGACATTTGAGTGGAATTTTCTTTTTTTTTTTTTAAGATTTTATTTATTTATTTGACAGAGAACAGTAAGAGAGGGAACACAAGCAGGGAGAGTGGGAGAGGGAGAAGCAGGCTTCCCGCCGAGCAGGGAGCCCGATGCAGGGCTTGATCCCAGTACCCTGGGATCGTGACTTGAGCCAAAGGCAGATGCTCAACGACTGAGCGAAATTTTCAAAGTGAGAGAGGGAACTATGTAGATATTTGAGGGAAGAGCATTCTAGGCAGAAGGTTTGAGGTGGGAGTGTACCTGGTATATTTAAGGAATTACACAGTAAGTAACCTGGGTGTCCAGAGCAGAGTGATTAAGCAGGTGAATATGAGCTTAAAGAACATGAGGTGGGAAGTTGCTTGGAGAGCAAGGTCACTTAGGACCTTTAAGTCACTATAAAAATTCTGGCTTTTACTCTGAGTCAAATTGGAAGCCATTAGGTTTTTGAGCAGAAGATTGACATGATTTACTCATGTTTTAACACAATCACTCTGGCTGCTATATTGAGAATAGCCTGAAGAGGGATCAAGGGCACAAGTCAGGAGACTGGTTAGGAGGCTATTATAAAGATCCAGGGAGGAAAGGATGGGGGTGTTGAACTAAGGGGGATGTTAGTGGAGGTGATAAGAAGTAGAGTTGTGGATATATTTTAAAGGTAGTGTTGTTTAATGACTGGAATATGTGTGAGAGAGAGAGAGGTTAAGGATGATGCCAAGGTTTTGGGTCTTAGCACCTCAAAGGATGGAATTCCATTACCCAGAGAAGGCTGAGGGAGAAGCAAGTTTGGATATCTCAGGAATTTCATTTTTTATATGTTATCCTTGAGATGTCTAAACTCTACTTTTCTTCTCTCTCTTTTTTTTAATGTGGATTTACATATGCTATTGGTTGAAAGTTTGGTTTAATATCAAACTGCTGTTATTAAGTGATACTATTTCATAAAAATTAGCCAATATTTAATTTACCCATTTTAATTATCCAAAGATCTATGACTGTAGGTGAGAGAATGCTAACCTCTACCACCACATTGAATTGATTTTATTCCATAGTAAGGCCAAGAAAGTTGACAATTCAGTTGGCCTCTGCAGACTTACTGAAGGTAATTTTGATTTTTTTATTAGGCTTTTTGAACTTTGAGAATAGCTCAAAGACCAAAATACTATCATCACATTTATCATTTCTTTGGAACTCTTAGGGACCTAAGAATGTCAAAGAGATGTGCCATGTATCAATAGATGTGACAGCATTAGCCCATGTATAATGTGCTTTTACTCTTAACACCAACATAAAGGTTCTGCCTATATGTTTAACTACTTTTTTAAATACTGTTTTTGGGTTTTCTTAGTTTTAATCTAAAGGATTTTTTTTTTTTATTATAGACTCGTTGTTCTTGGTAAATTGAACAATTTAGTAAAAGAATGGATTTCTGATGTCAGTGAGAGTAAGGTAAGGCTCTAAACTACATTGAATTCAGTTTCATTATGTCCTCTTCATTAGTCCTGGTAATAGGATGCAGGAGTTGAGAATAATCTGTAATAGGCTTTTGGTATACTTGGTAATGAATTGGTCTAGACAGTTGAGTCTCTAAATAATGATAATGAGATAAATGAGAATTTACCCCAGTATCTAGCTACAATTCTACATAGATTTCCTGCTTGAATTAGATGTAGTTTACCAAAATTTAAATATCAAGGGATTTTACTTTAAAAGCCAGATTTCAGACATCTTGTGAAATACCAGATCTGGCAACATTGGGCCTACCTTTGCGCAAGGCAGGAAGAGGCTTGAATGGATTTGGGCTCCTGCCCTCCATTGCCTTGTGGCCCCACCAATGCCTGCTCTCTCTCTGACACAGCACCTGTCATTTATCAGTTTCTGTGTTTCTTATGTATACCTTACATTTGCATACTTTCCTGACCCCTGAGACATAGGAGTTTGCAAATCCTAATTTATAATTATGCAACTTTTTTCCCCTCCAGTACCTTAACTATTTTTCTTCTAAAAAAAGTTACATTTTTCTTGCTTAGAGTATTTTGAATGTAATTGAATTTTCATATGTCTGAGAATCATCACTGAATATTATTTTACTGGCTGTACTAAATTGAAGTAGGGTGTGTGCAAGTGGGTGACACTATTTGCCCCTTCCCTGAGTGGCCCAAACTGTTGTATTTTAAGTTTTTGTTTGGTTTTTATAATTTTTATAGTTTTCCTGTCTTTCCCTTAACAATTAGCTGGAAGTTAATATATTACAGCAGTCAGTGTGTCTCTCTGTAAACTCTTTCTGATCTTAATCTGCCTGGATTTAGAAATTAGATAAGCATCTGTTAGAATTCTTTCTATTGTAAATTTTAGTATTTCTTTCTGTACCTATGGTACATGTTTAAAATTGTTTTGTGTTTTTTTTTTTTCCAACAATGGACTCAGAATAAGGTCATGGGACTCTGCTAAGTCTGCAGTCATTGGGTTTAAATAAATGGTCTTTATGTTGTTTACTTTTGCTGCCAAACAGCTATCTGACTCATTTCTGAACTCTCAGGGTTATCAGTAGTTGAGATTTTCAGATAAGTTGAATTCTGAGCAGGTGAAATGCTAGTCATGAGTAACAAAAAAAAATTCATGTTTGTTTTTCTGCTACTAGGTGATCAGCTCCATAAGAAAAAGACCTATCTTGGTCACCTACATAATCTCAGGACAGAGCTCAGGCATTAAATAAATGTTAAAGGAATCTGTTGTCCCTCTCTGATCAGCCCATAATTATAATGGGTGTGCAAACCAAATACTCAGCTTGCTAGAATTATTTTAAAATCATAGTTACAAGCTTTGACTTACTGTGTGGTGTTTATGTCAAATATTGTGGTTGTGCCAAGTTCTTTGCTTCCATCCCTATTATAGAATGCATTTGAGATAAATCAAGTATTATTATTCACAAAAGAGGCTATATTTGTTGAGAGATGTACCTAATTTTCTTCAAAGTTTCTTCACAGTTAACAGAAAAATCCAATAGTATTGTTTCAAGGTCAAAGTTTTTTTTGTTTTTTGCTTTTATTAAATTGCTTTTTCTCCTATTTTACTCACATTAATACTTTAATCTGCAAAAAGCAATCACTGGTTTACATTTAATTTCTAGGCATAAAAATTAAAGACTTTGCCATAATTTGGATTTCTTTTTTTAAGCAAAGTGAATAAAATAGCTCATTATAAAAATTTTTTAATTGGTTTTGACATCTTCCACTGCGTGGATAAAGCGATTTTTTTTTTCATTTTCTGTATCAACTGTTCCTTTTATTTATGCATATTTTAGTTCGGAAAATATCAGAAGAATTTGAGTTAGATCAAAGATCATTTGACTATTCCACATACAGTTGCGATATTTAAGCTATAAACCATCTAGAACTCAAACAGATCATTTTAGTTAAATAGTGTGGTTTGTGATGAAAATATTTTACTCTGGTGTATCACTTTCTCATAAATCATGCAAGAATCTAGCTTTTCAAAGTAGGAAAGTAAACTAAAATAGAAAGTAGGAGGGTAAACCAAAAGATCCTATCTTCTCTATCCTTTTGATTCATATTAAATTTACAGACTTCTTTCTAGCTCTAAAATCATGTGTGGTAATCTTAAACATTAATATCCATTAAACAGAGGAAGTAACAAACATAATATCCTGTTGTATAGATAATTTCATTCAAGTTAATCAAGGGATATTATTCTTTGAAACTTGCACTGGGCATTATTTAAAAAATAGAAATAGTAGACACAGTTCTCATTTTCAAGGAATTTAAATATAGTTGAAGAGATAAGACATGTATTCAGGGAAAAAAGTCAGTAATAAATGTAGTATAAAAGAGGTTAAAGATAATAGTGGAGGAGCACAGAGGGGAAAGAGCTTGTTATGCAATGGGGGATCATCAGAGAAGGCTTCATGAAAAAGGTGGAACTTGAACTTTGAAAAAACCGGTGGTATTCAGATACCCAGAGAGGATGGGCAAGCATTTGAGATAGGGAGAATGGCAAGTGCAGTGGAAAGGAGACTGGATTATGTAACATGTTGGCAGTTGGAGCTTCAGAAGCGAAGATGAGGAGACGAGACAAGGCAAGAAAGATCCATGAGAGCATATTGTGGAGATTCTCAGGATCCATGGATCCTTACCTTAGTAGTCAGAGAAGAATAATGCATTAGCAAGTTTTGAGCAGAAGAGTTATATAATAGAGTAAGAACATCAAGTGAATTTTGTACAAAATGGAGTAGGAGAAAATAAGGTCAAGAAGGTAGCTTAAGATTCTATTAAAGCGTAGACTTAAGGGCATAGTAGTTGAATAGAAAGGAGGTAACATGTGAGGGATATAAGCTAAGATTTGGTAAGCCAAGAAGAATACAACTACAGGTATAGGTATTAAGGAAAATGAGGAACAGAAAGAAATCAGAAGGGATACCTGGTTTATCATAGGAAGAATATTTTGTTTTAAGCATGAATGTTGGAGTGGATCAAAATGTCTGAGTGAAAATACCTGATGGCAAGTTGGAATTGGCTCCAGAGAGAGGTAAAGGGTAGCCTTATAATTCTGGTACAGTCTAAAAAATTTCATTAAAGATGTTAGATTACCTCTCATAAGGAGGTCATGTCAGGATGACCACTTTCTTAGAGAAAGGTTGCAGAAATTCAATCAAGAAATTAAGCATATTTGTCACAAAAAATAATGGGGAAGTGGAATGAGTTAAGTGTATGATACTATAGAGAACTGAAAGTGCATTAGTTTGGTAGTTAAGAGTTCCTTGGTGACTTCAGAATGATATAGCCAAAGACACGGATGAGTAGGGTCAAGTGATAAAAAATGTTTTTCTTAAGAGAGATGTGTCCATGTACAGTAGGCTTGAATTTGTTTTCTCTTTACTCTGGGAATATTCTCATTACTTCAAGGTGCAGCCCAAAGAGCTCTGAAGTATTTCACAAATCTCAATTTCCCAAAGTTGACAAATACAGTATATATCAGTAGTATTTAGGCAATTTTTATGCTAAATAATTTCAACAATTGAATGTCACTTGTTTAATTTAATTTAATTTAATTTTAGAATCTCCCACCTTCTGTTGTGGCTACTGTTGGTGGTAAAATTTTCACGTTTGGCTCCTATAGGCTTGGAGTACACACGAAAGGTAACTGCTTTTCTGTGTTCTGATAAGAACTTTCAATAACAAGCTCTTAATTGTTATTCATAATTAGAAGTACAGAAGAAAAAAATACCCATTATCTCACTACTCAGAGCTAATCATTGTTAACATTTTCCTTTATTCATCGTACACATTTTCTTCTGTACATAATGTTTTTATATGTTTTAACAAAAATGTAATACATACTTAATATAGTCTTACTTAGAAATACTTTGATTTGCAGGAGCTGACATTGATGCACTTTGTGTAGCTCCAAGACATGTGGAGAGGTCTGATTTTTTTCAGTCTTTTTTTGAAAAATTGAAACATCAAGATGGCATTAGAAACTTAAGAGTAAGTATCCTCTGGTATGTAATATTTTGAACCCGTTAACAAAAGCTTGGGCTTATGATTGTTGAAATATTTCTTAAGAAGTTGCTGTATCTTATTAAAATAACAGATGGTTAAGAACATGGGCTTTATAGTTAATACAGATCTGGGTTTGAATCTAGAATCTACCACATATTAGCTCTTAGATTTTAAGTTACCTATTTTCTTTGAGCCTAGTTTCCTCAAAGCTGTAAGATGGAGATGTAGTGATAACTTTTTATAAGGTTTTTCTGAGGATCAATGAGATAATTGACATAAACATTGACTATAATATTTGATAAGTGGTTGATGCATATCAAATGATAGCTGTTAATATGTCTAAGATTCAATTAGTCATTCTCTTTGGGCATATCTAGCCATTCATTCAGCAAATGAAATTTCAGCACCAGTGATCTGTCAGATACTGTTCTTAGTTCCACAAATACAATAGTGAACAAGACATAGTTTATGGGAGGGAGGGATTAGGAGAACTAAACAAACATAGCTTTAATGCAATCTGAAGTGCTAGGGTAAGATGAAGTTGAAAGGATCTGCATTATTTGGGCATCTGGGAATGGAGAAGGAGGTTAAGAATTTGTTAGGTTGGGGGAGTAAGGAAAGCTCAGAAAGATGACATTTCTACTAAGTCCAAATTACATTGATTGTATTTTTTTAATGGATTAATCACGAGCTCTGATTATATTTTAATTTCCAATACTAGAGCTCTTTGTAAATAATCAGTTTTCAATTTAATCTCAACCAATAGTAAGTACCCAGGTAATAGCAGTTCTGCCTGCCAGTTTCTGATATTTTTAGGAGGATAATAAATTAGATAACCACTGTCATGACATTTTCTGTATCTTAACACAATCACAGAGTAGAAGCACTTATTTGGAATGTGAGACCAAGAACATTTTCACTTTTTAGCAAAGGTATTCACATTATTTGCAGTTAGGAAGGATAGAGAAAGGATTATACCTTTAAGGTATTATTTAGGGACGCCTGGGTGGCTCAGTCAGTTAACCGTCTGCATTCAGCTCGGTCATGATCCCAGGGTCCTGGGATGGAGTACCGCATCGGGCTCCTTGCTCAGCAGGAGGTCTGCTTCTCCCTGTGCCTGCTCTGCTTGCCGCTCCCCCTGCTTGTGCTCTCTCTCTGACAAATAAATAAATAAAATCTTTTTTAAAAATAAATAAATAAAGGATTATTTATATGTTCTAATTCTTGTCCTCTTTTGTAGGCTGTAGAAGATGCCTTTGTACCTGTTATAAAATTTGAATTTGATGGAATTGAAGTAAGTGTTTAATATTTTTTCTGACTTTGCAACTGAATTAATACATAGGGCTTTTTTCAGTTTTGTTTTTTTTTTAAATCAGACTGACAAAGACACATATTTTAAAGAATCAAATAGTTTTTAAATAGTTCCTCACCTTTCTTTCTCCTATATCTATTGACTTCTCCCTGTGGAAAATGAACCAACTTCCATCCCTACCCCATGATTTTTATATACACCTTCTTATTCCTATAATCTAAAATAATTATGTTATCATTTTGATTGGAGCAATATTCAGTGTTTACATTATTATGATCTGATAAAGTTCAAAACTGAGCACAAAGTATACTAAATTATCATTCTTTGTGGCATTTTGTTTCTTGGGAGTTAATAATTGTTTTGCATTTTGTTTGCTTGGTTTTTATCCTTAACACTAATTCAAAGTCAGTCTTTGCTAGCTGTCTGAATCTCCTCTAAATAGATTTAGATTTCTCGGGTGTTCTGTCATTATCATCTTAAAAAAATACGTGAGTCTTCTCACATGTTGGATTCCACACCGATTGCTCTCCATGAAGGATAACCAGCTGGCATCCTGGATCTTTCTTTACTATCATCCTGGGATTTCTCTTCTTTTTTGACTTAACTGTCACTCATGCACTAGCTTCCTGAGAAAGAGCACATATTTTTGAGATCCTGCATGTTTAAAAATGTCTTTATTTGGTTCTCACACCAAAATAATAGTTTGGCTGAGTATAGAGTTCTAGGTGGGAAATGTAGCTCAGAATTTTGGGCTTTGCTTCATTGTCTTCTACCTTTCATGCTGTGTTGAAAATGTGATGCCATTTTGATTTCTCGTCCTTTGTGATCTGTTTTGTCTCTTTAGACACTTAATATGATCTTTTATTCCTAGGCTTCATAGTTGTAAAATTCATGGTAATGTACTTTGGTATGTGTCTTTTCAACCAAATATGCTAGGCACTCAGTAGTCCTCTTCCACTTTGGAAATTCCTGTCCTTGCATTCTTGGAAATTGTATTGAATTCTCTTGGATTTCCTGCCTTTGTTTTCTCTCTTTTTTCTGTATATTGGACCACCACATATTTATATTTTTCTTCTGCTTGTGGGGGTTTTCTCATCTTCCAAGCTTCCTATTGTTTTCCATTTCTGCTGTCATATTTTTAATTTCTAAGAATAACTTTGTTATTTTTCTAAGTGTTCCTTTCTATTTATGTATGTATTTATTTACAGCCTCCTGTCCTTCTTTCCTGTATACAATATTTTTTATCTCTGCTTTCTTAAATCTGCTAAGTCTGTTACCACTTATCCATCTGCTTCCATAGTTTTTGCTGTTGTCTCCTTTTAGTCCCTTCGTCCTAGTGGAATATGCCTTTAAAAACAAAACTAAAACTAAATAAAAAACAGAATGAATTGTTACTGATATTTTAGTGGGGTTTCAAGAGGGAGTGAATGTAAATGTGTGTTGGATCTGCCATCTTTATCTAGAAATTCATTCATAAGATTTTGATGTTCTTTTTAATGCTTGGCATATATGCTAAAAAATTAAAATGTTTTCCCTTAATTTGCAAATTTAATTACCCTCACAAAACTTGGCAATGATTTTCCCATGTGAGATTGTCTACATAAGCTTTTTTAAGTTTTGGTAGAACTTCCCAAACTAATAATTAGAACTATACTTTTGAGGTTGGGGTGGGGGGGGCGGAGAATGGACTAGAAGGAGAAAAAGTAATATTTTTCTCTTTTTTTGCATCTTTCCAAAGATTGATCTAGTCTTTGCAAGACTGGCAATTCAAACCATATCAGATAATTTAGATCTAAGAGACGACTCTCGACTGAGAAGCCTTGATATAAGGTGTATTCGCAGCCTAAATGGTAAGCTTCTAAAAAAAAATCTCAGATATCTGCTTGAAAACAATTAGACAAAGAGATCTTTTTTGCAGAACTATTAATGGACTTTTTAAGGGATTGGATTAACTCAGTTAAAAACGATGTGATTTTCTTTATATAGATAATCTGACCACATTTAGCATTTTAAAAGACATGCATTTATTTGAAACGTTTATGTTTGTAGTAATGGTGCGCGGACTTAATGGTCTCAGGACCCCTTTGCGCTCTAAAAATTTATTGAAGACCCCAAAGATCTTCCATTTATGTGGAATCTATCAATAGATTTTAGATTTTATGTGGAATATCTGTCAATATATACCATATTAGAAATAAAAACAAAATTTTAAAGTATTTATTTCAAAATAAGAAACCCATTCTAAGTGAATATAAATAGTTTTTGTGTGAGAATGGCATTTTTTTTTGCATTTTTGCAAATCTCTTTGACTTAATGGGAGATAGCTAGATTCTCCTATCTGTTTTTTCAGTCAATTTCTTAGAATGTTTTGATTGAAGCACAGGAAGAATCTGACCTCTTAAAGATACATAATTGGAAAAGGGAGGAGAATTTTAATAGCTTTTTCAGAAAATTGTGGATATTCTTTGATAATACAGCAAAGTGACCAGTGACAATATCCTTTTTCTTTTCAACAGCTTTATTGAGGTATAATTACATGTCATAAAATTTGTTTTTAGGTGTACAATTCTGTAGTCTTTACCATATTCAGAGTTGTGCACCACAATCCAATTTTAGAACATGTTCATCATCTTCAAAAGATCCCTCTTACACATTTACAGTCATTCTCCTTTCCAACCCCCAGTCCTAGGCAGCCACTATTCTACCTTGTGTCTATAGATTTGCCTTTTCTGGACATTTCATATAAGTGAGATCATGCAATATGTGGTATTTTGTGTCTGGCTTTTTTCACTTAGCATAGTGTTTGTGAGGTTTGTCCATGTTTGTAGCATATATCAGAAGTTTGTTCCTTTTTATTGGTGAGTAAAAGTTTTTTTTTAAAGGTTAATTTGAATATCAGATCTAAAACCACATCAATTAACTTTTTATATTCTTACATTAAAATCTATGGGTCTGTCTTATTCTTTGAATGGATCTTTTACCTATACATGATTTTGTACTATCAAGGCTTAGTCATTTGGAAATTACTGGTTCACAAAGTTATTTGGATCTTCAAAATGTTAACACACATTTCATTATAAAATATCCAGGAAAATCACATTCATTAGTATCACCACCAATCTCATCAGAAAAGCCTTTACATATTGGAAAGCTCTCAGGCTTACAGTAGCAGATACTAGTTGTCCAAAATTCTAATTTTTACTGAAAGCTCAAATTTTATTATTGGTAACAAGTTTTGTCATTTGTTTTCCTTGAAATGAGGGACTCACTTTGTTCATTTTTTAGGATTCTTCTAAGTAAAAATGGTGTTCCTTAAAAAAAAACAGGTAGCTCAGGTTTCTTTAAACTTGCTCAAACATTGGATGGGCTCCTTTCCTGTTTTCTAACTTCAGATGTGTGGTGGTGAAGGTAATTGTTTAATAGTACAATTTGTTGTTAAAGCTTTGGTACTAGCAGTTTTTACCCAGCACTGCTTTTGCACCGTTAGTGCAAATGTTAACACAGTAAAGAGGCAAAGTTTTATTGTTATTATAAAAATTGGTTTGACAAACTTAAAAAAAAAAATAGGTTAACCTAGCATTCCCAAGGGTCCAAGACTGCACTTTGAGAACAAAACACTGGCTTATGGCATCTTTTGTTTTATCATTTCATTTTTATTGTACTTTCAGAGTACAACAGTAAATCCCAGTATTTGTGAAATAAGGTGTATGTTAAAGCAATAACAGTTTTATAAGTTGGGGACATTTGATTAACAGTAAAGATAAATGGTGAAGAAAGCTAAAGATACTCAGATCCATCTCTTATTTTAATATTGAATCACATTACCCATGCACTTTTTAATTCTTTAAAAGCAAAGTAATTTCTCATCTATGTGCTAAATTTCAAATACATAGAGAAAATGGCCCACATTTTATTATCTTTGATAGTTTTAGCATTTGAGAGCCTGGAAATTAGAAGGGTGTCTGAATTAACTAGATTTTGTTGCATAATGAAAAATGAATGCTTTATCTTTTTCAGGTTGTAGAGTTACTGATGAAATTTTGCATTTAGTGCCAAATAAAGAAACTTTTAGACTCACGCTAAGAGCAGTCAAATTATGGGCAAAACGTAAGTATCCCACATCTTTTAAGCTTGCATTATAAAATTACAATTTTCAGTTGCTAATGATAGGAGCACATATGGAAACTCCTGAGCCTATTAATTCTGTTGGGGATTGAGGTCCAGTAGATTTTGGAGAATCCTGTTTCTTTTTCAGGTACAGTGGTTATGGTGCTCTTACGTGTGACTCTACCTCCTTGTTCCTTGGTTGAAAACTAAAACCTCCTGACTTCCCATCTCAGGTTTTAGCCAAGCAGTCAGAATGAGTTAGAACTGGAAGAATGAAACCCTCCTTGTTCTTCACGTTCTCTGTGGGCAGGACCATCTTATTCATCTTTGTCTCCCCATTACCAGCAGCATGTAGTTTGTAGTAGGTATTCGGTAAATTTATTAAATGAAGAACCTACAGTGATAGTTTCAACTTTATTTTTATGTTATGACACTTTTCTAATAAAGCCTGGAACTAATATATATACATAGCATATGGTTCATAAAAGGCCCAATCCTGAGCTGGCACAGATCATTTTCTATTATTTGTAACTACATTTAAGTAGTGCTATACTCCTGGCACCAGGTTTTACATAGTCTAAAACCATACTCTCCAATAAAACTTTTTGTGATGATGGAAATACTTCATATCTGTGCTATCCAAAAAGTAACCATGTGACTATTGAGCACTTGAAATGTGCAACCAGGGAACTGAATTTTAAAATTAAATTACAATTTAAAATTAAACAGTATCTCAGAGAAGTAAAAGCATATGTCCACACAAAAATTTGTACACAGGGTGCCTGGGTATCTCAGAAAGTTAAGCATCTGACTCTTGATTTGGCTCAGGTCATGATGTCTGGGTCCTGGAATCAAGCCCTGCTTTGGGCTCCACACTCAGGGGAAGTCTGCTTCTCTCCCTCTGCCCCACCCCCACTCTCAGACACTATCTCTCTCAAATAAATACATCTTCAGAAAAAAATTGTGCACAGATACTCATAGCATTCTCATAATCGTCAAAAAGTAGAGACAACCTTATGTTCATAAACTGATGATACATCCATAATATGGAATATTACTTGGCAATAAAAAGGACTGAAGTAAATTCTATTTATATGAAATGTCCAACATAGGCAAATCTATAAAAGATAGAAAGAAGACTAGTGCTTGCCTAGGTCTGGGAGGATTGGGAACAAGTAGGAGGGGAGTGACGTTAAAGCTTTCTCTTTGGGGTGATGAAAGTGTTCCAGAATTGATTATGGTGGTGGTTACACAACTCGATGAATATACTAAAAGCCATGAATTTTTAACCTTTTACATGGATGAATCCTATGCTATATGAATGGTATCTCCATAAAGCTGTTACCAAAGAAAAAGCTACATGACTTGTGGCTACCATATTGGAAGTACACATCTAAAAAGATATTAGGCAAGTAGGATTTGTCCTTGGGTTCAGTTACCTTGTATAGTCAGGATAAAGTAATTTGCAAGAAAGGGATATCAATTTTTCTTTCCTTACAGATTGAATTAAATACCATGTCTTGTCAATTCTTAGATGCATATTTTACACATTGAACATATCTGAAATTGACATTTTGTATCTTTTTTTCTTGCTTAGTGGGACACAAAGTAATGCTATATTATGTAATTGAGGATCTAATAGGTTTGATGAAATATGGTAATACTTTTTTATAGATTGCTGTAAGAAATAATTTAAGGAAATGAGTATCAATGGTGTATTTTACCTTATGAAGAGGTATCCAAATTCTGCAAAATACTGAAGTTAGTCCAGCTTTACACTTGATTTTAAAATGCCCATGAGTATGATTACTAATGAAATGTTTAGTCTTCCTACTTGTAGACCCTCCAGATACCTTTTCTCTTTCCTTTCATTTCCTTCTCAACCATAGCTATTGAAAAGGGGGAAATTCCAGTTTATATCAGTAGAGCCCAGTTGGGCAGTCAGAACTGAGGCAGGGAACTGAGGTGTCTGTTTTGGCGAAGTTGGGGGATAAGATGCAGTTTATGGTTTACTAATAAAACTGTGGACCTAGCATGAAGGGATGCTTATTGATTGTATAGTGTTATTTCCAGAGGGGAAAAGTTAACTAAGCAACAGTCTTAGGAACTAAGTTATCCTGTTCCTTATAGTTGAATGTCATGGATAGTAGATCCTAACAATAATTAACAAATACATTAATTTTCTAGGACGTGGTATTTATTCCAACATGCTGGGATTCCTTGGTGGTGTCTCCTGGGCAATGCTAGTTGCAAGAACTTGCCAATTATATCCAAATGCAGCAGCTTCTACTTTAGTTCATAAGTTCTTTTTAGTTTTTTCCAAATGGTAAGTATTCATATGCATACTTTATTTACTAACTTCTGCCTTTATGTAAGTTTGTTTGGCAATTTAAGAGATACACACAGACTTTTTCTGTTGTCTTAACATTCCTTTTAAAAGTTTAAGGACATCAAATTTGAGACAATGATGAGACACCAGATGGCGCTTTCTTCTGGGTTTGGGAGGGGTCTGTAAATGTAGGCTTTTAGCTTGAGAGTGGTCGCAGTAGATTTGGCTCTGATTACTAGCTACATATAGATTAATGTCTCATATGTAAAATGGAGGTGATAATCATAGCTACTATATGGATTTATTAGTATTTTCAGTAAAGTTAGCTCTTGCTGCTATTAAATTATCAGAGATAAATCCATGAAAGCAAATAGAAGGGGAAAACTCAATTTTTTTTTTAAGATTTATCTATCTATTTTAGAGAGTGGGGGCTGGGCAGAGGGAGAGAGAGAGAAAATCTTAAGCAGGCTCCATGCCCAGCGCAGAGCCCAATGCTGGGCTCAGTCCCATGATCCTGAGATCATGACCTGAGCTGAAAACAAGAGTCAGACATTTAACTGGCTGAGGCACTGAGGTGCCCCTGGAAAATTCAGATTTAAATTAGCTACAGCTTAACAGGCTAAACAGTATTTTCCCTTTCAGAAGACACGTTTAAAATAAGCAGCTTTTTCTTTTGTATACTTCCTTCCCTTGCGCATTTGTTTTTTTCAATACCAAATACCCATCCACAATGTTTGCTCTATGAAAATTGAAAAGAGAGTCTGATGATTTTACATTCCATATAGTTTCCGCAGTGAGGTCCTATGTAAATTAATTTGCCTTATTCATGTTAGGGAGTGGCCAAATCCTGTGCTGCTGAAGCAACCAGAAGAAAGCAATTTGAATTTGCCTGTTTGGGATCCTCGGGTATGTGACTTATTATTGAAATTAAACCTTTTAGGAAAAGGACAATTCTCTAAACTGTAATCTAAAAATAATTCTTATTCCTGCTCATCTTCCTTCGTATAGCTATAGTTCTTTCCTTCTACCTGCTGTGTTTTTTGGTGCAGATGATTTGTATCTCAAATTCTGATCCAAATGTTATGTCATTAAAAATCACCCATATAAGAATAGATGAATGGGTATATCAACCAAAATGTCAGAATCCATTGTTAAAAACTGTCTTATAAGTAATTAGTTATTACTAATAAAGTGCTGAAGTATATAAAAGATTTACTTTGCAGAGCAATTTAGAGCAGACTCGTGGTTCTAAGCTAGCATAACTCTCACCTTGCATTTTAATTTGCTTTTAGAGTGAGTGCTTATTCCTCTGAGTTACCTGTGGGAAGTTACCCATTGAGCAGATGCAGAAAGGATTAAGAACCATTGGATTAATAATGCTTTTTGCAGCTATGATACTGTATTTTCCTCGTTCTAAAAGACCATTGTTTATAAGATGCACCATCAGTTTAACAGCTTTTCAGAGGAAAAAGAAACTTCTACAGAGTTGCCTTTGAATATCAGACATATCTGACTTCAGAAATAAGTGTAGCTGGGGAGAGAAAATGTACTTCTTAGAATTGAGGAAATGTAGTATTAAATTTATATTTCATATTCTTCAGACTTTTGGGGAAATGAAGTGAGGACAACTGAAATAGGAGAATAGATCAATTATTCTGCTTCTAATTTCACAGGTAAATCCATCAGATAGGTATCATCTCATGCCCATAATCACCCCTGCCTACCCACAGCAGAATTCTACGTATAATGTGTCCACCTCAACTCGAACAGTAATGGTAGAAGAATTTAAACAAGGTAAACATGTTGGCCCTTTCCCACGAATTTTTGATTTACAACAGTATTCTAAAGTGCAGTTATGCCTATTATTTCTAAAAATTCTTTCAAATATGTATGTATTCTTTCAGTAATTGGTTTTCCAAAATATAATATTAAGTCTAAAATGGAGTCAGCCCAGTCTGTTTGAAATTGATTTTTGTGTTCTTAGAAATAAATTTACTTTTTTTTTTTTTTTTACTCAAGAGTTTGGTAAGGTTAGAGGTTTGGGGGTAGAGTGATACAGGAGCTTTAACAAAATAGCCAGTCTTCAAAATCAGTCTCTCTCTTGTTTTTAATTTAGGTCTTGCAGTCACAGATGAAATCCTTCAAGGGAAATCAGACTGGTCCAAACTACTTGAGCCACCAAATTTTTTTCAAAAGTATAGGTATTTTAAATTTTGCATTTTTTGTGTGTGTGTATTTAAAGAATGTTAAACTTACAAAGTTAATATATGATGGGTAACTGTTGTCACTTATATTTCAAGTGAGGTAGAGAATAGGTTAGCAGAAATCCTAAATGATGAGTTTGTGTATTCTAGTAGTATCTAACCCAGTATTAGTGGTTTTTGTTTTTAGTGAATTGTTTTTAATTTTAGGGTCTAGAATTAATTTTGTGAAAAATCAGAGCATGTTCTAATTTTCATAAGCTGTGTGTCTGCATTGGTTCTTTTGTTCAGTAAGAGAAAGAAAGAAAAAGTAATGTTGGAAAAGCAGACCCTAACAGTGTTTCTGGCTTTTTCCCCCCCTCGCCATTGTTGCTAAAAATTCTTCATAGACATTATATAGTATTGACTGCCAGTGCATCAACAGAAGAAAACCATCTAGAGTGGTAAGACTAATATTCAAGTTGCATACTTACTTTGTGGTGATAAGATTTTTATGATGCTTTGCCATTTATAAAACATTTTATCCTTAAAATTATTAAATAATATTGGTGACTGTTGTACATGACAGTGCAGCATCAGTGTTTAAGAAATGCTGTCAAATTAATGGTTCAGATTTAGAAGTAACATAAAATAAGGGTATATGTATATTCTTTGCCTTTTGCCACTTCTCAGATTTACACAAAATTGTGAGGCATTTTGAATGATTCTGATACCTAGCCTCTTACAGAATTTTCCATCCTTGCCATCATGTTTCCCCATCAAAACTAGAAGGAAAAGACATTTTTTATATTCTTTTAATTTAGGAGAGTAGTGGCATAAAAGCTTCTGTCAGCAGATAAGAGAGGTCTTTTTGGTCAAGGAGCAATGCATTCTTTATAGTAAATCCAAATTCATTGCCTCTGCCTCCAGTGTACTGATGTCCCTAACTATCAGGCAGAAGCTGTTAGGCCACCAGAAATGGTTGTGCTTTCCTCAGGTCTGACCTCCAGAAAGGGAAAACACAATACTGTCTTATTTTCACTTCCAAAGTTTAGTGCTTATTATTTTATTGATAATTAAAGAGACACTGAAAAAAATCCTGTCACTAAAACAGAATATTTCATTTGTAGGGGCACCTGGGTGGCTTAGTTGGTTAAGCATCTGACTCTTGGTTTTGGCTCAGGTCATGATCTCAGAGTCCTGGGATCAAGCCCCTCATTGGGCGGGCTCCATGCTCAGTGTGGAGTCTGCTTATTCCCTCTCCCTCTCTTTCTCCCCCACTGACACATGGGTGCTCTCACTCTCTTTCGCTCTCAATAAATAAAATCTTAAAAAAAGAATATTTCATTTGTCTAGATTGGAAATCGGGAAACTATGGTCTGGGCCAAATCTAAGTTTGCCACATGTTTTTAAAAATAAAGTTTTATTGAGGGGACACCTGGCTGGCTCAGTCCAACAAGCATGTGACTCTTGATCTTGGGGTTGTGAGTTTGAGCCCCACGTTAGGTATAGAGATTACTAAAAAAAAAAACTAAAAAATTTTTAAATAAAAGTTTTCTTGAAATACAGTCATGCTCACTCATGTATATTGTCTGGCCTCTTTCCTGCTATATGGCAGAGTTGAATAGTTGCAACAGAAACTGGCCCACAAAGCCTAAAATATTTACTGTCTGGCCCTTGATAGAAAAAGTTTGCCAACTTCTTATTTAGATAACACTGAGCAGTAACTCGGTGTTCCATATATGTGCTGTTGAAGCACACACAATTATAATATGTAAGCGTTTTCAAGTGTTTGAATAATGTAAAAATGTCCTTGTAGTTATTCTAATTAATGAAATCATTGTAAGTTAATAAAATAGCTGACAGTAGTCACATTTCTTAGAAAACAGAGTTGCAGAAACCTGATGAAACTTTCATGTTTTAGTCGTATCTGATCTGAATTTACTGAAACTTTTTTAAATGCAATATCTAGTACCAATTTTATGAAAATATGAGCATGTTTATTATGAATTAGGTGCTAGATATTAGTGCTTTTTTTTTCCCCACGTTATTTAAACATATCTTAGCCTTAGCGTATAGACATAAGATTTGAAAATGAAAGAACCCAATTAACCAACAGTTTTTGTTCATGCTCAAATCATGACTATTTTATGGTCTTAATAGGCAGGATAGTTTAGATCAGGAATTCACTAAATAGAACAGTTCTTTTAAATGAGGGGAAGGAGGAAACACAGAAATTGACTTACGTAACTTGTCATTTACTTAAATGGTATTTTAAACAGTCACTAATATATTGGACTAAATATTTTAAATGAACATGTAAGGCATCATACCTAATATGCCTTTTGGGTTACTTAGATGTAGTTTCCAAATTTAATATGGAAAAATTTTGTTCACTGTTCTATTTCAGGGTTGGATTAGTAGAATCTAAAATTCGTGTGCTTGTTGGAAACTTGGAACGAAATGAATTTATTACTCTTGCCCATGTAAATCCCCAGTCATTCCCAGGAAATAAGGAACATCATAAAGAGTAAGTTAATTATTGATGAATATTATATTTCTTAAATAATGTTATTTGACAGTATGCATTGTTTAAGATTATTTGAGCATGAGCGGTCATGTATTAAAACTAGTACATACTGTGTTGGTAGCCCACAGAGCCCAGCAGAAACTCCATCACAAAATTTGGAGCATCTTTAAGTAGATTTTTAGTAGGTTGTTTACAAAGCCATTTAATCCTCTTTGTAACAACACATGATAACTGATCAGTGCTCTTGTCAGTTTTAAGAATTTAGCCAAACCATTGCAGTTTGTATTTATGCTTTCATAGAAGCCAAGTTTGAACTACCAAATGATATCTGTAAAATTGTAAAAAAAGTTAATGGAAACTTAAAATTTTTATTTTATAGCAACAATTACGTATCAATGTGGTTCCTTGGAATAATTTTTCGGAGAGTAGAAAATGCAGAAAGTGTTAACATAGACTTGACCTATGACATACAGTCGTTTACTGACACAGGTAAGACTTCGTCATCATGGAGCCAGTGGTTCTCAACCTCGGCTGTAACATGGTATCATCTGCCATGGATCTGGCTGGCTCTATTTTTCAGTTGGTTAAATGAATATGGTACATTCATATTATGAAAACCTATGCTGCTATTTAAAAAAGTAAAGGCATGGTGAAACCATCTCTAAGACATTAAGTGGAGGGAAAGTTGCAGAACAGTATGTATAGTGCACTACCATTTCTATAAATAAGTAAAAAAAATACATGTATATGTGTGCATGTTTGCTTATAAATACATTCTTTGGAAGACTATATAGTTTTAAAAAAAGAAGCTGGCAGAACTGGTTGCTCTTAGGTCAAGGAACCAGGTGTGTCTAGGGGATGGGGCGAGGAGACTTCACTCAGTGCCCTTCAACTGTTTTGAGTTTTGTACCAAATGATGATATTATTTTAAAATAGACGAATAAAGAAACCTATACAGGTGATTTTTATTTTCATCGTGCACAGATAGCACAATCATAAAGATGACTTGGCTTTTACATTTTTTTACATGTACTAACAGTACAGCTTGCTGGTTACGTTTCAGAATCAGTGAAAGAGTGTCTTTCACATCTAGCTCCCTAATGACACCTTTCTGGAATATCTTAATGTATCTGTTATAAATTTGGAGTTGTCTTAATCTGGAATAGTGTATATTCATACTATTAATATTTTTGGCTTGGCTCTTCTGAGTTTTCTAAATTCTTCTAAACTAGCTTTCACATTTATCATGAAAATGCAGATTCCTGTACATCACGTCAGCACCAGTGAATCCCCCACTCTGGGAGAGGAGCCAGAGAATCTGCAAGTTGAACAAGTACTCCTGGTGATGCTTCTATAAGCAATCTGGAATGAAAACATAAATTTTTCCATTCTAATTTGGGCTCATTTTTCCAAAAGCAGGAGGTTGGGAAGCTCTATTATAGATTTATAGAATATTCTTCTCTAGATAAAGATACTGAGACCCCCAAGAGATTAGATAATTTACCACATGTCACAGTAGTTACTGGGCAAAAGAAGCTTCTTATCTGTGTCTTCATAAGCTTTTAATCTAATTTGGTACTCACAGTTGAACATTAAATAATTTGTGTGTTAATAAAACTTTCTTACAAGATGTGAAAAGCACTAGTAGGGACTCTAGGGCTGTGTGTATTTCAATCTCAGCAAGTTGTTCGGGGCTGTTGTGCATCATTTCCCCACCTGTACAGTAAGGAAGTATTTCTAGATAGTTCCTAATGGTCTGACATTCTATGATTAGTGTAGTAAAAGAAGCTTCGTGGAGAAGAGCTCAAATTGCATCTTGGATATTTAGTATAAGGATTAGTTTAGACTTGGGTAAGTAATTATGAGAAAGATTGCCTTTTGGGAAAATAACAGAAAACAGGATTTGGAAAAAACTTTTTTCATGCATTTATTTTGTTAATGAGATTGAATTATTAGAAAATCTTAGAAGTTGGATATGAGAAAACTAGTTGGTACTTATTTTTTTAAGATTTTATTTCTCTAGAGAGCGAGCGAGCTCGCATGCATATGCACACTAGCAGGGAGGGGGTAGGGAGAGAGAATCTTAAGCAGGCTCCACACCTGACACGGGCTTGATCTCATGACCCTGAGATCATGACCCGAGCTGAAACCAAGAGTCGGATGCTTAACCAACTGAGCCATCCAGGCACCCCTAAATGTTACTTAAATAGGATTGTGACATGGTGAAAATGTTTGAGAAATAGTTGTTCTATAAGCAGGATTGGTGTATGTGTTTGTGAGATTATGGGGAGATACCAAATGTATGCATTTTAGAGAAAGAAAACAGACCTCCCAGTTCAGGAAGAAGTTGCCCATTTAACATATTAACATTGTTACAGTGTACAGACAGGCAAATAATATAAACATGCTAAAGGAAGGAATGAAAATTGAAGCAACTCATGTTAAAAAAAAGCAACTTCATCACTACCTTCCAGCAGAGATTCTTCAGAAGAAGAAAAAGGTGAGTTTATAATCTTAACTCTCCAGTGTATGGTTCCATTCAGACGCAGGATCCTGGGACCAGATTTGCACTTTTAACAGCTCCCAAACCTATTGAGTAAAAAGGAAAGAAAGATACAATTCAATCTAGAACTAAAATCTCCCCTTCATTAATCACAAAAGATAATTTATTTTATGTACTTCAGAATTGAAACCAGTAATTATTTTCATTTGCTTTTTGAAATCCTAACTGCTTTCCCCCTCTTTCAGCAAAGTCTTTCTGATGTTAGTCGAAGTTCAAGTGGACCACAGTCCAAAAGATCATCTCTAGATAGCAATTGTTTGGATAGCTCCAGGGACACTGATAATGGAACACCTTTTAATTCCCCAGTGTCTACAAACAAACCTTCCAAGCCGGACATTCCTCCTTCAGGAGAAATAGAAAGGTCTGTATTTCAGAATTTTCTTTTCATTCTTCAGTTTGGGGATGATGTAAACTTTTCTGTACCTTAGCTTAATTATTAATATATTTTATTTTACCAGTTGCTAGTCATTTGAAATACTTGACAATTTGTTATAATCCTGTGGGACATGGGATAGGCTTATGAAGATGTAGGATTAGATCAGTACACAGAAATGGACAGGCTTTCTCTTTTCTCACTTTTTACTCGGTCCTCTGCCGTTCTTCCCCTTTTGTCTTCCTTCAATGAAACGTTAAAAGTAGGAGCACTTGAAAGAAATAATCCTGAATGTTAAGAGTGTTTTTAAATAAGTAACGCAAATTACTAATGATAATTCAAAACTTCTAATAGGAATAATGCTGAGCCTGCTGCTGTCATTGTAGAAAAGCCACTGAGTGTCCCACCAGCACAAGGACTATCTATCCCAGTCATTGGTGCAAGTAGGTATCTGCACTTTCGTTAGTAATGATTTTACTACGTATACATTTAATTACTAGAATTTTTCTTTCCTTTTCAGAAGTTGATTCTGCAGTAAAAGCTGTATCACCCCCAGCTGTGTGCACCATTCCTACTGTAGTAGGACGAAATGTCATTCCTAGAATCCCAACACCACACAACCCTGCCCAGGGACAACCACACCTTAATGGAATGTCAGCTAAGAATGTTACACACAAGAGATCCCATTCCCCATCCATAGATGGGTCTTCTAAGAGGTTGAAAGACATAGAAAAGGTAAAGCTACAACCTTAGTGGTAATTCTGTAGTTCTTTTTTTTTTTTAAGTTAAACTAGCACTAAAGAAATTAACAATTCTGCATAGCTGTCTTAGTGCTCCTTTAGGATTTGACTGTTTAAAAAGAAAATTTGCCCAAACCCTGAAGGAATAATACTGATTGTTCATCCTAAATTCAAATCAGTAACAGATCTGAAAATTTGAATGATTGGTCTAAGTTTCTCCTTGACTTACAGAAGTCATTATTGGTAACTAATCATATTTATTATGTGTTATAATGTTGATGTCTTCTGCCTCCAGTAGGTGGTGGTAAGACTACTTTGTTATCATCTGAATTGATTTAACCAAAAAGATCACTCCAATTGTAGAAGTTAATGGTGGCAGCTGAATTTAGTCTAAATTCTTTTCCCTCACCAACCCATGTTTGCAATAGTTTTGATGAAAGCCTTATCACTAGTTTCTAAGCTTATATAGATTGTATGGTTTTTATAGGTAATAATAGCAATTCATTTTAATGTTTATATTCTAGTTTATTCGACTTGAATCAACATTTAAGGAATCACGTGCTCCTGAAGACAGAAAAAGAAAAGCAATGGTAAATATATTAATAGTGTGCCTCAAAATATTGCTTTAAAAGAGCCATGTATCAGGAAAAGTACTGTATTTGAAAGTGGATCAGATTAGATAGGTCTGTGAAGTTTGGGTTGTGTGGGTTTTTTTGTTTTGTTTTGTTTTGTTTTTTAAAGATTTTATTTATTTGAGAGAGAGAGAATGAGAGATAGAGAGCCTGAGAGGGAAGAGGGTCAGAGGGAGAAGCAGACTCCCTGCTGAGCAGGGAGCCCGATGCGGGACTCGATCCCGGGCCTCCAGGATCATGACCTGAGTCGAAGGCAGTCGCCCAACCAACTGAGCCACCCAGGCGCCCTGGGTTGTTTTGTTTTGTGTCGAAATAAGCGTACAAAGGAAAGAAAGTTTTCATTTGTATATAATTCTGTTTTTAGGATGCTATTGGAGGAGAATGTATGCCTATTCCAACTATTGATACATCACGCAAGAAGGTAACAAAGTCTTATTCATAGGTGATTTACAGGTACAAAAAGTGTAAGATCCTTGCACTGAGTGAAAGAACAGGATAAGATTTTGTCCCTGTCCTCAAAGACCAGCAATATAGTTGGGAGTTGGGGTAGAAATAGCAGTGTCTGGTCATTAAATATATGTACCTCAGAAGGGAGGAAAAGAGGAAGTAGTTTAAGACTTCACTACTTATTCAGATTATGTTCAGCCTTTGTTTATTTTTAAAGAAATTTAGTGCTCAGCACAGTAATTTCTTACCAACACTTGATAGTCTCTTTTTGTTGTACACCACTGCTTACTATCAAAACTTAGGCTTGGTACTTATTAATATTTTGGAAGAGCCAAATGTTTCGGTATTCATAGTAAGACCTTTAAAACATGAGCTAAAGAGCCCCTAAATCTCAATTTAAAAATTTATTTTTCAAAGAATTACCACTGAAACTAATAATATGGTATTATTAAGCATGGGAAGTTAATAAGCAGGTGCTCAAAAATCAGTCTTGTGTATATATATCAAAGACAGCCCTTCTCTGAGAGTTTACATGGCTTGTTTTAACCCCCTGTTAAAGAATAAAGTACTTGTCACAATCAGCTGTCACACTGCCAGGTTCCTCACAATGTACTGGCCATTTTAAAAACAAATAGAAAGTATCATACTTTCTATTAGTTGTAGAAGTCATAAAATTTCTTTTAACATAAAGAGTGGTTTACAAAAAATATGGGTGTATAAACTATAAATGATAATGGAAGAAAAAAGTTTGATATGGATATTAAGTACAAAAGCATGAAATGACATGCCTGGGTCTGGCTTTAAAATATTTCAAGTATAAAGGACAAGAATATAAACCTAACAAATGTAGCAAAATTTTAATAATGTCTTGGTTGTGGCACTGAAGTCTTCATTGTCCTATTCTCTACTTTTATGTGTCTGAAATTTTTCATGTGTTTTGAATGGCCGTGGGTAGGATACAGGTTTAGCTAAGGTAACACGGGAGGGTAATTAACTCCGCACACTGCTGCCATCACACACCTGTCTGTAGTTTAGAGCTCAGCATTTGCCTTCACTATAGAGTCCTCTTTAGTATCCTCAGAAACCCTCATCTAGACACCCCTGAATTTCACCATCACTGAAAAAAACTGGTCTGGGTACAAAGTCAGTTTTCCTGAAAAAAGTATCTCACAAGTGGGGTTTACAGTGTTCTTCTCCATGAATGTATTACAGAAACTAAATGGATATCCAGTTTTCCTCTGTACCACATCCATTTTTCACTTAGCACTCCAAGAGTTTCCTGCTTAGTGACCCTGCTCTTCCTACTTCTTTTTACCATTGCCTTTGAGGAGGACTATGTTCTTTTGCATTTCTCAATCCAGAAGTGGCAAGTAATTTAACAAAGTCCTTTTTCCTATACATACACTTCTCCCACTTGGACCTTTTCCCTGTACCTCTGCTTCTCACCTCCAACTGTATAAAAAAGTCCCCAAAAGAAGGAAATGTCTGTGAACATTGGAAGAAAATATCTAACACATGTGAGTGTCTAAGAGCTTAAGGGATTTGGAGGAAAACTCAGTTTGTGACTGATTTACTAGTTGGGACTTGATAATATATATTTGCTTTTCCTTCTTTGTTTCTACTCCTTTTTAATAGAGACTACCCAGTAAAGAACTACCAGATTCATCATCTCCAGTTCCAGCAAATAACATCCGAGTCATCAAAAATTCCATTCGACTGACCCTTAATCGGTAAAAGCAGTGCCTCCTTACTTAAGTGAATATGCAATCATTTAGTGGCATAGATGCAGCCACTCTTTAAAATAGAAGTGGCTGTCGTACATAAGATGAGGTGAAAGTTTCAGTCATCGGACTAACGACCTTGAAGTGGTTTTTGAACTCTCACACTTTGACCTGCAGATGCCGTAGCATTCTCTCATTGATTGCTACGTACACGTCTGTGAGGATCACCTGCTATCAAATTGTCATCTGCAGTATTAACGGCTTTGCGTTGGAGGTTTTACTGCCTTAACTTTCGATGCTTGTTTCTCTGTTGTGGGAACCAGTTCTTGGCTCTTTGGACACGGATAAAACAAGTCCTGAACTTTTTTTTTTTTTAAGTCTTATGTTATAATCATTGTATAGAACTGAAAAAGTTGAAAACACACAAAAAAAATTGTCTTGTAATTTTTCAAATGTTAACACATTTACTTTAGCATTGAAGCCACTTTGTGAAACCTGAGATAAATGAATGTGAGGTATCTTTTCTGCTTTCCTCATTTGTGTAGATGTACTTATTGTCTATTCTGTTGTTTTAAATTATTTTTTTCCAGAATGGCACATGGAATATTTAAATTTTTATTTTTTTGTGCCTTTCTGTCCAAATGTTGCATAGTTACCAGGGAGGATTAGTCCAGTGATTACATAAGAGTTGGGCACCATAAATTCTCTATATTTTGCCTCCCATGGAGGCCTTTGAAATGCATCTTTATTAAGAATCAAAATATAACCAAGATACTGAAAGTCAGTATGTGAATGGTGAAATTGTTACATATCCTAGCTCATGCCATTCTTGTTAGTTGACTGGTATTTTTTACTGAGGAGCAATTCATTCCAGCACCAACAATAAGATACCTTGAAGTATGGCAAACTTGTATTTTTGAGGTGTAAAATTAACTTGGCATGGTAATTCTTGGCCATTACTTACCCCACAACTTCAAACAGTTCATGGACTAGGCATGCAGAAATAAGCAGTGGATTTTACTGAAACCTAAAGGCATTTTTGAATGACATTGTTACCAACCATTAATTGGCTCAGGACCTTTGTAACTTTTATTTAACTATATGAGTTGTCTTTTTTTACACTGCTTTTTTCAATGCATTTCTTAATATTTTTTAAGTTTCATGAATGCATGCTCAGTTTATTAAAATCCATAACCATGTAATTCTTGTAATATGTTGATTCAGTGTTTTGTAAATGAAGTCGTATGTATTTTCAGAGTATTTTTGTATGTACTGTAAGATACCATCTTTTCAAAGAGAAAACTTTAAAACCTTTACTGTCTCTCTTTAGTCTAATTTTTTAAATGTGGATTATGCTTGAATTATTCTTAAAATGAAAATGTATAGATTGGACAGCCAGGAGTGCTAGTATTTATTACCTTCTTCAGCTTTTCACTCAGCAATTTAGTAGGTTCTGGTAGGAAAAACACAAAATGGTACATTTGAATAGTGCAGGGAAAATACTTGGTTGTATATTTTATAGGACTCATTGGGACTCATTTAGCCCAAGGAATAACAGTCCATACTCTCTTGCGAGCCCCTTACCACCAAGTTGAAATGCTTGGAATTCTGTCAGAGAGCAGTATCCTTCACCCATGCCTGTTCCCTGATCCCTAGGTTTCCGAAATGGAAATTCTAGCATTTAACTCTTACAAAGGAAAACTTAGAAGAGCAAGGAAAAAGTAATGATTGTCCCATTATTCACTTTTTACATAGCAAAAAACAAGAATGAAATCCTATAAACCAAGTTGTAGCTCGGTTGGAAAGCTCTTTTGGCTCTTTTCCTTTATTCAGATATTCCAAGACTTGTTCTATAAATACTCTTCAAGCAAAAGTAAATGATTATGAAAGGACTAAATAACTGTCACCTGACTTCAGACTTTGAAAAATTCTTAAGATTTGAGTAAATTTTATATATGTGATATGTTTGCATTTCTGTGTTTAATAACCTACCTATTTTCCCCTTCGATTATCAGTCTTCAGGGTCTCTAAGAATTCTCATGTTTACCCTCCTTTTTAAACAGATTCTTTGGAGTGACTAGTGGAGTTTTTAATAAAAGAAAGCTACAGGCTTAACCCTGTCCACCAGTATAGTCATTTTCTCTTGTTTTAAAGGTCCATTCAGCATGGGGTTGAGACATAGCCAAATGGTTCAGTGTTAGACACCTCGAGGATCTCATTCTTCAACCTGTTTGGTAACTGGGGAGTTGATGAGATGCTTTTGAGATGGCAGGTTTGATCAGAAATGAAGTGTTTCCTATCCTAAACAGTAGGTAGAACTTTCAGTACATTTTGTGACTGTAGTAGGAGAGCTCCATTGTATTGGTTCCAAGTAAGTAAAAGGGGAAGTTATGGTCTGGGATCGTATGTTATGTTCAGAGGCACTAAATAAATGAAATGTTACTTCGAGTTTGAAACTATACCTAGAAATATATTTTATAAAGTCAAATAACCTCCAATATGTAGACATACGTTCATTTTCATAAGGGTATTAAATTTTAATCTCAGTGTTCAGGACTGGCTCTGAAGAATAGTGTATATCAAAGGAAAATAATTGCTAGCTTAAATCTGAGGGGCTTAACTCATTTGAGGGGGTACCTGGCTTAAAACCTTGTAAAATTGGGGCAGCAGAATGGATTTTAAGACCATTGGTGCTTACAATGGGTGTCTTAAGGCAACAATCCTGACTACAACAGTCAGTACTTGACTACAGTAGCAATAAAGTGAAGATGGACAGTGTCCACATGGGCTAACCTTATTCTGTGTTCCTCAGCTTTGAAGTAGGAATTCGTAACTTGGGGATCATGGGCCTTTGGGAGGAATCCTTTGCAAGTGTATATAAGAAATTTTTATTTATATGCATTTTTCAGGGGAGGGGGGAATTCATAAATTTCATCAGCTTTTCAAAGTGGTTCATGACCCTTTTTTAAAAAAAGGGGGTGATGGTGCATTGTTAGGAACCACAGTTTTGCAAGACTGAATAATCCCAGACTCCAAGGTTTTTTCCGTAAGATTTTTCTGTGGTACATTTCTAAAAATGTACTATGGCTCTAACTAGTAAAGTGGGCTGTTGGAGGAATCTGGAACACCAAATTTCTCTTGAGTTTCTTTATATATTGCAGATGAACCTTAATCAGTATTTAAAAAAATATTTACTATCGAATTTATGAATGTCCTCATGTTTACTTAGATCCATTAACAGGGTCAGACTTTAACAAATTTCAACCTAAGATTGATCAGAGTAGAATAGCTTAGAATGATCATTGGAATCATTAAGGGTCCTAATCCTTTGATTTCAGTAGCATTAAAGTTCTCTCTTGTTCCTTCATGTTTGTGGTTCAGAGCAGAACAGACTGAACAGACCAATAAATAGAACTTTAGTTTTAAAAAATAATATGTGTGTGTGTGTTTAAATAACTACCTATTAAATCTCCCAGAGCTTAGAATTTAGGTCATGATGGTAGTGATGAGTAGTGCAGATGATGGAAGAAAACAGGTCTCAATAAATTCCTTTGGTTTTTTTGAAAGAACTGTACAAGATCAGATCCTTCCCAAATTCCCCATTTTTTCTGGATTTTTCTGATAAAATTTTATATTTGAAGTTAGTTGAACAGAAGATTATCATTGGACTTGCTACAGTTTTTAAGCTACTGCTGCATTTTAGCAAAGACTTACATAATTACCTTATAAAGTACTTAGGAGATCTTTGAGGTACATGGTGCTACATCACTCCACAGTATTATGTAAAATGAATGCTGCAGCTGCTGTTCCTTTCTAGATAGCTATTTGTGTAGTTCATACTAATATTTCCTGCCTTTTATTTGGATTGTCTTCTTTCTTAGTTGTACACACAAGCCTCGCTTGTCTGGAATAAGTAATCAAATAAACTTGCTTTGCTAAATAGGTGTTGATGATTGATATTATTGGGGAGTAACTCAAGATACCTTAGTTATTTCTCAAACTGACAGCCCATTTGGTCATTTACCACCCAGACTCTTTCTAGCAGATAATGGTATCCAGTATCTGAATATGAAAGCAAAGCTCATAACTCAATTTGTATCACCAACATTAAACATTAACAAGCAGTAGCACATGGTGGCATCTGCCTTGAGTACTGGGGGCAAAATCTGTCACTCTGGTCAACAAAAGGCAACCAGAATTCTCTACTAATGACTGGACAGAGGTGCATTTAGCAATCAGGCCTTGGGTACTATCTACAGAAGTACAAGTTACAGAGTATTACATTCTTGTTAATTTAACAGTGATTTGTTTTTAGCCAATCCACATATCTTGAATACTAGTACTGAATTCACAAATAACCTGTGTCTACATCATTTTAGATTATTAGCTAGCCATTCATGGCACCAATGGAAACACATTTGACATTAACAAAGCCTCCTCTATTTATTGAGCTATGGATGACAGAAGGGCTTCTAGAACTTTAACAGAATTATCACACTGTGCTGAAATATGGGGGGGGGGGGTTGTTTGTTTTCATGCTGAAATGTTTTAAAGTAAATTAGCAGGTGCTTTATGGATGCCAATGCATGAAGGTATTAAGGCAAAATAGAATTTACTGCTTTTAAAGCATGTGTTCTAAAAACTATCTTTCCAACTATGTGATCCAGCCAAATTTTTACTTACTAGTCCTCAAAATAGCATACTTCTCAACCCTTACTTGCCAGTCTCCAGTTGCTGACTTTTGGGGCCTAATGGCTGCATAAAGCCTTCTGATAACCTGGCCAGAGTAAATCACCCTACCTTCCTAACATGTTACTTTTACCTTTTAATATTTCAGTTATTCTAACTTGCATACTGTTCAGTTGTTTCCCCCAAAGAGGTTGTAGGTTTGAGAGTAGTAACCTTTACCCAAGAATCTTTATGCAGTGGGTGCTCAGAAGATGCTCAAGAAGAGAACAAAGTCCTGTTTGGTTGGTTGGTTTTTTGTTTTTTTAATTTGATTATGTAGAAGAGACACCTGATGAAGGATCTAAATTGCAGAGGCAAAACTCACTGAAAATCATTAAGACACATTTTACAAACCCTTTCAACTAACGTTTAGTAAGAAATACATTTGATATTGCAAGCCGGCACATGTATACATACATACATGACTGTGTGTGTATATATAATTTATGTATGCACGTATATAATTAAATTTCACACACACAAAATGTTTTCCTTACTAAGTGTGATAAAGGTTATTTTTAAGTGCTAGTGATTTCACTAAAGATTCATAACCTCTCCTGAGTCAAGAGCTACAGTCTGAAATACACTGCATTAGATGTTCTCTCTCCAAAAGTTCATTTCAAACTTGTATCATCTTTCTTTATTCAGTCTGTCTGTACTAGGATGCAAACTGTTCTAGCAAAACAGTACTGAAAGGACAGCATAAGGCATATGGAAGAAGTAGGTGAAGTACAGATACTCATTTCTCCCCAGGAAAAATCTTACAAAAAAAAAAAAAAACCTTTGTATCAATTGATAATAAAAAATGTAGAAGCCAAAAATCAGTAAGAATTGGGACATTTGGTTCGTATTTATTTTAGTATTGGTCAGTTGACCTCACCCGGCCAAGGAATGTCCTCAATCCCTAGAGGGTGGACTGGGGTAAACTGAAGGACAAATATACCTTACTAACCAAGTGTCACTCAAGTGCATAAATACTCGTTTAGAAAATTCTATTCTATGGTACTGGGAAAAGTGGACAGCCACATGCAAAAAAAAAAAAAAAAATGAAACAACCACTTTCTTACACCATACACAAAAATAAACTCAAAATGGATTAAAGGCTTAAATGTGAGACCTGAAACCATAAATCTAGAAGAAAACATAGGCAGTAATCTCTTGGACATCAGCCTTAGCAACATTTTTCAAATATGTCTCTTCAGGCAAGAGAAACAAAAAGCAAAAATAAACTATTGGGACTACACCAAACTAAAAAGTCTTTACACAGCAAAGGAAACAATCGACAAAACAAAAAGGCAACCTATGAAATGGGAGAACTTATTTGCAAATGATATATCTGATAAGGGGTTATCATCCAAAATAAATAACTTACACAACTCAACACCAAAGAGGGAAAAAACAACAACCAGTAATTCAATTAAGAAACGGGCAGAGGACCCGAATTGATATTTTTCCAAAGAAGACATTGATGGCCAACAGATACGTGAAAAGATGCTCAACATCACTCATCATCAGGGAATTGCAAATCAAAACCACCATGAGATGTTACCTCACAGCTGTCAGAATGGCTAAACTAAAAAACACAAGAAACAAGTGTTGAGGAGAGTGTGGGGTGGGGAGGGAAGCCTTGTGCGCTGTTGGTGGGAATGCAAACTGGTGCAGCCACTGAAAAAAACAGTTTGGAGATTCCTCAAAAAATTAAAATAGAACTATCATATAATCCAGTAATTGCACTACTGGACATTTACCCAAAGAAAATGAAAACACTAGTTCAAAACAATATATGCACCATGTTTATTGTAGCGTTATTTACAATAAACTATGGAAGTAACCCAAGTGTCCACTGATAGATGGATAAAGGTGTGAAATATATATGTGTGTGTGTGTGTGTGTGTGTGTGTGTGTAGAGGTAGAGAGAGAGAGAGAGAGAGAGAGAGAGAGAGAGAGGAATATTAGCCATAAAAAATAATGAAATCTGGCCATTCATGACAACATGGATGGAATCTAGAGGGTATTATGTTAAACAAAGTCAGTCAGGCAGAGAGAGACAAATACTGCATGATTTCAGTTATAAGTGGAATCTAAAAAAATAAAAAAAGCAGAAACAGACCCATAAATATGGAGAACTGGTAGTTGTCAGAGGGGAAGGGGTGGGGAGTGGGCAAAAATGGGTGAAGGGGAGTGAGAGGTCCAGGCTTCCGGTTATGGAATGAAGAAGTCACAGAGATCAAAAGTATAACATAGGGAATACAGGTAATGGTATGGTAATGATGTATGGTGACAGATGGTAGCTACACTTGTGGTGTGTAGTGCAACATACAGACTTGTCCAATTACTATGTTGTACACCTGAAACTAATGTAACGTGTGTCAAACTATACTTCAGTAAAAATAAATACCTCTTTGGCAGAAAAAACATTCTATTGTACACAGCTATCATATAAATATCCCAACACGGACCAGGAACTTAAGGATACAAGAGAACTGGGGTTAAATAGTAAAAGTATTACTACCTCCTGAGAAATTCTAGACCATTGTTATGAAAGTGTTTAACATTTACTAAGCATTTAAGATATGCCTTTTTAAAATATTAATGGTGCTTAATCTTTACTGTGATCCTATGAGGTAGCACTGTTAATTATTTTACAAATGAAATTGAGGCTTAGAGAGATTATGTGACCAGCTCCAAATTGCACAACTATTAATTGGCAGACTCAGGAAGTATGACTCAAAGTCTAGCGTTCAACTCTATCTCCCACTTTTGAAAGAAGTTAGGTGGAGGTGTGGATCAGATCTCTGCCTCCTTGCACTCTTCCGTGGAGTCTGGGACTTTTTTTTTTTTTTTTTTAAGATTATTTGAGAGAGAGAGAGAGAATGGGGTGGGGGGCAGAGGAAGAGAAGCAGACTCCCTGCTGAGCACAGAGCCTGAGCTGGGGCTCCATCATCCCCAGACCCTGAGATCACGACCTGAGCTGAAACCAAGAGTTGGACGCTTACCCGACTGAGCCCCCCAGGTGCCCTGAGTCTGGAACTTTTGAGGTTTGCCTGGCCAGCAGTAACAATGGTCATCGGTGCCAGGCTGCAGGGGGCACTGTGGCCTCCTGCAGGGAGCCCCTAAGGCAGGAAAGCCCAGTTCTAGCCCCGCTCAGCCACTTCCATCTGTGTAAGTGGCACTCAACCCTGCTCTCTTTGTTTTCCCCCATCTGAGACGCTTGCCCTTCAAACCTCCAAAGGGAGCTGCAACATGAAAGTATTCCAACAGACTGGCAAGGTTCCACAAAAATGGGATGGACGGACAGGTTGTCCCAGAATAACATCTGTGTAGCACTCCTTAGCAGTCAGTCTAGGTTGGAGCAGAAAGAAAATGGACCCAGGAGAGCTATCAGCAAGAAAAGAAAACTGAAAATGAAGGTATATCTTAGGCTCAATCATAGTCAGAGGATATTAATGTTGCCTTCAGAGGTTGAGGACAATCAAACTTTTTAAAATGACACAATTTCAGGGAAATGAGAAAGCTAAATGAAAATGAAATGTAACCAGAGTATATCACATGGCTCAGTTGTGAATATTCACATAGTCGTAATAATATCAGTAGAGAATATTGAACTAGCTCCCAATTGTATCTACACTGAGAAGTGGGGTGAGGGAGGGAAAAGAGCGTCGAAGAGAGTGAAATCCTCATTTTTGGTGGTAATAAGTAGAAAATATCTAAAACTGAAAAGTCTAGAGTACTGTAGGCATATGCTTTAGAAATAACAGGAGAGCTTTTTTCCGGTTACTGCGGCGCGAAGAACCATGAGCAGCAAAGTCTCCCGCGACACCCTGTACGAGGCGGTGCGGGAAGTCCTGCACGGGAACCAGCGCAAGTGCCGGAAGTTTTTGGAGACGGTGGAACTGCAGATCAGTCTGAAGAACTATGACCCTCAGAAGGACAAACGCTTCTCAGGCACCGTCAGGCTTAAGTCCACTCCCCGCCCCAAGTTCTCCGTATGTGTTTTGGGGGATCAGCAGCACTGTGATGAGGCCAAGGCAGTGGATATTCCCCACATGGATATTGAGGCGCTGAAGAAACTCAACAAGAATAAGAAATTAGTTAAGAAGTTGGCCAAGAAGTATGACGCCTTTTTGGCCTCAGAATCTCTGATCAAGCAGATTCCACGAATCCTGGGCCCAGGCCTGAATAAGGCTGGCAAGTTCCCTTCCTTGCTGACCCACAATGAAAACATGGTGGCCAAAGTGGATGAAGTGAAGTCCACCATCAAATTCCAGATGAAGAAGGTGCTGTGTCTGGCAGTGGCTGTTGGCCATGTGAAGATGACAGATGACGAGCTTGTGTACAACATCCACTTAGCAGTCAATTTCCTGGTGTCCTTGCTCAAGAAGAATTGGCAGAACGTCCGGGCTTTATACATCAAGAGCACCATGGGCAAGCCCCAGCGCCTGTACTAAGGCACAGTTCAATAAATCCTAGTGCTACCCTTAAAAAAAAAAAAAAAAAAAAAAAGAAATAACAGGAGAAAAGTCTTAGAAAGTTGAAAATAACTCCCTCTGGGGAGCAGAAACCAGGAATGGGGAAGAAGGAGGAGGAGGGCTTTTTCCTTTTTTAAAAGGAAGACATACAGAACTTCCTGACTTTCTACCCAGCAGGTAGTAAGAGAACGTTGTAGGCTTTGGAACAGACTTCAGCTGTGTCTCCAACTGTTTGTGGGACCTTGGGAAAGTTGCTTAAACTCTCTGGGTTCCAGGTTCCCAATGCGTGAGGTGGGACTACCTACCTACCTGAAGTACCTACTTCATAGGAAGGAAGTAGAGTGAAGTGGTTAAGAGACTCCGTGGTCAGACTGCCTCGGCTCAGATTCCTGCTCTCACTGACTTAACTGTAAGAAGTTGTGAAAATTATTTCATTTCTCTGGGCCTGTTTTCTCTTCTGAAAAAGTGGGGATTGTAATAGAACCTACCTCAAAGAGTTGCTAAATGGATTAAGAGAGACAATCCAGAAGCTCCTGGCACATAGTGGATTTCAGTAAAAAACAAAACAAAAACTGTGAGGCATTAGGAGGGTTACACAAAGTAACACATCCTGCCACTATGCGTGGCGCTTGACCCCCAGTGGCCCCCCCCGTTCTCCTAAAACACATCAGAAGAACCCAGGAAGCAAGCCAGTGCTGGTCTCCCCAGGCAACGAAAGGACTAGATCGCTACCTCCCATGCAGTGATGTGCAGGTAAGTGGTTCTTACCGGGCCACCAAGCCCGTCTCGGAAAACACTTCTCACAACAGCCGTTTCATTTGGAGAAAGTGTGTAAGACGCCTTCAATTGTGATAGAGCTTTACTGGCGTGGTCTTCAGTCCGCTTACAGGTGAGCACCAGTCAGGCTGAGAGGAGAGCCTATCAAGGCTGTCCCTGCCAGCCCAGGGCCCAGAGCACCTAGCAGAGTGGGTGCACCAGCCATGTGCCCTGCTCGCTCTGTGGCCTGAACAGCCTTCCTCTGATGTCAGATCAGACTGCAGCCCTAAACGCAGCCATGGCGGTGCTCCAAAGCCTCACGCAGACCCAGCTGCCCCTAACCCTCATTACTACTCCCACCTCCCCTGGGAGCGAGACCAGCCCGTCTAACCCAGATCCCAAGTCACTTCCTGCCACCAGGGCTGCTCAGCAATTCAAAGAACTTCTAAGTGCAGGTTCTTTCCAAATAGATTGGTTTCTTGAAACTCAAAAGAAGTCAAACACCAGAAAAGAGGGGATTTCTGAAAGCCACCCACTAGGATGGCAACTGGTACTGGGTAGTTTCAAATATTAAGAAAAGAAGAAACAATCGACGTTGATTAGGCCGTATCTAATCTCCCTGAGCACAGGAAGTGAAGGCGAGTGAGTCTGATTTGCAGGAGGCCTTGAGGTTGCACAAAGCTGCCGCTCCTCCAGCAAGGCCCACTCACCGCCTGCCTCCAGCTGAGCACACCAGAGGGAAAGCACCACTAAATTCCCTGTGAGCTCTGAGCCAATTAGCTGCAACAAGGTCACCAGGTGAAGGGGACGGGGAAGGGGGAAGGAGGGAAGGAGGACATCGGTTTGACAAGGCTAATCTGATGGGGCCAGTGGGACACAGGATCCAGGAGGCCGTTCATTTCTCAGTATTTACTGAGCCCCTAATACCCACCAGGCATCGACTATAGGCATCCCGGACACACACAAGAATTAAACTTGCCCCTACACGGAAGGACCCCGCAGATGAGCAGGGAAGCTGGCCCACATCTGGGTTGCACTGCACGGTGGGAGCACAGATGGTGTCAGGGAGGAATGACCTTGGGGTTGGATGTTGTAGGGCAGTTAGGAGTCGTCCAGGCAGACAGCAAGCTGGGGGAGGTGGGAGGGCGGCAAGAGAAAACCTCAAGTGCAAAGGACGAAGGTTCTGGATATTTTATGTTGTTGTAGGGGCATGTTGAAAGGAGTATTGGGTGCATTTTAGGGAAAAGGTAGAGGCAGCAGCGGGGGAAATGCAGGCAGAATCCTGCCACCTGGGGGATGGGAGAGGCAGAGGCAGGGAGACGGGTCCTGGGAGGATAGACAGCCAGAAACACTGGCCCGGAGCCCAGGAGGGAGGCCTTGTCTGGATTTCACGGTGTGGCAGGGTTGTGTTTAGAAATATCTGTGAAGGGGCAGCTAGCCTCATGAGAGGGGTCCTCCTACTACAGACACAGGGAGGGGGCGGCTCATCTGATCAGTCAGCACAGGGAAGGAACTGAGCACAGCCTGGCCCCCCGGGGACTCAAGTCTGGCCACGCGCTGAGTGCCCCCCTGGGACTGCAGCGGCTTGGTCTGGAGAGTTAGCCACTTGGAGCAAACCCAGACCCATGGCCTCCAATCACCTTTATTTGTAGTAAAGTGAAAGTTTTGATTTCCATCTGTCTCCTACAGACTCATGAGGGAGTGAGTGCTATTTGTTGAAACCACTGCCAAACTCTCAGCAATATTAATGTAGGTTTTGTTTGCTGCACTTTTCCATCACCTGCATTCCAAACAGGCGGTCAGGCCTGTAGGACTCTCTTTCCTGACATGTTTTTGCAGGCTGGTTGTCTGTGGTTGTCTGTGCTTGGTGGCCTGGGGGGGGGGGGGGGGGGGGCTGTGCGAGCTTCATGAGAGAGCAGAGATTGGCCCCTGGGGTTGGGGTTGAGAAGAGGGGACATATCAGGTCCCCGAGGACTGGGGTCTGGACGCTGCTCTGTGTCAGTCTCGAGAGAGGGCAATTGATCAGTGTCATTAGGAAGGCTGGACGCCAGGCCCAGGAGCACTCACTTTGCCCAAGATCCCAAAGCAGCAAGGGCACTGGACCTGAAGGGACCATGTGGTGGGACCAGGGAACATCTCAGCAATGATCGGCCAGAACCAAAGAGCAATGGCTCTGCCTAGAAGGGCCTCATGGGAGGAGCTGATTGTGACTACCCTCCCCCCTGCGTGGGGCGGGGGGTGGGGCGGGCATTCCACAATTATTGAGATTGATTTCCTGCCAGCTCAGTAGAAGGGGGGCTCCGTGCAGACTGAAGCAGAGTTAAACAAGGCCAAGAAGTGTGTTTCCTTCCCCTCAGAGTTGGACGACCAAGATTCATCGCCCAAACCGCAGGCATTGGAACGCAGAGGGGCTGGGAGTGCTTGGTGTGGGAATTCAGGAGCGAAGCCAAGGTGTGTGGGTAAAGCCAGGCAATCTCAGACCGGGCGGTGAGTGCAAAAAGAGGGGGCCTGGGAACGCACAGTCTGCAAGGCCCGAGCCGCCAAACAGGAGAGCTACCAGCATGAAATACTGTGGGGGTCAGCTAAGGAAAGGCTCAAAAGGTAGCCCTGTAACCTGGCATTTACGATGACCTTAGCGGAGAGAGCTGTGGAGGTGGAAGTGAATGCAGGGAAGAAAGGTCACATTCTCAAGAGCAGCAGGGGAAGGAGGAGAGGCCAGGGGTCACAGATCAAGGTGGAGGAAAGGCTGATATTTAACTCGGGAGATTTCTGAACCTGCCCTCTGGTTGAGGGGAAGGAGCTCCTGGAACAACGGTCGAGCTAGATGGAGAGCCCAGGAGCCCTGGTACACAATGACAACCAGCTCAGGCCGGGATCCCGGAGGAACATGTGGCAAGAAGTGGGAAAGTCGCGGTAGGCAGTTTCTAGACCGTTTCCCCGTGACCTCGGCCTCAGGGTACGCACGCGTGCCCTCGTGTCATCCCCTCCCCTTAAGTGGGGGCTGGACTTGTTGACTCACTTCTAACACACGGAATGCTGTAGAGGGGATGATTTGCCACTTGTGATATCAGGTTATAAAAAGACTGTGGCCCCTGTCTTGGGCCCCCTTGTCTTGCTCTCCCTCGGACCACGTCTCCCAGGGGCCCAGCGGCCAGCTTGTCAGGCAGCCCTCTGTGGAGGCCCACGGCAGGGACCTCAGAAGACTCAGAAGAGGATCCTTCAGCCAGGCAAGCCAGTCCCTTGACTGCAATCTTACAAGAAATCCTGACAGAGAGGCAGCCAACTAAACCACAGCCAGAGTCCACAAACCGTAAAGATAATAAATGTTACGTTAAGCCACGAAGTTTTGAGTGCAGCCGCAGGTAACTAACAAAAAGTAGATCAGTCGGTGTGCAGGGAAGACCTTAAATATCTGAGGAGCATGTACCCGAAAGCCTTCCATTTTCTGCGCTGAGAACAAGCTGCCAAGAGGAACAAAGGTTTGGCGTGGCCACAATGGAAGATGGGAAACTTAGCTGGCTAAGGATGTGTGCAAGAATGGACCACTGCTCTTAATAAAAACCCAACTGAGACTGGTGGCAGCAGAGTCAAAGCTACTGGGATGGGCAGGAAGGAACTGCTGTCTGCTACCTCCACGTCCTGAAAGAGCAGAGAGAGAGGTCGTCGAAATGACCAGGATTGGGAGTCTTACAAACTAAAAGCCAAAGAGGTGAATTAGTTGAAGATGCTAGTAAGAGACGGGCTGCAGTGAAGGAACCACAGGTCGGGGAGGGGGGTGGGCAAGAGGTGGTTGGAAGGTCATGGTTAGACACGGGCAGAAAATGGCAGTCTCGATGAAGCTGATGAGCTGATTGATAAGGTAAAGAGTTAGAAAACCAAAGGCCCCGGGCCTGGGTTCACAGGGGAGCAGTTCTAGGTAACCAGATGACTCAGGATGTGCCCAGGGGTGCAGGTCTGTAAAATGGAGTGTCCTGCCAACTCTTCCCATCCAACTCAAGCCAATCTGAGCCCCCTCTATCCCGTCCCCTGAACGCCATGCTTCTCCCCACAAAGGATGCCTATGCTTCTGCTCTTGCCATGCTGCCTGGATTGCCCTCCATTCCACCCCCAGTTTTCACCCCAACATATCGCTTTTATTTTTCCCCAATGCATTGCTTTTCAGCTCGCAAGCTCCAGCTCATGTTCTGCTTCCTTAGTGAGATCCTCACAAATATCTCCAGTCTGGGTTAACACCTTCCTATCCCCAGCCCAGCGTTGCACCTGTTACGGCCCTCTCGTTTGGCATGTTATCCTTCGGTTGATGGGGTTTTCAGTTTTCTCCACTGGAAAGTGCATCCTTGGAGGGTAGAAAGCAATGAGACAGGGTCTTGAAGTCGCTGATGTTCTTAGCAGAGTGGCAGATTCACAGTCTGCGCTCAGCTCTGAGCTGCGTAAAGTAGTTAAATAATAAGGCTGAAGACCCTGAGCAGACAATAAGTCTGCCTGAGGAGCTCTGAGATCAAACAGGCAGTGGGAGGCAGCTACTATCCACTGAGCCCTTTAGCCAACGTGCATCTGCCAACACTCCCAACCACGGTGCAGGGTAGGCCTTCCAAGGTTTGGGAAACTAAGGCTCAAAGGTTCAGACACTTGTCCATGATTTGGGTCTTCACTCCTCCCTCGGCTCTCAACTCGTCTCCAGACTAAGTTCCATGATTATGCTGACAACCCCCAGACTTCATCTCCAGCCCAGACCGTTCCTATGCTGGGCTCTGGACACAACTCCCAACTGCCTATGCACCATCTCTACTGGACTTCTTAATCTTCAACATAGTCAGAAACAAACTCCTGATTCCTCCCCACATGTGTCACCCCCATGGTTGTCCTCATCCTGGTTAATGGTGACTTCCAGCTGGGACTAAAAAGCTGACTCCTCTCTTTCACACACCCATACCCAGCTATCCCCTTGGCACCGGTCAGCTCCACCACCAAAGGGTGTCTAACTGCGACCACCCACTCCCGCTTCCAGCCCCTGCCGGTGGCCCCAGCACCACCCACCTGGATTATTGCCGAAAGCCCCCTCCTGTCTCCCTGCTTCAGCACCTGTGCCCTTCAGCCTCTTCGCAACACAGGGCAGAGGATGGTTCCAAATGTAAATCACGTCACCCTCCTGCTTAAAACTTCCAGTAGTGCTCCCCATCTGAGGAAAAGCAGCCATCTGCACGTCCCACAGGCCCTGCACAACCCGGCCTCCTGTCAGTCGCTGCTCTGATTGTTAAAATAGCTTTTTCAGATTTAATTCACATATATACGGTTTACATAATATGTCCAATTGTGTGGCTTGCAGCCATCCTCGCAGTGGATTTTGGAACATTTTCATCATTTCAAAGAGAACTCCTGCTTCCAGTAGCCATACTCCTCAGTCTCCCCCCTCCCTGCCTCGGCACCCTGCTTTCTGTCATAGATTTGCCTACTGTATGTTTCCTATAAAGCTGTCTGATTTAATCTCCTACTCCTGCCCCCCTTCCCCAAACACCTCCACCCTCCTCCTCCCCCACCCCGCCCCACCTGAACCCTCCCAGCACACTCTTTTCTCAGGGCCTTTGCACGGCAGCTCCTGTGCCTAAAAGCCACGCTCCCCTCATCTCTGCCAGCCACACCTTCCCCTCTAAAGGTCTCTGCTCAAGTGCGACCTCCTCGGGGAAGCCTTCCCCTGGCCACCACACCAAACAGTCCTCCCACCATTCCCATACGGCCCACAGGCAATTTTTTCCACGTCACTAATCATTATCTATAATATATAGCACAATAGACATAACTATATATATCACAGATTTGATATATATACTTTTAAATTATGTCCCCCTGACACCCATGGAATAGAAATTCCAGAGGCAGGGATGTTATCACTTTTGTACCCTTTGGGCCTTGAGCAAGATGGGAAATACACTCTATAAATATTGTCCAGTGAATGACAGAAAGAGGATCTGAACAGGAGTCAGCCAGACTTCAAAATTTATACCCTTAAACATTATACTATGCAGATCTTAGAGAATGGGAAGGATCTGAACAGGTAGACAAGGCAGAAAGGTCTCCTGCGCACGTCAGTGTGGGGGATGCCGAGGTACATTGCCCGGCCCTCCTGTCAGGACGTGGTGTGCGGTACCCCAGCTGCTGGGAATGTTGGCAGCCAGCAGCGCATAGCGGCATCTTCAGGGGTCGCTGTGGCCTAAAGAGACTGCCTCACCCAAGACCACTTCCCCTTTCCAGCTCAGCTTGTACCCAGTGGTCAATGTAGGGGTTAGAGCCTGCCCCGAGGGCCATTTTTAAAGGGCCATCCTATATGATCCAGTAATTCCACTACTGGGTATTTATCCAAAGTCAACTAAAACACGAATTTGAAAAGATATATACACGCTTATATTTATTGCATGATTTATAATGGCCAAGATATGGGAGCAACCCAAGTGTCCATTGACAGATGAACAACAAAGATGTGAGATAGATAGATAAATAGAATATTACTCAGACATAAAAAAGTGAGATCTTGCCATTTGTGACAACATGGGTGGACCTAGAGGGTATTATGCTAAGTGAAATAAGTGAAAGACAAATACCATATTATTTCACATATGTAGAATTTAAGAAACAAAAGAAAAAAAGAGACAAAAACCAGAGACCTGGTGGTTGCCAAGGTAAATGGGTTGGGGGAGTGGGTGAAATAAGGGGATTTAAGAGTACACTTATCAGGTACTTGGGTGGCTCAGTTGGTTAAGCCTCTAACTCTTGATTTTGGCTCAGGTCATGATCTCAGGGTTGCGAGATCAAGCCCCTCATGGGGCTCCGTGCTGCACGTGGAGCCTGTTTAAGATTCTCTCTCCCCCTCTCTCTCTGCCCCTACCCCCACAAAAAAAGACTATACTATTCATGATGAGCACTCTAAGTAATGTATAGAATTGTCGAACCATTATATTGTACATATGAAATACCGTATGTTAAAAACGTTTTTAAATGTGCGCTATACATACACAATGGAATGTTATTCAGCCTTAAAAAGGAATGAAATTTTGATACCTACTACAACACAGATGAACCTTGAAAACCTTTTGTTAAGTGAAATAAACCAGACACAAAAGGAAAAATAATAATAATAAAAAGAAAGGCCATCCTAGCTTCAGAACTTCTTGTGGTATTGGCTGAAGCCTTTGTTGTGACAGCATCAAAGTTCAACTTTCCCCCATGTCCATCCTTCTTCCTTCCCTCCCCCCACAGGTATGGATCTTGAGAGCCTTCCCCAGTAAGGTTTGTGCACACCCATCTCACAGAGCCTGCTTCCTGGGCAGCTTAACCTGTGATGCTGAGAACAAATCATCCAATGGCTTTTTTGAAAGGTGGAAGGATCTTTGGGAAATTGGACACAGAACAAATAAGCTGGGCCTCTGAAAGCCACACCACAACCAGATGTACCAATCCTACCTGTATCCGCATGAACCCGGCTGTAATCATACCCCTTTTACCAAAATAACATGGAAAGGATGTGGTATGCACAGCCCATGATTCCCTCCCCAGCCCTGGAGCGTCCCTCATGTGGAAAACAGCCCCATCTTGGTCAAGCAGACCTGAGCTTAGGCTGTCTGTGCTGTGACTTCACCCTGTTGAGCCAAGTGTACAATGACTCATAAGTCATCAGGCTTAATCAAAATTTCCTCTGGGCTACGTATCCTGCCCCCACCCCAAGGCCACCCGCCCTCCACCTCCCCCTTCTGGAGCATGGCCGCTGGGTGAGAGAGAAAGGGGAAGGGGGAAACAAGTCAATCAAGAAATGACAACCCCAAGGGGGCAGCAATATCCCTGCCTGAAGTCTAGAGAGGAACAGGCAAAAACTATTAAAATCATACTTGCCTGTCAGCCTTTTAGTTGAATAAGAAATTAGGGGGTGGGGTGCCTGGGTGGGTCAGTTGGTTAAGCGTCTGCCTTGGGCTCAGGTCATGGTCCCAGGGTCCTGGGATGGAGCCCTGCATCGGGCTCCCTGCTCAGGGCGGGGGAGCCTGCTTCTCCCTCCCTCCCCCACCCCTTGCTTGTGATCTCTCTTGCTATCTTTCTGTCTCTCTCAAAGGAAGAAAGAAAGAACAGAAAAGAAAAAAGAAAAGAGGGGCGCCTGGGTGGCTCAGATGGTTAGGCATCTGCCTTCCGCTCAGGTCATGATCCCTGGGTCCTCGGATGGAGTCCCATGTTGGGCTCCCTGCTCCGCGGGGAGTCTGCTTCTCCCTCTGCCTCTCTCCCCTGCTCATGCGCTCTCTCTCTCAAATGAATAAAAGATCTCAAATGATAAAAGATTCTAAAATGATAAAAATCTGAAAGAAAAGGAAGGAAGAGAAGGGAAAAGAAAAGAAAGAAATGAGAGGGTGGGACCCACCCTAGTGTGAGAGCAGCTTGAGGGCAGGTATCAATTGTCCTAATAGTAAAGGTCAGGGCTCGCATAGGAGAGACTGAGTGCCAAGCTGTTTCTGAGCACTTCATGTATACCTCACTAGTTTCACCCACATACCACCACTATGAGGTAGGTACATAACCACCCCCATTCTGCATCTGAGGAGACCCAGGCACAGAAAACTTGAGAAAGGGTATGAAACTGGCTAGGGCCACACAGCCCATAAGTGGGTTGAGCCAGCATACCACAGGGCGGGTGTGTGTAATTCGTGGCTGCAGGCCGCACCTGGGGCTTCGCAGGTTACACTGCCCCGTAGCCCTTGCTCACAGCTGACCACATACCCATCAGGAGCAAGGGAACCTGGCGACAGAGAACACAGGTTAAGAAGAAGGGCAGAGGCTTCTCTCAAAGCAACCAACCCCCCCCCCCCCCGCCGCCGCCGTCCTTCCTGCCCGGTGTCCAGGGGCCACTTGCATCTCCCCCTGGCTCGATTCATGGTGTCTGCTTTCTCTTCGATGCATTCATTCTTTCCAGATTTTTTACTTTCTTTCCATTTGCTCACAAGGGAAGGCCTGCTGGGGCGGAAACATCACGCATGAGTTCCAGGAGCACAATGGGTGCTGGGGTGCTGAGGAAGCCATGAGTGTGGTGGTTGTATTGTGGTTCCTGAGCTTCCTCCAAGCAAGATCTGATCTTACATTACGCCCAGCAGGGCTGATGGAGACATTCATCATTTCCTCCCTCAACAAAAGGTGCTAATAAAAGAAACTTTTCCTCTCATGGGCCAGTTGGCCCCTGTATTGATTAGAGCAAGAGCTCTATGGGCTCTGGTTATTAACTTGTCCTTTCAGAGTATGACTGAGTCCTTATACCTACAAGCCCCAGGCCCTCCCAACACACACACAGGCCCTCGGCTGTGTTTTCCCTTGGGCATCTCTGAGCAGCGTTCTGACTTATCCTCCTTGACCAAAAAGCCAGGTGATCCTCTGAGGTTCCAGATTTGGGAGTTAGGAGACCGTCTAGGTTTAGACCAATGTTGCACAAGCTGTTTTCATTATCACTCCCTAAGGATCCTTGTCAGATGTTTTTCCCCCTAATCACCCTTCTCCCCATCACATTATTATATATCAGTATGTCTCAGCTATTACAATGTTTTGTGTCCCTAAGTCTTTTTTTTTTTTCCCACATACCTCTGCCCTGTCAAGAAACAACTTTCGCCTCCTTGGGGGCAATCCTACCTGTTGAGAATACATGAGCTAGAATGAGCAACTGAGTTCCCCACCCAGGCACTCTCTTCCCTTGACATCCTGCCCCAACACCACATGTCTTGCTCAGGATGGTATATAAACTCCCATCTACCTGTCACAGTCAAACCATAAGTCTAAAGGGATTTCTCTCCCAGGTAATAATTACCCAAGAGAAATGAGCACCTATGTTCACCAAAAGAGCAGTCCAAGAGCATTCCTAGCAGCTTTATTCATGATAGGCAACAACTAGAAACAATCTAAGCAATCTTTGATAAAAGAATAAATAAGTAACGATACAGTCACACAATGGAACACTACCAGCAATAAAAAGGAACAAACTACTGCTACACATAACACGGATAAATTGCAAAAACATAATGCGAGTGAAAGGAAAACAGACACAAAAGAGCATATACGGTTTGATTCCATTTCTATGAGGCTCAAGAAAGGCAAAACTAGCCACAGAATAGAACAGCAGGCGCCACTGGGAAGCCTCAGAGGGAAATGTTCTATCTTGATCTGATTGTTACATAGGTGTATGTAACAATGCAAATGTGAATACTTCCGTAAAAATTCTAGCTATACAATTAAGATTTGTGCACTTAACTCTGTAGATTGTCTCTTAAAATTTTAAACAGGTCCTTGAAAGCTCCTTAAGAAAGATTCAACTAGGGGTGCCTGGTTAAGATGTAGATTTCAGGGTCCCTTCCGGAAACCTAGCCTATGGGGCAGGGCTGAGAAACAATCTTATCCAGCCCCCCAGGTAATTCTGGTACTGGTTGTCCTGCGTAAGACACACTGGCCATGAGTTTCCACAGTAGATATTTACTGGCTCCATTAGCTTCTTGGCACAGGGTCCCATTCTATAAATCTAAAGAACTTGATGTAAATGTAACAAATGTAGTGAAATATTCCATGAAAAGCTGTGAGGAGTACAAGAGAAATAGACCCCAGTGTCCTATAAGCTTGAATTGAATCTATGTACAGACAAACTGGCCCCTAGGAGTGAAGGCTGTGATGTTGGAAGCAAGGAAAAAAGCAAAAATGGAGACACTCAGACTAAACAGTTTTGGGGGTTTTGTTGTTGTTCTTGTTGTTTTAGAGGGGGAGGGAGGGCAGTGGATACAGAGGGAGAGGTGAGAGAGAGAATCCCAAGCAGGCTCCATACTGGTGGGCTCGCTCTCAGGACCCTGAGATCATGACCCAAGCAGAAATCAAGAGTCAGATGCTTAACCAACTACGCCACCCAGGCGCCCCTAGACTAAACATTTTTTAATTGCTACAATTGAGTACTCTGGTTCCAGCCCACCCTACATCGCTGTGTAATGGAAGACAGAGATACTAGCTCCCCCTGTTGTGAGCTGTGTGACTTTGGGTAAATTACTTAATAACTCTGATCTTCAGTTCCTGCTCTGTAAGATGGGAATGACAGAATTTACTTCATGAGGTTGTTGTAAGGATCAAAAGAGAGAGAAAAATGTAAGGAACTGTACCATATGTAGGGGAGGAAAATAATCTTTCACCCTCAGTCCTCTTCTATTTTCTGCCTGGGGTCCTGCAAATTAGACTGACAAAGAACAAAGTAACAAGAGAAAAAGAAACAAGTCTATTAACAAGTGCATCACAAACACAAGAGTACTTAGTGATGAGTGACTCATAGGGGTGATCAGAACTTGGGCTTATATAGCATCTTCACAAGAACGAAAAAAGAAAAGAGAAAGAAACTTTCAGGGAATTGACAGGAAAGGGGAAGCGGACTGTGAATTTCTAGGGCAGCAAACTGTGCAAAGGCAAATACAGGAGGGAAACTAATGGGAGACAGAAGCCGGTACTGTTTGTGATGGTGGTCCCTCTTTGGGGGCCACCTTCAGGCTGATAAGGATCTACAGTTGTCTTCAGTGATTAACATCTCTCCCTTCCAGTAAAGAGGGGAGGGGGACACATTTACAAATTTTTGTCTTGCTTTCAGGCAAATAGGGGAAGGGCAGAGAACTTTTCTTGTATCTGTTTCTTCTCAATTGTCTTTAGCTCGAAATAATTTTACGCCAAAGCGGCATATTTGGGGGTGGCATAGTCCACTACCATTTAGATATCTGGCATGCAGAGGAAGATTTCTATCTTTCCTGAAATTTAAGTTCCTGCTTGCACTAGCTCCAGCCCCTCATTCACACATTAAATATTTATTAGGCATCTATTTTGTGCCCAGCACGGGGCCAGGGACCAGGGCCGAAGGGATGAACGAGATGTGGATGCTCACCGTGGGTGGGGTGGGTAGAACAACCAGGGCGGACAAGCACTGGGGATACTGTGTGTACTGCAGGTGTACCCCCAGTCTCTGGGCACTAGGGAGGCTTCTCAGAGCTCCCCCAAGCTGAGCTTAGCAGGATAGATAGAAGTTGCCAGAAAGACAAGCCAAAAAAAAAAAAAAAAAAGGACAAAGGTCTGGGGTGAGGAGGAGTTCTAGCTGTGTCAACTTTCTGGGTTCTCTGGCATGGGGTACACTAATTTGAAAGCCAGCATCCAGTGAGAGGTTGTGTGCCAGGCAACAGGTGAGATACTGTGAGAAACTTGAGGATGACTAAGACAGTCCATGCTCTCAGGAGGCTCATCAACTGAATCAAGCCCTCCCCAAACCACTCAGGTGGTTGAAATAAGAATTACACATAATTTCTATTTGTCCTATGCTACTAACCAATGACTAGTCAGTCCGCAGAAGGGAGGGAAGACGTCCTGGGTGCCTTTACGATTTGCTCCCAAGTTCTGGGGACAGTCTGTGACCATGGAGGGAGTCAGCCAGCAGGGCTGACCAGCCACTTCCTACCACCTCCATCACCCTCAGATTACAGCATTTAGGAAGTCCTGCTTCTTTGAAAATCAGTTTCCAGGAAACATTCATGAATAACTGAAATCACACTCCATCTCAGGTGGGTCAGCAGCATCTTTTCCCAGCTATCTCAGGATCCAAAAGCCACCATATCACTTGGTCACAAATCCAACCTTTTCAAGAAAACTTGGGGTGCTCTGTGAAATTGGGTAACTTCTCAAGGGCTATGAGAGGTCATTCATGCTCCATGACATGCTAGTAAATGTTCAACATCAGCTCTCCAGGAGAAAAAAAATAAAGCCCTGGTTTGCTCACCAATTTTTCTAATGTAAATACTCCCAAAATACCGATTTCAACCTACAAATGTGAGGCCACTGAACATAGAGCTGGGAGAGGCATGTATCATCAGCTGGCAAGCAGAGAGCTGACTCTGGCATACCACCACGTCACGCTCTACCTTGACCCTGACCCTGAGAGCTTACTTACCAGAATATCTGCAGATGTTACCCAGTGGTGAATAACAGCATATTTTTTTCTTTTTTTTTTTTTTTTTTTTTTTTAGTAAGCTCTACCGGCAACATGGGGCTCAAACTCACAACCCCAACATCAAGAGTTGCACGCTCCACTGACTGAGTCAGCCAGGTGCCCCAGTAACAGCATATTCTTACAAGCCCAAAAGCATTGTTTGAAACACCTTTGGGCACCACAGTGACTTGCACTCAGAGCTGGGCCCAGGTCTTCAGGTCCCATCCTTTCTCTGCCAGGTCACCTCCTACTCAGCCTTCCATTCTTGGCTTGAGTCACTTTCTCAAGAAAGTCTTTCCAACACCCCACCCAAACCTAGGTCAAATCCTCCTACCATGAGCTCTCAAAGCCCTGTCTACCTCTCCTTCCTAGACTCATCACAGTTGGATGGTAAATCTTGTTGGTATGATTATTTGATTTGTATCTCTTTCCCTCTAGACTAATCTCCCAACAGATAGAGGCTGGTCACCAGTAATCCCTCCCTAGCACGTGACAGAAATTCAGCATATACTTGTGAGACAGTGAAGACGTGATGTGAAGAAGTGACTAAACCAAAGAGCATGGACACTGAGCAGAGTCAGAACTACCTTTCAGGGTTACTCCATGGCATTCCCTCTCCTTCACTTTCAGTCAGTTTCAAGGTTTTGGGCTCTGGGGTCAATTCAGCCACAGGGTCATCCTTCAGTAAAGGAGATAATTTTCCATGGGCCACCACTAGCCAGCCTTATATGGCTGTGTTCAAAGGAAACCAAGATCTCCCCTCTAGCCAGATGCAACCCTAAGGACTCTTGGATTTGCTACAGAATGCTCTTTAGTGACAAAAAATGCACCTCCTCTCAGACCACACAGCTTGGTGGGCAGCACTGACTGAATTTCAACCCGTAGTCTGGCATCTAAGGTAGAGTGCATAGCGTTCATAGTAGCTCCGCGGGTTTGGCCTCCCTGGGAGCCAGCCTTGCCAAGATCTAGGGGCAGAGAGTTCCAGACAGAATGGCAGTGCAAAGTCCCTGAGGCAGGACTGAGCTCAGGCATTGAGAAAAAAGAGGCCAGAGTGGCTGGAACTCAATGAAGACAGGAAGGGATTGCGGGGGTGGGGGGGAGCTCGGGGAGTGTGGAGGGGGAGAAAGGAGTCAGAGAGGGCAGCAGGGCCCAGAGGATGAAGGGCTTTAAGTGAAGAGCTTCTATTTTAAGTGTTTGTTGACTTGAATAAAAGTCATAAGATTGGATAAAACAGTTTTTCATTCTTATTGTCATTTTCTATTGAGAGTGAGTGGAGAATAGGCCCTGAGGGAATGTATCAAGGTCATCCCCTTACTACATATAAGAGTTAGGGGACCAAGCCCTCTCCCAGAACATGCAAGACCTGAGCCAAATTATACTGTGAACCTTCCTTCCTCCACCTTCTCCTCCAGGTAAAATCAGGCCACTGTAAGCACCAAGGATGGCCTCAAAGGGATAAGCATTTATTATTACATGTATCTATCTCCTCACCTTTCTTTGGGGATTGTTCCTTTCCCTACTCCAAACATGTGATTTGAACAGAGGCTGCCATGTTCTCACAGACCCTGCTCTCAGCCATAGTCCTGAGATGGAAACTTGGCCCGAGCTAAATCAATCAGAATTCTTCTCTGGGATTTTAAAAATATGGCCAGGGGTAGGGGGGTGGTGTTGCTGAGGAACTCCTTTCTGGTGCCTTCACTTAGTTGTTTTTCTTTTGGGGGTAATAAAAGGAAAGGACACAGTCCCTGGCTCCCTCGAGCTTGTAATCTGGTGGGAGGGACAGAGGAAAGTCCCTCCTGCTAGACTGTAAAATCACAATGGGGCCAGTTACTACAAGAGAGAGGCTGGTGGTGCTTTGAGAACCTGTGACAGAGCAACTGCCCTGGTGAAGCAGGTCAAGGATGGCTCCCTGAAGAAAGGAACGTTGAGGCATCGGGAACGGCAAGTTAGAAGTCTAAGTGGCAGGAGAGAGCATGGCGAGTATCCGGAGAAGGGACAGTGGGCAAAGGGGAGGAGAAGGGTGAAGTGGTGTCTGGTGCCCAACGAGGATGGAGGTGTAGGAGAAGTGCATTCTATCTGTTAGGAACTGTGTTTGGTTCTAGTTAGACCTGAAATAGGAGTGGCTTCAGTAAGACAGAAATGTATCATTTCTCCCTGAAAAGTTGTCTATAGACAGTAGGCATCTTTATCCCAGGCCCCTTTCACCATTTTCTCAGCCATTTGTAGTGCTAGTTTCCATCATCAAGTTTTCCTCATATTCTCAAGATGACCACTGTAGCACCAGCTATCCTATCCTCATTCCAGGCAGAAGGAGGAAGAAGGTTTAAGGGCAAAATGACAAAACTTCTAGCTGAGTTGGCATTTTGTAAAGGACTTTCCCAAGAAGCTCAACTTCATGACTTCTGCGTACATTTCATTGTCCATCCCATGCTGCAAGGGAAGCTGGAAAATATAGTCTTATTTTAGCTGGGTACACTGCCACTTGCAACAACATGGAAATTCTGTTACCAAGAAAGAAGGGGAAAGTTTTAGATGCCTTTGGGATACCCAAGGGTAGATGCCAGGTAGGCATTTGGGTACACTGGAGAGCTTGGAGAAAGGTGTGTGGTGGAGAATAAGTTAGTGGATCCTCTAAATAGAGATGGTGGTTGAAGCTGTGGGCATGAGATCTCTGAGAAGGGAGTAAGAGCACCTTGGATAGAACCCTGAGGAACTCCACCACTGGCTGAGCCTGGCAGAGAGATAGAGAAAGAGAGGGTTGGAAGCTGGGAAGTGTGAGGCTGTGGCATCACCATCATGGGGAGGACCCTTGTCTGCAGAGAGAAAGAAGAAAGCCTCCTTTGCAAAGACTTAGCGGGAGGAGGAGGATTGGAAGATGGGGAAGAGGGACGAGGGAGACATCGATTCCCTGGTTCCCTCATAACCAATGCCCTGTCCTTCCTGGGACTGAGTTGTTGAACTTTCTTCCTGTTACCTGAGCCTTCTCATAAATTCCCTCTTTTGGGGCGCCTGGGTGGCTCAGTCGTTAGGCGTCTGCCTTCGGCTCAGGTCATGGTCCCAGGGTCCTGGGATCGAGTCCCACATCGGGCTCCCTGCTCGGTGGGAAGCCTGCTTCTCCCTCTCTCACTCCCCCTGCTTGTGTTCCCTCTCTCGCTGTGTGTCTCTGTCAAATAAATCAATAAAATCTTTAAAAAAATAAAAAAATAAAAATAAATTCCCTCTTTTGTCTAAGTCACTTGGAGTCTGTCCCTTTATAGTTTACTACTGTAGGCAAGTTGAGGCCTGAGGAGCGTGGAAAATAACACCACCCACTGTGTCACGTGAAAAGAGAAAGCAGAGCTAACTATAGATAAGCCTCAGGCCTTTTCAGCACCTTTGCTGGGCCCACTTTGGGATGAGTCCTAAATGTGAATGCTCAAGGTCAGACCTTCTATCTTCCAAATGTATGGCTCATAGAAGTCTCCATCTGTTTGAATGAATAATTGTTTATGGGATGAAAATCACCATGGCATGATCATTGTTCCAGTATTCTTGAAGCCACTGTCTGGGTCAGGGTTGGGTTCCTTTAATCATTCACTTCCCCTCTGCTCCTTCACTCAATCACTCTCTCAATGACCCCAAGGCAGAAGCACCATATCATACTTCTAGCTACAGTGACAAGTAGACCAAATGGCGACAGAGAAACAAACAAGGATAAAGGTTTGTTGCTAATGGTTGTGTTTCTATTACAATATATATCTAAAGGGCAGGGACAGCCTATGTCCCTATTGGGAAAAAAAAAGTGTTAATCATCATATAATGACATTCCTGACTTTTCTCTTTTTAAAGATTTTATTTATTTATTTGAGAGAGAGAGAGAGAGAGAGAGAAAGAGAGAGAGGAGTAGAGGGAGAGGGACAAGCAGACAAGTTGAGCCCGACACAGAGCTCAATCCCACAACCCTGAGATCATGACCTGAGCCGAAATCAAGAGCTGGACGCTTAACCGACTGAGCCACCCCGGCGCCCCAAGATGCGCATTTTAACTCAAGCCAGTCTCAGCAACTAAAATATTACCTATCCCTGTCTACTCTCTTGAGAGGGAACTAGGCAACTGGGATGAAACTGGAAAAGTGAGAATTTGATTCAGGAAGGGTGGCATACAGTACTTTCCAAACTGAAATCTTTTTATTCTAGGAAGAATTAGTCATAAACAAATGCTGGGTTTCTCATTGGCTCAAGGTTTAATCTAACTGGTAGGTAACTGTCCATGAGAAATTATTTGGTCTTGGGGCGCCTGGGTGGCTCAGATGGTTGAGCGTCTGCCTTCGGCTCAGGTCATGGTCCCGGAGTCCTGGGATCGAGTCCCGCGTCGGGCTCCCTGCTCTTTGGGAGCCTGCTTCTCCCTCTGCCTCTTTCTCTCTCTTTCATGAATAAATAAATAAAATCTTTAAAAAAAAATTATTTGGTATTAAGAAGTCTAATCACCATACACCACGCTTGGGTGAACTATTCACACACTTCACCACTTTGAAGTCTTTGCTTGGAAAGTTTATGGCATTAAACCCTTTGCCCCCCCCCCACCCCCCAGAGGGATTTGAAGCTGTTGTTTTAGTTCAGTCACTGAATTAGACAAAACCCAGCTACCTCTGAATAAGCCAACTCACTTCTAGAGTCAACTTGAGAAATTTTCACTTATGTCCTTAGTATTGGGGGGTGGGGAGGGACCTTCTAATGTGCAACTTTCAAAAGCCTAAGTCATTCCCTAATAAAAAATTAAGAGTTTAGTGATCCATACCAACCCTTCTACGCCAAAAAGATGCCTCCAAAATGTTTCCCTTTGTCCCACCCTACCAGATGGTGTACTCAAAACTTGTTGTCCACCCTCCTACCCCTCCCCCCCGATTTAAATGAAAACTCTCCCCAGAAGAGCAGTACCTTTACCTTAATCTGATTTACAGAGGGGAACACATGAGGAGGGCAGGCTTTCTTCGGTTAAGATTTCCACAAAGACTTCCCACTAAATATCACTGCCTCAACCTACTCTTTTCTCTTGGGACTGCCAAACCGTTGCTGTGAAGGAGTGTGGAAGATTATGTCAAAGGCAGGATGGGAGGCAGTATTGTGTCTGTTAAGGACACCCATACTGGGTTGCATTGGGATCTGCTACATACTGGCTGGATGACCATGGGCAAGTTACTTTAAACTTCTAGTGCTTCAGTTCCCACATCTGTAAAATGGGGTAACAATGGCACCCACTTTATGTACCTAAAGTATTAGCTATGATGATGATGAAAGTCTCTCTCCATTCTCTTCTTCTCTGATCCAATAAGAATGAACTTCTTTTTCAGTTCCCTAAACCTCTCTCCTTTCTGTCTCTAGGTCTCTTTCTCTCTTGATATGAGTCTTCTAGAACGCTTTCTTTTTTATTGGGACAACCCCTCCCCTCACTTTACCTCTCCAGCTCCATCTAATGCAGTCAGGTTTTACCTTAGATATTACTTTCTCCTGGAAACTGTCCCTGACCAGTCACCCCCAAGTCTGGGGGGAGTGTCTGTGTAAATATTCCAACCACATCCTACATTTATCTTGTCCAGCCCCCATCATAGTGAATTGTAAGTGCCAGATTAGACTACACTTCTGAAGGTGAGACACTGTATCTATCTTGCCCAAGGACTAAGCAGAGTTTTGATAAGTATTTGCTGAATGAAGGAATGAACCAATACAGATGAACATTAGACAGAAGCTTACTAATACCAACTTACGGAAATTCCTGTAGACATTTCAGTGGAGAGGGTAGGAGAATGGAATTACCCAGAGAAGGGATCTTTGCCATCAAATACAGATTTTGTGCCCAGATGTTATTTACTTGCCTTTTAAAAACTGATGGCATTTGATGCCAACAGCTCAAAAAATATTTATTGTTTCATTTAACTCATTTCCACATATGTAGTAGTAATATACTATCAGGATAACAATATCAAGAAGTTTCTTTTAGGTATATCTTTTTTTATGTTAGCAGAGGACAAACAGGAAGAAAAAACAGGAATTGAATCCCCTAGCTTGTAGTCATGTGTTTCTGTTGATCAGAGCCTTGGTTACGGTGGAGATTCGAATGACATTTAGATACGAAGCAAGTGACTTCAGATCTCAGTCTCTGGTGAAGTAGGGTATTTCCATTTGGTAATCACTGCTCTAAAAATAGCAATAGTGTGTTGTCATTATGCTGAACAGAACTCCAGCCCAAAGGAATTTCCCTGGGAGCCCTGCTTCAGCCATCTCTTTGGCCCCTGGAAGGGTTTGTCTGGTTTTGGCCCAGTTGTCAGTGTGAGGTCATCACCATCACTATTGCGTTTCAGGATGCTATCCCAGGCACCGAGAAACTATAGGGGAAGAGGTGGACATGGTGCCCATCCAGGAAGGAAAGGGGACCCAAGGAAATGCAGAACCAGGGAAGAGAATGAGGCTTTGCCCAGGGAATAGGTGACTAGATGGGTCAAACTGAGACACTCTTCCTTTGGACAAGTTGATAGTGAAGCAAAGGAAGCAGATGAGGCAGGATTGTGTTGGGGAAGCAGGGCACACCGGATGCATGTACAGAGGAAGGAGGCGGGAGGGTAGGGGGTGACATAAAGTGGGAGACAGGAGGAATCTTAGATCAAGACTGGGGAGGAAGCCTTGGGTTGAAAGAACTTTTCTTCTTTCAAGACCTAGGGATCAAGACAGAGATAGATTTTCAGAAGAAGAGAGAAGTATAGGGAGTTCGTACTGGAGATGGGCAGTCCTGGGACCAAATGCCCGCACTGTGACCTGGAAGAGTGAGCAGCCTCTTTACGCTCTGGTTTCATCATCTGCAAAGTGGGGTTAGCGACACTCACCACAGATGGAACATCTATCCTGCACTGGCCTGGTACTTGCAGCTGTGGAATAAATGGTAGCAGCTGTGATTATTGTGTTACTTAGGAAAGCAAGAGACACGGCCATCTGCAGAAGGGAAGTAGGGAGAGGATGGTTTGGGGCCTTGACAGAAGGGAGCCACCACGGGAATAAGGCAGGGACACAATCAGAAGGGGACCTGAAGGAAGGCCAAGAGGCAGTGGAGGACCAGCTGAGGTCAGAGGGCAGGAATTTGGGGCAGTCCATTAGGAACTCTGGGATTTGAACTAGTAGGGTTCAGCAGCCTGGGAGGGGGTGTGGTCATTTCCATCAACACATTGCATTAACATTCAGTGTTGAAGTAAATGGCGGATGGTTTTAGACTGGGGGAAGCTGCTCTTGTGATAGAGATTTGCACAGCGAAGCCCCACTCCAGTGCCTGGGATACTCCCATAGCACTGAGGCCATTTGGAGCCTAGTCCCGTGGCCAGAGGAGGGCCTCTCTCCCCCACATCGCTGCCAGAACCAGGTTTTCACCGTGTGTTCATGAAAGGCCCCCGTCCTAACAGCCTTTGCATATGTGTCTGTGGGGGGGCCGGGGGCGGGTAGGAGTGGAAGTCACTAAAGAAGAGCCAGGTACCTGCTGACGAAGGGGAAGTAGCTGACGGGGAAGACGAAACTGAGAATTTACCTTATACTGTTTGCTGATCGTTCATTTTGACAACCTGAGCTGTCGGTGACCCACAGTAAAAGGAATACCCTGGAACAGGGTTTCTCAACATCAAAACTACTGAGCCCTGGGGCCAGATCATTCTTTGTCGTACTGCAGGGTGTTTAGCAACATTACTGGCAACATCACTGGCCTCTACCCACTAGAAGCCAGTAGTACCTCCACATCCCAACTCATCCATGACAACCAAACGTGTCTCCAGACACTGCCAAATGGCATTTGGGGGGAATTACCTGCGGCTGAGAAGCACCACCCTAGAAGGACACCCCTTGAAGGAAGCCATCCTAGTCTCTTCAGTGCATCACTTTGAACTCCGCTGTGGTGGCCTCCCCCCTTCCCCACGAGCACAACCTCTCCTTGTTGTACCCCCCATCTGGCCAGGCGGAAGAAGATGATTACAGTCAATCTGGAAAGCCAAGAGCTACAGAGAGGCATTTCATCAGGAACAGACCTGGAGGGGCTGACACACAATTTGGGAAACCCATTTATGAACACTAATGCACAATTACAAACACAAAATTGCCAGGGTCCCTTTAGGGGCTTTGGAAGAGTCTGGTACTTCAGGGTGGAGCCATGAATCTCAGGCTTTGCTAGTTTCACCACGAACCCGCTTCCACACATCATACAAACCCGTCTTTCCTCAGTTTTCGTCTCTGGCCTGAACTTGTTCCAGAGTACTATGTCAGGTGACCCGCACATAGGACATCCAGTGTGTTCTTTCTGTTGTAAACAGATACGTAAGACATTATCCCTTTTGCTTCTTTTTTCCAAGTTACTTAAGGTGAAACCATACTGCTTTCTGCAAAAGAGGTACAAATTTGATCAGAGATTGTGTAAAAGAAACCATCTAGATCTTAATTTCCTAGGCTGCATGGAAAATGAAATTGTTCTACTTATTAAAATAGCCTTTCTTCAAATTCTTGTGACTTACTAAAAATGACCATTAACATTTCAGTTGGTTCCATTTTGGTTTTGGTCAGAGTTTCTTCTGAATTGAGTTTCACTGACACTTTGGTGACATCTATCCTTCACTTCCTTTTTTTTTTTCTGATGCCTTCTGGGACTGGGGCGAAGGGATGTGCTCCCCTTGTTGGCACAACAACTTCTCTCTCTGGATAGGATTGACTGAGACCCAATGCTCCAATTATGGCAATAAATCATATTTTTCTTTCCAAAGCACTTATTTACTCTTATTGACTGAGACCCAATGCTCCAATTATGGCAATAAATCATATTTTTCTTTCCAAAGCACTTATTTAAGAGCCTCTTGTGAGTACAGCATAAACCAGGCTTACTTGGGACTCCATCAGTAGATAAAGCCCTCTCCTCACCTCGAAGAGATCTAACAGGAATAACACACAAGTATATATAAACAAAACAACAATAACGGTAATAGTAATACAGTTAACCTTTGAATAATGTGGGGGGGGGTAGGGACACAATCGAAAATCTCCATGTAACTTGACTCCCTGAAAATGTAACTACTAATAGCTTAGTGTTGACCAGAAGCCTCACCAATAATATAAACAACATATATTTTGTATGTTATATGCGTTATATGCTGTACACACCGTATATGTAAAAAAAAAAAAAAAAACACATATAAGCAGACCCACATTGCTCCACCCCATGTCTTTCAAGGGTCAACTGTAATCTGAGTATGTACTACGTTCCTATACTGTTCAAGCGCTTTACAAACATTAACTCACAAACTACTGGGAAATACTTGATATCTGTTACAATGACAGATAACAAATACTGTAATTGAGTGAATGTGAATTACAGCTGATGGAGAGCTGCCAAGAAAACTTCACAGAGAGGGTTTTGAACTGAGCCCTTGAAATCGTTATGCTTTATACAGGCTAAGAGGCTTCCAGGTGTCAATCACGCACTTCTATCTTACCAACACCTTATCTTCTCACACTGTATTTGAGGCCACTTACAATAAAAAAATGCAGCCACAACAGTATTGTTACCCCAAGACTTAAAACGCAAAGATCCCTTACAGGAGAAAGGAGAGCTGTAGGAGAGAACTCAGGCTAGTTCTCCGAACTGAGGTAAAAATCAAAGTGTCCCTCCTGGAATCTTATGTACGAGGTTCCTAACTTCAACTCCCATGTAAACAAACAAACCAAACAGACATTGTGCTTGCTCGGAACGCTAAGAAAATTGGCAGAATGACTATTTATCCGAGGGGGTGGTAAACGGCAGCATAAATTATCTTCCACAAATACAGAACAGTAGCTCATACCTGTGTTTCTCACACTTAAATTACTATCTTGTGATGTCATTTCTGTGGGGAGCTAAGAAGCTGCGATCGGATAAAAGAACATTTCTGGTGTTCTAACACTGACCAGATCGAGAGGGGGAGCTTCGGAGCAGCACTTTTCAAACTCCAATGTGATCCCAGGAACCTGGGATTCTAATTCAGTTGGCCTGGGTTGGGGCCTGAGGTTGTGCATGTCTCACAATCTTGCGAGGCACCGGCGTAGAGCCGCACAGATGTGAGCATGCCTCAGAAGAACACACAGATGGCTGCGCCCTATCTCCTGAGTTTCTGACACAGAAGTTCTGGGGTGGGGCCCAACAGTTTGCATTTCTTAAAAAAAAAAAAAACAAAAAAAACAAAACCAAACACCTACTTTATGGAGGTATGATTGACATACAAAAAGCTATAGATTTTAACATACACAACCTGATGAGTTTGGAGAGAAATACACATTCGTGGACCTATCACCCCAATCTATGCCATAAACCTATCCATCACCTCCAAAAGTTTCCTCCTGCCCTATTATTATTCAGTCTTGTGGTGATGGGAGCTTGCATTTCTAACATGTTCCCAGGTGATACTCTTGCTGACACATATCCCCGCCAGCCACCACATTTTAAGGACCCCTTGCTTAGAACATCCCTCATGAGTGTACTGAGTGGTCCCTCCTGGGCTTTGCAGGAAAGTTTGGGGGGTGGGGGAGGGGCAGACATTTCAAGATGAAACCACCAAGACGGGCCTTCCAAGTAGGTCTTTTGGGAGCTGAAAGCGAAAAGGGGCTCCCAGGCTTTAGATAAGGAAGATAAGGAAGATAAGGAAAGGGGGCATTTTTTTCTGACATTCTCTCGGTGCGCCAAACCGAAGGTTTAACTCACGGTGCGGCCGTCAGCCCGGGCTGCGCGGCGGAGCTGGCCGCTGGAGGCCCGGGCGCGCCAGGAGGGAGCGTCGCGTCTGTCCGCTGCGGGTCGCGGTCGTCTGCAGAGCTACCTGCGAGGCGGGGCCGCATCGGCCCTCAGGAAACACCTTTAGGTCTGGACAAGCCGCCGCTGGAGGCCTGAGTTCTGCTTCACAGGGCTTGCAGGAAACAACCCAAAGAATTTGGGGGCAGGTGTTAACAATCATCTGTCTCAACCACAAAAGTACCTGAATATAGAACGGAGTTTATCAACCCTGGCGCACATGAGAAGCACCTGGATGCCCAGGACCCATCTGGGGAGACACATTTTTTAAAAAAGCTTCCCAGCCGTCGTTGAAAACTACTGGTCTAGCTTTGACTGGGGGACAGATGAGTGGGCGGAGGAGGGGAGCAAAAACCAGACTTACCAAGCAAATCACCTATTCCCAGAGTGGATCACTTCAAGGGCTTGCCAAACGAGCCACAATGCTTTCTCACGCTCTTCTTCAGAGCAGTTCTCCAATTTCGGGCTGATCGGAGTCACCTGGAGGGTTTGTGCGAGCAGATTGCTGGGCCCAGGCCCAGCGTTTCTAACTCAGCGACTCTGGAGTGGGCACGAGAATTCGAGATCTAACACGCTCTCAGGGGATGCTGATTCTACAGGTTCCAGAAGTTGAGCTGCTTCGCTATTAAGACCTTAACTCCTACATAGAGAGGGATGCCTGTATTTCAGATTTTCTATTTTTTTCTCAGCTTTTTTTTTTTACTGGAACAAAAAAATGCATAGAAATGAAAACATTGAAATCAACCATAATCCAATCATAAACCACAATAAGCAGCAACTTTTTTCCTACCCCATAAATTTGTGTAAGTACAGATTTTCTGAGAAATAATGATCACATGAAGAACATTATTGCATCTAAAAAGATATTTATACATTCAATTCCCCTTATATCAAAATCTATACAATAAAATTTGCTTTGGGGCACCTGGCTGGCTCAGGTGGTGGGGCGTGCGACTTGATCTCGGGGTGGTGAGTTTGAGCCCCACGTTGGGTGTAGAGATTATTTAAAAATAAAATCTTAAAAAAAATAAAATATGCTTTGAGTTTAGAGCTATAACAAAGTTTATTTCTCTTGATAATACATTGAATATTTTATAATTAAAAAGTCTTAGAAAAGCATCTCCAGCTATTTAAATAAATGTAAAGAGGCCACAGCCGTGTTAAAATGCTATTTAGGGTTGAATTGTAGAGGTATTATTTTGGGAAAGCCTCAAAAAAATGCATAAAGTGTAGGATAGAGATCCTACAGAGTTTGGCCCATTAAATGTTTTCTTTTATAAATTCAGAGTAATGATCAAGAGATACTAAAGGTTTTCATTGTTTATACCCTTTTCTCTATTGAGTAAAGTGGAGAAGAGCAAAGATTAACAGTGGAGTGCACTTAGAGTCTGCTTGTCCAAACACCTGGGTGGCTCAGTCGGTTAAGAATCCGCCTTCAGCTCAGGTCATGATCCCGGGGTCCTGGGATCGAGCCCCACATCGAACTCCCTGCTCCGCAGGGAACCTGCTTCTCCCTCTGCCTGCCGCTCCCCCTACTTACACGCTCCCTCTCTCTCTCTGGCAAATAAATAAATAAAATCTTAAAAAAAAATCTGCTTGTCCATCACATGTGGGACAAGAGTTAGAAAAGCAGTCCAGACCTCCCGGCATGTGATGGTACAGCCTTTGGATGTGGCTGTGTCACTTGTGGATGAAAAGATTATATGTTAAAAGGAAGACAGAAAAGAATGAAAACAGCTAGGTCACTACAGTAAAACACAAAAGTATAAAAGAGTCAAGATCTCCACAAAGGGCCAGGCAAATAAAAATAACTAAAATCTGCAGCAACTGTTCTTTTTTTTAAAGATTTTATTTATTTATTTATTTGACAGATAGAGACATACCGAGAGAGGGAACACAAGCAGAGGGAGTGGGAGAAGGAGAAGCAGGCTCCCCACTGAGCAGGGAGCCCAATGTGGGGCTTGATCCCAGGACCCTGGGATCATGACCCGAGCCGAAGGCAGATGCTTAACGACTGAGCCACCCAGGTGCCCTGCAGCAACTGTTCTGAATAGCGAACTTGAAATTAAATTCAGGAATCCCTTGAGCAAGGGTGGCAGCCGGCGGTCCCTGAAGGTAGTCTTCAGCCACTGCCCCACGTGAGTGGCCTCACCCTCACCCTCAGAGGTGTATCCCCGAGGGGCCAGTCTTGCTGTTGACCATGTGTACACAGGGCCCTCCAGTTTTCTCTCCTCCCCACTGCTCCGAGGCATACCCAGTCAGCACCCAGGCACATAGCTCTAAGTTTTCCCTCCTGGAGGGGAGGGTGCCAACAAAGGGGGAGGGCAGTTTTCTCAGTCCTGGATATGCTCCTGAAAGTGCCCATGCCAGGGCTTCACTGCCAGGGATTTTTTTTTTTTTTTTTTGAGAGAGAGAGAGAGAGAGAGAGAGAGCGCATGAGTGTGCACGAGTAGGGGAGGAAGGGCAGAGGGAGAGAATCTTAAGCAGGCTCCATGTCCAGCACAGAGCTCTGGGCAGGGCTCGATCTCACAACCCCGAGATCATGACCTGAGCCGAAATCAGGAGTCCGATGTCCAACTGACTGGGTCACCCAGGCGCCCCTCCCCCACAGGGATTTTTAATTGAGCTGAGACAGGAAGCAGGCAGCAGTTTTGTTTTTTAATTGAAGTAAAATACAAAGACAAAAATGTACACAAATCGTAAGTGGGCAACTCAGTGAATTATCTAATGTATGTGTAGTTTTTATTTTTATAACCATTGTTGAGGTACACACACACACACACACTCGGATGTTAGACATTTCATCTTCTCTAAAGGTCCTGGCTTATAACACCATAGAGATTCCTGATTTTCCCGATTTTCATTATTTTATGATATCTCATGTTTTGAGGGAAATCTTTTATGTCAGCTTCCTCTCATTGAATGCCGTATCTGTGAGATTCATCTGTGTGGCTGTAGCCATATGTGCAAACTTTTAATACTGTTCAGTATACCATTATATGGATATACCACAACTTGTTAATCTGTTCTGCTGTTAATGGGCATTTGAGTTGTTTGTGGCTTGAGCAATTGCAAATCATACTGCTGCAAACATTTCTGTACAGGTCCCTTGGTGCACATGTGCATACATTTCTCTTGGGTATAAACCTAGGAGTAGAATTGCTGGATCACAGGGAGATGTTGGTTCAACTCCAATAGCTACTACCAAACTGCTTTCCAAGGTGGTTGTACAAATTTACACTCCCATTAGCATGTTTGTGAGTTTTAGTTGCTCCACATCCTAGTAGGAGAGCAATATTTGTAAAAGCTCCCTGGGGGCTCTGCTGTGCATCAGGTGGAGAACGACAGGTGCCACCATATGTCAAATACTTCGGAAATGGCATAAGTTCTCACATATCGTTGGAGCCCTGGAGGAGAGGGGGATATAGGGTGATTTTTTCACAACCACCCAAGAAGCAGAGAGGACAGATTTTTTTATTTCTGTTTTGCTAATGAAGACACTAAGACTCAAAGTTCATTGACTTGCCAGAAATAATATAGCCATATGGGGATGGTTGGACTAAAACCAGGACTCTTGATTTCTATCCCTTTGTATATTCCAACACACAACATGACGTTATTCATTAGCTGTCCAACATATCAAGGTTTGGGACAACTTCTCTGTTGTCTCCTATTTCAGACTTTAAGAAAGAAAAGAAAGTAGAAGTCTCTAGTCATGATTATGAGAAGTACCCACACTCTTCCTTCAGGCAGGGATGTGAAACAGTAAACGTGCCCCTTTGGTGCCTGGGAGCTCCACAACCGGAGGAGTGGTCAGTCCCCTCAGGAGCAATATGGCCTGAGCTTCCTCTGACTCAGCTCTTCTCTATCCTTGTTGGGTGACCTTGGACAAGGGACTCAAAGTCTCAATTTCCCCACTGGAAAAATGAAAATGATAATACATGGTATAGCTCATGTTTTAAGGAATGAATACCATATATAAAAACCCAATACATACAAGCATTCAATACAATGTAGATATTTCTTAACGTTACCAGACTGAGCCCATTAAACCTGCGTCTTCTCTTTTTCCCTCCTTACTGGATCTTTCCCACCAATGTACAAATGCAGTTATTTCTCCTATTCTTAAAAATCTCTCTCAACCCTACTTCCTCCTCTAGCTTGAGACCCATTTCTCTCTTCCCTTTACAACTAATGGCCTTCAAAGCATTGTTTGTACTCACTGACTGCAATCTTCCTTTTCATGTGTTCTTGAACCTTTCCAACAAGACTTTCACCCCCACCACTCCACTGACACCATTCTTTTCAAAGTCGCCAATGACTTTGACTTTGAAGGATTCTCAGCCCTCATTTTACTCACTCTGTCAGCAGTGACGGTGGGCATAGTGGCTTTCTCCCTCCTCCTGCAGACATGCTCACCTGGCTTCCAGAACTTCCCGGCACCATACTCTTCTCCTTCTCCTCCTCATTGGCTGGTCCGTCTTTCCTGCTTGTTTTTTCCCTTTTCCTCAGTCATAAACACTAGACCGTGCCAGGACTCATGCCTTGGACTTCTCTTTTCCATCTACTGTCATTTACTCAAAAATCTCATCATTTCTGAGCTTTAAATACCATCTATTATTCATTGATGACTCCCAAAAATTTATTTCTGGGCCCAACCACTCTCCTGCATTCCGAACTCATAAATCCGACCACCTACTTGGGCTCTCCATTTGGATGTCAAAAGGGATCTAGAACGTAAATCCTCACCACTGAATTTCTGATCTTCTCCCCAGCCTGCACCCCATTAGTCTTCCCTCTTGGTTCACGGCAACTCCCTTTTTCTAGTTGCTCAAGTAAAAGACCTTGATATTCTGTTTAACTCCTTTTCTTTTCCTTATACCCCACAACCAATCCATTAGCAAATCTTTTGATTCTATTTTCAAAATATGTCCAGAATCTCACCACTCCTCCATTTCTGTTACTACTTTGGTCTAAGATACTTTCTTCTCTTGGATTATCGCAATGCCTTCCTAACTGGCTTCACCCTGTCCTTCACAGGTTACTCTCCGACACAGCAGCCCGAGGGATCCTGTTAAAATGCAAATCAGATCCTGTCACTCCTTGGCTTAAACTATATCGTCACTTCCCATCTTGTTCAGCATAAATCAGCATACTAACAAGAGCCCTCCATAATCCTCCACCCACACACCCACACTTTTCTGACCTCACCTTCTACTCTTTCTCGAGCTCATCCTGTTCCTGATTCAGTCACATTTAGCGTGCTTGTTGATCCCTAAACTTGACGGGCATGCTCCTGCCTCTGGGCTTTGTCATTTGAATCTTTCCAACAAGGTTCTGCCTGGGCCAAGAGTTCTTCTAACCCAGATATTTTCTCCTTCCCATCTCCTTTCTTTAAATGTCACCTTCTCAGGGAGGCCTTCCCCAAACGCCTTACCTTACATTGTACCCTTCTTTATTTTCTCCCTAGCACTTCTCATCACCAAACACAAGACACACGCATTGCTGTTGTCGTTGTTACTTATCTTGTTTCCCGACTCTGTTCCCCAGTAGAACAAACAGGGCACCAAGGCAGGGTGTTTGCCATTTTGGTTCACTCCGATTTCTCCAGCAGCTGCAGTGGTCCTTGCTTATAATACAAGCTCAGCAAATATTGGTTTAATGAATGAATTAGTCCCTACTCACAAATGAAAAAGAAAACAAACATCCTCGGTGAAAGAGATCCTGGGGGAAATCCTCAAGAGTCCTCTGGCCTCTCAGAAATACAACTTGTTCGAAGGGGGAAATTGTTTTGGTTTTCCCCTTTATTTCTGAAAGTTCTGTTTAACAAAAACTAGTCATGCCTGCCCCCCAGGAACGCCTTTCCAATCTTTAATATGCCTTAACGAGAGCACAGAAAAGGTTGGAAAGTAGAAGCCTAGGTGAGGGGCGAAGGAAGGGGGAGGAGAGCGGAGGAAGACAAATGAAGGCACCAGGGCTCCAGGGAGCACCTGAGCCACAGAAACTGGACTTGCCCTGGGGCTTTCTACCTCAGCCAGGTCCTGGAACAGCCTTCCAACCTGCGGCTCTGCTCCCTGGCCCCTCCCAGGTTCATCACCCCTCCCAACAGAATCCTTCTGGCTGGTTGCCTCACTGATGGAGCTTTTTTCAGGTTGCGCCACAGTCTCCCCGTTTAAACTTTCCATCATACAATGGTGTGGATTAAGAAAGAACAAAAAGCTACTGAGAGCCAGTGTAAACACCGTTTCTCCCAGGAGAGTGGGGAGAGGGTGGAAGGGATACCCACTGCCTCAGTGCTGGCTAAAGAGGGGGCACTTGGCCTTCCTGACTCTCACGCCTCCATGATGAAAGAATGGCCAAGGGGCGCCTGGATGGCGCAGTCGGTTAAGTGTCCGACTCTTGGTTTCAGTTCAGGTGGTGATCACAGGGTTGGGAGGTTGAGCCCCGCATCAGGTTGTGTGCCAAGCAGGGAGTCTGCGTGGGTTTTTTCTCTCCCTCCCCCTCTGCCCCCCCCAACCGCCCTCCTTAAATAAATAAATAATCTTAAAAAAAAAAAAAAAAAAGAATGGCCAACACCAGTTCTCCAGCGGGACCAGCCAGCAAAAAAGGTGAGGCAGCCACTCCCACCTGGAATGATGTGAGAAGCCCCAAAGCCTATTGCACTACTCACTTGCCATAGCATTTGCCCTGCTCTGATTAGGACCGCTCTTGTTCTTGCTGTGTCGCCAGGAGTTGCCTATCAAAGCCCCAGATGCCCCGTGGAAGGCAGAATCCCATCCAAGAGAGTCGCTCACTCTTACCAGTGCAAGGGTGCAAGTGGAGGCTTCTAAAATATGTTTAAATATTTAAAAGTTGTAAATCAAGCCAACAAACTGATGAAATAAGTTCCATTCGTCCCACCCTGACAACCACCTGGAAGGCTGGGTTCACACTTGGAATTCTCAAATTCTTTGGGCTTCTCTGCCAGAACTGGTGGCCCATGAGGGGCCAGCCTGGCTCCCAGCCCATGCACAGCTTCCCTTCTGCTCCCACCCTGGCTCCATCCCACACTGCAGGGGCCTCCTGCGCAGGCATGTGCACACCCCAGTCTGCACCTCCAAGTCCTGTTCACCGCCCCAAACAGCTGCCCCTTGGCCACCTCTGGCTTTGGGGTACGGTACGCAGACTAGGGGCACAGTCTTCCTCCAAGAGGACCCATATTTGGAAGAGGCTTGTAGGAGACCTGGAGCTCTTTGGGGCCTCCAGTGCCCAGAATGTACTCTAGAAGAAGAGCAGGGGCTCTGGGATAGGAAGAGGGCATATCCCGATGGCCCTAAGGATTCCTCACCCCCTGGGGAGAGGCAGGGTAGGAGCAGCTCTTTAAAGCACAGGGTTCAGCATGGGGCCCCTCACCTGGTTCTAAGGGCTATGTTTCCCAGTTCTGGGGAGGGAAGAGAAGACAGAGAAGGGAGGGAGAAGGGAGGAATATATGCCCAGCATGAGATGCTGCCTGCAGAGGGGCACACAGTGGGAGGAGTCCCTGGGCAGCCAGGGGGCCAACATGAAAGTGGGGGAAAGGAAAGTCAGGAAAGGAGGAATGGGAAAGCAGGTGAGTGGAAAGTAAAAAGGCACTGAAAACAAACCTACTTTGTAAGTAAGCTTGAGTGTATTTTATTTATGTAAGTATAATATATACATATATTTTAAGATTTTGAGAGAGAGAGCCCAAGAGGGGGTAGGGTCAGAGGGAGAAGCAGACTCCCTGCTGAGCAGGAAGCCCGATGTGGGACTCGATCCCGGGACTCTGGGATCATGACCTGAGCCGAAGGCAGTCACTTAACCAACTGAGCCACCCAGGCACCCAGTATAATATGTTTTTTTATACTGAACTATTCTTCATATGCCCCAGTTCATGGTACATTATCATCATCATTACTATATCATGGTGGTAAAGAACCATTCTTGTTTTATGTATGTATTTATGGCATTTTCTCTTCAATAAGATATTTAAGTCCCCACCCCCCATCCCCACTGGCAACCATTCTGATATATTAAAGAGTATTTTGTATGGCGAGAGTGCCCTTCTGTTTCCTCTCTCTTCATTTCTGGGTGCAGTAGCCTTGTGTCTCAGCCATGCCTGAACCAGGAGATCATCCCTCTGCAGACACCTGTTATGTCTCTTCGAAGTGATCATGTATCCTCCATGTCCTGTACGTGACCTAGACAGCTCCCTCCTAGACCTCAGAAGAATAGAACCACGTTAAAACTGCCACAAGACCCTGTTAACCCTAGCACAGACCCGAAAAGATCACTCCACCTTGGATCCCAAAGGAGAAGTCAAAATCTCATTAGAAGTATTTTCATCTATAAATGAATCCCTGCAGTTTTATTGTTCTCATGTTGTTTTTCAGCCTATTATATCCAATGTAATACAGTATTTTTTTCTTTTTATTTTTTGCAATATATTTTTTTAAAGATTTATTTATTTATTTGAGAAGAGAGAGCACGTGCGTGGGGGTAGGGGCGGAGGGAGAGAGAATCCCAAGCAGACTCCCCACGGAGCACAGAGCTCGACACAGGTCTCAATCTCACGACACCAAGATCATGACCTGAGCCGAAATCAAGAGTGGGACGCTTAACCGACGGAGCCATCCAGGCGCCCTCATCCAATGTGATTAATATTTTATCTGCTAAAAAAGAGTTTGGCATATTTTATACAGAAGATACAGCAATGTTTCTGCACTTACTTATTCTCAGGAAACAGTCTTTTAAGTTTCTGGCTACTCCATGCACAGTAATTTTGATCATTTTTCTCTCACATATATTCGTCATGTCTTCCATCTAAACATTTCCTAATCTTTCTCTTACCATTCTACTTACCTTTGAACACCAAGAATATGGGTAGATTTTCATTGACTTAAAAGTGTTGAGTATCCAAAGTTAGACTTTTAAAATCTGACTGACAGGATTGCTGTGTGTGTGTGTGTGTGTGTGTGTGTGTGTGTGTGTGTGAGAGAGAGAGAGAGAGAGAGAGAGAGAGAGAGAAATAACCTACATGTCTAAATTATCCAGAGGCCAATTTAAAATAAACTTTTAGCATCGATCCTAATTTTTTTCTCTTCAATAAGATATTTAAATCTTAACGTAAACTAAATGTACCTTTGTAGTAATATGTTTTTATTTATGGAATTTGATTTAAACTATAGGAAAACAAACACTTTAAGGAGGGAAACAAATACTAAGAGACCTGTGAGATCCTTAGCACAACTGCCAAACACTCTCTCGCAAGTGTACTAACTTTTGTTTTCCAGATATGTGGGCATATGATAAATGGTTTAGGAAACTACAAGAGTGTGGAACTAGCAGGGGGAAACTTCATTAAGAAGTCTCTTATGGGGACGCCTGGGTGGCTCAGTCAGTTAAGCGTCTGCCTTCGGCTCAGGTCATGATCCCAGGGTCCTGAGATTGAGTCCCTCATCAGGCTCCTTGCTCAGTGGGGAGCCTGCTTCTCCTTCTGCCCGCCGCTCCCCCTGCTTGTGCTCTCTCTGACAAATAAATAAAATATTAAAAAAAAAGTCTCTGATGGTAGTAGGTATTTCTGTTATGTTAAAGTTAGAAATAATTTAATTAAATAAGTGAGATACTGTAAAAAGGGGCTAAGTCCACGGTTATCAAAACTGCATCTGAAGACCAGCTCTTAAAGAATATGGGCTCTGAGACTAGGGACAGAAGGTAGGGAGAAACCACAAACTGGTCCAGGGAGCACTCTCCCATCCTGAGAAGCAGAGGCTGGTCTGTTACCTTTGTAGGCCCCCTCGCCATTAATCTAAAGTGTGGATCTCTAGAGGAACTAGGGGGTTGTCACTAAGGGATGGTTAGGACCATTGGATCCTGGTCATCCTTTCCAAGTCAGGATTCAAATATGTGGTCAACTGGTGCTCAAATAATTAGGAATTGCCAAAAATACAGACAAGCCCTTGAAGTGAAGGAGAGTCTTTCTTGTGTCTGCCCTCGGGGTGTTTAAAGCTACCTGTGAACTTGGAGCCAAATGCCTTCAGCTTCCAGTCCTGGCTTTGCAGGTGCCTATGTGACTTACTATCTTTTATACCACCCCTTGTGTTCCAGCATCCTCCCACCCAAGGCTGCTGTTAGCTCACACTCCATCTTCATGCACATCAGGAAAAGGTGCCTCTGGCAAACAGACAGCCCCACACTGAAGGTGTCCGGCCCGGAGAATAGGGTACCAGCTATTTGCCGCCCCCCCCCCCCCGCCGCCACCACAACCTCCACAAGCTCAGAAGGCTGTCATTCCCCATCAGTTTTCAAACAAGTTTTGTCCCTCTTGAAAAACCCTCCCCCTGGACACCCTCCAAAGACTACCCCAAAGCTCGGTTCCCCTTCTCACCCTGCAATAAGGTCACCATGTGGCTAAGTCTAAGGGACAGTTTTTGTTCTCATTTTATAGGCCCTTGGGAAAGTTTGACCCTGCTGATCACTCTCTCCTTAAAACGATCTTTCCCTGGCTCCTATGGCACCACACACTCCTGGTTCTCCTCCTCCTCTCTCTGGCTTCTCAATTTCTCTGGCTGGGCTTCCTCCTTGAAACCATGTTTAAATGTGAGCCTTCCTCAAGCCTCAGTCCTGACCTTCCCCTCTTCCCATTCTAGACTCTTTCATTGGTGCCAATGACCTCAGTATTTCCACAGCCAGGGCAAATCTTATTCCTGCATCCTCCCATTCACCCCAGGAAGGAACTGTCTGTCTGGAACACCTCTCCTGGCTGTCTTTCCACAACTTACCACTCTCCTCCAAAGACCAAGTAATTGAGCTGATGGGGAAGGCTGGGGAAAGACTGTACTAGCTCTGGTGACAACATGGTTGCATCTGGCGACCTCCCCAGCAGACCAGACACCTGGCAACGGGGGTGGAGAAGTTCAATTCAGGGTGAGGGTATGGGGAAGCCCAGTGATGGCTGCAGATTTCCAGCTGCATTTTCCAGTTCAACTTTATCAGCAATAAAATTGGTCTACTGATCCCTAGTGGTGGTCTGATCTTACTTCTCAGTTGATTCTGAACTCGAGAGGGGGGTGGTTGGATTTGTTTCCTCCTCACCACCAAGCCTCACACATGGTTCACAAACCAGGAAAGCTTAAGGAACACGCACAAAGATAGGGCTTTGGAGAAATAAGATACAGCCAGAGAGAGGGATACTTCAGGTGTGGCTGGGCGAGGAGGTGTCGGTACTTTGTAAGCACAGCGCTTCCAGGTCCCTGACTGCTTTAAGACACAGCAGTTTAACGGGACTGGTGTCACGGGGCTTCAGCAAACCCAGGCCTTTGCAACCTCAGTGCATTCAGGCCATGAAGGCTTTTGCAACTTACAGATCTAAGCAGGTGCACCCAACATGGGGATTAGATGAGACTCTCCACCACTTAAAACATGCAGAGCTCCGGTGAAAAAAATTATTCAGTTATTAGTGGTTGGGAAAATTCCTTGCTGCTCCTACCATATTTCTTAGCCAGGAACAGCCTAAAGGAAGCTATTTCACCTGAAACTTCCTGTAAAGGGAGTCAGGAACCACTGGGGTGGGAGCTGTGGTTCTTGAACTCTAACATTCATGAGACTCACCTAGCGAGTTTGTTTACTTTTCTTTCCTGGGTTCCCGCCCCGATTCAGTAGGTCTGGGGCAAGGCCTTTGAATGAGCATTTCCAACAAGTTCCCAGGTGGTGCCCATGCTGCTGAGGACCACTGACAACACTTGGTTAGAAGGTACTCGTTGTGCGGCTCTAGCTTCAGGTGCATTATTAAATCAACTACCTCAAACGCTCTTCCTCTTTGTTATGTTGAACTGAACCCAGTTTTAGGGCCAAGGAGTGAACTGTGGTGGAATTAACCTCCTGTTTCCTTAAGGCTTTTCTACAGACTCCTAGAATCACCCTCAAACCCCACCGCGTGGATCAAAAATCCTCTAGATTTGTTACCTAAGCCTGGCCACAGCTTTGATTAGAGATTCAAATAGGGTCTTATTTGGTGGCTGGCAGGCTATCTTTTTGGGCATTAATGAAAATATCAAAGGCTCAGAAAGAATAGTAAAAGGTGGGGCACCTGGGTGGCTCAGTCAGTTAAGCATCTGCCTTCGGCTCAAGTCATGATCCTGGGGTCCTGGGATTCCCTGCTCAGCGGGGAGTCTGCTTCTCCCTCTCCCACTACCCCTGCTTGTGCTCACTCTCTGTCAAATAAATACAAAAAAAAAAAAAAATTAGCAAAAGGCCTGTGCCAGGAACATACTGTCTCTAGGAATCAAGGAGGAGCTGGATTGGTTTAGAAATCAAACTCTAGTAAGGCTCTTCTGAACTCTTTTCTCAACTGGGCCCTGACTTCTGGGCTTCCATGTTCATCTCTACATTGTCCAATTTTAGCAGGAATCTTGCTAAGTGACTTTAACCAGAACCCCACCACCCCTTGGCTGATCAGGTTCCTCATCCTCCAGCAGCCCAGGTGATGTCTGGTCTCCCTGGCCTGCATTCAGCAAGAATCCTGTGAGGTGGGCTTAGCCAGAACACCCCCCTTACCCCTCATGTTTCCTCTGAGTGATTTTCCATCCACGGACCCCCCTCCCCACTCTCTGGCTATACATTCCCACTTGCTCATGCTGTATTCCAAGTTGAGTCCAATCTCACTCCCCTTCTACAAAACCCCATTGCCCTGGTTCCTACTCCTGAATAAAGTCTGCCTTACCATTCATTCTCTAACAAGAGTTATAAATATTTTTTTCTTTAACAAAACTTTGATCTTGAAGTCAGAATGAGAGCAGTCGGAGAGAGAAAGATAAATAAAGGAGTCAGGATGATAATGGAGGGGGGTGGTCAGCAGGGGAAGCCCGAGGTTCAGCCAGAGACATACCTTGGTTGTTTGCAGCTGTTGTCTATTCTGATCGTCCAGCACCGGGCCTTACCCCCACTGCCATGTAGAGAGAAGGATTTCCCTAAGAGACAGGTTTTGATCACGGAGGCTAGTCCAATTTGAAAGGTGAAATGAGATATGCTTGGACCTAACTGCTCTTAAAGAAGGTGTTAAACACCTTTTTGTTTGTTTGGGTTATTACTAGACCAGAAAGGTTGACTAGGATCCAAAAAACTCTCGTAGAGGGAGGTGAAATTTCAGAGAACAGACTGGAATAATCTAGACCCTGCCCGCCCCAACCAGGGAGTACAGTTCCGGGAAGCTCTTGAGAAGTGCCCTCTTAAAAGGTCAGATAAGGAGTCAACAATAAGTTTAACTGGGGAATCACCCTTTAAAGATTACGACAGTTACAACAGGTAGTCACGCAACCTGTGGCCGGATTTGAGTGGGGAGGTCTGGGAAGATGAGCACAGACTGCTTCTGGCATTAACAGTGAGCTCTGAGGTGGCTCAGTTATGACAGGAGACAATGCAGGCTGGGTGTGTGCCCTGAGGGAACCTACCCGGGAAACTTCTGGAGGAGGACTTTGGGGAAAGGCCCAGGAAGATGAAATGAACTGCATGCAAACCAGGCAGGACAGTGGTAGACAGAGTCCAGGCCTAGGTTAGGTACTGGTCCAGGACACTAGCGCCATCCATGAAAGAACACCCACCCAAGGAAGAGGAGAGATAAAGGAGGACAAGACCTGTGTCGACAGCCATATTTCTGGCAGATTCAAAACTTCATCAATTCACATTGTTCGCTGGGGTGGACCCCACAAGACAGAGTCTAAGGATTATATCAGGAAAGCAAATGTCTTGACTCAAAAGCAAAGGGAAAGAAAGAGTAAAACACTAATTGATACAGCAAAAAACAGCACTGGCTGACATATCAAGAAGGAAATGATCAACTTAAGAAGCAAGTTAAGGGGTGCCTGGGTGGCTCAGTCATTAAGCATCTGCCTTTGGCTCAGGTCATGATCCCAGGATCCTGGGATCGAGCCCCGCATCGGGCTCCCTGCTCGGCGGGAAGCCTGTTTCTCCCTCTCCCACTCCCTCTGCTTGTGTTCCCTCTCTCACTGTGTCTCTCTGTCAAATAAATAAATAAAATCTTTAAAAAAAAAAAAAAGCAAGTTAAAATGTTAAAAATGGGGCTGAGTCTTCCTAAAAAGAGAAGTGTAATGACAGAGGCAAACAGATGATCAGAGACACTTCCCACTTCGCAGAAAAAGACAGGACACTCTCTGTTGCCTTTGGCACAGCTCGAATACCAAGGGAAAGGCAGTGTTCTGTGGCCTAGCACATGGCTGATGGGGTTGTGCTCCCCAGCCCCAGAGAAGAGCCTCAGAACCACCGCCACAAACATGTGCTGGGCGCTGTTCTAGGTTCTGGGACTACAGCCTGGACAAAGACCTCTGCCCTCACGGAGCATATATTCAACAGCAGCTTTGGTTGAGAAATCCACTGTGAATGGTTCTCCAGATTAAATAAGTGAGAAAACTGCTTTAGGAGGCAGGTATTACAGGCCTAAGACATTCCGGGCAAGAGGCAATAGCTCCTAGGGGCTCGGAAAAGCTGATAAATAGTCAAGGATTTTTGCAAGGCACAACTTTGCTAGCTTGAAATCTTCCATGGTGGGAGAACTTACACTGAGGAAACTGGCAAATGCTATACCTCAGGGTCTCTCTCTCTTTTTGTCCCCCCCCCCCCCCCCCCGGGAGGCAGCTTATCAGCACTCCATTGCAAGGGCTGCTCATAAGAAGAAATGTGGCTGAGTCCTGGTTTTGACAGAGACACGGGGGAAATAGAAATTAGGGGCTTTTAAATATACCGAATGGGGAAGAAAGGAGCATCGTTAAAAATTTCTAAATTTTTCAAGAGGGTGGGAAGGCTTTAATTTCCAGATATGATATGGCACACCTAGGCCACAATTAACCTCTGGATGAAAGACTTCTCCCAACACCAAAAAGTTCACAGGTCAAGCACTATAGCAAACTGCCATGGAGACTCAGAGGCATTCAGACAAGGCTGATAGCGATAAGATTTTTCTTTCCTGTTTTCTTTCTGTCTTCCTTCCTTCCCTCAGATCCTGCTGGGCCTCTGCCAGGGTCTCTAGCCAGCGCCAGTGCTGTGTGTGTGTTCTGGGATTCTGAGAACCTTATTTTGATTGAAGTAGATATTCATCATGATTTTGGCTGCCCATCATCTGCCACCTCTTCCCCCACCTTAAAAGTCTTGGTGGGAGGCAGAGTCTATCTCCTTTTATAGAAGCAGAAAGTGCCATTTACTCACTTTCCCAGCTTCTCTTGCAGCCACATGACAAGGGTGCAGCCACGTGACCAAGGCTCCGTCAGTGAGACCCACTCACCCAGAGCTTTGAATCCGGAGTCGGTGATGTACAGACGCAGGCCAGGCGGAGAATTCTCCATGGAGGGGGGTGCACAGCCCACCTGCAGGCAACTGTGTCTTCATGGGCTCGGTTGACAGGTCACTCAAAGGCCACTCAAAGCCAGCTTTTCAAATCGCCGCAACTCTCCAGAGAACTATCAATAAATTCCCTATCTGCTTAAATCAGGCAGAGTCCATTTCTACAGCTCACAACCGAGAATCGGGAGATAGAACTGGTCTAAATGCCACAGGACGGGCAGATGGGCTCCGGTTTTCTAAGTTTCTCAGGTGTGGGGCTGGTGCTGGGGTAACCGGCTCTGTCCTGTTAACCCTTTGGACTCCAACAGTGGAACACAGAAGAGATGTTGGCTGCAACCAAGGAAGGGACCGCTCTCTTCCCAAGCACTGAGTTCAGTGGGGCTGAACAGAACGAGTTTGTGTAAGAGCCATGCGCTTCCATGTCTGCGGTTTTTATCTTACAAGAGCATGGAGATTCCATCTGGGAGCTTTCATTCCTCTGTGGGAATGTAAGACTGTATTTCAGAACATCTAAATACCACCACGGAAGGGGGAGAAGCTGCCAATTAAACTTTAACACAATACTTGTCACTTAAAATGTTGATCTTATACTTACTTAACAGTTAAAGCTCTTTTAGACTTACTTAGATACAGATTTTTACCATATGTTGTTCTTGTGCCTACATAAAAAGGAAAACATGAGCAAAGTAACTTCAAGTATTCTTAGCTCTTTATATTCAGAACCCAAATATTCTGAATCATGTTTGTTTTCAGAGTTGGAAAAGAGCTTTTAGTGAGTATCATTTTACTTTTTTCCTAAGGCTTCACACAAGTCTAGAACATACTCTGCATACAGATTTTTTTACATTAAGACCTCCGTTTTATACCGTGTTCTCCCTTCTCACATTTCTTTCAAGTTTTTTGTTTTGAAATAATTTTGGACTCACAATAACTTGTGAAAATACCAAGAGTTCCTGTATATCCACTACCTCGCTTCCCCTAAGGTTTCAAATCGCTTTTTAAAAACTGAGATATCATGCACATTCCACAAAATTCACCCTTTGAAAGTATACAGTTCAGTGGTTTTTAATATGCTCACGGTCACCACTACATATTCCAGAACGTCTCCATCACCCCAAAAAGAAACCCTGCACCCATTAGCCGTCATTGCCCAGCCCACTGCTCCCACTCTCCTACCCCCGCAACCACTAATTCACCTTCTGTCCCTATGGCTGAGCCACTATTTAAATCAGAGTGGCTTGTGTGATCTCAGACAATGTCACCTTCTGTGTCATCAAGAGCACTGGCGATGGGAGTATTTTACGGAAGTGCTCTGCTCTGTCTGCTCGGTTTTCTCCCAAGCTGCCGACACCCATTCTTCCAGTTTTGATGCACGTGGCAGGCAATGACGTCGCCGTCATAACAGCTGCCTGGCAAGAGATTGTCATTTAACTCCCCATTTTAGAGAGGTTAAAATGTGAAAAAAAAAGTTCACCTCTCAGTATTGATGAAACATTGTGATGGAAGGTTATTTGGGACATTTCAATTTTATTGGTGTTGCATCACTGTTAAACATCATGTTGTCATATGTTTACATTGTCATCTGATCCCATTGCATAGCTTCTGGTAAACCAGTTGGACAAAACAGCAGAGCAAATGTGAGAGGGGAATGAGGATAGTGATCCTCTTTTCACCCTAGGGTGCAGTGGGCATTTAATTAAAGAACTGTTCTGCTTCCATTTCAGAGTCTTCTTGGAGTAAAGGCTAAACTACCCATCAATGGTTGAAGGAGGGACCCAAGGAGCACTGGACGGTAGGGTGCTGGTGTAGGTTTGCCTCATAAACGTGGGAGCAGGACAACAGGTTTCTAATCCTTACCTCAGGGAAGTCCCCTGCCACGATTGAACCACAGAGTGACACTTCTTGCCCTCTCTCCAGGCTTACTAACAACACGCTGGTGATTTTCTGATTGCCCACTCCCCACCCTTTTCTGCCCTGCTCTGTGCCTGGGCAGGCTGACTGCTATGGACTGCATTCTATGGTCATTATAGTCCCCTAGTTTCCTGGGGGTCTGGTCAATGGGAGCGAGTTCAGATGGTGGGATGGGCGAGTAGGCAGGTGTTTATCTTCACCCACAGCCTACCCTCACTCTGGGGGCAGGACCAGTTTTGGCCCTGGCTCCTTTCCTCTGCCACATTCCTGTTGGGCAGCACCTCTGCCTTGGCTAGAGCTCTCACTGAGTTCTGGTAAGAGCTCCCTTCCCTGATCCTCACTAGAACTTCCCTGTATGGAGTTCCTGGATGCTTCTACATCCTTTGTTGGTACCCTCAACCTTGCCCATGCCTCTGTAAATAATCCCTTTGCTCTGTTCCCCTCAATTACCTCTTTGAGTATACCATGTGTTTCCTGCTGAAACACTCAGTCCTTGCCCCAGGAGGAGTGATTCACACACAGCTTGGTGCCTCTCCTCTTCTCTGTCTGGATGTGTGCCCCCTGCAGCAGGCACCCATTTCTTTCTCCCACATGACACAATTTTGTTGGGCCAGGCTCTGTTTCTGCAATAGGGAGGTCTGCAGTTGGAGGCCAATAGGTTTAAATTCAGTGGGAAGATATTTAAAAACCCGGTTTTGTCTACTAATCAAAGCTGTAGTCTACAGTCCAGCTTAACCAATTAAAAAGCTGAGATTTAAAAAAATAATAATAATAAATAAAAAATTAAAAAGCTGGGATTTTGTTCCCTAACATCTCTTTCTCTGTTGCTCTGAATTCAGAAGATAGGGGGCATTATTCTTGAGTCCCCTTAAATCCCACAACCACTCTCAAATTTATATCTCCAGTTTCAGCTCCATATAGAAGGCTGCATTGTTTAGCAATCTGCTCAGAACAAATATATCCATGCCAAACTTTCTACCCCAGACTTCTCCCAATGTTCCCTATTTCATTCCATGGTACCACTCTCCACCCAGCTGCTGGAAAGCTGAAAGTCATTCTTGACACCTTCTTCTTCACCCTTAAATACATACATTTTCAAATATTACAGATCCTGCCTATGAACAGATCATTAATCCACCCAACCTCTTTCTATCTGCTACAACCTTGGAATAAGCCACCATTAACTCTTGCCTGGACCATAATAACGGCTTTTTAAAAAGTCTTAAGGTGAAAACACACTATAAGAGAAAAAATTTGCCCACTTTCTAGAGTCTCAGATGTATCATGAAGCTTCCAGGAAGTTCAAAATAGCTAAGAAACACTCACTCTAGTATAGAATGAATTCTAGTCATTTTTCTAATAGTAAGTGACATATTTTTATTTTTACCTTTATTTTTTAAGTAAGCTCTACACCCAAACATGGGGCTCGAACTTATGACCTCACAATCAGGAGCTGCACACTCCATTGACAGAGCAAGCCAGGCATCCCAAGTGAAATATTTTTAAATGAAAGCACCTAACTATAGTATCTAAGGGCCTTAAAACAACAACAACAAAATAACTGTCCAAGTGTTCGGAGCTGTGGAAACCATGAAGGGTGGTGCTCTGTGCTCCAGGTTTGCAAATGCTCCCTAGGTTGAGAACTGAGCCAGATCTGGTAGTTATCAATAGCATCACTGTTCTTGGAGGTACATAAGGAGGACACCTTTGACCTTAGGATCCTCCAGGGCTCTCTACCCAAGTCCGTTGCTGTTGTGGGCTGAATTGGGTACCCCAAAAAGATATGTCCAAGTCCAGTACCAGTGAATGTGCTCTTATCTGGAAATAGGGTCATTGCAAATGTATTTAGTTAAATGAGGTCATACTGAATTAGGGTATGACTGGTGTCCCTGTAGGAATAGGAGGAGAAACACAGACACAGATACAAAGGGAAGGCGGCCACAAGAAGACAGAGGCAGGGCTTGAAGTGATACTGCCACAAGCCAAGAACACCCAGGGCTACCACATGCTGGAAGAGGCAAAGAAGTATTTTTCCACCAGAGCCTTTGGACAGAGCATGGCTCTGCAACATTGATTTCGGATTTCTGGCCTCTAGAACTATGAGATAACAAATTTCTGTTGTTTTAAGCTACTCAGTTTGTGGTACTTTGTTACAGAAGCCATGGGAAACTAATAAACCAGCCTTTAGGAATACAGTCCTCAAGAGCCACAATTGGCAAACTATGACCCATTGGCCAAACCCAGCTCACTGCCTATTTTTATATGGCTCATGAGCTAAAAACTCTTTTCTCTCTCTCTCTTTTTTTAAGATTTTATTTATTTATTTGACAGAGAGATAGCGAGAGCAGGAACACAAGCAGGGGGAGTGGGAGAGGGAAAAGCAGGCTCCCCGCTGAGCAGGGAGCCCGATGCAGGGCTCAATCCCAGGACTCTGGGATCATGACCTGAGCCAAAGGCAGACGCTTAATGACTGAGCCACCCAGGCGCCCCTAAAAAACCCTTTTTACTTCAGAAGAACATCTGCAATCAATTTGAGGATAGAGAATATTAACTTTGAACCTCAGTTAAGTGAAATGTTATCTTTCAAAAAAGAATTCTTGTCATCAATAGACCTAATATTACAAAAACAAGTTATACTCAATTACTATTATGTTTTTATTTTTTAAATGTTTTTATTTTTTAAAAAAAGATTTATTTATTTGAGAGAGAGGGAGTGGGGGGGGCTGGGTTGGGGAGGCAGGTAGAGGGAGAATCTCAAGCAGACTCCAGCCCTAGGGAGCACCTAATCAACTGTCTCTCCGGATCTGTCTTTTCTAGGCATTTTATACACATGTTCCACGTTACTTTTCTAAACTTGCTTTGGTTGATCTTAATTTTTATTTCATTTTCTTTCAGTACTTTAAAACAAGAACAAGAACTAATACCAGAAGCATGATCTGTAGGAGGCTTTGACTTCTCTGACATAAACATTTCCTATCCTGAAATTTAGCCCACAGTTGTGGCCCCACTAGCTACATGTCCTATGTGGACTAAAAATGTCCTGGACTTTCCCTTACAAAAATATTCTGTGACTAAACATCCTGAGATCAGGAAACTGGACCCCAGTGGACAGAGATCCTGAGCCTCCTAGCTTGTAGCTCTTTGAGTAGCTGAGTTGACAAGACAGAAATCAGCCCAAATATCTGTCATAGTTTGCTGGGACAGTAGTGCCCCCCACCCCTTACCCGAGGTTTTGCCTGCCATGGTTTCAGTTACCCACAGTCAACCGCGGTCTAAGCAGAGAATCCTTCCTCTGACCTGTTGTTAGAAGGAAAAATAGTAGCCTACTGCTAAATCACAATGCCTCAGGATTTCCACGTCATCTCATCCCGAAGGCATCTTACCATCTCATGTCATCACAACAAGAGGAAGGGTGAATACAGCACATAAGCTATTTTGAGAGAGAGAGAGAGACCACATTCACATAACTTTTATTACAGTATATTGTTATAATTGTTCTATTTCATTATTCATTATTGCTGTTAATCTCCTACTGTGCCTTATAAATTAAGCTCTATCATAGGGATGTATGTACAGGAAAGAATATAGTGTATATATGGTTCAGTACTAGCCATGGTTTCAGGCATCCACTGGCAGTCCTAGGCCATAGCCCCACAGAAAACCACAGATTGGGGGGGCGGGGATTACTAATATGAATCTCTGAAATAGGAATAAAAAGTGGTAGAAAGTAAACTACTTACACAAATTACCCTTGAGAAATATGGCATAATCTTTAAACATGTCATATTAACTAAAATGAAGTTCTTTCAGGGCGCGTGGGTGGCTCAGATGGTTAAGCGTCTGCCTTCGGCTCAGGTCATGATCCTAGGGTCCTGGGATCGAGTCCCGCATCGGGCTCCCTGCTCCTTGGGAGCCTGCTTCTCCCTCTGCCTCTCTCTCTCTGTCTCTCATGAAAAAATAAAATCTTTAAAATAAAATAAAATAAAATAAAATAAAATAAAATAAAATAAAATAAAATGAAGTTCTTTCAGAATTGAGATTTTTAGAGAATCTTACTTGGTCTCACCAATTATTTGCGTTTATTATTGGTAACAGATCCTTTGACAGGAAACCAACACTTCACTTTGCTTGTCATGGTAATTAGTTCTAATGACTTCTAACGGGCCCTTTGGGTTCTTTCCTTACTTAATAAAGAGCCATAGCATTTAAATCAACTCATCTATTGTTCTGGTTATCTATGGTTGCATAACAAACCACCCCAAAGCTCATTGGCTTAAAACAATAATCATTTTATTATCTCTCAAGGTTTCTGTGGGTCAGGAATTCAGGAATAGTTCCACTAGGTGGTTCTGCCTTAGGATCTCTCATGCGGTTGCAGGAACTAAAAGAGTGGGCATTGGCAGAGGGTGGGATGCCTGGGCATCTCTTTTTCACCATGTAAGGGGGACTTTCCATGTGGTCTGTCTGCACGGGTTAGCTTGTGCTTCCTCATCAGATGGTGATCTAAGGGTCGTAATGCTTCTTATACAGTGGGTCATGGCTCTAATGTGGGGTCCAACAAACCTGGTAGAATCTGCACCACCTTTTTTGGGGGGGGGCAGAGGGAGAGGGATAGACAGAGAATCTTAAGCAGGGTGTGGAGCCCGATGAGGGGCTTGATATTACAACCCTGAGATCATGACTGAGCCAAAATCAAGAGTAGGACACTTAACCAACTGAGCCACCCAGGCGCCCCTGCCACATTTCATGACCTAGCCTGGAAAGTCATGTAATGTCACTTCTGCCATAATTCACTGGTCAACCAGTCATTAAGGTTTGGTCCAGATTCAAAGAGAGGGGCCACAGAATCCATCTCCTAACGAGAGAAGGGTCAAGGAATTTGCAGAAAGGTTTTCAACTGCCATTAATTTATGCAGAAGACATTATTTGGCTTATGTAATAATTAACTCCACTGAGACACATTATTTCTCTCTTCCTTTTCCTTCCTGTGTTTTCCTCCCTCTTTCATGATCCCCTTAAAATGTTTATAAATTGAAGATTTCAGCTTGAAATGTTTTGCTTGGGTCTTACGTGTTCTGCCGATAGATTAATTTTTGTGCCAGGCTCAAATATTTCTGGCTGCTCTGTTCTACTCTGCTTACTTCCTGTTTGGTTGACTTTTATTTCCTGTACTCTTTGTCAAAGGGCTTTTTGTCAAAGTTGTAAACTTCCATTTTGGCCTAGGCACTGTGTTCTATTTCTGAATCTGCCAGTGGTCTTAAGCAACAGTATGCATACCGTAACTATAATACAGGAAGTGAAAATTAAAGTACTGTCTTAACTTAATATTGATATAATTAAATGCCCACTTTAAAGAAATACATATTTTAGTGGAGACCATCTTCCAAGATCTCAGACCTCAAAGAGTTGGTTCACCTTCTTAGTAGTGAACTGCTCTTGGCCATTGGTTGGACTATTGAGGATCCAGCCCCAAAGATCTGGTTCCCAAGTAATTACAAGCCTAGCTAGAATTCTCTTTTAGGGACAGTTCTATATTTCTTTTTTTTTTTTTTTTAAGATTTTATTTATTTATTTGAGAGAGAGAATGAGAGAGAGAGAGTACATGAGAGGGGGGAAGGTCAGAGGGAGAAGCAGACTCCCTGCTGAGCAGGGAATCCGATGTGGGACTGGATCCTGGGACTCCAGGATCATGACCTGAGCCAAAGGCAGTCGCTCAACCAACTGAGCCACCCAGGCGCCCCACAGTTCTATATTTCTTAAATCATTCTGGGCTGCAAGCAGGAGGCTCAACTCAACTGGCTTAAACCATATGGGAATATTTATTATCTCCTATAACAAGGAGTCTGAGGTGAGATGATTCTTACTCAGTTGCTAACCATGTCATCGAAAACTCAGATTCCTTCTAAATCTTTCTGCTCTAATATCTTCAGCATGCTGCTTTTATTTTTAATTTGTGGTCTTAAAATGGCTTCTCTAGTTTACTTGTCACATGCAGACACAGCAAAGTCCAGTGAATTCCTGGGTATCTCTTTTCATTAATGAAAAAAAAATGTATTCCAGAATCTCCCCAGCAAATTTCCCCTCCCGTATCAGTCAGTCAGAATTTTATCATTTGCCAATTCCTAAACCACTCTTTGGCTTAAGATGGGATTATCGTGATGTGGGTTAAAAACGAAGTTGGCATTTGTAGCAGGGTAGATAAGCCAAACAAAATCAAGGCTCTGTTAGAAAGGGGGAGGAGGAGAAAGAATGACAGACAGGGGGCCTTTTAATATTTGGATTTACTGTAATACAAAGGGAGACATTCCCCTCCCCTGGAGCTCCTAGATCATTGAATGGCACCACAATTAATACAGTTGCTCAAAGCAGAAACCTGGAAGTTCTGTTTACCTACCTCCCCAAATGTCTATTTCCCAAAGCCACTGCCTCAAATCAAACACTTATCTTCTCTCCCCACCATTATTACAACTATTTTCCCTAACAGTCACCTGCCTCTAGTCCTGCACTTCCCTTAGTCCATCTTCCATGTTGTTGAGTGGGTAAGCTTTCTCTCCTGGATTACCAGAGTGTTCTCACTGGAGCTCAAATGCTAAAAATGAAGTTAGATGCCACTTTCACTCTCTACTTCCTCCAACATGAGCTCATGTATATGGTGAAATTTGTTTTGTGGCTGCAGAAATATGAAACGGTTCTGGTATAAGGAGGTTCAAGAGATAAATGGGAAAGCGAGGCTAGTAGAGGGGACAGGGTAGCATCTGGCACCATCAGCAGCCTGATGATGATTTAGAGTCACAGCGGGGGGGGGGGGGGATCAGAGCCAAAAGTATTCATGATAGATTCTGTGAGACTTTGCACATAAGCAGTCCTATTTGAGGCCTAGGTGACAAAGTGTGATACTGTGTTGGACAGTAGGGGAGGTCTTCTGGGCCCAGCAAAGCAGGGGAAAAGACTCCCTGCTCTATTACATTCTGTCCCTCCTCTTTCAGCTCTAATTATCTTATATTGAAACGGCAGGTCTGTGTCCCCACTAGCTAGAAGGTCTTTGGTGCTGAGACATAATTTCTCCTCTGTATTCCAAGGGCCTAGCACAGTGTTTGGCATGTGGTAAGTACTTAATCATTGATTAATTCAACATTTATTAAGTTTAATTTTCATTTATATAAACAGAACCCAGTAAGAACCACGTAGAGAAATGATGCGACCTACATCATATAATGTTTAAGACAAAAAGTGTATTCAAACCATAGCCAGTAGTATTAAAGTATAATTTTATGATTTATAACATTGATCTATCATTTTTAAAAATAACTAAATATAGATAAATGTGTATATGTTTGCTATAAAAATGAAAAAGTTCCATCTGGAAATTCTAAAATTAGGTTTATTACATTTTGAACCTCATTAGAGTTTTTGATAGTTGGCTGTAAATATTAGATGAAATATTAGAATAATTAAGTTATTAGATGAAGTTATGCTTGTCTTCAATCTCAGTTGCTAGATAATAAATCTAAGCCTTCTGAGGTGCCTGGGTGGCTCAGTTGGTTAAACGGCTGCCTTCAGCTCAGGTCATGGGTCTTCAGGGTCCTGGGACTGAGCCCCACATCGGGCTCCCTGCTCAGTGGGGAGCCTGCTTCTCCCTCTGTCTGCTGCTCCCTCTGCTTGTGCTCTCTCTCTCTCAAATAAATAAAATCTTAAAACACACACACACACAAATATAAGTCTTTCGTATGCTGCAACTTAGAAAGCCCAACTTTCAGATCATAATTTCTTATTTTTCCAACTTTCCCACTCCATGGTCGTACAAAATCTGGTTTTAACCTCATTAAGACTTATAAACTTTGGAACAATTTCCAGTTTCCTAGGACATCCATTCTCTAGCCAACTTCCTTTTTTTTTTTTTTTTTTAAACAGAGAGAGTTACTTATTTGACAGAGAGCGAGAGAGTGAGCACACAAGCAGGGGAAGCAGGAGAGGGAGAAGCAGGCTCCCCACTGAGCAGCGAGCTGAATGCAGGACTCCATCCCAGGACCCTGGGACCAGGACCCGAGACAAAGGCAGATGCTTAACTCACTGAGCCACCCAGGCGCCCCACCAACTTCCTTCCTTAAACAGGTTAGTATAAAATCTATGTAGCAAACAAACAAAGGAACAAAAAAAACAAAAACACACACACATAAAACTATAGCAACACAGGAAAATATGAATAGTATATTTTTTTAAGAAGGCTACCAAATTTTATGTATGTATAGTATTCATGATTGTAGCTACATAAAATTAAAAAAAAGCTATGTGAGGATTTACTGCCAACCATTACTCTTGGACGTTTTTTGCACAGGGTTAGGGGTGAGGTCATTTTAATTGAGTCTCATTTTCTGTGCTCTCATTTTTTGCGATGATCAAGAAATAGCAGAAGAAATACATCAAAGCTTGCATATAAAAAAGCTCTGGAAGGGAACACATACATTCTCATACCTGCACATTGGTGACATTTGTATTAGCGAGGCAGAATTACAGGTCATTTTTTTTTCTCCAATCTTCCTTTAGAATGTTTTAGATGTATATTTTTGATGCTGTAAATTTTTTTAAAGATTTGAGAGAGAGAAGTTGGGGGAGGGATAGAGGGAGAGAGCGAGCGAGAATCTTAAGCAGACTCCCCATTGACGGAGGAGCCCCACAAAGGGGCTCGATCTCACGACCCTGAGATCATGACCTGAGCTGAAATAGTCAGATGCTTAATGGACTGAGCCACCGAGGCACCCTTTGATGCTGTAATTTTAAAATAAAAAATTTTAGCAAAAATTAAGGACTTCGAACATTATTAAAGAATTTGTTAAGGGTGCCTGGGTGGCTCGGTCGTTAGCGACTGCCTTCGGCTCGGGTCATGATCCCAGAGTCCTGGGATCGAGTCCCACATCTGGCTCCCTGCTCCGTGGGAAGCCTGCTTCTCCCTCTCCCACTCCCCCTGCTTGTGTTCCCTCTCTCCCTGTCTCTCTCTGTCAAATAAATAAATAAAACTTAAAAAGAATTTGTAAGCTTGCTTTTATGATATTAAATCCATGATTTTGGTATTTGTCTTACTATAATCACTATTATGCCTCTCTGCAGGTATAGTTACCTACCTTTTTGGGGCCAGAGAGTTGAATCTTCCGCCTTCATATATATATATATATATATATATATATACATGACCCATATATATATGATCTATTAGATACTATATATATATAGTACCTAATGCCCAGCGGTGATACATTGTCACTCATATTAATACTAGAGTGATTCAATGTATAAGAATTTATATTTCATTAGATATTTACTGAGCATGGGGCACCCGGGTCGCTCAGTTGGTTAAGCGTTCAACTCTTGGTTTTAAGCGTTCAACTCTTGGTTTTGGCTCAGGTCCTGATCTCAGGGTCATGGGGCTGAGCCCTGTGTGGAGTTCCACTCAGTGTCGGAGTCTTCTTGAGATTCTCTGCTCTCCCTCTGCACCCGCCCAGCTCATACACCCTTTCTCTCAAATAAATAAAATCTTTAAAAAAAAATATTTATTGAGCATCTACAATACTCAGAGCACTGTGCTAGACCTTAGAGGGAACAAATGATGAATAAGACACAGTCAGTGCCTTTAATAAAACATGTTAAAGATCTTATTTTTACTTTTCCAACAGAGATGGTGAATTAAGAACTGTTGGGGAAAAAAAAGAGTCTTAAAAGATATAGAGCCTATGAATGCTAAACACTCTGTATGTTAGCATTTTTCTTAGTGAGATTATGGCTGCTAGTTAGCTAACAAATATTTTTATATTGCTTTATGTCTTAGATCACATTTGGAAATGCAATATGGCAGGGTGGGGGGGGAAGATCCAAACTAAGAGTTTGGAGGTCTAGTTTCAAGTCTCAATTCAACAACAAACTAGCTGCATGAACACGGGCAAAGTACTTAAGTTTTCTGTATTTCTTTTTTTTTTTTTAAGATTTTATTTGTTTGACAGAGACACAGCAAGAGAGGGAATACAAGCAGGGGGAGTGGGAGAGGGAGAAGCAGGCTTCTCACTGAGCAGGGAGCCTGATGCAGGGCTCGATCCCAGGACCCTGGGATCATGACCTGAGCCCGAAGGCAGACGCTTAACGACTGAGCCACGCAGGCGCCCCAAGTTTTCTGTATTTCTATAAGGTTCCTTCCAACCTTAAAATTTAACTATCCTCTGTTGAGAAATATCATATGACTTTAATGATGGCTTTATTACCAGTTCCGAAAAATGCTAATTCTAAATCTGTGCAAGTAATTATTAGAGCTCATGTTTGTGAAACATCAGGTATTACTACTGTTACAGAAACCAAGTTAGTACGCTGTGTCATCCTTCCAGGCCATGTGATACATGCATAACTAGCACATATAATACTATAGGGCTCAAACAATATAAACATAGAGATTACAGAGAGAGAGGCATTTGAAAAATGAGTGTTATGATTGCTTTTTGGAGTTTTCATGTACGAAGATTTCATTTCCCTGTGTGTTCACAAGCCTTATGTTTCAGTTCCTTAAATGAAAATAGGTGAGTGGGCAGGTTTCTCAGAGCTATAGTCCTTCCTTTAGGGACTGTCCCTTGCCCCTAAAGTTTCCTTTAGAAATGGTGGTACATGGACCCACACTGGATAGGAGGGACTATAGGCAACATTGGTGATGGTGGGATCTGGGTCTGCTGCCATACTCCAAACTATTTATGATTTATTTTACTTTATTTTATTTTTTAACAATATGATGCTTTTATTTTTTTTTAAAGATTTTATTTATTGGGGTGCCTGGGTGGCTCAGTCGTTAGGCGTCTGCCTTCGGCTCGGGTCGTGATCCCGGGGTCCTGGGATCGAGCCCTGCATCGGGCTCCCCGCTCTGCGGGGATAATAAATAAATAAATAAAATAAAATTTTATTTATCTGTTTGACAGAGAGAGACACAGCAAGAGAGGGAACACAAGCAGAGGGAGTGGGAGAGGGAGAAGCAGGCTCCCCGCTCCGGGGAGCCCGATGCGGGGCTCAATCCCAGGACCCCGGGATCACAACCCGATCCGAAGGCAGACGCCTAACGACTGAGCCATCCAGGCGCCCCTGATTTTTTTTAAAGTAAATCTACATATTTCCATTTTCCTGTCAGCAATTCCTGTGGTATCAGCACTTTTCCAGATTAGAAATTTGGGACTTTCCTCTGCCTCCTGGTTCTCCTTAATTCCCTATAACTAGTTGGTCACCAAGGCCTATAATTTCTCTTTGTAATGTCTCTTAATTGTTTTCCTTCCTCTTCATTTTTCCTTCATTTCCACATTCAATATCCTGGTCTGTTTCAGGCTCATGCTTGTTTCACCTCAAATAACCTCTTCATGGAGGCTTTCATGCTATCAGTCTCATTTCCTTCATCATAGCACTACCCGGTTTAAGAACTTACAATTTTCAGGGCACTGGCTGGCTCAGTTGGTGGAGCATGTGACTCTTGATCTTGGGGTTGTGAGTTCAAGGCCCATGCTGGGTGTAGAGTTTACTTAAAAAAGAAAAAAGAAAAAAAAAAGAACTTGGCAATTTTCTCCACTGTCTACAAAATAAAACTAAACCACTCCCTCAAATATTTCTAATCCTTCCATTACCAAATTTTACCATTTCTGTTTCTCAATATATATTCATATTAGTTAGTGTTATGCTAGTTGCTATAACAAAGAGACCCAAATGGCTCAGAAAAGACAGAAATTCATTTCTTAATTTAGTGTCTGAGTTGCAGGCTGCTCCATGCAGTCACACGGTTTCCTTCCATCTTGTTTCTCAATCATAACCTCCAAGACATTGTCCTCAATTATAGGGTTGACTATCGATCACAGGACATCTTTTTAGCCCCTGAAAAGGCAAATAAGTAGGCTCACTATCTGAAAGTCTCTGCCTAGGAAAGGGTGAGCACATATCATCTCTACTCAAGAGAAGTTGGGAGACACAGCACAGCTGAGCAATCATATACCAAGCTAGTTAACACAGAAAGAGAAGTCAGCTGGCACTTTGTGCCACATGCCCTCTGCTTCCATTGTCCTGGTCTCTCCAACACTCAGTTTTTCTTTCTCTCCTTCTCCTCTCTCAAATAACATCTGCCCTGTTTAAGTATTACCTCCTGCTATGAGTACTGCAGCCATACAAAAGAATGCTTCAGTAAGCTGAAAAAAGTAGAAATGGTTCTAGGGCTCTTCAAAACTGATTTGTACATCCTAATCCTTGCCCTTTAGGAGGTGTTTTCCCCCAACTTTGTCTTTTACAACTTCTTAAATTCATGGAAGTGGATTTTAGAGATCTTAAACAATGCTCACTGAGTAATAAGTAAGCAGGGGAGGAAGGGGGATGGGGGTGGGGGTGGGGTTGCTAATAGCACAGGCAAAATCCACTCCAATGGCTGAGTCCCACTACTGCAACTACCTGTCCTGACTTGAGAGTACTCTAATTTGGACTAGAGTGCAGTCTTTTTTTTTTTTAAGATTTTATTTTTAAGTAATCTCTACACCCAACGTGAAGCTCAAACTCACAACCCTGAGATCAAGAGTCACATGCTCCACCGACTGTCCCAGCCAGGAACCCCGAGTGTAGTCTTGTTACCTAAATTGATGTAAAATATCTACATAAACTGTGCAACAGAGGGAAGGTAACACAGATAAAAGGGGTATCAAAGAGAAGCAATTTGGCAATATTCATCCAGCATTATTTGAGGGAGAGACATTGAATCTGATGAACAGGATCATTGTGGTTATTATTATTATTTTTTAAAGATTTTATTTGTCAGAGAGAGAGCGCGCGAGTGTGCACAAGCAGGAGAAGCAGCAGGCAGAGGGAGAAGCGAGCTCCCCGCTGAGCAAGGAGCCCAATGTGGGAATCGATCCCAGAACCCTGGGATCATGACCTGAGCCAAAGGCAGACATTTAACCCACTGAGCCACCCAGGTGTCCCTCATTGTGGTTATTAGAGAAGTGTAAAAATAATTGCTTCTATATGCTGAAGTATTTAGGGAGAAGTGTACCAGTGTTGGCAGCTGATTTGGAAATACCTTAAGAAAATAAGATAGATGAGTAGTGGATAGAGGAATAGAAAAATTGCTAGACAAGTGATAAGGCAAGTGTAGTGAAATATTAATGGTAGAATCTAGTTGGTGAGCATATAGATGGTCCTTGCAAAATTCTTTCAGCTTTGCTGCATGTTAAAAATTTTTATAATAAAAGAGGGAAAAAACCTGCTAACATTTTTAAAACACTTTTCCTGTGTCAGACCCTTTACACTGATGATGGCATTTTGTCCTCGGGACATGTCTGTGAGACAGACAAGCGCAGAGAGGTTAAGTGACTTGTCCGATATCCCATGTTTAAAACGCAGCCACACTAAGATTTAAATCCAGGTCTGTGTTATTTGCAAAGCCAAACACCTTAGTTATGGTACAGGGATAAGTCAACAGACTTTTTTCATAGCCTCCATAAAATATTATTCAAGATTCTCTCACTCACTTTGCCTGACTCCTTATCCATAAAGCAGTCTTCCTACTTCTTCCCAAACAACTTGCACCTGGGAAAAGAGTGCCCCGGACCCTAATGGATGAACTACATCTCTGCTCACAAGAAAAGCCTCTGATCAAACTCCAGAGCTGTGCATGGTTCTCAAATGGTTGTGGAAAACAGATGTCATCTAGGTGGGGTATTGGGTTTTCATATTAATCATTAAATCAAGAAGCTCCTCTCAGTTGTGATGTTTACTTGGAAGGGTAGGATGCCATTTCCTTTTGGCTCTGTTGTCCGTTTGAATTCCTCGGTAGGCTGCCATTAACCTGGGGCTCTCCTGTCTCCTCCAAATACTTTCCCTAACCTCACCTACCACTATCTATTGCTTTTCTGGCCCTCCCCTATTATCACTTGACTTCTAAGATTTACTTCTGTGTTACATAGTTATTACAGCGGCAAGAATATACTCAACAGCATTACAATTTTCGACTACTAATGGAATTTTTACTTCTGTTGGTGTCATAAACTGATAGCAATAAAATGTATTGCCAAAAATACTACTACAATTTGTATGGCCTTAAAACATAAATGTACCAAATGAACATCTCTAAATATAACGGTTTTTATGGGGCAAATTTGTCCCCTGCTGTGTCTTGGCTTCTGTAGGAGAGCACAGTAAGTTGACTATCATGGCTCTAGTGAAGAGCAAAGCCTGTCTTAGTGAGTTTTGAGGGACCGAACTCTTAGAATAGTAAATAAAAAAACATGGATTCCAGAGCCCTTCCCCTATGTATTGAACCAGAATTTTTGAGAATGGGGCCAAGGAATATGCATTCCAAATAAGCTCCCCAAGTGATTCTTATGACTCCCAAAATTAAAGAACCACTATTTCAAACCCCTTGGGATATTTTGGAAATCTGTGACCAAATTGTTGGTTGTCAAAATGATTTGGGGGCCCTGTGGGCACTTATTGTGGGGGGTGGCTAGAGATGCTACATGCCTTCTAGGGAGAATCTGGCACAGCCAAGAGCTGGCCCCCATCCTTATGATTTCCCAGTGTCTCACCTGATACTCACAAGCATGTAGGTAAAAAATCTATTATAAGCCTGGAACACAATTCCATTTTACATATAAGCACAAAATATTTTTCACGTGGTTTTCATATACACTGAATTCCCCCAGGAATGCAACTACTGTGTAAATCAAAAGATTGTTTAATTAGAAAACTTTTTTTAAAAAGATTTTATTTACTTATTTGACAGAGAGACACAGCGGGAAAGGGAACACAAGCAGGGGGAGTGCGAGAGGGAGAAGCAGGCTCCCCAAGGAGCAGGGAGCCCGACGTGGGGCTCGATCCCAGGACCCTGAGATCATGACCTGAGCAGAAGGCAGACGCTTAACGACTGAGCCACCCAGGTGCCCCTAATTAAAAAACTTTTTGAAAGTTGTAAAATCGCACCTTTGACAGCTCACCATAACAAAACAGCATCAGGCTGCATGGGCAGCACTCACATTCACTGTGATGCTAATACGTAGGCACAAACATTTGAAAACCTCATTACGTCTTTTATTTATTTATTTACTTATAAAATATTTTTATTATTTATTTGTCAGAGAGAGAGAGCACAAGCAGGGAGAGCGGCAGGCAGAGGGAGAAGCAGGCTCCCTGCTGAGTCAGGAGCCCAAAGCGGGACTCGATCCCAGGACCCTGGGATCATGACCAGAGCCGAAGGCAGACACTTAACTGACTGAGCCACCCAGGCATCCCTCTCATTAAGTCTTTTAATGTAGTCAACCCCCAGTGTGTAAAGAAAAACTCAATTTTGGGGGCGCCTGGGTGGCTCAGTCGGTAAAGCGACTGGCTCTTGATTTCGGCTTGGGTCATGATCTCTACATCAATGGATCAAGCCCCGCACAGGGCTCTGCCCTCAGCATGGAGTCTGCTTGTCCCTCTCCCTCTGCTCCTCCTCCCACTCGCTCTCTCAAATAAATAAAATCTTAAAAAAAAAAAGAAAAACTCAGTTTTCTTCCTTTATTCTCATGCTATCAAACCTACAACTTCTGATACCAGATGTGTGGGATTTTTTTACACACCAAACGATTCTGTGTTACACCAGCTAGCTGTCTTACAATTTAACTCAATTCTGACACTATCTACCTGGAGAGCATCAGATCCCACAGATTTAAGGGCTCAGTCCCATAAGACTGCCCCCACACTTCAGATGCCAACTACAAGTAGTAGGTCCCCCAGTTACCTATAACCTCTGTCCAACTTGGCTACACACCAGAAGTTCCCATGATCTCCCCTTTGGATTCAACTGTCTGCCAGAACAGCTTACAGAACTCAAGGAAACATTTGCTTACATTTACCAGTTTAGTCTATAATAAAGGATATGATAAAGGATACAGATGAACAGCCATATGCACAGATACACGGAGCAAGGAATGTGGGAAGGGTGGTGGGGCTTCCTTGCCCTCTCCAGGCAAGCTACTCTCCCAGAACCTCCACATGTTCACCAACCTGGAAGCCCTCTGAACTCCATAATATTGGGATTTTTATGGTGGCTTCATCACATAGGCATGATCAATTATCAACTCCATTTCCAGCCCCTCTTCCCTCTTTGGAGAATGCGGGGTGGGGTAGGGCTGAATATTCCAAGCTTCTCATTGCAGCTTGGTCTTTTTGGTGACCAACCAGGAGCCAATAAGGAGCTGCCTCATTAGAACAAAAGACATTGCTATCACTCAGGAAATTCCAAGAGATTTAAGGAGCTCTGTGCCAGGAACTGGGGGCAGAGACCTAAGTATACATATTTCCCATTATTCACACCAAACATTTACATATTGAAGTGTTATTTTTTTTTATAAATGGCTTTTTATTTCTCCTGGATATTGCTGTTAGACCATTGTTTTATTTGCTTGACAATATACATGTGAGGTAGATTTTATCTATGAATTTCACTTGAGGATAGTAAAGGGGATGTTACAAATATAAGTTATAAAACAGTGGACACTGATCTGATAAGGTGAAGAATCATTGTTCTTGATACTAAAGAACAGGCTTAAACACATAAAATCTTTTTTTTAAATGATGTAGCAATCAAGAAGTCACATCTCTCAAGAAACAAACAAATCTGATTAGTAAATTGATGTATTGTGGGCCTATGATCCCAGAAGAATATGAAAGTGAGATAAAAAATGAAATTGCTTTATAAGAAAAAAGATGCCTGTTATCAAACTGAATAGATGTGTTTATAGCAAAGTTTCATAATAAAATCAACCATTGTGGCCCCCCATAGGCTCAGAAGAGCTATCCAAATGCAAGGTGTACAATATACCACACACTAAAGACCAGACATGGTGGGATGTTTAATAACCAAACCAGGCTCAAGGAAAAAAGGTATTGATCACTAATCAGGAAAATTCATTCAGCAAACATTGAATATCTGCTATATATGCCAGCCACCAGAAATAAAGAGACTCCCTGCTTTCAAGGATTTTATATTTTAAGTAAGGGAACCAGGCACATAACTAGAAAACTGTAGTTCAGTGTGATAAGCAGGATGATAGGTAATATGCTGTTTTTTATGTTGCACCGATGTTAGAGGAGGTCGAAAGGACGTGACCACCAGTTGACTCTCAAGCTGGGCCATCAGAGGCTCTTTACCTTCTTCCCTGTCCTTGGAATATAGGTTCTACTCACCATTCCCACACTAGGAGCCATTTCAAGGGTGCAGCTTTAAGAGAGTAATGTGTTGAGACCATCTGGACTTTGTATGTGACTGAAATCCATTAAGGCCTCAAAATAAACTTTTAAGAATCTAGCAAGATCTACTTGTCTTGCAGCTGCCCAAGACAAACCTTGTTTGTAAGTTCCCTTGCTTATTAAACCTGCAGTTTACCAATCTGGAGTGGTGTGCCTTTCTTCAGTCTCTCCTTGTCCTCAGTGTACAGGGGCCAGTTTTGAATTTTACTCGGGGAACTACTGATGTTGCTAACCAAGGACAAAGAAGGAACAGCCTATCTGGCTAAGGGAATCTGTATACTGAATCTTAAAAGGATGAGTAGGAATGAAACAGGTGAAGAAGTGTGTGTTAGAAGTTGGAGAGAAGGGAGATAGATGGTGAGCAGGGTCTCAAGGAAAGGCTATGCAGGTTGTGTGGCCCTCGTGGGGAAAGTTATTCACAAGTCTATTCAGATACTTTTAAAAAACTGAGGTATAACACACATAAAGTGTGCAAGTCTTTACACACCAGTATAGCTCAATTTTTAAATATATGTAACCCATGTTAAAGATATACAAAGTCAGGGGTGCCTGGGTGGCTCAGTCGGCTGAGCATCAGACTCCTGGTTTCAGCTCAGGTCATGATCTCAGGGTCGTGGTTGAGTCCCCACTAAGGCTCCACACTCAGCGTGGAGTCTGCTTGTCCCTCTCCCTCTGTGCGGCATGCATGTAAGGGTGCGTGAGCTCTAAAATAAATAAATAAATATTAAATTAAAAAAAAAAGCTATCCAGACTCTAAAGTGGTATTGAAATAGGGAAGAGAGTCCAGTGTAAACTGAACTCAACTTTGATTTGTGCAGGGGTGACTGGGCATTTTCAATGGAGAAGGGGGAAATAGGGAGGGGAAATGAGCAGTCAGGGATGTGGAAATTCATAAAAAATGGGAAGGGGCCATCTGTGTTTGTTAACCAGCATTTATTGAAGTTAGGCTCCCACTCTCCCACAGAGACTAGAAAGAGTCATCCTGTCTTTAAAGATTTTTATTTATTTATTTATTTATTTATTTATTTGAAAGAAAGAGAGCACGAGTGGTGGGGTGCGGGGGGCAAAGGAAGAGAGAGAAGCAGACTCCCTGCTGAGCAGGGAGCCCAATGTGGGGCTCAATCCCAGGACCCTGAGATCATGACCTGAGCAGAAGGCAGATGTTCAACTGACTGAGCCACCCAGGTGCCCCCAGGCATCCTGTCTTTAAGTGTTGGCTGGAATAAACGGTGAATTCTTTTGGGGGTCTTGTGCTTTCCTAAGCAGCAACCAACCTAAGGATGGCTGACATCATCATCCTGGACTTGAGTGGTTAGAAACTCTGCTAGTGTTTGTTCAAGCCTCTTAGTGTAAGGGGTGGGAAAACTAATTTGTGCTAAGAGATGGAAGTTGTTATATGCCAAGACTGAGGACTTGTGAAAAACAGGGCTCAGAAGAGCCTGACTAGAGTTTGGCCAAGGAGAGAGTCTTTATCGCCCACCACCCAGATCAAGATATAAAACATTTCTAGCAACTCGGAAGGCTCCCTTGGGCCACTTCTCATCAATATCTACCCCAAAGGTACCCAACATTCTGCCCTCCATACAAAAATTAGTTTTTATCTGTTTTTTGAACTTGATATACAGATATACCCTGTTTTATTGCTCTCACTTTATTGTACACTTTGCAGATTTTTTTTTTTTTTTTACAAATCAAAGGTTTGTGGTACCCCTGCATCAAGTAAGTCTATTGGCACTATTTTTCTAATAGCATTTGCTCACTTCATGTCTGTGTGTCACCTTTTGGTAACTGTCACAAAATTTCAAACTTTTTCATTATTATTACATTTGTTATGGTGATGTGTGATCTTTGATCTTTGATGCTACTATTGTAATTGTTTTGGGGCACTACAAACTACAATTATGTAAGATGGCAAACTTAATAAATGTTGTGTTCTGACTGCTGCACCAACCAGTGCTCCCCATCTCTCTCCCCCTCCTCAGGCCTCCCTATTCCCTGAGACACAGCAATATTGAATTAATTCAATATTGATTGAATTGAATTGAATTGAATTAATTCAATTGAATTAATTAGGCCAATTAATAACCCTGAAATGGCTTCTAAGTGTTCAAGTGAAAGAATAATCACATGTTTCTCACTTTTTTTTTTTTTTGAAGTAAGCTGAACGACCAATGTGGGGCTTGAATTCATGACTCTGAGATCAAGAGTCTCATGCTCTATCAACTGAGCCAGCCAGGTGCTGCTCACATGTCTCTCACTTCAAATCAAAAGCTAGAAATCATTAAGCTTATGAAGAAAACAGGTCAAAAGCCAAGATAAGCCAAAAGCTAGGCCTCCTGTTAGAAATAGTTAGCCAAGTTGTAAATGCAAAGGAAAAGTTCTCGAAGGAAATGAAAAGTGCTATGCCAGTGATCACACGAACGGTAAGAAAGAGAAACAGCCGTATTGCTGATATGGAGAGTTTTAGTGGTCTGGATACAAGACTGAATCAGCCACAACATTCCCTTTAGCCAAAACCTAATCCGGAGCAAGGCCCTAACTTTCTTCAATGAAGACTGAGAGAGGTGAGGAAGCTGCAGAAGAAAAGTTTGAAGCTAGCAAAGGTTGACTCATGAGGTTTAAGGAAAGAAGCAATCTCTACAACATAAAAGTGTGAAGTGAAGCAGCAAGTTATCCAGAAGATCTACCTAAGATCATTAATGACCCTGACTATGCTAAACAACGGATTGCCAATGTAGAGAAAACAACCTTCTATTGGAAGAAGACAGGACCTGAATAGCTAGAAAAAAGTCAGTGTCTGGCTTCAAAGCTTCAAAGGACAGGCTGACTCTCTTGTTACGGGCTAATGCAGCTGGTAACTTTAAGTTGAAATCAACACTCATTTACCATTCCAAAAATTCTAGGGCTCTTAAGAATTAGGCTAAATCTACTCTGTCTGTGCTCTATAAATGGAACAAGGCCTAGATTAAACACATCTGTTTCAAATACAGTTTACTGAACACTTTAAGACCACTATTAAGATCTACTGCTCAGAAAAAAGGGGTCCTTTCAAAACATTACTGCTCATTGGCAATGCACCTGGTCACCCAAGCGTGCTGATGGAGATGTACAATGAGATTCATGTTGTGTTCATGCCCGCTAACACAACATCCATTCTGCAGCCAAAAGATCAAGGAGTCATTCTGACTTTTAAGTCTTATTATGTAAGAAATACATTTTGTGATTTGGCTAGTATTTTAGTAACATTTCATTCAAAGTTTGTTTTCTAGACTAAACATAGGGTTGGTATGAAGCAAAAAAATCTAATGGTTAAATTTCCCATTTGTGTTTTATTTTCTTGAATACTTTTTTTCAGTTATTTGTTTAAGGAGATTTAAAAATCATTGCACTTTGGTCAGAAAAATCACAAATATATCTTATAAATGTAAAAAAATAAATACATTTTGATTTAGTAAAGTTGTAGGATACAAAATATACAGAAATCTGTTGTGTTTGTATATACTAGTAACTAGCAGAAAAAGAAATTAATAATCCCATTTACAACTGCATTAAAAAGAATAAAATACCTAGGAATAAATTTAACCAAGGAGGTGAAAGATCTGTACTCTGAAAACAATAAGACATTGTTAAAAGAAATTAAAGATGACATAAATAGAAACATAGACCATGTTCATGGATTAGAATATTGTTAAAATGTCCATACTACTCAAAGCAATCTATAGATTCAATGTAATCCCTATCAAAATACTAATAATATTTTTCACAGAACTAGAACAAATAATTCTAAAACTTGTATGGAACTGCAGAAGACCCCAAATAGCCAAAGCAGTATTAAGAAAGAAGAATAAAGCGGGAAAGATCATAATCCCAGATTTCAAACTATACTACAAAGTCATAGTAATCAAAATAGAAGGTACTGGCACAAAAATAGACAGATCAATGGAACAAAATAGAGATCCCAGAAAAAAAAAAAAACTTCTACATTTATAGGGTCAATTAATTTAGGACAAAGGAGGCAAGAATATACAATGGAGAAAAGACAGTCTCTTCAATAAATGGTGTTGGTAAAACTGGAAGCTACTTGCAAAAAAATGAAACTGAACAACATTCCTACACCATACTCACAAATAAACTCGAAACGGATTAAAGACCTAAATGTAAGATCTGAAAATATAAATCTCCTAAACGAAAACATCTCTTGGACATTGGCCTCAGCAATATTTTTCTGGACGCCTCCTCAGGCAAAAGAAACAAGCAAAAATAAATAATTGGGACTGCATCAAACTAAAAAGCTTTTGCAGAGCAAAGGAAACCATCAACAAAATGAAAAGGCAAGCTACAGAATGGGAGAAGATATTTGCAAATGATACATCTGCTAAGGTGTTAATAGCCAAAATATAAAAGGAACTCATGCAACTAAAAAATCTGATTAATAGCCAACAGACATATGAAAAGATGCTCAACATCACTAATCATCAGGGAAATGGGAATCAAAACCACAATGAGACCTCACACCTGTCAGAATGGCTAGTATCAAAAAGACAAGGAATAAGAAGTGTTGGCGAGGATGTGGAGGAAAAGGAACCCTCGGGCACTATTGGTGGGAGTGTAAATTGGTACATCCACTATGGAAAACAGTATGGAAGTTCCTCAAAAAATTAAGAAAAGAATAGAATAGAAATATATGATCTAGTAATTCCTCTTCTGGATATTTATCTGAAGATAACAAAAACACTAATTTGAAAAGATACGTGCACTCTTATGTTTCTTGCAGCATTATTTACAATAGCCAAGATATGGAAGCAACTTAAGCATCCAACAATAGAGGAATGGACAAAGAAGATGTGGTATAGACCATGGTGTATTACTCAGCCATTAAAAAAAAGAATAAAATCTTGCCATTTACAACATGGGTGGACGTAGAGGGTATTATGCTAAGTGAAATAAGTCAGAGAAAGACAAACACCATATGATTTCACTTACACATGGGAGCTAAAAAGCAAGACAAATGAACAAAGAGACAAAAGCAGAAACAGACTGTAAATACAGAGACCAAACTGGTGGTTGCCAAAGGGGAGAGGATTGGGGGGATGGGCAAAATAGGTAAAGGGGATTAAGAGTTATAAACTTCCAGTTATAAAACAAATAAGCCATGGGGATGAAAAGTACAGCATAGGGAATATAGTTAGAAATATTGTGATAGCTAGAGCTACTCTATGACCCAGCTATCGCACTCCTGGGTATTTACCCCAGAGACACAGATGTAGTGAAAAGAAGGGCCATATGCACCCCAATGTTCATAGCAGCAATGTCTGCAACAGCCCAACTGTGGAAAGAGCCAAGATGCCCTTCAACAGATGAATGGATAAAGAAGATGTGGTCCATATATACAATGGAATATTACTCAGCCATCAGAAAGGATGAATACCCAACTTTTACATCAACATGGATGGGACTGGAGGAGATTATGCTAAGCGAAATAAGTCAAGCAAAGAAAGTCAATTATGATATGGTTTCACTTATTTTTGGAACATAAGGAATAGTATGGAGGACATTAGGAGAAGGGAAAAATGAAGGGGGGGAAATTGGAGGGAGAGATGAACTATGAGAGACTATGGACTCTGAGAAACAAACAGGGTTTTAGAAGGGAGCGGGGAGCAGGGATGGGTTAGCCCAGTGATGCGTATTAAGGAGGGTACGTACTGCATGGAGCACTGGGTGTTATACGAAAACAATGGATCATGGAACACTACATCAAAAACTAATGATGTATTGTATGGTGACTAACATAACATAAAAAAAAATTGTGATAACCTGGTATGGTAACAGCTGGTAATTATACTCATCATGGTGATCATTTTGTAATGTATATAATTGTCGAATCACTACGTTGTACACCTGAAACTAATATAATATAGTGTGTCAATTATAATTCAATTTAAAAAATTGTTTTAAATAAAAAAATTTAAAAATACATTTCATAAGGCTACAGCTGCCACAGATAGTGATTCCTTTGATGGATTTGGGCAAAGTAAATTGGAAAGCTTTTAGAAAGGATTCAGCATTCTAGATGCCATTAAGAATATTCATGATACAAGGGAAGAACTCAAAATATCAACATTAACATGAGTTTGGAAGAAGTGTATTCCAACCCTCATAGAAAACTTTGAGGGGTTCAAGACATCAGTGGAGGAAGGAACAGCAGATGTGGTGAAAACAGCAAGAGAACTAGAAGTGGAGCCTGAAGATGGGACTGAATTGCTGCAGTCTCATGGCAAGACTCTAATGGATGAGTTGCTTTTTATGGATGAGCAAAGAAAGTAGTTTCTCGAGATGGATTCTACTTCTGATGAAGATGCCATGAAGACTGCTGAAAAACAACAAAGGATTAAGAATATTAAATAAACATGGTTGATAAATCAGTGTCAGGGTTTGAGAAGATGGACCCTAGTTTTGAAAGAAGTTCTATTATGGGTAAAACGTTATCAAACAGCACTGTACAGAGAAATCATTCATGAAAGGAAGAGTCAATCAATGTGACAAACTGCATTACTGTCTTATTTTAAGAAATTACAATAGCCACCCCAGACTTCAGCAATCACCACTCTGATCAGCAGCCATTAACATCAAAGCAAGACCCTCCACCAGCAAAAAGATTTCAACTCACTGAAAGCTCTGAGGATTGTATTTTTAGCAATAAAGTATTTTTAAGTTAAGGTATATACATTGGGGTTTTTTTTTTAGATATAATGATATTACACATTTAATACACTACAGTGTAGTACAAACATAACTTTTATGTGCCCTGGGAAACTGAAAAATTCATTTGACTCACTTTATTGCAATATTTGCTTTATTGTGGTTGTTTGGAACCAAATCCATACTATCTCCAAGGTATGCCTATAAATGGAGTCATATGGTATGCACGCTCTTGTGTATAGCTTTTCATTTGTAAGACTCATCCATATTGTTGTGTGGCAATAATACATTCTTTTTCATAACGGGAGAAATCCACGGTATGAATATATCGCAATTTATGTATTCTGCTGTTGATGAACATTTGAGTTGTTTTCATATTGTTGAGCAGTACAAATAAAGATGCCTTCAATACTCTTGCCCATGTTTTGATAAATATAAGTATTTGTTAGGTATAAACCTAAGAGTGGTACTGCTAGATCATATGATACTTATTATTTTAGGGTTAGACACCAATTTATATGCCAATTTTCCAAGGTTATTATACCAATTTATATTCCCACAAAAAATATAAGGGAATTCCATTTGTTTCACATTCTCACACTTGGTATTCTTTTAATTTTAGCCATTCTGACACAGGTGTAGCAATATTTTATTATTATTTTTATACACATTTCTCTTTTGACTGAGCGCCTTTTTATATGTTGATTTTATATGCTTATTGTCATTTGGTTATCCTCTTTTGTAAAGTGCCTATTGGGGTCTTTTGCCCACTTAAAAAATTGAGTTACTTTTTCTTACTGATTTGTAGAATGAATGAGTTGGGTCCTGTGTGAGGCAGATATCAAGATGAAATCATCAGTGCAAGAGATATATACGAAAGAAAAAGGGGAGAGAAAGAAGGAATAGGCAAGAAGAGTCTCCAGATACAGGTCTGACACTTGTGAAAAGGGAAATGGAATAATTGGACAGGAACAGAATCAGACTGGCGTACATCTCTAAGAGTCTCAGCCAGCCCAGTAAGGAGCTCTGACACAACGACTCCCCATAGAGAAGTCCTGTACTCGCTAGAGATAGCGAGCCCTTGTCCCACAACTGTGCTCATAATTGGCTAGGTGCTTCCAAGGAAACATGTGGCCTTGGCTTGCAAGCTGAGGTAGATCCTCTCTAGAAGGGAGATCTGAGCAAAGTAACTTCATGGATGCCACAGAATTCTTTACCAGATGTATGTATTCCAAGTATCTTCTCCCAGTATGTGGCTTGCCTTTTTATTCTCTTAGTGACACCTGTTAATTTTAATTAAGTCCAATTTATCTATCTTTTCTTTGGTAGTTATTGCTTTTTGTATAATGTTCAAGAAGTCTTTGCTTTTCTCAAGGTCATGAAGGTATTCTATGTTTTCTCCTAGAAGTTTTATTATTTTGCTGTTCACATTTAGGTTTATGATCCATTTTAAATAATACTTTGGGTATGGGTATAAGTTGGGGTCAGCTTTTATTATTTTCCAGATGACAGATTTGTTCCAGCACTAGTTAGTGAAAAGGCCTCCTTTCCCCCACACCACTTGCAGTGGAGACTGTTATAAACAAGAGACTGTACATGTATGGGTCTGTTTCTGGATTTTCTAATCCAGCCCATTAATACCTAAACTTGTGCCAATATCACACTGTCTTAATTCCTGTAGTTTTATAATAAATGTGGATATCTGGTAATGTACATTCTTCAGCTTTATTCTTTACTATTGGCTTGGCTATTCCAGGCCCTTGGCAATTCTACATATACTTGAGACTCACCTTGTCAACCCCAACGATATGCTGGGGTTTTAGCTGGGATTCACTAAGCCTATGGATTAATTTGGGGAGAACTGACATTTAAACAATATTAAGTCTTTCAATCCATGAACATGGCATGTCTCTGGGGAGGAACTTCTAGGCAGAGGAGAGAGTAAGTACAAAGGCAGATGGATAAGAAACCATATGGCTTATGGAATACGAGAAGCTATGAAGCAGTTCAATGACGTAAAAGTGCAAAGCATGGAATGCAGAAAATGAGGCTAAAGAAAGTCTGATGTGCATTCATACAGAAGATTCAAGCAGCAATGGATTTGAATAGGTTTGAATGGCTTTCAAAGGGGACAAAAGTGTAGGTGGGCACAATAGGAGACCATTCCAGGAGTTTAGGTGAGATATGATGAAGATTTGAACTTGGACAACGGCAATAAAGTGGAGAAGAAATGGATTCATATTTTATTGGTAAAATCTGCAGGACTTGGTGATTGGATGTTGTGGGGTTGATGGGAGATGCTAAAAGTCAAAGATGGCTCCCAGCTTCCTGACCTGTATCTGGGTAGATGGTGGTACAAGAAATATGGGGTAAGAGTACACTTGGGAGAAAAGATGTTGAGTAGGTTGAGTTTGGGATGTCTATGGGGCTCCCAAGTAAGGAGTACCTGACACAGAGGAGATATTTGTTGAACTGAACATTAACAACAACTGGGGACCCTTGAGGAAAAACATGTGCTATTCTTTTCTATAAGCCCCAACAACTAGCTGCTTATCATCTTTACAGTAATAAATTTTTTCACCAGCGTAAGCCCCCCCAAAATCAAAACCACCACTTACCCTTGTTGTTTTTAGTCCATCCATTACCTTGTCACGTAATCTTTCTTTTTCAAAAAATTACGCATATCCTGTACAACTAAAATATTTTCACTTTTCAGATGTGGAATCTTTCAAGAGGGGGTTCAGCTACTTTAAAAAATAGTGAAAGGTGGGGGGGATGCCCAGGTGGCTCAGTGGGTTAAGCATCTGACTCCTGGTTTTGACTCAGGTCATGATCTCAGGGTGGTGAAATGGAGCCACAAGTCAGGCTCAGTGCTCAGCAGGGGGTCTGCTTCTCTCCTTCTGCCCTGCCCCCAGCTCGTGCTTTCTCTCTTTAAAAATAAATAAATCTTGAAAAAAAAAAAATAAAGGGGCACGCCTGAGTGGCTCAGTCAGTTGGGCTTCTGACTCTTGATTTCGGCTGGGGTTGTGATCTCCAGATCGTGGGATCGAGCCCTGTATCAGGCTCCAGACTCAGCACAGAGTCTGCTTGGGGTTCTCTCTCTCTCCTTCTCCCTCTGTGCACCGTGCCCCCCACCACGCCCCCAGCTCTCATGCATGCAGGTACACTCTCTCTCTCAATAAATAAATAAAATCTTAAAAATAAATTTAAAAAATTAAAAACATAAGAAATAGTGAAAGGATTAAAAAAAAACTTTTAGGGGCGCCTGGGTGGCTCAGTTGGTTAAGCGACTGCCTTCGGCTCAGGTCATGATCCTGGACTCCCAGGATCGAGTCCCGCATCAGGGTCCCTGCTCAGCAGGGAGTCTGCTTCTCCCTCTGACCCTCCCCTGTCTCATGCTCTATCTCATTCTCTCTCTCAAATAAATAAATAAAATCTTAAAAAAAAAAAAACTTTTAAAGAGGTGAGATGGGGCACCTGGGTGGCTCAGTCCATTAAGCAGTTAAGCTTAAGTGTCTGCCTTTGTCTCAGATCATGATCCCTGCTCAAAGGGGAGCCTGCTTCTCCCTCTCTGCCGCTCCCCCTGCTTATGCTCTCTCGCTTGCTCTCTCCTTCTCTCTCTCAAATAAATAAATACAATCTTAAAAAAAAATAAAAAGGGGAGATAATAAAACCCATAATAAAAGGGGAGATAATAAGCTTAGTCATGTGACAAAAAGAGCCCTGGAAGTAAATATAAACATGCTGTCCTATTAGTGAGAGTTAAATTAGTCAGAGTCTTTGAAAAATAAAAGATAAAACTTAGTTCAAAATTCTGTAGTTTTACTAAATCTCTTTAGCTGCAACTTGTGATTTTATAGATTGGAGTGGTTTTAGAACTGGTCTGAAGTCTGCAACTGGGACAGACTGTTGTTTGGTCCAGAACTCTTCAGTAAACAAACATTATTATCCCCTATTAAGTTCAAGAGGTGCCTAAAACCAATCAGTTTCTGGGGGTGAAATATAAATAAATACACGCAAAATATTCTCCATTCCTATTTGTCATTCACCTTCCTAATGGATTCTTAAAAATCTCTCCTCAGTTCTCCCTTACAGCTCTAACCTTGGGGGTTGTAAGGGTAAATACAAGTTTAAAAAACTAAATTAAAAAATTTCCCTGGTCCCAAAAAGGACAAGAAACTTCACCTCCTTTCTTTTCATTCAGCAATTCCTTTAAAAAAATCAAAATTGTAAATGATTTATCTCTTTGAGATGTATGTGCACCTTTAAAAAAGCTAAGTAAGCCTCGTGCCAGTTTTGAATCCCCCTAAGGTCCTTCTTGGGGGCCTTGAATTTACCTCTTTGAAATGGAAGTATCAAGGAGGACGGTGCCCCACCTCCACCTCCCTGTCTTTGTGGGAGTTTAAACCTCAGCTTTTGGTTTCCAGCTGTAACTTCGTATTATTTTTTCCTTTGGATAAAGACAGCAGGTCTGTCATGGATTGTATCTGCCTGCTACATAAACAAATGAGATTTTTTTTTGTCTTTATAATCTCTTCAGTGCATCACAGCATGTTTTAATGCTTATTCAATAATAAAGTTGTTTCATTGTTTTCTACTCTTCGTGGAGGGTTTTTATATTAGGAGATTTTATTTTTAATTATTCACCCAACTGGGTCCTCCAGTTTTCGCGCTTATATAGCTGGCTGATAATCCCCATTCCCTCTCCACACTTGTTTTAGCCAGTAAGGTATAGTGGAAAGAGCATGGAGTTAGACAATCCTGGATTAAAACTGTGCTCTTCTTGTTACCAGAACTTAACTTCTCTGAAGTATTACCTTTATTATTTTTTCTCTGAAGTATTACTTAATTCTCAGAACCCCTATTACATCATCTATAAAATTAGAATGTTATAAATGAGGTAAATAAACTGACACACAGGAGATTCTTAGCCCATGAAAGAAGCAAAGTTATACTAGAGTCCCTCAACACACTGAACTTTCTTTCGTTCCACTCCCCCTTTCCTCGTGGGTATCTGTCAAATCCTAAAACAGCGTTTCCTTCACTAATCCTGAGCACACCGCGTCATAAGGCAACGAACTGGAAGGGCGGATCTTAAGAGTTTAAAAAGTTTTCGTAGGTAAACTACGTAAGGTTGACAGAACCTTCGTAGTTCAGACAAAATGGGGGAAAATCAGACTGCGGGGGTCCCCAAATGCAAATCCGTGAATTACAAATGAACACAGGGGCGAGCGGCTTCCTCACTTCCCCTGCGGGGCGCACCGGGACGTCGGAGCTGCGCCGCCGACCGGTGCGGGGGCGAAGATTTGCATGTACGAAATTGGGAAGAGGGGGAACCACCCATCGAAAACCCCGAGCCGCCGTCCGCCGGGGCCCGGGAGAGCCAGCCCCACTTCGCCGCCCGGTCCGCCCCCAAGTGCTCCCAGGCGGCCGGCCCCCTGGACGGCAGCGCACCCTCCCACCCGCTCCTGAACTTTAAACCACGCGCCTAAGAACAACCTGGAGGAGGGGGATTTCTCCGGAGTCGGCGGCTTTCGCACGCTCAGGACAGTCACCGCCCGGCTCCCAGCGTTCCCTGCGCTCCCGAAGATCCCGCCTCCCGCTGCTGCGACCCAGTCTCAAAGCCCAGGGCGGCAGGGGCGGGGCGCGGGGCAAGGACGGGGCGGGGCGCGGGGGGGGGGCCTACGTCAGCCGCGGGAAATCCCCCTCCCGCCAGGCTGCCTACCTCTAGGCCCGGCAGGCGCTCGGGTTTCGCGGCGCTCCGCCCCCTGCCCCTGGCTCCCGCACCTTGGACGGCGAAGCCGGGTGATCCGGAACGCGAGAATTAAGGGGGTGGGAAGGTGTGAGCCGCAGGTCCCGAGGAGGGCGGGAAGGAGGAGGAGGCCCCGGGGGTTGGTCAGGCGGACTGGGGGTCCCGCCGGCAGAGTCCCTCCGCCGCCGGACCGACGCGGGCTGATTGTGGCGGCCTCGGGTCGGACTCTTGAAGAGGGCGGCGCGGTGAGCTCAGCCATGGCCTCGGGTGAGTGTTTCAGGCGCGGGTCCGGGCCGCGGGAAGGAGCTCGTCCGGGGGGTCTTGCAGTTCAGGGTGTCGGGGTCTCGGTTTCGGTTGTGTGCGTTCTGTCTTTCAAATTGTCTCACCTGGCAAATTGTTAGCCTTTAAAAAAGTTACCTGGCACGGGGTTTGCGAGCGAAATCAAAGTCACGCTCTGTATTTTGATGCCCTTATAATAGCCGGAACCTTAGAAATTCCCAACGACTTGATTTTTAGGATTACGGAAGTAACACGAATCTAAATGAGGACGGAGAGTTCTCGTATTTAAAAATTGATTTATATTGAAATGGTGGTTTTATGTTTTAGAACAGGAATGAAGAACCTTCAGACCTCAGGAGTACTCTCCTTTTTTAGTTTAATTTCATCAAGTGCCAGGAGGTGATCGCTGGATGTGTTGACAGTTGTACAAAATGTGGTGCGGCTTTAAAAGTCACCAGTGGTATAACGGGTCTTAAGTTGCTTCAACAAAGTGGCTAATTTCTACTATAAAGCGGGTACTTTCTAGTTTACGGAGAAGTCTTTTTTTTTTTTTTTCTTTGTTGGAAGAAAGGGGGAAAGGAGTATTAGAATATCCGTGCTTTAAAATAGGAGTAGAAATGAAAACTTTACATCACTAACGTAACAATTTATTTTCAGTTAACCGATGCGTAGATCTCTTGCTTTGGGGCGGAAACGAGTTTACCAAAAAACAGGTTAGAGGGCAGGGGAGGGAGTCTCATATATATAGCCGTGGTTTAGATCTGCCTGTAACCTAAAGGGAAGTAAATCAAGTAGACTGTGTTCGAGTTGGACCTTTACAGGATCCTGGCAAGGTTCACAGGGCCCTTTCTCGGCCGACGAAGCAGCGTGAGCAGAGGCAGGGAGGCCTTGTAGGGTAAGTTAGCGCTATACTAGGAGGCTGAAGGTTTTGGGGGACCTGTTTATGCTTGACCCGCGTCCTCCCAAGACCCTGGTTCAGTGACCCTCAGAGGCTGATATCTAGCTGAGAAGAGGAAGTAGAAAGCATTAAAGGATTTTTTTTTTAAGGGGTTGAGCAGAACAATGCCATAGCTACTGCTGTAGGCCGAAAAGGAAATTGGGGTGGTTCACATGACATTTGATTTCAGTTTGTCTGTGGTTTTTTATGTGACAATACAAGTGTAGTTTAAAATATTTCAACTTTCTCTTTACCCACTTCAGTGACCCCAAACTTTCAGATAATTTTGTAAATTTATAATTTAAAAGCACGTTTAGATTAAAAGTGCAAAGATCTGAAATATTTGGCTAATTTATTTGATGACAGAAAGATTTTGTATGAAAATAGTAAAGAATGGTAAGGATTATAAGCATTATAAGTAAAAAAAGGTCAGACTGCTGGCAGTTTAACCAAACTTCATTGATATGTGGTATGAGTGTAATACTTCTAATTCTTTTAAAAGAGAGAAAAGAACTATTTACATAGAAGGTAAGATCCACATTATTAAAAAATGATACCATTTAAAATTTGTTTAATGGTACTATATTTTGTACTGTTGTGAGGACTGATTCCCTAAATTGAAGGGGAAAAAATTTAAAGGAATGGAAAGTTGTAGGGTAATTATCTTTTTTTTTTTTTGCCTTTTCTGGAGTTGCATTAAAATGGGACTATTTAAAATATGACAGATTATTTAAATTGTAATTCAGTTGTTTGAAAACTGCAAAGGAAATTTTTAAAAAGGAGTCTGGGAGTATTTTTCTTAATCACTTGTAAAGGCCTTAGAGAGAAAGATTAAGTAAATTATAAATTCTTATCCTGTTTTGAAACAGTAATTGAACTGAAAGAGTAATAGGAAAAAAATTTTGCTTAATTAGTTATCACTGTCTAGTTTAGATTATTTGTAGTAAGGTAGTAGTAAAACCTCAAAAAAGTATTTTTATTGATTACCAGGCACTTAAGACCATTTCTTCTTTTCTCACCGGATGTCATGTAAATAGGTATGTGTAGCTGGATTTGTTATATGTAAAGTAACAAACGTAGAATATAAAAGTAACAGATCATAATCTCATTAGCAAAAATTTAAGTACCATGAGTAATGGGGAATTTAATATATAGATATATAAAAATTATATATATGTATATGATTCTATAGGATTCTAAATTTTGTTCAGGTAAATTAGCAAATTATTTAGGATTTCACAGATCGGGTTCTATTAAGCTGTCTTTATGGCCTTTTTGTTTTAACACCTTGATTTCTGTCTTTTGACACAATTAATTAGAACAGGTACTGTTAAGAAAAATGTTCCCTGTCCCATGTAGGGTGTGCATGAGCAGTCACTACTCTTGTATATTTATGATTCTGTTTTGTTTAAGTAAAATTAGCTATTTTGTCTGGATTTAAAGCTTCTCATTGTTCCTGTAGAAAGTGCAAAATATTCTTATGCACAGATAGCTCTGTTTACTTGTAAGTATGGTAAAATATGTTTTAAAATTTGATAATTGATTTTTCTTCACAGTGTTCTTTAGTATAGATCTGTTGGGTCATAAAATAGGAAGTACATGAAGAAATTGTTTTTATAAACCACACTACTTCCAACTCTGTGGTGTGGATCTCAAGAGAACTATAAGTATTTCTCTTGAGTAAGGGGGGAAAAAATCAGCGTAATTATGATGCAACTTAATCATTAATGATAGAGCCGGAAGCTGGAATTGACAACTAAAGCAAATGACTTTTTTTAAGTAGAAGACTACACACTATAAACATGAAGGCTGTTTCCAAAATGTGGCACGTGAAAATGTAGAGACAACTACTGTATAAAAGAATTAAGGTGATATATGATAGGGTAAAGGGAATGAGTGAGTGAAATGGCTAAGGAGGAATTGTGATGAAACGATATTGGGAACATCTGGGGTGTGTGTAGTATCTTTCCCAAATACAATATAAGAGGCCTAGGATTTCCTTCTGTTCCATCCTGCTTTCATCTGTGTTCTCTGCATATGATTGGGTTTGTAGGCACATGACCCAAATACTTGCATGGGACATACTTATACTAAAAAAATTTCTTTGTTTAATTCATTTTTTTTTAAAGATTTTTTATTTATTTATTTGAGAGAGAGAATGAGAGATAGAGAGCACGAGAGGGAAGAGGGTCAGAGGGAGAAGCAGGTTCCCTGCTGAGCAGGGAGCCCGATGCGGGACTCGATCCCGGGACTCCAGGATCATGACCTGAGCCGAAGGCAGTTGCTTAACCAACTGAGCCACCCAGGCGCCCCTGTTTAATTCATTTTTAAGTAGGCATCCTGTAATTTTTATTTTTAAATCTGGCAGTCTTAAGATAGATGAGTTGGTACTGCCATTTATTTTTAATTTGATTAAATACCTGAGTAATCTAGGACAGCTTTTAAATATTTCTCTGCTTTTTCATTCTGGAAGTTAACATTTTTTTCAAGATTCCCTCTCTCCCCACCATAATGGAATCTCTAGCAGTAGAATCTCTGTTGTGAAGCTCTTGCATCTTTTATTTACCTTATGGTGTGTACATCAGCCAAATACTCATCTGAAAATTCCCTTACTTGGATGCTTAAGACTTGAGAATCAGCCTCCGAAATTGGAATAAATCTGGACTTTAGCCAATAATGAACCTGGTTTTATCCCAGTTCTGCCACTCTGTAATATAAAAATGGGAATAACTACTACAACATCTTGTTTTGAGGAACAACAGAGACAATTCATGCCCATAAATGTGTTTTCTTATATAGTGGAGCTGTTTGGAGACTCAGACCCCTAGGAAACAGGAGCTACTAGAGGTAGTTGGCACTCACTATTGAGTATCCTGACATTCTAGAATTCTGTGAAACCTTCAAAACTTGCAATAATAGAACAGATGCTAGATAGAAAATAGTCTTTCAAGACTTTATGAGAATGTGCATTTACTTTTAAATAATTTGGAATGGTTTTCTGTATTTTTAAGCTAGTGAAGAAAAATTTGACAGTGATGTTTGGAGGCAGTGTATCTTTTCTCCTTTGTCCACTTAAATGATAGTAAACATTCTGAAAGAAAGTAAATCAAAAATTTCTTAGATAGACCGTGTGTCCTTTTACTAATTTGATTGATATAACTTATCCTTCATTTGATTTCTTTTGCACCTTTTGTGTTAGTCTTTTTCTATCATGTGGGAATAGGCTTAAGTTTTCATTGCCCCTTTGTTAATTGAATGCCATTCTATCTATGTGAGAAATGGTAACTCTAAATTTTGATCATAATTAGGAAGAAATGGAAAAAGTGTGTCTTAAGGTAAAGAAGCTTATCACCATGATTCAGTTGGGTTCCTAGGTTTGAGGAAGGATAAATAGATCTTATTTTCTTTTTCTCCAAAGTGAGTAAAAGTGATACTAAGGAAAGTATATATTGTTAGCTCCATCTGCTCCTTTGGCTCTCAGGCAGTCTGTTATCCCATACTTCTGCGAGGGAGATGCAGTCTGCAGTCAGTCTCAGCTGTGGTGTTGATACATTAGCGTGTGATCACTTGCTTGCCCTATTTTAAGAAATGTTACTGATGATAATTACAGTATTAATTTTGCAAACAATTTACCTTTTAAATAAATTGGTGTGATTGAAGGCTATCCCTATCATAATGCTTTTTTCCCTTATATTTGGCTAAGCTTTTTAGGGTGGGAGAAAAAAGAGTTAAAGTCGTCAGAATTAAAAAAAAAAAAAAAAGTCAGATTTTTCCTCTGCCTAGTTTGTCACCCAGCCCATACTTGTACATGAATTTTTGGATTGCTTTTCTGGATATGTGTATTGTTTCTGCTTCTTTATGTTTTAGGGCTCTGGTTCCCAATCAGGAGTGTGTTAGAATTGCTTGGAAGGCTTTCCCAGAAATATGTCGGGGCTTTAAAGATTTCTATTTCTATTCAACAGATTATAGGTGGGATCAGGGCATGTATGTTTTTTGAAAAAGCTTCCAAAGTGATTCTAGTATACACCCCCACTATGAACTCTGTTCCAGGAATTTCATTGGATCTAAATATTCACTTGCCTATTCCAAGATGCATTATCTTCTTAAACTAAGTTGTATTTATTTTAGGTTATTTGTTGTAATAAGTTATTGTGACTTTACCTCTAGCTGTTTTTATGCTTTTTTTAAAAATTTGATCAATTGGGATCCCAGCTATCATATTTGCTAATGTCATTCATAATTTCTATTTCTTATGGCTTCATAATTTTGAAATTTATCATCTGTAAAATGGGAGATAATTCCTGTTCTGTTTTTATGAAGATTAAAGTTAAGAGGATCAAATGAGAATATATGTAAAAGTACTTTAAAACAGTATTATAATTACTGTAATTAATTTTTTCCTGAACAATTAATGCTGGTTCCTGGTGTTAGCCATAAAGTTTTACTTAATGTGTTTATTTCTGACAATTGAGACTCCATTTTTAACTTTTATTTCAATGTAATTTTTTAATCTTAAAAGCTCAAAGAGCATTTTTTTTTTGCTTAAGTGCAAATAAAAACATAAATCTATCTTGCAAACATTTTGGCTCTACTTGAAATATTATTCTGGTCTGTATTAGCATTTTACAATATTGTTAAAAATGTAGGGGTCAATCCCAGCTTTGCATAGTATTGGTTAAAAAAAAGTACATTGCTTAACCTTAAGCTCAACTTGCTTAACCACTTTGAAGAAATTTCAGTACTTTTCAAAACTGTAGTGATTTGAGATAATCTTAGTTAAGAGTACTTATTTTCCCTACAATTCTCTGATTTACACTTTACCTTCTTCCACTCCGTACAAAACTACAGTTCCGCACTCTGTCTTCAGGAAGAATGGCACTTCAAACACAGTACTAAGGGAGGAAGTAACAGGTACATTATACTGATGTATGATGTAAATGATGTAAATGATTTATAGCTGGGAAGTGTTTTTAAATCATAAGTACAGATAAATTAGACTATGAATAGGTATGAAGAGTAGAAAAGTATAGCAATTCTAATACCTACAAAGCACTATTTTTTTCCATAATAGTGGAACCTAATAAGGAAAATCTGATTAATCACTAATACGATCCTTCCGATATTTGTATAACTTACACAAACAAAAAGATTTTTAGATTTTCAGTTATTCACTCCCCAGATATTTACTGAATATCTGTGTGCACGGCACTGATGAGGAAGTCACAATTCCTGCCTTCAAGTAGCTTGATGAAATAAAACAAGGAGCTTTTTTCAAGAAGAAATAAAACAGTGAGTCTTCCCTAAATTATAGTTATTTGGAATAATTGTCATGAACAAAATACTATGATAATTTAGAGGAGGGGAGATTATTTCCAGCTGGGGGAATATGAAACATTACAATAACATATTACCTGGTTGATAATGAGCGTTTTTACCAGTAAAGAGCTTGTACAATAGGAAGAATAGATTTCAAAGGTTTTTTAAGTACTTGATATTATATGATCACTAATATTTGTCATTTTTATAACTTCACATCTTTAAAAATTCTTTTATCTTTTAACAACTGCTTTTCTGTTCTCTTGCCTATAGACTTTTCTTACAAATACTTTCTAGTTTAAGGAAGTGTTGTGTAACCAATGAAATATTTGAAAAATCCCTATGAGCCTAGCACTTTTATTCACACTCTTCCCTCAGAAGTTAGCCACTTACCATTAATGATGTAATTCTCTATCAACTTCCCACCAAGACACCTTTATTTTTATTTTTTTTAAAAGATATTTATTTATTTGAGAGAGAGAGAATGAGAGAGAGAGAGCACATGAGATGGGGGGAGGGTCAGAGGGAGAAGCAGACTCCCTGCCAAGCAGGGACCCTGATGCGGGACTCGATCCAGGGACTCCAGGATCATGACCTGAGCCGAAGGCAGTCGTTTAACCAACTGAGCCACCCAGGCGCCCACCAAGACACCTTTAAATAAGTAGTGGGCAGGGATTTATTTGACCTTTAGTTAAAGCACATAAATTATTTAAGATATCACTTAAAAAATACTGTTGAGTATTTCGAACTATTGAGAGGAAAATGTACTTTCTTTTAAGTACTCCTGCAATGATACATAAGGATGTGAAATATTTGAAGCTGAAATGTGAATTTGAGTTATTCATAATATACAAGGATATATAAGTATGTGACAGTGAAAAATGAAAGGCATCTGCATGCCTTACATTTTTCAGTAAAATTGAAATAAGTATTACGAACGTGATTAGGTTAAAGTCCGGTTTCCCTGGCTCTACGAGTAACTTTCCTCAGTAACCCAAAGTAGAAACTGTGGAGCCTCAGTGATTCTTTACTTGCTCCTAACCCTAATGTTCAGTCAGTCACCAGAAACTGTCAGTTTTGTTGAAATAATCCTTCACTCCTGCTACTACTACTAGATGTCAGACATGCCCTCACTGTTGCCCACAGTACTGTCACAGCCTCAAAACCGATCATCATACTCTTTCTCCTTTCTTTTCAATCTGTCCACTGCCACCACAGTTCTTACTCTAAAATGTCAGTCCAATCATACAGTTCCCCTCCATAAAGCCATTCATTGATTCTTTGTCACTTGTGGAATAAATCCAAATCCTTAATGTCCTTTGTTTTTTTTTGTTTGTTTTTTAAGATTTTATTTATTCATTTGAGACAGAGATAGAGAGAAAGCATGAGCAGGGAGAGAGGCAGAGGGAGGAGAAGCAGGCTCCTCACTGAGCCAGGAGCCTGATGTGGGGCTCGATCCCAGGACCCTGGGATCATGACCTGAGCCAAAGGCAGATGCTTAACGATCTGAGCCACCCAGGCGCCCTCCTAATGTCCTTTGTACTTTGTACAGATTTGTACAGATTACAAATGTACTCTGGCTTTTGGTTCCAACAGTAGAAGTGTACTCCACTTCCACTGTGGCTTCACTGGTCATTTTTAAACTCTTCCTCTTCTGTGCTGCTGCGCCTTTGGACACACTGTTCCCTTTCACTAGAAGGCCTTCCCTTCTACTCTCCTCACCTTTTTGCTTCATTAACTCTTTTTTCTTTGATTTGACACAAGCATCCCTGATTCTTTTGCTTTTACTATCATTTAATGCACAATTTTGTTAGCATAAACAAAATTTTGTTTTGTTGGACTCTTCTGTAGTCTAATAATTTGTGTTGTTTGCCTCACTGTTCTATAAAATTCTTGAAAGTACCAGTTGCTACGCCATCATGGTATCACTATAAATCATTTTCAAGAAAGCATCTGAAACAATAGTAGACAACATTTATTGAGTATTTGTCATAGGTGTGATACTTGATAAGAATTGAACACACACTACCTTGAACCTCACAACATGAGGTAGGTGCTATTATTATTCCCATTTCATAGATTAGGAGACTTAGAAGATACATTTCTAGGGTCCTTGCTATTAAGATATGGCTAAGTAGGACTCAAAAGGCCTCTTCCTCACACTGTACCAATAAGATCCATTGTGTTACCCTTTCTAAAGATTTGCTTGCATTCTAACGGGATAAGTCTTTAGTCAGAGAAATGGATTATCTAATTGTGGGAATTTAGAAATCACTAAACTGATGGAAGGAAAATGGGGTTTTTTTGAATGGAAGACATCTTCATGCCCCTGAAATAAAGACACATTGCCAAGTACCCTACTTGTAAGCACACTTGAGTGTCTTCATTGAACTTTTCATTTCTATAGTATGGATAATAAGGGTAAAGATGCATATGTTTTAGACAACTTTACTGACATATAATTAATTTATAATGCACATGCTTAAAGTTTGCAATTTGATAGCTTTTGACATATGAATACAACCTTAAAATCATCATGACAATCAAGATAATTAATATATCCATCATCCCCCTGACTTTCCCTATCCATTCCACACCTGTTCTTAGGCAATCAGTGTTCTGCTTTTTTTTGATTATAGTTTACATATTCTAGAGTTTTATATAAATGGAATCCTACAGGATGTGCTCTTTTGGTCTGGCTTCTTTCAGTCAGTGTAACTTTTTTTAAATTGGGAGTATAGTTGACACATAATGTTACATTAGTTTCAGGTGTATAACATATACAATTCATCCATGTTGTGTAGATCAGTTCATTCTGAAGTTCCGTATTTTGAATTACATCTGTTTTAGAAAGTAAGTAACTTATTTTCCTCTTTTGTGTCTTCAGTAAAGATTTAGATGGAACTGATTGAAAATTCTGTTGAGCTTAAAATGAACACTTCTGGAACTTGTTTTGTTGTTCTATGTATCAGTCCCTTAAGATTCCAATGGGGATATTAAAAAAAATATCCTTCTGCAAGGATTTAAATGCATTTTCATTTTCAATTAGCAGTCTTTTAGTCCACTGTTAAGGGTCTAATATAAAATCAAGCAGCTCGACTCACTTTTGGAGTATGGTGGTGTACTTTTGAAGACTATCTTCTTGACCCTTCTGGGGGAATCTTGAGGGATGTCCTTGTACTTGGTCTTAACGTGAGAAGTGAATATCTCTGAAGTGGGGATCTCGGAACTTCACACTGGCATTAGTTCTTGATATTAAATGATAAAGTGCTAACCAACAAATATGATTTGAGTGACTTGTGTTAACACTGTATAGGAGCTCAGTATGAATGGGAGAAGAGGCACCTTTACCATCCAATCTTGGGTAATTATATTTCAACCTTATTATTTAATATTGAGAGGGAAAATTTTTTAGTCTGCTATTTTGAAAAAAAACCAAAATGGTCAAATCCATTATTACTGCTATCATAATCTCACCCTCCTCCTTTTTTAAATTTTCAGGTGGGTATAACCCATGTATAGAGATCATTGAACAGCCCAGGCAGAGGGGCATGCGTTTTAGATACAAATGTGAAGGGCGATCAGCAGGCAGCATTCCAGGGGAGCACAGCACAGAGAACAACCGAACATACCCATCTATCCAGGTAATAGACCATTCTCCTGTGTGTATCTAACTCTTGATTGCTCCATATTTTATCTATAGCAATTATATTGAAAGGCCCAGTTTATTCACAGTGTGCTCTCATTTCTACTGTGGCTTACATGTATACTTTCAACGGATATTTATGATATAACAGTGAATATAAGAGCATGGCATTCAGTGGCCCAACATCCAAGTATTTTCTCTCGCTCCGTGATAATATTTTGGTATAGCTTGTTTTAAAAAGAAAATAAGCAGAATCAAATGAAAGTAGTGCAGAAAATAATATGCCAAGGAACTGAGAGGTAAATTCTTCCCTTCTAGTATTCCCTGGAAAGTTCCATCCAAACGGTATTTGCCAGTCAGTTGGACTTTATTTATCTAGTGCTAACTACGTTATATAAATTGAACTCTCATTTAGTAGGTCAGTTCTGAATGAGATCAATTTATGGATCATATATTTAATTTCCTCCTTTTTCAGATTATGAACTATTACGGAAAGGGAAAAGTAAGAATTACATTAGTAACAAAGAATGACCCATATAAACCTCATCCTCATGATTTAGTAGGAAAAGACTGCAGAGATGGCTACTATGAAGCAGAATTTGGACAAGAACGCAGACCCTTGTTGTAAGTATGCAGTCACAGACGTCTTTAGGAATAGGATAAGCAGAGGATGCTTGGTTTCCTGTACATGTACATCTGTTATTTCTTAGCCAAATAAAGTAATTTCTCGTTCTACTTCTGTTTACTGTAGTATACATTTAAATTTTCTTACCACTTGTATTAGAACTATCCTTTTATTCTTTATTAGTAGACACAGCCCATGATGGTAGCAGGAATACTTATTTATTGCTACTAAAGGTAAACATAAACTTATTTTATGCTGTGATTTTCTTTCTTAGTGTGCACAATCTCTGAAAAGTTTTCTTTCATATATTTTTACTTTGTCCTTTCATTAATAGTTAAAAATTACCAGATATGAGAAAACCGTCTGGAAACCTAGAATTATTATTTAGAAAAGGGCAGGTTATAAAAGTAACATGATGGTAGTTCTAAGATAAGGAAAAGGATGTAACACTTTGGTGTTGGTGAGGCTGCCAGAAGATGGGTCCATTCATCATGTTAGTGATAGTATAAATTAATAAAATCCTTCTGTTGTAAGCACTTTAACAACTACATAGGAAAAACCTGAAAAATATGAATGTCTCTTAAACCAGCAATTCTACTTCTAGGAATTTATCCTCAGGAAACAATTAAGCATGTTCAGACATTTAGCTATAGTTAATGTTCATTGCAGCTTAGTTTGTAATGGCAAAAAGTTAAAAGCAATCAAAATAATAAACAAGGAGGGATCAGTTAGATAAACTGGTACATCCATGCAGTGTACTCCTATGTAGCCTTAAAAATAACATTGCAAATATCTCTTTGTATAAAAATATATTCACATTATGTTAGATAAATAGGTTTTAAGACAGCATATGTGACTTAAATCTTAAAAAAAACAGATATGTACATGTACTTGGTAGTATATACACTAAGGTATTAATAGTGGTTGTCTCTTGGTGGGTAAGACTGGGGTTTTATGTTTTTCTTTTAACTTATGTTTATTCTGTGATTCATTTTTTATAATGAACATGTATTGCCTTTGGAAAAAACTGAACCTAATTACAACAAGGAAAATGTTAGTAGCCTTCTTATATATTAATAGTAACTATCTAGAAAATATACTTTAAAAATATTCCTCTTACAATTACAAGACAAAACAAAAATATCTAGTAATACACATATGACAAGAAATATTTCCTATTTATATCATTTGACCTCCCAACACCATTTTACACTGTGAACCATTCCTTTCTTGGAACATTCTTATTTCTTGATTTCTGTGAGAACAGAGTCTCCTGTTTTATTTCCTACTTTTCTGGCTGTTCCTTCTCAATCTTAGTTATAGACAGTGAAATTCTTAGTTATGTCCAATAATGCCCTTTATGGTTCTCCTGCTTCTCCTCTCAGTCCAGGATCCTGTTAAGGATCACACATTGTATTTACTTGTCATGTTTATTTAGTTGTCATGGTTAGTAAAGTTCCTTTAATTTACAGTAGTTTCTCAGCCTTTTTTGGTCTTTCATGACATTAACATTTTTGAAGAGTCTAGGCTACTTGTTTTGAAGATTGTTGTTCAATGTGGATTAGTCTAGTTGCTCATTTATATTCATGTTACTATGAATAACATGAATAATATTTTCATGTTAACATGAAACATTTTGGATGAGAAATCTACAGAGGGGGGTGCAATGTTGTTCTCAAAATATCCCTTCAGGAGACATGGGGTATTAGTGTTTTCCATTGGTGATATTAATTGGCATTCTATTGTAAAGAAAAATTTCCCTTTTTCCCCTTCCCCATTAAAAAAAAAAAAATACCACTGTAGACCCTTGGATTCGTATATTCAGTGTACTGTAGTCCATTACTGGCATTATTATTTTGATGTTCAGATTGACCCAGATTTGACCAAGGCAAGCCCCTTCCTCCTGCTCCCTGTGTCCTTTTGATATGCTTCTTTCTTAGAGCACTTCTTTACTTTCTGACACAGCAAAGTGTTCAGGACTTACTTGTACTTTTCTCGCCCCAGTCCTGAAATCAGTTTTTTCTAAGGAGCCCTGGTTCCTTTCAGTGAAGAATGGTATTTAGTCTCATTGTCTTTTTGACATATTCTCTTAAATATATGAAAAGCATCTCAAATAGAATATGCCCCAAACTCTGACTTTACCATGATCATACTTCTTTCTTAATGGGTCTTCCAATGTGCTTTATCTCGGTGGTTGCTATAAAAGCCCCCAGACATGGGTATCATCCTTGACACCTCTCACACAGGCACACACATTGAATTCATTAGCAGGTACCTCCTAAATAGTTCTTGAATCTGTGCACTTCTCTCAGTGATCTCTGTCAGCACCACACTACCCGTGGTCAAAATAAATGTAGGCTGCCAGAATAGTCTCTTGACTGGTCTTGCATCAACTCTTTTTGTACCTTTTCCCCTAAGATCTGTCCTCCACTTTAGCCAAGGTGATCTTTTTTAAAAATTAATTTATTCAGAGTGATCTTTTTTTTTTTAAAGATTTTATTTATTTGAGAGAGAGAGAATGAGAGACAGAGAGCATGAGAGGGAGGAGGGTCAGAGGGGGAAGCAGACTCCCCGCCAAGCAGGGAGCCTGATGTGGGACTCGATCCCGGGACTCCAGGATCATGACCTGAGCCGAAGGCAGTCGCTTAACCGACTGAGCCACCCAGGCGCCCTGGAGTCATCTTTTCAAATAGAAATCTGATTGTCACATTCCCATTTAAAACATTTTAAGGGCTTTATGTGGCTCTTGGAAAAAGGGCAGTATTCCTTATTGGCCTACAGGGACCACAGGGTCTGCTTGTATGTTTAGCCCTCTGTCCTGTGCTCCCCTTGAACTCTATACTCCAGTCCCAGAGGCCTTCCTTTAGTTTCCTGTGCTCACAAGACTCTTCTGTAGGGGCCTTTGCTTGTTCTGTTCCTTCTTCCTGAAGTCTCTTTCTCTCCTCTTCCCCTCGTTCATTTCTGTTTATGTTAAGTACCACTTTGTACAGTAAGCCTCTCTGTCCTTCCTGAATTTATCAACTCTCCTGTTACAGGCTCCCGTGACACAGTGTATATCTCCTTTATAAAAGTTGTCATGATTTCAGTTTAGCATTTTTTGCATGTGATTATTTAATATTGATCTAAGTGCTTCCCTAGACTAGAGGTCAGCAAACTTTCTCTGTTAAGAGCCAGATAGTAAATATTTTGGGCTTTGCAGGCTATATGGTCTCTGTTGCATCTGTTCAATTCTGTTATAGCATGAGAGCACACATAGACAATATGTAACCAAATCAGCTTGTCTGTGTTCCAAAAAATCTTTATTTAGAAAAACAGGTGGTGGGCCCGGGTATGGTCCATGGGCCACAGTTTGTAAACCTCTGCACTAGAATAAGCTCCTTGAGGAGAGGGATTGTAATGCCCATTTCTAGAGTGTTTGGTACAGAGTAGGAATTCCAAAATTTTTTGAATGACTGAATCAATGAATGAATGAGTAATTGATTCAAATAATCTTCATGATCCTTGGTTTCCTCATGTCAGAATTTCAAAAATCCCTACCACTTCTAATATTCTGTGAATAGCAGTCAAATACGATTTTTCAGATGAAACAAAATTAAGTAGTGTATAAATACATTAAAATAAATAATTCTTTAAAATCTTTTGTCAAAGAAAAAGTGAGAACCAAGCTATGAATCTCTCAAAGAAATGGGATACTTTTGAAGAAGAGGATTATGGGTTTCAGGATTTTGAGAAAGGATTATGAATTCAAGATTTATTTTTTAATTATTGGAGGTAGAGGAAAGAAGTGCCAAAGATATTTTAGGTGCTAACAAAATGACAAGTACAGTGAAGGTGCAGAACATAAACATAAGGCACCATGAGATGGAGAGGAGCAAACGAGGCAGGCAGCCTCCTGTTGCCCAAGTGCCATGTGAAGTTTGAACAAATAGTAATGTTGTTATAACCAAGTTTTGCTTCCTTATTCACACCCACCCAACTTTAATGATGTCATGGTTTTTCCATGTGGGAACAACTATGACTGGTGGTGGTAGGGGAGTTCCCCCCACCATCATCTGTGCTACAGATATGCAAATTAGTAATATTTGTAGCTATTGAGAAGTTTTCCATAAATGACATTTTGAAACTTGTTAAATATTATTCATATTAAACATCTTTCTAATTTAAAAGAAAACATTTCAGTGCTTTCTTATGAATGATTATTATAATTTCATGTAATATAGCATAAAACATATTCCATTGCTACTAGTAGTGAAGTCAGGGCTCAAAAATCAAACGTCCGTGGAATGGATCAGGTGTTAAGAGGACTAGCAGGCACTGTAGTAAATTGGAGAGCCCTGAATAAATGGGGCTGCAGGTGCTCAGCTCCAACGAGGTGTTCTTGTATTAGGCTACTGTGGCCAGACCTTTAGAATGGTCAAGAGAAGCCAGAAATCCAGATGTTTATATGCAATTACTGGATTGTTAAATGTTAGTAGTGTGTGCGCATTTTTTTTTTTTTAATACAGGTGACACTTTTATGGGCTCAGCAAAACATACCTGTGGGCTCCTTTTACAACTTTTTTGTTTGGGAGGTCAGTTTTAGCTTTTTGATATTACTTCCCTGTTAATCTTCATCTATTTTGGCATATTTGACATAGGCACAGGATGTACCCTTGATTTTTGCAGTATTTTTTGGTAAAACCTCATTTATATGTCCTTGTGTTTAACTATAATACAGTTTGAAAGTTCTGTTTTCCTTCTAGTTTTCAAAATTTGGGCATTCGTTGTGTAAAGAAAAAAGAAGTAAAAGAAGCTATTATTTCAAGAATAAGGGCAGGAATCAATCCTTTCAATGGTAAGTATGTTTGACAGAATTATTCCTGTTATTTGGATATTGACCTATTTGTGCAAGTGAATTCTGTTTGTATCTTGAACCTGTGCTTTAAAAGCTGTCTTAAGTTTTGTGTTCACTTTTCTGCTTGCTGATGGATACCTGTATCCGAGGAAGGAAGAAGATTTAAAACCTTTCATAGTGTTGGGGGGAAAAAATTCTCTGACAAGGCTTTCTGGTATCTGTGGAAAGGGCCATTGTTTTCTATAAGAAAACCTCACAGATGTTCTGATTTCTTTTTGAATGTGGTCTTCCATTTGCCATTCTAGCAGACAGTATACATTACCTTTTCTGAATGTTGAACTGGCACTGTGGTTATTTAAATCAAAGGCATACTCAGCAGCGAAATTTAAATTAATCCCAGGGTGGGAGAAGACGTTTAGAAATAGTAGAAGCTATACAAAATATTTTCATAGTGTGTTTGTGTCTAAGGCTAGGTATTTACTGGTTAGTGGGTTTTGTCAGGGATAGTGTGATCTGGTGTAGCGCCTGGCAACTGTAAGCACTCTGTGTTGTTTGAAGGGATGAATGACTACACCAAGCTAAATGCTGGCATCCCACACTAGAGTAGTCTCCACTGTAAAGTCTTCTGCAGCTACTTCAATAGGCATCTTTCAGGAACTGAACGGCAATAATATTTTCAAAGAATAGATCTCTCCGTCATATTTAAGACATCCTTGTATCGTTGGTTTGTGTTTTTCCTGGATGTATAAAAATAATTTAAGGGTTATGAAGATATTTTAAGGAATATGTTCATAACCAAGTGCTGTATTTTTATGAACCATAAGGTCTGCATCTCTTTTCCCTAGGTCTTTATTTTTCATACTATTTAGTATAATGCTCTAAACAAAAGTCCCCTTCTTCCCCTTCAGTCTTCCTCATCAGAGCAGATGACTGTTAAGTTTGGTGTGTATTTTTTTAGAATTTCCTTTATATATGTATAGCTGTCTCCCTAGTTTAGGAACTTATCATTTCATAGTTTTTACAGTGGAGACTACTGTAGTGTGGGATGCCAGCATTTAGCTTGGTGTAGTCATTCATCTATTCAAACAATACAGAGTGGTTACAGTTGCCATCCCCAGCAAAATCCACTAAAGAGTAAATATCCACCTGTATACCAACTATATGCATGTATTTTTACATAAACAGAACCATGCTACTGCTTTTTTCTTTTCACTTAGCAATAGATCTTAAACATCTTGCCATGTTAGTACTTATAAATCTGTTTTACTTTTTAACAGAGTACGCTATTGTTTGGACAGACCACAATTTATCTAGCCATCTGTTAATGAATGTTTAGGTTATTTTCATTTTATTAAAAAAACTCCATTGAACATATATTATACACGGAGTTTTTGTGTGATTATTTCCTTAGGATAAATTTTTTTTAAGGTTGTTTTTTTTTTTTTTTTAATTTAAGTCCTCTCTACACCCAACGTGGGGCTCGAACTCATGACCCTGAGCTCTAGGGTCGCTTGCTCTTCTGACTGAGTCAGCCAGGCACCCCTAGGATAAATTTTCAAAAGTGGAAAATTTCTGGGTCAAGAGTATGCTCATTTTCATTGCTAAAGTAAAAGCCCAAACTTATAGAGTCCATCTATGTCCAGATGCAGTATAAAACAGGGATCGTGTAGTATAGAAGAAGATCATAAATAACAGCTACCATGTATTAAGTATTTTTTGTGTGTCAAGGAGTAAATGTTAAGTACTTTGTGTATGCTATGTATTTAGTCACTACAGCAACACTGCTTTATAGAAGAGAACCCCAAAGCTTTGGTTTTGGTAATTTCCCCAAGTTACATAGCAAGTACAAGTGGCAGAGCTAGAGTTCAAGTCTAGGTCTCCTGACTCCAGTGGAAAAGGCATTAAGAAAGGAAGATGCGGGGAGTAAGAGGCAGATGGGCCTTCCAGAAGTTTTTTAGGTTTTTGGTTTTTTACCAATCCAGAACCAGGCATGATGTTAATAACACTCATATAGCACCTAGAATAGTTCTTAGTACAAAATAAGTGTTTTACATATTTTATTTTATTTAATCTTTAAAAAAAAACTTTTTTTTAAGTTTATTTATTTAAGTAATCTCTACCCTTCAATATGGGGCTCAGACTCACAACCCCAAGATCAAGAGTCACATGCCTTCCGACTGAGCCAGCTAGGTGCTCCTTATTTCATTTAATTCTTACAGCAACGTATGAGGTAGGGACTGTTATCATCTCCATTTTGAAAATAAGGAAATGAAGGCATAGAAAAGTTAAGTAATTTTCTCAAGGTCATGGAACTGGTAAGTGGTGGTGCTGGGATTTGAACACAGGTAGCCTAGCCACCAGGCTCATGATCTTCTCTCTGCTGAGCTGCCTAGGTGGATTTAGATTTGGGGAAGGAAGTAATCCTGCCAGTTGAGCCTTCACAGTGTTTGTGGTTTTGGTTGTTGTTTAGTTTTTTGTAACATCCCTTTCTTCCGAACCATAGCCCTTTTGCTCTCTCTAGGTAAAGGATGTATCGCACAGTTTGAGGTGTGGAATCCACCCCACCCCCACTTACTACTAAGAAGTAATCTTCTTAGAACAGTGCTTTTTATAGCATATTATTCTGATTAAGAAATTGGAATGGCTCTTTTAAAAGTTTAAAAACTAAATGGCCCTAAATTGAAAGTTTTCCACATGTAACTCCAATATATCTTTCCTGCCTTCTCTTCCCCTGGTCCTCTTCATAAACCCCTCACTATTCCAGCAAAACTCTCTTGTTCACCCTACCCTGACCATCTCCCTGGCCATCTTCTTCATTTTCCATAGGGATGGAAGTAAGCTTACACCATTTGTAGCCTGGACTGTTGTTGTTAGCCCCTAACCTTGTGGTCCTGCCTCTGTTCTTTATCATATTCCAAACACTTTATACACTGCATACAAAAATATCCTTCTAAAACCAGTAGGAATCACTTCAGAACTCTGCTTATCATCCTTCAGTGGCTCTGAATAATTTTCACCAGTGGTTCTCGATTTGAATGTGCATTAAGAATCCCTTCTTACTTGCTAAAAAGGTAGATTCCAGGTCACATTCTGATTAATTTGTTAGGTGTGACAAGGGATCTGGGGCTGTGTTGGTTGTTTTTTTGTTTGTTTTTTAAAGATTTATTTATTTGAGGGAGAGAGAGAAAGAGTGCACACACGAGCAGGGGCAGGGGGCAGGAGGAGAGGGAGAAGTAGACTCCCCACTGAGCAGGGAGCCCAGACTCGGGGCTTGATCCCAGCACCCCGGGACCATGACCTGAGTCAAAGGCTGATGCTTAACTGACTGAGTCACCCAGGCACCCTGGGACTGTGTTTCAAGAAGCCTGTAGCTCCATGTGTCTTAACTTATTTGACTGTGACTCACAGAAGAAACAGATCTTATTTCTCCACTCAATACATATATAGGCATACATACATACATAGATAAAAACACTATTCTTACTACATGCAGTATACTCTTTTATAGCTATGACTTTGCATTCCATTTCTTCCCCCCCTTTTTTAAGAAAATGCTTATCCAACCCACCAACTTAGTTTTATGACTGAGCAGTGGGTCCCAAATTCTTACTACATGGAATATGTTCTCTACGCTATTCCATTCTTCCATTCTTTTCCATTCCATTTCCTTCTCTCTCTTTCTTTTTTTTTTAAGAAAATGCTTATCTACATGCACTTCTATGTTTATAGCAGCATTATTTACAATAGCCAAGATATGGAGGCAGCCTAAGTGTCCGTCAACTGATGAATGGATAAGGATATATGTGTATATATGTATTTACACACACAATGAAATGTTATTCAGCCATAAAAAGAATAAAATCTTGCCATTTGCAACGACATGGATGGAGCTAGAGAGTATTATTAAGTGAAATAAGTCAGTCAGAGAAAGACCAATGCAATATGATTTTACTCACATGTGGAATTTAGGAAACAAAACAAATGAGCAAAGGGAAAAACAGAGACAAACTAAGAAACAGACTCAACTCTAGAGAACAAACGGATGGTTACCAGAGGGGGGGTACTTGGGGGGAGGGTGAAATAAGTGATGGGGATTAAGGAGTGCACTTGTGATGAGCACCAGGTGATGTATGGAATTGTTGAATCACTATATGGTACACTTGAAACTAACATAGTGCACTGTATGTTAACTAACTGGAATTAAAATTAAAGAAAAAAGAAAATGCTTATCCAACCACCAAATTAATTTTATGACCAGTGTGGGTCCCAAACTACAATTTGAAAATCTCTGCCCTAGATGATTCTGATGCAAGTGATCCATGGGCCACACTTTGAGCAACTCTGAACTACTTGCTAGATTCAACTTCTCAATCTTGGCACTCAAAGCCCTTCATAATCCAGTCTTTGCTTTCCATTCCATCTTCACCTCTAGCTTGCATCCTCTGCCTTGACTTCCTGTCCCTCCTTCCCCTAATACTGAGTGCACACATATGTGCTTTGTTTTTGCCATCTGAACCATTTTGCCATGTTAGAAGAGCCACATTTTTTTTTGCTACTCAGCCTTTAAATATATGCAGCTCTCTTACATGGAATATTATGATCTACCTGGTGAATTCTTCCTGCTCATCCTTCAAGTTTAAGGTCACCTCTTTGAAAAGCTTTCTGTAACCTTTCCAGACAGAGCAAAGTATCCGGTTTTCACAAAATGTTTTACATATTTCTGATATGATATGCTATAATTTTGTTTGCATGTTTCTCCTTCAACTGAGTCCTGAGGCTCTGAAGGACTGTCTTCTATGTATCTCTAACACATAGCCTAGTATCTGGCACATGGTAGAGGCTTGATTAAAATTTGTTGAAAGGGTAAATGAACAAATGAATGAGTGAACATGCCTTGTTTGTATTTGTCTACCAAAAATATTCAAGTTGTTTTCCTTACCTGAAATGCCCTGAAAACCTTTTTAGCTCTCTTGAGCCAAAGGTGATATCCTCCTAATTATACCATTCACTCAGCAATTGGTCATGAAAAGCTTTGTGACATCTGTTGCATCATTTAATGCTTTGGTGGTTGTCTTCTGAGATGAATTTCATGCTCACTGTGGACAGGATCTCTGATGGAACTGGGTTATAGTTCACTTTGGTACCTAAACAGTATATTTATATTAAATATCTTCACAACTAAGTGCCTTGAGGTAAAAGTCTCCTACTTCTATGCAGTAGGTTACACATCTTACCTACTTATGTGCATTCATTCCTTCAACAGGTTTTTACCTTATTCATTCTATAGTCTGAGCTTGTTCTAGATGCTTCGGATAAGTTAGTGAATAAAACAGAAATTCCTGCCTTTGAGGAGCTTATATTTCTGTGGAGAAAGATTAACAGTTAACAAATTTGCTAGATAAGTGTATTATATAACTTATTAGACAATGAAAAGTGCTAAGGGGGAATATCAGCAGTATAAGGAGTTGGGAATCCGTAGTTAGGGGGAACAGATTATAAATTATAAATAGATGGTTATAGTAGGCCTCATTTTCTATTCTGATGTAGTTTTCATAATAGAAATAATGATTATATGTTATTTTCCTAGAGTATTGAAATAAAACCTAAAATGTACATTTCTAATACTAAGCAAAACAAAATCTAATCCCTCTAAAAAAACTCAAAACACTAAAAACTAATTTAAATAACCTGAACTCAGAGGTAGAATTATCCTTTCTTTGGTTGTTTATTTTATTTTGGGGATCTGCAAGTTCAAATTCTGCCACTTACATAGAAATTTGTCAGAGCTGAATTGATACTTTTTCATAGCTGCATCACTTCACATAGGAGAATTCTGCTGTACTGAAGAGACCAGCTGACTTTGTTTTTGTGATATATATTTATGATATATAGAAACAAAGGAGTTTCTCAATTCTCCTGGGTTTTAAAAAAAACAAAACAAAACAATGGAATTGGAAATGTTTAGCAGAGTAGGATCTACAAATTCTGATCCATAGACTGATGCTATCTCATTGTGACAGTCTATTTTCTAGAGATCAAATATCATATGAAAATACAAAGACTATTAAAAACGATTCTTTGCATAGAATTAGTTTGTGTACTACATCAGCTAGTATGTTGTAAGGCCATTCCTTATCTTTCTTGCTATTAGTTCTTTAAAACAGGAACTATCTCTTGCAAATAGGGATATATAGCAATCAAGTAGTATTAAACTTGAGGCTTCATGTAAAAATATTGTTCAAATTGTCTAAGATGTGCTAAAATCTAAATTGGGTGAGGAATTTAATGAAGGGCTTCAATATCAAGTTTTAATAGTGTCCACTTAGCTGGAATAAAAGAATAGCGGTTAGACTTCGTAGAGGACTCTTACTACAAAAGCTGAAAAAAATTTCATTTATTTATTGTTTTCTATGTATTTAAGGACATAAAAGGAATTCTAATATTCAGTAATTAAAATCTAGCATTTTGACAATAAAGAATTTGCAATTCAGTTTTATTCAGTATTTTACTTTTTTTCCATATACAGAGGACATTGAATTGTTACAAAAACTGTTTTACAGTTGAGTTGGGGGAATTATTTTATATTCGTAGTCTAAAAAAGAACACAGTTTATTAATTTTTTTCTTAAGTTTTCTAAAGATTTTTATTTTTTTTAAAGATTTTATTTATTTATTTGAGAGAGAGAATGAGAGAGAACACGAGAGGGAAGAGGGTCAGAGGGAGAAGCAGACTCCCCGCTGAGCAGGGAGCCCGATGCGGGACTCGATCCCGGGACTCCAGGATCATGACCTGAGCTGAAGGCAGTCGCTTAACCAACTGAGCCACCCAGGCGCCCTCTTAAGTTTTCTAAGAACACAGTTTAAAAAGACAAGTGATCAGAGTGCCTGGGTGGCTCAGTTGGTTAAGCGTCTGCCCTCGGCTCAGGTCATGATCCTAGGGTCCTGGGATCCAGCCCTGTATTGGTCTCCCTGCTCAGCGGGGAAGCCTGCTTTTGTCTCTTCCTCTGTCCCTCCCCTTCCCTTTCCTTGTGCTCTCCTTCTCTCTCTCTTGCTCTGTCAAATAAATAAAATCTTTAAAAAAATAAATAAAATCATTAGTCTATATACTGTGTATTTTTATCCTGTTGTTTACTTGTGTTTCAATAGTATTTAACTGTATTAGAATTTTGGAAATGTCACATCTCTAGACCTAATAGATGTTATAATTGACTTTAAAAAAATTTGAATCTACTTCCAAGATATTACATCATGGTAATATATTTTTTGATAAAAATGAAATTCTTGTACATCCTGCTCTTAGGACTAAGGTGTAATATTTATCTGTAAAGATAGATTAAGAATGATTGTTACCTTGTTTTCTTTTGATCAAATATAAAGGGAAATTTTAAACTAGTTTTAGAGGAATTTAAGAGAATTTGATTATTCTCATACTTCAGATTTTGCATATTTTTAAAAGCTGAGTAGCATTTGTCACATTGCAGAATAAAATACTGCATTTTGTGTTACAGCATATGTATGTATTAAAAAGCCTACAGCAAGCATTATCCTAAATGAAGGAAACATCAGAAGCATTCACTTTGAAATTAGGAATGAGGAAAGGATGTGTACTCTTTCTGTTTCTGTTCAGCGTTGTAGTGGAGACTGTAGCCAGTGCAGTGAGACCTGATTAAAAATGCAGAAATAAAACTGTAATTATTGGAAGCTATTATTTATGGTGAAAACTCAAAAGGACATACAAATAGATTATTAAAATAATAACTTTAAAAGGGTGAGTGGATGTAAAATTAATATGTAAATGTCAGTTGCATTTCTATATATCAGCAGCAAATAATTGAAGAGAATGTTGTCAGAAAAAGTAAAGTACATGTCAGCAAATCTAAGAAATGATCAAGATTTCTTTAGGGAAAATTATAAAATTTCATTATGAGATGATAGAGAACACCTAAACTGAAGGAGATATATGTCATGTTCACTAATATCAATATTATAAAGATGGCATTTTTCCCCAAATTAATATACAGACTCAATGCAAGTCCAAACTCTTGAGATTTTTCATTAAATATGATTAAATTATTCCGAACAGGAGAAGGATACTTTATAGAAGAGAAACAGCAACGAGAAACTGACTTTATCAGATAATAGGGTTTATTATGAAGATGTATTAATTAAGGCAGTGTAGTATTGGGGTAACAATAGACAGATTGGCCAGTGAAGTAGAATTGTGAGCCCAGAAAGACACTTAAGAAAATACAAGACTTAAGTTGGATTTTTCTACCTCTTGTTATATACAGAAATCAGCTGAAAGTGAATTGAAGATTTAAGTGTAAATCAACATTTTTAAAGACTCTTGGTAAAAGATATTGGTAAACAAATTTTAGTCCTTGGCATATAGAAAGGCAAGATACAAAATAAAGTTTTATAGAAACAGTTGATAAATTTGATATTCTTAATTTCAGTTTATTGTATTTTTCAGTTGTAGAATTTGTTTGGTTCCTTTCCTAATAATTTCAAGTTCTCTACTAAACTCCATCTTGTCTTTTAACTCCTTGAATATATATTTTAAATAACCTGTCTGAAGACTTCATTATTTGAATCCTTTGTGCTCTCTCTTTTTTGGGGGGGATGGCAAAAGGAGAGGAAGAGAGAGAATCTTAAGCAGGCTTCAAACCCAGTGCCAGAGCATGACGTGGGGCTCGATCTCACAACCCTGAGATCATGACCTGAGCTGAAATCAAGAGTCAGTTAGTCACTTAACAACTGAGCCACCCAGGCGCCCCTGGTCTATTTCTATAGACTATTGTTTTTCTTTTCTTTAAAAAAAAAAAGCACAAAAACCCCCTCTATTTTGTCTCTTCATTTGCCTGTTATTTAAAATAGAATACCAGTCATTGTATATGAAAAATTATAAAGATTTTAGGCCTAGGATATTGTTATCTGTCTTCAGAAGATTTTCTTTTTTTTTTTCCCCAGAAGATTTTCTTGTGGTAGGCAGCTAGTCGGTAGCAATCTCAGATCGCCTCAGATCAGTGAATGAGTTAGATTATTTGAAGCCGGACTTCATCTCTGTGAGATCTGGTATCTTTCCAGTTCATTCTTAACTCCTAAGGTATAGCTCCTTCAGGGCCCCAACCGGAGTATAGGGCATTTATCAGATCTTCCATCCTCAGTAGAACCTGAACTTTATTTTTCCTCTATAGGGTATTGAGAGTTGATCTCAACTTCTCATTTTCTTAGCCACCTCTTACAAAATTGGCAGGCTCTATCTGGAAAAAAAGAGGTCTCTTATGCTGAACTTAACTCTGGGTTTTTGTGATACTGTAATTTATAATAAGTATATATTTGCTCTTCACCCCCATTCCTGGCAAAGAGCTCCTAAACCCTGGCTAAGTGATGACAGCAAAAAAATTGAAAGGAGTATCTTTTGTTATTTGTAATAAGCCCCTTTCAACCACACCTATTATGTCATATTATGTTATGATACGAACACCTGCATCACAGGTGTATATTTTGACCTAATAGTTGTACAAATAAGTTCTTGTAGATGCCTTCAAATGCTTCGCTTAAGAATACTAATGGGGATATTTTAAATGTTGTTGATAGCTACTGAGACTGTGAGCATAGTTTAAATAAAAAGAATCAAAATTGTATTGTCATTTTATTATTGCCTGTAAGACTAAAGAATTTGGGTTTTAACTGTTTCTAATTTAGTATTTCAAATTTTAACTTTCTGAAAATTTCACAAATTTTCACATAATTGTGTATTTTGTGCTTTTAAAAAAATGTTATGATTTACTCCTACAGCTTATATTATTTGAAAAATGCAGTTAATATTTTAATTCCAAAACTAAACCTGGATTTCTTTTCAGATGTCAATTTAACAAACTGTCATTACATTATATTCTGTCATAAAGGTTTTTATATTTTTTCAGAACTGCAAATTTTTCCTGCTATAGCATTTTTTTGTCTTTTAAAGCAAACCTCATTTGCAGATAAAACTTTTTATGGAGGGACGCCTGGGTGGCTCAGTTGGTTGGGCGTCTGCCTTCGGCTCAGGTCCCAGGGTGCTGGGATCGGGTCCCGCATTGGGCTCCCTGCTCAGCGGGGAGCCTGCTTCTCCCTCTCCCTCTGCCTGCCACTCTGCCTACTTGTGAACTCTCTGTCAAATAGATAAACAGAATCTTTAAAAAAAAAAAAAAAACTTTTTATGGAAACTAGCTGGCTACCTTATATCATCTATTGTCTTGGTATTTAATTCCTAAGGTATTGTTCTGAATTTTGGTAAATATTTCTATGTATGTCACCTTTATGCAAAACATATGTAAAATTTTCTAATAGAGTTCAGTTTTCAAGAGCATAGGTTCAGGATTCAATGACTTCTTAGTATGAATTCCTTCTCTACCACTTCCTATCTGGAACTTTGGAGAAGTAATTTCATCTCTTTAAAATTCGTTCCTCATCTATAAAATAGGGATGATAGTAATTCTTACACAGATTTATATTCTCCCTCTTCTCTGTTTTGTATAACCTTCAACCATTTTAGTAAAAATTTGGTTGGTTAGTAATATCAATTTGGAGTTCTGCTCTAAATTTCAGATGATTTAGGGTAGTTACTTCCCAACCATGCATGTAACTTAATGGATACTGTTAGTGACTACATATGATAATGATAAAAGGCATTTTTGAGATTGTATACTATTCTATTTTGTTAGCATAGACTGGATGCTACCTAGGGTTATTGGATATGTTGGGCAGGGAGGAGGACCTAGCAGGATTTTAGTTCTATGTGACTATTTTACATTCTTAAAAAAATGTGCTATTTAGTCCCTGAACAGCAGCTGCTTGATATTGAAGATTGTGACCTCAATGTGGTGAGATTATGTTTTCAAGTTTTCCTCCCTGATGAACATGGTAATTTGACAACGGCTCTACCTCCTGTTGTCTCTAACCCAATTTATGACAACCGTAAGTACTTTATTTTCTTATATTTGTAGCATTAGCTTATGTTTTTTTTAGTTTAATTTTTTAAGGTATTTTGACAGAGAAAGAGTATGTTCATTATAAGAAAAATTCAAGCATTACTGAAATAACAAGAAGAATAGATCTTCTCTGATCTCCTCCAAAGATAATCACTATCCCCAGGTACATATTTCACCAGTTTCTTCATATATGAAAACACATCATCACTATCATTCATATAGTATACTTTTGGCAACTTAAAAAAAAATCATCACAGATCATTAAAAAAAAAATTTTTTTTTCTTAGCAATATATCTTGAGCCTTTTTCCCTTTCAGGTACCTTATTCTCTTCAGTAGCTGCATATTTCCTTATATGGCTCTATCACAATTTTATTAAATCATTACCCTATTACAAGACATTTGGTTTGTTTCCTTCTCGATTTTTTTCTCTAACAAATTGTACTTCAGAAAATATCCTGTACGTGCATATTTTGTGCAAATGTGTTTCTAGCATAATTTTACAGAAGTAGAAATGTTGGCAAATGCTAGATCAAAGGATATGGGTATTTGTAGTTTTAAAAGATTATGAAATTGCCCTCAAAGTTTTTGCATGCACACGTGTATTTGCTCTTATATGTGCATCTATTCATGGTATATTACTGCCTGTTTTACATATAGTAGCATAGTGGGACATAGGCCTATAAAGGTGGATCAGAGTATCCTCGTCATGGAGAACTTTGAATTGCCAGGGAGAGTTCCTAAAATTATATTCCTAATAGGAAGCATGAAATTGCATTGCTATAGGCTTATAGTTATGATTTAAGAGATTAATCTGGTGACAGTGTATGGATGGATTGAAAGAATCAGAATTTAGGAACAGAGAGATTTAACTAGAGGATCAGTTATTGCTGAGAAATGAAGTCACAAGGCTGTAAACCAGGTTGGGCAGTGCAGTTAGAAGGGAGAAGGACAGTTGTGGGTGATTAGTGTACTTAGTGTCCTTAATTTATGTATACACTAAAGCTTTTATCTGTCCTATAAATTGTTTTCCTAGAATTCTCACCATCAAAAAGAAATAAAAAATATTACTAAAGCAGAAACCCATTAAAACAATCCTTTATATTTAGGTGCTCCTAATACTGCAGAATTAAGGATTTGTCGTGTAAACAAGAACTGTGGAAGTGTCAGAGGTGGTGATGAAATATTTCTACTATGTGATAAAGTTCAGAAAGGTATTCATTTATTTGTTTCATTGAATTTAGAATAGACAGATCTTCCTTGGCTTACAGTGGGGTTATACTATGATAAATTCACTGTAAATTGAAAATAATCTTAAATTGAAAATGCAGTTAATACACCTAGCCTACCAAACACCATAGTTTAGCTTAGTGTACCTTAAACATGCCCGAACACTTACATTAGCCTGCAGTTGGGCAGGATGACCTAACACAAAGCCTACTTGTAATAAAGTGTTGAATATCTCATGTGATTTATTGAAAACTGTACTGAAAGTTAAAATCAGAACAGTTGTGATGTATGTTGTTTACCCTCCTGGTCATGTCGCCAACGTGCTTGCTGCCACTGCCCAGCATCTTCAGAGTGTCGTACTGCCTATCACTAGCCTGGGAAAAGATCAAAATCTGAAATACACTTTCTACTGAATGCATATCACTTTCACACCATCATCAAGTCAAAAAATTGTTAAGTTGAACCATCATCAGTTGGGGACCATCTGTATTTTAGATTAATAGATGGATTTTGTTTTCCATTGCTATTCCTTTGCTTTTGTATTCACTAGATGACATAGAAGTTCGGTTTGTGTTGAACGATTGGGAAGCAAAAGGTATCTTTTCACAAGCTGATGTACACCGTCAAGTAGCCATTGTTTTTAAGACTCCACCATATTGCAGAGTGATAACAGAACCAGTGACAGTAAAAATGCAGTTGCGGAGACCTTCTGACCAGGAAGTTAGTGAATCTATGGATTTTAGATATCTGCCAGATGAAAAAGGTATGACTTCTTGGTGGTCATGTTTTATGTATTTCTTAAAGTTAGTTCTCCTAATAACATTTTATACATTTGGATACAGTCAGGTTTATTCATAATTTATTACATTTTATTTCCTGGAAGTTTTTGTGTTTTTTTTTAAGATTTTTTTTTTTTTTTTTTTTTATTAGAGACACAGCGAGGGAGGGAACACAAGCAGGGGGAGTGGGAGCGGGAGAAGCAGGCTTCCCGCTGAGCAGGGAGCCCGATGTGGGGCTCGATCCCTGGACCCTGGGACCATGACCTGAGCTGAAGGCAGAGGCTTAATGACTGAGCCACCCAGGCGCCCCTATTTCCTGGAAGTTTTCAGTTGATTTTTTTTTTAATCGATTGATCCTTCTGCTCTTTGCCTCTCTTTCTTTGGAAAGGAATCTAGAATAATTTCAGAGTATCCGAACTGTTTATCAAAATTATTGTATATTTGAGATTCTGTTTTTGTACTTATTGTGCCCTTTTTAAGATGGAAAGCTTGCCACTCAGAGTGGTCTCCAATAATGCCTTTATTGCATTAGTTGACATTGTTGACTTGCAGGTGTTATAAGAAAACAAGATGAGTATTATACCCTGTCCTACTGACTTGGGACACATTCTGCAACATTTACTAAATCCATATTACATACATTTGTTTAAAGCATCTTATGGGAATAAAACACCTATTTAGTTGTTAAAGGAGAAGCAGCATAAACCTGTGATGATTTCCTGGTTTCTTTTTAACCAGATACTTACGGTAATAAAGCAAAGAAACAAAAAACAACTCTACTTTTCCAGAAACTGTGGCAAGACTGCGGTAAGATTATTTTGGATTGATTTGTATTTAAATAGATTTTGGGTTTTTTTGCTTTACTCAGTTTTCTAAATTTTAACTGATGTTCTTTTTTAAATTGCATTTAATAATGGAAAAACTTTATCACAGCAGTTAATTTTCCTGAAAGACCTAGACCTGGTACCCTAGTATCAACTGGAGAAGGAAGATTCATCAAAAAAGGTATTTTATCCTATAGAGTATTCCTTATGGTCAAAAGACCAATGCTTTGCCCAATATATTAGAATTCCATTCTTAGGAATGAAAACTGCTTCTTCACTATTTTCCATTCCCACTTCCAATCCCATTTCATGCTTTGAATATTAAATGAATTGATCTCTGCTTCTTAAGGTCCTGTTGGAAACTATGATTATGTTTTTGGAATTTATTGTTTGAGAAATTACATCTGTTCGTATGGTGGTAATTTTATTTAATTACAGTGTATCATGGAAGAAATGGTTTGGATCTGGCCAGTTGCCTGTCTTTAAAAATAAAGCTTAACTGGAACACAACCATGCTCATTTGATTGGATATTGTCTGTGGCTGCTTTTTTTGCACTATAGTGCAGAATTGTGTAGGTCCAACAGAGGCTGTATGGCCCACAGAGCGTAAAATATTTGGCCCTTTACAGAAAAAAAAAACGTTGTGAACCTCTGGTTTAAATCACTGAACCAGAGTTATGTAACCAGAAGTCTTTTCTTCCCCTTACATTCTTAAATCTGTGCTTTTTCCTGGTTTAGGATGTACAGCAGTCATATACTATATAAATAAATACAGAACCCTTAATTTTTTTCTGACTGGGAATTTTGTAGTACCTTAGAATTATATCTTTTTTTTTAGAGAGATGGGGAGAGAGAGACAGAGAGGGGAGGGGCAGAGGGAGAGAGAGAATCTTAAGCAGGCTCCATGCCCAGCCGGGAACCTGACTCAAGGCTCGATTTCACAAGCCCAAGATCAGGACCCGAGCTGAAATTAAGAGTTAAACGCTTAGCCACCTGAGCCACCCAGGTGCCCCTAGAGTTATATCTTAATATATCTTAGCGAGTTACGTGTATTTTTCAATCATCCCTAATGAGCATTTCCTCCATCCCTCTATTTTCTCCTAAAAGTAGTGAATATGAAATAATTTTGGCTATTTAGATTCCCATTAACTGAAATTCTGTTTTTTTTTTTAAATGCTTTGTAAGTAATCTCTACACCCAACTTGGAGCTCAAACTCATGACCCCGAGATCAGGATTTCCAGCTGAGCCAGGCAGGCATCCCTGAAGTTCTGATTTATTTTTCACTTTATAGAGCCTCAGAAGCTAAATTTTCATATTTAACTGGACTGAAGCTATCTATGCCAAAATAACTTACCAAAATTATTTTATAGGTATTTGTAAAACAGTAAGTGTTACAGAATTTAGCTTTTTGGACTCTTACAATAATTTTAGTGCTATTTAATATTTTTCTCTAAAATGTTCCATCAGTTAGTTTGCTTGGAAATTTTATTAGTGTGTTTATGCAAGTTTAATTTAGAGATAATGTTTTTTATACTTTTATTTCAGTTTATAAAAATACATTCTCCTCTCCACAGAATCTGGAAACTTTTCTCATGGTGCAGTTTTGACAGAAATGCCCAGGACTTCAGGTGTTTCAAGTCAAGGAGATTCCTATTATTCCTCACCTGTGTCCATCTCAAATGCACTGTCACATCATACTTCACCCATACCTTCAATGGTGTCTCAGCCTTCTTCCAGCTGGTCGTCAGGGGCCCACCCCACCTCGCGCACAGTCAGTACGAATCCACTGAGTGGTTTTTCAACAGGGACACTTCCCTCTAATCCACAAGGTATCTCGCCATATCTGGAAATGCCACTTGAGCGTGATTTGAATGCCTCTAATGCTTGTATTTATAACAATTCGAATGACATAGGCAGAATGGAAGCACCATCCATGTCACCAGCTGATTTATATGGTATTTCTGATGGCAACATGCTGCCGAATTGCCCTATGAATATGATAACACCTAGTAATGACAGCATGAGGGAGACTGATAATCCGAGACTTGTGAGCATGAATCTTGAAAACCCCTCATGTAATTCGGTGTTAGACCCGAGAGACTTGAGACAGCTCCATCAGATGTCCTCTCCCAGTATGCCAGCAGGCGCTGGCTCCAGTACGGCTGCGTTTGTTCCACAGCCAGAGGCATTTGAGAGATCTGACTTCAACTGCACAGGTAACAGTATGATAAATGAGGCAGGACCATCAAACAGTACTAATCCAAACAGTCATGGTTTTGTTCATAGTCAGTATTCTAGTATTGGCGCTATGCAGAATGAGCAATTAGGTGACTCATTTGCATTTGATTTTTTTCAAGGTAACTTGTAAAACTTAATTGGTTGTTTGGGTATATTGAATTCAAAGCTGGAAAGTATCATATAGGGGAAATCCTGAAATAGAAACTTAAAAACTGTTTCTTCTTTCGGAAACATGTGACCCGATAACTGTGTGCTGTGGAATTTGTCTTTAGAGTCCTTTACCCCATTTTCCTAGTACAGAATGAGGAGAAAATGAGAGCAAGGCTCCAGTTCTTCAAAATACAATTTTTTTATACTTCTTTTATATTGTATTAATGTATTCTTAGTTAAATGAATTAACTGATATTTGCTTTTAAGCAAATTTAAGGTAAAACCTGTAATGACTGTGTCATTAGAAAAATGATTTCCTTATTATTTTTGAGACCCATAGGCCAAGGTGACCCCTAAGGGGTTTTCTGAGGCTTCTTGGAGTTTCTTAGATTTATATGTAAATCAAAAATCTTTAAAATCTTTAAGAATCTAACTTGGCAGGGGGTGCCTGGGTGGCTCAGCCGGTGAAGTGTCTGCCTTCAGCTCAGGTCATGATCCCAGGGACCCTGGGATCTGGTTGCATCAGGCTCCCTGCCCAGCAGGGAGTCTGCCTTGCCCTCTCCCTTCCCCACTCCCGCTCGTGTGCACCTGCATGCTCTCTCTCTCAAATAAATAAAGTCTTAAAAAAAAAAATCTAACTTGGACAGAAAGTGAAGTGAGCTTTCAAGGAAGGGGAAGTTCTCTACATTTTGGACCATTTTAAATATCTAAATTGCTTGTGAGTTTAGCTTTACACCCACGTCTTTAAGGTAAAGAAGTTTCCTTAGGCCTGTCTTCTTTCTTGTGTTTCCTCACTCACTGTGATCTCATCCAATTTCGTGCTCTTTGTTCGTAAATTTTATCCCTAGCTTAGACCTGTCCTCTGACCTCCATACTTGGAGCTTACGCATGTATGTAAAACTACTTATTCGACATTTCTACTTAGAAACCTAATTAATGAACAAAAATCCAGCTCAGACTCAACATATCCAAAACTGAGTTCTTGATCTTCCTCCTTGTGCCCCTATAGTCTCTTCTCTCCAAAGTAGCCAGAATGATTATTTTTAAAACAAGTCAAATTGTATCATTCATCTGCTCAAAACCATCCAGTGGCTCCCCATTCCCACTCAGAGTAAAGATCAAAGTCCTTAAAATTGGCAGGCTCATACTTCGTCTCCTATCTCATCTCTTACTGTTTTCTTCCCCTCATTCAGCTCCAGGCACTCTGCCCTCATAGTCTCTCTTCAAAAACACCAAGTATATCCGTGCCTCAGACTCTTTGTACTTGGTGTCCCCTCTGGCTTGACTGTTTTTCTCTCAGATACATGCATAACTCACTTCTTAATGTCCTTCAGATTCACTCACCTGTTACTGATTAAGGCCTTCCTCGAATCTATACGCATCAGCACTCCATGTCCTCTTTCCTTTCTGTTGGTCCATAGCACTTACCAGGATCTGACCTTTACTAAGCATTTATTTTTTACTTTTAGTTTTTCTCCCTATACTGGAATATAAGCTTCACAAAGGTAAAAATTTTTGTGTTTTGTTTGTTGAATCCTCAGTTTGTAGAACAGGGTCTGCCTCATATTAAGCATTCGGTAAATATTTATTGAATGTTCAAAGTACTACTAGTAGAAGTTTGTGTTTTTTTTGAAAGAACAGCTTTAATTAGATATTTATGATTTTTATAATGTGACATTGGGTTTATGTCAGAATCATGCACCTTCAGGTCAAGGATTAATGTAATCCAAACCATCTGAAAGCAAAGTAATCCCAGCGGCAAAATGATGGTAGAATTTAGGCAGTAATCTTAGTTGTGATGGAATTGTCATGATGCTAAGTAACTGACTTATTGAAGACTTACTCTATTTTACAAATAGAACCTGCCATAAATGTTGAGCATGTTCTGAGCTAGAAACAGTGTGTCATTTCATTTACACAGTGTCCAACCAAACCAGTAAGTTTACTGGAACAATCAAAATGGGAAATGTATGAATATCATGTAAATAAAAATTCCGAGTTGAATGATACTGGGAAATGGGAAGGAGAGCAAGATAAGACTTGGGGTTAGGATAGTCTAGGAAGCAGAAGAAGAAAAAGATTAAAGATACCTAGGTACCATTAATATTTCTCAGAAATTATGATTTAAAAATGAAACATTTGTTACATAATTTTAAAAACCATAAGCATAGGGCGCCTGGGTGGCCCAGTCGTTAAGTGTCTGCCTTCGGCTCAGGTCATGATCCCAGGGTCCTGGGATCGAGCTCCACATCGGGTTCCCTGCTTGGCGGGAAGCCTGCTTCTCCCTCTCCCACTCCCCCTGCTTGTGTTCCCTTTCTCGCTGTGTCTCTCTCAATTAAATAAATAAAATCTTAAAAAAAAAAAAACCATAAACATATACTTTAGAAGAACTTACCAGGGAGAATAAAAAACTTGGAAGGCATCATTTCTTTTCTGTTCAAAATATGAATGAACCCAGGATATCTCCAGGTAGTAGTTGATAGGTGGTGAGCTTTTTTTAAAAAAATACAGAATCCTATAATTTTGTATTAATTAGCACTGGCCAGCTTAAACACAGACTGTTAGAATATCTAACTGGATTTTTGTTCATTAAATAAGCAACTGACTTGTCTTGCAGGGTTGTTTTGTCCAGCCCTTCCCCAGGTAAGCTGAATTAGGGTACTGCTATATCTGTGTTGAGTGTTTCCAATGGATTTTTTCATTTTTCAGGTACTGCTTACTGATCATAGAATTTATTTTATAACATAAAAAGAATTTGGCAACGTATTTCTCATCTATCTCTAACTATATTTATTTTTCACATTTAGTTTCCAAGGACAAAGTGCCCCTCTGCCTTTCTACACTCTGCTTGTACCCTGGGCCCTGCTCTCTCTCCCATCTTGTTTCTCTATCCTCACATCACCATTTAGTGGTGGTTTTCTTTGTATAACTGTGATAAACGTCTTCTCTAGCCCTAAAAAAAAAGGAAACAACAATCTTTCCTACTACCTTCATGTTCCTTCCTTCACATCCGGACTCAGGAAATGCTTTCAGCTTCGAGTTCCTCAGTTCCCAGTCATTCTTTGGCTTATTAGTCTTTCACCTCCTACTGTTTTTTTGTTTGTTTGTTTTGTTTTTTGAGAGAGAGGCACAGGGGCGGGAGGTAGGCGTTGTATACTCTCAAGGGTGGGGGGAAGAGCAGAGAGAGAGAGGGGGAGAGAGAATGTTAAGCAGGCTGCATGCCCAGTGCAGAGCCCGACCCAGGGTTCATCTTACGACCCCGAGATCATGACCTGAGCCAAAATCAATAGTTAGACATTTAACCGACTGAGCCACCCAGGTGCCTCCTCTTACTGTTTTCTTATGATATTCTGGGAAAAGTGACCAGAGACACTTTCCTTGTCAAATCTAGTGTCTTTTTATCAGTCCTTACTCTGCCTGACCTATCCATAACCTTCTTTCCTATTGGCTACTCCCTTCTTGGATACTCCTCCAAGCTTTCTGTGGTAGATAAGATTCCTCTCTCAGGTTGACTTTCTTCCAGAATCTCAACCCCAGCCCTCATTTGGTCCTATTTTTCCCCCCTTGGTGACCTCATCAGTGCCCAGTTTCAGCTTTCTCTCACGCTACCCAAATGCCTTTATAAACTGCCTCCCCCTTTTGCATTCTCTACTTTCATTAATGGCATTACCATTTACCCTGGCACCCAAGATATTAATTGGAACCTTGAATCATGTTTTATTCCTTTTCTCCTTTACTGTCCTACTTAGTTATCAAGTCTTTTAAATTCTGCCTCATAAAAATGTCTTGCATTAGTCCCTCCTTCATTCCTAGTGCTTCCTTAGTATAGGCCTTCATTCCTTTTCCCCCACAAGAATCTTCAGTATGCTCTGGTTAAAAATAATATCATGTTATCCTTAAACCCTATAATAAGCTGGCATTCCTTGAAAACTCTCTTAGGCTGCCAGGCCTCCATGCCTTTACCATGTTATCCACTCTGCCTCTGTTCTTTATGCCCTTGCCAATCTGCTTACTCCTCAGAACCACTATTCTGATTTCTGTCATCAGAACCTGCTATCATAATGGTTTTTTAAACTGGTAACTGGGTTTCTCTAACAGCTGGGTTGTCAGTTTTTAACCTAATGTTTCAGGAAAAAAAAAAAATTGAGACTGTCCATGTTAAGAGAGACTTGGAATTGGTGATCCAGGCTGCCCAGTAGCACCAAATAATTTGTTGTATCATACATTGATATACTAGGGGATTAAAGAAATTGCCATGTGATGTTAAATAGCATGGAGAAATGGAAAGAATAGAGATTTTTTTTTAAAAAGATTTTATTTATTTGGCAGAGAGAGAGCTCAAGCTGGGGGAGCGGCAGGCAGGGAGAGAGAGAAGCAGGCTTCCCACTGAGCAGGGAGCCTGATGCAGGGCTCAATCTCAGAGCCCTGAGATCATGACCTGAGCCAAAGGCAGACGTTTAACCGACTGAGCCACTCAGGCGCCCAAAAATAGGGTTTTTTTTTTTTTTGTCAGGACATCTGGGTTGAATCTTCAGCTCTGCCACGTACTCATTATATAATATCTAACAAACCATGCCTTTTGTGGGCCTCTCTTCAGATGTAAAATGCAGATAATACCCTGCTTACCTACCTCACAAGATGTGTTGTATTAAATAAAATGATGCATAAGAAACTGTAAATAGTGTAGTGCTAATCAAATATTAATAAATATGGGTGTAATCCTGTGGCCTTGATTAATCTCTAAGCCCAGAAACTCCTTCTGATACATGGCAGAGTGAGAAAAATCGCTATGGATTAGATTCTTTAGTAAGAACCCTGAGATGGGTTTCTCTTTAGAGTGGCTGTTTGTTTTCCCCAGATCTGGAGGCCCTTCTTTTGGCCTTACTCTTTTCAGAACCGGTTTCTATTATATAGCAAAGACAAGGTCATTTACTGACTTCAGTTCTGAAGTTCTAGGACCCTTAATTTCTTTGCCAAAGTTGATTATGAATTGGGAGTTACATGACTGTCTTCCTAAAAGGGAACCTCATCATAGCTAATGAAGTTGCCACTGAAGGATTTCTGATCTGTTTAGTTTTCAGGGGTTGAGTATGAAAGGGGCAAAATTAGGATGCTTTTGGTATCACAAAAATAAAAAATATCATGCTATTTTAACATTATAAGCCCAGGAGTGGGCAACTAATCAGAGATAAATGTATGGTTTGTCTATATCCAATTTTATGCCTTTGTCTAAGACTCAGTCAAACTAATAGTCTAACTAATACATCTTAGTAGAGTTTAAAGCACAAACTTAAAATCGGTGAATAAGACTGAATCTCAAAAGTAATTATAACTTTTTTCATTCATACAAAAGTAGAGATCAGAAAGCTCCCATCGTGTCCCCACTGCCATGACTAATAAACAAAACACAGATGAAATGTTTAAACAATTATTTCTTCTAAAGATTTTCTAAATATTTTTCTATTTTAAATGTCTATGGCTTTGGGAAAAAATACCACCTGCTAGTAATGACCTATTTAAAGAGGGTAGAATTTATCATTTGTCACTTACCACTTGTTTCCAAAACTTCAGTTTACTATTGGACTTTTCAAAAATTTAAAGAATTTTAAAATTTTCATTAAACACCTATGTGTGAGTAGTAATACACAATAATTAGTAAATAATGTTGGTGCTTCAGTAAATCGAGTTTTCAGGGCTATCGGCAGAGTAAATAAAATATGTTTTTGATAAAAGTAAACATCTTACCTATTTTTCTTCTTTATTATCTAATCAAAACAGTATGGCTTTGCCTAAAATGTAGTCAGAAATAGGTAAGATGGAGGATTTGGGGATCTGTGTCTAGAAGTCTCTCAGGGCTTCACTGGGGTCATGGTTCAGACCTGACAAACCCTTCAGAGATGACTTCTGTTTTAAAAGAATGTACTGGAAAATACTGTTAACTGATGAATTCAGAACCCTGCAGAATGGCACTATCCTGTTTTTTACTATGCTAAGTATTTTTATATGCTTCTTAGTAACTATAATAAATTTAGAGGTACTGAAAAGTTTTTTTAAAGTTCTCAAATTATTTAATGTTAAATGTGTTAAAAGGATGCAATCATTTGTAAAGTGTGAAAATCCTTTTTGTTGTACAGAATATTTTATTACCTTTGTAATATCTTTGTATACAGTGATTTTTTTGTGGTAATATAATAAATGGAAAAACTCTAAAATTCTTAAAATTTTGTTGTGATTTGACTTTAGAAATATTGGTGAGATTTTGTGATTTATAGCATCCTCCTTGGGAAAGGTAGTTTGGTTGTTTAGAAACATGCATTTTTATGGAAAGCTATAGCTGAATATACCTGAATATGTAACTGTCCTTTGAAATTATAATTTTTGTAGAGTACTAAAGTACATTTTTAAAAGATTTTCATTTTCTGCCTTCCTGATTTATTTCCTGCCTCTCTCCCTTCCTGTATAATTCAGGACAAACATCATTTGCTTATTCTGAGCTTATTCTGAGGTAGGTACTGCCACAGGGGGCAAAGGTGGGGCCCAGTGTGGGATACAGGGTGAAGCCTGAGGAGAACATTTGAGGGTAGTAGTATGGAGGGGACTCTCAGGGATCTGGAATAAGGACGCAGCAAAAGGTTTTTATTAGAGGGACTGATCTACAAGCAAATATATTAAGGCTAATGGAAGCCAGATTTTGTCAGAGAAAGGTATTACAAATAAAAAAGGGAGAAAACTAGAATAAGGTTGGAATTGGAAGTACTGGTATACAACTCCCAATTTTCAATATATGTAAAGAAACTGTGTGTGTGCGTGTGCGTGCGTGTGTGCGTGCGTGCACGTGTGTATGCGTTTGCATTTGTTAGTAACAAATTATAACCTATTGAACAAAATAGGAACCCACAAATCCACAAGAAGGGAAAGTTCTACCTTTCAGTGGAATGCTAACCAACAACTTGTAAAAGGAATGGTGGAATTAGATCAATTTTTGACAAATCTTCAGTAAATGCTAAAACTAGTGGATGAATGTTTGATGGTCTCCTTACAAGATACTTATTAATTAAAGGGAAAAAAGAGTAACTATAAAAGTAGAGGAGCTTGGCAGACACAACCTTCATTAGCTAATTAAAATCTGGTCATCAGTAACTGCACAAATCAAAATTGTATGACACCTGATAAGATGAAAGAAGTTAGTATCTCTTATGTGGTATTCTTGCTAGAAAGGTACAGCCTGAATCTAATAATAAGGAAACACCAGGCAAACCCAAATTGAAGAGCAATCTACAAAATAACTGACCTGAAACCTTCAAAAATGTTAAAATAATGAAAGCCAAGGAAATATGAACTGTTTCAGATTGGGGGAGACTAAAGAGACATAACAGCTATGTGCAAAGGGTGATCCCTTGCCTGTGGAAGTCCCTGTTGGGACAGTTGGTGAGACTTGAGTGGGCTCTGTGGATTACATGGTTGTAATATCCATATTAACTTCCTGAATTGATAGTTCTATTGTGGTGAAGTAGAAGAATGTCCTTGTTTGTAGAAATTATACGCTAAAGTATTCAGGGTGATGGAACATCACCAGCTCAATGGTTTGGAGTGGAGGTCCTTTGTACTTCTTGCAACTTTCCTGTCAGTTTGAAATTATTTCAAGGTGAAAAAAATTAAATGACTATCATAAAAGCAGTATTTATTTTCCATAATTAAAAAAAGTACCATTAAAAAAAAATGGGGCTTGAACTCTACCCTGAGATCAAGACCTGAGCTGAGATCAAAAGTCAGACACTTACCTGACTGAACCACCCAGGCACCAAAAGGGCACCAGTTTTAAAAATCAGAAAACCTTGCATCAAAGTTCATTCTCTTTGTATGGGCTTAAAAATCAAGAATAAAGCTTCAAAAGAAAAGATCAGCCTAAGTAAGATGTTTTTCTCTTTAGAAATGGAAATTTAACTTCTAAGTTTATTTCATATAACTTGTTAATGTAACCGGTTATCTTACTTGCTTACTTGGTAAATTCTTCCCTTCCTTCCTACTTCCTTCCTTCCTCTCCATCCTTTCCTTATTTCTAACTTTTCCAGGTATTCAGAGTTGAGTTGATGTTTTTCCTAAACTAAATCACAGACTCTATTTGGGACAAAGAAATACTAAGAAGTAAAAAAGGGCCCTTTCTCTAAGTGTTATAAAAGATTTAACTAGAATTTAAATAAAATTTTGGGGAAAAAAAGCTATGAATGGGTATTGAGGAGGGCAATTGTTATGATGAGCACTGGGTGTTTTTTGTTAAGTAATGAATCACTAAATTCTACTCCTGAAACCAATATTACACTATATGTTACTAGAATTTAAATAAAAATTTGAAAAGAAAAAAAATTAAAAAATAAAGCCATGAGAAGAGATCACAAAGCTAATTTTAAAATAATTTTATATAGGCAAAAGTGAACCTATAGTACTTTCATTAATGTTCCTAGTTCTTGCATAAAACAGACCTACACTGATTTTTAACAACCTGTGTCTCATAATATATGAACATATGGAATAAGTAAAGTATATACAGCTAATGTTTACTTTTTGCTTGAAATTTTGCATAATGTCAGGAATAGAAATTTAAATCAAAATCTATTAAGGAAGTTCTTAATTTTTCCATTTTGCAGATTCCACTAAATTCAAAGTTGAGCTAAAAAGAAACATGCAAAAGACTATCTCCCCAATTATTTAAATCTTTTTTGTAGCAAAACTTCCCCAGAAACGGAGAAACATTCACACAAAAGTTCTTACCTGTTTATCAGAAGTTTATTTCTATTATCCCTTTCTTATTTTCTGGCATGGAAAATAGTGAAACAATTATTTGCTAGTATTCACATATGAAACTTCTTCATGTCAATTAAATAGTTTTCCTGATTTCTAAAATGAATAATACATCTTGGTATCTATGAAGTATGTTTAATGAAGAGATGGGAAACAATCATCCAATACTATCCAAGTCACATGTGTTCTAAAATAAGCTCTCAGATAGTTCAATCAGGGTGAAAGAAATTACTACTTAAATCTGAAATTTTAATGAGACTGCTGAAACGTTTCTCTTAATGACCCATCCATTTTCTTTAGGTTTAGCTTATTTCATTTTTCCTTCTTCATAGTACCAACTGATGATTAATTTATTAACAAATGGTAATCATGTAAGATCATATGAAATATACTTGGTCTATTTTTTGGCAAGCTCCTTGATTTGGTTTCTAAATTCCAAAAGTCATTTCTGATGGTTAGTGCATTTGTTTATTTTAATTATTATTTTTTTGGTTAGTGCATTTAAATGACATTCTCAGGTGCCTCCTTCACACAGTGGGTGCTCAATAACAAGAGTTCTTAAGAAAGGACCCTAGAGACCAGGAAACTTCAGTTTTAGCCCCTGATATGGAAGTAACAATTTTAGATAAATCATTTAACTTTCATTCTTTGGTTTCATATTTATAAAATGGAAATGATAATATCCTATCCACTTGATGAAGATGTTTGAAATTGGATAATATATTGAAGCACTCTGGTATAATAGCAGATTGTTTAGCAATCTTAATTTTTCAAAATCTTATCCCTGGGTTTGAAGTTACTGAAGGCACTTGTGTCTTCTTATTTAAAAGATTTATGGAAGTCTCTTAACAGGGTATGCCTCAATTCCTAAGGTTTCACCTTCCCTCCCCAGGAAACATATTGATATTTTTAAGTCGTCAAAATAGTAACTTGAAGTCATTAAGATTTGTGACAGATTATACAAAAAGTACTTCTGTTGGTAATAGCTTGCTTAAAGCTTACTGGGAAAAATATTAATGATGTTAGATTTGCATTTGATATCTTAGAATATTATAGGATACTGTACTGTATAAATCTAGATATAACTTACCAAGATCATTTTTAAAATTTAGAACATGATTTTGAAGGTGGTATGTCTTGTGGAGGGAAATTTTGCTGAAAGAAATTATAGCTTCTCAGATTATCAGAGAATGTATCCTGTTTGTGTACTTCTCTAAATGAAAGAATTAAGAGAATGTTTTCATTATTCATAGTCTGGCATGTAGGGGTTGGAGAGGGAACAAGAAAAATCATAAGACATCCTTAGAACATTTAACACAAAATATACACATACATAGATCCTGAGATGTTACAACAAATTTTAAAACACATAGATCAACGTGATCCAAATGGTTTCCAAGACACTGTAATGGTGAGTAAACAGCCATTATACAGTGTATGCTGAATGGAGGTCCACATCATGCCACAAGAACCCTACTCTGTGTGTCCGGTTGAAAGCTAGTCATCCAGAGCAGGGGGCCAGTCAACATCTACAGACTAGAAGGAAGAAAACAAGACATGAAAACATATTACTGTTCTAGTAAGCATTTGCCGGTAATGCTGCATAAACTTAATAGTTTTTAATAAAAGGCAGCAGAAGAAGCTTCATTTGAAGAAAAGTCATTGAATACCATAGTTCAACACTCTAAAATCCATAACTAGGCCTTGAGATTCTTGGACCCAAGGTCTGTTTCTGAATTCACAGAGTATTTGGTTACTCAGCTGGTTAAATTAATTGTACCTTTTGGCCAATAAGAGACTAGAGTACATCTAAATTTTGTAAATGTTATTTATGGGTAAAGAAACAAACTCAGGGAGCAACACCAACTTCCCCTCAGAAGTCTCAGCAACTTTTATTCTTCAGATCATTTTCATTTTCCCATCTTACATTTAACAAGCACTAGTCTATTCACTTACGGTGTTACTTGTAACTTAGCAACCAAATGAGAAATAAATGAGTATGGAAGAACTAGAAAAGGATAAATGATCGTTGTGTATCATTTCAGAATTTTTGTTTCTTTTAAAATCAGTTTATTTCTACTCACTTGGTTTGGCTCTTCTAGAACAAAACCTTGATTTAAGTCATAATGAAATTACAGTAGCAGACTATTTTTTTTTTCTCCACATAAAACAATCATGTCCTAGGCTTTAGAAGTAGTTTAACTACCCTAGAGGGCCTATTTTGAGAAGTTTAAAAAAGTCCACTGTGCCCATGTCTTGTTACCGGTTTTTTTGAGACTTAAATTTTAAAACCCAAAATGCTTTACCACAAGTGATTTTTTAAATTAATCTATGAGTCACTGCCAGAATCAGAAAAATTTTATCAGAAAAGCCCAAATAACTATTGTGTGTGTACATGTGTATCTTTTAGAAATCCCAAGAAGATATTTTGGTTCTATTTCAGAACATGGCCACATACTGAACACCCATATATAACCTAATGGGTTGTTTCTCATGCCTGAAAACTAAACATTGCAGGTCACAAAGTCTTGTATATGTTGAAAGCAGGGGAGGTTTAAAAAGTCCTACAGGTGATTTCCAATGGACAAACAGGGATGAGGAACATTGGCCCGTGACTCTTGATATTCCTAAGTTGTTCTGAGAATTAAGATCAAAGAAGATGAATGCAGGTGAGATTTTCTTTAACAAAAGGTTGTCTTCCTCAAAATAACAGTCCCTCTGAGAAGGCTCCCTGCAACCTTGAAGGTGCTGTCAATGGCTGTATTGCAGGAGCTGTATAAAATCTAGCTGAAAGCACTCAAGAGAATCGCTGGTAAGATGATAATGCTCCTGTAATATGTGATTACCATAGCTGTCTGCACACGAGGCAACTGTACCCACTTCTTTTGATAATTGATATTAATCCCAAGTGCAAAACGCTAGTCTCCTAATTTTTTTTTTGGCTGGTGGGGAGGCACGGGAGAGGGACCCCATTCTTCATCAGGTATTCGTCAAGGAGCACAGTTGTGACTTAGTACCTTTTTGATGCTCAAATGAGAAAATATATTTTTATGGAGAACTGCCGGAAGGACCTATTCAATCCACTCTTCTAAATACTTAAGAATTTAACCTTGTTTCAATTCAGACTCTAAGAGCAGAGAATTTGTACCACATCATAGGGGTCCCTTATACAACTGCTTTTATTAATAACCATTGGCTCATCCCATTTTCTATACCTGTCCTGAATGTATGTTTCTGAGTAGTCTGCCTTAAATTTTTTATAAAACAAAATAGGTATGGGAATGAACTCTGTAGAGTCCAAAGGACATATGAAGGGCTCTTAAGTTTCATTTCCTTGCTCCATTTAAAGGTTTAAGACCTCACACCCCATGTAAATTAGCTATATATTTGCAAGGATCATAAATGAGATCTTGTATTTTTTAAGAAGATAAAAATTCCAAAGACAGTCCCTCCCTGCAATACAATGCTACTGTGAGATTTTGACCATTTTCAAATACCTGTTAAGGTGAGTAGAGATAGATACCTAGTTGGCTTAATGCCCACTCCCCTCCCCCAAAAGCATAACCTTGGCTGAATTCAATGTACAAATTGTGGGTACTTCCACAATAAAATGGTTTACCTCAACATCCAGCTCAAGAATGTCTGCAGTCACATTCATTAGAGAGCCAATGTTCGGCTTGGTTCTCCCAAAGTCTCCATGCACAAACTCTTTAATGTAGCTGGGGTTTGTTTAAGGAAACAATGGAGATAGCTATGCAGCACTAACTGGTGAGATTTGATAGGTGAAAGGGAAATGACAGACAAAAGCAGAAATGTTACAAGGGAGAGGTTATTTCTGAGCTGTGACCCATGATGTGTATCTTAGAAAATAAGCTTTGGCAAACTGGTTCCTACCAGCCTGGCAGCTAACAGCAGGACCTGGCACCTGTGTTTACATCAAACTTCCCAAAAGTCATGACTTTCTTTTTTCTCTGGCTCATCTCCAAGTGCCAAAGTTTGGATATGGATTATTTTTTAAATTTTTTTTCAAGATTTTTAACTAACTAGAATTTAAGTGAAAAATGGAAATAAAAAATACTTTTTTTAAATTTTTAAGTAATCTCTACATTCAACATGGGGCTCAAACCCACAACCCGAGATCAAAAGTCCCATGTTCCACTGCCTGAACCAACCAGGCGTCCCTGGATATGGATTTTTTTTTTTTTTTTTTTTTTAAAGATTTTATTTATTTATTTGAGAGCGAGAATGAGATAGAGAGAGAGAGAGAGAGCACGAGAGGGAAGAGGGTCAGAGGGAGAAGCAGACTCCCTGCTGAGCAGGGAGCCCGATGCGGGACTCGATCCTGAGACTCCAGGATCATGACCTGAGCCGAAGGCAGCCGCTTAACCAACTGAGCCACCCAGGCGCCCTGGATATGGATTTTTAAAATGAACTGTACTTCAATGCTAACCAAAACAAAAAACAACCTTCACTATTTTTTCTTTGCCACAAATTCCATTTTGTCATCTTTTTGGTCCCATTTTTCAATGATGGCAGCTAACATCTGCCAGATGATAGGTTTCCACAGGGTCACACAATGATGGCTTTCCTGGTAATGTGACTCAGTGACACAGTAGCAGTAGGATGGGAGGGACAATGAAATATTAATTTAGGGGTGCTGGGTGGCTCAGTTGTTAAGCGTCTGCCTTCGGCTCAGGTCATGATTCCAGGGTCCTGGGATCGAGCCCCACATCGGGCTCCCTGCTTGGCGGGGAGTCTCCTCCCTCCCCCACTCCCCCTGCTTGTGTTCCCTCTCTCGCTGCCTCTCTCTCTCTGTCAAATAAAATCTTAAAAAAAAAAAGAATATTAATTTAGTCGCTGATAAAGGCCCTTCAGAAGGACCCAAGTTTTAGCTGTTTGCAACTTTTACATGGTTAGCAAGAGAAGTCTTTTGAAAGGAGTGATTTCATGTTTCCTTCATAAGGTCTTCAAATTTTGATGTCAATGGCCAATCCTAGAATTACTCATTAAGATTACATTAATGTTCCTTACACAGGACTCTACTACAGCCTTGAAAATAGTTATCTGAGAGAGATAATTTTGCTAGCATTCAGTAAAAACTCATTCAGCATTATGTTGTGTTCTATAAACTGGCACTTAGTATAAAATTTTAATATAATTTGAATAGGAAAAATAAGTTTATTCTCAGATGATAAATAAAAATCTTACACCATGAATATGCTGATATTATGTCCTCCTCACTTTCTGAAAGTGTATTCACTCTACTTTCACCAAATGTTTTGACTCAAGCTTAAGACATGTATCTAGCAACTGCCTTCTTTGCTGAACTCATACTTACTCAACAATTGTCTTTTTCTCTTTCTTTCGAGAATGCTACTTCTGAGTAGCAATGATGAGGGGAGATGACCAAAAAGCCCCAGAACAACCAGTTAAAAGGCCCAGAATTCTTATTCATATCCAGAAGGATGAGGTGTACATCAAATGAACTAGTTCAGCATACTGACCAATATATGTGAAAAATTCGCATACTTCTCTGTATAACCACATGGTATCTAAAGCTTTAGCAGACTGTTTTTCTTGGCTAAGCCCATAAGTAACATATACATGCCTGGTCCTAAGAATGTTTTAATAAGATTGAAAAGACATTAGTTTCTTCAAAAGACCACTGCATTTCACCTTAGCACTCTAAAATAAAAGCTGGAATTAGGTAAAAAGATTTATTAAAAATCTGTGATTTCTTTGAAATTCCATCCACATTCCGCCTATAGTAGGCACATATATTCCAAACAACAAAGCTATAAAAGTCTGCCCACTGCAGTCTAAACAGATCATCCCTTGATCCAAACTAAAAATGTAAGAGATTTTAAGAGTAAATAACATCTACCTATTTCAGCTTAGCAAATCCTGGTCACTTCTGGGATAGGATGGGGTGGAGTGGCGTGGGGTTGGGGAGGAAGAAGAGAGAGGAGGTTGATGGAAAAAGAGAAACACTACAGCAACATAGTGAGAATGCTACTTGGGGATTAAAATGACATTTTTTGCCTTATACCCATAAATATGTCATTAGTTTTGTATTAGGTATCTTACCACTTCATGCTATTGGATCACTAAATAATATAAAACCAAGAAACAAATATTAGGAGCACTTTTAAAAAATAAACTAGAGCTAGGACTCTGGCAACTCCCTGATGTATTTTGACTAACAACTCAGAACGGATACAAAACCACACAAAACAGGGTACCATATGAACAAGTGATCATTTTTGGACTATTCTCTTGTTTTGGGCCAGTGGCCAAATAAAGTTAAGATCAGTATGTAAAGTAGGGCCACTCCCATCTACTATCAGTGTTTAGTGATTTGGGGCAAATGCTCAAAATGCTGAAAGGACCCAAGTGTGGTTATGAAAATGTGACTTGCAGAATGTATAAAGACACAAATCAATAAATGAATCAATCAGAACTGTTTCCTGAGTACTTACTATGCAGTCAGATTTGTGTGACACGCTATTTGAAAGTTCACGCTCTACCGGCTGCCGCCTCGTGGTTTAAAATGTCATTTTGAAAGGTACAAATTAGAGGGGAACCCTACCCCCCCCAAAAAAGGACTCTTCCCCAACCTAATCCTTACCCTAATTGTTCCTAGATCAAGTTGCACCTATTTTCTAGGGCAGCGTGAACTCTTCCGACAGGGTTAGAGGATTGCTATGCGGAAGGCGAAAGGATACGTTCCAGCTTGAGTCTTCAGATAGAGGTGAAAATGATGTTCATCCACATAGCATGTCTCCATGGAGTGAATGATGCGAGTTCTCACAGCCAGGGGCCTCCGGTGAAGGACCCGCAGAGGTGTTTTCTGGTCGATCTTTAAGTCCTAGAGGAGGATGCATTACACAACCATGGAGTCAGCTTTGCTGACCCGGGAAGCCTGTCTCAACACCTCCTCTGTCATCCATGCCCCACCACTGATGTTTTCTTTGGAGGACCTCATCTATCACTGTCAGGGTAGATACTAATACTATAATAAATTGTATTCCCTAAGGTTCAGGCTCTGTGGAACTTTTCATAACCTCATCCACAGTTACTTACTGGGCCCCAGTATGCCATTTTTAAAAAAGGCTTTGAAGTAAATGATCCCCAAGGTCTCTTTTGCTCTAATATTTAATCAATTAATTGAATTGAGCAGGACCCTGGAGTTCTAGTCTGTTCTTTACTTTAACAGAGCTCTTCTAGAAGACCTGTTCTTACCCACCCACCCCCACCCCCCAGCAACCCAACAGATGACCTAACAGAGCTGAGGTGAGAAATGGCTATTTGTAGAAGGTGAGACCTCAGCATCACTGGTGGGTACGAGCAGTATGCATGTTTTAAGGACAACCATACACCTACGTACAAGGTTATTTTGTTGTTGTTGTATGAGAAGATATATCTGGAAAATTAACAGTTGCATCACTGTTTAGGGTAGTGTTTCAATATAATAATTGCAAAGAAGTGTGTACAATAAACCAGGACCTCTCAGTATTTGTAAGCCCAGTTCAAATTACTTGAGAATAATAATACTGCATGCCTTTTTTACAATTCAGATTTTTTTTAGGGGCACGGGCTTGTTTTTCTTATAATTAGAGATTTCCTTTTGTCACAAGATATAAATCAAGAAAGAGAGATTAATATTGTAGAAGGTCAACTAATTCTAAGTTTTAAAAATAGATATTGGGCATAACGAGAAATGTAGGTTCATAAGAACTTTGAATCTTCTGCCATTTCTTGTTGGAACAACTCCTCTCTAATTTACATGATTTGGGAGTGCCTGAAGCCATGCTAAGAAGAGAAGGGTTTCTGTCTGGTCTCCCCTCTATCAAGTTCTCTACCAAGAAAGAAAGAGCAAGTTCTGACAAAGACTATACTGGAAATGGTGTGACTGTTTTGATCATAGCAGTGAGTCAACGGCCCCTCCTAATTCATGGGTTATATGATTCTCTAATGCTTTGATTTTAGAGGCACTTTGTTCTGCTGAGATAGGCTGTCTCCATAAGGTTTGACATTTCTCTGGCCACAAAGACAAAAAAAGGACAGGGCTGAACTGTTAAGGAATCTGTACAGATATGGCCTCCACTGTAGAATACAGAAATAGCTGGCTTCAAATGAATGACCAAGGAGTGCTCTTCTCCCTGTTTCCTTTCTTGCTACTCACTCCCAGGACTGCAAACCATGAACTCGTCAATGGAAGTACTAACTGAGCTGGTAGACCCACCACTGGACTTCCAACATAACGCTCGATCACCACACACTCCTGTGTGTGTTTTGTGTCTGCTTGCTTTCAGTAGACAAAAGGAAACCATTTACTCTAACAACGCACTCTGCTGGCCCCATTCTGCTGCATTTTCAGAAAAACATATACATATACCCAAAAGATTTTTTTTTCCTTAAAAGTAGGTTGCCCTTAAAAAAGAAGAGACACGTAGTAAATTTGAAGTGACTGTTTCTCAAAATGGGACAGTAACTCAGTTTTTGTATTTTTGATGACAATAGGAATATTTGAAAATAGTCTTAACCCCAACACAAAAAATTATTAGAAGTCAGCTAGTCCCATCAGTCTATTTGGGCTGTGAACCATTAAAAGAGATCCTTTCACTGCTTACTCTGTACCTCCAAAATCATCTTTCAGCATTATTCAGCATTATTTCTGATTTAGCTCTGAATATAGCTACCTCCAGATGATGAATCTATTTTTTTTTAAATAGGCTCCACACCTAATGTGGGGCTTGAACTCATGACTCCAAGATCAAGAGTCACATGCTCTACCAACTGAGCCATCCAGGTACCCCTGAATCTATTTTTAAAATGAGTTAATTTTCCCCCCAGCATTCTGAATGACTTGTACATGTGATGGAAAAGAGGTTTAGAAATTTGTTTTGCGGGGCGCCTGGGTGGCTCAGTCGTTAAGCGTCTGCCTTCTGCTCAGGTCATGATCTCAGGGTCCTGGGATTGAGCCCCGCATCAGGCTCCCTGCTCAGTGGGAAGTCTGCTTCTCCCTCTCCCACTCCCCCTGCTTGTGTTCCCTCTCTCGCTGTGTCTCTCTCTGTCAAATAAAATCTTTAAAAAAAAATTTGTTTTGTAATCTTAAAGATATCTGTCTAGAGTTAAACTATCATCCTAAAGGCCCTAGATAATGGGCCAAAAGCCAATAGCTTCTGATACAAAATCACAGAACCTGAGACCTGGAGGCCCTCTGGGGGTGATCTAGTCCACCCCCAAGGTTAGAGATGAACTTGTCTAAGCGGGTGAATGACTCCTATGCTTTCACCAGACACTTATACTATAAACATGATTCTGCACTTCACTTTCTTTCTCATAATGTCATGGGTATTTCTGTAAGTCATAGCTGTAGACCTACCTCTATCCTTTTTTCCAACAATTTTAGGTATATATACATAAAATAACAAATTAAATGGGATCACATGCTGTTTTAGTTTTTTTTTAAATAGCTTTATAATATGCCAGCTTGTTCTTCCCTTTCCTTTTTGAAGGAAATTCACTTTGTTCCTAGTTGTGCTGTTGATTTTGCCGCTTTGAATCAAGTAAACATCTTTGTGCACATATACTTATGCAATGGAGTTTTATTTCTTCCAGATAGATTGCCAGTAGTAAAAGTGTTGGGTAGAAGACCAGTATATTTTTAATTTTTACAGTCATCATTACGTTGTCTTCCAAAAAGGCTAAATACTTTATATTTCTACTGACAAAGTATGCAACTAGCTTTCTCCTCCATGCTACCCAGTAGGTGTTACTAGTCTCAGAGGACTAAAGTGAGGTCTTATTGTTACTTCAATCCAGAAGTGGAACATCTATTCAGATGATTCTTGGCCATTTGGAGTTGCTCGTTTTCAGCTGCTTATTCATATCCTTCGTCTATTTTTCATAAGCATAAATCCTATTTATGGTATCTTTTGCCATACAATTTGTTTTCTACATAGTCATATATACGTGTATACACAAACACACACGTGTGTGTGTGTTTAAATCACAATGTATCCACCTCTATATACTTTATAGCTTGTTTTCTTCCCCCTTAGCATCTATCAGGAACATTTTCCTTTGTTAATAAATAGTCATCTACCACATAATTTCTAACAACTGGCTAGCAATAGCTCATCATACAGATAAATGGTAAGATTAAGCCATTCTCCTCTTGTAGGTCATCTAAATTATTACAAAATATTGCCCATTTAAACAATGTTGTGATAACTGTAAACATCTCTGTGCCCATTTATGCTCATTCCTTACATTTGAGAGTAAATTATCATTACAGGAAGAGTCAAGGACAGGTGGGAAGAAATATGCAAATGAATAGGCAGACCCTCTACAGTGATATGCTCATGTGAAGGAAAATCCAGCATGTGCCCAAATATTTGTGCTGTACATATACTATCCTTCTTAAAAATTTATAATATGTTTTATTTATGTACTTAATCTTAGCATCAGTTCTATTAGGTCAATTCTATTTTGTATTTCCTTTCTACAGATGGCCAAATATAATAATAGCATTGCTGAGGTTTTCTATGTGCCAGATACTGTTCTAAGTGCTTGATATGACTAAACTCATTTCATTCTTCTAATTTTATAGATGAAAAAACTGAAGCATAAAGAGGATAAGCAACTTGTTCAAAGTCACACAACTATGAAAGGCAGATCCAGGATTTGCATCCAAGCAATCTGTGCCCAGAGGCAGTCTCTTAATCACTAGCAATGCTGTCTCTCAAACAGGCTTGATGAATTGCCCAGTCATTCAACCAGCAAATGGCAAAGCCAGGATTTGAAAGCAGGTCTCACATTCCCCAAAGCCCATGCTCTATGACTTGCTAGTAATAAACTAAAAGTGAAAGGACTCTTTTATAGGCAATCAAAAAATAAAATAAAGAGTTAGAGCACTTAGCTACCTTTATGCCATTTAGGAATTCAATGTCTTTCTTCTGTATGATTTTATTTGTCCATATTAAGGCACTATAGGACTTGGTCTTTTCTTCTTCACCTTCTTTCATATGTCCTATTGCCTCTCTACACAAAAACAGTAAAAGGAAGTTTATCTAAATACACAGAATACACACAAGCCTTTCCCCAAACTTCCCTTTCTTTAAAAATAGCTTTATTCAGATAAAATTTACATACAATTCCTATTTTAACTGTACGATTCAGTGATTTCTAGCATGTTTACAGAGTTGTGTGGCTATCACCATAATCTAATTTTAGAATACTTCATCACCCCAAAAAAGAAACTCCATACCTATTTGCAGTCACTTCCCATGCCCTGTTTCCCCCAGCCTTTGGCACCACTAATTGACTTTCTATCTCTACAGATTTCCCTACTCTGAATATTTCATATAAAATAGAATCATACAATATGTGGTGTGTGGTCTCTGGCTTCTTTCACTTCATAAAGTTTTCAAGGTTCATCCATGTTGGAGCATATATCAGTCAGTACTTTTTTCCTTTTTTTTTTACTGAATAATATTCCATTGTATGGAGATACCATATATTATCCATGGACATTTGGGTTGTTTCTATTTTTTTGGTATTATGAATAATGCTACTTTGAACATTCATGTAGAAGTCTCTGTGTGGATGTACACTTTCATTTCTCTTGGTATATATCTAGAAGTGGTATTGCTAGGTCATAATGGTAACTCTACATTTAACCTTCTGGGAAACTGCCAAACTGTCTTTCAAAGTGGCCATGCTTACAATCCCACAGCAATATATGAGGGTTCCGATTTCTCCACATCTTTGCCAACATTTGTTTTTCTTCTGTCTTTCTGATTATAGCCATCCTACTGAGGGTACAGTGAGCTATCCTGAGGTTTTGATTTGCCCTTCCCCAATGGCAAATAATACTGAGCATTTTTTTCATGTATTCATTCATTAATTGTATATCCTCTTTGGAGAAATGTCCACTTAATCATCTCCCTCATTTTTAATTGGGTTGTTTTCTTATTATTGAGTTGTAAGAGTTCTTTATATATTCTAGATACAATTTCCTTAACAGATAAATGACCTACAACCAAAACTTCCCTTTTGAGATCAGCTCCAGTGAGTCTACCCTTACCTTGTGACAAGCTGCAAGTCACGAACTTGGATTTTGTTAGACGAATTATTAATTTTCTGTAGTAGCAGAAAAGGAAAAACAATTAGCAATTCTAGTTCAGTTACAGAGTTGCAGAAACATGACAATTTCCATGTCATGAAGTGGTTTACCTGCTGAAGTTCCTTAATTTCTTGTGAAGTGAAATGTACTCTATGAGGATTCACCAGCTCAATTGCAAAGGGCCTTCCTGGCAGCACACACCCGTCATGAAACAGAAACGTGTTGATGGAGTTAACATTTGGGCTAATGCAAGAGGGTTAGGAGGTGTGAAAAAACGAGTTGAGCTCTAGAGGACTGAAAGTTTAGTGACATGACTACATCTGGGAGAGGGAAGGATGTGTGAAAGAATCAAGGGGCTTTTTGGGGGCTGCTAAACCCCACTACAGGCAATATGTGAAAATGACTGTTTTCCCAAAGGTCCATGAACAAGCCTGTGTTAATTACAAAATAAAATTCAAACAACTGCTAATTGACCTGATTACACTAAAGTAATGTTATCACACACAGCAATGCCCAGGTATACCAGGCTGAAATTCATTCTTCTAAGCCAAATCCACTAGTGAAACGGAAAAGCTATGATTCCATAAGGGGAAGGGACTATTAATCTCAAGCTCAGGATTAACTCTCATCATCTTTTTTGTAATGCAACAATGTAAAATGAGAGAAATGGAGGCTAAGAGAGCAGAATCGCTTTTTAAATGAAGATGTGCATTTTGAAAACTATACTGGTACTGCTGAAATGTTATCAAATGGAACAATTAATAAGCAAACTTTTGGAAAAACTCAGGCACCGCCTTGTTAATGCACATAAAGGTCCCTTAGAACCTATAGGTATGCAATAAGGACGGCCTCTTAAGAAATGAATCCTGTTAAGACACAATCATATAATTTATAAAGGTAGCTCCACAATCCACAAAGCTTCCTCACTGGGAGAAGCTCTGGGCTCTGCCCACTTTGGTTTTAACTAAGTGACTACAGTGAACCTGCTGTCTGAGAAGGGTGATAGTCTGAAAGTTAGCTCTAATCAAGTGACGCTATTGCAATCTTACCATTTCCTAATGTTCTCACATCTACATCTTCTCTTCCAGAGGAGGAAAAATTAAAACCTTTGCAAAGCAGATAAAGAAAAATAATCAGTAACATAATAACCCTAAGATTTTCATTCCCACCCTTTGGTAAAAACTTCATTTGTCTTAAACAATCTACAGGAGAATTCCAAGGGATAGTCATCCCACCTCTAATAAAAATAGCAATGATAGTAAGAAATACCATTTATTGAGCACCTGTTATACGCTGGGCATTGAGCTAAAATTCTGCATACATTATTTCCTTTAATCTTTATTATAACCTTATGATGTAGGTATTAAATAAAGGAACACCAAGCTTCTAAAAGGATAACTATTTTTCCCAAGACCACATGATTAAATGGCAGAGCTGTTCCTGATGTCAAAGCTAGACCTTAAGGGGAAAGCCAAAGGGAGAGAGCACTGTTTGGAGGAAGGTTCCACTACAAGCCTGGCCACAAGCTTATGGTGAAAAATCTATCATCTTTCCTTTTTTCCTTAAAACAAAACAAAGCAAAAACATTTATTTGAAAATTAAACTCTATGAAAAGAAGAAGAGGGGGAGAAAAGGGTTTTAAAGCAAATTATTTATGTTAAACAAACCTAAGTTGGGATCACAAAACTAGTGTTCATTCTAAGATAGATGGATCATCCTAGACTAAAAAGCTGCAAATATTAGAATGGAAAATGGTGTAAAAAAGGGGGGGGCAGGGGTTATATGACAACTTCCTTAGATACGAAACTGATGACTTCACCACCATCACCATAGGAAACATTACCACAGGCAGGCATTATTATAAATGTTTCATATATGTTAACACTATGAGGTAGGTACTATCATTATCCTCATTTTACTTACAAGGAAAATGAGACAGACAGGATAGGTAACTTGCCTAAGATCACATCACTGGTAGGTGATAAGGTCAGGATTTGAACCAGACAATCTGACTCCAGAGTCTCTTAACCACCACAAAACAGGCTGAAGAGTCCAGACTCATGCGCACAGGGAAAGCAAGACCAATCATCTCAGAGCAGGGATTAGAAAAGGCTGCTATGTTTGGAGAACTCTGGTCAGTCATTAGAATTTGGCAAAGTGTAAGATCTCTGAACACATATATTGGAGGCTAGAACTCAGACTCACACCCTGACTTATTCATTCAGGAACAAGTATCTACAGTGGGCATGTGCAAGTCACTGTGCTAGATCCTGGGGAGACAAACAAGATGGACACAGGGCTTACTGTTTGTGGAGGGATAAGGACTGTAATATAGTGGGTAGGGCTAGGACAGGAAGCATACAGGAACATTCCTGTACAAAGAACACAGTTACAAGCATGAGCTATGAGGTTTGTATTTATTCCTCAATGGCCCAGCCACTTTGGAGAGCACAAGATGAGGAAGAATGGGATAGCTGGGAAGAACAAATGGGAAAGGTGGAAGGAGGGTGAACACCATTTTGACAGCCACTTTTTTCCAAGAAAAGAGTCTGTATGTAAAGGTCCCATGTAGATTTTAGAAAAAGGAAGGCTAACAGCCTTGAAAAGTCCTATGAAAATGACACTGAAGATTAGCCCTCTTCCCTAGGATGTTTAGCTGTGAAGAAAGTAGGATTTCATTCTTCTTTCACCTCTAAGAAATCCCTTTTGCAAGCCAAAGTCAACACTTTGGGGAAATAGGCTCTGAGCTGTTGTCTGTCATGTACCGCCAGGGTCAAGTAGGCTCCTCTCTGCCCCCAGGGCTCAAAGCTATGGATCTCACCAAAAGTGGCAACGCAGGGCTGGCTAGGTAAGGGCTAGATATCCAATGTAGGCCTAGAATTTAAGCTGTTGCGTTAACACCTGAGACCCGGTCAGGTAAGCAGCTGCGAAAGCTACAGGGTCAGGCTCTTCTTGAGGCAGAGAATCTAAGCCAGGCAAGGAGTAGGATTCTGTGAACCATTAAGTCCCAAAGAACCCTCCCTTCCATGTTTATAGTCCATTTTTAAGCTATTAATAAAAACCAGAGTAACATCAGTAGCTTCTAGGCAGTCAACAGACTCAAGAGTAGCACTAAGTAGGGGTGGATAGCTAAATGGAGAGTCCAGGTGGTATTTGGGAAGCTGAAAGATACTGACTCCCTGGGGCTGTGATCTGTCTTACACCTGCCCACTTCCATCTCCAAACCAGGGCACCAGGGGATCCACAGTGACTGAGCCATAACCTGTGCCTGGTAGGGGTGAAGGGAATGAGCAGGACACAAAGAGATAAGTCTACCAGTGACAGCTAAATCAGACCAGAAATCTCCAGTTCATAAACTAGCCCATAAAACTTCCACAAATTCTAGCCCATTAATAAGAAAGAGTTGCAGAAAGCAAGGCTCTTGAGAAGTCCAGAGAAACATTAAATCTAGACAAAGGAAGAAGGGACATTTATTATATCTTTTAGAAAAGTATTTCAAATTTGGACACTTCATAAAGAATATTTTTGGGGGTAACCTTTAACCCTTTATTCCTGTGCAATTATGGATATTAGCTGACAAAAAAAGGAAAAGGAGTTACCATCTTAAGTATTAGGAAATACATGTTTAAAATTTGGTTGAGTTTTCTTTTTTTTTTTTTAAGGATTTTATTTTTAAGTAATCTCTATACCCAACGTGGGGCTCGAACTCACAACCCTGAGACTAAGAGTCACATACTCCACCGACCGAGCCAGCCAGGTGAGTTTTCTAAATTCACATTATGCCTTGTCTTATCCCCCTAATTCTGCAAGTTCTTTGAGCCTTTTGCTCAAAGGAACAGATATTTCAAAACCAAAACCAACCAAGGGTAAGAATGATCAGCAGTTCAGCAGTTTAGCTAGTCTGCAGTGGTCCATATACCCAGGGCAGACAGATGATGCAACTGACAAATGGGCAGAGGCCAGATAATAAAGGCCTCAGAAGATCAAGTTCAGTAGTTTGGACTTTTATCCTGTATGTAGTCATTGACAAGTTTTCAGCAGGGAAATAACATGACAGATATTTATTCAATAAGTGAAATAATAAATGGGTTAGGGGAAAATTTCTTAGACACATTGACTTTGAGAGTGTGTCAAAGTTTACTACTCATTAACTAGGGGACTAGTGAGGGGATAATATGATGTGCCTGTTTAAAGTAACTGAGCAACAAGTTTGTATCTCCCATTTAGGGAAAGGAATCTTTATTTTTTATTTTTATATATTCATTTATTTAATTTTTTAAAGATTTTATTTATTTATCTGAGAGAGAGTGTAGATGACAGGGAGAGGGAGAGAGAATCTGAAGCAGACTCAGGCACTGAGCACAGAGCACAATGAAACTAAGAGTCAGATGCTCAATCTACTGAGTCACCCAGGTGCCCCATGGGGAAGGAATCTTTATATAAGTAGCTAGATTACTTCATATAATACTGCTTATTTTCAGAGAGTTGTAAACCATAGAGGTACAACAGTCAGAACCATCTTCCCAGAGCTGTCAGACATGAACCACAGAAAGAACAATATATCTGAGATGCACAGGTTTAGCAAATTGATGCTACCAATCAGGCATTTCAAACAACAGGTTTTATCCCCAAGAAGGAGCCATTTAGCACAGAAGCCCAGAGGTCTGCTTTTTCTCAAGCAGCTCTCAATAAATTTCCTCAGGATACAATTACAGACACTAAACACACAGTTTACTTCATTTTCAGTTTGGGTATAATTTCTCCCCCCTCAAATGGAAAATGAAACCAAGCTAACTTCATGAAAGATTGCAAGGGGAAAACATACAGCTGTTTCAGAGCCTCCCAACAGCCCTATTGGTAATGGGAGCTTCCTTAGGACCCAAATAATCAAAACTGAAAGTTTCTTGAATCATCTTATAGAAAGAAAGTAAGGTGGCCCCAAAAAGAGTTTGGAAGAGACTTTTTGTGCTAAAGCTTGATTTTCACTTCTTCATAACTTGGATAATTCTTATGAGGTAACCAGTATGTAAATATTAAGTAGGTAAAAACTCACGCCAATATCCCAGAGTCTTGACTGCTAAGATTTTGGAAAATGTTAGGTTGCTAGATTAATTTCTTCTTTATTCAGTTAACAATTTTTTTTTAAGGATTTTATTTATTTATTTGACAGAGAGAAAGAAAAAGCACAAGCAGGGGGAGCTACAGGCAGAGGCAGAGGGAGAAGCAGGCTCCCCGCCGAGCAAGGAGCCCGATGAGGGGCTCGATCCCAGGACCCTGGGATCATGACCTGAGCTGAAGGCAGACAGTTAACTGACTGAGCCACCCAGGGGCCCCTCAGTAAACAATTCTTAAAGACCCTTAAAAAGAGGGTTCACCAACCCAATAGGCAACAAATTATAAGAAGGATATAGTTTAAAGTGCTCTTTCCTCTTGACAAGCCAGAGAGCTGGAAGGGACAGCCATATCTCTTCTCATCATCTGCCTGCCTCCCATTCCTAAAGCAGGTCTGTCTTAAGGTTTTTCAGAGAGAAGGTGGATATCTAGTTGGTTCCTCAAAAAAAGTGGTCTAATTATGCTAGGAGACCCACTTCAAAGTAAATCATTATTTACTGCCTACAGTTTTTCCTGATGTACAACATTATTTTCTGCAATTGAAATCTTAGCCCCTTTCCTCTAGTCTAATCCTAGGTGAAATCACAAGGCTCTATGCTGCCCGTGACCTGACAAACCTACTGAGACAAAGAAAACATAAACCTGACAGGATCTGACTCATCCCACAAACCTGGGCTCATTAATACCTGGAAAATGAAAACACAACATACTATCATTAGGTCGTTGTAAAATGGTAGCTGTTGATCTATTTTCTCTAGTCTTGAACTTCATCCCAGGATATTTTAGCAGTTAAGATGGGAGCTAGGCATTTGCCAGTGATTATTCTTGAACAAGCACTGGATGTGGAAGTTGTGTTTTAATTTCCTCATATTCCCCCAAAAGAGGCCAAGTCTGAGGTGTCCCAAGGTCAGAGCTTAAGTACATTCACTTAAAATAGTTTCAGTGGTTTTGCATTTGCCCAATCATCTTGAGAAAGGAAAGAAATACTTTAAAGAAATCCAGCCCAAGTCAGAGGTGCTCAGGACATGGTGACCCCTGTTCATGGGAAGCTGCCAGGCAAGGAGCCCAGATTTAGTGGTGATTTACAAAATTTAGAAATCCTTCTTGCCACCTCCAAGAAACCTATTCATGAATGACAATGTATTTAAAATATAAATATTATAACACTTACTCTCTGCTTTGAATACTGCCAAAAGATGATCTGAAATTAATTCTTCCACTGAAGATTCCAGCTTCCTTTCTCCATCAATTATCCAAGGAGTCTGTGGTAAATTCCTGGAATATTTATTATATCTCCCTGCCAAAGAAACATAAGGTAGCCTGGATGGAATGGTATCATTAACACATTAGGATAAAACAACTATTTATTGAGTGCCAATATCCTAGGTACCATGACATAAAACAATGTCTAGCCTTCAACTAACAATCTAATTTGGGAAGCCAGCACAGATATATAAATAATTAAAAGATTTAAGGTAACAGTAGAAGAGATGGATAAAGACATCATATGAATCATCAAATGAGCTCTAAAGGAATGCTCAGTATATTTATTAATCTGACTGACTGACTGAAGAAGTAATATTAAGGAACACACCAAGGGTCATTAGAAAAAAAAACAAAACAGCAACTACTGCTTTTACTGCGATTACTACAACTACTGAGATTAATAATACTTTTAATGAAATACTCATTGGTGATAATATATTCCAAAGAGTTCAAATACAGGAAATTTTGAAGTTTTTGTAATTTAAAAAAACCCCACAACCCTAACAGAACATGACTCACTGCTTTAAGAATAAAGTTGCACTAATGGCAGGTAGCTTTCATTACCAGGGGGAAGGGTATTATAGTTGAGACTAGAGAGCAATTTCATTTCAGGTATTACTGTGAAATAGATGTAGCTTTCAAAACAAAAACTATCTGCTAGATTACCTCTTGGGAAGGTCAATGCAACAATTTTTTTTTCAGAAGCTCAGTCTTCAGTCATTTTGCAGATGATAAAATTATTTTTTCAAGTTCACTTTCATGCTCTCTGTGGCTAAATTTCTCCTGATCGGTTTCAGGTCTCTGCATCTCCCCATATTTCTATGGGTACTGGCCATCTCTGATGGAAACTATTAAAACCTGAGAAGTATCATTCCCTTTGGCATGGCATTTTAAATAACAGAACTAAATGGACCTTAAAAATGCCTATAGAACCTAAAATAAGCTTGGCTATCAGTCCTAATTCTCAAAAGAGGTAACTAATCAGAACCTAATAATAAAAATAAGAAGGAAACAGAGGAGTCATTTGAGTTTTTCAGAAAGGAGAGTAAGTTGACAGTGTAAGTATATTCTAGACTAAATATTTTACCAGCCACAAAAACAGCACCATGAGCACACTCAATTTCAAGAACAGTGCATACAGCCTTTGGTGAGTTTGGAGGACAAGGAAACTGCCTGCAAAACAAAATAAATTTTACAGCTACTATTTTCCAGACATGATATCGAACCACATAACTAGGATGAATCAGCATTGTCTGAGACACACAGACCCCGAGTCTCATGGACTAAGCCACTCCCTAACTTTAAGTTTCGGAATCATAAGGGTCTTTTAGGCCTCAAGTACATTTTAATACACAAGAGTGGCACTAAGTAAATCAGGGCTCTGCTACTACCTTTCACTTAGGAGGCCTCATGTTCACAGATGATAATTTCTAACAGCCTTGAGATTTGAGAGAAAAACCGTATTTATGAAGTGGAAGCCTCTCCAGGTTCTTTAGCCATTTTGCTATCCATAAACACTTGGTGCCAGCTTACAAAACCCTTAATCATTTGGGTAAAGTTCGTGTGCAGTGACAGACTAGTCATAGGAATAAGTCCCACCTGTGGGGAGAGTCTCTGCCATTTTTCTCCCTTTCTCATTCCAACTATGACCTCAGGGCCAGAAAAAGTGGAATGTGGCAGACTCTGCCCTTTTAGCTAAGAAACTTCAATCTAACTGAAGACAGACAGGAAAGAGCAATATATGGCTCTATTTTCTGTCTACCATCTGGGAACTTCCAAAGCCATGGACTGGAGTCTACCTGTAAATGACTAGATATGGACTTACTCCAAATGCTTGGCTTGAAAATGCCACAGTTTCCCAAGATGTCTTAACAAAAAAATTACTTAGAAACTCAGGAACTATTGCTTGTAGAGAGTAGTTAATTTTACTTTCTAAAATTCAATAGAAATATTTCCATTTTCTGAGGCTTGCTTTTAGTCAGTAAAATAAATAAAACCTTCTTCACAGCTTCATTGTTTGAAATTTATTCAAGGATATTCTGGAAGGATAACTATGATAATATTTTATTAAATAAAATGAACACAATGAGAATTAAAAGCTTTATTGTATTGCAGCATATTTTAACAAGTAAAGAACTCATGAGCCTTTTTCTCCCTCTTCTGGAGATGGATAATACTCGAAATGCAGAATGAGGGATGTAATGGGACCAGCTTTGGGCTGGAGAGTCAGGAACCCTGGCTCTAAGTCCACTCTATTACCCAGTTGAAATCTTAGGCGTCAACTCCCTCAATATGCTCTTCTAAAGATAAAGAAGTTGGATTTGATTCATAAATTCAAATATCAGTTTGACAAACATTTATTGAACACTACTACACGCCAGGTACTATGCCGGGGAGTGGGGATATAACAATGACTAAGACACAATCGTCATCCCTGAAATACATCCAGTTTTGTTTTAGAGATAATCCAGATTATCTCTAACATTCCTTTTATTCGAAAATTCCATGATCCTTCCATGTTTCTATACTTCTACTTACTTGCGGAAATCCTCTTCTTTTATCTTATTCAACGCTTTCATAACTGCCATTCTAGTGAACACTGACTATATAAGGTAAAAATGAAAAGGAAAGACGTTTTATCACCCAGGCAAGAAAACGAGAAAACATCGGAGGTGAAACACAGAACATGGTTGGAGAAATGACATCATTTTAAACCATACTTACAGGACAGAAATACTTAAAAGCTTAAGAAAATAAAACATAAGCATTCATACTGTCAGTTCTCCCCGCAACCCTCCTTGTCAATTCAGTCTATGTCCACAATAACAGGTAGATCTAGCAGAACAATTTAGCAGCAGGTTGCCAGGCTAAGAGGTAAATAGAGCCAACCAGCCTGACCTGGCATCTAGCAACTCAACATCACTCATCAGCCACAGATAAATTAAACAAATTCACCATGCTGAAGAAAAGGGCATCTACAACAAATGTCCCACACTGGGTTTTTTTTAAGACAAGAAAAGCCAAACCACATCGTAGATATACTAGAACAAATTAGTGCATATAAAATGGCTTATTATGATAAATCATAATTGTGTCTTCTGTTTGGAGAAATTACGCTTGACTCTAAAGAGGCACAATGTAGGCATCTCAACGGTTTATCATCAAATCAATAGTTTTCTAAACCATATTTTGGAGAACCCCTAGGTATAGGGTTAAAACTGAAAAATAAGTGCCTAATTGATAAGATCTGAAATCTTAAGCCTGAAAGAACCTCAAAAAGTCATGTAATTTGCTCCCAGCAAAAAGGCAGGAAAGTTACATACACCTATACTACTGGCCAAATGATGTGTTATCAATGATGCTTTGACAAAAATGTCCTTGTTCCATTATTTGGTCCTGGTACTTGTATATTTCCTCAAAGATAACAAAAACTGAAACAAGATCTTCAATATAAATACGGCTACAGGTTATTTGGACAGAGCTTTCCAACTGGTATGGCAAAGCAATAAGCTATAATTGTACCTAAGATGTTGAGCCCTCTAAGTCACAAGGGCAGAGGGGCAGGACCTGGACAGAGAGAACTCCCCAGCCCATTGCCTCCAACTTAGAGCAAATTCATTTGTTAACCTCAGGGTGTTGAACACATAGGTAATGTTCTAGGTGTACCATGATGTGAGAAAGGTGGGAAGCAGTGCTTTAGGCTTTGCCTGCATTTGTAAATTATTTCTGTACAGGGCATTCCACAAATGTTACAAACTCTCCCTGCACACCCACCCTGCACCCAGTTCCAAAAGGCTCGGCAATTAATCAAAGCCAAGAATAAAGACCAATAGATGTATCTTTGGTAATATGCTTATATTCTTCTTAACAACCATAACAGCAAAACAGATGTAGTAAAACTAAGAATGCCTGAGTCTCTGCATAAAACCAGCTAGGTATCTGTGGCATGAAATCTTGCCAATATCATTACCTTGCCATTCCCTTCTGGCATAGTAGAAACTAAAAATATATGCTAACTAATTTGCTCATTAATATGAAGACCAGCTCACATCAAATAAAGGGAAGTTTGAATAAAATGTCCTTTTGCAAATGTAGCCTGAAACAGGCCATATTAATTCAGATTGTCCTAAGTAAAATAATTTATTTTGGATTATATTTCTTAAATACTAATTCCTAGAAAATGGGTATTAGACAAAAGTTTGGAATGCTAATAATTAACATGGATTTTCCTCAATGAGGTAATTTGGGGATTAAAACCTAAAAGCTGAATTTCCCCCAAATGGGTAACAGTAACATCACTGAAACACTGGTTCTAAATTTAACAACACCAGGGAAACAACCCAGACAGTGACACAAATATGAGAATGTTTGTGTTATGACTTCCTAGCTAGAGGCAAAGGCATTCAGAGTAGAAAAAAATAAAAATAAATGTAGCAAATGGAAATATTGAAAGAATGATTCTTAGTATAATACACTGCCAGTATTTCTAATGCATATCATTTTGCTGTTAATCTGAATATTCAGCTCAGACAAAACTCAATAAAGAATAAAAAGGAGGAATCCTTACCTGTTTGTTTTTGGCTGGCTTGAAGCAATCTGGGCATATTGTACGTCTAAGTAAAATTTAAGTTAATAAAAAAAGTTAATGAGTTTATTTTGGGGTGAATATAATTCAAATATATTTTATATATTTTAATATATATGGCTGCTAAACTCAAGATATCAAGAGCAGACAAAATGAATCCCTATACCAGCTGTACTGGTATGCCTACACCCTTATATCAGATAGCACATTTTAAACCTACTAACAGACATGACAAGTTCTGATATGCTCATTACAAAGAGGGGGAACACTGTTTCATGAAAACCAAAAAAGCATTAACAATGTTACACAACTGACATTGTTGTTTGTGTAGCAACTTACAGGAAGTGGCAATCCTCAACTGTTTCTGGGTGAGCAAACACCACACTCACTTCAAACAAGCTCTAAAAATTATAAAGACAGTTTAAAAATGAGCAAAAGGAAACCAACATCTAACCACTTATGAATGGAAATAGAAATTAATTCTCAAAGATTGGCTCACAAACAGTGACAAGGAAAACTGGAAATACTACTGTTCTCAAATCAGCTTGTGCACGGGGCAGCTGGAAAGGAAATAGTTTTGTTTTTTGTTTTATTTCTAAAGCTCATTCACTAGTTATTCTACCAAAAAAATTTTTTAAACAAATTTTAAAATAAATTTGTATGATTTTTGTTCATGTATATAAATTCAATGTGAAGATGAAAGAGAATTCAGGGAATTGGAAAGAGATAATTGTTCCTATGATTACAATTATTAGCAAGGCAAAAGCATTTTATTCACATGCTTAAAAATCTCTGTGAGAGCCTTTATTTTTTATTATTTATTTTGTGGCACTTTAAGTACTCAAACTTCTTAGCGGATTTGAGTTTTAAAAGAGAAATCTTAATTTTTATTATAAAAATGATACATATAAATTATAAAATAATCAAACACAGAATGGATTTTTAATCCCACACCACTGAGGTAGAACATAGTAATAGGTGTGTTTCCTTCTAGCCATTTTTATGAATATAAACATAAATGTATATACTTCTTAGGATATTAAACATACTTTTGGAAAATTGCTTTATTTAATTAATATTATGTTGTGGACAACTTTTCATCTCTTCAACTCCAGGGACTGTTGGACGTTTAAGTTGTAAACTTTTCCATTATTAAAAAATGCTACAATGAACATCCTTGTATACAAAAAAAGCACAATTTCATACTCTATGTACATTAATCTTCACAGAGAACAAAATTCCACATTGAGAAAAATGATAAATGCCATACCATATAACAATTTTATCTTTTTTATTGAGTATTTCTGTATTTACTGATTGCATTGGATTGTCAACAAGCATATTAGCTTCTCTAGAATCACAACTCTGAATAGCTAAATTTTTTTTGCTCTCTAATTTACACAGTAAAATTAAAATTACAAGACATTGCTTTTACTCAAGAAAACTTCACTCATTCTGAATCTATTAGAACATTGTTGCATCTTTTGTTTTCTATTTTCTGTTCTCACTAATTGAACATGTAAAATTACTTATGCTTCAAAACTGAAGTTTGAGGTAAAAATATTTTGCATCAATGACTTCTCTAATTTCCAAAGTACTTTCATTACCTCATTTCCCCTCCGTATATGTGTGAAGTGGTTTTATTCTCTATTCTGTCAGTATTCAGTTTAAAGGAGAGAGTTTATTCTTACTAACAGAAGGAAACAGAGCTATATAATTCTAAATGGTAAAAAATTTTCTTAACTAATTAGCTTTGAAAGATGGTTTTGTGATTTTACTTGAATAGGGGTGTGTCTGATATTCAGGGAATTTCCTTCAAGCAAAATCATGAAGCAATGAAGTCATACTATAAAAATCTAATTTAAGATGAGCTGGGAATATATCCTGTTGAGCTCTTTCCTAAAATTCAGTCCATTCTGGAGACTGAGGCAAGGTCCATTATGGAACAGGGGAGATGGCTTAAGTGTCCTGGTTTCAAAGGCAGTCTTCACCTAAAATTAGAGGGACTTGAGATACAACAAGGTAGGATAGGCTGAACCCATGCTCACTATAGTTGATTGATTGTATTTGAAAACAAGATTAGCCACAGATAACTGAATTTAAATAGTCTGGAGTTGGCTCTACACTTATTCACAGTTACTTCTGTATTGCTTTATCAGTACATGTGTCTCTCCAATTAAACTATAGACATATTAAAGGCTTAGATTCATTTCTAATCTTTTAAAGTCAATTAGGGTATACTACATTTGTTACATTCATAAATGTCTTAGATCACAAAGAAGTCTTAAAAAATAAAATCTTTCTCAATTTAAGAGTTAGAAATTAATATTTTAAAAGCTTAAAAATTCTCCATTGGGTTAAAGAGAAGATTATTTTGGCTAATCAAAACTCTGCCACATAATGAAGTAAAACTGGTAAAACCAGAGAATGAAATTAACAATGCTGATGATGACCCAATACCTTTCCATCAATGGGAACACCCAGTTCCTCTGAAAACAGGGGGTGAGTTATCCATTTGTAGGCTTCTTTTAGTTGAACTATATCATTTCTTCCCAGCGACAGACTCTGTTTTCTGAATAACATAAAAATTAATTCACTGAAATGGAAAACTTTACTTTTTCTGCTAAAGGAAATAATTTATGCAATTATTTAAAAATATTTATTGAGTGCCTACTATGTCCCAGGCACTTTTTACACATTGGATAGTAAGCAGACAAAAATTCCTCAGCTCATGGACCTTGTAGTCTAGTAGAATCAAAAAACAGCTTTTTAAAATGGTATATAAGACAGTTTTTAAGCTTCAAAGACAAAGGTATACTAATAAGTTTTTCTGAACTACCATTGCCAGATTCTAGGATTATATGTCAGAAGACAGAAAGATGGAATAGAAGGGATTGTTTATTGCTCAGGAACAATAAAACTGTGTATTACAATAATCTCACCCAGACTAAAAATTTTTACATCTACTCTCTTCCTGATAACGGGGCTTACTTTTAGGAAATCAACGTAAAAGCTATACTTCAGTGCTAAAGAAGAAACATTAAGTCCTAAAGTATCAATGTGCTGAAATGCTTGTCACTTTAATATCAGAAAAATGTCTGAATAAAAATCTGACATTCCCCCCAAATCTACTCATGAGCCAATAAATAGGTTTCGGGAAGTCCCAGTTATGATCTCTAGCTTTTAGTTTGTAACCTAAAATTGTTATAGAAAGGAACTGAAGGGGGTGCCTAGTTGGCTCAGTTGGTAGAACATGCAACTCTTGATCTCAGGGTCATAGTTCAAGCTCCACGATGGGCATGGAGCCTACTAAGAAATTTTTAAAAAAGAAAGGAACAAGTAAAAAGAAAGAAAAACACATATGGTATGATATTATTAAAACTGCTTTGCTATGCTAAGAATACTATGATATCACTAAAGAATTAACAAGTCCACACTATTCAAATCAGTCTTATGAACTACAAATCAGTCTTATGGCTATATACAAGGCTGCTTTTAACAAGAGATGTTAGGACCAACTTGTGAGTCATTTCTTCTATGTCCAATTTTCACTGATAGAAATTACTACTTATATCAAAAATTCATTGTAATTTAATTCTTAAAGACAAAAAGACACTACTAACTGCAGCTAGAAAATAAAAAATAATTTAGCTAATGGCGAAATTTAATTGATCTAAAAAACATATAGGGACGACTTTCCTCTAAGAATACAAATTAAGAAATGGTTGATGTACACATTCTATATCCAGCTGAGGTATAACTGGTTACACAGAATGCTTTCATATGCTTTGGGATTGTGGTTTAACAATGAAAAACTCAGATAAACCCTACATCTGACAAAGAATCAAATTACTCTCTACATTCAAGAACTTATTGAAACACAGTTTGAACTTCTTAAACTGTTCCTAATTCTCTGAATATCAGAAACATTTTAAGTATTTTAAAAGACTATCTTGATATTGTACCAACAGTTTAATGATATTTGCATAAAATAACATCACAGTTGAAAAGTAATTAATGTTTGAGAACTCAAAGGACAAAAAGTTGAAATGGAAAACACAAGAATAGAAAACTATTTAAACATTGTTTAGATTCTAGAGAGTACCAAGAGTTGCAGCAAAAAGCAATCCAAAATATGGGTTAAGACATTACTGGTATTTTAAAACCTTCATAGTCTTTGAAATAGATTTAGACATCTTAGTCCAATTAAAAAAAAAAACCTACAGGAATTTTTTCTTTCCAGATTAAAGAACAGTAGAAAGGGGTTAATAGACATCTTGGAAATCTTAACCTTCTATACAAGGCAAAAATTTATCACTTAAAATGCCAGATTTTTAATCCTGCAAATTCAATGTGCCTTAATAACTTTTCTAATATAATTTAGGGTAAATGTTTTCACAGAGGTTCTTAGCATATGCCTGATGGTCCTTTGGAGGTATTAGTTGTCATTGAGGTAAATTCAGTCCTAACTGAGTACTTAGTAACTGCATTTCCCTTTCTCCTGTGTCAGATAACTACTGATGAGGATGTCAACTGCAATCACTTTTGCTATAGATACAATATGACAACCATTCCAGAGGAAAGATGAGCCAAAATTAATTTTTGGCTCGATTAATTTTTCTAAATTCCTTGAATCAATTCTTTAATGATTCCTCCACAATATTTTGAATTTAGAATGAACTACGGACACTGACAGAAAAGATTAGTATTCTGTATTTCTTCTGTGCCAATATCTCTATATTGAACAGGATCTTTTGGAAGAGCTAAGCTTAGTTTAAAATTCTTTGATAGAGAATAACAACAGCAACTCAAAACCAATGTGGATGGAAACTGGAAACATTTAGAAAATAGCATGCCTTGACTATGCTAAAAAATTTATCAAACATAGGATCAAATTTTATTATGTCAGAGTCACAAGCATTTGAGACTAATTTAACATAACCTAACTAAACCCTAAAACCTTTGCTAGATATACGGCTATTACCCTTTCAGAAAAGCAGATGTGAAAAAAAAAAAAGGCCAAATCAATTACTTTTTTTAATAAATCACTTAACCAAGTATAAGATTCTAATACAGAAATCTATACTTCTCTTTGTGCTTTTCTATCCAGAGTGCACAGGAAACTTAAGTAGTCATGTGGCCCTTTTTATATTGGTATAGAATTTTTAGTTTCAAAATCCAAAAAGGTCTGGAAAATTAAAGACTTTTTTTTTTCTTAAACCAGTTGGCAAACAAACACTGACTTGAATATGTGAGGCTGTTTAGAGACTTTGTGTATCAAACTTAATGTGAATATTTATGTTTCACTGAAGAAACATTAATGTGTTTGATTATAGAGTACCACCTCAGACCATGGAGGGGAGGGGTATGTTATATATGGTATTTATCACCATATTACATTTCTAAAATCTAAAAAAATTCTAAATTCCAAAACACCATTTGGTCCCCAAGGGTTTCAGATAAAGGACCGTGGACCTATGTTTTACATGTTTTACCTATGTATAAACTCACTGTTGTTCTGCTTTTAATAGGATTTTACTTTGTATCTTTTATAGTATAGTTTATAATTTAGTTTCTAAGACTAGTATAAAATTTATTCTTTTATAATAGCTTGCCAAGCTACATTATATGAGTGCCTAATGTAAAAATATAAAATACGTATTTACATTCAGTGTTAAATTTACAAAACAATGAATCCACTTTAATAGACTACTAATAATGTGCCATGCAAATAAACTAATTTAACAAGGTTGACACCTAAATTCATATAATAAAATTTTTTTCTTTCTTTCAATTTCTCTAGGAGCTAGTGAACTCACTCTAAAAAAAGAGATAGTAGTAGTAAAAGTACTTTAAGAATCAGGTAGCTTATATTTAAATGGTAGAAAAAATTCCCTACCTAAATTACTTACCCCATTTCCTGTTTTACCAGCAACCATGCAGCATGCTGTAGGCAATTTAGTCACACCCAGAAGAAGAGAAAAGGGGAAAAATGTTCATTGAAATGAAGTTACAATATCATTACTAAAGTGCTTAATTTGCTAATCAAACTCTCCTTTTTAGGGGAGGAGTTAGTGTTCAGAAATGTGGCAATGACTTCATTCTCATTTAAAATCAGAAATGAGGTAAGATGCCACTTTGCAGTGCTGGGTTGCTTGTGGCCTAGGAACAGATTTCTATCTCATTAATGAGGTATAAGTGTTTAACATGAGTAGCTCACTTTTTTTCTTAAAGTATCTTAGTATTTCACAGAGGAAAGCCAAAAGTGAACGAGGACCTACTATGTCCCCCAAACAGAACTGAAGGCCTCAGTTTTTTTGTTTTCATTTTTTTAATAGGGCTACCACATTTTTAACTCTATCTAATTAATGATGTCCACATGTAAGTGTTTAGAAGTAAAATGTACCAACATCCGTAACTCACTTTGGAATACAACAAAAACTAAGATGAGTGGATGGATAAACTGATGACAAAATATATAACAAAGGAAATACAGAAAAATAGTAACAATTATAGAATCTAGGTGGGTATACGGGTGTTCATTGTACAATTCTCAGAATAAAATGTTAGAGAAAATGTTCTGGGAAGAATTAATAAAAAACTTTAAAAGGTTGCTAAAATGGAGATAACATTCACAATTATGGTTGTTATAAGGATTAAATTAAATTCATATAAAATGCTTTACATAGTAAGTGTGATACTAAGATTTCTCAGTTTGCCAGTAGGCTCCCAAAGCTGTCACTTTACAGAAAGCTAATGACATGTCCTATCTCATTATATAGCATTTTGTGAACATGACAGAAGCATACATGTGTAAGTCGATAAAATAACATATGTAGTCTCTGCATCCACCTGCCACAAAAGTAGCCATTCATTATCGCTCACTTCTACCTCAAGACCTGCCCCCCACACACACACATTACGGTTCATATGTAGAATCCTGTCCTTTTAAACTTCCAATGACCAGTAAGGCACTAAATACCTTTAAAGACTTATTTGGAAATCTTAGGTGTATTACATTGTTCAGACATGAGTCAAGCAGAATAAATTAATTACTGGCCAAGTAAGAACTAGAATTGTTCCCAATGCCTAAACATCTCATCAGTACCTTCTGATTCAGTACTTTGTCTACTTTGCTAGTTCAACCTAATGCCATTGATAGCATGACAAGACCCCATCCTTCTTTCCTCCCATTTACTCAAGCCCTCTTTGAAAAGTACAGGGGCATGGTAAAATACACAAATTACTAGGAGTCAGGAGACCCAGTAAATTTCTAAATTTCTGGCACTCAGTTTCCTAATGGGTAAAATGAAAGAGTTAGACTAAGATGAATGTAACTTAAACCATTCTGGGTGGCTGAAGGTCATCATTAATGGGCATTAGTATACTATTTTGGAATAGAGGCTATTAAGACTTGTAGGACTGGGCGCCTGGGTGGCTCAGTCGGTTAAGCGACTGCCTTCGGCTCAGGTCATGATGCTGGAGTCCCGGGATCGAGTCCCGCATCGGGGTCCCTGCTCCGCGGGGAGTCTGCCCCTCCCTCTGCCCCTCCCCCTTCTCATGTGCTCTCTCTCTCTCTCTCTCATTCTCTCCCAAATAAATAAAATCTTTAAAAAAATAAAAAAATAAAAAGACTTGTAGGACTTTAAGATCATAGAAAAAAGTGAAAAATGATCTCCCAAAGCTGAAACCTTATAGTCCATATTGCCCTACCTTCCTCCAGCCTCCATACTTTAAGAGATCAATAAATACTTGTTTTCTCATCCAAAAAGGGATATTAATACTCCCCTTGAAGGGAGACTGTGAGGATTCAATGAAGTTGTATATGTAAAGAACCAAGTAAGATTCCTGGCATGTACTTAACAAATAGTAACTACTATTGTCATTTTTTAATTAAAACCTTAACTGCAATTCACAAATGATAAAATTATTATCCCTTTTTTTTCCTTAAAGATTATTTATTTCTTTGAGAGAGAGCAAAGCGAGCAAGAGAGAACATGAGTTGAGGGGGCAGGGGCAGAGGGAGAGAGAGAAGCCTCCTTGCTGAGCAGGGAGCCCAATGTGGGGCTCAATCCCAGGACCCTGGGATCATGACCTGAGCTGAATGCAGACACTTAACTGACTGAGCCACCCAAGCGCCCCAAATTATTATCCCTTAAAAGATTTACAGGACTTGATTCCCTTCCCTCACTTCCCAAACTGCTCTCCTATAGATAGTCCTGAACTTTTCTCATCAATGAAATCCTCATGGGTATCTAAGCTATAGAGAATTATCTGTCCTTTCTTTAAGGGGACTCAGGTTCTTCTGTTCTTTTTTAGTGACCTTTTTCTCTCCTCTTTTGAAGCAGATTCTGTTTTCTATAGTCACTTTCAGGTGATGCCATCAAATCTGCAATGTCCTGCCATCCTCTGATTATAAAGTAGGGCAGAACTGGAGGTTGCCAAGGGAAACCAGATTACCATGTGTAACATATAAAATTAAATCAAATGTCTTCAGTACCTGAGATTAGCTAAAGGGTTTTTCCTTCCTAATCCTCTGCAGGCTTCCTGCTCAAGCATGCCAGCAGGTTGGACAGAACTAATCACACAGCAGGGGCTGGAAGGCTGAATCCCAAAGAAGTCAGTGTTGCTCAATTATTCAATTTTTACTACGTGCTAATAATATCCTGGACCTGCTTCTGCTGAGGAAGAAAAGTACATTTCTCTCTTTCAGGTCACCAAGATAATTTTAATAAATGTTCTACTCCTCAGTGGGAAAAAAAATCATTCTCTAGAGTAAGCAATTTAATTCTTCCTCCCCAACAGAACCAAGTGGCATTAAAGTTATCAAGTTTAATCAAATTTGGCACCAAAGGCAATATGTCATCTCCTGAAAATTCAGGAATCACACAACTTAATCCTGGACTCTGCTTTAACTTTATTGGAGAATTCTAGGCAAGTGCTAAATAGAGCAGTTGAATAACCTGCTTGCTAAAGTGCTTGTGTACTCTGCTAACACACACACACACACACACACACACACACACACAGACACACACCATGGAAAGTCTATGCCTGGGAATGGCTTTAGAGTTTAGAGTTCTGAGATGGGGGTTCATCTAGCACCAAACAATGAGTGTGTGTAACAGTAGGGCCAGAAAATGAGGCTGACTTAAGCAGAGGTGGCAGGAAGGAAGGATGAGAACAAGAGCCATTAAAAATGGCATGATGAGGGGGGCGCCTGGGTGGCTCAGTCGTTAAGCGTCTGCCTTCGGCTCAGGTCATGATCCCAGGGTCCTGGGATCGAGCCCGCATCGGGCTCCCCGCTCCGCGGGAAGCCTGCTTCTCCCTCTCCCACTCCCCCTGCTTGTGTTCCCTCTCTCGCTGTGTCTCTCACTGTCAGATAAATAAAATCTTAAAAAAAAAAAAATGGCATGCTGGGGGGCACCTGGGTGGCTCAGTCGTTAAGCGTCTGCCTTTGGCTCAGGTCATGATCCCAGAGTCCTGGGATCGAGTCCCACATCAGGCTCCCTGCTCGGCAGGAAGCCTGCTTCTCCCTCTCCCCCTGCTGTGTTCCCTCTCTCGCTGTGTCTCTCTCTGTCAAATAAATAAATAAAATCTTTTTTAAAAAATGGCATGTTGGGGAGCTACAATTTAGTAAAGCTGGTGCTTAGGGTATATATAATGTGTGCATAAATTTGAGTAGGGGTTCAACAACTAGAGATGAAACTGGAAAGGTCAGCAGGTTTTAAGTGCCAAGCTATGGCACGACTCCAAAGAATGAAACTATAACAGAACAAGTGCCACATTTATGTACATGCAAAGTCCCATGGCAGCACAAAGAATGGACACCATTTGATTTTTTGACATTTGCTCTTCTATAATTCATCAAGTCACAATATAACCATCATCTGCACACTATTTTTCTTACATGGTAGCTTAAGAAGAAAATAAAATAGTTCTTATACCAAGTTACTTCATTATCATACATGGGAAAATAGTGTGGGGATGGAGAGGAGTACGGAGCTTTAAGAGATAACAGAGACAGACCACCAGGACTTGGTAACCAGCAGTGATACTATGGTTTCTAAATTACCACTAATGCCCCTTTTTTTTTAAGTTTTTATTTATTTATTTGACAGAGAGAGCACAAGCAGAGGGAGCGGCAGGCAGGGGGAGAAGCAGACCCCCTGCTGAGCAAGGACCCAGGACTCTGGGATCATGACTTGAGCTGAAGGCAGATGCCTAACCAACTGAGCCACCCAGGCATCCCACCACTAATGCCCTTTTTAAAACTCTAAAATCTTTTTAATCCTACACATCTCCTGTACTCATTTATAATAACAAAGATAATACAAATACAGACTTGTACCAACAGGAAAATGACAACATTTGTGTGGGCAGCTAGAGGTACTACCCCTTGCTCTCTCTTCTCCTAACACACACACACACACACACACACACACACACACACACACACAATTTATGTCTTCTACTTGCACACAAATAGGCAGCTGAGAAGTAGGCTCAACAATGAGGTAACAACAGTCACTCTTCTTTCCTCTTCCCACCCAGCATGCCAGCCCAACCTTTCCTTCTCCCCCTCCCCAGCCCCCAGCCTGCTACAACCATGAGTCTCTGCCTCACCAGGGCCCGCTCCTCACTTTGTATCAGGTTTGGTGTCAGGCGTGGTGGAAGAAAGACGGAGGTAGGAGAGGCGGGAGGAGAATGCATGCCTATAACCACTGCTGGACTCCACCACGTAGCTGAGGTAAAGGCTCCTCACCCACATCTCCTCAGCTCCACCACCTCCCTGCCTCAATCTCACTCTTCTTTTCCCAAGTCTCTAATGTCACACCCATGATGTAATGACTAACAGACGGAGTCTGGGTATTTCTCTCTCTTTTTTTTAAAGATTTTATTTATTTATTCATGAGAGACAGAGAGAGAGAAGCAGAGGGAGAAGCAGGCTCCTCGCTGAGCAGGGAGCCTGACGCGGGACTTGATCCCAAGACCCTGGGATCATGACCTGAGCCAAAGGCAGACGCTTAACCATCTGAGCCACCCAGGCGCCCTGGGTATCTCTTTTGATGAATAAAACATCAACTATGTTTGAAAACCCACCCATATCCTCTACATTATCTTTCCCTACAGGGTTGAGGGGGACATAAACCCTTCTCACTCCAGCTTTTACTACTACTGTTGGTAATACAAACTTTTGGATAGCATTAAAAAGATTGAACTATATTTGACATGGCAAGAGGGGAAAAGCAGGACAAATCAGCACAGACAGAATGAATCTGCGGGCCAAATTAGGTTGTACAGTTCGACTGCCCTAGTTCACAGGGGTATTCTATTTCTGAGTTGTGAATTTGTGAGTTGTGAGTCGTGAATTTTAAGAAGAGAATTTCTATTGTATTTTCTAATATTCTAGGTGCTGATGTTCACCTAGCTCTGAAGGATTTAATTGGAAATAATCACAAGAGGAAATTCTATGGGGATGGGAAGGTGGGGTAGGAATGGAGGTGGGAAGCGAGATCAGAAAAGACAAAACAGCTGCAATGAATGAAAGGCTCTGGGACAGACATGAAGAGAGATATCACTCACGTGTGGAATCTAAAATCTAAAAAAAAAAAACCCAAATGAATAAACAATCAAAAAGCAGAATCAGACCTATAAATACAGAGAACAAACTGATGGTTGCTGGAGGGGAGGCGGGTGAGGGATGGAAAAATAGGGGAAAGGGAGTGGGAGATACAGCCTTCCAGTTGAGGAATGAATAAGTCACAGGAATAAAGAGTACAGCATAAGGAATATAGTTTTATATCACAGTCATATATATCATTATACTGCAAGAGTGATGTATCAGAACAGAAGGTAGCTACACTTGTGATGAACATAGCATCATGTATAAACTCGTCAAATCACTACATTGTACACCTAAAACTAATGTAACATGTGTCAACTATACTCAAATTTAAAAATTGAATAATAATAAAAAAGATATGGTTCAGTCTTGTTCTTTAGTTTCATATGCTAGACAGAGAGGATAACTTGGCAACTGAATTTCAGGTAACTCTGGAGTTAATATCAGTGAAACAAAGATATCTCAACAAATACCTGTTAGCAACGGGGTATGGCGGAGGGGATAAAAATATATTTCCTCCTAGAATTTGGTTTTACAGAACTAGCATCCTCACTGAAATGCCAGTTAATATAAAGTGAACTTGCAGATTCAAGAGATTTCGATGTAGCAAAAGCTCAATTTCAAGTCATAAATACAATTTTACTTCAAAATTACTATCAAGAAAAACAACTTTTAACAGTAAATGTTAAATTTTAGAATACCAAAGAGACAAATTAATTGCTGAGAATCTATTAATTGTTGAAAAAGGTCTCTTCAGTAAGTAAGAATACTATGAAAATAACTATTTAAAAATTATTCCAAGTTATCATAAGAAAATTACAAGACTGAAATCATTCTGTGTGTTGAACTTGATTTGCACTAGATATATTCTTAGGGATAAAGACTGAATTTTATACGAAAAAATTTAGGTATTTTTAAATATGCAAAAGTAATCTGTAATTATAAAATAAAGACTTGTGACTTCAAGGCGGTGGAATGAGGCACTTTCTGTCCGCTTCTCCTTTGGAAAATCATCTCAAAATAAGATGGAGAATGACAAACAGAAAAAGAAACTCCATCTATAATGAAAAACAAAAAAATTACTCATCACCCCAACTCTCCAAACTGAAGACAAAAAGGGAATACAGGAGCGGAAAGTGGCAGAGCCCAGGAAGCTGATTCTTCAGTGTTGGCAGAGGGAAATACTTGCCCCCTGCCAACCCAGCCAAACTGAGGACTGGAGGTGCAAGACAACATGGGGTGAAACAGGCTAACAGAGGGGGAACCGAGAGACCCCAGGTCCTCTCTCTGACACCAAGCAAGAGGCAATTTCGACTCTGGAGACCAAACCAGAGGGATCTACACTCAGAAGCTCCTGGCAAGCCCTGCAGGGGTTCAGTCGGAGTTTGCAGTCTGCCCAGAGACCTGCAGCTCCTACCCTGTGCTGGGAACTGAGGCAGCCAAAGTTCGACCTCTGTGGACAGAAGATTCGAGGATTCATCTTTGGATAAACTGGATGGTTTCTGAGAGAAAACTTTCAGAAAATGACATAGGGTCTCTCCATGTAAAAAGGCGGGTTACTACCTATTCTCCTCCAATAAAACCCAGTCAACAAGCACTACTATCCTGATCTATATAGACATAACTTTCAATCACTTTTTAAATGCCCTATGCTTAACAATGAATGGACAAAGAACACTAGTCATTTAGAGAAAATCTTTAAGGTGAAAGGAAGAGAACAAAAAAATAAACACAAAAGTAGAAAAAATAATACATGAATTCCCATGCACCCTTTGAGCAGCTTCAAGTTATCAACATTTTCCCAATCTTGTTTTATTTATCTCTATTATCTTTTTTTTTTTTTGTAGAGAGAGATGGTCTCCAGTTTTTTTTTTCGTTTTGTTTTTTAAAGAAAATCCAATCCTGTGAATACCTTCCAATGGAAACATTTTTAAAAGTGATATTTTTTTTCATTTAATAGCACCTTTTATTTCTAAAAATGAAAGGACAGATTTAATACTGTAGTTAAACCATAACTGTAATTTGGAGGACATGTAGCAGTCAGTTTTCCCAGACCAAGTCTTTATTTGACACATACGGATCTAATTGTAAATTTTATTTGTTGATGTTCTTCATTTCTGCCTTTTTAGTGGGTGGCAAGGGACACCCTTGATAAAATTAAGCCTAATACAAGTCTGTCCAAAATGTAGGGAATAACCCTAAATCTTTTCATCATATGCAAGTAAACCAAAATTAAAAATGAGTAAAAATGAATTCAGGGCGCCTGGGTGGCTCAGTCGTTAAGCGTCTGCCTTCGGCTCAGGTCATGATCCCAGGGTCCTGGGATCAAGCCCCGCATCGGGCTCCCTGCTCAGTGGGGAGCCTGCTTCTCCCTCTCCCACTCCCCTGCTTGTGTTCCCTCTCTCGCTGTGTCTCTGCCTGTAAAATAAATAAATAAAATCTTTAAAAAAAATGAATTCAGCTGAACTTAATTTCATAATGTCCTATTACTTCTTTTTTATATATTTATTTTTATTATGTTAATCACCATACATCAGTTTTTGATGTAGTGTTCCATGATTCATTGTTTGCGTGTAACACCCAGTGCTCCATTCAGTACATGCCCTCTTTAAAACCCATCACCAGGCTAACCCATCCCAAAAGTGATATTCTTTATTACCAATTCAACTTAAAATTGAAATGTTTTAGATGTCAACTTAAAAATATGTGAGGGAGTACATAGTTTCCCAAAATTCTTTTAGGGCAGGAGAAGGGTATATAAGCAAAAAAATTTAAAAATCACTTACGGCACCTTAGTATAAGCAAACACCATTAGAAATGAAAAAGGGACTAGAACCACATATTTGGAGAAGGTTTGGGGTTTTCCCCCTCATTTTCTTTTATTCTTTTTAAATAACATGTTAGAAAGTACAAAACATACTGTCATTTATTTTGGAACATAATTTTCTCTGTCTCTTTCTCCACTGTATATTATCTCAACCTCAAAGGTTTTCTGTTTCTTCAGCAAAGAAAAGAAGTGGGAGGGCCCCTGGGGGGTAGAGGAGAAGGTAGGACCTCCTTCCTACTACTCACCATTTCTTCCTTTTACTCTAACCACTGGATAGATATAAAATGTCACTGTCACTGCTGGGGACTTGGGCAAGACACACTGAATATGGTTCTGAGTGACGACAGCCAATGACAAGCGATTGTGCACGCCCATGTGTGTTAGGAATATATAAGTAAACAAAACAGACATAAGTCCTTGCCCTTGTAAAACTTATAGCCAAGAATCAGAGAACAAGCAAAACAAATAAATAAGTCACATAACTATTTTAAGAAACAAATGCAACATGAAGTGATAAATGCAGTGGAGAAAAGTAAAAGAGGAATGGGGAATGGAAGAAGTGATTTGCAGTTTCAAATAGGGTAGTTGGGGAAAGCCTCACTGAGAAGGCAACGTTTGAAAAAAGATATGAAGACGATGAGGGAATAAGCCATAACTATATCTGAGGAAGAAACATTTTAGGCAGAAGGAACAGCAAGCAAAGGCCCTGAGGCAGATGTTTGCCTGGTGTGTTCGATGATTAAACAGCAAGGAGGCCAATGTGGCTGAACCTTGGAAGAAGAGAGAAACAAGGGATGAGTCAAAGAACTGAGGTGCGGCGCTAGGATAGGACCAGTATGAGCTCTTGGAGGCAATTAAAGGACTTTGATTTTACTCCAAGGGAGATGGGGAGCATAGGAGGGTAAGCAAAGGAAGGCCTTGAACTGACTTATTTTTCAAAGTACTAGGGGACAAGCCTGGAAACAGAGACAGCTGTTATGAGACTATTGTAAAAATCCAGGTATTTGCTCAACCTGTCTATGCACCCTCCACTTCAGGATAAAGGAAATGATTTTGAAAGGTACAGCAAGGAGGATTGGGGTCTTTTCTAGTCTAGGATCTCACTGCCTTCAAACTAACTTTTGTACAACAGTCCTTGGTCCATTTCCTGAAAGAATAACCAGAGGCTTTACCAGGCTGTAACTCTGTTCTTGGTCCTGGTCTTGGCCAGTAACTCTATGCCTCACACTGTGCTGGATACCCTTCCAAGAAGGAGCTTCTGGTGCACAGGTGGCAGGAAGGAGGTACTAGGCCTGGGGAATTGGGCCCTGCAGCAGTCTCCATGGGTACGGGCCTTTAGGGCCCAGAGGCTTTTGAACAGTCACTATAGACAAGAAGATCAAATAGTCTAGCTCAGTGGAATTGGAGAAGGGAGTGCATTGAAGACAGATGTCTTATGCATAGACTGCAGGCCCCCAAAACATACTGGGCATGGGAGGTATAGTGGCCAAAACTCTGTACCATCAAGCTTCAATCTAGGGGCACTTCTGAATTCTTATTTTGGGCACAATATGGGTTTCAAGAAATCCAGCATAACCATCAGAGGATGAGATTGGTCTATGAGAGAAGCTTCTCTGGGGTAGCCTCCCACCCTTCCTGCTGGGGCTAGGAAACTCTATGCCTTTCATCCAGGCCTCCTATCTGAAGTCTGCCAGCTCACAAGTCTAAATCACTTCTGTAAACTTGGCCTGTGGACAAAATCACCATAAAGAAGACCCAAAACACCAACAAGGCCAGTTCTTTCATCTAAGTTGGGGCTCTGCTCATTAGCACACAAGGAGACACAACAAATATGTAAAAACAAAAATGGATGCACATATGTATGTGTACATACAGATGCACATATATATGCCTGTACAGTAGAATATTCTTTTCAAAGATTTCAAGAATTATAGAAGAGCACATGCATCTTCAAAAAAATTAAATTGTTAAATCTAGATCAGTGGTTCTCAAACAATTTAGTTTCAGGACTCTTTACCTTCTTAAAATTTTTTGAGTACCAAACTAGCTTTGTTTATGCTGGTTATATCTATAATAATTATAATATTAGCAATTAAAACAATGAGCTTAAAAATATTTATTAATTCATTTAAAATTAATAATAAAAGTAATAAATCCATAACCTGTTAACATAAACATTAAAAACTACTATATTGGGGCACCTGGGTGGCTCAGATGGCCGATCGTCTGCCTTTGGCTCAGGTCGTGATCCTGGGGTCCTGGAATCAAGTCCCGCATCGGACTTCTGGCTCGGTGGGGAGCCTGCTTCTCCCTCTCCCTCTGCCTCTCCCCCTGCTCATGCTCCCTCTCTCTCTGTATCTCTGTGTCTCAGGTGAATAAATAAAAATCTTTAAAAAAAAAACTACTATATTTTTCAGACAAAACAATTTAGTGAGAATAGCTGCATTATGGTACATTTTTTGCAATTCTCTTTAGTATATGTCTTAATAAAAGATAGTTGTATTTTCCTATCTGCTTCTATATTCAATTTGCTGCAACAGTACATAGCATATAGCCTCTGGAAAACTCTACTGCATACTACTGAGAGAATGAGAATGAAAAGGTAAGTATATATTATTATGAAAATACCTTTGACCTCATGGATCCCTTGCAAGGACCCCTCAGGGTCCCTGGACCACACTTGGAGAACTACTTATTTGAACGTAATGGACAATTAAGGGAAATACAAATAATTAAAATTTGACTCAAGAAGGAGGAATAAAACCAAATCACTTTCAATAGAAGAAACTGAAAAAGTAATAAAGATCTACCCTTAGTACCCTCTCAAATGGTTTTAAAAGTGAAGTCTACCAAAACAAAAACAGATTATTCCTCTGTTATTAAAATTTTCCAAACACAAAAGATAGACTGACAATTTGGGGCACCTGGGTGCCTCAGTCAGTTGGGCGGCAACTCTTGCTTTCGGCTCAGGTCACCATCTCAGGGTCGTGAGATCGAGCCCCATGTCAGGCTCTGCAGTCACCAAGAAGTCTCCTTGAAAATTCTTTCCTTCTCCCCTGACCTCCCATTCCTGCCCTCTCTCTCTCTCTCAAATAAATAAATCTTAAAAGAAAAAAGACTGACAATTCCACAATGCTTACATAACCTAATACACAAACCATAATCTAATATATAATCTAATTGCATAATTAATATCCAAACCAAAGATAGCATAAAAATAGCCAATAATATTCAAACAATGAATGACACTGTACTTCACATGTAAAAGTTCCATTTTTAGAAACATTTAATGTATGTATCTGTACAAAGTGAAATAATATATAGTGTGATGAACACAACCTCCACTGAAATAATATTAAAAAGATGCAGGGCGCCTGGGTGGCCCAGTCAGTTAAGCATCTGCCTTCAGTCAAGGTCTTGATCTCAGGATCCTGGGATCAACCCCACATCAGGCTCCTTGTTCAGCAGGGAGTTTGTTTGTCCCTCTCCCTCTGCCCCTCCCCCCTGCTTGTGCGCTCTCTCTCTCTCTCTCTCTCAAATAAATAAATAAATCTTTTTTAAAAGATGCAACAAATTTTTATTTAAAAAGTAGACAACAGACTAGTTTTACTTATATATACACATATGTATGTATATATGTAAAATCTTAATGAGTTAAATTTTTATTAAAATAAAACTAAAAAATGTTTATTTCAGGAATACAAAATCTCAATACAAGAGAATATATTCAATTACTTGACTACAATAACAGGTAAAAAGGGAAAAATATAATGATCACAAATATCCACTTCTGATGAAAAAAACTTACCAAAGTTGAAATAGAAGCAAATTTCCTTAAATAAAGAGTATCTATCAGGAAAGAGTTAATAATATACTTAATATTAAAATTCTAGAAACCTGGGCACCTGGGCGGCTCAGTTGGTTAAGCATCTGCCTTTGGCTCAGGTCATGATTCCAGGGTCCTGGGATCGAGAACCACATCGGGCTCCCTGCTCCATGGGGAGCCTGCTTCTCCCTCTGCCTCTGCCCATCTCCTCCCCACCCCCCGTCTCTCATGAAAAAATAAAATCTTTAAAAGAAAATTCTAGAAACATTCCTGTTATTGAGGGTCAAGGCAATATATAATTTTCAAAAAAAATTACTAGACATGCAAAAAAACAAGAAAGGGATTCATTTTTAAGAAAATAGCAGTCAGAAGAAAGTGACTCTGAGAAATTTAACAGAAAGATCTTGCAGAACAACTATAAAGAAAACAGTAATGAAACTAGAGAAAACGACATGTTGCATAAAGAGGAACGACAGTACAATTAATGACAGGCTTCTCATCATAAAAAATAAAGAACAAAAGATATTGGAACAACATATTTGAAGTGCTGATAGGAAAAAAAATTGTCAACCAAATATTCTATATCCAGTAAAACTAATAAAATTAAAGAAGAAAAAAAGACATTTCAGATAAGCAAAAATTGAGAGAATTCAACACCAGTAGATCTATATTAAAAACAAAAACCAAAACCTTAAGCCCTTCAGGCTGAAGGGAAATGACACCAGACTAGTCTATTGTCTACTTTTTTAATAAAAATTATTGCATCTTTTTTAAGTAACAAAGAGTACTAGGAATGTTAAATTTGTGGGTAAACATAATAGATATGAATATTGTTTTCTTTCCTTTATTAAAAGATATATGACTGTTTAAGACAAATGTTAACACTGCATTGCTGGGTTAAAACGAGTATAGATGTAACAGATATACAACAACTGCACTAAGGATGGTAAACAGAAATACAGTGTTGTAACGTTACTATATTTTACCTGATCGAAATAAGATAAAGATGCTTATTGTAGCCCCTGGAGCAGGGGTTGGCCAAATTTTTCTATAAAGGTCCAGACATTACATATCTTAGGCTTTGCTGGCCATAATGTCCTAGCATACCTACTCAACTCTGCTCTTGCAGTACAAAAGAAGAAAAGCCTAAAATAAACTATGCTCCCACTTTAGGAAGATAGAAAAAGAAGAGCAAATTAAAGCCAAAATAAGTAGAAGGAAGGAAATAATAAAGAGCAGAAGTCAATGAAATACAAGATAAATATATATAGAAAGTAAATCAATGAAACCAAATGCTAGGTCTCTGAAAAGGTCAATAATACTGGTAAATCTCTAGCAGGACTGATCACAGGGAAAAAAAAGACACAAATTACCATTGTCAGGGAATAAGATATTAATCCATAATAAAGGAATGTTATGAAAAACTTTGTCAATAAGTCCGACAACTTAGATGAAACAATTTCCTTAAAAGATATGAATTACCAAAAATGACACAAGAAACAATAGGAAACCTGAATAGAGCAGTATCAACTGAAGAAACTGAGCTTGTAATTTAAAAAAAACATGTTCATGTTGTAAAATATCCTAAGAAATCTACACTAAAACTATCACAACTATTTAAAAAAAACGTTAGGCAAAATTGCAGGTCACAAGGTTATAAAAACCAACTGTAGGGGCACCTGGGTGGCTCAGTCAGTTAAGCGTCTGCCTTTGGCTCTGGTCATGATCCCAGGGGCCTGGGATCAAGCCCTGCATTGGGCTCCCTGCTCAGCAAGGAGCCCACTGCTCCCTCTCACCCTCTGCCATTTACCCCACTTGTGCTCTCTGGCTCTTTCTGTCTCTCTGTCAAATAAATAAATAAAATCTTTTAAAAAATGTATTTTTATAGACCAGCAATGAAAAATTGAAAGATGCAATAAAAATGCAATTCTACTTGTAATAGTACCCAAAACAATGAAATTCTTAGGGATAAATTTTCAAAACGTGTGAAATCTGTACACCGAAAACTATAAACCATTGCTAAAAGAAATTAAAGATCAAAATAAATGAAGAAATATACCACATTCACGCATTAGAAAGATGTCAAGATGTCAATTCTTACCAAGTTTATCTATAAATTCAATGCAATCCCAGTCAAAATTTAAGCAAATTAAAAAAAAGAAATTGACAAGCAGATTCTAAAATCTGTATGGAAATGCAAAGGACCTAGAATCACCAAAGCAAATTTTAAAGAGAATATAGTTCAAAGATTTATGCTATTTTCATAAAGACATACTATAATGCTGTAGTAATCAAGACAGTACAGTATTGATATATGGATGCACCAATATATCATTGGAATTGAACAGGGAGTAGAGAAATACATATATAAAGATATACATACGGTCAGTTTATTTTCTACAAAGGTAGCAAAGAAATCATGGGGAAAAAAAGGTTTTTTTCATCAGATGGTACAGAAAAGAAAAGAAAAACAAACATCAACTTTTACCTTACAGTATATAAAAAAAGTTAACTCAGGGGGTGACTGAGTGGCTTAGTTGCTTGGGTGTCTGCCTTTGGCTCAGGTCATGATTCCAGGGTCCTAGCATCAAGCCCCCGCATCATTGGGCTCCCTGCACAGTGGGGAATCTGCTTCTCCCTCTTCCTCTGCCTTCCCACCGCACCCCCCACCACTCATGTTCTCTCTCTCTTTCTCAAATAAATAAATATTTTTAAAAAATTAACTCAGAATGGGTGATAGATATAAACATAAAAGCTATAAGGAAGAAAACTTTTAGAATAAAACATTGGAGAAAATCTTTGCAAACCGGCAGCACACAAAGATCTGTTAGCTAGGACACAAGTAACATGAACCATAAGAATAAAAAGCTGGTGAACTGGACTTTATCGAAAGTATAAACTTCTCCTCTTTGACAGATATCATTAAGAAAATTCAAGAACAAGCCACAACATGGGAGATAATATTTGCAAAACATATATACATATTAAGGATTTGGATCTAGAATATATTAAGAACTGTTACAACTCAATGAAAAGACAACCCAATTTCTTTAAATGGGCAAAAGATTTGACAAAGTCAAATGTGAAGAGACTTCACAAAGAGATATGAATGGCAATTAACCACATGAAAAGACACTCAACATTATTAGTCATTAGGAAAATAAATACACAATCTCTACACACCTGCTAGAATGGCTCAAATGTAAGAAAGTTGGAATACTAAGGGTTGCCAAGGATGTGAAGCAACTACAATGCTGACATACCTACTGGTGGAATATAAACTGGTAAATCCACTTAGGAAAACTGTATGGCAGTTTCTCATCAGATTAAACATATACCTACCGTATGACTTAGATATTACACTCTAAGGTATCTATCCAAGAAAAATGAAAACATATATCCACACAAAGAATTATACATAAAAGTTTGCACAGACCAGCTTTATTCATAATAGCCAAACACTGTAATGCATGAATGTGTAGGAATGCTAGATATGGTTGATTAATGCTGTTAATATAGTTAATATCATTATGTCTAATTGGTTTGAGGTGGAAAAGCAACAATCTTTTTAATATCATTTTGAGTTAGAGCACAGATTGCTATAAATAATGTGATGATAGCTCCTAGGCAGAGTGTTAATGTTGGAATGGCTTTGTTGTTTTTCTATTAATGGGTGGAAACAGATCAGTTTCCACCTGCTGCAAATATTGTACTTGAATAAAGTAGGGCTGACATGGGTGTAGGGCCCTCAATAGCTGAGGGAAGTCATGGGTGAAGGCCAATTTGGGCAAATTTGCCAGTTGTAGCTAAAAAAAAAAAAGTCCAATTGTGATTAACCATGTGATTAACATGGTTAAAGTTGAGTTTAAAAATTTGTTGAAAATCTCATGACTTTAGGTTGAATCATGCTATTGATATAATGAACCCAACATCTCTGATGCAGTTATATAGAATAGTTTGGAGGATGGCAGTGTTTTAATCTGTTCAGCCGTGTTATTATCTGATTAGTAGAAATGACATAATTCCTACTCCTCATCTGATGAAATGTTGGAAGAGGTTGTTGGCAGTGACTAAGATCAGAATAGTAATAAGGAATATAAGTATTTGAAAAATTGGTTAATATTGGGATCTGAATGTATACATCATATAGAGAATTCTATAATTGACTATGTAACAAAATGTGCTACTAGTAGAAATATCATTGAGAAATAATCTAGTTTATTATTTTTTTAAGATTTTATTTATTTGAGAGAGAGAGAGAGAGAGAGAGCACATGCAAGAGTTCACAAGGGCAGGGGTAGGGGAGGGAGAAGGAAAAGCAGACTCCCCGCTGAGCTGGGAGCCCAATGTGGGGCTCAATGTGGGGCTCAATGTGGGGCTTGAGGTGAGGCTCCATCCCAGGACCCTGGGACCTTGGGACCCCAACCCCAGCTGAAGGCAGACACTTAACCGACTGAGCCACCAAGGCACCCCGAGAAATAACCTAGTTTAAAGCTAAGCAATCAATAGTTTTAGGGTTTGAATGTTTATTCAGTGTCAGTTTGAAGTAATTTTTTCTTGGCCTGAGTAAATGAATATTGTGGGATAAAAGCATAGGAGATGAGGTTTTTACACAGTATGGATTTGGATTGCTTTTGTAGATCTTTGAAGTGATATTTATGATTGGTAAAGTTAATATAAATAGTGAAATTAATACAAGAGGTGAACAGATTTATTACCTTTATTTGGAACTGCACCAATTTTTTGGTTCCTGAGACCAATGGATTATTACTTTTAACCATTAAAAGTTTGAAAACAGGGTGCCTGGGTGGTTCAGTCGGCTAAGTATCTGACTTCAGCTCAGGTCATGATCTCAGTGACCTGGGATGGAGTCTTCTGTGGGGCTCCCTGCTCAGCAGGGAGTCTGCTTCTCCCTTTCCCTCTGCCCCCCCCACTTGTGCACTCTCTCACAAATAAGTAAATCTTTTAAGAAATAAATAAGTTTGAAAACCCATATTATTATACACAGAGGCATGAATTAATTTTTGTATACTTTCTCAGTAAATAGGTTTTGAGCTTCTATTACTAGATTCACAATCCAATGTTTTTATTAAACTATATTTACAATAGAAGGATGTCAAAATAATTTGTGGGTTAAGTGATAAAAGTAGGAAGGGTAGTAAATGTAGGGCTATGAGACCATTTTCTCATACGAATGGTTAGAATTTTTGATGTGGTACATATATTTGCCTCATTGTGTTACAGTTAATATAGGCTAGTAATAACTATGTTAATTCCTTAGGATAATGGTAATGTTGGATCATGAAAATGATGATGTAACTACAAATAGTTCTTCAATTAGGCTAATTGTTGGGGGGTAAGGCCAAATTGGTAAGGCTCACTAGAAGTCATCATGCTGCTATTAGTAGAAGGAGAGTCTGTAATCCCTGAGCTAGAATTATAGTTCAGCTGGGAATTTGTTCATAGTCTGAATTTGCTAGGCAAAACAGTGTTGATGATGTAAGGCTGTGGGCAATTATTAGAGCTATAGCTCCTATGTAACTTCATGGTGTTTCGATAAGAATGGCTACAATTACTAATGCTATGTGGCTGACAGAGGAATATGCAATAAGTGATTTTAATTCTGTTTTCCATAGACAGATGGAGCTGGCTATAATTATTCCTCATAAGGATAATGTAAGAAAAGGATATGCATGTAATTTGTTAGGGGGTTTAGTACTGTAACTCAGAATATTCCATTAGCTGCTTAGTTTGAGTAGTATGGCTACAAGCACTTTGGACCCAGCAGTAGGGGGTTTCAAACATGCTCTTGGTAGGCCATAGAGAAGTATTTCTACTACAAATGCTATTATGTATACTAGTCATAAGAAAATATTACATCAAGAACTAGATACTGTTTCAGTTCAGTATTGAATTATTAGAAAGTTCAATGAACCTTAAGATTTTGGATAAAGATTAGGACAATGTGAAATGGGAGTGATCCTACTAGCATATAAAATAAAGTCCTGCATTTAATCGTTCTGTTTGGTTTCCTCAGCAGGTGATGATGATTATTAGGGTTGGAACTAATGTTGCTGCAAATAAAATATAAAATAAAAGATTAATTCTGTAGCAGTAAAAGTTGTAATTAAGAAATTTGTAGAATAACTAGTATTGTAATATATAGTTTTTAAGGAAGGTTAGTGATTCTTTCATCTAGTATTAGATGAAACTGACTGGTTATGGGTATTAGTGGAAGAAGTCATATCTTTAATGTTAATAAGGGCACTGACAGAGAGAAAGTATGAGTGAAAAGTTAAGACTGTTGTCATTAAGTTGGTTTAGGAGGAATGAGCTAATAAGCTGATTAATAGGCTATAAATTAGAGTGTTAATTCAGATTATATTTAAATGTATTCCTTATGACTCAGCAATTCTACTCACAGGCATATACCCTAGATAAACGCCTGCACATGTAGAATACAGCTACAAAAATGCTTATGGTTTTACTGTTGGAAGTAGCCAAAAACTAGAAATGAACTTAATATATATTTATAACAGTACGAATAAACTACAGTATATTCATGCAACTGAATACTGTATAGCAATGAAAATGAACAAATTATAGCTCCACATAGCAATACAAATGAATCTCTCAAAAATAACATCAAATAAAAGAAGCCAGACACAAAAGATTTATCATGTTATGATTCCATTTTATATAAAGTTCAAAATCAGGCCCATTTAAACTCTAGTTTTAGGGGCAGAGACAATAGTTACCTGTGAGGAGAAGATTGGAGTTAACCACTGATGAATATAAAAACAAAAATGTAATAAAAAGAAAATGAAAATATTTCTATTCTGGGATAGATTTCAATCTCAAGGACTCATCATGTAATCCATGTTTTCTATAAGGCCATTACTTAAACTATGAGAAATGAAAGATAAACAAACTGGAATAAGACTTTCCCTAAGATATCCAACACGTTAACCAATAGACATACTATACCACAAGCTCAGGACAAAAAAAAGTCTATGTTGTTTATCCGAACAAACACACACTCTGATTCATTACACTATACCTGTAGTGAGTGTGATTAAAAGCTCTTCAGAAGACATATGTGGTACATCTCAATCTTATTTGCAAAATAACTCAGGTTAGGTACATCATTAAAAATGCTATCCAACAGAAGTGTTCTGAATACATGTCTGCATTTAAAAATCTTTTGGAATACCAATTTAGCATTCATGCCTAGTTACTGACTTACTTAATAAGGCTTGAGTCCACATGCCCACTTCCTTGATAGGGTGAGGATTTCTGGGATGCTTTCAGAAATATGATCCAAGTCTCATTAAAATCACTATCTCATGGTTTCTAACATGAATTTACAGTGATAATACCAAATGAATATCATATAATCATTACACATCATAACATCCTAGTTTCAGAGAAAACTTAAATCCTAGATGTGAACTGAATTCTGAAAAGAAACCACATTATGATTCTTAATAGAAGCATAAAAGGGCTACCTGTGTTGACACCTTTGCATCTCTTTCATTATTTCCTTTTGCATGCTTCATGACTACATTTAAATAAAATCCATTTCATTTTTTCCCCACCCAAGTTAGTTCCCCTTACATTATCTCTGCCCAGATACTCACAGTAATATGTTAGCAATCACTTCAGAGACAGACAGATCCCATCAGAAAAAAACATCAAGAGTTTCAATCATAGCAATACTTGAACAGCCACTTACATGGATAGCTTTTAAATTACGATATAATGAAAACAATATACGACTCTTTAATGTGGCATATATTTGTTATGCATTTTTAAATAAGAAACTTGACCTCTTCCTTCTGCTAGTGCATGCTCTGAGCACTCTTGCCATGATTGTAGAGACTACCATACATCCAGCTGATCTCTGACCCACCAAACAATATAAGCAGTAAAAAGGAAGTACCACTGAGAAATGACAGCCCAATGTTCAACTAAAGTCTTTTACATGAGAGTTTTATAAATGATTAGAGTATCCAAATTGGTTGAAAATTATTTATAGCATTAACAAAATTGGATAACTAAGCATAGTAAACATAATGACAAAGATTTCATTCATATGTGAAATTTAAGAAACAAAACAAAAAAGCAAAGGAAAAAAAGAGAGACAAACCAAGAAACAGACTCTTAACTTTAGAGAACAAACTGATGGTTACCAGAGGGGAGGTGGGTAGAGGGATGGATGAAATAGGGGATGGGGATTAAGGAGGGACTCGTCGCGATGAGCACTGGGTGATGTACGGAATTGTTGAATCACTATATTGTACACCTGAAACTAATATAACACTGTATGTTAACCATATTGGAATTAAAAAAAATTTAAAGATTTTATTTATTTGAGAGACAGCACGAGCTGGGTAGAGGGGGGCAGAGGGAGAAGCCAACTCCCCACTGAGCAGGGAACCTGACCACTCGGGGCTCGATCCCAGGACCCTGGCATCATGACCTGAGCTGAAGGCAGATGCTTAACCAACTGAGGCACCCAGGTGCCCCCTGGAATTAAAATTAAAAAAAAAAATAATGGCAAGGAGAAAGACAGTTTTTCTCAGATAAATATTTCCACGTGGGCCTTGAATGGTATCTACTCTAGAAAATGGATTCCACTAGTATTGATCCTGTATTAATATCAGTGAAGAAAAACAGACCAGGTTTTATTTAAAAGGGAAGATTTGTGACGATAACTTCCAATATTTTAAGCAGTACAGCCTATTTTTTAAAAAAGAAGCAGGAACAGCTGCAGCACTACCATTAATCAACACCTTTTAACTGACCTAGTCTAAAACTATTTCGTTGATCTTTCCTTTTCCTTTTCTTTTTTTTCTTAGAGAGAGAGAGAGCACAAGCAGGAGCAGAGGGAGAAGGAGAAGCAGGTTCCTGGCTGAGCAGGGAGCCCGATGCGGGACGCGACCCCAGGACTCTGGGACCATGACCCGAGCCGAAGGCAGATGCCCTACTGACTGAGCCACCCAGGTGCTCCGATCTTTCCTTTTTCTAAAAGGGAAGAAAGTACTGGTACTATTTTTTTACGAAAGAGGTTTCAGACAAGTCAATAATGAAGTTGGATGAGTCCGACTTCAGAGTGGCACCTGCCACTAGTCCCTCTTCTTGGACATTTGAACACATCTGTGACTTGGCTGAAAACATCACTGTTACTCCCACCACCAATTATTAAGGGACTATAACATCATAATTCATGTTCACTCACACACATATATATCTATCTTCCCAAGATCAAAGGAAAATCCTCACAAAAATGACTGGAAATTCCTCTATTTTAAGATATCTGGTATAATAAAATATTTGATGCAAAACCTCTTCTGCACCTACTCTAGTCATCTGATAACAAAATTAGAACACAAGCATGGGGGCGGCGCTTGGGTGGCTCAGTTGTTGGGCATCTGCCTCTGGCTGAGGTCATGATCCCAAGTCCTGGGATCGAGCCCCACATCGGGCTCCCTGCTCGGCAGGAAGCCTGCTTTTCCCTCCCCCACTCCCCCTGCTTGTGTTCCCTCTCTCGCTGTATCTCTGTCAAATAAATAAATAAATAATCTTAAAAAAAAAAAAAAGAAGACAAGTGTGGTGGGAAAGTCTTTAAAAATGTGATTTTTATTTTATTTTTTTTAAAGATTTATTTATTTATTTATTTGAGAGAGAGAGAGAGAATGAGAGATAGCATGAGAGGGAAAGAGGGTCAGAGGGAGAAGCAGGCTTCCTGCCGAGCAAGAAGCCGGATGCGGGGCTCGATCCCAGGACCCTGGGATCATGACCCGAGCCGAAGGCAGTCGCTTAACCAACTGAGCCACCCAGGCGCCCTGTGATTTTTATTTTAAAGATTTTATTTATTTGAGAGAGAGAGAGAGCATGAGCAGGGGGAGGGCAGAGGGAGAGGGAGAAGCAGACTCCCTGTTGAACAGGGGGGCGGGGGGGGGCTTGATCCCAGGACCCTGAGATCATGAGCTGAGCTGAAGGCAGATGCTTAACTGACTGAGCCATGCAGGCACCCCTGTAATTTTACTTTTAAAGCCATATTTTTAGAGAATCACCAAATCAACTAGTGATTTATCCTCACTCTTGTTAAAATATGTTAAGTTCTGGTTCCATATTTTTTTCCCAAGGATCCTTTCTCTAAATTTGAAGATACTGCACACTCTGAAGAAACAAAATACCAGTGAAGGTCAAAATCTAGGCTAAGTCTCTCCTATAAACACAGCAACCCACTTTTGAAATCTTATCAATTCACAATGTAGGCAGTAGGGTATAGTAATAATCAATAGCATAAACCTTCGAGTTGGGCAGATGAGTGTTCAAATCCTAGGTCTGTTATTAGCAATGTGATCTTGAGTTGCAATTTCATCATCTATATAATAGGATAATAATACCACCTACTTTAAGGGATTATGATGATTAAATTATATATTACATATATCAAAAATATATATCAAATTATATAAAAAATAATCATAACTTAGTAGGTTAGAATTACTAAATCTAAAACATGGTGGTGATATCAGAAAAAAAGAACAGTTGACATGACTTCTCTATGTAACAAGAGAAACCCAAATTTGAAATAGGCAGAGCCTAAATTAGAAGTTCCCTTTTTCTGAAACTTAGTTTACTAGGCCACAAAGTCCTAAAATTAATGAGAAAAAAGTTTGATAAGGAACTTAATAGTTGGTAAGTAGCAATGGGATAATATATTACATCTGATGGGGAAACTGAGTTTTAAAAAAAAATGAATTGCTTTGTCTTCTATTCCTTATTATATTTCTTATTACTTGTATTCTTATTGTAAATTTTAAAGATGCAAAAGTGTGACAATTCACAAGAATGAGACCATACAAATTAAAACAATAAACTTAAAATTTTAAGGCTGCCTCATGTTCTTACTGTACCTTACTACCTCTCAGCTACCCACATGGGTTGATCAGCCCCAGCAACCTCTTCTTTCTTGCTACCTCCTCCACGTATACTTAGCTAGTTCAGGCCAAGAAAAAAACAAAAGTAGGAAGTAAACATATGCATATTCAAGTATTTAAACATATGTCCGAATACCTGCCAACTGTGTTCCTGAATTCAATCCTACATTATATTTCTTGGTGGGCTTTATAATTAGCCTTGTTTGTAGTCCTGCTTCACCATGGCACCTCATTCCCAGGAACAGGATTCACTCCTCTTTGCTGCGTGCTGCAATGACCCAGGATTAGGTTTCTGTTTTTTATGTTGGGCTCTCCTATGCCTGCACCCCTAATAATGGGTTATTAGGCCTCTTCAATACCTGCTGTGACTCCTTGACAGCTGGACATCTGATTCATCCATTCTAATCGGGACTGGGGTTCTGTATAGACTTTGACTATGTCACTTTTCCTTTGTCACTCTTCCTTTCTCCCTTGAACACATGTCCCAGCTATATATTGAGTAACAGAATCCAGAACCTACTACAACGTCTAGTCCCATGTTTCTCCTGATGCAGCATCTTGAGTATACAAGATGAAAAGGTGGTATGGTCTAGGGACACCTGGGTGGCTCAGTCAGGTAAGTTTCTGCCTTCGACTTGGGTTATGATCCTGGGGTCCTGGGATTGAGTACCGAGTCAGGCTTCCTGTTCAGTGGGGAGTCTGCTTCTCCCTCGCCTTCTGCCCCTCCTTCCTCCTTTTTTCTTTCTTTCCCTCTCAAATAAATAAATAAAATCTTAAAAAAAAGAAAGAAAGAAAAGAAAGATGGTATGGTCTAAAAACAAAAAAAGAGCACAAATCAGGGAGGCACACCCAAATTCCGACATGCCACATTATACAAGCTTGGTTTTCTCCTCTTCAAATGAGGATGAGTGAGATGATTAGTGAAGTAGTTCCAATCTGAGGCTGAAAAGAATCATCCAAGCATATCTTCTTTCTAAATCACAGATATAAGGGATTCATTGAACTGTCAGAGATTAAAAGGGGATCACCTTATACACAAAGTGGAGAACTCCTGGATTCTCCATCAGAGATTGTGAATGGATTTACACTGAGAGTGGGTCATACTCAGAGCTCTGACAAATCACAGCCATATACATTATCATCATTCTTCAGTGAGTACCATAAAAAGCTGGGGGCCTGTTCTAGATCACCAAGGGCTCCTACAGAATCTAGGATTCTCTTACAGATCTAATGATGCAGACCTTTATACACTGGTGGTGTGCTCACAGGGACATGCTTTGGGAGATACTTTTTATAAGGAAAATAGGTTTAAGTTGCTTCATGTCCTATGAAGGGTTTTTAAAGTTGTAGCCTGTATATCCAAAACATAGCAAGGTTACTATCCCCCCAACCCATCCATGAAGAGTCCATTGAAAGATACGGAGCAGAGACAGTGATCTCTATAATTTTGCATGTTTTTCAGTGCCTCATTCAGCAACCTTATGAAAACATGTTCTGAATGATTTAGTGGACCACACAGAGATTGAAGCAAGGTCTAACCAACTAACCTAATGAAAAACAGGACTACAAATTCCGAAAACTCCTTAGTAAGCTTAGAAAAAGTTTGTTGGTCAAAGTGAACCTTGAGTTGCTTTGAGAGAGAACAAAAAGTGATTTAGGCAAGGTGCTTGTCATACAAAATAAGAATTTGAAAAGTCACAGAAAATGAACAAAAAGCTAAAAATACACATGCTAAATCAGAGTCGGGTTAATGAATGAGCCTGCACATATAATACGAACTTAAAAGTGTAGTCTCTATACTTGAAGTCAAAGTGATTTCAGCAAATTCTGTTCTATGACTTCCACATAATTAGAAAAAACATTGCCCTTTAGAAAAGTGCATCAATCAATTATGGGTGAGGGATTATAGAAGGGGGTGGTGTTCATAATCCAGTTAAGAAAGATCTTAGATTAATGGCTGGGAGTTTAAGAGGCTCTTTAAGTACAAGCAAAATTTTGAACATAATGCATTTTTAGAAAAGGGATTCAGTTGCTTTCTTTAGATTCTTAACTAGATGATGATCCCAAATTGGTTAAGAACCCACAGATTTAAGGAAAAATCCAGTCTTCTGAATACCCATTTGTTAGAATTTAAGAAAAAAAATTTGTAAATATAAACTGGTACCACAAAAATGGTACTGCTTTTATTTTTGGTTAGATTTCTAGGGCTGTGTATAATTTATAGTACTTAGGGTAAAGCATGGAGATGCTACAAGTATAAAAATGAAAGAGAAAAGTTCTGATTTGACAAACAAAACTCCAACTGAATCAAGTTGCATATTAAGAAGTAGGTGTTTCAGGGCGCCTGGGTGGCTCAGTTGGTTAAGCGACTGCCTTCGGCTCAGGTCATGATCCTGGAGTCCTGGGATCGAGTCCCACATCGGGCTCCTTGCTCAGCAGGGAGTCTGCTTCTTCTCCCTCTGACCCTCTTCCCTCTCGTGCTCTCTATCTCTCATTCTCTCTCTCTCAAATAAATAAATAAAATCTTAAAAAAAAAATTAAGAAGGTGTTTCACACAACCAAAGTAACATTTAAGAGACACTATATCCATTTAAAGTCAATAAAGTGAGCAAACTGTTTCCATACACTACCGAAAAGTGAAACTGATAGTGCAATATTGCCCTCTACTGGACCATACTAGTAAAGATAAACCTAAAAAAAACCAAGTGTCTGCCTTCGGCTCAGGTCATGATCCCAGGGTCCTGGGATTGAGTTCCGCATCGGGCTCCCTGCTCCGAGGGAAGCCTGCTTCTCCCTCTCCTACTCCCCCTGCTTGTGTTCCCTCTCTGGCTGTGTCTCTCTCTGTCAAATAAATAAATAAATTCTTTAAAAAAAAAAAAAAACCTCAGGACTTTAAAGGGTTTACTTTTAATAGAACTTAACAATGCTTTTTTCCTATAAATGTAAGTTTAGCCTAATATAAGCATAAGTCTGGGTCATTCGTTCTATAATAATTTTAGTGTGGCACTAATTTAACATGGTATAGAAGGTTAGAAGACTCAATTACGAATATAAGGTAACAAAAAATAACAAATGTAATAAATATTTTTCTTAAAACTATATCGGATCTTAGAGTTGAAAAGGCTGAACAAAGTCTAGTCTAACCAACTATATGGTGCACACCTTCCTTCTATATATCTCTGTCAGGTAGTTACCCAGCTTTGGCTTAAATATTCTGGTGATAGAAAACACCATCCTTGAAAACAGTCTATTCTGTTCTGCATAATTCCTTATAGCTGGAAATTATTTCCCTCCTGATTCCATCTCTGCAGCAGAAAAACCCTCAAATATTTAGGAAGAGCAAATTCATGGGGCGCCTGGGTGGACCATTTGGTTAAGCGTCTGCCTTCGGCTCAGATCATGATCCTAGGGTCCTGGGATCTAGCGCTGCATCTGGCTCCCTGATCAAGAGGGAGTCTGCTTCTCCCTCTGCCCCCAACCCACTCATTCTCTTTCAGATAAATAAATAAAACTAAAACACACACACAAAATTTATTGTCTTATAGTACTTTGAAGTCCAACATGGGTCTCATTGGGCTAATATCAAGGTGTCAACAGGGGTGCATTCCTTTCTCATCCAGGCTAGGAGACTCCATTTCCTTGCCTTTTCTAGCTTCTAGAGGCCACCCATATTCCTAGTTCCCTTCCACTGTCTTCAAAGTGAGCAACATTGCATCTGACCATTCTTTCACAGTCACATCTTCCTCTGACCTTGACCTCTGAAGAAAGATGCTTTTAAGGACTCATATAATTGGACTGAGCTGACTTAAATAATTCAGGATACTTTCTCCATCTCAGGATCCTTAATCTTTTTTTTTTTTTTAAGATTTTATTTATTTATTTGACAGAGAGAGAGCACAGGTAGGCAGAGTGGCAGGCAGAGAGAGAGGGAGAAGCAGGCTCTCCGCTGAGCAGGGAGCCAGACATGGGGCTTGATCCCAGGACCCCAGGATCATGACCTGAGCCGAAGGCAGCCGCTTAACTGACTGAGCCACCCAGGTGCCCCAGGATCCTTAATCTTAATTACATCCACAAAATCCCTTTTTTTCACGTAAGGCACATATTCCCAGGTTTCAAGGATTAGGATGTGGACTACCACAAAACACCTTTCCATTTGTCCTTGTTCCTCCTAAAGTAGTATGCTCCAGCTGAATATGGCACTCCATGAATAGCCAACACTGGGCAAAAGAGGATGACCATCACCTTCATCTTTCCAGATACTGTACTTCTACAACCTGGACTAAAGTCCAAAGTGGTTATCCACATCACTCCCCTAATTCTTACTGGGCTATTAACTAAAACACCCAAACCTTGTCTATAAACACAGCTTTTAAGCCATTCTTCCTTCATCCTTTACTTGGCAGTTGTTTTTCTAAACCTAGGTATAAGAACTTATGTTTACTCCTGTTAAATTTCATCTTGTTAGATTTTCCTTATTCCTGAGATCTTTTGGATCTCAATTCTAATAATCTATCTGCTATATTCTCAACTCTGTGTCATGACACCTGTTGTGAGTGTTCCCATTATATCATCACTGATAGAAATCACGAACAAGACAAGGTATGAAGGGTCTTGCAGGACATCAGAAATCTCTGTGAAGTTCCATCATTCTTGAATTTCAATGTATACTTTAACTCTGTGCCCCATATCTAGAGATTCTGATTTAGGAGGTTTAAGACAAGGCTCAGCAATCTGCTTTCAACACTTTTCTCCAAGTGAGTTTCAGATCTGCAGAGTACACTTGGAGAAACACTGTCCAGTTTGAAATCAGTTATTAACCAGTTCTGTTTGGGTATGGCCAGCCAGGTACAACCCACACAATTGTCTTCACATTCTGCTCATGTTTCCTGCCACTTTCAGGAAGTTATCATAAGAAAGAAACCTGCTCAAATGACTAGCTGAATTCCAGTCACACTGGTGCTTTACCCTACTACCCAGCTCTACCAGTCCTGCTAGCCTATAAAAGGAAAAAATGATGCAGACATAATTTGTTCTTAATCAATCTGTTCAGTGTGTTGACCAAGTGTTCCTTATCCTCAGTGCCTACAATGTACTCTTTAGCTCCTGATCTAGAACCTTGCCAGGGTTTTAGGGTCAAGCTCACCAGTTGGTAGTTAACAAAACCACCTTTAGAAAACTGAAACTGCCTTCTCTGTCTCCAGTCATTTGGAAAATCTGCTATCCTTTAAAAGCTCTCAAAGATCATCGACAACTGCAAGTTCTTTCTGAATCCATCCTGGAATGTCATTCATTCAGTCCCGAATACCTGAACCCATTTAGAGAAGCTTCACCATGCGGAGCTTTCACTCTCCCTCACCAATCAATGATCAGTCTACCCATTTAGGTTGAGGATCATTTTCCTTGACAGAAAGGACAGAAGCAAAATAAGATTTTCATAAGTTCCACTCTCTCTGTATCATCCATCAACAATCAGTTCCAAATACATCCCCTTTTTCATCTCTTGCTATAATCATAACTTGAAGTATGCCCAAGTCTTCCTTAACAATTCTTACAAGCCTCTACTCATTTGAGATTTTATTTTCCAGTTGCTACTACAGAGCTAAGCCTCCTTCTTACATTTGCATTACTCTGACTTTTGTGTATCTTTTTTTGGAAACTGATTTCAGTTTGGCAAAAAAATTACAATTAGAGCTGGATGATACATACACAGGGGCTCATTCAGCTAGTCTTATTACTTTTTAAAATTTTTCAAAATAAAAAGTCAAATAAATACATATAAATATATAAATACAAATATTTATGCAAACACAGAGAGAAAGAGATGCCCAGATTTCTTCTTCATTGGGATGTATTTTGATCCTTAAACTTTCTTTTATCAGTTGGGGTAATTTGGTTTTAAATAAAGTCTGAATTGCACTTTCTCTGAACCTCCCAACCCTTTTAATTTATCTTCCAGCCTAGATTCCTCTGTCATTTTTCTCTGACTGCTTTTTCTTTGTACTGTTTGACATCAACCTATCAAAAATGAAGGATAAAGACTGCACAACTGGGGTGCTTGCAGCTCTTGGTGCCTGGCCCAGCTTCAAATTGTTTACTGTTCACGAAATTCTCTGCAAGCTCACCTTTGGAGGGTGATCACTCCACGCCCCCAAGTGCATACAGTTTGGTCAAAGCGTACACGAATTTTGATGTTGAGTATGATGCTCTGAACATTGAAATGGCCATCACTGAAATGACCAGAGGTGTGGATGAGGTCACCATTGTCAACATTTTGACCAACCACAGCAATGAACAGAGACAGGATATTGCCTTCACCTACCAAAGAAGGATTCAAAAAGAACTTGTATCAGCACTGAAGTCAGCCTTGTCCAGCCACCTAAAAACTGTGATTTGGGGCCTAATCACAGGCGACCTGCTCTGTATGATGCTTCTGAGCTGAAAGCCTCCGTGAAGGGGCTGAGGACTGATGAAGACTCCCTCACTGAGATCATCTGCTCAAGGAGCAACCAAGAGCATCAGGAAATTAACAGAGTCTACAAGGAAATGTACAAGATTGATCTGGAGAAGGACATCATTTCTGACACATCTGGTGACTTCCGCAAGCTGATGGTTGCCCTTGCAAATGGTAGAAGAGCAGAGGATGGCTCTGTCATTGATTATGAACTGATTGACTAAGATGCCTGCGATGTCTATGATGCTGGAGTGAAGAGGAAAGGAACTGATGTGCCCAAGTGGATCAGCATCATGACCAAGCAGAGTGTGTGTCACCTCCAGAAAGTATTTGAAAGGTACAAGAGCTATAGCCCTTATGACATACTGGAGAGCATCAAGAAGGAGGTCAAAGGAGACCTAGAAAATGCTTTCCTGAACTGGGTCCAGAGCAGTCAGAACAAGCCCCTGTATTTTGCTGACCAACTGTATGACTCCATGAAAGGCAAGGGGAATTGCAATAAAGTTCTGATTAGAATCATGATCTATCAGGGCACCTGGGTGGCTCAGTTGTTAAGCATCTGCCTTCGGCTCAGGTCATGATCCCAGGGTCCTGGGATTGAGCCCCACGTCAGGCTCCCTGCTCAGCAGGAAGCCTGCTTCTCCCTCTCCCACTGCCCCCTGCTTATGCTCCCTCTCTCACTGTGTCTCTGTCAAATAAATAAATAAAATCTTAAAAAAAAAAAGGATCATGATCTATCATGATCTCTTGCAGTGAAGAGGACATGTTGAAAATTAGGTCTGAATTCAAGAGAAAGTACAGCAAGTCCCTGTACTACTGCATCCAGCAAGACATGAGGGTGACTTCCAGAAAGCACTGCTGTACCTGTGTGGTGGGGATGACTGAGGCCCACGACAGCATGAGCATCCAGGAGTGGTGCTCCTTTGTTTCCAGCCAACAGTTCTAGAAAACAGCCCTGCAAGGATGAGATTGGCATCGCCCCTCCCCATCCTTATTTCAGTTGCCTAAGCATTGCCTGCCTCTCATGTCTAATCTCCTGTTAGCCAAAGAAACATACCAAAGAGTTGGAAGTGAAATCTATGATATGAAACACTTCGCCTCTTGTGTACTGTGTCATAAACAGATGAATAAACTGAATTTTTATTCTAAAAAAAAAAGTATAGGATACATTCAATTATGCCTGTTTCTCTCTTCCTATCAGGAATATAAATTTTTAAAAAGTTATCAGTTTATTATCAGACTAGATTATTTCTGCCATTATCCTTTAGGACAGCGGTTCTCAAAGTGTGCTCCTTTGTAGCAGTACCAACCTCACCCATGAGCTTGTTAGAAACACAAATTCATGGGTCCCACCAACCTACTATATCAGAATCTCCTAAGGAAGGGGCCTGGGAAACTCCCCAAATGAGTCCTATGCATATTAGAGTTTGAGAACCACTATTTTATTCAAGAGCTGTCAATGTACTTTTAACCAAAGGTGATTTCCATCAAGTACCCAAACAATGAGAGTCCCTCATACTACTGTAAACACTAACCTTTATGACTATCTTATATCTGTAATTCATCACCTTCTTCCCTTGGCCAAAGGTCATTCAACACACTTCCATTCTTGTATCTATCCTATTTCCCTCTTCTTTATTCTCCTCTGGATGGTGTGCAGCATCCCTCCACTTACAGTCTCAGATCTCAACGTAGGTGTATAATTTCTTGCCATATCACACTATTGTATCTCTCCTTTTAACAAATCCGACTCTCATAAAAAAGACATCCTTCCATTGTTACATTCAAGTGGTGAGCCCAAATCCAGAAAGTCATCATGACAGTCGTGATATACTTATTACTAACCCTTATAATCTCAACTTTATCATTCAAATTTTGTATACTGTTATAAAGACTTTGGAGGCTCTGAGTATTACACCTAGCTAGATTCCATATTGTGGTCTTTTGAGAGTCTCTGGATACTGCTCCCATTTATTCTGCTTACCATGTCTTACTTGATGTCTAACGGTTTTATCAGATAATCTGCTTGTTTTCCTCCTCTCTAGTAGTATTCAATCTAAAACTGCCCTAAGCAGATCAGACAGTTCCTAGGAAAACACACACAGACGTATTCCACCTCTCCCTCCATATTCTCCCAAACTCAGTGGAAGATGTTGATTATATAATCTGCAAGCTTTTCTTCCTAAGCTTTTAAATTAGTGCTTTTATAATGATGATAAATAAAAACTATAGCTTAGCCAGAAAGGAATTGACAGGGCTGAATATGAAGGAGTTAATATAAATTTAATAGTTTGATTTAAAAAAAAAAAAACCTTTACCTGAGGTCATCCTTTTCCTTGGTTCTTCTGTAAGCAGATACATAATACCACCATACTGATAAAAAATTATTTGCTTTTAAATCAATACACCTGTGATCATAATTTTCTAGAAATAGAAAACACTGAATCATTCAAATTCACTCAACTGTATATTCCACTCTGAGTTATGAGATAACTAGCATGAATCAACTCCAATGTATTAATTTATTCTACACACAAGTTCTAAGTTTTATAAGATGTAAGTTGAAAAACTACAATGTAAAAGAAACATGTCACTAGAGAAATCACAGAATTTTATTCAAAATGCAAGAGTACTCTGAAAATGTGTAATTTGTTTAAATTGGGATATGTAACAAATAAGTTAACTAGTTTGAAAAGCAATTCATATCCACTCTGGTCTACATAACATATCTCAACTCCAAGGAAAGACAGCAACAAACAAAGTAACAAAACAGGGGCGCCTGGGTGGCTCAGACGGTTAAGCATCTGCCTTCAGCTCAGGTCATAGACCCGGGGTCCTGGGATCAAGCCCCACACTCAGCAGGGAGCCTGCTTCTCCCTCTGCCTCTGCCTGCTGCTCTCCCTGCTTGTACTCTTTCTCTCTCTCTCTCCGTCAAATAAAAAATAAAAAATCTTAAAAAAAAAGTAATAAAACATAATAATGGAAAAAAATTGCAAAGTGAACCATAAACACAATTTGCTAAAGAAATCTGGGTTCTGAAAATTGTATACGGTGTGTAACACTGTGTACTTTTTGAATAATTATTATTCTTAAGAAATGAATGAGTAAAAATATATTACTCAATACAAAGGAAAACAATGAGTCACTTAACACACTATACTGTGGAAATGTATTAATTCCCCAATAACTGGAATAGTCACATATTTCTGTAAAATAGTTTAGGGGTTAAAATCAGTTACAAGAAGTAGAATTTATAATTCTATTTTTTTTAAATAGCATTTTCTATTTCTAATATGGAATATAAACACTTCATAACTATTCAATAGACATTAAATGGATATGTTAAAATCATCACTTAAGTGATAAAAATGGAAAATAAAAATTTTAATGTCAAAATATAAACTCTGAGAGGAAGAGTTTGGTGGTAAGATATACAACCACACTTAGAAAATATGCTTCTTATTTCTTCTAAACACTGCAACTTTTTGATCCACTTAGCTTTCAGAAGTCTGGTTTTTGCTACCAAAGTCGGATCCTGAAAATGATCTATCAATGAGAAATGCTTTGATGATTGACTAGAAAATGACTTTATGTGTTTATAAACCTCCATACATCATCATCCCCTTTCTTCTACCTGTTCTATCATCTTACCATTGACAGAGATATTAAAACTATTCTACTCTTTTTCACTTCCCAGCTCTTTTCTATCATTCATCCAGCTTCAAAAGGTCTTTAAATCAATCTTCAGCATTTTGGGGGCTAATAAACACATTATTTGCTCCAACATATTTTGCTCACCCAAAGGAGGTGATGGTATGAGATATAATGTTCTAGTGATGCTTTCAGATTCTTAGGAAAAAGACACCTTACACACATAAATGGATATGTTTAGAACTCATTGTTGTAATTTGAAATTACAAAGGTCATTTTCCCTATAGGATAGTTTTATGTATTCATGCCCGTTTTGACACACAAGAATGTTACAGTAATGACTACTATTATTTTTTTCACTTAACAAAGGAATAAAGTTAAAATAAACATGAGGTTATTTCTTTCCCTTTTCCTGTTGACTAAAAGGGGTGCCATCTTTTTGTATTTTACTCCAGAAAATAAGAAGGTTCATCATAACTGAAATGACCCTATACCCGGACCATTATAACATGCATACATCCACCCCAAAACATCTCTGAAGTTCTGGTCAAATCTCCTTCTCTGACCAACATGCCTCATACAGATCTAAAGCTTAATGAATATATGCTATAGAATGAGGACCTTAAAAAAAAAAGACAGTCTTTTCAATGGCATAAAGAGCACTATTTTCTTCACTAAGTCTTCAAAAAGTGACTTAAACTAGTCATTTTACATGTTGAAAATAAGAGAAATTCTCTGAAATCTCAACCTTTCAATTCCTTTAGAGGACTCCTGACCTTTGGGATTTTCATGCTCAAAGGCACTATGCTTTTATTACATAACTTCCCACAGAAGAATGAACCATGTGATATTCTCAATCCTGCTGACACAGTATTAAAAACTAAAACAAACAAACAACAAACAAAACCCAGTCCTATGATAAACTAACTTAATAATTCCTTTTCTCACCCATTCATTCAACATTATTAAGCAGCTATAATAGTGCCATGCTTTCAGTCATCTATCATTCAATAAGTACACAAAAAAATGGAAAATACAATATGGTAAGGAATATTTTTACGTCTCCATTTTTTGAGATATTTCTAGCATGCATTTCACATATAGTTTTATGCATTTAAATGACCTTACCTCTCTTACAGATAGCTGTGGTGGAAAGGAGACTGAAAATACCAAGTTGGTAAATTCAAACCCAGAGGCCTCAACTTTTTGGCACACCTAAAAAAGTATTACATAAAAGCATTTTTTAACATAAAACAGCATTTATATATATAAATTCTCAGGAATTGCTGAAAATTTTATTTATTTTTAATTTATTTATTTAATTTATTTATTTGACAGAGAGAGACACAGCAAGAAACGGAAAATAAGCAGGGGGAGTCAGAGAGGGAGAAGCAGGCTTCCCGCTGAGCAGGGAGCCCGATGCGGGCTCAATCCCAGGACCCTGGGATCATGACCTGAGCTGAAGGCAGACACTTAATCAACTGAGCCACCCAGGCACCCCTGAAAATTTTACACTAATCTTCATAACATGGATTTTGGTCCAGGAGATGGCACTACACTTCTAAACTTTCACCTCTGGGATTTCTCATAAGCATCCCCAAAGCAAGTATTTGCTAACTATGACCCTGAAGACTGATATCACGAGATGCCAACACAGCGAGGACTCACTTGCAGAACAATCTGTTGAATGTCAAAATAATTTTCTCTTAGATCACCTCATAACTTAAGATTTTTAAACAAAATAAAGCCAAATTTGGCACTCTTGACAGCTGGAAACAAAAGGCAATCCCACATTCAATCATGTATCTTCCATAAAACTGTAACACTTGTCTTTTCAAGACACTAAAAGGTATGACTAAGAGCTTTACTCTAACTCCTTAGTTAGCTATGTTAAACAGCAGAGGGAAAAACCACTATATCTTTCTTCATTTGAGTAGTATTCATGACTGAAATACATGGATACCTACTTCATTAATTTTCAGTTATCTTGTTAATAAAAAAGTAATTTGAGAATAGTAGGCTTGTTTATTTTTTAATTAAGAAATGTTTTAATGATCCATTGATGTAATACAGGTTGAAATGAATGGTATTGTTACTTTAGATACAAGAATTCTAGGCTTTAAGACCAAAAATTTATACATCATTGCACATATAATAAAAAACAGATTATTTACCTTTTTAATGAACTCTTTTTCACAGAATTCTTGAAGAATTCCTAGACATACATTGCACACATTTAAATTTGAGTTCTTGGAAGCAATGCTACCATCTTCAATAACGGAGACCCTTCCCTCTCCATTTTGACTCAGATTATCAATCCCATCAATCCCATCTTCTAGTTCTTGTAGTCGAATTTTCTTAGGAGGTGGGTTTGGAACTTCCAAAATTAATTCATCTTTTTCAGTTTCCAGAAATTTCTGTAGTTCATTGAGCAACTCCTGGAAAGTTAATTTGAAAAAAGTAATAACCCTTTTACAATGCCCTTAAGGTTAAGATGAAAACAGGAGTGAAATTATGATATATTGCAGACTTATACAATGTTGATTTATATCAATTTTGGAGCAATCGATTAATTTTATTAGCCAGCATTGGCTTTCTGGGGAATTTAAAAGAGAATTACCTAACTCCCACGATATATGTGTGAATATTTTTCTAAAAGAGTTTCATATATTACTGAAGCTAAAGTCCTAAATCTGAGGCAGAAGATTCCATTAACAAATTTATTACAGGCATAAGTCATTTTACTGTGCTTCAGTTTATTGTGCTTTGCAGATACTGCATCTTTATAAATTGAAGGTTTACGGCAACCTTATATCAAGCAAGTCTATCAGCACCATTTTCCAACAGCATTTGTTCACTTTGTGTGTGTGTGTCACATTTTAGTAATTCTCACAATATTTGAAACTTTTTCATTATTATACTTGTGATAGTGATCTGTGATTAGGGATCACGACTCACTGAAAGCTCAGATGATGGTTAGCACTTTTTAGCAATAAATTATTTTTTAATTAAGTATGTACATTTTTTAGACACAATGCTATTATACTATAGACTACAGCATATAAGTTTCATCTGCACTGGGAAACCAAAAAATTACTTTGACTCACTTCATCATGATATTCACTTTATTATGGTGGTCTGGAACCAAACCCACAATATCTATGAGGTATGCCTGTAATTTGGTTTGTAGTTACGTTGTGAGGGTCATTCACTTGTTAATTTTAGTAAAAATAAACTTCAATTCTAATCATCAATAAAGAGAAATACAAACTGAATTTCCATCCTCCTTGCTAGGTTATTTAATAATCTCACAATCAAAAACATCTGTATAATATTAATATGAAATCTGAAAAATTAGAGATTATACATCTATTAAGTAAAAATAATTTCAAGACAAGTTACTAAACAAAGGTAAACAGTTCCTGGCAATCCTGAAAATTGGCACAGTAATTACAAAAACCATTTATATGCATTAATTAAAAAGAAGCCCTCTATTACATTCTGGTTTGCCTCATTTCTGTCACCCTTTGTACTAAAATGTTAAAAGTTGCATTCTTTTGAAACCATTCTCATATTTCAGACATTCCACCCATCTAAATACTCAGAGGACTTTTTCTGTTTTGTCTAAATTAGATAGATTTTATTATTCAGTTGTTGAATAGATACCCTTTTAAAAAATTTACTCAGATTACAATTTACTGACTCTAAAGAAAAAAATCTTTCACTCGAACAAATTTAATTCATTTTATTAGGACAGCAGCTCTATTTCATCTTTAACAGAAATACTAATACACACATACACATATAGGTATGTCATGACCCACACAAATATGTTTATTACCTAAGTTCTATAATCTCAGTCTAACATAGTACATGTATATGTATGTGTACATACATAGTTAGACGACTACAAAGATCAAAATTTAGGTACATTTACAAAAAAACTTGTCTTCAAATATTTTCATATGTTTTTACATAAAATGATACAAATAAAACTTGGCAACACTAAGTCTCTTTATATAATATATATTTTAAATCTTAAAACATATTTTAAATATGAAAACAAATGCACAGAATAATAGAATCATATAATGTGTCTGAAAAATGTGTAAGGAGAATTACACAAAACCAGTATGATTACTTCATAGTCATAGTGTGTATAAATGAATTTACACACATATATATTAATCATCATAGCATATGTACCATTTTCAAAGTGTTTTCACATACTTTATTAGAAATTGTCCCTTAAAATCCTGTGAGGTAGATGTTATCATCATTCCCATTTAGAGAGGAGAAAACTGAAGCTGGAACTGGGATTCAAATCCATGTCTTCTAGCTCCAAATTCTAGGCTTTGGATTCAGACAGACAGTTCATATCCTAGCTTGCTCACTTAATAGCTGTGTAACTTTGGGCAGGTTGTTTAACCTCTCTGTGCCTCAGTTTCTTCATCTGAAAATAGAGACAATCATAGTATGTACTTACCTAATAGGTTATTATTAGGATTAGATGAGAGCTTGACATATAAAAATGTTATATGACTATTAGATATAATTATTTCCAAAATAATAGAAACAAATAATACACAGGAAAAATTATTGATACTAACTCCCGAGCAATTTTTAAAAATTGTAAGAAACTGAGTGTGCATGTGTGTATACATAGTGTTTATATAGGTATATATTTACATATATATAATTACTATCTGTCTCTAAAAAGAATGTCACTATTGGAATCAAGTATACCTCACAAAATATGTTACATATTTTTTGTAAAAGTATTCTGTTAGTCAAAGCTCTCTGTATATTACCATAAATGTCAAAGATCCCTGTATATTATTTTTGCTATTATTAACAGCGGTAAGTAATGATGATGATAAGCATTTACTTCTGGAGGGTTGCAAATACCTATTTGTAAGTACAAATGGTAATACAGAAAACAGAAAAAGAAAAAAGGCAGCCAAATCCCCAATGCTTCCACTTAACAGAAGATCTCAGGACTGTCATCCTCCCCTGTCACATCTTACTATACTATCTGGTTAGAAGTACTATTTGTGGTACCTGTGTTCTCTTCAGGAGAGGTATATACAAACATTAAATACACCAGGGATGTGCTCCACAAAGATCCCACTACATTAAATGCTAGATGTAATCACTTAAGAAGGAACTTACAGTTTAATGGTACTAAAAGGAAATTCCAAATTTACCATTATCAGTAATTATTTTATTATAGTTTTTTTTTAATTTAATGAAGAGTTATGGACAGATACTTGCCCTCAAATGTACAGGTATTCATTTTAGAATAGAGAAACTTTCTCTGGAAACAAAATGAAAGTACCTTGTAGGGAAGTTTGTAAGGTGCATGAAAATCCACACCACAGAATCTGTAAACACATCTTGGACAGGTACCAGTACTGAGCAACAACTGGGCCACATGCTTGTTTTCCTCAGTCAATGGAAACATATTGAATAATTATAACTAGAAAGAAAGAAAAAGTAAAAGTAATGAACATCTTTTGTGTTTTACTTTCACAGAGAAATATGTCATCACCTTTCGGGATAAAAACGAACTTTTATTTAAAAACATTATTTTGTACTCTCCAATAATATCCTTTTCATTATATGCATATTGAAACATAAACTTGAAGGACATTTATTAGATGGGCCAGGTAAAAGCTTCTAATTATCAAGGAATTTAGTGTAGCATTCTGGATTATAATAAAATATATCAATAAAAATAAATAAAAATAAAAATAATCAAGAATGGTTGTCTCTGAGGAGGGTAATAAAAACAAAGAATACAGAGTGATGTTTTGTTATTTTGTACCATTCAGTGTTGTTTGAGAACGCAAGTAGTCAATTCAATAAACTTTTCCTATTAGAAATTAAAAATGAGTTTGCCAGGAAAAAATAATCAGATCAGTCTATATATTTTACTCGCCTCAATGATAGTTAAGCAGTCAAGTATTTAAAATAAATTGATCAGATCTAAAAACATCGATTATACTTTGACAAAATAACTAAATGACAACTATTAGCAAAATGAGAAGAATCTGCTCCTTTCATGCACAAAACCTCCCCCCACCAAAAAACCCCCACAAATTAAATGCAAAATAATTTAAGAGTAATTATCATCTAAAACAAGTTGTTACTTTTCACAATTTGAATAAACGCCCTTAAAAACAAATTAGAGAATGGAGTAAAATCTGATATAACTCTCTTGTTGCCAGGAAGGAGGTGTATGAAAATTAAATTACCTAATTATTGTTTTGCAAAAACAGATCTTCTGATTAATATATCAGCTCACATTACTTTAAAATGAGGAACTAGCAATATTTTATAAAATAATGATTGCATGACAATGTTGTGGTATGGTGGTCATACAGATAAAAAACAGTGGTGCTTTTTAATTCATGCAGTTTCATAATTCAAATGAACTTGCTTAAAATTTGTGGGAGGGTGGAGCTCTTACCAGCTCCTTACTGTGAAGATGTGATTCTTAGAATTAGTTTGTGCTTTCCAACCCTTTAAAACCCAGTCCTTACTTGCAAATTACTAAATGTTTGTGGCCACTTATTGAGAGTATATCCTTGACACAAAATAATGAGGAAGTCAAATATATACTTCCACAAAACCCTTCACCATAGAAATCAGTTTAGCAGCTAGGACTACAAAAGGCAGATTGCCTCCTGCTGAGTTTCAATTCAAGTAAATACAGTATGGGAGCTGGCAGACTGGAAGGGAAAGAAGAAAATAAGACTTCACCTGGATACACCAGTGAAAACTTTGAGACACAGGATTAAAGCTCTGATTTAGGGTAGCCTAAGTAAATTTGGGCTCAAGGGCATTTTCACGAAAAGACACAGAATTATGTGGAGAACACCTTGTATATAGAGAAGCTCTGTGTGGTCATCATTATATACAGATGATCTGAATTCCTTCTGCCAGGCCATTTAATCTGCTAGTTTGATTCTGAGAAAGGGTTGGGATTCATTGAGGGGCTGATTCTCAACACTTAAGGTATATCCCTGACTGCAATCCCCTCCCAGAGAAAGTATTTCTGTCTTACTCTTTATCTTTTCTCCACCTTTCATTACTTAAGACCAAAGATTTCATTTAATTCAGAATTAACCTTTAACTCAGAAAGAGAAATAAACCCTCTGGGTAAATAAGTGCATGAGTAAGTTCTTGAAAGAACACTTTGTATCAAAGCTTTCCCTGGGGATGAAGTTAAATACTATTATTAACATATCCTTTCTAAGGATAAGATCCCTCCATTTGCGACAACATGGATGGACTGAACAGGTTATTATTCTAAATGAAGTAAGTCAGACTGAGAAAGACGAATACCATATGATTTCACCCATAAGTGGAATTTTAAAAAACGAAGAAACTGATGGTTGCCAGAGGGAAGAGGAGTGAGAAATACAGTTCCAATTATGGAATAAGTTACCAGAATAAAAGGCAATGATTCGTAATAGGTTATAGGGTGGTAACAGATGGTAGCTATATTTGTGGTGAGCACAGAATATCATATACAGAAGTTGAATCACCATGTTTTACACATGAAACTAATGTAACATTGTGTGTCAAGTACACTTAAATTTAAAAAAATCTTTTTCATTGAAGAAAATGGATGCTTTCTTTCCTTTGGTTCAAAGACTGAATGTTTCACGCAAAGTCAATAAATGACACACTACAATCTCTTGGCTCTGAGCAGTTCCCAAACCTGTTGAGAATTAGGAAACCTCCTGTCCTGAGTAATTTGAAGAGGTCTTAAAACAAAAAACCCTCTTCAGTGTGTATGTGTCAGTAACGGAATGGTCTTCCAAACCCTCAAGATCATTTTCATTTAGCAACAATCAAGCGACTTCTCAAACAAGTTAACATATTTAAAGGAGGAAATGCGTTCTGTCTCAAATTTGGTTGTTTCATCGACGTACAGCACTGAAAAGATCTCAGAAGTTATCAGAAATCAGTTGTTCCATATGAGGTTTATTATCCTTGAAAGCTAAACCCTGAGAAATGCATCCCATACTGTAAGGTTTTCATTGTCGGTTGCCTTCGTTAAGATTTTCGTTTAAGTGCTTCTTTTACATAAAGAATTAGAACTAGTCATTGCAACAGAATCTCTTCCCACGTGTCAGGATCTTTACGCGGTTTGAGTCCCTTCTCCACGAACCAATGATAACTGGAGGAGACGATGGACTTTCTTTTCACCTCTTGGACTTACAGAAACCATTCGTTGCAAATAGAGAAGTAGCGGGGCATGTGAAAAACACCAAAATGGCCAGACTAAGTCTCACATCCCGTGATCTTTCAACACTCATTTCTATACAGCCGTGTGTCATTGTCTCACGGGGGTGGGAAAGTGTGCGGATTTTTCAAAGGCGACCCTCACAACTTTATTGTGCTACCGTTATACTCAATTGTAGAATCTACTGTAGACTCTTGGAAATTCATCCAAGGCCTAACCTCCAGTCTTTGGCCAAGAAAGCCCTTCCCCTCCTTCAGTCAGGTCCAAGAAACTTCCCGCTCACCCCTCCTTGCTAACAAGGCCGCTCCGGCAGGAAGGAAACTATCCCCTCCATCCACACCTCTCTTGCGCCCAAGTCGTACCCCCACCCCTTAGACCTTCCTGCCTCACCTTCCACCGCGACGCCGGAGCCTGAGGTTTAACCCCTTCTAGCCCCGCAGAGGGAACAGGGAAGACTAAAGACAACGCACCTACTGCGTGTAGCAATTCTGTTCCCCGAGGAAACGAAAGCTTTAGAACGAAAGTACCAGGCCCTCTCGCAAGGGCTGAGTGAACGCTCTCCTCTTCTTGTTTGTGGAGAAACCAGAAAAACTGCCTGTCGCGCCGCCACAAGCCCTCATCCCACCGCCACCCACGCTGGGGTAGGAGTGCGTGGGACTGAACTCCCGGCCAGAGCCAGACTAGTCCCAGAGAGGCCTCCGTGGGACTCCGACGTCTAGGGCGTCGTAGCCGCTGCCAGAAATATCGATGAGCCCTTACCCTCAGGTTTAGAATGGAAATTCTTGCTAAGGCAAATAAAAAGAGAGTATTCCCCACCCGGGTGGATTAGCGTCATCCTCCTTTCCTCAGGTCCCAGCTGGCAAAGTACCACAACCGACAGCCTAACTGCAGGGGTGGGCGGGGTGGAGGACTCGGTGTTCTGCCCATTCTGCCTGGCGCGTGAGGCGCTAGTGTACCCGGGCCTGGGGAGTCCCAGCGCGGACCAAGAGCCGAGCGGAGGCGGAGGAGATGGCTTCCCAGCCGCCCCCTCCCCCGAAACCCTGGGAGACCCGCCGAATTCCTGGGGCCGGGCCAGGACCAGGACCTGGCCCCACTTTCCAGTGAGTGTGGGATTCTTCTGGCCGCGGGTTTGGTGGGCCGGAGTGGGGACTTGGCGGGAGACGGTTGAGGCCGTCGTTGCGCTGAGGTGTCCCCTCCCCCTCTGAACCAGCCCTCAACGTTGAGGGGTTCAAGGTAGGGAAAGGACGCCAGTGTGGGGAATTTCTATGTCAGACAGCTGTTTCTGACTCGACGGCTCTCGGTACGGATACTCTCCAGGGAGCCCCTGGGCGCCTCACTGGGTCCCGGTGCTTGGAAGAAAGGGGGCGGCTTCCTGCTCCTTTCTGTTAGCGGAACACCGTGACAGAACTGCTTGACCCTCTTAAAAGCGTTAGACTTTCGGTCTTTCGCAGATGAGAGTAGCTGGCATTTGCCCAGCCCCGGCTGGACAGGGAGCAAAGTCTCCCCAAAGCTTTTAACAACCTCTCGAGAAATTGGTGAAAGCACAAAAGGTCGCTTTTACACAACTGGAACCCAAGCCTATACGCTTTGCGTTGTTTTTCAGCATACCTCAGCAATGTTGTGGATAAGGATTTGGAGAAGCAACTTTCAAGCGGGAGTTCTAAATCCAAGGCCACTGGATGGCCTTTGTGTGCAAAATAGCGTGTCACTTTTCTAAGGCCTGTGTGTTTTTTTATTTGTTTTTAATGAGTGTTTAATGGGAAAAAAGGCTAAAATACAATGAAAGAAGAGTTTCACAGCCTTGTGTGTTTCATGTTGGGTGGATCTGGACATGTAAATTTAGATGATGAGATTCGAATGGCAGATCACCTACCATAGTAGGTTTACCTAACATATAAAAGTCCCCAATATACTGGAATGTATTTCTGCTATGTTCTTAAAATCTTGTAATCCTTATTTATAAATGTCAAGATGCTTGAACACATTAGCAACTTAATTTAATAATGATAGATACATAACAAGTAATAAGCTTTAATTATACTATTAAGCTGGGGGGCACTTCCTGCTACCTTTTTTACGAGTGATCTGACTTTCTAAAAAATTTTTTGACAGCTATTTGGAAGACAGGTTTTATACTCTGGCATCTTTTTAAAGTTCTGTTTATGTAAAAGTAACCATTTTCCCACTTTTCTTCATTGTGAATTTTAAACACGTAGAGACTGGTTGAGTGTAAGACAATGAATATTTGTGTATTCACACTTAACTTTAAGAAAATTTTTCCAGGGGCCCCTGAGTGGCTCAGTCAGTTAAGCGTCTGCCTTGGGCTCGAGTCATGATCCCAGAGTTCAGGGATCCAGTCGCATTGGGCTCCCTGCTCAGCGGGGAGTCTGCTTCTCCCTCTGCCCTTCACCCCACTGGTGCGCTCTCTCCCTCTACTCTCTCTCAGAGAGAGAGAAACAAAATCTTAAAAAAAAAAAGAAAGAAAAGAAAAATTTTCCAAATTTGCCTCAGTTTTTTTTTCAGATTTTTTTAAAAATAAAAATTACAGGGGCGCCTGGGTGGTTCAGTTGGTTGAGCGACTGCCTTCGGCTCAGGTCATGATCCTGGAGTCCCGGGATCGAGTCCCGCATCGGGCTCCCTGCTCAGCGGGGAGTCTGCTTCTCCCTCTGACCCTCTTCCCTCTCATGCTCTCTATCTCTCATTCTCTCTCAAATAAATAAATAAATAAATCTTTAAAAAAAAAATAAAAAAAAATAAAAATTACAGAAACAGTTAAGCTTCCCATTCTTTCCTGCTATAACTACTGTCCCTATTTGGTGTTTAGTGTACCCAATTATGTTTTTATACTTTATTTTATATCTTAGTACTTAGGTTTGTGTGTTATATATATGTCTGTATATATAGTGTTTAGTGTGTTTTTAGATTTTATATAAATATGTTCAAACTATGTATCATTTTGCAAAATGTTTTTCCATTACATATTATTGATTTTGAGGTTTATCTTGTTCATACATATAGCTGTAGTTCATTTTATTTGCTGTAGGATATTCTATTGCATAAAAAACTATTCTTTTGGGGCGCCTGGGTGGCTCAGATGGTTAAGCGTCTGCCTTTCGGCTCAGGTCATGATCCCAGGGTCCTGGGATAGAGCCCTGCACCGCATCGCACTCCCTGCTCAGCAGGGAGTCTTCTCCCACTCCCTCTGCTTCTCCTGCTCATGCTCTCTCTCTCTCTCTCTGTATCTCTGTGTCTCGAATGAATAAAAAAAAACTTTTTTTTAAACTTTTCTGTTGTAGGTATTAAAGTATTAATTATGAATTAAAAACTGCTGCAGTGACCATTCTCTTTTTTTTTTTTTTTTAAGATTATTTATTTGAGAGAGAGACAGAGACAGAACAGCGGCAGCAGGGGAGAGGAAGGTAGGAGAGGGAGAAGCAGACTCCCGGCAGAGCAGGGAGCCCAATTCTGGGCCTGATCCCAGGACCTCAGGATCATGACCTGAGCCACCCAGGCACCCCTGCAGTGACTGTTCTCGTGCCTTTCTCCTTATCCACATTTCCAGGGGGTTTTCTTTTCTTTCTTTTTTTAAGATTTTATTTATTTATTTGACAGAGAGAGACCCAGTGAGAGAGGGAACACAAGCAGGGGGAGTGGGAGAGGGAGAAGCAGGCTCTCCGCTGAGCGGGGAGCCCAACGTGGTGCTCTATCCCAGGACCCTGGGACCATGACCTGAGCCCAAGGCAGACGCTTAATGACTGAGCAACCTAGGCGCCCCTCCAGGGGATTTTCTAACAATGTGTTGTTGGAAGTGGAATTGCTTGGTGGTGGGTATGCTTAGCTTCAAGTACTATTACCAAGTTGCTCCCCAAAGTGGTTTTATACCAGTTTTTTACATTTTCACTGGCAAGGTGTTCTGTTTCTCTACATTCTTTCTAACACTTGATGATGTTATTTTTTAGTTCTGAATTTGCCAATCTGATGGATGTGAAATGATATTTAATTTAAATTTGCACTTCTCTGGTTAGTAATAAAATGGAGCATCTTTTTGAATGTTAAATTAGCCATTTGTTTTCTGTTGATATCTTTTGCTCACTTTTTTATTGGCTTTAGGTTTGCTTATTAACTTGTTAAAAGAGTCCTTTATTCATACTAATTCTATTTTTGTTTGTATGTTTTCAATTTCTTTCAGTCTGTGGCTTGTCTTCTTTATTTATATTCATGTTCATTTTTGTTGTACAGATACTTTTCATTTAAATATAGCCAAAATTTTCATATTTTATTGTTTTTTTTATGTCTTGGTTAAGAAACCCTTTCTGCCTCAGATCAAAAAATTTTTTCTCTCATTTTTTTAAATGTTCTGCATTTCACATTCATACATGTAATCCACCTGGAACTGACTCTCTTGGACAAAAGCAATGCAAAATAGAGAATATATATTTTCCCCCCATGGGAATAAGTATCCCAGTACCATTAATTTATCTATTCTGTACTAGTTTATAATGCTATCTACATCCTGTTACGTTTTCCTAAATGTGTGGTTCTGTTTGGAGGACTTTCCCATATGTTCTGTTGGTCTTTCTATTCTTATGCTAGCACCACTCTTGTCTTTTTTTTTTTTAAGATTTTATTTATTCATGAGAGGCAGAGAGAGAGAAAGGCGGAGGGAGAAGCAGGCTCCCAAGGAGCAGGGAGCCGGATGCGGGACTCGATCCCAGGACTCCAGGATCATGACCTGAGCCAAAGGCAGACGCTTAACCATCTGAGCCACCGAGGCGCCTTCTTGTCTTTTTTTTTTTTTAAGATTGTATTTATTTATTTTAAAGAAAACAAGTAGGAAGAGGGGCAGAAGGGGAAGGAGAAAATCTCAAGCAGAATCCCTGCTGAGGGACCCCTGCTTACAACCCTGAGATCATGACCTGAGCTGAAATCAAGAGTTGGACTTGACCGACTGAGCCACCTAGGCACCCCCACACTGTCTTTTTTTTTTTTTTTTTAAGATTTCATTTATTCATTTGACAGAGACACAGCAAAATAGGGAACACAAGCAGGGGGAGTGGGAGAGGGAGAAGCAGGCCTCCCGCCAAGCAGGGAGCCAGACGCGGGGCTCCATTCCAGGACCGAGATCATGACCTGAGCCGAAGGCAGACGCCCAACGACTGAGCCACCCAGGCACCCCCCCACACACTGTCTTTTTAATAAGTTTTGGTACCTGGTATGTCAACAGCCTCCACACATTGCTGTTCTTCAAAATTGCCTTTGTTATATTTACCCTTTATAAAAAAGACTGGGATTTTTATTGGAACTTTATGAGAATTTGGACCTTTTTTTGCCTTAAATAATGTTTTATAACTATCTCCATGAGGTACTTTTCCATCTTTTATATCTAGCCTAAGTTAGACTTAATTTGTTCTGGTGGTTTAGTTGAAATTTCTTTTGTGTTCCATGCTGACAGTCCTATCATTTACAAATAAGCCAGCATAGATAACCAACATCCTTGTATTGCTCCTGACTTTCATCGGAATGCTTCCCAAATCTCACTATGAAGTATGATGTTTGCTTTTCTGTTTTTAATAGCTTTCCTTTTGAACTTCTATCTCCTTACCTTGCTCAGATTTTTATTATGGAGTATAAATTTTATGAATGACTTTTATGCATTTATTGAGATAATTAATTTGAAAATGTGGTTTATTTCATCAGTTAACTTTCTCATGTTGAATCATGAGTAAATTTATGGGTGAACTGCTTAATTGTGATTATTTTGTAAAATATAATGTTGAATTCTGTTCTAATATTTTAAGACCTTTGCATATATATTTTAGGTGAAATTAGCCTGTAATTTTCTTTCTTTTACTATACTTTTTTGGCTTTATATCCAGGTTGTATAACTACAGAAATTTTTCTGTTGAGTCTGATTTTCATTCCTCTATAGGTAGAGTATTTTTTTCTTAGTAGCCTTTAAGATTTTACCTGATACCTTGGTCCCCTGCAACTTTATTATGCTCTATTCAGGTATGAATATACAGACACGTATATTTTTTCCTCCTGCTCAGTAGCTACAGTGTTCATGCTCAGTACCTATAATGTTCACTCTAAGGATTCAATCTTTCTTTAATTCAGGAAAATTTTCACTAATTATATCTCCTTTGTTTAAACACGATTCTTTCCCATCTCTTCTTCCGGGAGTCCTATTAAACATTGTATCAGGAATAGTTTCTGCTACAAGTAACAATGTATGACTTACTCCACCTTGGACTATAAAGACATTCCTTGTTAACAGGAAGTCTAGAGAGTCTAAGGATCTGCCAACTCAACATTGTCTTTAAGGGACCAACATTTTTCCTGGCTTCCTTTCCCCCCCCCCCCCCCCGGCTTTTTATTTTCTGTAAGCTTTCCAAGAGTTTGGGCCATTTCTGTTGTATTCTTGCTTCTTTGAAAGAAATCTCTTTTTTCCTCTGGTGGCTTTAAAGATTTTTCTCTTTGTTTTTGGTTTTCAGTGATTATACTTTGTTGGGCCTCAGTGCGAATGGCTTTGTGTTATTTGGGGTGGTATTCATAGAGATACTTGCATCTGACTTAATGTCATTCATTAATTAACACACACTACATCAGAAAAGTCTCAGCCATTATCTCTTCAAATACTGCTTATGCCCATCATCTTTTCAGCCCTTTGACTCCAACTGCATATATGCTGTTTATTTCACTGTACAGCCCATACCCTAAACTCCTTTCTGCATGTATTCTTTTGTTATTCATGTTTCATCCTGGGTATTTTCTTCTGAATTCTCTTCTGGTTCACTGATGTTTTTCTTTCAGAGTGTCTAATCTGGTATTGAACCAGTCATTAAATTCATAGTTTTGATAATTTTAATTTTTTAGTTTTAGAATATCCATTTGGTCCTGCTTTATAGTTTCTATTCTCTGCTGAAAAATCTCAGTCTTGTCTTTTTTCATTGAATATTTTAGTCATAGTTGTTTAAAGTCTCTTCCTAATAACTCCATTATCTGGACCCCTATGGATCTCTTTGTATTATCTGATGTTGTTCTATTTTTTTTTTTGACATAATAGTTTAGTGTTCATATAGGACAAATTATTTTTTAATGAGAGCTGGACATTGTATATAGATAATTTAAGGCAATTTGAGGCCAAGGATGCTATCTTTCTCTTGAGAGTTTTACGTTTGACAGGCACCTTATGCCACTAGCAGTGTAGGATCATTTTAATCCAGTCAAGAATTGAGCCAGTTTGAAGCTGTGGTTTTAGTTCCTGCCAGGGCTAGCCTATTTCTTGTATACCATTTCACCCTTATTCCTAGTATATGGCCCTTTAAGGTCCCAGTCTGAAGTGTGGGGTTTTACGTTGGCCCTCCTCTTTAGGGGTTCTGAACTCTAGTTTTTGTCTCCTTAGTACAGTGAGTCTATTGAAAGCTCTGCACAGCTTCATGTCCTTCAGCCATCTCTTCCAGATTGACCCTTGTCCCTTGAGAAACTTCTCAAAATGGACTCTGAGTTTTTTCTTTCTCCTGGATATTAACTTCTTAATTCCTCAATGCCTTGTTCTCTCATGTTTTAAACAGGTAATGTTATATTTTTTTAGCCTTCCTAGTTTTTGTTTTTTTTTTAAGATTTTGTTTATTTACTTAGAGACAGAGAGCATGAGCAGTGGGTAGGCGCAGAGGGAGAGGGAGAAGCAGACTCCTCGCCGAGCGGGGAGCCTGATGTGGGACTCAATCCCAGGACCCTGGGGTCATGACCTGAGCCTAAGGCAGACGCTTAACGACTGAGACACCCAGGCACCCTAGGTTTTTTTTTTTTTAGTGGGAGGATTAGTCTGATTACCTAGAATGCCATTATTTGAAGTGGAATTCCCCAACTTCTGTGTTTTCCACTGTGTTCCTTAGTGTACAACAACTAATTTTCTTCTTCCCTGATAGTTGCAAGACAATCCCCGTGGCTGGGAGAATCATGTCTAAGATTTGTAATGGATTTTTTTATTTACATGTTTTTATTTCATTTCAGTTTTTATTTCATAGATGATATTGCTTCATTGAGCTCTTCAACTATTTTAATGTTTAGCTGTTATATAAAATTTGTCTTTCCTTGAATGAATTTTCATTATTTTTTTAAATTGATACTCATTTAATTAACATATAGTTAATATGGGTAGGCTTCAGTGATTCATCAGTCTTATATAACACCCAGTGCCAATTACATCCCATGCCCTCCTTAATGCCCATCACCCAGTTACCCCATACCCCATCCCCTCCCCTCCAGCAATCCTTAGTTTATTTCCTGTGGTTAAGAGTCTCTTAGGGTTTGTCTCCCTCTCTGATTTCGTCTTATTTTTCCCTCCCTTCCTCTATGCTCCTCTGCTTCATTTCTTAAATTCCACATATGAGTGAAATCATATGATAATTGGCTTTCTCTGATTGACTTATTTCACTTAGAATAATATCCTCTAGTCCCATCCGTGTCATTGCAAATGGCAAGATTTCATTTTTTGATGGCTGCGTAATATTCCATTGTGTGTGTATGTGGCACACACACACACTACATCTTCGTTATCCATTCATCTGTTGATGGACATCTAGGATCTTTCCATAGTTCGGCTATTGTGGATATTGCTACTATTAATATTGGGGTGCAGGTGCCCCTTTGGATTACTACATTTGTATCTTTGGGGTGAATACCCAGTAGTGCAATTGCTGGGTCATAGGGTATCTCTATTTTCAACTTTTTTTTTCTTTTTTTTTTTTTTATGTTAGTCACCATACATTACATCTTTAGTTTTTGATGTAGTGTTCCATGATTCATTGTTTGCGTATAACGCCCAGTGCTCCATGCAATATGTGCCCTCCTTAATACCCATCACTGGGCTAACGCATCCCCCCATGCCCCGCCGAAAACCCTCAGTTTGTTTCTCAGAGTCCATAGTCTCTCATAGTTCGTCTCCCCCTCCGATTTCTCCCCCTTCATTTTTGCCTTCCTACTATCTTTTTTTTTTTTAAACATATGATGTATTACTTGTTTCAGAGGTACAGGTCTGGGATTCATCAGTCTTACACAATTCACAGCGCTCACCATAGTATTTTCAACTTTTTGAGGAACCTCCGTACTGTTTCCCAGAGTGGCCGTACCAGCTTGCATTCCCACCAACACTGAGAGCGTTCTCTTTTCTCCGCATCCTCACCAACATCTGTTGTTTCCTGACTTGTTTTAATTTTAGCCATTCTGACTGGTGTGGGATGGTATCTCATTGTGGTTTTGATTTGTATTTCCTTGATGCTGAGAGATGTTGAGCATTTTTTTCATGTGTCTGTTAGCCATTTGTATGACTTCTTTGGAGAAATATCTGTTCATGTCTAATGCCCATTTCTTGACTGGATTATTTGTTCTTTGGGTGTTGAGTTTGATAAGTTCTTTATACATTTTGGATACTAATCCTTTATCTGACAAAACATTTGCAAATATCTTCCCCCATTCTGTAGGATGTCTTTGGTTTTGTCAACAGTTTCCTTTGCTGTGCAAAAGCTTTTTATCTTGATGAAGTCCCAATAGTTCATTTTTGCCTTTGTTTCCCTTGCCTTTGGAGACGTGTCTAGCGAGAAGTTGCTGTGACCAAGGTCACAGAGCTTTCTGCCTGTGTTCTCTAGTATTTTGATGGATTCCTATCTCACATTTAGGTCTTTCATCTATTTTGAATTTATTTTTGTGTATGGTGTAAGAAAATGGTCCAGTTTCATTCTTCTGCATGTGGCCGTCCCAATTTTCCCAGCACCATTTGTGGAAGACTGTCTTTTTTTCATTGGATAGTCTTTCCTGCTTTGTTGAAGATTAGTTGACCCCACAGTTTAGAGTCCATATCTGGGTTCTCTATTCTATTCCATTGACCTATGTGTCTGTTTTTGTGCCAGTACCATACTGTCCTGATGATTACAGCTTTGTAATAGAGTTTGAAGTCTGAAATCTTGATGACTCCGGCTTTGGTTTTCTTTTACAACATTCCTTTGGTTATTCGGGGTCTTTTCTGATTTTATACAAATTTTAGGATTATTCCAGCTCTATGAAAAAAGTTGATGGTATTTTGATGGGGATTGCATTGAATATGTAGATTGCTTTGGGAAGCATAGACATTTTCACAATATTTGTTCTTCCAGTCCATGAGCATGGAATGTTTTTCCATTTTTTGTGTCTTCCTCAATTCCTTTCGTGAATATTCTATAGTTTTCAGAGTACAGATCCTTTACCTCTTTGGTTAAGTTTATTCTTCTGTATCTTCTGGGTTTTGGTGCAGTTATAAATGGGATCGATTCCTTAATTTCTTTCTTCTCTCTCATTGTTAGTGTATAGAAATGCAACTGATTTCTGTGCATTGATTTATATCCTGCCACTTTGCTGAATTCCTGTATGAATTCTAGCAATTTTGGGGTGGAGTCTTTTGGGTTCTCCACATAGAGTATCATGTCATCTGCTAAGAGTGAGAGTTTGACTTCTTTGCTTATTTGGACAACTTTTATTTCTTTTTGTTGTCTGATTGCTGAGGCTAGGACTTCTAGTACTATGTTGAACAACAGTGGCTAGAGTGGACCTCCCTGTCATGTTCCTGACCTTAGGGACAAAGCTCTCAGTTTTTCCTCATTGAAAACGATATTTGCTGTGGGCTTTTCATATATGGCTTTTATGATATTGGGGTATGTTCCCTCTATCCCTACACTGTGGAGAGTTTTAATCAAGAAACGATGCTGTACTTTGTCAAATGCTTTTTCTACATCTATTGAGAGGATTATATAGTTCTTGTCCTTTCTTTTATTAACGTAGTGTATCACCTTGATTGATTTGCAGATGTTGAACCACCCCTGCACCCAGGAATAAATCCCACTTGGTGGTGGTGAATAATCCTCTTAATGTACTGTTGGAGCCTATTGGCTAGTATCTTGTTGAGAATTTTTGCATCCATGTTCATCAGGGATATTCGTCTGTAATTCTCCTTTTTGGTGGGATCTTTGTCAGGTTTTGGGATCAAGGTAATGCTGGCCTCACAGAACCAGTTTGGAAGTTTTCCTTCCATTTCTATTTTTTGAAACAGCTTCAGAAATATAGGTATTAATTCTTCTTTAAAAGTTTGGTAGAAATCCCCTGGGAAGTCATCTAGCCCTGGATTCTTGTTTGTGGGAGATTTTTGATTACTGCTTCAGTTTCCTTGCTGGATATGGGTCTGTTCAGGTTTTCTATTTCTTCCTGTTTCAGTTTTGATAGTTTATATGTTTTTAGGAATGCATCAATTTCTTCCAGATTGCCTTATTTGTTGGCATATAGTTGCTTATAATATGTTCTTATAATTGTATTTCTTTGATGTTGGTTTTGATCTCTCCTCTTTCATTCATGATTTTATTTATTTGGGTCCTTTTTCTTTTCTTTTTGATAAGTTTGGCCAGGATTTATCAATCTTATTAATTCAAAGAACTGGTTCCTAGTTTCCTTGATCTGTTACCCTGTTTTTTTTTTTTTAATCTCTATATCATTGATTTCTGCTCTGATCTTTATTATTTTTCATCTCCTGTTGGATTTAGGCTTTATTTGCTGTTCTTCTCTAGCTCCTTTAGGTATAAGATTAGGTTATGTATTTGAGACTTTTCTTATTTCTTTTTTTTAAAGACTTTATTTATTTATTTGACAGAGAGAGACACAGCAAGAGAGGGAACACAAGCAGAGGGAGTGGGGGAGGGAGAAGCAGGCTTCCCGCCTAGCAGGGATCCCGATGCGGGTCTCAGTCCCAGGACCCTGGGATCATGACCTGAGCCAAAGGCAGACACTTAACGGCTGAGCCACCCAGGTGCCCTGAGAATTTTCTTGTTTCTTAAGAAAGGCTTGTATTGCTATATACTTCCCTCTTAGGACTGCCTTTGCTGCATCCCAAAGGTTTTGAACAGTTGTGTTTTCATTTGCATTTGTTTCCATGAATTTTTTAAATTCTTTAATTTCCTGGTTGACCAATCCAGTCTTTAGTAGGATGCTCTTTAACCTCCATGCATTTGTTTTCCTTCCAATTTTTCTCTTGTGACTCAGTTCAAGTTTTAAAGCATTGTGGCTTGAAAACATGCAGGGAATAATTCTAGTCTTTTGGTACCAGTTGAGACCTGATTTGTGACCTAGTATGTGATCTGTTCTGGAAAATGTTCCGTATGCACTTGAGAAGAATGTGTATTCTGTTGCTTTAGGATGGAATGCTCTGACTATATCTGTGAAGTCCATCTGGTCCAGTGTGTCATTCAAAGCCCTTGTTTCCTTGTTGATCTTCTGCTTAGATGGATCTGTCCATTGCAGTGAGTGGGGTGTTAAAGCCCCCTACTATTAGTGTATTATTATCAATGTGTTTCTTTAATTTTGTTATTAATTGGTTTATATAATAGGCTGCTCCTGTGTTGGGGGCATAAATATTTATAATTTTTAGATCTTCTTGTTGGATAGACCCTTTAATTATGATATAGTGTCCCTCTTCATCTCTTATTACAGTCTTTGGTTTAAAATCTATTTTGTCTGATATAAGGATGGCTACCCCAGCTTCCTTTTGGTGTCCATTGGCATGATAAATGGTTCTCCACCATTTTTTTTTTAAGATTTTATTTATTTGAGAGAGTATGTGAGCAAGAGAGCACCAGTGGGGAAGCAGCAGAGGGAGAGTGACCAGCAGACTCCCCATTGAGCAGGGAGCCTGACGTGGGGCTTGATCCCAGAACCCTGAGATCATGAACTGAGCCAAAGGCAGCGACTTAACCAACTGAGCTACCCAGGCACCCCCCCCCTCCACTTTCATTCTAAAGGTGTCTTTGGGTCTAAATTGAGTCTCTTGTAGAAAGCCATATCAAGGGTTCTTGCTTTTTTGTCCATTCTGATACCCTGCGTCTTTTGATTGGGGCATTTAGCCTATTTACATTCAGAGTAACTATTGTAAGATATGAACTTAGTGCCATTGTATTACCTGTAAAGTCACTGTTTCTGTATATTGTCTCTGTTCCTTTCTGGTCTGTGTTGCTTTGGGGCTCTCTCTTCACTTAAAGGATCCCCTTTAATAATTTTTGCAGGCTGGTTTAGTGATCACAAATTCTTTTAGTTTCTGTTTGTCCTGTAAGCTCTTTATCTCTCCTATTCTGAATGACAACTTTGCTGGTTAAAGTATTCTTGGCTGCATCTTTTTCTCATTTAGCACCCTGAATATATCATGCCAGTCCTTTCTGGTCTGCCAGGTCTCTGTGGATAGGTCTGCTGCCAGCCTTATGTTTCTACCTCTGTAGGTTGAGGACCTCTTGTCCCAATCTGCTTTCAGGATTTTCTCTTTGTCTCTGAAATTTGCAAGCTTCCCTGTTATATGTCAAGGTGTTGACCTATTTTTTATTTTGAGTGGGGTTCTCTGTGCCTCCTGGACTCAAATACCTGTTTCCTTCCCCAGATTGGGGAAATTTTCAGCTATAATCTGCTCAAATATACCTTCTGCCTCTCTCTCTCTCTCTCTCTCTCTCTGTCTTTCTCTCCCTCTCCCTCCCTCTCTCTCCCTCTCTCTCCCTCTCTCTCCCTCTCCCTCCCTCTCCCTCTCTCTCCCTCTCTCTCCCTCTCTCTCCTCTTCCTCTGGAACCCCAATTATTCTAATATTCTATATTAGAATAGACCTATACTGTGTATATAGCATATATAACATATATAGTAAATGTAAAAATGAAAATTAAAAAAGACTTAAAAAAAGAGTTGATAAAATAAGAAACTAGTTGAAAAGGGAAGAAAGAAAAAAGAAAAAAATTTAAACTGCCAGACTAAAGAATCATGAGAAAAAAAGTCCTCAATTCTATATGCTATTTTCCCCTAGCACTGGAGTTTTGCAGTTCCGTGTGATCAGTAGACTTGGTATTACTGAATGTTCCTGCTGGTCTTCTGGGGGAGGAGCCTGTTGCACTGATTCTCAGGTGTCTTTGCCCCAGCGGAATCACACACCCCCTTGCCAGGGGGCCAGGGCTCAGTGTAAGCAGCTTTGGATTGTTCTATGTGGCTTTTTTCCCCTGAAGTCTTTCCGTACCACTTTAGGGGATGAAAATGGCTGCACCCAGATCTCCAGCCCCGGATGTGAAAATTCATGCCCCCCATTCTTTAGTGATTCCTCACAGAAAAGCAGTCAGTCACTCTTGTCTCCCTGGCTTCTTTCTGCCCCATGTTCACCCAGCCTGTGACCAAGTGTTTTTATCTCAGGCATGCGACCCTGTTTGGAGTCTCTAAACTTTACAGACTCCTGTGGTGAGCACCCACACCTATCCTCCCAGGACATGGAGGGGGGGTCACGCTGGGGTTCTGCCTTTTTCTGGGCCCCTGCTTGGAGAGCCGTTGCCCGACAGTGCCATGGTTCAAAGTTTATGGCAACACCAAGCTGAAAGCCCTGTCCTGGGCTCGCTGTTTGCAGCTGGCTTCCCTGCTCTGACGCTTGGGAACTCTGCTGCACCCAGGCACCCCTGTTCTTTCTGTGACCCCGGGAATCCTGAGACCACACTGTCCCATCTAGGATTCCACCCACCTTAGCCACCTGAGCACCTTTTAAGGCAGGGACATCCCCCACCAGAGGAGATTTCTAAAAGTTCCAATTTTATGTTTTGCTGCTATATCACTTTCCCTTAGCTGGCTTATGGAGGCTCCCTTCCCCTGCAGTTTATCTTCTAATATATCACCTCAAATTCACTTCTCTGCATCTCCTACCTTGCAAAAAGTGTCACTTTTCTATTTGTAGAATTACAGCAATTCTTTTTTTTTTTTAAGATTTTATTTATTTATTTGAGAGAGAGAATGAGATAGCATGAGAGGGGGGAGGGTCAGAGGGAGAAGCAGACTCCCCGCTGAGCGGAGAGCCCAGTGTGGGACTCGATCCCGGGACTCCAGGATCATGACCTGAGCCAAAGGCAGTCGCTTAACCACCTGAGCCACCCAGGTGCCCCAGAATTACAGCAATTCTTTTCATAGATCTCTGGTTGAGTTTGCAGGTATTCAGAATGATTTGATAGCTATCTAGTTGAATTCCATGGACCAGATGAAACTAGGACCCTCTGTTCCTCCACCATCTTCCCAAGAAGCTGAATTTTCATTCTAATTGTTGATTTTTGTTAGTTGGGTTTCTTAGTGTTTTTATTTCTTCTTGTGTGTCTTCTTGATATGTTTGTTTTGAATAGGTTCTGTTTCCTTTTTGAGTTTTTGAGTTGTTTCCTTTCCCTTCTACATTTACTTCTGTCTAGTAGGTTTCTGTTGCCTCTCCCTGCTCCTTCAGCATCCACCCTACCATGTAAGAACCTGTATAAAAATGGTGGCTTAGATTAAGGATATCAAAGATTAAGTCACCAAGTCAGTGAGTCAGTTGTTAACTTGTTTCATTTCCTGCACTTGAGATGTTAATCAGTGTCCTACTCTTCTTAGTTCTGTAACTTTCTAAAAATCTTAAACTATTGTCAGTAAATTTTATAATCTGTTTTTAGAAGTCAGTGTATTGCATTCCAACCCACAGCTTCAACAATGAACTAGTTGCATTTGTTCGTTTTGTTTGTTTTAAGAGAACCAGTGAGTTGTTGTTCTTGTTGTTGTTTTAAGATTTTTATTTACTTATTTGAGAGAGAGAGAGCACAAGCAGGGGGAGCAGCAGGCAGAGGGAAAGGAGAAGCAGGCTCCCTGCTGAGCAAGGAGCCAGATATGGACTCGATCCCAGGACCCTGGGATCATGACCTGAGCCGAAGGCACACTTAACCAACTGAGCCACCCAGGCACCCAAAACTAGTTCTTTGAATGGAGCACTATTAGTTCTTATTATTTCCTAGAAATATAAATCCTGACTGTCACAGCCTGATTTCAGACCCAGAATTGAGTAGGCCCATAGCTTCACCCTTATAATAATTTTTTTCTTTCTGTTTAGTTTCTATTCCATAAGTCTAGATATGCCTGTTTGTTCTCTTTGTTTTATCTATTATTGCTCCTACTTTAGAGCAGAGCTACTTCATGAAAACCAGAAAATGCTACACTATTTGTTAGTCAGCTGACCCTTTTTAAAGTTTGGTTCCACTTTTTGTGATGTGATACAACATAAAGTAAACATAAGCCATGAATTGTTCTTCCCAAAAATGTTAACCTGATTCTAATTAAACCTTTAAATGCAATGCTTAATTTAACTGGAAATATAGAGGATAAAGATACATTTAAATAACATTTTGGGGTCTCCTGGGTGGCTCAGTTAGGCATCCAACTTTTTTTTTTTTTAAGATTTTATTTATTTATTTGACAGAGACAGCAAGAGCGGGAATACAAGCAGGGGGAGTAGGAGAGGGAGAAGCAGACTTCCCGCGGAGCAGGGAGCCCAGTGGTGGGGCTCGATTCCAGGACCCTGGGATCATGACGTGAGCCGAAGGCAGACGCTTAACGACTGAGCCACCCAGGTGCCCTGGCATCCAACTCTTGATTTCGGCTCAGGTCATAACCTCAGGGTTGTGAGATTGAGCTCCATGTTGGGCTCCGTGCTCAGCCAGGAGTCCGCTTGAGATTCTTTACCTCTTTCTCTCTCCACACCATGTGCTTTCTCTCTAAAAAAACCAAACAACATTTTGGGGAAACACTGATCCAGAATGTAAGACATTGTAAAACAAAACTGGCTCAGGCGCCTGGGTGGCTCAGTCGGTGAAGCATCTGCTCTCGGCTCAGGTCATGATCCCAGGGTCCTGGGATTGAGCCCTGCATTGGACTCCCTGCTCAGAGGGAAGCCTGCTTCTCCCTCTCCCTCTGCCTGCCGCTCCCCCTGCTTGTGCGTTCTCTCTCTCCCTGTCAAATAAATAAATAAATAATCTTTAAAAATAAATGAGTAAATAAGCAAATAAAACAAAACTGGCTTTACTCTTCAAAAAGTCAAGGACATTTAAAAGAAACAGATAATTCTAATTTAGAAGAGATGAGGAAACAACCAAATGCAATGTGTGAACCTTAACTGAATTTTTGTTCAATAAAACCACAACAGCCTAAAAGACATTTTTGAAAAAGATTTTATTTATTTATTTGATAGAGAATGGGAGAGAGAGTGAGAGAAAGCACAAGCGGGGGAGCAGCAGAGGGAGAGGGAGAAATGGGCACCCCACCAAGCAGGGAGCCCGATGTGGGACTCGATCCCAGGATCCCAGGATCATGACCCAAGCCGAAGGCAGACGCTTAACGACTGAGCCACCCCAGCATTCCAACACTCTGGCTTTTTGTTTCAGCTTCATGTTATAAACAGGTGTCCTTTTCACAGTTTAATGGATTTTCATTTTTCATATTTTTCTTGGTGATTTTGCTATTTTAAAATGGCCCCTACGCATTGTGCTGAAGTGCCTTGTTCCCTCAGGAGCAGTGATTCCATATTTGCTAATTCAATGTTCACAGCAACTTTATAGGATGACTATTGAAAATAACAAGAGTTGAGTATACATGAGGTATCCAGAATAGACAAACCCATAGAGATAGAAATTAGATTAGTTGTTGCCTAGGATTGGGAATAGAGCAGGAAATAGGTAGTGATTGCTAATGAATATGTGATTTCTTTCTGGGATGATGAAAATGTTCTGGAATTTACATAGGTTGATAGTTGTACACCTATGTGAATATACAAAAAAACCCATTGACTTTTATACTTAAAATAGCTCTTTATTCTTTAAATAGCTGAGTTCATGGTATATGAATTTTATCTTATTAAAGCTGTTTAAAGACATTTGATGGTAATTGTTATCTGTTGAATATCAATTGGATAATGATGGAATTGTTAATTTTTAGAGATGGGAAAATGATATGGTTTTGTATGAAATATTTTTGCTCTTAGGATACTGAGGTATTTAGTAGTAATTTATCAAGTCTAGGGATGCCTGGGTTGCATAGTCGGTTAAACATCTGCCTTCAGCTCAAGGTCCTGGGATCAAGTCCCATGTGGGCCTCCCTGCTCAGCGGGGAGCCTGCTGCTCCCTCTGCCTGCTCCTCCCCGTGCTTATGCTCTCTCTCTTTCTCTGACAAATAAATAAATAAAATCTTTTAAAAAAATGTATCAAGTCTACAGGTTACTTTCAATGGTTCAAGAATTTTTTTTTTAAGATTTTATTTATTTGAGAGAGAGAGACAGCATATGTGTGTGTAAGCATGATTGTGGGGAGGGGGAGAGGGAGAAGCATGCTCCCCACTGAGCAGGGAGCCCTACGATATGGGGTCTTATCCCAGGACCCTGGGTTCATGACCTAAGCTGAAGGCAGACACTTAAACGATTAAGCCACCCAGGAGCCCCGGTTCAAGAATTTTTAAAAGACTAGAAAGTGAGAGAAAGAAAGCAAATACAAACAGATAAGAAGGTAAAGATTTATGGAGCCCAGATCTAGAGAAAGATGGAAATCCACAAAAGTGAGAGTGGATTCCCATAGAAGCTGCTGCTGATTCTAAAAGAAGCAGTTTGCATGATGAGAAGCCAGTTGAAGAGCACTTTTGACAGACTCTTGGAGGATGGTTAGAGTCTAGTCTGGAGGTGCTGATAAATTACCTACAACTTGTGTTATGACCCTGAAAAGATACACCTAGATATGAGGGTATAAAAGAAGCAAACAGGCCCTTAACAGGAATATAAGCCCAGCTTCAAATCATCTCAGTTCCTGAAATTAGATTAAGGATATCATGGATTGATAATAGCCTTAGCAGCCTGCCTGAAGTAAACTAGAGGATAGTTAAGAAACCAGTATCCAGAATGAAATACATCTGGAGGAAGAGAGCATCATCCAGGGTCTCAGATTATTGCTACAGTTCTTCATGTATGTCTGATGCATAAGCAAAACCAAATAGCAGGACCCAGAAAGACATTAGAAAACATAAATGGAAACTAAGTAAAAAAACAGATGAGAAAACAGATTCATAGGGACTCCAGAAAATGGGGTTACCAAAGAGACTTTACGTTAGTATTGTTTAATACATTGAAGGCAATGGAAGAAAACAAAGGAATTTTGGCAGATATTTGGAAAGTATTAAAAGGAAAAGGAATATCTAGAACAAAAACTACAATAACCAAAATTAAGAACTCATTGGGTTTAACCACAGATTAGACATTGCTACAGAGAGAACTAGTGATTTAGGGCAGTGTTCTAAGTGTGTCCTGTAACTACCGAGAGTACAGACTGGCTGTGTTTCAAACTGTGTAATAACAGTCTACAAGATAAGGAAACTTCATCCGGGATGTAAAGCAATGTTGACACTGAGCACACTATTTAGTTTAATTAGCATTAAGAATTCATTGATTTACATTATGGCACAAGATACTTATTTTGTGATGGATTGGCCCTTGAATAGCAGTGACTTGAAGGATAGGAAGAAAATATCCAACATATTTTTGCACAAAGAGACAAAAGTACAGAAAATACAGAAAGGAATGGAAGAAATTTAGGTGATGAAGCAAGGTGTAATTTAAAAATAGAGAAGATGGGGCGCCTAGGTGGCTGAGTCGGTTAAGCATCTGCCTTCAGCTCAGGTCATGATCCTGGAGTCCCTGGATCAAGTCCCGTATCAGGCTCCCTAGTTAGCAGGGAGGCTGTTTCTCCCTCAGTTCCTCACCCCCCTCTCGTGATCGCTCTCACACTCTCTCTGAAATAAATAAAATCTTAAAAAAAAAAAAGAAATAGTCCTATAGTAGTCCTTCTCAAAATATTTGTGCTGATAGCCAATACTTTTATAAAATACAGTAAAAATATGGCAATGTCATGTTACTTAAGCAGTCTCATTTGTTGTACTTTAGATCAGTACATATGACTCATAATTAGCACTGGTCCACAGACCTTATTTTAAGTGGCATGATACTAAAGAAATTGAATTCATAATTAAAATCTTAATCTTGATGCTGAGAATAAAATTCAGTGTTCATTCATGCTAAAAACTCTTAGTAAATAGAAATGGAAAAGGAACTACTAAATTTACAGCAGCCCTGCAGCAAACGTAATAATCAATGGTGACTTGTTGAGAACTTTCCCTTTGAGTTCAGGAATGAGACAAGGATGCCTGTTATCACTTCTATTCAAGATTCTACAGCATATCTGAGGTATAATAGCTTAATAATCAGAGCTGTAAGGATTGAAAAAAGAAGAAATAAACCTACGATTATTCACATACAATATGACTGCAAATCCTTAAGATTTTTGAAAATCCAATAGAATCAAAAACAAGATTGCTGGATACAAGGACTATATTTTTTTAAAGATCTATCATTTCTAGGGGCGCCTGGGTGGCTCAGTCGTTAAGCGTCTGCCTTCGGCTCAGGCCATGATCCCAGGGTCCTAGGATCGAGCCCCGCATCGGGCTCCCTGCTCAGCGGGAAGCCTGCTTCTCCCTCTCCCACTCCCCCTGCTTGTGTTCCCTCTCTCGCTGTCTCTCTCTCTCTCTCTCTCTGTCAAATAAATAAATAAAATCTTAAAAAAAAAGGAAAGATCTATCATTTCTATGTAACAGTATCAAACTGAAATTCTAGAAGACACCATTTACAATAGCATCAAAAAATATCAAGTATATATGAATAAACTTAGAGAAAACCTGCCACATGGAAACTATAAAACATTATAGAGACTCAATAAAGTTATTTTTAAAAACCATTATTGAGAAAAATCTTTAAGAGACCTAATAAATGTGAGTTGAAACTCTATGATAAAGATGTGGTTTATCTCAACCTACAGATTCAGTGTAATCCCAAACAATCTCAATAGGATTTTTTGGGGAAGAGGGTGTGGAACTTCAAGCTCTGATACTAAAATGTATGTGGAAATTCAAAGTGTCAAATAGCCAAAACACTCCTGAAGTTGAACATTGTAGGAGGACTTGTTTTATTGGATACTAAGACCTATTATAAAACTATAGTGATTAAGATAGTGCCATTTAGGTGCAAGGATAGACAGATACATCGTTGTACCTATGAGAAAATAGATTGAAGATACTTCTAATAATGCCAGCATAAGTAAACAAGAAAATAGCAGAGTTTAGTCAGCTATTTTACTTGTTCATTTTAAGACTGAGATTCTAAGCATGTGGATATTAGAGACTATTCCTTATTCTTACCACATCGTCAATAGATCTGTTGTTAACACTAGATATGTAAGAGGTGTTTAATAGTTACTTTGAATTGAATTTATGTGCTTAAGTTACTTTTTTGAATCTTTATTTGGTTTTAGATCTGCTGATTTGGGTCCTACTTTATTGACAAGACCTGGACAACCAACACTTACCAGAGTGCCCCCACCTATTCTTCCAAGGCCATCACAGCAGACAGGAAGCAGCAGTGTGAATACTTTCAGACCTGCTTACAGTTCATTTTCTTCAGGATATGGTGCCTATGGAAATTCGTTTTATGGAAGCTATAGCCCTTATAGTTATGGATATAATGGGTTGGGCTATAACCGCCTCCGTGTAGATGATCTGCCACCTAGTAGATTTGTTCAGCAAGCTGAAGAAAGCAGCAGAGGTGCATTTCAGTCCATTGAAAGTATTGTGCATGCATTTGCCTCCGTCAGTATGATGATGGATGCTACCTTTTCAGCTGTCTATAACAGTTTCAGGGCTGTATTGGATGTAGCAAATCACTTTTCCCGGTTAAAAATACATTTCACAAAGGTTTTTTCAGCTTTTGCATTAGTTAGGACTATAAGGTATCTTTACAGACGATTGCAGTGGATGATAGGTTTAAGAAGAGGCTCTGAGAATGAGGACCTATGGGCAGAAAGTGAAGGAACTGTTTCTTGCCTTGGTGCTGAGGACAGAGCAGCTAACTCAGCAAAATCTTGGCCAATATTCTTGTTCTTTGCTGTTATCCTTGGTGGTCCTTACCTCATCTGGAAACTGCTGTCTACCCATAATGATGAAGTAACAGGTAAGAGTAAGAGAATGGGTTAAAAAACCATATAACAATCTCAAATTTCAAGAATAGATTTGTTAAATTAGCATTGTTCATATTCATTTGTATTTAATATTTTGATCCAGTTATATTTTCAGCTAAGAACTTAAAAACTGGAAAATGAATATGTAGCAAAATAGGCTTATTGATTTATTTATTCTTTGTTTAATATAACAGTACACACTGCCAGACTACTGTTTACAAGATACTAAACTTGATGCTGTAGAGGATACAGAGATACATAGGACATAATTCCCTTATTTTTCTAAAACTTGCAGGGAAGTGGGTAAGACAATACACGGGTAATTGTAATTTTGAGCTTGAAGAAAAAGAGAAAGTTCATAGTAGATATCCTAGTGAACATATTGTTAGATTTTATATTGTGTTAATTATAGAATTTAACTTTGGGGGGGTACTTTTCTCTTGGCTAATAAACTTATGTAGTTTATAAACCATAGCCAGTGAACTGTAAACCCTAACCCTTAATCTTAATTCTTAATTTGGTTTATAGACAATACAAACTGGGCAAGTGGTGACGATGACCATGTAGTTGCTAGAGCAGAATATGATTTTGCTGCTGTATCTGAAGAAGAAATTTCTTTCCGTGCTGGTGATATGCTAAACTTAGCTCTCAAAGGTAATAAAACATGAATAAATTGGAATTTTCTGTGAATTTTTTGAATTTGTAAATGGAATATTAAAAACTGCAACAAAGGATCTCGGGTCATTATTAGTTAACTCAGAAGTAGTTGCTAGGATTTCTCTTTCGTGTCAGTTTAGAACTTCCAAATCTGGGCCTGTGGGAGAGAAATGCCCAACAGGGTTGTTCTAATAATATTTCACTGAGATGAGGAAAGATTTTGTTTATATCTCTTCTAAACTCAAAGCTTGAATTCCAAACTCTGTTAATCCCCACATAAAAACATGAAGTAAGCACTATATGTAATAAATCTGACAATCCAAAGAAATTATCCAGTGTCATGTAAGTATCTCTCTTAGTCTTTGATTGCTCAGACTGGTATTGCTTTCTTTTTTATTTGAATAGTGTTTACTTCAGAAACTCCACCCTAACTATTTGAGGAATTACTGTCATGAGAACCTCATCAAAAAAATTTATACACATCTCAGGTTTATTTTTGGACCAAGTCACTAATAGTTTTTAATGGCCCCAGGCAAAATGGCCTTTTCCCTTTAGCTTTCCCCAGTAATGATCAGAATTTTTAATGGATTTGGGGGGGGAAAAGATTTTTGTGTGTTTGTGGGGATTCAGGTTTGCTAGGAAAAGTAACATTTCGTTGGTAAAGATACTAGTGACAATAACAGCTGTCCTTTATAGTACAAGGCACTATAGTTTGCATCTTGCATTTTAACCCTTATAATGTATGATGTGGGTACTTTTATTATACTGTCCCTATTTTACTTATGAGAAAACTAAGACTCAGAATGACTACATTGTCCAAGATCACAAAGCTAAGATATGATGGAGCTAGACTATAAACCTAGGTTTGTCCCACTTTAGAACCTATACTCGTAACCACTTTGGCTGTTTTCCATGTGATCTATTGATGGAAACTTGCTTTAGTTTTAGTCATTCTTTATATAGGGAAAAAATACCTCCAATGTTCACATTATTTGTTTATTGTATAAGTAACTGAAAAATTTGGATCAAATTTGCTATATCTCTGCCTCATCCCTCATACACAAAATCTAGGCTTCTAAGTATTATATTCATATTTTTCTTCTAGTGAAAATAGCACTTTCAGATAATTAGTTTTAATTTATCTAAATAAAGTATAAAAAAGATCAAGTGTGATTTCTTTCAATTACATTGTAATATTTCAGGAAAATTTTATATCTCAAATTATTCTTCCACTATTGATGCCTCTTAACACTTTAGCTTTGCTTGTTTGCTTTTCTCCATTGCTCACATAAAGTATGTTTGAGCATTTAGAACAAAAATCAGTCACAGACATAGTTGATTTTAAGTGTTTTATTTTTTTTCTCTATTGTTCTCAGAGTTCAAGCCCCACATTGGGCTCCATGTCAACATGGAGCCTACTTAAAAAAAAAAAACAAAAAAAAAAGGATTGTTCGTCACAATCACATAGAATGAATTTTATATTTTGGCCAAAAGTATATAAAGAAATTTGGCTTGTATAAAGGTATATATTTTCTATGCTTGCGCCTAACTTCTATTGAGAATGAGAAATTCATTTAACTTTCGATTTAAAATATGAAAAACACTGATGTTAGTTTAGCTTTTGGGAGAACCGACTCTCCTTACTCTATAAATAGAGCAACTGATATAAACTTCATGTTCTTCAAGGTTGAAAATATATTTAGTAAGTATAAAATAAAAAGTATAAATTATAAGAAAGGACCCTAAAACTGTTAAGCCTACTCATCATTTGATTTTGAATATATATACTATTTGTTTATGAATTTTATTATGTAAGTATAACACAGATTTTACTTAATATTTTATTATCAATATTTTGTTGGACTCCAAAGTGTGTTATATTTACAAGGCTGTCTTTTCTTCCATCAGAACAGCAACCCAAAGTGCGTGGTTGGCTTCTGGCTAGTCTTGATGGTCAAACAACAGGACTTATACCTGCTAATTATGTCAAAATTCTTGGTAAAAGAAGAGGTAGAAAAGCAGTGGAATCCAGCAAAATTTCCAAGCAGCAACAATCTTTTACCAACACAACACTAACTAAAGGAGCCACGGCTGCTGATTCTTTGGATGAACAGGAAGCTGCCTTTGAATCTGTTTTTGTTGAAACTAATAAGGTTCCAGTTGCACCTGATTCCACTGGGAAAGGTGGAGATAAACAAGATCTTTGATATCTTTTATGTTTGCCTGCAATTGAACTATACTTTTTAAAAATTACTTCTTACAAAGAAATTAATCTACAATCCAATGAACACATTTGTTAATGGCTATTCCAGGTGTTTTGCTGCTAGAAATTATTAAAGTTGTACACTAGTGTGTTGGTCTAGTGACCTGGTTACGTTTTACAAGTTATTGGACCATGAGGATGTTTGTTTCACCTAGATTTTAAGATTATGGAGACTGCTATCATTTTCATCTTATTTAAAATCCTATGTTTTATTGAAAGTAAGATTGATGAACTATAGAATACACTGTTTGCTACAGTAAGGGTCTTTAATGCTTTTTAAAGTTAGAGCTTAATTGATTTGGAATCCTCCCAGAAATTGAGTGATAACATATAAATATGAGAACAGGCAAAAGGCTACTTTTTTTTTTTTACAACTTTAAACAATAATAAAAATTTTCTGATCTGTGTTATATCCAGTCTTGGGTTTGCTTTAGACAGTAATATGTTTTTAACCTACCAACAACTGATACTGTTACCTTTTATTGTATTTTTAAAAATTTATCTTGGAAGGGTCACTAGAAGTATTCTGAAGGACATTATTCTAGAGTGATATTTAGCCCTTATAGTTTTTCCTGCTAGTAAAAAGGCTGAAATTTATCTTTCTTACCGATTATTTCCATTTCTTCTGAGGATCATAGAACTTTTTATCCCTTTACAATATAACTAGTTTTCAATCTGGATAAATCCGAATATATGAAAGATTTACATTTTTTTTCTCCAGCCAAGACTCAAATCCTTTGAGTTTGCACATAACAATATAATCAATTCTAGCAGTAATGATTTAAATCTTTTCATGGATTCTCTGCTTTTCCCTAGTATAATTACTTTTTAAATTCCATATTCAGGCTGTTCTTTAAACATTGAAAATGTGTCACGTTGGATACACATTTCTTTTAGGTTTAGTTTTTACTACTGAGACTATAAATAAAATGCTGAATTGCCATTTAGGATATGATAACATTGTATGATTTGTTTTGTGTTTAATAATGACTTTAAATGCAGTTAAATTTCAGTACACTGAATATTTCCCCACAGAATTGGAAAATCCATCTACTTGCTGTGATCATACTACAGAATAATATTAGGAATACAGGTATACAAGAATACATTTACAGATATTGTTCAAAACCTGGAATTATTTGATAAAAGATTTTTATTATTTTCTTCTTAAGGACTTTATGTTCATCAAATAAGTAATTCTAGAACAGTTCACACAAAAACATGTAAGAACCAAATATATACTCAGCATAGAATTTTACTAAAGGCTTTTTGGGAACCTCTCTTTTGAAATGACAGCATAAGTAACATATAATTTAAATACAAATATTGACCCTGTACAGAAAAAAAAATTATATGAGAGTAAAATTTATTTATCTTAGTCCTATTTTTTTAACACCCAGATATTATTTAGTGTTCAAGTTGAGATAAAGTTTCTTGTATTTTACATTTGTGTTCTACAATTAGAAGTTCTGCTTTTTTGTGTGTTAGAGCAATTTATGGAAATTTTGTCCTTGAAACAATTCTCGATAAACAGATTATTAAACTTGATGTTGAGACATCCAAATTGATTGATAGAAGTGAAGTGGGGGTGAAATGTTGAGTCAGCACTATTTGGTTAGAAAAGGTGAGTCTCCAGGATAGAATTTGTGACTACTATTAAAGGTGCATAAGGAGAAGAGTATAGCACAGGATGAATGACAAAAACAATTTAACTTTTCTTAGGATGTTTGTTTTTCGGCTAAGTATACTAAATTGCAATATACGTTATCTGACTAGTAACTATTTGTGTCTGAAAATTCCTTTTCTATTAGAATTCTGGAAAAGGAATTTAGAATAAGAAATTTTGTAGCCTTTTTTATCATGACAGTTTTAGTATAATTTTTTAGATGAGATTAAATATAATGTTCACAGCTCTAATATTGTTATTTTTAGGAACTCATTTAAGTACTACTTTACAGAAATTACTAACTGAAACCAAAACATTTTCAGTTAAATAGAACAATAAATCACAAGTTACAATAAGAAAACAGGTTTTATGTAAGTTTTTTTTCTGATTGTATTTTACCAGTTTAGAAAGGAAAAGGTAAGAGGACTATAAATTTTCGTGTTTTAACATTTATTTGGGTACTTGATTTAGTCTGTCATGTCATAACTACACATTTACTTGTTACAGCTGTCCTTTATCTTATGCTTTAATGGAAAAAAGAACAAATTATTCTTCAGTTAAAATTTCATTTTTAGTAGGTTGTGAAGTTACTTTTACTGGACAAATAAAAATATATTAAACTTGGTTGACATTTTTTTGAAGATAAACTGTTAACTCTTTTTGCAGGATTGGAATTAATATAAAAAGTGTCTTTCTCATTGCGTATATTAACTACTGCAAACCAATTTGTTCCATTTCCTTGTGATTTAAAGAAAAATATCAGATTTACATTTACATAAAAATTACCTAGAGGGTTATAAATAACAAGACCACAAATCTAGGTTTTGGGAAAACTAGATATTAGTCTGAATACCACTATGAACTTACTATAAGATTTAACTCACATTATTTTTTAGTTTCCTCATTGACAACATTGGGGATAGCTGCTACATCTGCCTCATGAGAGAGTGCTCTTAAAAAATGTAAAGCAAAATCAGAGGGGTGCCTGGGTGGCTCAGTCAGTTAAGCGTCTGCCTTCGGCTCAGGTCATGATCCCAGGGTCCTGGGATCGAGCCCCTTATCAGGCTCCTTGCTCGGTGGGGAGCCTGCTTCTCCCTCTCCCTCTGCCTGCCACTCCACCTGCTTGTGCTCTCCCTCTCTCTATCTCTGTCAAATAGATAAAATCTTTATTAAAAAAAATGTAAAGCAAAATCAAAAGTATGATGTTACAGCAGATATATATGTTTTGTAAATTTTTCTGTGTATATTGAAACTCCTTACATCCTGTAGAAATGTCACAAAGGATTTATATCCATCTAGAATTTCAGAATTACATATACTTAATTAAAAATCAAAATTCGCTTGTACTTATAACTTTGCCCAAAATGTAATTTAAAATTACTTTGCTGAATATGAGAGAATGGCCTAACTTAGAAAAACACATTGGACTATTTATTCAACACAAGAAATTTTGTTTTTTCAGCATTACCTTGAAATGTTCTTTCATATCAGTTTTTTATTTAGCTTATCTTATTTGGGAGAATGAACTGTTTCTTTTAAACTCAGCAAATGCATAAATTCTGTGGAATACTTACCATATGCCCCATGAATAGTTTTTCACATTTAAAGAAATAATGTTTAAACATTATTAACAGTGTTTCTGCTCATGTAAGATAAGTGTTTTGGTTTGTAAGGATCTCAGGTGTTCAGAATTGAGTTAGTCATTGGTCATACTCTTTACTTATGACACCCATATCATTGGTCTAGAAAGGCTACACTTTTGTTCCGTTTTATTTCACATTACTAGTTTTTATTCCTCTCCTGCCTGCAAATCCATACTCCTTATTCCCTACTGTATCTAATGTTTATCCTTCCAAGCCATTTTCCAAATTTTGGATATATTTCCTTGAAAAACTATATATTTTACATGTTTTCTATATAAATGATACTGTGGTATAAATATTATTTTGCTTCTAACTTTCATAAAATATTAAGTTTTAAGACCTATGCATGTTACCTTATATAACATGCTCCTGACTGGTACATACTATTCTATTCCATTCACATACCATAGCTGATCTTTTCCTGTAGTCATAGATACTTAAGTTGTTCCCAGCTGTTCCACCTTTTACAAACTTGTACGTGTCTTCCTATGAACCTGCCCTGTAGTTTCTATGGGATATATGTCCTGGAGTAGAATGGCTTGGGTTTGGGGTATATGCATATTTAATTTCAGGTAAGTAATGCTGAATTTTTCTCAGGAATGTTTGTACCACTTTACATTTGGACCAGCAAGACATGAAGGTTTCATTTTACCTACATCTTCAGCAGCACTTACATTTTCTGATTTTTGTTAATCTGATATGGGTGAAACTTTTGTCTTAATCTGCATTGTCTGATTACTAATGAGGCTAGGCATATGCTTTTAGTCATTCTGGTTTTCCATTCTGTGAAAAATACTTAATATTTGCCCTTTTTTTCTATTAGGTTTTTATCTTTCCTGCTGATTATGTAGTAAAAAAATTTTTTATACATTTTAGACATAATACTCTTGTCAGGTTCAGATGTTGTAAATAATTTAGTCTTGTCATTTGTTAATTCTTGTCTTTGGTGTCCTTCATGGAATAGAAATCTTTGATTTTCCCAGTTGTGCTTTTTAGGTCTTTTATCAGTTTTATAGTTTCACCATTTACACTTAGGTCTTTAATTGGGATTTATTTTTGGATACAGTATGTGGTATGGATCCAACTATTTCCAGCTAGTCATTAAAGGAAAAGGTTTAACAAAACCCCTTCTCTCTATGTATGGGAAAATGATCTTAGTTTTACCTTCTCCTTAGCATAATTTCCTTGGAAGTCTATTGAGTTAGTAAATATGAAATGTCCCCTGCTTACTCAGCAACATTTTTGTATTGTACAAAGAAAAAGTATAGATTCTAAGACTTCACTGAGTAAGGTAGTACTGGTAACTGAGCTTGTTCCTCATTGCAGAGACCTGGAACATACTGTCAGGGATTTTTACAAAATAGTGGTTCCTGTGGCACATGAGGCTTACCTAAGGAGAATGCCTTCCTCTATGTGGTATGTTTACTGTGGTGTATACTTCTGCCAAGCTAAGCGACCTTGGTACCAAGTTATATCCATTTGGGTCCTGTGAGTGTGAATGTCTGTTGGGCATGCAGAGTAGGATTGTAGTCCATTTTTCTAACCATCTCCCTAATAATTCATATTTTCCCCAATTCATTACCTGCCAAGTTCCCATAAATGAGATTTTGAGGCTCTCTGTTCTATTGATACATGTTTCAGTTCCTTTCCCAGTACAACAGTCCTAATTAACATTACTTTGTAATATGTCCTAATATCTGAAAGGTGAATCTATTTTGTCCTACTTTGTGAAAATTACCTTAGCTATTTGTGGATTTTTACTTTATTCTGTTTAAGTGATAGTATCAGTTTATCAAATTCCCTTTTTTAAAAAAGCTACTGAGCTTTTTATTAGAATTACATTGAATTTATAGGTTAATTTAGAGAGAATTGACATAAGGTCAAATCATCCCATTTGTGAACAAAATTTCACTCTCCATTTATTCAGGACATTATGTGTATGCGTGTTTGTTGATAATTTGTCTCTTGTTGGCTAGTTCCTAGGGACTTTATAAATTTTATTGCCATTGAAAATGGTGCCCTCTTATTTCTAGTACAAAGAAATATATTGAACTTGGTGTGTTGATCTTGTATTTGTAGTTTTGATGAAGGTTTATTATTTCTAATATCAGTTCTCTTGGGTTTTCTATGTAAATGCAAATAATGACAGTCTTATCTCTTCCTTTTCAATCCTTGTACTTCTCATTCTCTTTGTTGTGACCAGGTTGCCAGTCTGTCTTTGACAGTGTTTGTGGTAGCAGGCATTTCTATTTTTTCTACCTCAGAGTCTAAAGTTGCTCTATTAAATGTGTTTCCTGTGAGTTTTATGCTAGTCTTTTATCAAAAGAAGCTCCCTTTGGGATGTTTGGGTGGCTCAGTCGATTAAGTGTCTGCCTTTGGCTCAGGTCATGATCTGAGGGTCCTGGGATGGAGCCCCATGTCGGGCTCTCTGCTCATTAGGGAACCTGCTTCTTCCTCTCCCTCTGCTCTCTCTCAAATAAAATCTTTTTTTTAAGTTCCCTCTTAATGCTAATTTAAATCTACGTTTGTTTAGATTGTCTTGATTTTTCACCTTTAGTAATAGTATGATGAAGAACATTGATTTTCTGATACCAAACCATTCTTGCATTCCTGCTTGATACAGGGTGGGGGAGCTTGTATGAAATAATTTATCAAAAATATACATATAAAGGAATGTGAAAGATAATATAAAAGTGAGGTACTAGCATGCAGAAACGTAGCTCTATGTAGAAGGCACTATTGCTACTATTTGATGAGGTGTCCCAGGAGAAAATAAGCTGAAAATCTTAGTCTCCAGTTTCTCTGAGAATTAAAAAAAACCTTTTCTGTAGAAGTCACTGGGCAAGGTCCTGAGCAAATCTTGGGAAACTTAGGGTTATCCACATTTAATATATTTTGAAAACCGCTAGCTATTAGAACTGAATTATCTGCCTGTAACACAGTCCGGGGGAGTGGGCTGCTTAGGTTTTTCTGCTCTTAAGTCCCTGCTTTTTTTTTTCCCCCCTGCTTTTACTTCAGCTCTCAGGGTTAATCAAAGCAGAACACTTGTGTGTTCTCAAATGATCAGGAAACAGGGCTTGAAGGAAAAGAGCAAGGAGTTCATCAGCACATGGTTTAGCCAACCAAGTACAGCTAATAATCTAGGCCAGGTTCACCCAGGCTTGATCAGATTTAAAATATGCTGTAAAGAAGGCATCACTTTACATTTCTCTTGAGTCATTCTGCACGAGTCTGAACTGGTGGTTCTCTTTGTTTCGAGGTTTCCGTTTTCCTACATAGTCTTCCGCCCCCCCGCCCCACCCCGTATTGTGTATCTTTGTCTTTCATGATAAATATTTTCCTCAGGTTTCTGCTGAACTTTGGTTGCCTGCTTATGTTTAAGAATAAGAGACTGGGGGTGCGTGGCTGGCTTAGTAGTAGAGTATGTGACTCTTGATAATTGGGGTCATGAGTTCAAGCCCCATGTTGAGCATAGAGCTTACCAAAAAATACTAAGAGACTAAACAGCTGATTGAAGATTTTGAGTAGCCAGGTGAGACTTGTTGTTTACGAACTTTATCTTAAAGCTAGTTTGGAGGCCCTGGCACAGGATTTGTTAATATTTCCCTGAATTCAACTGTCCATCCAGTCTCAGAGTAACCTACCTAACTTACAGAATGTTCAGGAAAACATCAGAAAGCACCTTCACCGTAAGTAAGTGATCTAGTGAGAGTGGAGAGGGGGTAGAAAACTACATGTGTACCAATTTTCCAAACTCACTAATCAGCTAACACTCCTCCCCTGAGAAGCAGTTAGGGAGGGAAAGTAGGAAAAAATAAGCACCAGAGTGTCGTTCTGGAGAAACACTTCCATGTGGAAACATGGAATGGGGAATTATGTTAGATTGAACAGTGTGTTAGATTGAACTTACTATTTTTTAAGTAATCTCTACACCCAACCTGGGGCTAGAACCTAAAACCCAGAGATGAAGAGTAGCATGCTTTACCAACTAAGCCAGCCAGGTGCCCCTGAACTTGTATTTTAAATTCATCCTTATATTTGCTTTTTTGGAGGGGGGGGGGTCTCTTTGCTGTTTCTAAGTGGAACATATTTTAAATCTCCATTTGATTGCTTCTCATGGTTTTATGTTTTTATTTCATATATTTCTGCCACCTTATTACAAGTTTAGTATTTATCATGCTTTCTGTTTTGTTTTGTTTTTTAATAATGAAATTTTCTTCAGTTTTTGATTTTTATTTTTGCTGCAAAAAAGTTTTATTGTTTCCATTTGGTCCAGGCTTGGGAGAGGGCTCCAGGGTGGCTAAAAAGCTGCCTCGTGGCTGCAGGGAGAGGCTCTGGCACCAGCCCTGGCACCTGGGTGGGAGGGACGCCAGAGGGGCCCCTCAAAGGCTGCTGGGCCCCTCATTGTGTTCGAGGGTGAGCCTCTCCAAGAGGTCCTCGCCCGCCCAGCCTGGGGGCAGCCGGCCTGTGGAGGTGTGTTAGGTGGCGACACATCTTGATTACTTTCTCATCGTGGTTCTCCTGTAAGTCACAGAGATGGGGGCCTGTGTGCGCAGAACCCAGGGTGTGCAGATCCAGACCCGCCTGGTTCGGGTTCCTCTCCAGAACCAGGTCGGCGTCCGTGGTGTCCAGGGTTTTCCAACACTCCTCTTGGACTGCTTCCGCACTTCCTGGAAGAAGGCACAGCCTCCTCGCTGATTTTGCATCTTCAAGAGACGCTCATCACCCTTGTGCTTCTCCTCGGCCAACATGCAGAAGTGGCCCGCGCCCTCCAGAGCCACATCGTGGAGGTCAACATAGAAACCCGGAGAGAAGCAGGTGTAGGAGGCCTGCAGATGCATGCTGACCACAAGGGTAACGGCGGCCTCCACCTCAGTGGAATAATTCTGAGGAATCTGGGAGCTCGCGGTTGATTGGTAATAAGGAGCTAAACTCAAAATAGCGTGTTGGCTGGTCCCGGAGGCAGAGGATGGCTGAGAAGATGGCTCTGAAGGTTGTCATTGGAAAAGAGTTTGGAAGGGGGTTGGAGGCTGGTAGAAGCGGAGTCTCTGGGTCTGTTCTGTCCAAACACTGTTGACACAAAAGACAGATCTATGACGGGAAGGCGCACTGCCTCTTCTTGAGGTTTGAAAGCTACACATTATGTTTTTATTCTTGTTGTGGTTACTTCTAACCCCTAATGATGTTTATTTTTCTCTACCAGTGTTTAAAGTTATCAATATTGGAGTCTTACAACAACACAAGATGGTTGGCACACTGTCATCCTCCCTGCTTTCTCCTCCAAACACTTCTCCCTATTGGCCCCCTGCCCTTCTTCCTTCACCAATGTTGGTAATCACTTGAAATTTTTATTCTAGATTGTTATGGTTAATTTTTTATATTTGATACTTGGCTAGTTGAATAAATAACTTGTTTGAAGTTACTATTTTTCCTTACTTCCTATATATGTTTTATCCATTCATTTATATTTTTAACTATAAAAATAGTAAAATTTCATGGTTTTAAAATATCAAATTGTAATTTAAAAAAAGGAGGGGGAATAAAGTAGTCCCTCCCAACTCCTGATCCCAGAAGCAGTCACATTTAACTTACTTGCTACTTTGTTTTTACCTTCTTTTTTTATTTATTTGAGAAAGAGTGAGCACAAGTGTGGGGGAGGGGCAGAGGGAGAGGGAGAAGTAGAGCTGAGCAGGGAACTGGACATGGGGCTTGATCCTAGGACCCTGAGATCATAACCTGAGCTGAAGGCAGACATTTAACCGACTGAGCCACCCAGGCACCCCTGTTTTTACCTTATTTCTAAATAATGTGCTCATCCTGCTCTTTCTTACCAATTTTAGAGGTTCTTTAAAAAAAATTTTTTTTTTTAAGATTTTTATTTATTTGACAGAGAGACACAGAGAGAGAGGGAACACAAGCAGGGGGAATGTGAGAGGGAGAAGCAGGCTTCCCACAGAGGAGGGAGCCCGATGTGGGGCTCAATCCCAGGACCTCGGGATCATGACCTGAGCCGAAGGCAGACACTTAACAACTGAGCCACCCAGGCGCCCCAACCAATTTTAGAGGCTGTCTTAACCTGTTTCCTTCCCACCCCCCATGGAGAATTTGACTGCCTTACACCACTGTCCCACATTTCCTTTGTGGCCATTTCAGACTCAGAAATGGAAGTTGTGTGTCAAGAATGGCAAAGTAGCCATGCCGGCTCTGGAACATCCACCTTTACTGTAATTTGAGAGAGAAATAAACTTTAATTGTGTTTTTTTTAAGATTTTATTTATTTATTTGATAGAGAGAGACATAGCGAGGAGGGAACACAAGCAGGGGGAGTGAGAAGCAGGCTTCCCACTAAGCAGGGAGCCCAATGCGGGGCTCCATCCCAGGACCCTGGGATCATGACCTGAGCGGAAGGCAGATGCTTAAGGACTGAACCACCCAGGCGCCCCCTTTAACTGTGTTTAAACCAATGTATTTAGGGTCTCTATTAAAGCAGCCTAGTCTGTACTAAAACTAATAGAGGGATAGATAAGCTTATGAACATAAGAGGGTTAGACTTGGTGAACAGGGGGAAGTAGATAGAAGTCTTAGATAAAATTATCCATTCTGCATAAAAAGGCATCAGGAAGGAACATCTATACAATGCCAAAGATTCTTCCTTGGGCAAAGCCACTGAAAGATTGAAGAAGTCCATCTCTCAAGGATTCTCTTTTGCTCTGTCATTCTGTAAAGGGATATTGTTCTAGAAAAGACGGAAGTGATAAAGAAAAGCTTCAAACATTAAGTACCTGAACTGATTCCTCAGAGATGGCATAATAGTATGTGGATCAACAGCAAGAGCAAATGAATGGGGTCCAGTAGTAGAGCTCTATTCTCTAGCTCTGCTTGCAAACTGGTTGATTATTACCTGACTTCTTTTTATTGAACCTTGCTAAAAGCAAGGACTGTCAGCCAACACAAACTTACATTCTGACCTTTTCTAAACTCCTTTCCTCAGAACTACAGGCTTGATAATCTGCCTTCCAAGTTAACACAAGTGACACTTCCCAATACATGTGGAAAGAGTCACCAGCCTTCTAGCCTGCAATATGCTTATACCTGCCAATGGCATGCATAGCTTAGATCTTTGTTATTGTGGCACACCACTTTCAGGGATCAAGTTTTCCCTTTTAGGGACTAAGCTTCTGTAACAGACCAAAAAATATGGTAGCTAAAGAAAGATAAACACTTTTTTTTCTCATATAACAGTCCAGAGGTAGACAAGCAATCTAGGGCCTGTTAGGTTGCTTCACTTCCCAGGGTAATTCAGGGCCAAGGTTCTTCCTATGTTCTTGCTCTACAATCACATGAGTCCTTCTAATCCTCATGGTTTAAACTGGCTCACCACCATCACAACTGAGTTCAACCCTAGAAGAAAGAAAAGAAGTAGAGGGCAAGTAGCTTCTCTTTAAGAATTTACCTAAATACAGAGCTTACCCAACTTCAATGTCTCTGTGGAACAAAAATAGTAAAAGATTTGTAGAAAGTCAGAGGTGATATAATTAGAAAAAACTCCTGACATGTAGTTAGCCACTTAATCATCAGATCTCATTATAGTAATTATTCATTTGATAGGGCTTTACTTTCTCTTTTTTAAAAAAAGATTTTATTTATTTATTTATTTATTTATTTATTTATTTATTTGAGAGAGAGCAAGCAAGCGGCGGGGGGGAGGTTGGGGGAGCAAAGGGAGAGAGAGAATGTCAAGCAGCTTCCCCACCTAGCAGGGAGCCAGCCCCGGGATTCAGCCTCACAACTCTAAGATCACTACCCCAGCCAAAATCAAGAGTTAGATGCTCAACCGAGTGCCTCAAAGACCCCTGTCCTTTCCTCTTTTTTAAAAGATCTATTTTAGAGAGAGAGAGCGGGGGAAGGAGCAGAGGTAGAGGGGGGAAAAAATCTCCAGCAGACTCCCTGCTGAGCAAGGAGCCCCAAGGGGGGCTTGATCTCAGGACTCTGGGATTACAATCTGAGCAGAAACCAGGAGTCGGACGCCTAACTGAGCCACCCAGGTGCCCCTTTTACTGGCTTTTCTGATTCTAACATTGAGTTTTGGTTCTCAGAACAGATACATTGCAAGTGGAAATAAAAGTAATTGGCACGTAGTATTTACCATACAAGACTGAACCTTATATATCTTAATAGGTTCCCAGTAATAGTAACCACCACAATAACACACATGCGGAACGTATTAATGTTAACGAAAACCGATTTTGTAACCCAGAGCTATTTACATTTTTCAGGAGATGCTTCCTGATAAGGACAACGCCTCACCCAAGATATTTTTGGTGTCCCTCAGATGATACAACGTTCCCATTCTACCTAACCTAAACAGGTATACTAAAGTGATCTACAGCGCCGTTTCATTCATTCTTTATCCGAGTTCTTTTCTCTCCCATGTGTCCATTTTTTCCGGATTCAGAGTTGGTCACTCAAGATCCGGCCGGGAGGAGCTGGTTGCTAAGAGACAAGACGCTGGGAGGGTGGGGACGCTGCACTGCGACAAGCCTGGGAGTGAAAGCGAGAGGGGGAAGGGGAAGGCAAAGGCAAGGCGCAGCGGCAGCTAGCCTCAGCGGCTTGTCTGGCCACCCGCCCCAGTCCTGCAGGAGCTCGTTGCTCATTGGCTCCGCCGCTGCGGCGCTGGCCTGTGATTGGTGAGGCAGCGTGGGGGTCGGCGCTACCCTGCGAGCGGGTGGGGCGGTGTGTGTGGGCGCAGTGGCAGGGCTTGCGGGCCGGGTCGCCGGAGCTTAATGGCGCGAGCGCTGGCTGTGCCGGCCGCTGCAGGTGACGGAGGCGCAGCGAGGGCCACGGCGGCCCTGGGCAGGTGAGCGAGACGCCGAGGGCTCTCGGATGCCGGCGGGGGGCGGGAAGTGCGGCAAGGGACGGTACCGCTGGCAGTCAGCGGCTTCCCGCCGCGGCCTCCTTCCCCGCCGGTGCGGGCCGGGGTCCCGCCAGCCCAAACGCCCCCGAACGTCCCTGCGCGCAGCCTGCACTTCGCATGCCCTGCCAGCCCCAGGTCCCCGCCGCCCGTCGCGCTCACGCCCTAGCTGAGGGAACCCCGGCGTCTGCCCGCCAGGCCGCGCCCGGTGTCTCTGCCCGCATCTTCCCTCAGCCTCGCCCCGTTGCCCGGCGCCTTTGTCCGCTCCCCACCCGCTCCGCGCCTGGAGAGTTTCTGCCCCCACGGGGGAGGCGGGGACGCGACAGGCTGGGCAACCCTGAGGACGCACCTCGAAGTGAGCCTGTGCGCCGAAGAAGATTTGCAAGGCTTTGATCTATTCGTCCTGGGCTTCAGGTGTGATTTTATTTTCTCCTTCACGGTGAAAGCCAACTGCCTCGATTCTCATTGTGGTCAGGAAGCCTGGGCTAAGGCTTCTCTCCTAGGATGACTCTAATAATCTCCCACCCTCTGTTACGCCGAAGGCCTTTGACCTGCCATACCCGCCCCTTCGTTTCGCACCTTTTCCTCTACCGAAGGAAAAAACTGTCTACAAAAGCCTTTTTCTATTTGAAAAAAGAAAAAAAGTCACATGCCAGTCGTGGACTTCCCTTTGGTCTTAATTAATTAATTAATTAGATTGGTTTTATTAATACACAAGTGAACCAAGGTTGTGGGAATGGGATGGGGGTAGCACATGAGGAATGTTCTTAAAAAGCATGGTGCATTAAATAGAATTTTTATTTCTGGTAAAACGTTTCACCTTAAACATTAACATTTAAAAAATATTTTATCAGGAATGGGATTAGATTTAGTAGTAGTGTAATTTGAGCTTCAAATTTTTTCTTACTGCCACAGTTTTTGATAAGTCTGTACTTCTTTTCCGGAATGGAGTGCACTCTGACAGCTATTCCAAGGGAATTTATAAGAATATCATGTATATTATAAATGAGTATCACATTTGAAATATACATACAAATTTGTAAGTATTTGATATAAACAATATTTTTGATTAGCTAGCAGGTGCCAGCATGTTGCAGGCCACAATAAATATTATTTTTTTATATTTTTAAAGGTTTTATTTATTTGAGAGAGTGAGTGAGATAGCATGGGGTGGTGCAGAGGGAGAGGGAGAAGCCGACTGCCCATTGATCAGGGGAGCCCACAGGGCATGATCCCAGGACCCCGGGATCAAGACCTGAGCTGCTGAGCCACCCAGGCGCCCCCACAATAAATATTTTAGAAATATTTAGAAATTTTAAATGAATCTTTTTGGAATTGAAGGAAAAAAACAGCACCCTTTGCCTGTTTTTCAGACTGTTTTATACTGAGGTCCAAACAAATTGTAACAAAATACCCTATTCCTAACATACATCTCAAATTGTGTGGTATGAAAAGTGATGATGTGCTGGGCGTATAAGTGGAGAACAATAAACCTCTGTAAAATCTACTTTCTTTTCTTTTCTGGCTTAAGTGGGACCAAGCCCTGAGCCACCTCCAGGCAGAGGGCACCAGAACCGAGTAAAGCTGTGGGACACAGTCCTGGGTACCCCAAGATGGGTTTTTAATATTTTTCAGTTAGTTTTTGTTTTTATTTATTTATTTTTAAGATTTTATTTATTTATTTGACAGAGAGACACAGAGAGGGAACACAAGCAGGGGGAGTGGGAGAGGGAGAAGCAGGCTTCCCACGGAGCAGGGAGCCCGACGTGGGGCTCCATCCCAGGACTCTGGGATCACGACCTGAGCCGAAGGCAGATGCTCAACGACTGAGCCACCCAGGCGCCCCTGTAAAATCTGTTTTCAGCTGGGCTCAAGGAAGTGTTTTACAATTATTAAACTGCATTTTATTAAACTAAAATCAAATTGACCCTTGAAAATGTGAGGGTTAAGGGTACTGATCCCCCACGGTCAAAAATACTTGTATAACTATCAACTCCCCCAAAACTTAAGTACTAATAGTCTACTCTCGACCACAAACCTTACTGATAACATAGTCTTTTTTTTTATTTAAAAGATTTTATTTATTTATTTGACAGAGAGAGACACAGCGAGAGAGGGAACACAAGCAGGGGGAGTGGGAGAGGGAGAAGCAGGCTTCCTGCTGAGCAGGGAGCCTGATGCGGGGCTCCATCCCAGGACCCTGGGATCATGACCTGAGCCGAAGGCAGACGCTTAACGACTAAGCTACCCAGGCGCCCCACGTAAACAGTCTATTAATACATATTTTGTATATGTATTATATACTGTATTCTTACAATAAACTAAGCTAGAGACAAGAAAATGCTGTTAAGAAAAGCGTAAGGAAGATCAAATACATTTACAGTACTGTACCAAAAAAAGTCTGGGTATAAGTGGACTTGCACAGTTCAAACCTGTGTTGTTCGATGGCCAACTGTACTCAGTAACAGCTATTATGTGTTCTTCCTCTGACCCTCCATGGCTCCCCTCTGCTTTGGCTCTCAGTAAGTGATATTAAAGTTATCTGTTTGACTGCTAGTATCCCTCACCAGACCATAAATTCCTTGAGGATGGGGACCATGCCATATTTATTGACTCATCACATATCAGAACTACATCTATTTGGGACGCCATCTAGAGCCTTTTTTTTTTAAAGATTTTATTTATTTAAGAGTGTGTGTATAAGTGGGCAGGGGGTAGAGGGAGAGGGAGAAGCAGACTCCCCACTGAGCAGGAAGCTCCATGCAGGGCTCAATCCCAGGACCCCAAGATCATGACCTGAGCCAAGGGCAGATGCTTAACCGACTGAGCCACCCTGGCACCCCTTATTTATGTATTTTAGGGACAGTATGCATGGGGGTGGGGGAATTGGCCCAGAGGGAGAAGGAGAGAAGCAGACTCCTCACTGAGATCATGAACGGAGATGAAATCAAGAGTTGGACTCAACTGAGCCACTCAGGCCCCCCCAAAGCCTTTTTTTCTTGGTGATTCTATTGCCTGAACATCTTGGACACCCTTGGTAGCTGGATATGTTATTCAAGGGCTCCTGGATTGAGCTAGAGGAGGATGTAGTGGGCAGGGTGTGTTTGGATGTGTAAGGATTAAATCTTACTCGTCAATTGTCATGTTTTTTCTGAAGACAAGGAAGAAGAAAACAATCCAAAAAAAATTGCTTCAAATAGAAATAATACTAATTATAATTGTTGATAGAATGTCCCAGCATTTATAACTAATAATCACATGACTCAATGACAATGATTATGCTTATCCTATAATGTCAGATTAACTTGTTTTTAAGTTTCATTTGTTTACATTAGTAAAAATTAAATATACTCAGCCTTCGTTGTTTGTAGCATGGACATTCACTCACAGAAGAATAGAGCAAATATTGCTTAGGACTAGAATGAAATTACAATTCTTTTTAACCAGGTTTTTTTTGTTTGTTTTGTTTTGTTTTAGTTAAACTCTATTGTCCATGAATTGCTAATCAAGGTATAAATCAAGCACACTTAGGGATTTTTTAAAAAAGATATATTTTATTCAACCTTTCCCCCCAGTGTTTTATTATGAAAAATTTTAAACATATAGCAAAGTTAAAAAAAAGTTGTAGTGAACCCCTGTATACCTACCACTTATATTCTACCATTAATATTTTATTATACTTTTTTATCAGATAATTTGTCCATCTGTCCATCCTATGTGTCTCTCCATCCACCAATCCATAATATTCAAATGCTATAATACTTGAAGAGATTTGAGCTGTATATTCTATTTATTTTAGGTCAGTTTTATTTTTCCTTTATAGGTAGCATATAATTCTTAGGAATAAATTATAACTGATTTATAATATTCTAAAAACACTTGGATTTCAGATGTAAATATATCTATTTGTCTTTATTTCTAGTTCTAAAAGATGAGTCGTGGATATTCAGAGAACAACAATTTCTTGAACAATAACAACCAAATGGTTTTGGACATGATACTTTATCCATTAATTGGAATCCATCAGACCATCAACTGGGAAACTGTGGCAAGGCTTGTGCCTGGATTAACACCCAAAGAGGTAAATAACTGTCCCCCAGATTGCTCCTGGAAAAATCAGAAAATGATCAATTTAAAGAAACAGCTACTAAGGAAAAAAAATTCAGTTTTACATATTCGTATGCATGAATTCTGAATGTGCATATGATGTGATTTGACTAGATACAAACTACATAAATTATATATTAACCCATGTGGTATGTTTAAATTCAACTGTTTATATAACAACTGAAAATTCACTAATACCTAATTTTAAGTAACAGAACTGATACTGTAGAATTATGCATAGATAGATTTTTGTAAATCAAATTATATGTTTGTTTGTTTTTAAGATTTTATTTATTTATTTGACAGAGAGAGACCAAGTGAGAGAGGGAACACAAGCAGGGGGAGTGGGTGAAGGAGAAGCAGGCTCCCCGCTGAGCAGGGAGTCCGATGCGGGGCTCGATCCCAGGACCCTGGGATCATGACCTGAACCGAAGGCAGACGCTTAACGACTGAGCCACCCAGGTGCCCCTAATTAGAAAACTTTGAAAATTGTAAAATTGCAACTTTGACAGCTCACCAATACAAAACAGCATCAGGCTGCATGTGCAGCACTCACATCCACTAATACATAGGCACAAACATTTGAAAACCTCATTACGTCTTTTATTATTTATTTATTTTTAAAATATTTTATTTATTTGTTAGAGAAAGCACAAGCAGGGAGAGTGGCAGGCAGAGGGAGAAGCATGCTCCCTGCTGAGTAAGGAGCCTGAAGTGGGACTCGATCCCAGGACCCTGGGATCATGACCTGAGCCAAAAGCAGATGCTTAACCAACTGAGCCATCCCAGCATTCCTCTCATTAAGTTTTTTAATATAGTCAAACTGACTGAGACTCCCAGGCACCCCCACCATCTTCTCTTGCAGCCAAGCAAACCAGTACCCACAAGAAATTACTTGCCCTCATTTATGTTATAGGTCTTTGTGAAATGAGGAGGGAACTTTTTTTTTCACTACCTAATTTATACTTTTTCAAACCTTTTGGTTAAGTTTTGAAACTTGTTAAGTTTTTTAGTTTTTGATGTAGTGTTCCATGAGTCATTGTTTGTGTATAACACTCAGTGCTCCATGCAATACATGCCCTCCTTAACACTTGTCACTGGGCTAACCCATCCCCCCACCCCCCTCCCCTCTAGAACCCTCAGTTTGTTTCCCAGAGTCCATAGTCTCTCATGGTTCGTCTCCCCCTCTGATTCGCCCCCTTCATTTTTCCTTTCCTTCTCCTAATGTCCTCTATGCTATTCCTTATGTTTCACAAATGAGTGAAACCATATGATAATTGACTTTCTCTGCTTGACTTATTTCACTTAGCATAGTCTCCTCCAGTCCCACCCATGTTGATGCAGAAGTTGGGTATTCATCCTTTCTGATGGCTGAGTAATATTCCATTGTATATATGGACCACATCTTCTTTATCCATTCATCTGTGGAAGGGCATGAAACTTGTTAGGTTTTAAAATGGGGCAAACCTGTTCAACTACTGTTCTTTTTATTGTGAATATCTTCAAACATCTAGAAAAGTTGAAAGAATAGTACTGCCACCCCTATATCCTTATATAGATGCCCTATTTGCTTCATTTCTTTATGAAATTTTTTTCTGGGATACTTAAAAGTGTCAGACACCATGACACTTCACCCCATAGACTGCATCATACATCTCCTTAAAATAAGGACATTATTTCATAACCACAGTACCATGGTTTAACCCAAGAAATTAACAATAACTCTGTCATATCATCTAATATTCACTGTGTATCCAAGTTCACCCAATTGTTGAATTATTTTTTAACTAAAATACAACTAAATGTGAATTTTAAGTAGTGTTAATTTTTATTTTTATTTTTTTAAAGATTTTATTTATTTATTTGAGAGAGAGAGAATGAGAGAGAGAGAAAGCACATGAAGGGGGGGAGGGTCAGAGGGAGAAGCAGACTCTCCACCAAGCAGGGAGCCCGATGCGGGACTCAATCCAGGGACTCCAGGATCATGACCTGAGCTGAAGGCAGTCGCTTAACCAACTGAGCCACCTAGGCGCCCAAGTAGTGTTAATTTTTAAATAATTCTTTAAAGTTTATTTATTAGAGAGAGAGAGCACATGCATGAGCACACAAGAAGGGACAGAGGGAAAGAGTTTCAAGCAGACTCCCTGCTGAGCCTGGAGCCACTGCAATGTAGGCCTCAGTCTCACGACCCTGAGGTCTTGACCTGAGCTGAAATCAAGAGTCAGATGCTTAACTGACTGAGCCACCCAGGCACCCCTAAATAATTTTTTATTACTAAACAAAACGTGTCCTTAAAGAACACACACACAAAGGAAATAAGTGAAAAATCAGAATGAGTCTGACCTGATCTAAAGTAAGTTGTTAACACCTTGTATATATCCTTTCAGATACTTTTCTTTCTTTTTTTTTTTTTTTTTAAGATTTTATTTATTTGTCAGAGAGAGAGAGAGCACAAGCAGGGGGAGTTGCAGGCAGAGGGAGAAGCAGGCTCCTTGCTGAGCAAGGAGCCCAATGTGGGACTCAATCCCAGGACCCCAGGATCATGACCTAAGCCGAAGGCAGACTCTTAACCGACTGAGCCACCCAGGTGTCCCCAGATACTTTTCTATACATAAAAGAATTGTTAAGATGGACATACAACAAATGTACTGTTTTGCTGCTTGCTTTTTTACTTAGCATATTATAGACATCTTTATGTGTCAGTTAACAGACTTCTATAACATTTGAGCTATGAGCTATATCAATTTATTAAACCAGTCCCTTTTGTTGGATATGTAAGCTATAATTTCCAACTTTTGGCTACTACAAATACCACTGTTAAAATGTCTTATTCTTCTAAAAAGAAACCAAACTTACTCTTCTTTCCTTAGGGGATAATGCATTTTTAAGGCTTTTGTTACATATTGCCGACCAGAAGGGCCATCAATGTTCTATTCCAGTCAACATGGCTGAGTCTTGATCCCTGTACTTTTTATATCACATACTATTTGTGTGTGTGTGTCTTTTCAAAAGTCTCATTTATATATATTTTTAATACGTGTTATCTCATTGCAGTTTTAATTTAAATCCTAAAGAGGTTGAACATTTTATATTTTATTATACCATGTCCTTTTTCTATTTGAATTTGTTTTGTTACTAGTTTTTTAAAAAGATTTTATTGATTTATTTGAGATAGAGCTGAGAGAGAGAGAGCGCGCGCGAGCGCATGAGCAGGGGGGGAGGGGCAGAGGGAGGAGCAGGGAGCCCAACACGGGGACTCGATCCCCAAACTCAGGGATCCTGACCTGAGCCAAAAGGCATACAGTTAACTGAATGAGCCACCCAGGTATCCCAATGTTTTGTTACTAGTTTTAAATAATGGTTTTCTATATATTAAATATATTAACCCTTGATCTAGCTTTTATCAGTTTTTTTAGCCTATTAAGTTATTAAAAATAGTCTCATATACAAATGTTTAAAAGTTTAAAATGTTTAACGTAAAATCTATGAATCTTTTATTTTGAAATCTGCCTTTTTTATCCTGTTTAGAAAATCCTTCTTACCTGAAGGCTACGTATACTACCTAGTCACCTACATTTTCCTGACTACTTTTATTTTCTACATTTAAATCTTAACTTCACCTGGAGTTTATTTTAGTTTTAACTTTTTTCCTAATGACTAGTTAATTGTCTCAACATTTATTGAATATTTCACTCTTTTTTTTCTTTTCAGATTTTTTATTCAAATTCTGGTTAGTTAACATAGTGCAATATTGGTTTCAGGAGTAGAATTCAGTGATTCATCACTTACATACAACACCAGGTACTCATCATAACAAGTGCCGTCCTTAATACCCATCACCCATTTAGCCCATCCTCCCATCCCTTCCCTACATCAACCCTCATTTTTTTCTGTATCTTTAAGAGTCTCTTATGGTTTGTTTTTCCTCTCTTTTCTTTTTTTGATCCCTCCCGTATGTTCATCTGTTTTGTTTCCTTTTTTTTTTTTTTTAAGATTATTTATTTTAGAGAGGGAGCGCTTGCACGGAGCAGAGAGTGGGGAGGAACAGAGGGAGAGGAAGAGGGAGAAAAGACACCCCACTGAGCAGCGGCTGCTCCATCCCACAACTGTGAGATCATGACCTGAGCCAAAATCAAGAGTTGAATGCTTAACTGACTGAGCCACCCAGGTGCCCCCATCTGGTTTGTTTCTTAAATTCCACATATGAGTGAAATCATAAGCTATTTATCTTCGACTGATTTATTTCGCTTAGCACAATACTCTCTAGCTCCATCCACATTGTTGCAGATGGCAAGGTTTCATTCTTTTTATGGCTGAGTAATATTCCTGTGTGTGTGTGTGTGTGTGTGTGGGTGGGTGGGTGTGTGGGTGTGTGTATGTGTGTATACACCACATCTTCATTCATCAGTTGATGGACATTTGGGCTCTTTCCATAGTTTGGAAAATAATTTCATTCTTTATTACTGGTTTGAAATTCAAATCTTTTTCTACATTTACTGTTCAGATCTATTGATCTCTTTATCTAATCCTGTTGATAGTTCTATGTTCACTTATTTTCAATATTGCTTTAATATCTGGTAGACAAAAATCTTGTGTGTGTTTTTTTAAGCTTTTTGAATGTTCTCTCAATCTCCTGGATTATCATTTTTTTCCATTTTGACAATGATGTGTTGATATTTTGAAAGTGGAAAAAGGACAGATTAAGAGTTTTCATGTGTTTAACGTAGCTGAAATAATGTATCTAATTTTTCCAAAGAGACTGTACCATTTTACATTCCCACCAGAAATATCAAGACAGTTCCAGTTTATTCAGATCCTTGTCAACACTTATTATCTGTCTTTTTTATTACAGCCTCCCTGATGGGTATGAAGTAGTAATTCGCTATGATTTTGATTTGCGTTTTCCTGATGGCTAATGATGTTCAGTATCTTGGCATGTGCTTATTGGCCATTTATAGATCTTCTCTGGAGGAATGTCTATGTAGATCCTTTGCCCATTTTTAAATTGGGTTGGCTTTTCTTTTCCAAAACTTTTTAACATTTTATTTTTAGTTAATCTCTACACCCAACCATGGGGCTTGAACTCACAACCCTGAGATCAAAAGTCACATGCTCCACCAACTGAGCCAGCCAGTCACCCCTTGTCTTTTTGTTATTAAGTAATAATTCTTAATATATTCTAGATGCAAATCCTTTGTCAGATATATGACTTGCAAATATTTTCTCCTATTGTGTGTTGTCTTTTTATTTTCTTGATGGTGTCCTTTGAAGCACAGAGTTGTAAATTTTGAGGAGGTCTGGTTTATCTAATTTTTCTTTGTGGCTTGTGCTTTTAATGTCATAGCTAAGAAACTATCACCTAATCCAAGGTTATTTTCTCCCAAGAGTTTTATACTGTTAGCTCTTATATTTAGTCTTTGATCTATTTTGAGTTAATTTTTGTATGTGTTTTAGGTAGAGGGTCCAGCCTCATTCTTTTACAAATAGATATCATGTAATTTTTGTTTAAACACGAACATTTTTTTAAAAGATTTTATTTATTTATTTGACAGAGAGAGACAGCTAGAGAGGGAACACAAGCAGGGGGAGTGGGAGAGGGAGAAGCAGACTTCCCTCTGAGCAGGGAGCCCGATGTGGGGCTTGATCCTAGGACCCTGGGATCATGACCTGAGCTGAAGGCAGACGCTTAATGACTGAGCCACCCAGGTGCCCCCACAAAGAACATTTTTTTAAAAGATTTTATTTACTTGTTTTTCAGAGAGAGAGAGAGAGCACAAGCAGGGGGAGCGCAGGCAGAGGGAGAAGCAGGCTCCCTGCTGAGCGAGGAGCCTGATGTGGGACTTGATCCCAGGACCCTGGGATCATGACCTGAGCTGAAGGCAGAAGCTTAACTTACTGAGCCACCGAGGTGTCCCAAACACAAAGAACATTTAACAATATAATTTAAATTATTTATAGTTCACTTCTTTGTTTAAGCAATCATGTATTCATTTCAAAATTCATAATTTTCATTTTTTAAATATTAGAAATTGCTGTAAACCTTGTTAGATAAATCTACACTCATTTTCCAATCTAGCTATACACTTTACTTTCTATTACAAAAAATAAATTCATTTTGAAGGAAAAACGGATTCCATAAAACCATTTATGTTTTTTATCTTTGTCAACTGATAATAAATACAGACCACAGGGAAATATGGTTGATAAAGGCATTTTTCATTTTCCTATAACAGCATAAACATATTATGCCATGGGTTAAAGCATATTTTAAAAAGTTCTATGGGCTCTGGGGTGTCACAGTTGGTTAAGCATCTAACTCTTGGTTTTGGTTTAGATAACGATCTTAGGGTCATGAGATCTGGCTTTGCAGGGCTGTTTAAGATCTCTTTCTCCTTCTGCCTCTGCTCCTCATCTCCCCCCCACCACTACCCCCACCCCCTGCTTGCACACATGCACATATACTCTCTTTCTCTCAAAAGAAAAAGTTCTACACTGAATTTTAAGAAAGAAAAAATGTCAGCAGCTTTTGTATATTGAAATGTGTGCTCATTTTCTAGGTACTACCCAGCAGATTAGAATTCACTTGTAAAAAATGATTATAGAAAAATATCATCAAATAGAAGGCAAGAAAATAATCTTATTTTTTAATTAAGAAAGACCTGCATTTCCTTCTTTTTATGTCATTACAGTGTGCAAAAAGGTTTGATGAATTGAAGAGCAGTGGAAGTTCCCCTGTTGACAACCAGTATAGTCCTCTAATGGCTGCTGGAGAGAGTCCTGTGGAAACTTTAGCCACATATATCAAATCCTCCCTTCTTGACATGCAGGGAGAATTTCAGGAGACTCCGGTTGGTCAAGATGCAATTTCCAAAACCGGTAAGGCTTGAAAACAAAATGCAGTGCTTGTCCTTATGATAATTTGCAAAATACGCAGTTCAGTCAACTTTTCTTTATGTTTTTAAGGCTAATATAAACATTGCTAGGAAATCTATTAGGATTTGTATCTTTCTGATTTTTAGAAATGTGTCTTTGCTATATTTGAAAAATGTTTTAATGTTAATATACAGGTCAAACGCTGTCACCAAAAAAAGCTTTTTATTATATTAAAATTTACTGCTCCAGTCTGTTAGCCTGATTATGTCATAAATTTAAAAAGATTTGACCTACAATTTCTACTTAATTTTTTTTACTGAGAAAATGTTGCTTGTTCCTTGTATTATCTACCCTTTATGTAGTCAACATTAGCTTCAAATGACAGAGTGGCAGGATAGAAAAATGTTTTCTGCAGTTGGTGAAATAATAACTGATTGTAGAAATCCTGAGTGTAGTGAATGATTTAAATCTCAGCAGCAGCAGTCGGAATACTGATATAAAAATTTGCTTCAGAAAGAGAGAACTCTGTTGTTGGCTTTTGAACACTTGACCCCTGTCTATTCACACCACATCATTTTTTAAATTTTCAGTATAATGTTAGCAATGTGTGATCCTTTTTTTCTACTGTTTATTCCATATACGTTTAGAAATATTAAGGGAAATGGCACCTAACAGAGTACCATCTTTAACTAGCCTTGGAAACCGTGCATTTACAGTATAATCAGTAAGTAAAAACCCATTCTCAGCTAGAAACGCTAACCTCCCCCTTTGTTTTTGTATGTGTTTTTTTCTGTATTTAAGGAAGACATAGTATAGCTTCCACAAGGAATTGTTCTTCAGAAAGTGAAAATTGTACTACTCGTAATGGTGGAGAAAAGACTGAAGAATCTGAAGGGTAGGAGGCTGGTTCTTTGCTAGATAAGATTTAATATGAATATCAACTTTAAGTTATAAAATATATGATTGGTGATTGTATATATCAGTTACCATAATTTAGGAATTTCACATTACACAATTGTTCGAACTGTTGGAATAAAGGGTAGTTCATTGAACTATAACAATGAACTATAACAATTGCTTGATGGCTAAACTTATGGCTTATTCATGTTATAATTAAATTGGGTTACAGTTTTCCATTTTAAAAATTCATTTTCATATTTGTAAATATTAGGAATAACCTCTACTAACATAAAACTTTGAAAAGCAAATTTTAAAACCCAAAGAAAAATCCCTTCCATTAGTTCTCCGATTTTATGAAACTAGATGTGTATTTTGGAAAGTCTCATTACAGAAACATTTAAGAATTAGAATGCACCTTTCAAGATATTGCAAGTTTTGTTTTGTATATTTTACATACAGTAGATGAGACATATTTTAAGTATTCACCGTGATGAGTTTTAACAAATGGGTACACCATGTAAGCATCACTCAAATGAAGATATAGAATATTTTCATATCTGAAAGTTCCTTTCTGTATTTTCAGTTCTCATAGTTTCTTTTCTAACTGTTATTCATATATAATTCAAATACCATAAAATTTATCCTTTTGAAAAAAGTTCTGGAGATGGATGGTGGTGATGATTGTACAACAACGCGTTGTACTTAATGCCATTGAACTGTACACTTACAAGGGCTAATATGACAGATTTTATGTTATGTGTATTTTACCACAGTAAGAAAAATTCCCCTTTTGAAGTGTATAGTTCAGTGATTTTTAATTTATTCACGTAGATTTTTAACTGATAGATTGTGTAGCACTAAAATTTATCAGATAATTTTTTACTGGAATTATCTAGTATTTCAAAAGCCACAGAAACATTATGCTTCATTATACCAGCCATTACCTGTTTATATTTGACTGTAATTTCTTTGGAAGAACAATTTGCAAAGTTATTTAAATTCCTTTGACTTTGACAAGAATGTTGGTCAATAATCCTTTTTCTGGTAGCCCAGTTTTGTTTCAACTGTAATTTTATTAGAAAGTTATGGAGTTCCTTTGAACACATTAAATTCATATTCTGTTTATTCTTTTGTAATGATGTGAAGGTAGTTGTGGATCACACTGATACTGCTTTTTGAGGTGATATAATTTTCAAGGGAAAGTAAATTCAAGGAGTATATAATTTTGAAGCAGTCGTTCTGATGGATTATCTAAACTTATTCTTAAATTATTTTTAAATATGCTAATAAGCACGTTGTAGTCTTAAGAATCCTTTAACTACATTTACTAATTTATATTTGATGAATGCCTAGAAACAAACTTTCTTGCTGTTAAAAATAACTAAGTAGCCATGCTAGTTTTTTGATTCTTTAATGAATGATTTTAACTGTTTTTCCTATTTATTAAAAGTAAGAGAATTTTAGTATTTAATCTTTACTCATCATACCCATAACCATATAAAAGTGCCATTTTATGTTCTTCGTCAGAATTAGAATGTATTATTTAATTTTTCTTTGTGAATTGGTATTTTTAAAATTTTGTTAACTTATAACTGGAAAAATAAACTTTAAATCATGTAAATTAGAGTCCTATAATAAAAATATTTTTGTTTTTCTAAGCTCTAAAGTTATTAGGCTTAATAATCTTAAGGTCAATAGTTTACCTAAAATTAGTCAAAATCTAAGATATAGATCAGATTAGCAAGACACTTAAATGAAAAATTCTGAATGTCAAACCCTATAAAATTGATTTATGGTCAAAACTTCCAAAAACATCTTGTTCTTGTACTTCCAATAAATGTCAGTATTCTTAGCTCCTCTTCTAGAACTCTAATAATTTCATTTCTCTGTAACGTTTTTTATGAAGGCCAAACATGGTGATCCATGTATGTGATGAAGCAAAAAACTTGAAAGAAGATTTTATTTGCCCACGAGATCTTTTGATATCAGAAATGAAGTACTTTGCTGAATATTTATCTATGGATGCCCAGCGCTGGGAAGAGGTGGACATTTCAGTTCATTGTGACGTTCACATTTTCAACTGGTTGATAAAATATGTTAAAAGGAACACTAAGGAGAATAAAGATTGTGAGATGCCCACTTTAGGTAAAAGACAGTCTATTGCTTATTTTGTAGTAAAATTTATGTGTCACCTGGTAGTTGCTTCTGGCCAAACATGCAATGTGGGAAATTATTTGGACATTCATATTTGTGCTCAGATTAGTAACCACCTTTTAGGAAACTGATAACCTCATCCTTTTTTAGTAGATTATAGTGAATGTATGGCAAGTGAACAGGTCTCTAGATCAGCAGTTCTCACTGTATGGTACATGGACCTCTGGAATACTAGAGATCTTTTAGAGGATTCACAGGGTCAAGACAATTTCTATTATAGTACTAAACTGTTTCTGTCTTTTTCTCTGTGTTGACATTTATTCAGATGGTACAGAAGTAATAGAGGAGAAAACTCTGGGAGCTTTAGCACACATCAGAGCAGGGGCACCAAACTGTACTGGTAGTCACCATATTCCTCAATTCCACGTGCTCATAATTAAAAAGGAAAAAAATAAAAAATTCACTCTCACTTTAAGAATGTCCTTGATGAAACACTGAAAATTATTAATTTTATTAACTCTTGACCCTTGAGTATGCATCTTTTTCATGTTCTGTGTGATGACACGGGAGGTGCACTCCTGCTGCACACTGAAGTGTGATGGTCATCTGGAAGAAAAGCACTTGTGCAGTTGTTTGATTTGCAAACTATAAACTAGCTGCTTTTTAAAAAAGAAAACCATTTTTCCTTGAAAGAATGGCAAATTATGGTTATTCAAATTTAGGCATTTGGCCGATATTTTCTTGAAAATGAATTAAGGGAGTTGATCAACTAAAGGGAAACAACTGACAGTATCCATTGTCAATAATAAAATTCAGGGTTTCAAGTGAGATTTGGAGTATGGAAAACTTTTATCTGCTTCCGTGTGCTTGACAGCTTCTCCATATTTAAAGACTTTCTTTTTTTTTTTAAGTTTTTATTTATTTATTTGACAGAGAGACACAGCGAGAGAGGAAACACAAGCAGGGGGAGTGGGAGAGGGAGAGGGAGAAGCAGGCTTCCCACAGAGCAGGGAGCCTGATGTGGGGCTAGATCCCAGGGCCCTGGGATCATGACCTGAGCTGAAGGCAGACGCTTACCTGACTGAACCACCCAGGCACCCCTATTTAAAGACTTTTCTGATGAGACTGGTGGTGATACTAACAAATGTGATTTATATATATATATATAGAAAATACAATGAAATGTTTCAACATTTGGAAGGTCCACATAACTCAGTGAACCAATATTTTACAAATGACCAATGCGTGTTGTTAAAATCATGCATGGGTTAAAGATCCACTCAAAGTGTAAGATAAATCATTTGACTTTGAGATAACAGAACAGGAGAAGTTCATTGATACGACTTCAGATTCCAATGCAACTAACCTTTAAAAGAAACTACCAGTTGAGTTTTGATGTAACATCAGAGAAGACTACCCACAAATTGAATGTAGAAACAGATAGAATCCAGCTGCCTTCTATTAAGTCAGACATTGAAGAAATTTGCAGAAAATGTCAGTGTTACTCTTCTTGCTAATTTGTATTTTGGAAAATATAGTTATTTTTCATAAAATATGTTAATATGTAATGAGTTTATTATTCTTTTAAAAGGAATTAAAAAATATTTTAAATTTTTCCTTGTTTTAATTTATGATATGGCCGGTACTGATAGATATAACCCATCTAAACAAAAAAAGAGGTCTTAAGATCAAAAGTTTGGAACCAGTGTTCTAGATGGAAGGAAGAATAATTACTAAGTAATCTTTAGTTGGGTATAGACTTGTATAGGAAATCACACTTGTGGTTTAATAAAGTCTTTCTGGGTACTAGAGTTTGCTGTTTATAGCAGTACCAAAATGTTTTTTTAAATCTTGTTAGTAAATCTATAGTGACAATATAAAAATTTTCTGAAGAAACTTATAATTTATTACATTTTAGTGACCAAATTAATGGAAAAAAGGTTCTAGTGGCTCTTAAATAAAAATTACAAGATTGCCAAATAAAAATTTTCAGCCAGAGTCCAGAGATTCCAGATCACCCAGATATGATATGTATATGTAAAATAAAAAATCAAATTATGCAGACAGAAAAAAATATTGTTTGATCCAGCATATTTATGCATATAGTAAAGGTAAAAGAAGTGGAGCAAAACCAGTCACTCTGTAATCAGCTACAAACGTAGACTTTTACAAAAGCAATCTTTAGGGGCACCTGGGTGGCTCAGTTGGTTAAACATCTGACTCTTGATTTCAGCTCAGGTCATGATCTCGTGGTTGTGAGATTGAGCCCCACGTTGGGCTCCGCACTCAGGGAGGAGTCTGCTTGAGATTCTCTCTCACTCTCTCCCCCTCCCCCTACTTGCATGTGCATATGTGTGCTCTCTAAATAAATAAATACATAATATTTTTAAAAATAAATAAAAGCAATCTTTATTCTAACCGGGAAAACCACCAAAATGCTTAATCAAATCTCTAATAATTCAGACAATGGGTCTTAGCTGGAATGGACTATGTTACACTTCCCAGAAAGAATTTTCACTAGCTCCCTCCTCCCTTCACCATTGCTGTTTGAGAGCCTTTCACCTGGAAGTAATATTTAAACAAAGATTAGGGTTACTTATTTTAATCGCTGTCTGCATAGTCCTTTATTTAGAAGGATTGTCTTAGTACTATAATGCTAAAAATCATAGTAGTTTTTTTTTCTTAAATATACCTCATAGGAGATGACTTAGGTTTACCAAAATAATAGTGTTAGCTGGCATTCTCCTTTCCCTGGTTATGCCTCTCAAGGCCCACCTCAGCCTGCCTTTAGGAAGTAACTTAGCACTTCTGCAATAGTAAATTTCATATTATCTTTCAGAATCTTTTAATTACATATTTGTTCGTAACAAGCATTGTACTGCTTTTGAAATAACTTCACTAATAACAAGTGCTTACATTAATCATTTAGAAGATTTTCTCACAATTATTTTTTTATGTAATGAATTATAGTCTCAATTTTAATTATCTTTTTCTCTGATTTAGTTAAGGAGAAAAGTTTGCATGTGTCATATCTTTAGCTGGAATCTTTTTACTTGCTATGAATTTAATTCCAGGGCAGATTTAATATGTGTTTTTTCTATACCCTATATTTTAACACTGCATTTTCTTTCTTTCATGTATCTAAGCTATATGATGTAGTAAGGTTATACTAAATTGCTCTTGTAATGTAACATTCTCTGTTAAGGTGAGAAGGAGCCTGTTCTGAGGAGGTTGAGGTACAAATCAAAAGGAGAATTTAATTTTTTTCTTTTTTTTAGAGCCAGGAAATGTCATTTCAATTCTTATTTCTTCAGAGTTTTTGAAAATGGATTCATTGGTAAGTATTATTAAAAGATCCAAGCTCTTTTCAGGGTGCCTGGGTGGCCCAGTTGGTTAAGCGTTGGCTCTTGATTTTGGCTCAGGTCATGATCTCAGGGTTGTGAGATTGAGCCCTGCGTTGGGCTTTGCTCTGGGCATGGAGCCTGCTTAAGATTTTCTCTCTCTGTCTCCCTCTGCCAAAAAAAATCCAAGCTTTTTTATTCACCTGTGCTTATTTTAACATACAACTTGATTTTTCCTTTAAGTGTCTAGAAATTTTTAAGACATCTTACTAAAATAGTTGTTAATTCAAGAGTGTGATTCTGTAACTGAACTAATAGGAGTTTGCTCTTTGGTGAGTTACTTGGTGAGATACTACATCAGGTGGAGTTGTCAGACAAAGGAAACTATTTGCAGCAAATAAGGAGATCAGCCATTACTCTCCAAGCAGGGGTGAGAAGTTCCTTTATTTAGGGTTTAGGATGAATATTCATAAAGGGGAGCCCTGTCATTGCAGGTAAAAGGGGGGCATAAGGTACAGGCATCCTATGCTATGTTAATGAAGCTTGGGGTCTTCCCAGGGTGGATACTTTAATAGTATAATGAAGCAGAGGTAACTGGAAGAGGGGAAGGGGCTACGGGCATAAACTGGGTGGTGTCATGGGCTTGTTATCTCCATTAAGGAATGCACGGCCTTGCTTACTTTGGAACCAGCACTGGGAGTTTTTGCCACCAATTTGTTGTCTCTGATACGGTCAGGCTATTTCCAGGCCTGATGGAGACTGTTAGTTTTTACATTCCCTTGATTCCCTTAAAATTCTTTACTGAGGTCTTTGTATTTCTTTATAACTCTGACACTTCCTAGGAGGTTCTGCAAGAAGTGTGTTTGGGCAAGTAGGGCACAGATCACAGAAAATAGCTTGGGGCCTAACATGACTTCTCTTGTGTCAGGAAAGCTTTGTCTGTCTTTCCTAGTCTCGGGACCCCTAACTCTTTCTGTTTACAATTCCATTAGAATAAACTCTTGTTCTGTGGGGAGGGGGTTAGACTACTATGTATCATTAGTATATTATGCCTATAAAGCAAACAATTTATCTTCAAGGAATAGCTTATTGTTGTGTTAGATGAAACTAAACAATTAGCTTTAGTCCAAGAGGGATTTTGCTTTAAAACCAAATTAAGTGAAAATTAATTGGAATATATTTGTTTCACTAAGTAATTTCTTTAAGCATGTTTTACTTATTTGTGTCTTTCATTTATAATTCAGTGAATTAAAAACAAATACCCAACTATTAATATAACTGTATGTGTAAACCAGATGCTCATGTCTCTTGTTTAAGAGTAGTTGATAAAATGTAAAAGCACAATGTACACATGCACATATCAGGCTCTGACATTATATTTGGTTTTTTTATTTAATAAATTTCTTAATCATTCACATGTTTATATATGTTTGTGTTAAGGCAGAGTACTCCTTTGCTATATTAACAGATGTGAAATTTGTTTGATTATTTGGGGTTTTACTAGTTCTCTGTATTCTTCCTACTCCTTAGTTGTTCCCCATTTAGTTGTATTAATTGCTTCAGGGTAGGATTACAGAAAAAAGCAGAGATGAAAAGAGTCCTTCACCTTCGAGTTTTGAAGTCTAAGCCCTAAAGCATAATTTTTATGCCAGAAACAAAATATTTGGAAAATACATGATTAGCCAGTGCTACTTTTCCCCAAAACCCAAATCCACCTCAAAAAGTGAATAAATATACCTCAGGTTGGAGAAAGGGGAGGAAAGTCAGGAAGCAGGCACAACACAACTGAGAAAACCCTGAAGTGACTAAAATTCTATTTTAGCCACTGCGAGAAATAGAGGCTTAGTTATAGGAAGCCTATAATTCCTATAGACTATAGGAAGTCTAGTTATAGGAAGTCACATATTTTATATACTGGAGTTTGTGGACTAAGATTTATACCTGCCACAATTATGAAAGATGCTCATTGCATTATTGTTTAAAGTATGCTAAGAAAATTGAAATTTATTTTCCTAGCTCTGTATGTGTACAAACATGGCCTGCTGGCTTACTTTGGAACAATATAAATTAACCCAGATAGGCAAAATCCAGTTAGTACCTAGCAATCCATGTATCAAACTTTTAATGAATTTTATCTTTGAAAGGTATTGACATGACATCATCCTTTATGCCACTCTTCAACATTCATTTTCTATTGTGTGTTTTTTTAGGTTGAACAATGTATTCAGTATTGCCACAAAAATATGAATGCCATAGTAGCTACCCCATGCAACATGAACTGTATTAACGCAAATCTTCTTACACGTATAGCTGATCTGTTCACACACAATGAAGTTGATGATTTAAAGGACAAGAAGGATAAATTCAGAAGGTAATTTTTTAATTTAATTTTTAACCAAATATTCCTGTTAGAAGAAATACATTTCGATTTCATTTTAGTGAAATATTCTATTTTTAGAATATTTTTAGAAATATTTCTATTTGGGGCGTCCAAGTGGCTCAGTCGTTAAGCCTCTGCCTTCTGCTCAGGTCATGGTCCCAGGGTCCTGGGATCAAGCCCCGCATCAGGCCCCCTGCTCTGCGGGGGGCCTGCTTCTCCCTCTCCCACTCCCCCTGCTTGTGTTCCCTTTCTCACTGTCTCTCTCTCTGTCAAATAAATAAATAAAATCTTAAAAAAAAATTTCTATTTTATTTCAAATGAAGTAAAATTTATCCATAGCCAATGGCTCTAGATAAAAATTAGTACTTAAATTATTTTGTATAATGTACATATGAGCATATTGTGTTAGTGAATTATGTTAAAAATTATTAAGATAGGCCTTATTATAAAGAGGAAGAACAGTATGAGATGAGATCAGAGTGGTCATATCAGTTAAGTGCTGATTAAGTCTTGGCAAAGAGGGTATACTTTATTTTAATGTGAATGGGAGCATAGGAGTGGCATGATCTGATTTGTTTTTAAGACATCCTCCTGGTTGCTCTGTGGACGATAGACTGCAAGGATGTAAGAAGCAAGGAGACCAATGAGGAGCCTAGTGCAGTAGTCTGGTGAGAGATGAAAAGGTTTGGACTAGAGTAAGAGCTGGAAAGAAGTAGATGTATCTAGAGCGTGTTATTAGAGAGATCCGACTGATTTCAGATAGAATAATGTGGGGAGAGAGAGTATCCTAGGATAATTACTAGGTTGAGGTTTAAGGAGCAATTCAGTGGATTATAGTGCCATTAATAGAGAAGAGATTGGGGTGATGGGAATCAGAATATGGGTTTGGGTCTTGTTAAGATTATTTGGTATATTTAATATACTTTTGGGACATCCAGGTAGGATAGCAGAGATAGGTGGATATATAAGTCTGAAATTTAGGTCAGAGATCAGAGCTTAAAATAGAAATACAAGAGTAGATAGATTTGAAACTGTGGAACTGGGTGAGATTTCCTTGCAAGACCATTCTTTCTCCACTGAATTGCAGTGGCACCTTCACTATAAATCAGGTGACTATGTGGGAGATGTCTTTCAGAACTCTCCATTTTGTTCTGTTGATTTCTTCTTCTTTTTTTAAAATTGAAATATAGTTGACACAGAATGTTACATTAGTTTCAAGTGTACAACATAGTGATTTGACAACTCTACGCATTAAGCAATGCTCACCACAAATGTAGCTACCATCTCTCACCCTATAATGCCCTTTATAATACCTTTGACTATATGCCCTGTGCTGTGCCTTTAATCCCATGACTTATACATTCCATAACTGGAAGACTGTATTTCATACTCTCCTTCACCCATTTTGTCCATTCCCCTACCTCCTTCCCCTCTGGCAGCCATCAGTTTGTTCTCTGTATTTATAGCTCTGATTCTGCTGTTTGTTTGTTTATTCATTTGTTTTTTAGATTCCACATATAAGTGAAATCATATGGTATTGGTTTTTCTCTATTTCACTTAGCATAATGCCCTCTGGGTCCATTCATATTGTCACAAATAGCAAGATCTCATCCTTTTTATGGCTAAGTAATATTCCATATCTTTTTTATCCATTCATCTATCAATGCACACCTGGGTTGTTTCCATATCTTGGCTATTGTAAATAATGTTACACTATTCATTTAACCCTCATAAAACCTTGTGAGTTTATAATTATTAACCCCATTTTATAGATGAGAAAACAAGGTTCAGAGAGGTTAAGTAGTTGCCAAAGATCATATACCAAGTTATTGGTAGACCCAGGATTGTTACGTTTTCAAGTTCCTCAATATTGAATATTCCAAACAAATATTCCTGTGAAAATACATTCTTGATTAAGCATTTATCATTAGTAGGTTTATTTACTTAGAACACTATAAATACATCATAAATTCCCAAAGAGAGTCTCTCCAAGGATTTATTAATTTTATTTTCTACATATGCAGATAGGTCAGCATTTATTCATCACTCTCAAGTAACTTTAGTAATGTAAATAATAGAAAATTAATTTGTTGGTCATTTGTTGTTAATAGTAAACTTTTTTGTAAGAAGATTGAGAGACTTTTTGATCCTGAGTACTTGAACCCAGATTCTCGGAATAATGCGGCAACGTTATACAGGTACAGTGATGTGGGTTTTTTTGGTATTCTATACAGTGCAGCTAAATTGTTTAATTTTACTACATCTTAAATTTTCTTCTTGGATGTTTTTGTGTCTTTGTGTTATAGATGCTGTTTGTGTAAGAAACTTTTAACAAAAGAAACAGAAAGAAGAATTCCTTGCATTCCTGGAAAAATCAATGTGGATCAACATGGAAATATTATCTACATTCACATAAGGTGCAGTGAAAATAAAACAGAGTTTTTAAATGTGAATTAATAGTGTTTTTCTAAAAACATAACTAGTTTTACATGGTATAGGATAACACTTTTTTCTGAATGTGATCCAGCTTTGACTTAGATGCTTTCAGAACAAAGTTTTGTAAAAGCTGTATTTTGTTTACTGAGTAAATTTCATGATATTTTTAAACTTTAAAATATTAAAAATTATTGTGCATTAGTCTTGAAAGATATTCTGTCAGTGCCATTAAAATGATTTCTTTTCACTAACTGATTTTATTTATACACAAATGTTATGTTGAATTTGACAGAGAATCAAATTTACTTTCAGGTAAATTTTGGTGAATGAGGAAATTGTCTTTAAAATTGGATATTCCATAATCTATTTATTCTTCATACTTTGTCAGTATTCCATCAATATATAGTCCTCTTTAATTCCCCTTTAAGTTCAAAACCAGTTCTCATTCTCAGTTGGGGGAAGAGTATTGTAAATTGGTGTAATATCTCGGAAAAGCAAAAATTCTGAAATGTATATGTTCTCTAAAAATATAAAAATAAAAATAAATAAATAAATTCCTGCTAGGAATTTATCCAAAGAGGTAATGTTAGATTTGTGAAAGCATTCAACAAGAACACTTATTGCTATATTGTTTGAGAGGGAAAAAAGGGGAAACATCCAAATGATTAAATGAACTAAAATATATCCATGTAGTATATCCATATAAAACATGCCTAATCAATTCTTAATGTGCAGTCTTTGAGAATATGTTGTAGAAGTATATATACTTATATAGCAAGTTGTTAGGGGTGAATTAAGTGAAGAAAAGTCATAAAACTAGAAACATTCACTAAAATGTAAACTGTGGTGTTACCTTTAAGTGATAGTATTATGGATGCTTTTAATTTTGTTCTTTTTTTCTATGTTAAAAATGTACAGCACTTTTGTAAAGGAAAAAACAGTATAAATGTTAAGTTTCATATTTTAAACATTAAAACATAAACACATTTGACCCTATTATTAATAGCACAGTCATGCTTATTTTTAAAATACTTTTTTACGTTTATTTTTTAGTAATTTCTACACCCAACATGGGGCTTAAACTCATGACCCTAAGATCAAGAATCACATGCTCCTCTGACTGAGCCAGCCACGTGCCCCTCACCATCATGTTTAAAATATTTCATTTTTCTCTTCATACAATAATCAAGGGAATCTTCATTAGTTATTAAGCACCTGGGGTTTTATATGTTTTTTGTCTTGAGACTTGATTTCACCTTTTGGAAAGCACTTCCATTCTTACAGCAATAACTATTAACTATGTGAAAAAAATTGATATTGACTTCAACATCCATTTTTGTTGTTTTATTTAAAGTATTTTCCTGTAGGTCAGATGTTAATGACATTTTTTTCAGTTGTCTTTAATTAAAACAGATTTGCCTATGCAATTTGTAATAATGTCATGACATTTTGTTATTTGTTGAATAAGGACAAGGTAGCAAAAGTTCAAATGATTAAGGGACTTGGAAAAAAATAAGAACTTGAGTTACATATGGACATAGCAAAGAGGGTTTTAAGCCTTTGCTATTTTTAAGTTTATATTAACTTCAAAATGTGTGTTACCAAGACCTGATTATATATTACTGTATTACTCAATTACTTGAGAATGCCTTTTGAAAATAATATAAAGAAATGTTTAGAATCACTAATGATTAGTAACCTAGAATAAAGGTTCTGTTTAGCATCATCATCCCAACTGCTAGCCTGCTCAAACCATATTTAAAAGAGCTTAGCAAAATAATTTATCTAGTTTAGCAAAATAATTTGGCATTCAATCTTTCATATCTTTTTCTGTTATCCACAGAAAAAGAGAATAAACAAACTCCCAAATGAAATTTTTTCTACTGTTCCATGTAGTCCATCCCACAGCTATCATTGGGGGAATGTTTTTGGAAATAAGCCACAAATTTAAAAACATTTGCCTAAAACAAATTGTTTATATTACTTGCTTGTAAAACAATATAATATTTGAGGCTCTTTTCCCCAGGGATAAGACTTGGGATGTTCATGAATATTTGAATAGTCTTTTTGAAGAATTAAAATCTTGGAGAGATGTATATTGGCGCTTGTGGGGAACAGTCAACTGGCTAACTTGTTCAAGATGTTATCAGGTGAGTTTTTTTTTTTTTTTCTTTTTAACATCTTGCTCTGCAAACATTCATAGCAGACCGTTTTTTTCCTTAAGATTTTATTTTTAAGTAATCTCTACATCCAATGCGGGGCTCGAACTCAACCCCGACATCAAGCGTTACATGCTGTACCAACTGAGCCAGCCAGATGCCCGGCATATCAGGCTCTTTTAATATATGTTGTTTAATTAGTATGTTTGGATGTGTTTGGACAATATCTTACATCTTTTTAAAGAAACTGCTGGCAAAAACAATGGGACTATGAAACATTGCTTGCATCTGGTTTTGTTTCTCTTACTATCTTCATCCTCCTTTTTATTTTCATCGCTGAAACAATCATACCTTGTCTAATTCTTAGAAAATCAACAGGTTTTAAGTGACCAAATCTGTTTTTTCAGTGGAAAAAAAAAAATCCTCTCCCTCCGCTCCTTCCCCTCATGCTCTTTCTCGCCCTCTCAAATAAATAAATAAAATCCTTTTAAAAATTTTTAAAAAATAATGGAACATACATTATGTAGTCCTGAGTGAAGTTTTTTGGGATGTATAATTTCATTGTGGGAATAATAATTGATTTTATATATTTCTTTTATTCAGGCTTTTCTCTGTATAGAATTTTCACATTGTCAATATCACTCAGAAACAGTGGTTTATCCTACTGCAGCAAGTTCACTGAGTACTATTGGTACTGGTATTTATCCCTGCTGTAACCAAAAGGTTCTTCGGTTTGATCCCACGCAGCTTACAAAGGTAAATTTTGTTTTTTGTTGTTTGTTTATTTTAAAGATTTTATTTAAAAAAAGATTTTATTTTTTTAAGTAATCTCAACACCCAACATGGGGCTTGAATGTACAACCTCAAGATCAAGAGTCTCATGATCCACCAACTGAGCCAGCCAGGTGCCCCTGCAAAGATAAATTTTGGATGCTGCCCTTTTGTAGTTACAGTGCTCACTAACACTTATTTAATATTTTCCCCTTTTATTGTTTTTAAAGCATAAAGATTATACATTCATATAGGAAAGACTTCAAACAATACAAAAATAAGTATAGTTAAAAGTAGAAGTCCATCTTTACACCACTCCCTTGTTCTGCATCTTTTCTCAGAGGCAGTTAACAGTTTCCTTTTAGACTGTGTTTTATACATTTCATTTTTTAAAAAATATTTTCTTCCCTTCTCTTTTTGTTCTTAAGATTTTATTTATTTGAGAGAGAGAGAGAGCACAAGCAGGGGGAATAGGCAGAGTGAGAGGGAGAAGCATGCTCCTCACTGACAGGGAGCCTGACGTGGGGCTCGATCCCAGGACCCTGAGGTCATGAGCTAAGCCCAAGGCAGACGTTTAACTGACTGAGCCACCTAGGCGCCTCTGTTTTATACATTTCAGGCACAAATTTATGCAATTTTTTATATTGGAAAAAGGATCATACTGTTCATATTTTCTGTAACTTGCCCTTTTCAATCAACAATATACCTAGATTATCTTTCTGTCATTTCTTTACTGCTGTGTAATATCTTAAGCCGTGCATATATCACAATTTATTTAACCATCCTATCAATGAACATTTAGGTTGTTTCCAGATTGATGGTATTATAGTGTTGTAATGAATGTCCTTGCACATATATCTTGGTACAATATGTGAGTATTGCTGTAGGTTAGAGTCCTTGATCACTAACACTTTTGAAAATGTTATGTAATTAAACTTCATCAGTGGAGGGAAAGAACCTAAAGCTCTTCCTCCTCCTCATCCATACAACAGTTATTTATAAAGCACCACAGTTGTGTCACACAATGTGCAAGGCAGAGAATAATCTAATTTCTGTAAAATTAGATAGTTTCTCCCTTTGTGGAGTTTATAGTTCATGCAGTAGTATCAAAATGGGGGGGTGGGGGAAGCATGCAAAGAAATGTTTGAAGAAGTATGCAGGGCCATAAATGTCTATAATAGGCTGCTCTGATCTGGGCATTGAAGTCAAGGAGTTGGCATTCGGTTGTAATCTGAAGGGTGGGTATGAGTATGTGAGGCAAAGAGGAGGGAAAGAGCACTTCAATCTGAATACCAAGGCCAAAAGGAACACAGTGAGTGAGAGAGACTGAACAAAACTGCCTGTTAGAGAAAACACACGTAGTTTAAGGAAAGGCTGGTGAGGTAGATAGGTGTTGGGTCATGCAGGGGGAAGACCTTGTAGGCCGTGTTTTTTCTTTATTTTGGGTTTTGAAGATCAGTTGCAGTGTGGAGAATGGCTTGGGAGTATTAAGTATAGTCAGATATGAGAGGAGTTACTGCATAGTCTTAGGATGATAGCTTGGTCTAAGGTTGTAGAAATGAATTTAGTATTTAGGAGGTAAACCTGAAATGGCTTGATGGATTATGTCACAGAGGAAGAAGTCCAGGATAACTCTGTTTCTTGCTTGTGCTACTGGATAGTGGTAGTGCTGTCTACTGAGGAAACAAGAAGGGAATTGGGTTTGGAGAGAAGCTCATGAGTTCTGTTTTGGACATTTTGAGATTGAGGTGTTTTAGAAGACAATCAGGCAAAGAGTGTTGGGGCTCAGCGAATTGGCTACCTAGAGGTGATAATTTTAAGTCTTCTTGCAAATAAGTAAGAATTGAAACCAGCAGGTATAGGTGAGCATAAGAAAATCAGAGAGCCTACAGTGGAGCCTAGAGAAACTCCCAGAATTTAATGGCTGGATAGCAAAGCATGAGCCTGCAAAAGACAATGATCAGGAGCAGCAGGAATAATAGGAGGAAAACCAAGGATGTTGTCATGAAAATCAAAGGAGTAGTATTTGAAGAAAGAGAAAGTAGTCCATGATACCAAATAATGCCAAGAGGTCAGATAAAATACGGAAAGAAATGTGTCCTTTAACTTTAGTAACCTGGAATTCATGTGTGAAGATCTGTCTTGGTGAAGTGCTAGATCCCAAAGCCAGATTGGTATGGGTTGTGGAGGGAGTGAGTGGAAGAGAAACAAATGTGGACAGTGTGAATAGCAGCTCTTTTGGGAAATTTGAGAAAGGGAGAGGGTAAGTCAGTAATTACATTGTAGGTATTTGGTTATTGTTTCTGCTTTGTTTTGTTTAAATATTAGAGATCTTTTTTTAACGTCTGTGGGAAGGATCTAGTTGAGGAGAGGTTGATGGTATAAGGTTATGAGGCAGTATTAGTTTAGACAAGAGGAAGGGCAGTTCCTCTGTTGTAACAGTAGAGAAAGAGTAGGATGGTTGCAGTTATTAGTAAAATTGTGTTTTTATCATTTAGATACATTTTTCCAATCTAATGCCTTTCTTCTCTATAAAGTAGGAGGAAAAGCCATCTGCTAAGAATGAGGGGGAAGAGGGAAGGTTCTAAGATTTGAAGGAAGTATCAAAGGTTTGAAATAGTTTTTTTGGAAAACATGAGAGTGAATTTTCCAGAGAAAGGTTGTAGGTTACTAAGCAATTTGAGAGCCCATTGGAGATTGGTAATCATAAATTTACAATGAAATCCAACATGCCTTTTATGTCACTCTCTCCAGTAGTGCTAAGCTGCTTGAGTGCAAACATGGAGACAATGGGTCATTGAGCTCATCCAGTTTGGGGTTTTACCAGATGGGTATGATGACATTTAGGACCAAGGAATTTGGGGTATTAGCATGAATGTTATTGAAATGGTGTATCATGGGATTTTAGCTGGAAGGGTAGTTTGTTATATTTGCAATCAATCACCAACTTCGATTAGTTAGAAATTTTATTGGTGAGGTAATATGTTACCCACATAATGTTTGTATTTAATGTTAGGTAGATGCTTTGCATACAAAGCAATTTAAATAGGGTATGACACTTTAAGCAAAATGGAACAGTTTAGCTTTGATAGGCCCAAGATGTTTATTAATTCACGGTTATGTTATATTTTACAGTATGATTTTTAATCATTGCATTTCTTTGTGGTTATGTTTCTGTTTTAACTGTCACATTCACATTGTTGTAAACAATACTTCTAAAAGTTGTAACTCTTTGTCTTGTTGTCTATTTACTAGTTGTATTAACCCCTTATATTCCATTCATCATGAGACAGTTGAGGAATAAATAGTAATTAAACTGTATGATAAATCTTGTATGTGACATCATGGATATTGTTGAGGTGATTTCTTAGGCTAAGTGAAATCTAAATAGTTAATATGGTGATTTATATTTCTATTAATGGCAGACCAAGTAATTCAGACCATTCCTCCCATCAAAAGGCAACTAAGAAAGGTGAATGAAGTATAAAGATTATATTAAAAGCATCAAAGAGCTAATAAGATAATGAGGAAGTAGTGTTAAGGTACAGGAAATGATAGAAACCTAAGGGAGCTAGCACTCAGGACCATTTTTGTCCAGGGAGCAAATTCCAGTCTGGAAAAAGTGGCTAAGGGGCTGGGCTGATCTTTAGGTGCCCTATCAAAATTTTGGGTAATAGTCAGGGTCCAAGGTCTGGAGGATGGAGATAGTAATGAATAACATTCCCACCCTTACACTTTCCGTTGGGATCCAAAGAAAATAAGATTAAATCAGAAGTAAACTATTACTTGCCTGGATAGCAACCAGCCAGCAACTGGCTTTGATTCAGTTGCATGGCCTAGGAAATTTCGAGTCCTGAACTTGGTTTAAGGTCATCTTGGATTGCTATTGTGTCCAGGCACCTGGCAAAAGCAGTAAAAATTCTCTTTGGAGGAAAATAACATTATACCTGAAATTATATCTACAAACAATTTTTTAAATAAAATATTCAGCATACAAAGATAACTTGACATAGATGAAAGTAGGTTACCAGGAAGGGGAACAGCAGAATTTATGCCACAAAAACAAACCACAGAAACTATAAATACTGGAATTATTGACACAGGCTATAAAAATAAATAAGATTACTAGTTTAAGTTGATAGAAGCCAAGCTTGGAAATTTTTGGTAGGGAATTATAAACTATAAAAAATGGCAAGGGGCACCTGCGTGGCTCAGTCAGTTAAGCATCTGACTCTTGGTTTTGGCTCAGGTCATGGTCTCAGGGTCATGAGATTGGGCTCTCTGCTCAGTGTGGAGTCTGCTTGAGATTCTCTCTCTCCCTCTGCCCTTACCCCTGCTCGCATGCACACATGCACGTGCTCTCTTTCTCTCTCTAAAATAAATGAATAAAATCTTTAAAAAAAGTTATGCAGATTTTTAACTGTTCAGGGGATCAGCACCCCTAAGCCCCGTGTTGTTCAAGAATCAACTGTATTATTTTTTTCTTGAGAAAAAGTTGTAAAATGGTTGATATGATATGGCTGGGCAAAGAAGAACAAAAACATAAAATCATCTTTACAGGAACATTTCTATAACAAACCAACCTCTCTAACTTGGTGTCTCTTACAACACAGGGCTGTAAAGTAAAGGACCACGTTGTTGCTCTTCATGATCAAGGTGAAGGTGGAGATTTGCCATCCTGTCCGACTGTTAAAATCCTGGATGATCTGCACAAACACAAAGATGTCATTGTTGTGCCTTTTTCTAAAGATACAGTTAGGTGAGGCAGGGGGGATAACGCTGTGCTGCAGCTTTATTCATGCTTTGCATCTCAGAATCCTCCATTTTCCCTGGTGTTTCCCCAAATCAGTAATGTCAGTCCCCAGATAGTTTATATTATTTCAGAGAGCTTACTGAAATTATATGTTAGCTCCCATTAAGAGCAAGCAGGTGTTTATTTGTTAGGAAAAATACTTCAAAATATTGAAGGTCCAAGGGGAAGAAAAACTAATAAAAGGAGTCTGTGATTGAAAGGTTGGGACCTGCAATTCATTTTTTGAGGGTTTTTTCTTTTCCCAGTTACTTAAGTCCTTCTTGAATGCTTGATTGATACAACTAGAAAAAGAAAGTCAATGGTTGAGGTCATCTTTGCATAAATTTGAACTCCTTGAGTTTAATAATTTCTGAAGTCAATTCTGTCATTTTGCAGTTGCAGCAGGCTGTCAGGCTGGGGGCCAGGGGCTGGGGGAACCTTTCATGAAGGCCGTTCTCACAGAAGTACCAGTCATAGCAACCCATTTCACCACCTGGCAAGTGGGATGCTTGGAGTGCCGTGGTGCTCCCCTATATGGAGTGTCTTCTGCTAGGGGAATCACTAGATGAATTAAGAAATGCAAATGTTGAGGTGGCATACCTTATACTCAAGAACTGTGTTTCTAAAGAGCAATTTATAAAATATTTCCAATAAAAAAAGATATCATTTGCATTTAACTTCTTATGAAATTGAACATTTCTCCATAACATGTCTTTTTCTTTCAAGTGATTCTGGGGTTGGTCCCTGTGATGAAAAGGGTCTAGATTGTGATGTTTTACTGGAGCCAAATACACCATGGGGCCCCAAAGGTGGGGAGCTCAATGCTGTGAGTAGCTTGTTTCCCTTATTCTTTATTGATGTAAATAATTGATGACATTTAATCTTTGACAGAAATGTAATTGGTTTGAACCAAAACTGAAATTTTCAGTTAATAAGCATTTACTGACTATCTGATCATAACAACAAGGTATTATGCTGAGTTAGTAGGACTGTAAAGGTAATAGGATATATTCCTTGCCCTCAACTAATAACTAGTCAACTTAAATTTGGGGAAAAAATATAACATGGTCTTCAGAGGTTTTATTATGGACAAGTAATGATTTGAGGATTGGAGATAGTATGAATGGGGTATTTTGTCCTCTCCTAATTCTATAAAATTTTTTTGGTATGAAATTCTTTTTTTTTTTTTTTAATTGTAATCAGGAATGTGTTTAGTTTTTGCAAGGTTTCAAATAATTATTTCTCAGATGTCCAGATAGCTTTGATTCCTTTGATTACTGTTACTGACAACCAGGGAATCGCCACTTGCCTATGAACTTCCTGGCTTTGTATTGGCTGAGGTAGCATTTACTTGACAAAGTGAAATATTCCATGTAAAATGCCTTGTAAACTCCAAATGGCTACAAATAATTCAATCATTAACATTCATTTATGAATTATATACAAAATAGCAAATTAGATTTCTTGAATATCCATATATAATCTGGTTCCTTAATTTATAGTAAAGTATAAACATTAAAAAGTAATTGGAGGGTCACTTGGGTGGCCTAGTCAGTTAAGTATCCAACTCTTGGTTTCAGCTCAGGTCATGATCTAGGAGTCATGAGATCAAGCCCCGCGTCATGCTCTGCCTGGAGTCTGCTTAAGATTCTCTCTCCCTCTGCTCATGATCTCTCTCTCAAACAAATAAATAAATCTTAAAAAAAGTGATTGAAATAGTTCAAAAAATAAGTTATATTATCTCTACATGTGATTCGCTTATGCTTTGGAAACAACACTGGGATGTGTTGATTTTCTTTCTTCTTTTTTTTTTTGTAAACATATACATCTTTCTCTAGGCAGCAGATATTTGTAATACATCATTTTCAGCCTGAATTTTAAGTTACGTTTCAACCTGGAAAGGAGTTATACTTGCAGTGTTTTTCAACTCTTCCGCAGTCTCCACATGAACATAAGGAGCTGCATGCAGTCTGGGTAGATGGAGATTTATTAATCTCTGATTCCTTTGTCTTTCTTATAGTTTTTGTCACTGAAAAACTGGACTCTGCAGCTGGTAAGTAAGCAACTGTATTCCACTTTCATGGATCTCTTTCTTCCACAACTAAAGTTTAGTTTAATAGAATCTTATCAGTATCTTATTTTACAGATTTTAGTTCAGTGCAGTTATCCTTTTCAGGGGGCGCCTGGGTGGCTCAGTCATTAAGTGTCTGCCTTGGGCTCAGGTCATGATCCCAGTGTCCTGGGATCAAGTCCCGCATCTGGCTCCCTGCTCAGCGGGAGGCCTGCTTCTCCCTCTCCCACTCCCCCTGCTTGTGTTATCCTTTTCAGCTTCTATAATTTTGCACTTACTGAAAATGCCATTGTCTAGAACAGACATATAATCCATTATCTTGTTGCGTACTCCTTAAGTGTCCCTAATGACTTCTAGAAGTCACTTTTAAGTCACATTAGGACATAGAACAAAGCAACAAATCTATTAATTCCAGGCATTTGGTTGTTTGACTGGTTGCTTGGTTGATTTCTTTTTTTTCTTTTACCTATTTGCCATTACTCTGCCATCTGCCACCAATATTCGCAAGAATGAACTGGAATTTGGATCAGTGATGGCAGAAAGCAGGGTGGGTAGGTAGATGCAGGAAGCTGATGCAGCTGTGGTTGAGTAATCCAGGACCACATTTATCCAGGGAATGTGTACCTGTCCTTGCTTATGAGACTACTTTCATAATGGAAATTATTATATTTTAATTTAATCTTAATATCAAGGAACATACATTCAGTTGAGTGATAGAGGTGCAGTTTGACCAATGCTGAGGACTTATTATGTGCCCATCACTCTGCTAGAATATGTGAAGGAAATAATTTAAAAATGTTTAATGCAATCCTGTCCTAAACAGAAATTTCTTTTTTTTTTTTAAGATTTTATTTATTTATTTGACAGAGAGAGACACAGAGAGGGAACACAAGCAGGGGGAGTGGGAGAGGGAGAAGCAGGCTTCCCGTGGAGCAGGGAGCTGATGCGGGGCTCGATCCCAGGACCCTGGGATCATGACCTGAGCCGAAGGCAGACGCTTAATGACTGAGCCACCCAGGCATCCCTAACATAGAAATTCTTATGTCCATTTCCTCAGTGTTGTACTAGGCATTGGTCATTTTATCAGATCTTGTTTGACTGATTCATCCAAATAAATTTAGATAAATGTGTTTGAAAAGAATCCATGAGAGATATGTTAATACTATGGTTTTTTTAAAAGGGTTTTTTTTTTTTTAAATTCAGAAACAACAGTCGTTATTTTCAGAAGAAGAAGAATATACCACTGGATCTGAGGTCACTGAAGATGAAGTTGGAGATGAAGAAGAAATATCCAAGAAACAAAGTACTGATTTCTAAGATAAAATCAAGTCTCACTTTTATGAAGGGGTAGCATTCTGAAGGCTTTAATGCAAGGGGTGAGGAGTTAGCTTTATAAGTCTATATGGTAGGCTACAACATGGAAAACAAAAATAAAGGAGGCTCCATCAAGACTCCCTAATCCTGGCACTAAGAGAGAATAATCACAGTTATTTTAAAAAGTGCAGTGTGCTGAGAAATAATACTCCACATTTTCATTTCAGGTGTAAACTAATAGGTTTCTCAAAATGGATAACTTCAGTGTGTGCCTGAGATGATTTGAAGTGACACTCAAATTAAGCATTATACAGTAGTAGTCAGAGTATGATTCTTAAAAAATTAAAAACATGATTTTATACAACTACAGAATAAACTTGTGTCAAAATTTTTGAACTCTTTAGTGAGAGAAATAGCAGGGAAAATTTGTTCAAAGAGCATTTGAAGACTTGGGTATTTATAGGCATTTGAAAAAGAATGTTAAAGAGGATTGCAAGTTAGATTCAAAACTAATTGATGTCTTATAAGGCAGTAAGCCGATCACCTTTGAGGTTATCGTTTCTTCTAAACAGAAATCATTTGCATTTCTTTTAGACACAAAAATCTCCAAGCTAACATAAAACTTCACAACATCTGGGCCTTCAATCAACAGTAGATAGGAAAGTCAGATACAAGGATATATTCTTTGAAAATTAAATAATTCTTACTTGGGCCTTAAAAGCAGTCCTCCAATATGACACTAAAAGAACATACAACCCTTCCTTTGTCTTTTTTCCAAGTTTTACATAATTTTTCTTCATGTGTCAAATCCTCTTATTAAAAAACTAGTTATCAGTTATTTTTAAATTATAATTAGTCAAGGAGAAAATGCTACTATGTTTTGTGTGAAGTTTTTTCCCACAGTTGATTGAGGTGGAATTTATATATAATAAAATTCACCCATTTTTAAGTGTACATATTGATGAGTTTTGGCATACAGTTGGGTAACCACTACCAAAATCAAGACCTAGAAACTCCAAAAAATTATCTCCTGCCCCTTTACACTCATTTCCCTTTCCCCAATCCCACCCCCAGGTAACCACCAATCTGCTTTTGTTACCTTTTTGGTTGGTTTACCTTTTCTAAGGTCTCATGTAAATGGAATCATGGGTAGTCTTTTGTGTGTGGCTTCTTTCACTTAGTGTGATGTTTTTGAGATTCATCTATATTGTTATGTATGTCAGTGGTTTGTTCCTTTTTATTGCACAGTAGTATTCCATTGTATGAATATACCATAATTTTTTTATCCATTCACCATTTCATGGACATTTGGGTTGTTCCAGTTCTTGGTTATTATGAATAATGTTGCCGTGAACATTTGCATACAAGTCTGTGTGGACATATGTTTTCATTTTTCTTGGGTAGATACCTAGGAGTGGAATTGCTGGGTCATATGGTAAGTGTATGTTTAACTTTATAAGAAACTGCCATACTGTTTTGCAAAGTGTACCATTTTGCATCTCACCAGCAATGTATGAGAGTTCCAGTTGCTACACGTTTCTACCAATACTTGGTATTATTACTTTTTTTAACTTTAGCCATTCTAGTGGATATATAGTTCTAGGCATCTTCTCATGTGCTAATTGGCCATTTAGATATCTTTTTCATGAAGTGTTTGTTTAAATTATCTTCTGCCTATTTTTTAGTTGGATTGTTTGCCTTATTATTGAGTTATAAGCATTTTTTATATATATTTTGGATACAAGTCATTATGTTTTGCAAATAGCTGTCCCCAGTTTACAACTTGCCCTTTAATTTTATTAATGATGTCTTTTGAAGAGCCAAAGTTTTTAACTTCACAAACTCTAATGTTTTAGTTTTCTTTTATGTTTCATGCTTTAATAACAGAAATCTTTGCTTACCCCAAGGTCACAAAGATTTTCTGCTGTTTTCTTCTAGAAATTGTATGATTTTAACTTTTGTATTGAAGTCTATGATCCCTTCCAGGTTAATTTTTGTATATGGTATGAGTTAAGGGTTGAGCTTCCCTTTGTTTTCCTATAGGCATAGCCGGTTTTCCCAGAATGATTTGTTGAAAAGAATGTTCTTTCCCCTTTGGATTACCTTGACACCTTTATTTAAAAATCAACTGATCATTTACATGTGGATCTATTTTTAAACTCTTTGTTCTCTTCCATTGATTCTTATGTCTGTTTTACATCAGTGTATCAATACCACAGTCTTTTTTTTTTTTTAAAGATTTCATTTATTTATTTGAGAGAGAATGAGAGATAGAGAGCATGAGAGGGAAGAGGGTCAGAGGGAGAAGCAGACTCCCCGCTGAGCAGGGAGCCCGATGCGGGACTCGACCCCGGGACTCCAGGATCATGACCTGAGCCGAAGGCAGTCGCTTAACCAACTGAGCCACCCAGGCGCCCCTCAATACCACAGCCTTAATTTTTGTAGTTTTTAGTGATTCTTGAAATCTGGTGATGTATGTCCTTCAAAATTGTTCTTTTGTTTTAGATTATTTTGGTATTTCTAGGTGCTTTGCATTTCTTATACATTTTAGAGTAAAGGTCACTTTCTAAAAATACTGTTGGAATTTTTATTGGGATTGTGTTGAACCCATATATCAATTTGGAGGGAATAACTTTTTTTTTTTTTTTACAATGGCAAGTCTTCCAATCCATGAATATGGAATGTTTCTCCATTTATTTAATTCTTTAATATCTCTAATATTTTATAGTTTCAGTATGTAGATGTTGAACATCTTTTATTAAATTTATTCCTAAATGCTTTTTAATTCTGTTACAAATGAAAGTACGTTTTTAAAAATCGTCTAATTTTTCAGTTGGAAAATTTTTCAGTTGTTCCAAATGACCTTTTTTCTGTGTCCTTGCTAATTTCACTTAATTTTTCTTATTAGATTCCTTTCCAATACATATACCTTGTATTTCTTTGTCTTGCCTTTTTGCACTGGTTAGGACCTCATGTTGAATAGAAGTGGTGAGAACAGACATCCTTACCTTGTTCCTGTCTTAGGGGGAAAGCATTCAGTCGTTATCCATTAAGGATGTAATGTTAGTGGTTGGTTTCTTGGTTTCTCATAAATGCCCTTTCTCAGGTTGAAAAAGTTTTTTTCTGTTTCTAATTTGCTGAATTATTATAGTGAATGGGTGTTGAATTTTGTCAAATACTTTTTCTCCATCTATTGAGATGATGATCTAGGTTTTCTCCATATATCAGTATGATGAATTACATTGGTTTTTCAAGTGTTATACCAATCTTCTAAGGTAAACTCCACTTGGTTATGAGGTATTTGTTTTTTTTATATATTCATGTAATTCGACTTGCTGGTATTTTGTTAAGGATTGTTTGTGTTTATGAGCGATATTAGTTGTTTTTAGTTTTCTGTGATGTCTTCAAGTTTGGTTACCAGAATAATACTGATCTCGTAAAATGAGTTGGACACTGTTCCCCTCAATTCTCTTTTCTGAAAGAACTTGTGTACTATTTGTATTATTTCTCCCTTAAATATATGATAAAATTCAGCAGTGAAGTCATCTGGGCCTAGAGTTTTCTTTATGAGAAGGTTTTTAATTATGATTTTAGTAGCTGTAATATTGTACTATTCAAGTCTTTTATTTCTTGAATCTGATAACTTGTGTCTTTCAAGGAATTTCTCCATCTTATCCACGTTGTCAAATTTATTGGCATAAAGTTGCTTATGGTGTTTTCTTATCCTTTTCTGTCTGAAGGATCTGTAGTGATGTCCCTCTTTCATTGATGATATTGGTAATTTGTGTTTTATCACTTTTTTCTTGATCAGTTTAGCTAGAGGTTTATTTTATTGCTTTTTTCAAGGAACGAGCTTTTGATTTTATTGACTTTCTCTGTAGTTTGTTTTATATTTCATTGATTTTCACTTTTATATTTAGTATTTCCTTGTAATTACTTTGGACTTAATTTCCTTTTTTTTCTTTTTAGCTGAACTTAAATCATTGGTTTTTTTATTTTTCTTCTTTTCTAATATAAACATTTAAAGTTGTCAGATTTGCTCTCAGCACCACTTTAACTATTTCTGAAGACTTTGTCTTGTTTTCATTTATATTCAACACAGAATATTTTCTAATTCCCCTATAGTTTTTTAACTTGACCCATGTGTTATTTAGTAGTATGTTGTTTAATTTCCAAATATTTTCAGATTGTCTAGATACTTTTCAGTTACAGGTTTCTAATTTAATCCCATAATGGTCGGAGAACATACTCAATGTGGTTTCATCCCTTACATTTTATTGACACATGTTCCAGATGTGAATGAAAAGAATATGAATTCTGCTGTTATTGGTGGAGTGGTCTATAAATGTCAAGACAGGTTGGTTTGGTTGTCTGTTACAAATCTTCTGTAATCGTGCTCATTTTCTGACTGCTCATTTCTGACTTCTTGTTCCATTGATTAGTAAAAGAGAGGGTTGAAATCTCCAGCTATAATTAATTTACATATTTTTCCTTTTAAATCTACTAGTTTTTACTTTCTGTACATTAGAGCTTTGTGATTAGGCATGCATTTATAGTATATTGACTCTTTTAACATTATGATGTATTCCTCTTTACAGTAAAATTGCTTGTCTCGAAGTCTATTTTGTTTGGTGTTAATATAATCACTGTAGATTTGTTTACTGTTTGAATGGCATATCTTTTTACTATCCTTTTATTTTTAACCTCTTTGTGTTTTCTGATTTAAAGTCTATATCTTATATATAGGTGGCATGTTGTTGGAAACTGCTTTTTTTCCAGTTTGACAATCTTCACCTTTTCATTGGAGCATTTATTCTATTTATATTTAATGTGTTTAATGATATGGTTGTATTAGTTCTGCCATTTTTTTTTTTTTTTTAATTTTAAGTAGGCTCCATGTCCAGAGTGGAGCCTAACACGAGACTTGAACTCATAACCCCAAGATCAAGACCTGAGCTGAGATCAAGAGTGGGATGCTTGGGCGCCTGGGTGGCTCAGTTGGTTAAGCAACTACCTTTGGCTCAGGTCATGATCCTGGAGTCCTGGGATCGAGTCCCACGTCGGGCTCCCTGCTCAGCGGGGAGTCTGCTTCTCCCTCTGACCCTCTTCCCTCTTGTGCTATTTCTCATTCTCTCTCTCTCAAATAAATAAATAAAATCTTTAAAAAAATCTTAAAAAAAAAAAAAAAGAGTGGGATGCTCAACTGACTGAGCCACCCAAGCACCCCTAGTTCTGCCATTTTGCCGTTCACTTTCTAATTGTCTCAGATGTTTTTGCTTCTCTTATTTCTCCTTTCCTGCTTTTTTTTGTGCTAAGAACATAATTTTAGTATATCATTTAAATTATTTTACTGGCTTTTTAGTTATATTTCTTTGCATTTGATTGTTCTAAGGGTTACAACATGATCTTTAGCCTATCACAATCTACTTAAAGCTAATAAGAATTACTTGAGGTAAAATATAACCTTAAAATAATACAGTTTCCTTAGCTTCCCCTTCTTTGTACTATTGTTATATGTCTATATATATTATATATAATTATGTTAGGGTTATGATTTTTGTTTTAAATAGTAGTATGTCATTTAAAGAATGTAGGGGAACAAAAGAAAAATATATACATTTAATCTTTTATATATATCTACATATTTACTGTTTTTTTATATCTGAGTTATGTTATTTTCTTTTATTCTGAAGAACTTTTATTATTTCCTGTAGTGTAGGTAGACTAGCAATAAATTCTTTCATTTTTATTTATCTGAAAATGTCTTTATTTCACTTTTTTTTTTAAAGATTTTATTCTTAAGTAATCTCTACACCCAACATGGGACCTGAACCCACAACCCCAAGATCAAGAGTCATCTGCTCTGAGCCAGCCAGGCACCCCTCACTTTTGTTTTTTAAGTACAGTTTTCTTCAGTAATGGATTCTTATTTAACGATTGTTTTTTTTTTTTTTTAGCAGTTTGTGTTTCATTCCAATATCTTCTGGCCTCTATTGTTTCTGATGAGAAGTCAATCATTGATATAATTGTTACCCTGTATGTAAGGTGCCCTTTATATCTTGATTCTTTCAAGATTTTATTTTTTACTTTCAGAAGCCTATGGTATGCCTAAGTGTGGTTTCCTTAATGGCTGTCTTACTTGGTCTTTGTTGAGCTTCTTGGATCTGTAAATTAATGTTTTAAACAAAATTTGGGGAGCTTACAGTCATTATTCCTTTAAGTACTTTTTCTGTCCCTTTCTCTCACTTACCTTCTGGAACTCCAACACATGTATGTTAGACCTTTCGATGTTGTCCCATTAGGTTTCTGAAGTTTTGTTTCTTTTTCTTCATTCTTCTCTTTATTTTTTGGATTGGAGAATTTCTAATGCTTGACTTCACATTTCACTGATATATTCTCCTACCATTTCAGACTTTCTCTTGAGCCCATCTACTAAATATTTCGATTATTGTGCTTTTCAGTTCTAGAATTTCCACTTGGTTCTTCTTTTATAGTTTCTATGTCTTTGTTGAGATTTCCTATGTGTTTATTTAGTAACACCATTTTCCCTTTCAACATATTTATAATAGTAGTTTTGAGATCATTGTGAGCTAAATCCAGTATATAAGCTCTCTCAGAATCAGTTTCTGTTGACTGTTTCTTTTCTGAGTGGTTCATACTTTTCAGTTTCTTCATCTTGTAACTTTTGGTAGATTATCTGTGCAATTCTGAAATCTATTTTGTTCTTCTGAGGATTGTTGGGTTTTTTGTTCTAGTAGGCAGTTAACTTGCCTGACCCAAACTGCAAAATCTGTCTACCTCATGTCTCTGCCCAGGTTTTCCTTGGCTGCTGACTGCTCCTGTTTTAGCCTGACCCCCAGGGTCATACCAGCCTGTGTAGTTTTAGTAATCAGGCAAGGTTTTGGACAGACTTTATATTCAGATTTGGGGGCTTACCTGCTTAGTGGTTTCCTTGCTTTGTGGGTTCCCCCTAGATTTCTAGTTTTTTTCCAGTCCCAAGTTGGGCTCCTGCTGTCAGAGCTTGAGCTCTATACATTTTGGGAAAGCATTTAGTCAAAGGCACAAGAAACTCTGATCTCTCACCAAAAACAATTCTGTCTTGCAAGCATCAACACCCCATCCAAATTTCTGTTTGCCTGTTTAGCTGGATTTCCTCGGGTCTCCCATACACTTTCATAATTTAATACTCATTTGAGCAGAGTTTATAGTCACATTTTAGATCTCAAGTCTTTTGTGACTTTCTCCCAAAATTTTCCCTTTAAACTTCCAGCTTCTCTTTGAATTCTAACATCTTTTTCCTGGAACTCATAAGGCTGTAATTTTCCTCCCTTGGCTCAAGGTATTGGGAAGGGCCCTCAGGCAGAAAGCCATAAACTCACAGTTCTCACCTTATGCATCTATTTTTTTTAAGTTTTTAATTTTAATTCTGGTACAGTTAACATACAGTGTTACAGTAGTTTCAGGTGTACAATAGAGTGATTCAACAATTCTTTTTTTTTTTTTAATTGTATTTATTTGAGAGAGAGCAAGAGCATGAGCAGTGGGGGAGAGTCAGAGGGAGAGGGAGAAGCAGACTACCTGCTGAGCAGGGAGCCCGATATGGGACTTGATCCCAGAACCTTGGAATCATGACCTGAGCTGAAGGCAGCCGCTTAACTGACTGAGCCACCCAGGCGCCCCTGATCCAACACTTCTCTACATTACTCCATGCTCATCACTATAAGTGTACTCTTTAATCCTTGTCTCCTGTTTCACCCCTCCTCCTCACCCACCTCCCTACCTTATGCATCTTTTCAATATAAACACTCAACTTTCTACCTCCCTTTGATTATTTGCCAGTACCTACAGATAATGGTTTATAATATTTTTGTTCTGTTTTTATCATTGTTTTCTTTTTTTTTTTTTTTTTAAAGATTTTATTTATTTGACAGAGAGAGACACAGCAAGGGGGGGAACACAAGCAGGGGGAATGGGAGAGGGAGAAGCAGGCTTCCCGCCGAGCAGAGAGCCCCATGTGGGGCCCGAACCCAGGACCCCAGGACCATGACCTGAGCCGAAGGCAGATGCCCAACGACTGAGCCACCCAGGCGCCCCTTATCATTGTTTTCTTTGGAAAGAACTTGTCTTCACATTCCATTATCAAATCTCACCCTATCATGTCTATTAGCAATTTTATAACACTTGTTTATCTCCCATTTGAACTATAAACACATGTCAGGGACCCAGGGCTTGTTAGGAGGCAAATAAATCTATCTAGATTGTTAATACTGTTTTTATTTTATTTTATTTTATTTTATTTTATTTTATTTTATTTTATTTTATTTTATTTTATTTTATTTTATTTTATTTTGAGAGAGAGAGCAAGCATGAGTGGGGGAGAGGGGACAGTGAGAGAATCTTAAGCTGGGCGTGGAGCCTGACTTGGGAATGGATCTCAAGACCCTGAGATCATGACCTGAGCTGAAATCAAAAGTTGGACGCTTAACTGGCAGAGCCACCCAGGCGTCCGTTTTTGGTTTTTGTTTTTTTAATTTTAGTATCTTCCAGGTTATCTTCCTTGTAGCACATTTTACAGGTTTCTCATTTGTGGTAGATAAAGTTTCCCTTTTAAATGATAGAGCAAAAATTGCACAGGTGGTATACAAATAATTGATGTTTGGGAAAGTGATCTAATGTACTATCCTTACATTCATACATTGATTTAAGAGAAATGACTCTTTCCCCTCCCTTTTTTCTCTTCCTCTCCTTTCTCCTCTACACTGTCAGCCAGAATAAATTCAGAATATTGATTGTAGAAATGCACCAGTCCAGAATACAGTTTGTCCCAAATCTGCTTCCTCCCAAGATCATTTCTGTCCTATCTTCATTTTTACCTTCATGGCCCCTCCTCCTCCCCAAGCAAAAGACATTTTGAAAGATTTTTTTGTGAGTTCACTTATTCTACTCTCAAACTGTGTTTTTCTGAGTTATAGTTATTTTTATATATATAAAAATTTGGAATTAGGTGATGATTCCACTATTTAGATTCAGAGAAATATGTATAGGTTTTCCCAACATTTTCAACATCTAGTTTCATTGGGACTTTGAATTCATTTCCCTGACTTTTCCCCCAAAGTTTTTCATCAAGTAGAAAGAAGAAAAGTAATTAAAATGAACCCCTGTAAAAACACATTCAGTTTGACTTCTCCATATATTTACTTTTTATTTAGAGGTAATTTGTTAATTTTAAGAAACAATGTTTTTTAATGATTTTATTGTTTTATTGTTTGTAAGTAAGTAACAGGTGCATTGGAGAAGCACGTGAGATATAACATTGACTCTCTATTGTCAGGGAAAAAGGAAAAACCAAAGAAGTTCACAAAACAACCAAAAAAGCAGATGTCTTCACCCTGTGGTCAGAAGAAAGAAAAGGCATTAGAGAAGGTAGCTCTAAATTATCCATTACTGTTCTGGAGTTCATATTGAGAAATAAGCAGGCAAATATAGCCAAGAAAAATCTGAAGAAGAGTAAAAATATACCACACTGGAATGCTAGCAATATAAAAATGAACAAAGAAATTCCATATAAACTGAGATTAAAGATCTCTAAGATACATTGATAGGTGAGAAAAAGAAAGTGCTGAACATTATGTAAATTGGCATATTCTAACATTTCTGTAGCATGGATAGAGGAATATATATGTCTTTATATATGCATAAAATATCTCTGAAAAACTGCACAGGAAGTTGAAAAGGACTGATTGCCTCTAAAGAAGGGAATTGAATGGGGAACAGAGATTTTTTAGTATATGTGCTATTTGTAACTTTTGAATTTTGAGCCAATATTACTTACTCAAAAATAAGACTTTGAAATAAGAAAAGTAAGTAGACTTTATAATTTTTAAATAAATAAATTTTTTGACCTTTTAAAATAATTCTTATTTCTCGTACCTTTGAAGGAAGGGGTAAAAAGCCAGGTAAGAATAAGAGGACAGTAGTAACCACATTTGACTAAAAGAGAAACCATGGATTCCGAAAATGTATGAAAGGCTGGGTTGCGACAAGTTCCACACAATTACATTGGACAGATTGTACACTCATCTGCATGCTAAGTACCACAAGCGCACAAATGGGTGAATTCTAAAAGATTGCATAAGCTGGGGCTTCCAAATAAAGCTGGGTTCAAATTCTAGATCTGTATCTCTTTGGACAAGTTTCTTCTCTGAAACTGTTTTATTATAGAGATAATTATGGCAGCTGTCTCGTGGTTATTGCAAGGCTTAAATGAAATAATACTTGTAATGCTTTTGGTACAGTGTCTTGAACTCAATAAGTGTAAGCTGCTTTTTATTATTAACTATAACACAAATCAGTAAATGTGTTCTAATTGGACCTTAATGTTGTCTACTCTTTTTTAGTCAACTTCTAGAGATGTGTCTCCTTTCATGTGAGTATTGGTCCTTAATCCAATCAGATAACCGCTCTTAAAGCATCAGTGCTGATTTTTGTTTAATTTTTCTAATAGTGTGAGTATGCAGAAGAATAAATGGGATGCCACAAGATCCTTGAGATTCAACCAGGATGCACAAAGGGAAGATGGTAAGTTTTAATATGTACAAATGTACAAATTAGGTATAAATATCAATGATAGGAATCTTTCATTTTATGAAGTATGCTGAATAGCTTAAAAAGTTCCAACTAGAAAGAATAAGTCTCAGAATTCGCACATTCCCTTAGGAATCAACAGGAATTTTTATTTGTTTGTTTGTTAAAAGAGTCAAGGGGTGATGCAGAATCCCAAGCAGGCTCCCCACTGAGCACAGAGCCCGATGTGGGGCTCAATCTCATGACCCTGAGATCATGCCCTGAGCTGAAATAAAGAGTGTGACACTCAACCAACTGAGCCACCCAGGCAGCTCTCAACCAGAGTTTTATTAGTAGACAATCCCAGCAGATAATGTACTGTTTTATACACCTGTGGTTTGGAGGTATCAGGCTGACTGTTGCCCATTACTTGCACTCTAAAGATGACTATCATATTTTAGTTTGGTTTAAGTAGCCTTAAAACCACAATTATCTATGTATGAGCCATTGCCACTTGCTGTCTAAAGTTCTTCAAAGATAAATAAGTGTATATGTCTGTAAAATAGTATCCAATGGTATTTTCATAAATTCTTGATAACTTAAGTGTTCTTTAAGAAATAAAAGTTATAAATCATCCTCATAAAGTTAGATTTATTATTTTTTACCTCCAGATCAGCGGCGGATGTCTGAAATTACAGGGCACCTAATAAAGATGAGATTGGGTGATCTGGACCGAGTCAAGTCAAAGGAAGCAAAAGAAGTAAGAATTATGTGCTAGTGTACTGTGCTTGCTTAGATATACCTTCCTACTTTATTTTCATCATGAGGTCTATAAAAATGTTTTAGGCAGAATCTGAAAAGACCAATTTAAATACTTTAATATACTTTTATATTCTGTCCCACTTAGCCAGTTGACTCACATAAACGTTCTCCATGGCCCGTGGGTCCTCTATAGCACACATAGTAAAGTAGGTTATTGCTGGAAGTGTAATATCACACCAAGAGTAGATTAACCGTGAAATTGCTGACCAAATGCTGATTACCCAGAGGGTGACTTTTTGGAAGTTGCTGATTTCAGTGAACTCTGTAGGCAGTGCTTAGATATTATTTCTAAAATAAGGTGTCATCTTGCTGAAAATGATGACTAGAAATACCTATGTTCTTACTAAAATTATGTATTAGTCATAACACTATATATTAACATTAGTATTGGTGTTATGTATTTATAATTACTCTTGCCCTAATTCTTTTATTTAAAAATTTACTTCACTATAAAACTTCTAAAGCCTTTCTTTTTTTAATTTTAATTCCAATATAGTTAACATACAGTGTTAAAACTTCAAAAATCTTTGTGACCTTGGTTAGGCAAATATTTCTTAGTTGTGACACCAAAAGCATGATCTATAAAAGAAAAAATTGGCAAATTAGACTTCATCAAAATTTGAATGACACTATTTTTGAAAGACTATTAAGAAAATGAAAAGATAAGCTATAATCTATGAGAAAATATGTGTAAAACACTTACCTGGTAAAGACTTTGTGTCCAGAATTTATAAAGAACTCTCAAAACTTAATAAAATAAATAATCCAATAAAACTAAATGCGTAAAAGATTAACCAGACACCTTGTGAAAGAAGGGATATAGATGGCAAATAAGCACACAAAAAGATGCAACATCATTAGTCATTAGGGAAATGTAAATTAAAACCTCAGTGAGATACCCCTGGATACCAACTAGAATGTCTAAAATGGAAAAAAAAAAAAAAATGCTGGCCAGGATGGAGAGCAACTGCAGCTCTCATATATAGCCAGTAGGGATTCAAAAAGGAATGGCCGCTTTGGAAAAGAGTTTGTCAGTTTCTTATAAAGTTAAACATTTAGTCACTGCAGAGATCAGTGCACACATGTTTATAGTGGTTTTATTCAGAAATGCCAAAAACTAGAAAAAACCCAAATGTCCTTTACCTGCTAAATGAATAAACCAACTGTGGTACATATAAAAAAGAAAGAACTACTGATATATCAGCAACATAAATGAATCTCCTATACATTATGCTAAAGTGAAAAAGGCCAGACTGAAAAGGCTCAGACTCTATGATTCTACTTATATAATGTTTAGGAAAATGCAAAACTATAGGGACAATAAAACAGGACAAGTAGTTTCCAGGAACTGATCGTGGCAAATGGGTTGACTTATGAGAGGCACAAGGGTATTTTCATGGGGTGATGGAAGTGTTGTATGTCTCCTTTGTCATGATGGTTATACCACTGTACACATTTGTCAGAATTCAGAACTGTACACTAAAAAGGGTGACTTTTACTATCTGTAAAATTATTCACAGAAATTATAATTCAAAGGGTCTGAACTTTAAAAATCAAAATTACTTCTAAGCTAAAAAGTAATGCCATTTTCCTAAAGCAGAGCTTCTATTCCATAAAAATAACAACTCCATTTTGCCCCTTTACTCTGCAGTTTGCAGGAGGGATTTATTCCAGACTCGAAGCGCAAATCAAGGCCTCAGTGCCAGTCACTGCACGGCAAAGCAGCTCAGAAAAAAATACAAGGTAAATCAGCATAAACAAATTCAGAATACCACTGGCTTTGAGATGATTTTCCTTTTTTTTTAAGATTTATTTATTTCTAGAGAGAGAGAGAGAGTGCAAACGGGGGGGAGAGGCAGAGGGAGGGAGCGGGAGAGAATCTCCTGCAGACTCCCTGCTGAGCATGGAGCCCCACACAGGACTCCATCCCAGAACCCTGAGATCATGGCCTGAGCCGAAATCAAGAGTGGGCCACTTAACTGACTGAACCACCCAGGTCACCCATGGTTTTCTTTTTTTAGGGAAAATCATATGAACACTAGCAGCACATAATTGGAGTTTGGTTTGTTTTGTTTCAAGGGTTAGATCATCAAGACATTAATCAGAACCAGATTTTAACTTAAACATAAGGCTTAAAAAGGTCATAAGCACAAAATTTAATGAAAGTATATATTTTTTAAGTTTTCCTGTTGATTGAATCAGCTCTGTTCTGAGCCAGCTACAGATAGGAATGTAAGCTCTACTGCTACTGTGAATTAGTAGAATTTTATACTGTTTATAGGTAATATATTATTTATTTAAATCATTGAAGTCTTTCCTGTTCCTTATTTTATTTCTCTTAATAAAATCTAACTTGTTGGATCCTCTATCATTTTACATCACAAATTTTCTTTTAAAGATTAACAGTTATTGAGATTGGATCATTAATACTACAGATCTAAATGCCTTATCAGCAATTCTGAAATCCAGAAATCTCAGAAAACCAGTAAGACTTTTTTATACATTTGTGGCAACTCAAACCCAAACTGAGCTACTATGATGCTATTTATAGTTTGTATTTATCTCACTGAATATAAATGTTCATTTGTTTCACTGAAGAAGGGTTAATGTGTTTGCTTATAGGGCACTGCTCCAATCCATGCTATATAATTTATCTATGATATTATCTCCCCCACCCCCCAGGGCGCCTGGGTGGCTCAGTTGGTTAAGTGACTGCCTTCAGCTCAGGTCATGATCCCCGGGTCCTGGGATCAAGTCCCACATCAGGCTCCACCTGCTCTGCAGGGAGCCTGCTTCTCCCTCTGCCTCTGCCTGCCACTCCCCCTGCTTGTGCTCTCTCTCTCTCTCTCTCTGTCAAATAAATAAATAAAATCTTTAAAAAAAAAATCTGAATTCCAAAGTATGTCTCACTCCAAGGGTTTTTAAAAATGGACTATGGGGCTACATGAAGTTTCATTAAACTTTGATACTGTCAAGCAAACATAACCTAAAGCAACAGCAACTTCCTACTATTTTAGACGCATCTCTGACCTTCTTTTCTATTTAAAAAAATCTAGGTCTAAAAGCCGTTTTGGTCCAGGGCGTCCTGCATAAATCACCTTAACTATAACTAAAAAGACAGAAGACACACCTCTGGACATCTGAAATTGCTCACTTCTTGAAGATCTTCAGAACAATGACTTCTAAATGTTTTAAGTTATTTATTAATTATTCTTGGAAACCACATAGTGCTGAGGGAAATGTACAGTTAGGTCTTCTGAAATCCAAAATTGTAAATATGAAACTTCTTAAATCTGATTTTCCTTTAATGTGATACTAGGCTATGTAGAAAATTAGTATTTACAAATTTGTATAGTTAAGGCTCCTGATATTTGTTATCCTTTATTTATTTGAAAGAGAAGAGGCCTAAACTCTCAAGTAGCTAAAACTTCTTAAGACCTTAAAAAATTAAGGGAACACAGCTGGTGGTGGTACTGTGCATGTCTTTTGGGCTATAAATCTTAGGATAGCATTGGGGACTGCAGCTTGTGTGATGAAACTCCCAGTGATGCTAATTTTAAGTTTGCATGAATATTAAGGAGTGACAGGTCTCAAGACTGCATTAAAGAAAGTTTCAAGGTATGAGGTATTTCCTGTGTTGGGCAGGAGAGTTAATTTTTTTCAGCATTATTCCATGGAAAGCACAATGTTAATCCAACTTGTCTTTCTTTTGGTTTTTAATGCTTATCTATTGGTTATCTGAGCTGAAATTACTGATTAGTACCTCTTCTGTGACACCAGTGCTGTTCTGAATTTGTTAAAATAACTATTGGTAGTTTTAAGATAGTAAATCATTTTGGTTGTATGGAACACCCACTGTGCAGTTCTCAGGGCTCTAAAACTTAACCATATTTCTTAAGCCATTTGAATAGCCCCTTCAAACAGTTACAGTTACTTATTACTTTAGCAATGTCTAGAAGGAAACATTCCCAAATACATTTGGTGGGTGAAAAATGGCATACATTCAGTAGAAATCAAACTAAATTCTATTTTATAGATCATGTTTTAATTTTTCTAACCAAGCAGAAAGAGTGCTCAGGGAAAATTTGTTCCAAACCATAAGCATATAAAAAATTATGTGTTTGGAAATTACTTGTATGTAGGCCTCTGAAAAACTTTAAGATGCACTGTTTCTATTTTCAGTCTTCATTTATCTTATAATTGGAATTGCTTCAAATTTAGAGAACAGGCTTTGATAATGTGCGACAGAATGGCAGTTTCTATTGAAATGTTGAAGTGTTAAACTCAGTTAACACATACAGAAATCATTTTGAGTGTTTTAGTTGATAAATGAAGCTAGATGTTATTTGATGTTATATGTATGGCTTTTCCAAGTTTTTTGAACTTCTGTTTGCAAATTTTGTTCCAGTTTAGATATTTTTTCAATTGTTTGATATTTTTGAAATAGATTATAAATTTTTTATTTTCAAAAGAAAATGTTTATTAGTTCATGATCTGTAAACTCTGTTAAATACCAGAGTCTTGTTTCTTTTACTGTATTCTCTGACTAAAAGGATTTAGGCTGGTACATGTTATATAGTGTGGTGATGGTCACAACTGGAAGGGGAAGTATGCTCTTTAGATTTTTAACTAATGGTAAAAAGGCAAATTGCTTCTCCCCTGGGAGGACTGTACCAGTGAATTGATTTTTACAAACCAGAATTTATCGGAACTTGATTCTCTTCAGAATATGGTTTTTTTTTGTTAATGTCTATAATACATAGCACAGGTACCAAAAACATTTTAATCAAACTCTTAGTAGTATTTCTTTTGCCAAATACTTTGGAAGGGTTTTACCTTACATTAATTCTGAATTCACATGTCTTTAATTGAAATAAATGTTAATGACAAAAGTTGTTTGAAAAGTCCCTTGATCTGAATCATTCCATCTTCTCAGGAAAAATGTGGGTGGGCTCTAGAGCACAGGTTTTCATGAAAAGGTTGTTTTAAATGAGGTTATCCTGGTAAAGATTCAGCCAAATATTTAAGGGATAAAATATTGCAGAAAAGATTATCTGGTAGCAGAGTTTATTCCACACTATTACATCATGTTGTTTGTAATTTTCCCTCTTCAGAACATTCAGCCAGATATTGGGAGATGTGCTAATTGCTTTGGAAGCTGAGGCTAAAGCCCTGTTATGCTAAATGCTAAGGGCAGATTTTAATATAAAAAACAACAAAAAATACCTTTCACATCTAATACCTGGGATTAATTCTTCAGCTAGCCTTCAGCTATTCACTGAGCAACTATTATGAATCTCACCTTTTTGTACCTCCTAGGTGAAAGGTACTGAGATACCTAGCCAGTTCAATTCAAATAGGCCAGCTCTCCCACTCCCATTTAAAGCTGATCTAGGGGCTCCTGGGTGGCTCAGTCGTTAAGCGTCTGCCTTGGGCTCAGATCATGGTCCCAGGGTCCTGGGATCGAGCCCCGCGTCAGGCTCCTGGGATCGAGCCCCACGTCAGGCTCCCTGCTTGGCGGGAAGCCTGCTTCTCCCTCTCCCACTCCCCCTGCTGTGTTCCCTCTCTTGCGGTGTCTCTCTCTGTCAAATAAATAAATAAAATCTTAAAAATAAATAAAAATAAAGCTGATCTATTGGGAAAGATGATGTGGTGATCATACTATTCCCCACCCTTACGGGATTGTTGGAGGATTAAATGACTAAATAGATCTAAAATAATTAGGACAGTACTTTCTGGCCTATAGTAAGCCCTCTATCAATGTTAACTATTGTTGCATTGTTATTTTAATATTTGGAAAGTAGCCTTAAATTCTTTAAGATGAGAGTTTTATATCCCTCTTTCCATATTTTGAATTGCTAAGAATGGTGGGTGTGGGTGTGTATTTAGTGCAAGAAAGAAACCACCTAATACTTTGGTGGTTGTTATGGCATCATGGGTTACTTAAATATATTAAAGGTCTTGGCATTATTTAGACAAAGTTAACAGCATTTGAGGGAGGAGCTAGGTAGGAAAACTATTTCCTGATGTGACCTATACTGTTTTCAGAGGTTTACTGAAAGAGAGAGAGTGAGAGCTGCAGATAGTCTTAGAGCAGCCCTCCTTCCAAGATGTATCTTTTCTTTCTTTCTTTTTTTTTTTTTTAATTTATTTGACACAGAATGAGAGAGAGAGGGAGAGAGCAAGCACAAGTAGGGGGAGCAGCAGGCAGGGGAGAAGCAGCCTCCCTGCTGAGCAAGGAGCCAGATATGGACTCGATCCCAGGACCCTGGGATCAAGACCTGAGCCGAAGGCAGACACTTAACCGACTGAGCCACCCAGGAGCCCCCGTACCCTCACTTTCAATCTGCATGTGTATTTAGGTCTGAAATAAATCTTGTAGGCAGCATATAGATGGGTCTTGTTTTTTATCCATTCTGTCCCCTTGTGTCTTTTGATTGGAGCATTTAGTCCATTTACATTCAAAGTATTTATTAACAGGCATGTATTTCCATTTTGTTACTTGTTTTATGGTTTTGTAGTTCTTCTCTGATCCTTTCTTCTCTTGCTCTCTTCTCTCACAGTTCACTGACTCTCTTTAGTGATATACTTGGGTTCTTTTCTTTATTTTTTGTGTATCTATGACTGGATTTTGATGTGTGGCTACCATTAGGTTTGTTTATAACATCTTTAACATCTTCTTCATATAGCAGTCTATGTTAAGTTGATGGTCACTTAAGCTTGAACCCATTCTTTACTCCTCTCCACCCCACATTTTAGGTACATGGTGTCATACTTTACATCCTTTTATTTTGTGAGTTCCTTGACTGATTTTTACAGATATACTTGCTTTTACTGCTTCTGTGCTTCCTACTTTTCTTACTCTTACTTATGGTCTTTCCTTTCCACTCCAAGAGTCCTCTTTAATACTTCTTGCAAGGCTGGTTTTGTGGTCATGAACTCCTTTAGCTTTTATTTGCCTGGGAAACTCTATCTCTCCTTCTATTCTGAATGATAGCCTTCCTGGATAGAGTATTCCTGACTGCAGATTTTTTTTTTCCTTTCAGCACTTTGAATATATCATGGCACTTCCTTTTGGCCTGCAAAGTTTCTGCTAAAAAATCCACTGATAGCCTTATGGGTTTCCCATGTATGGAACTGTCTTATTTTCTCTTGCTGCTTTGAAAATTCTCTCTTTATCACTACTTTTGCCATTTTAATAACTATGTGGCTTGGTGTGGACCTCCTTGGGTTGATTTTGTTGAGGGTCTCTGTGCTTCCTGTATCTGGATATCTGTTTTCTTCCCCAGATTAGCAAAGTTTTCAGCTATTATTTCTTCAAAAAAATTTTGTGCCCCCTTTTCTTTCTCTTCTTCTGGGATCCTTATAATATGAATGTTATTACACTTGATGGAGTCACTAAGTTCCTTAAGTCTGTTCTCATTTTGCATAATTTTTTTCCCCCTCACCTGTTCAGCTTGATTACTTTCCATTATGCTGTCCTCCAGGTCACCAATTTTTCTTCTGCTTCCTCTAGCCTACTATTTATTCCATAGAGTGTACTTTTTATTTCATTTATTGTGTTCTTCATCTCTGGTTCTTTTTTATCTCTGTGTTAAGGATCTCACTGATGTCCTCCACTCTTAAGTCCAGTGAGTATCTTTACGATCATAACTTTAAATTCTCTATCAGGCTTATTACTTATCCATTTCCCTTAGGTCTCTTGCTGTGGTTTTGTCCTGTTATTTCATTTAGGACATATTCCTCTGTCTCCTCATTTTGTCTGACTCTCTATGTCTGTTTCTCTGTTAGGAAAGTCAGCTACATCTTTTGCTCTTGAGAGTAATGACATTATGAGGAGGAGGTCCTATAGTGCAGTGCAGTCTAGGGTCACCTTGGGCTTGAGTTTAGTCAGACCAGGCATTTGCTAGAGATGCAGTAGCACCAAACTGCTGGGTGCTTTCCCTGTGTTGTCTCCTGAGAAGTTTTTGTTTGTGAGTGGAGCCTGCAATGAGACAGACTGTCTGCCCCTAGCCCACTGTTGGGGGGCCACTGTCTAATTGGTATATGTGGTTATCTTCCCGTCACCCCAGGGCAGGAGTAACTTTGGAGTAGTGCTGGCTCCTGTCAGGGCTGCTTGCTCACTGCCAGGCTTGTGGCCCTGGTTTGAATGCGCTTTGGCAAAGGGCATATTAGAGGGGATTTGCTGCTGCCACTGGAACTGGGCCAGCTGGGGTGGGGGACACAGTTTTAACAAGGTATGCACTGATCCACTTGTGAAATGAGACCTGCCACCTTGCAAGGACCAGGGCCAGCGTGGATGGATCTACAAAGCATGAATGGACATGGTGCACAATTTTAACAAGGTGCTTGTAGGACTTTTGCAGAGCCCGTAAAATGCAAAGTGCTCAGGTCAGGAGAACACAGTATTGGCAAGGTTTGCACCAGTCTTCTGGGGGAGGGGACCCACAGCATAGGGACTGAGGGGTGACTGGAAAGGGCAGATCTGCCAAAGTTGGGCGGGGTGGGGAGGTGCCCAGCAGTTTGTAAGAGACCTAAGTAAAAGGAATATAAGTAATATACCTGATAGAGATGTTAAAATAATGATTATAGGGGGCGCCTGGCTGGCTTAGTCGGAAGAGCATGTGAATCTTGATCTCAGAGTCTTGAGTTCGAGCCCCACACTGGGTGTAGAGATTACTTAAAGAAGTAAAGTTAAAATAAATAATGATTGTCAAGATACTCACTGGACTTGAGAAAAGAGTGAGGGGGCGGGGGCTTGGTGAAAGCAAGTTAGATAGTGAATGTCAGTGTGTGCTGGTTCCTGCAGGTGGCTGTGTTTATGCTGGGGGGCGGGGGAAGGAAATGGCACCTGTCAGCTCCTTTGTTCCTGGAGAAGTCCCTCAGTGAACCCTATCCCTCCAGGACACACTCAGATTAGTAAATAGCTCTCTTCCTACACATGCACCAGGCATTTTTCAAACTGCTGCTTCTATGCTATATCTCTATGGGCTCTTTGTTGTGCTGTCTCTTTGAGGGTGGGGACTTGGCTTCCTCTGGGCTCTGTCAGAGCTGAGCCCACTGATTTTTTAAATTCCAGGTTTAAGTCCTGCTTGTTGTAAGAACTCAAGAAATTCAGCCCCTCTAGCTTTCAAAGCCAAATGTTGTGGGGATTTGTCTTCCTCATGTGAGGGTCTGTTTCTCTCCCTTCTTCATTCCCATGGCTCTCTCCCTTGCGGTTCATTTAGGTCCCCACCACATCTTTATCCTTCCTACCCTCTTGATGTGGCCTCTTCTCTACCTTTAGTTGTACAGTTTTTCTGCCAGTCTTTGGGTTGCTTTCTGGGTTATTTACACTGATGTGAGTATTATCCAGTTGTATCCATTGATGAAATGAGTATTATCCAGTTGTGTCCATTGATGAATACTCCATTGAGTATTATCCAATTGTATCCATAGATTAGAGTCCTCCTACTCTGCCATCTTCCCAAACATACCTCTCCACATTTGTTAATTTTGAATGGTGGATACAGCTGTTGGTTGTTTTAGATTCTATGCTTGTCTGTGGTTAATATGTTTTCCAAATAAAAAAAAATAATAAGCCAACCAGAAGGTATTGATCATTAAAATTATGAGAATTTCAAAATTAAATGAGGGGCACCTGGGTGGCACAGTTAGCTCTCTACGCTTCGTTTCAGCGTGGCTCAGGTCCTGGTCTCAGGGTCGTGAGATTGAGCCCTGCATCAGGCTCCTTGCTCAGCATGGAGTCTGCTTGAGATTCTCTCTCCCTCTCCCTCTGCTCCTCCCACTTGTGTGCTTTCACTCTCTCTCAAATAAATAAATAAATCTTTTAAAAATAAAAATTAAGAGAAGGCTTGAACAAGAAATATAGGCAACTGTCAAAATTATTTTACATCAGGAACAAATACATCAGGGGATCTCTAAAGTATATTCATTTATTTATATATTCTAAAGTGTATTTATATATTCTAAAGTGTATTCATTCTTCTAACCATAAGTAATCATCTACTCAGGGAAGAAAGTGGACTTTTTTCCCATTAAGTAGTAAGTAGTGGAACTGAATATTTGTTAAATGACATCTAGTTTTGTCTGATGAATCAGTGTTAAAGACTTTCTGACGGTAGTTCTGGAGTGGGCTTAGAGTCACCAGTTGACTCTATTATGAAGATGGGTTGAAAACCACACTGCTGTGTGCTACAATTTCTTTCTTTCTTTCTTTCTTTCTTTCTTTCTTTCTTTCTTTCTTTCGTTCGTTCGTTCGTTCTTTCTTTCTTTCTTTCTTTCTTTTTCTTTCTTTTTCTTTCTTTCTTTCTCTGTCTGTCTGTCTGTCTTTTTCTTTCTTCCTTCCTTCCTTCCTAAGATTTTATTTTTAAGTTACCTCTACACCCAATGTGGGGCTCAAACTCGCAACCCCAAGATCAAGAGTCACATGCTCCACCCACTGAGCCAGCCAGGAGCCCCGAGGTGACATCTTTAAATGACTAACACCGTAAACCTCAGCCAGAAATATGTTCAGGAGCTTTAAAAAAAAAAAATCAGGAAAGTATCGATTCTGACACGAGAGCACTGCCATAAGGTGGCAGGCACTAAAAGCATCAGGAAACCATAACTTAAATGAAATCACCTGATACACTTTACACTGTGCCTCCTTACCAAGTGTGCCTGGGTATATAGCTTGTATAAGGAAACAGAATATTGGAAAAATAACTAATAAGGGCAATTATAGTCAAAATACATAAGGAATCCTAGAAAGCAAGTGAGAAAAAGGAAGAAAAACAGAAAAAAGAACAAGGACTATTCCTTTTCAGATAAAGTTTAAAATTGGTGCCCTTCTTCAGGGCCAGAACTGCCTATTCTTACAGCCATACTCTTGCATAGTTATTCTACAGATCCTATAAGCATTTAAAAGCCTCCAGCGGTTCTGAAAAATGGAGGGGGGGAAACATTTAAATAATCTGAACAAGCCAAAATAAGCAATAGAAAGTGAGTTAGTACAACTTAAGTACATAATAATGAAATGTTTCTTCTTTTAGTAAATATTTTAACTTACCAGACAACATTTTTAAATGAGTAAGTTAAGGTCCAGATTACCTAGCCAACCGAACTCTGGTCACTGTCCTCACTGCAGTTGTCCAGAAACCTGCCACCCTGTTGCTCCTCTCCAGCAGGGCAGAGACACCAGACAGATTACAGAAAAAGAGCTGACAGATTGACACCAATATGTTTTTTTTTTAAGATTTTATTTATTTATTTGAGAGGGAGAGAATGAGAGAGAGCATGAGAGGGAAGAGGGTCAGAGGGAGAAGCAGACTCCCTGCTGAGCAGGGAGCTCGTTGCAGGACTCGATCCTGGAACTCCAGGATCATGACCTGAGCCGAAGGCAGTCGCTTAACCAACTGAGCCACCCAGGCGCCCACACCAATATGTTAATGGAGGTTATGTCAGGGATCGAGCAGAGGAGATAGAATTATGGATGCTCTTTCTTATCATTTTTGTCTGCCTGTATTCTCTTTTTACTTATCATTAAATATTTCAAGTAGAGAAAGTCCAGAGGGTAGTACAACAAACATCTAGGTAACTTCCACTCAGCATTTTGACATAATAATATGATATATATATTTTTATAAGAAATGAAACATTCCAAATACCTTCACCTTTTTACAGGTAATCCTTCTTCCAACTTTTTTGGAAGTAAACACTTGCCTGAATTTGGTGTTTATTATGCCCGTGCGTGTTGTTATACTTTAACTACATATATCATGTATCCACAGCACAATATACTACATAAACTTTATACGTGATGAAATCCTACTTTACATCTCCTTATATGATTTTTTAGAGTCTATGTTTTTGAGACTTACACATTTTGAGACAAATAAGTTTATTTATTTTAGCTATTCTACAGTAATCTATGAATCTACCAAAATGTCCTTATCCGTTTCCTGTCAATGGACATGGAGGTTATTTTCAGTTTTTCTCTTAAAATAATGCTGCAATCAAAACTTTTTTTTTTGCAGTTAAAACTTTTTTTAAAGATTTTATTTATTTATTAGGGAAGAGAGCATGAGCGAGCACAAACGGGGAGCGGCAGGCAGAGGGAGAAGCAGGCTCCCCACTGAGCAAGGAGCCAGATGCAGGGCTCCATCCCGGGACCCTGGGATCATGACCTGAGCTGAAGGCAGATGCTTAACCGACTGAGCCAGCCAAGCATCCCTGAAGTTAAAACTTTTGATCATTATCCTTGTACACACATGAGTTAAAGGGTATGCACATCATCAACTTGACCAAACATTTCTAAACTCTTCCCCACAGTTGTTGTACCAGCTAAGAGTGCTAAGTAGTAGGTGAGAGTCCTCGTTCAGTTTCCTCACCAAGAATTAAGATTATATCAGTCAGGATGACTAAATCATGCCACAATAACCAACAACCACAAAATCTCAGTGGCTTAATTCGAAGTCTTATTTCTTGTTCATGCTACAAGTACAGTGTGGGTCAGCAGTGAAGCTATGTTCATCAGAGTCACTCAGGGATCTGGGTGACAGAGGCTCCAACGTGACACAAGCTTCCATGAGGCAGGGGAAAACTAAAGGGCTTGCACTCTTGCTGTTAAAGTGACATGCATCACTTCTGCTCATAGTTGATTGGCCCAAACAAGCCATGTGACCACCTCTAACTTCAAAGAACTCACATTTCTACTGTAGGGTCTGAATGTTTGTGAATAGTTGTCACAGTACTTATAGACTAGTTTTTACTAGCCCAGTGAGAATAGGAAGTGTTCTGTTATTTTTATTTATATGCCTCTGATTATTACTGAGGTTGAGCATATATTGACATTTTTATTGGCCATTTGTGTTTCCTCTTTTGAAAATTGCCTGTTTATATACTTCACCCATTTTTCTTTTTTTTTCTTTTCTTTTTACAGAGAGAAAATGCAAATGTGGGAGTGGGGGCAGAGGGAGAGAGAGAGAATCTTAAGCATGCTCCACCCTCTGCGCAGAGCCTGACATGGGGCTTGATCATATGACCCGGCGATCATGACCTGAGCTGAAATCAAGAGTCTGATGCTTAACCTACTGAGCCACCCAGGCGCCCCATCCTTTGCTCATTTTTCTATTGAGTTTTTAAAGATTGATTTTTGTAGGGTTTCTTTCTTTTTTTTTTTAAAGATTTTATTTATTTATTTGTCAAAAGGAAAGAGCACGAGCGAGCACAAGCAGGGGGAGCGGCAGGCAGAGGGAGAAGCAGGCTCCCCGCTGAGCAAGGAGCCCGATGCAGGACTTGATTCCAGGACCCTGAGATCATGACCTGACCTGAAGGCAGACGCTTAACCAACTGAGCCACCCAGATGTCCCCAAGATTTCTTTATATTCTGAAGGATACAATCCTTTATGCTTATATGCATTACAAGTATCTTTTTCCAGACTGTGGCATTTCTTTCTACTTTGTTTAAGGTGCCTTTGTTCGCAGAAGTTAATGTTGATGTAGTCATATTTACCAATTTTTTCCTTTATGGTCGGTAGTCTCTGTGACTTATTTAAGAAATCCTTTCATATTCTGATATTTACACCAATATTTGCTTTCAGAACTTTTAAAGTTTGGTTTTCCACATTTAATTAACCTATGATTGACTTTGTAGATGGGATGAAGTGGGGATCTGATTCTAATTTTTTTCTATTTAAATATAAAATTATTCCAGCCCCCCCCCCATTTATCCTTTCTCCACTGAATGGTAATGCTACCTGTCATATATCATGTTTCTATGTATATGTAAGCTCTTCTGGGATCCTTATTTTTTCCCATTGGTCTTTGTCTAGTCCTGTGCTAGAACTACACTGTCTTAATTACTGTGCTTTATAAAGACCTTTATATCTGCTTGGGTAAGTCCAACCACTTTGCTCTTAATTTTTCATGTGTTTTTTAAACACATATTTTAAAAATTAAGGACTGTAAAAAAATTGTCAGGGAAACAGAAACCATACTAGATATTTCAATAGAGGGGCACTAATATGAAGAATGAATTAAACAGGCATTGGAAAATTTAAAAAGTAAAAAGGGGACTTTGAGGTAATACAGTTGTCTTTTTTTTTAAGATTTTATTTATTTGAGAGAGAGTGAAAGCGAGAGAGATCACAGAGGGAGAAAGAGAAGCGGACTCACCACTGAGTGGAGAGCCCGATGTGGGGCTCAATCCCAGAACTCTGAGATCATGACCTGAGCTGAAGGCAGATGCTTAACCAACTGAGCCACACAGGAGCCCGAGGTAATACAGTTATTGCAGGTAGTAGCCACCACCCTTAGGGCTGAAGGAACAAAGTGAAGAAGTTGGAGGAGGGGCCTTGCAGAGTGGAACCCACATTGGTGAGCAAGGGCACTGCCAGGTTGGGTATCACTGCCTCTGGAGCTTAGAGGAAAAACCTGTGGAGCCAGGACCTGGACCTCTCAGAAAGGGGCTCTACCGAGCTGATGCCGGCTGCTCTGAGGAAGTGCAGCAAGGCCATGCTTGCTGAGTGGGAATGCTGAGAAAAGCTAGAGACCATAGACTTCTGCTGCCAGAGTGGAGATCCATTTCTGGGGTGACATTGACAGAAATTGGGAGCAAACAGACAGAGGCATGTCCCTTCTTCTTTCCTGCTACTTTCTGGTCTCCTACTTATACCTCATCTAGGGCGCTAACTGGCAAAGGAGAAATGTAGTGTCCCAGCCCCAGCATCACAAAGCAGAATACAGGAGGATGAATAGGAGCTGAGAAGCAATTGCTTCATAACTGGCAGGGACAGAGTAAAAAGTCTCCTTTTCATCTTTATTTCCCATCTCCTCTGTTCCCAGTCCCCGCCCCACCCCACCCCACCCCACTGTTATTTTCTCAGATACCTGTCTGACATTTCTTTATGCATATACAATCAAATGAAAACAGATTTTTTTCACCTTTTAAGACAAAAGTAAGCATACTAGATATGCTGTTTTACACCTAAACACTGTTGTTTTAGTATATCGCATCTTAGAAATCATTCCATAGCTCATAGAGAGCTTCTTCATTCTTTTTAACAATTGTATAACATCTCATTGAGTAGATGTACCATAATTTATTTAACCAGTCCCCTGTTAATACACATTTGGGTAGTTTCCAACCTTGTGTTACAAATAATATGCAGTGAATTACTATAATGCACGCATCACTTTGCTCACATGCAAGTACATCTGCAGGTTAAATTTCTCAAAGTAGAGTCCCTGGGCCAAAGGTTTATTATTTTGATAGTGTCAAATTATGCTTCAAATGTATGTCTAACAGTTTCATCAGTAATGTGTTAAAGCACCTGTTTTCTATTAGCCTCACAGAGTACTGTCAAACTTGAATTTTTACAGTCTGATAGGTGAAAAATGGTATCACTGTATAATATTAGTTTGCATTTCTTTTCTTTTAGATGAGTTGAACATCTTTCATAGGAGTTATTTATTTTGCAGTGACTGCCCACATTTTTTGCCTATTTTTTATTGAATTACTAATGTCTTATCAATTTCAGAGCTCTTTATATAGTAAGGATACCAGCTTTTTGCCCGATATGAATTGCAAATAATTTACCTATTTATCATTTGTATTTTCACTTGGTATATGGTGTCTTTGGCCATTCAGAGAGTTTTTATGTTTAGCCACTCAAATTTACCAATCTAATCTTTCATGGTTTTATATTTTGAGTCATATTTAGAAGGATCTTTTACACTTAAAGGCTATAAAAAATTCTCTTGTATTTTCTTCTAGAGTTTGCATGATTTTATTTTTCCCATCTAAGTATTTAATTAATTTAAAAGTTTTGAGACACGTGGGTGGCTCAGTTGGTTAAGTGTCTGCCTTCAGCTCAGGTCATGATCCCAGGGTCCTGAGATCAAGTCCTGCATCGGGCTCCCTGCTTAGCAGGAAGCCTGCTTCTCCCTCTCCCACTCCCCCCGCTTCCCTGCTTCTGCCTCTCTCTCTCTGACAAATAAGTAAATAAAATCTTAAAAAAAATAAAAGTTTTCATAGTATAATGTGTGAAGTATGGATTCAACTTCATTTTTCTTTTCATATGAATACCCAGTTATCCACGGTATCAATAAGTGCAGGTATTGAGGGGTGCCTAGGTGGCTCAGTTGGTTAAGCTTCTGACTCTTGATCTCAGCTCAGGTCCTGATCTCAGGGTCATGAGTTCAACTCCCACATTGGGCTCCATGTGGGGTGTGGAGCCTACTTAAAAAAATAAATAAATAAGAACATGTATTGAATAGAATTCTTTCCTCTACTAATTTGAGATGCTATATTTATTATATTCTAGTTTCTGGTTTAAGATAATGCTAACTGCAAACCCAAAAATTGTTCAAACACAGAAGTTTACCTTTCATTTGAATAAAATCCAAATAGATGTTTCTTGTTGGCAGGTATCTTCCTTATGTGGTAATTTGAGGACCCAGGTTCTTATCATCTTCGGTTTCCACCCTCTTCCATGTAGCCATGCCTATCTATCTCAAGTCCAGAGAAGGGGAAAAGCAGAGATTTACATTCGAGAGATTTGTATGGGACAGGACTTGTAGTAGTGCACATGACTTTTCGCCCACATTTAATTGCTTTGAACTCAATCTCATGGCCACACCTCTTCCTCCATTTATGGATCCTTTTCATTTCTAATTCATATTCCCTATTGCCTTCTCTCTTTCTTAATCTTGTCAGAGGTTAATATATTTTATTAGGTTTTTCAAAACAACAGCTTTAAAAAAAAATCTCATTGATGAAGAGATTAAAAATTGTAATTGTTTCCTTCCCACCCTCACAACCCAAAGAATTCCAGGCTAGTAAAAAATTTGGTGAAGACCTACGTGAAAACACTTGGGAGTACATATTTGCCAGCGACCTGCTCTGCTGCCATCAGAATTGGATTTGGACACATGATAACATCCTAAGCAAGTAGCTGTGGCTTGTAATGGAAAAATGGAAAACATTCAGAAAAGGACATGCGAACATTGCATATACTCCTGATAGCATTATAGAATCAACACTGAAGTTCATTTGTCTTTTAGGCCAACTGGATTTAAAGGAAGGGTTTCCATCTGCTGTAAAAATTCTCATTTCAATTATGGGTGTGTTTACACCACATGCTCCGGGTGAAGATATACCATGGGGTACACAGCAGCCACGTGTTCTCTGTGACTCAAGTCCCAGCAACCCAGAAGAAGCATCCAAGATACCAGAAGCCTGGAGGAAAGAGACTTCTAATAATAGTGTTTTATCTGCAGTTGTCAACTACTTGGAAGTCCATTCATTGTGCAGAAGAACTCAGCTAAGTCACTGATGTGTCACTGTGTCTAGAAAAGTGCCTTTACAGATTTTGAATACAAATAGATTAGTAAACTTTCAGAATACAACATAAGGCTTAAAAAAGAAAGGCATAGATAAAATGGCAAGAGATCTCTTCATTGTTTGGGAAAGAGATGGTGAAACAAGGAATTACATAGTTGTTTTTCCCTAAACTGCTTATCTTTCACTTCAGGCTGTAATGATCATGACATTCAAATTGTATTATTGTGTCTTGGTCAAACAACAAAAACTTAGCCATTTTTTCTTTTGTTTTGTTTTTTTCTGCAGAAAGTGTCCTTTTAGTGATGTTTTAAAATTGAGCGGCATTTTATAATGAACTTGACAATATAAAAATGTGATTTGGTTCCTGGGCTATGTTTGTGTTTTTCTCTCAAATGATTGAAAAAATAAATTTACTAAAAAAGAACTAGAAGAGTCTTCCACTATCTTAGCTAGAAATGAGCTACACGTTTTTTTCAAGGTATAGTGCACAATTGTTCTGAGTAAAGCACAGAGAGCCCTTAGCAGAAACTCTCTTGCATGCATTTTGTTCGTATCTTTAATATTCCTTAAAAATATTTATATATTAGGAAAAGGACAACTGGAGAGTAGAAGTTTAATTGCAGGTTTTTTTGTATCAGTGACTGCAGGCAGATCTCTTCGTGTACTGTGTATATATCGACAATCCTATCATGTATTTCACATTTAATGATATTTTGTTTTTGGAATTTTAACTATATGTATATAGAAAAGGAATTTAATAGCTCACCATGGTTCTGATTTGTCTTATATTAATCATTTCATTTTGCAGCGCCTGGGTGGCTCAGTCGGTTAAGCATCCAACTCTTGATTTCAGCTCAGGTCATGATCTCAGGATCATGAGATCCAGCCCCACATCAGTCTCTGCGCTGAGCGTGGCTCCTACTTAAGATTCTCTCTCTCCTTCTCCCTCTGCCCTTCCCCCATTTTCTCTCTCTCTCTCTCTCAAAAAAAAAAAGCTCTTGTGTTTTTTATAATAAAAAAGAAAATTGATACCAAAGAAATAAAAACAAAATATATCATTGTGAAATTCACATTGCCTGGTATAAAGAGAAGATTCTAAAAACTTCCACAAAAGAAAAAAAATCAGGTTATATTCAAAGTATAGGAAATTGAAATGACATTGTATTCTCAAGAGCAACAGTGGAAGGTTGTGGACAATGGAACAAAGCGAAGAAGACAATAGAAAATGCTTTGAACCTGGCATTCTGTAGCTGAAGTGCGATAGCAGAGTGGAGACTGAGTCAGACAGTTTACCTCCCACACATACTTTCTCAAGAAGTTGTGGATGCAATAGACTCATAAAGGAAAAGGAAGGTGTGGTTACCCAAAACACAAGAGACTCAACAGAGGAGAGACATGAAGGGGATCTTCTTTTAATTATGCACTGGAACCAGTTAAGAAAGTACAATCACGGAAAAGTATTTGGCTCTTCAGTGAATAATATTTGTATAATCATAATAATGGAAACATTATTGGTTTTCAATGTTTAGAGTCAATGTATGTGGGAAGGGGCAGGGGTTGTCCCTATAATCCCTTTGTTCATCTTGTTACTTTTCTTTCCCATTCCCTTCAAACGAGACCTTGGTCTCTACTGGCCCACACAGTTGGTGATCAGATGGAGGTGTGCATACATCTCAGTGAATGCTGAGGTTGGGAAGAAGGCTAATGACCAGACAAATGAATTATGTGTCAGGGAAGCCAACAATGGGATTTATGTGAATCAAGGAGTGAGTGGACTGAGTGGAGGTTTGAACTTGTTGCAATTGGGTCTAGAAAAATCAAATACCTGAATGTTGTGAAGTAAATTCATAAAACCGTTATATAATGTTTATTCTTTTAACTTTGCTGTACACTTGAAAATAGAGATATTTAAATAAATCTTTAAAGGTTATTCAATTAAATTAAGAAGGATTATGGCAGATAATTTTGGTTGCTTACTCAGCAGCCATTCCCTAACTTCTTTGCTAACTTCGTTCAGGTATTAAGTAGTCAAATATTTTTAAGGAAAGCTGGCCCTTCACCAATCCTAGAAGATGAATTTTGGGTAGTCTAAATTAATAATGGTGATTCAACTTCCTTACCAGTGGTTTATTTAAGAATGGGCATGCGATTATGGATAATGAGAGGTGAGAGAATGTCTGTTGTAGGGATTCTGGGAAATTTTCCCTAATGTTTAAAAACAGGCATGGAGGTGCCTGGCTGGCTCAGTTACTAGAGCATGCAACTCTTTAATCTCAGGGTTGTGAGTTCAAGCCCCATAAACAGCTTACTTAAACAAACAAAATAAAAACAGGCATGAGTAAGAGATGTACTCTTCTGTCCCTTGAAGCTGTTGGATATTTTAATGTCAGAACATTATGCTTGGAGCTGCTGAAACCGTACTGCAACTGTGAGAAGAACCAAGAGAAGAGGACAAACCTGCTACACTGAGAAATGAAAGAGGGGAACAACCTAATGAAAGTCTTGGGCTGGAGGGGCGCCTGGGTGGCTCAGTTGATTAAGCATCTGCCTTCACCTCAGGTCATGATCCTGGCATCCTGGGATCGAGCCCACATGGAGCCCCGCATGGAGCCCCCTGCTCAGCAGGGAGTCTGCTTCTCCCTCTCCTTCTGCCCCCCTCCACCCCACTTGTGCTTGCGTGCGTTCTCTCAGCTGCTCTCTCTCAAATAAATAAAATCTTAAAAGAAAAGAAAAGAAAGTCTTGGGCTGGTGAATTAACCCTTTGGCTAAACTATCAGAACATTTGTGAGAAAATGCATTTTTGTTATTGTTTCAGACAGCTGAGTTGATCTTCTATTAGTTGCAAGAAAATACATCTTAACATATCCAAGAGTTCTAATGAATTCTAGACAAGCTAGTAAATACATTTTTAAAAACTGATTTCTGAAACCCATTGATTTTATCTTTTTAAAACAAACATTTGATTTTGAAACAATTCCCAGTTTTTCAGAAAAGTTGCAAGCATAGTATGGAGAATTTGCCTATATACCCAGAGACCCCCATTCAAGTTTTGTGAATTGTTCCAATTATGTCTTTTATATTACCTGCAAAGGATCTAATCTAGGATCATGCCTTGCACCTAGTTGTCATGTCTCTCCAGTTTGTTTCAATCTGGGATGGTTTCTGAGTCTTTGAGTTTCATGATCTTGACTTTTTTTTTCGTGAAAGACGGATGAGATTCTTGGTGGGCAGCCAGAGCCCCACACCCCAGCCCCCCCATATCCCTACATGAAGCTGTCACTGAACCAAACCCTGCCATTCCTCCGCAACTTCCTGCAGAGTGTCTGTTCTCCTCAGAGAAGGAATCACTTTGACATATTTGAAGATTATAAGACAGTCATTTGGTAAAATGCCCTTCATATTTGGATTCATTCAAGAAATCCTCATATCCTATTGAGTGGCACACAGTGTCAACTTGTACATTGTTGGTGGTGTTAAATTTATACATTGTTGGTGGTGATCATTTGATTAAAATGATGTCTTCTAATTTTCTCCATTGTGAAGTTTTCATCTTTGTAATTAGTAAGTATTTTATGTGGAGAAACTTTGAAACTATACAAATATCTAGTTCCTCATCTGATTTTTATTTATTGGTATTGGAATCCATTGATGATTCTTGAATTAATTATTACCATGATAGTTGCCAAATGGGTTTTTTCTAATGCTGTTCTACTGTAAGAAAAAGCTGTCTCTTCTCCCCATATTTTATTCATTTGTTTATATCACAAATTCTATTTAATTCAATGAGTTATAATGTGTAAATATTATTGTAATATTATAATTATCTCAGATTTGGCCAGTGGGAACCCCTTCAAGCTATGTCTTCTTGACATGCCTCATTGGTTTTTTTTGTTTGTTTGGTTTGGTTTGGTTTGGTTTGAGGACTTCCATATTTCCTGAACAAGAAGTTCTAAGCTCAACTTGTATTTTCCCCATCCCCCTCTGGAATCAGCTATTTATTCAAGGAACACTGGTTCCTTTTAATGGAGAGTGGTATTTAGAAACCAGTATCATAGTCTAGATGTGCTCATTTTACCTTGATGTTTCTGCATCCAGGCTCACTCTGTGGACAGAGCTAGGAAGTATAGCTTTACTTTACTTCTGTAATTATCTGCATCACTATCCACCTATATTGTAAACTATTAATTCATATTGGTAATTCCAAATCCAGTTCAATACTGCAGGATTCATTCTAACTTTCTCCCTTTTTGTTTTTATATCTTCCTTCCCAGTCAGTGAGAAATATGGCTACCATTCTCTGAAATATATTTACTTATTTCTGAATTCCCTGTATAAGCCAATCCCCTGACCCCACCAGCTTGCCCCTGCCACCCTCACCAATGCTGTCCTGGGTTGCCATTACCTGCTGCCCTGTTCTGATACCATCTTTATATGGGTCACCATTACATTCCTCCTTATGAAATCAATTGATTCTGAAAATAATAATAAGGGACACTTTTTTTGGCCAATAAACAGACACCATATAAAATCAAGAAATTACTTGTTTATTTAATTTTTTTTTTAATTTTTTTTTAGAGAGAGTGCGAGCAGGAGTGGGAGGGAAGGGGCAGAGGGAGAGGGAAGGAGAATCTTAAAGAGGCTCCACGCTCAGCAGGAAGCCTGACACAGGGCTCAATCTCACAACCCTGAGATCATGATCTGAACCAAAATCAAGAGTCGGACACAACTGACTGAGCCACACAGGTGCTCCTATTTAACTTTTTAATATATGAATAGTGATATTAAAAACATTGTCCAGTCTAGGGGCGCCTGGGTGGCTCAGTTGTTAAGCGTCTGCCTTCGGCTCAGGTCATGATCCTAGGGTCCTGGGATCGAGCCCCACATCGGGCTCCCTGCTCCGCAGGAAGCCTGCTTCTCCCTCTTTCACTCTCCCTGCTTGTGTTCCCTCTCTCGCTGTGTCTCTCTCTGTCAAATAAATAAAATCTTTAAAAAATAAAAATAAAAAAATTATCCAGTCTAGAAACATAATTTTCTTTAAAAATAGATTTAAAATATCTTGAACATGCAATAATAGGAGTGAATAACAAAAACATTATGCCAGGCAAAAAACAAAAAAACCCCCACATACACAAGAGGTCTTTACATATTGTGCTCACTTTGGCATGCTTGTGTTAAAATTGGAACTGTATAGAGAAGATTAGCATGACCCCTGTGTGAGAATGACATCATTTATGATGCAGTCCATATTTTTTGTTATGTACTTTTTGCCACAATTTTATTTTACTTATTTTTTTAAAAAAGATTTTATTTGAGAGAGAGAGCATGAAGGGGATGGGCCTGGGTGGCGGGGGGAGAAGGAGGTTCCCCACTGAGCAGGGAGCCCGAGGTTGGACTCGATCCCACGACCCCAAGATCATGACCTGAGCTGAAGGCAGATGCTTAACCGACTGAGCCACTCAGGCACCCCTATTTTACAATTTTTAAAAATAATAAAAGCCAGTTTCTTCTTTCTTGACAAACTAGGGTGCCCCACCAGAAAAGTACTCTGTTAAAGATCAAATTTGTATTTTTCCTTTCTTTCACAGCACAGGCTAGGATAGAGATTGACAGAGGAAAGCCTTATTTATTTATTTATTTATTTTTATATATTTTTAAATTTTATTTATTATGTTAGTCACCATACAGTACATCATCAGTTTTTGAGGTAGTGCTCCATGATTCATTGTTTGTGTATAGCACCCATGCTCCATGCAGTACGTGCCCTCCTTAATACCCATCACCTGGGCTCACCCATCCCACCACCCCCTCCCCTCTGAAACCCTCAGGAAGCCTTATTTAGAAGGACATGGATTCTGCTTGTACTCAAAGACTTTTTCTGTTTTGATATAAACAGAACAAAACCTGCCTCATGTTTTCGGAATTGGTCCTCACGGGAGAAAAATGAAGAAATGGGGTTCTGGAATCCTGATATACTATTACTATCCTGACCCAGCCCCTCAGGGCTATGTGTGATCAGCTGTGGCTGGGTCCTTGGCTACAAGGCCAATTGTGGAACATCCTTGGCAAGCTTAGCTCGTCATCCCTCAAAGGGCTTTTCCTCCCAGCATGGATATAGACAAGCAAAGCCATCATCCATAAGCAGTGGACAAGCGTTGTCTTTTGGATTGAGTGGGACCAGTCTCCGAAATGGACAATGTGAGGTAATGAGAAACTACGGCATTAGCCAATGATCACGCTCAAATTAAGAAGAGAACAGAACCCTTTATAGACTGAATAAGTTATTTCTTGGTGTTTCTGGGCAATGTATGGGGGAGTTTTCGACAGTGGGAAATAATGGGCTTTCTGCTAAAAGGGCTTATGAGAATTAAGCAATTGTTTAGAAAATTAAAAGTATTGTGAATATATTTGTATTTGAGTATCATGAGTATATGTGTATTTGAGTTTGTGGAGTAGGTGATGCTAATTTTATTGAAAATGTTCATTTATTCATCAGTATTTATTAAGCATACACTTTGTGCCCTTAGATACCGCACTAAAAGCTGGTGATAGTAACTGTTCCTACCGAGTTTAGGGGGGGTATAGATAAGATGCGTCACAGAATAAGCTGCTATGCTAGGGGGAGCATGGGGTCCAATAGAAATTCAGAGAAGAAACCCCTAATCTACACTTTGGGTAGCAGAAAGAGAGGTCGAGAGAAGACTCTCCCAAGAAAATAACATTTTAGGCTGAAAGCTGAACTAGGAGCTCTTCACACGGCTGGGATGACAATGTTCCAGGAAGGAGGGACAACATAACCAAAGCACTGGAGATAAGAGGATGCAGCTCTTTCTGGAAAAGACAAGTGCAAGTTTAATGTGCTTGGAATAGAGTGGGGGTAGCAGGAAAAGATGTAGGTTGAGGCTCTGGAGACCTAGGTCTTGATCCTAAGGGCACTGATGAGCTACTGAAGGATGTTAAGTGGGCAGAACCATGATGAAAATTTCTAGAATATTTTCTCTGGTTACAGTGTAAAGAATGGACTGAAGAGTGACATGATTTGCAGGGAGACCATTAGGACACTGTTGGAATAAGTGAGAATGATGGAGAAATAGATTTGAGTTAGGAGATACAACCTTGCAGGACTTGATTGACTGGATTTAGGGGATGAGGAAGGAGAGAGGAAAGTAGAGCATGATGCATATTGTTTCTGATAGATATGAGTGATTATAACATCATTGTGTATACATGTGGAGAAGTGTTCAAGGCATCTCTTGCTATCCAAACTCAGAAACCAGAAACTCAAATAAATTTTCAAATAATTTCTTTGCTATCCAAATTCCTGCTATTGGATAGTTGAAACTTAAGAACAAATAGATTTAGATAACAATGTTTTCTGGGGGGATTTCCTACCTAAGTCTAGGATCTGAAACTCAGGATTCAGGTAGTAGGAGTATTTGTAGTGTATTTGTTTTTCGTTTTTGTTTTTAAAGAAACTCTTTTATTTTATGCTGTTCCTTGCCATAGGTTTAATATTTTAGATAAAAAGAATTTCCAAAAAAAAAAAGGATTTCTACATCATGAGATATGAAGTTTGTATTTCAATCAGTTAGTATTTAGGAGAAAGCTCCTGAGATATAGGGTATTAAATGTATTCCTATAACAAATTAAAGTTTTAAATATAAGTAGCTCTATTTTTTTACATTGTAGATGTGTTAATAACTAAGGAAATATAATTGCTATCAAGTGACCAGTCTGACAAAAATCTATTGTTTTTACAAAAACAAATATGATTTTTAAAATACTCAAAACCACTCTAAGATTTCAGTGAAGTAAACAAAGAAAATTTGGTTTTAGGAGCAAAGTATCTTTAGGAGAACTTTTAAATAAATTTTTCATCCATATTTACTTCTGGTATAATAAGGTTTTTATCATTCTTTGACATATATAACTGCCATACTTTTTTTCAAATTGGTATAAAATATGTGAAAATAGCCCCAAAATGGCAGTGATGATTCTCTAGTATTCCATGATAGTCTTTCAGAGTCTGAGGTGACTATATATATATCAAACATAATGACTTTTTGAGATTCGTGAGGATATTTCAAAATGTTGAAGACAAATGAAAAATGTGATAATATTTATACAGGGTTGGATAATAGGGAAAAAATTCATTTTAATGTTTTCTCTCTAGATAAGAACACCTTGAATCGCCAGTGTTCCCTTCTATAAAGCAAGAACATACATGTTTTTCCACAGGCCATTCGGTGGTCTATCTAGTTTATAAATGTAGATTTCAGATAAGCTCATGCTTGCATACGTTTGTCTTCTGCTTCTTAACATTTTCTAAACACTCACTTCTCACAACCCACACCCCTCTCAGCTGATGCCCCACCTCATTGCATTTTCTATTGAAAAAAGTAGACTATTTCATCTCCTTCCACCATGTCTATGATTTACTTACACCTGCAGCCACCTTCTTTTCTCTTGTACCAAAGTTGACTGGTCACTCCCTTCTGCCCCGGATGTCTCTGTCTCTCACCTTCCTAAGAACTTCACTCCCTTCTCCTGCATCAGCTCTACCTACCAGATCACTCCTGAGGGAGTTCAGAACATGCCACTCCAAAATTTGCCACCTTGGCATATTACTGTGAGCTGAAGGAACTTGAGAAAGAGCAGATACAGGAGACCTACCTTTATCTACTTAAAAACAGGACATAAAATTTCCATGGGAAAGATGCCCTCCCTGTAACAGGGAAGAAAACAACCTTAACACCGGAGACTGGGAATCGATGTTGACACGCATCTGTACCAACTTACTAAAGTAACTCCTCTAGTTTTCCCGCCCTTCGCCCCATATATCTCTTAGTCACTTTCCTACAATTTACTGCCCCTAGCCCAAACTCTTTTGTCTTGTCATTTCTTCACAAATGTATTCTTTGTCTAAAAGGTATACTGGTTTGGTCACTTCTTTTGGTCTTCATTCCCTTGGGAAGGCCCTCATGATCATGTAAAAATAAAACTTGTATGCCTTTCTCTTGCTAATCTGTTTTATGTCAGTTTAATTCTTAGACCCAGCTGGAGATGCTAAAAGGGTAGAGGAGAATTTTTCCTCCCCTACACTCACATCAGCATATAAACATGAATAATCTCATACTTTAAAACATCCCTCTCTTGACCCTACATTTACCCTTCAGCTACTATCCTATTTCTGTATCCTCCCTCACAGCAAAGCTTGAAAGAATAGTTCCTTAGCAGTGGTCCTCAAAGTCTTTTGCTTACTACACCCTAGAAGAATTTTGTAAAGTTCTGTACTTTCTTGGCACATTTTTAAGCTAACATTTAAAATTTTTATGTTGTTTAAATAGTTGCAAATCTGTAATTTCCAGAATGTTGTAAATTTTTGTATTTTAACAGTCACATCAATCTTTAAATTGTATCTAATAAATCTAAATACAACTTGATACTCATCATCCACTAAAAAAAGTCTTCTTTTACAAATTTTACATCTTTCCTTTTCTAATTTAACTCCTAGTTCTAGTTCATTTCCCTCACAAAAATATATCCTAATGTAATATATTTTATGCTTCAAAGTCTTTTATTCATCACCCTATCATACTTCTCTGAAAAAAAGTATTTGAAATTAAAATTTTTCCTATGACCAGAAGTCTCTAAAAGTTAATGTCTTGTGGATTTATTATAATATTAATATACAATTGATAAAAATCATATTGAAGTAAAATTTTATTGGAAATGCTATCTTAATGAAATGAATGGATTTTTTTTCAGTTGGCTTTAATTTTTGAGGATAACTTGCTGCTCAAAATGATGGGGCTCAGCATCAATATATTCTGGTTTTTCATTTTTTATGTGATAAGAAGCTTCTTCACATAGCTAAGTAGACAGAAGTAGAAGAGATTTTCTTATAGCAGTATTAGTCATTTCTTTGGATTCTTAATGCCAAAAATTACATGATGTGAACTATCATCACATTATCATCTACAGACTGATAGCGAAAGTTCTCCTTCAATTTGGTTTAAAGCAAAGAATAATAAAACACCAGATTCCAAAATAATTTCTTGGAGTTACTGCTTTCCAAATTCAGTACCAATGTTTTGCACTGAACTGCTGCTCGTCATCACTGGACATTTTGACACCCTGGGGCAATGTGTCATTGTTAGATGAAGAGGAAAAGGGGTATGTCTTTCTTTTGTAAAAAGGGAGAAAAGTGATGTGAAAGCTGAGGTGGGAAAGGAGCTGTGCCCACAACACACGCATGCGCTCAGGAAAAGCATTTTTAGGAAAGTCTTTTACCCTAGTTTGAAGGCCACTGGGATACACCTGATTCTTTTACTCTCTGATTCTTATTCACTCATAAAATCCACCCTAATTGCACCTCTGTCTCTGCAACTCCCCTGAAAATACTTTTACAAAGGCCATTAGCAGCAAACGCCTTCAGTTGGTCGTGGAAAGTCTCCGGGAGCGCAGGTTTAGGCGCGCGCACAACCGATTTCCGGTTGGGAAGCAGGGGAGGCACGGCTGTTTGGAGCATGCGCACACAAATTTGCCGTTAGGCATCAAGCGCCCTTGAGCACACAGGTGTTTGGATTCAGGTGAGACTCTTAGCAATATGCGCTGTGGGGTCCCGGGTCCTGTTGAAGTGGTCGCGGAATGTTTGTGGGTCCCTCTTTGGCCGGATTCCAAATTCGTGGATGAGAGGTTGGTGTATTCGTTCTTATGACCGGAATTTTAACATTTTTTTTCCTTGAATCATTTTTTTTCGGATATAAACATATTAAATATTCCTCGTAAAATATCTCACAAATTGCAACCCAATAGAAAAATAAGCTCGCAACCTAAAATTATCAGGAGGCAATAATTAAGCAAAAGCGTTTATTCGAGATCAAAGAATTGCAAATTCAGGGTACACAGATTTCGGCAGCGACCAAAATATTGTCCCACTAGGGAGCAAAATAAATGGGTTTTTATTTTTATTTTTTTTAAGATTTTTATTTATTTATTTATTTATTTATTTATTTATTTATTTATTTATTTATTTATTTATTTATTTATTTATTTAACAGAGAGAGAGAAAGAGAGCACAGGTAGGCAGAGCTGCAGGCGCGGGGAGAGGGAGAAGCAGGCTCCCCTCAGAGCAGGGAGGGAGCCCTACCGCGGGGCTCAATCCCAGGACCCTGGGATCATGACCTGAGCCAACGCAGCCACTTAACCAACTGAGCCACCCAGGTGCCCCGGGTTTTTATTTTTTTATTATTATTTTTTTATTGATGTATAGTTGACACACAATGTTATATTAGTTTTCAGGTATACAGAGTAGTGACCTGACAAGTCTATACCTTATGCTATGCTCACCACAAGTATAGCTACCATCTGTCACCAAAAGTCGGGGGTTTTTAAAGACAAAAAGGGAATGCTTGTATAGGTTGTTTACTAAGAATTTTGATTGGCGTTGGTGGCAGAAAACTAATCTTGGCTAAACTTAAGGCTATCACTAAGCAAAAGTCTATCACTGCAGCAAGTTTCAGGTGTTGGTGCCTAGTCCTTGAAGTACTTGCGATTTGGCCCAGTTAAAAAAATGCATGTTCCACCCCCTCAGGATGTGCATACGGTCCATTCCTTAATGGCCTCCTGGCCCCATTTATAAACCCCTTGACATAAGTGACTCTGTTTTATTTCACCTTTCACAAGGCAAAGAACTAGGAAACAGAGTCCATAGAAAAATAAATAGACCTTAAACATACAAAAAGATGCCTAGGGTCAGTTGTAATGAGAGAAAGCAAATTGGACCTACACTAAGATATTTTTTACTCAGATTGGCAACCAATGAAACATTTGGCAGTATGCTCTGTATCGGAAGATGTGGGGAAATGGGTTTTATAGTGCTGATGGGAGAGCAGAATGTCACAGCCCTCTTGTGTGATCAGAACCACCGCCGCATTTTATACTTTGATCCAACAATCCCACTCTGGAGAATTTTTCCTATAGATACACTTGGTTACATATGAAATGATGTATGTTGTTGATTGTAATAGCAAAAAATTGGAAACTACCCAAGTGTCCATCAGAGGACTGATTTTTAAAAAACAAAAAACGATGATACTGTCGACCAAGGAAGAATTCACTGAAAATTAAAGCAAACACTTTTATTTTGGCCATTAGAATTGCAATTCAGGAAACACAGGTTCAGGTTGAAGCCTGAATAGCATTCTGAGAAAGACAAAGAGGGGACAGTTATAAGGTGAAAGGTCATGAGTGCAGTTCTCATTTAGGTCCTCTCTACAAAACAGCGATTGAAACTAGGTTAGCTGGGATTGGTTGAGTTGAAATGAAAATAAGAGATTGAAACTTATTAAATTGGACCGTCTCCTTTCTAAGTGAAGGATTTGGAAAACCGAGTTGCCGTGGTCCAGGCTGAAGGCCACAGCTGAGGACTTGCAAAGTTCAAAAAGTTCATAGTTTCCTTTAGTGAGTGCATAAATTCCTCCTCCTTTATGTCCCCCTGACTGTTTTTTGAAAGAGACTCTCTTAGTTAGGCTTGCTTGCTCCTTTTTGAAACCTCCTTTTACAGTACATGTGCACAATGGAGCATTATGCAGCAGTGAAAAAGAATGAGGGTTCCCTGTGTAGTGCAATGGAAAGCTCTCCAAGATCTCTTGCTAAGTGAAAGCAGCCCAGGTATAAGGTGTGCCTTCTGTGGAGGAAAGGGGAATAAGATTGAATGATCTTTTCTTGTTTCCCATAAATTTTGTAAAGATACAAAAGAAACTCATAATCATAGTGTCCTGTAAGTTGGAGGGAAGCACAGAAATGGGGTGAGAGACTTCTCAATGTATGCATTATAATGTATTGCTTTTAAAACCATGTGAATGTTATCCATTAAAAACAAAAATAAAGCCACAATAACTTTTTAATTTCAGAAAAATGCAATATAAAAAAATGAAAAATTACCCATAATTCCACCTCCTAAAGGTGACTACTGTTATCACATGTATGTTCTTTCAGCATCTTACTTGCTTTTAAAATTTAATTTTGATTTATGTTATTCACATGCTTCAAAATATGGAGGAAAGCTTTTTTTTAAAACCAAAAGCTCTTAGTCTGCTATAATTATATTTTTAAATTTATTCACTGTGTGCATTTGGATACCCTCTTGTGTGAAGTGTCCATTCAGGTCTTTTGCCTATTTATGTTGGGTTTTCTTCTTACTGATTTACAGGAGTTCTTTATAAATTTTGAATGTATGTCCTTTGTATATGAACACTCTTTGGCTTGCCTTTTCACTTTAATGATATGTTTTGAAGAACATAAGGTCTTAATTTTAATGTGGTTCAGTTATCAATTTTTTTAATGGTTGGTGATTTTTCTCTGATCCTGTTCAAACAATCTGCTGTTAATCCTATTTATTGAGGTCTTAATTTCTCTTATTGTATTTTTCAGTTCCAGAATTTCCATTTATTTCTTTAACTTCCAGTGCTCTGCCAAAGTTATCTTGTCTTTTTTTTCTTAAACATATTAAGAATGGTTATTTTAAAATCTATATCTGATAACTCTGTTAGCTAGTTACCTTTTGAGTCGGGTGTTTTTCTTCTCTACTTTTGAATACTTCAGCTTGTTTCCCTGTATGCCTGTTTATTTTTGTTTTTTTAATGTGGTCATTGTGAAAAATTATAGAGGTAATTGAATCCTAAAATAATGTTCTTTTCCTCCAGAGAGAATGCGTATTTGCTTCTGACAGATGGCTAGCACCACTATCAATCTCAGAGCAACTTAATCCATTCAGAAATTGAGATAATTCAGAATTGGGCTTTAGTGCCTGTCTGTTCAACCCTATTCCTAGAGTATGACCTTTCAGATCCCAAGGCAAAGCCTGAGGATTGGCCCTGAATTCATGGTTCCTTAGCTTCATGAGTCTGTTCAAAGCTCTCGGGGCACCTGGGTGGCTCAGATGGTTAAGCGTCTGCCTTCGGCTCAGGTTATGATCCCAGTGTCCTGGGATCGAGCCCCGCATCGGGCTCCCTGCTCAGCGGGAAGCCGCCTTCTCCCTCTCCTTCTACTGCTCCCTCTGCTTGTGCTCTCTCGCTCTCTCTGTCAAATAAATAAATAAATAAAATCTTAAAAAAAAAACAAAACAAACCAAAGCTCTGTTCATCTACTCTGCTTTATCTTCTGAAATTAGAAGATTGGCAGAGCCCCAAATAGTGGGTTCAGCAACATGTATTCCCACCTTCTGTTTTCTCCTGGATCTGGGCACATAATTCTTCATGGCCTTATTTTTTCTCCTATGCTTTAAAACAGATACTTTAAAATATTTTATCTAGCTTTTCTAGTTGTGCTGTAGAAAAATTGGTCCAAATTGACTATTCTGCAGAACTTTTTTTAGAACTTAAAAAAAAAAAAGCAAGAATGTTTTTGAGACTTCTTTAAAGAAAAAAAGGCCTTTAGTTTTATGTTTCTTTTTGTTTGTGTTTTGAAAAGAAGACTGTGTCTTGGAGCTGTATCAATATGGTGAGTTTCAGAGTAATTTAAAATATTTTACAGCTGATTTTCAGGCAGACTTTTTTATTATTCTTTAAATGAGAGGCTTTTAGGTTTTACAGGTCGTGTTGATGTCAAGTGTTGGAATTAGGGTTGGGAGTGGTAGGGAACTAGACTATGTTAGGTTGAAAGTCAGAGCCTGTTTTGGCAGTCTTCCCCACTGACATTTCTCTGCCTTCATCTCTAGCTCTCAGTAGCCTTTCGTGCAGTTGATTGTTCCATTCTTTTTTTTTTAATAAATTTTATTTATTTATTTGACAGAGAGAGACAGCAAGAGACAGAACACAAGCAGGGGGCGTGGGAGAGGGGGAAGCAGGCTTCCTGCTGAGCGGGAACTCATCCCAGCACCCTGGGATTGTGACCTGAGCTGAAGGCAGACGCATAACGACTGAGCCACCCAGGCACCTCTGTTCCATCCTTTTTTTTTTTTTTTAAAGATTTTATTTATTTATTTGAGAGAGAGAGAATGAGAGATAGAGAGCACGAGAGGGAAGAGTGTCAGAGGGAGAAGCAGACTCCCCGCTGAGCAGGGAGCCCGATGTGGGACTCGATCCCGGGACTCCAGGATCATGACCTGAGCCGAAGGCAGTCGCTTAACCAACTGAGCCACCCAGGCGCCCCCTCTGTTCCATTCTTAAAACATTTTCTCTGGGACCTTATTCTCCTGCTCCTCCTCTTCTTCTGTTCTTGACCTCAGTCTGTTCTGCTGACCAATTTCCCTTTTCCCAACCTCTGCTTCCCTAGAGCTTAATCCTGGGGTCTCTCCTCTATCTAGATTATTTTCCTAATTGATCTCATGCAGACCCATGGCGTTAAAATATTTTCTGTGCAGAAAAATCTCAAATGTATACCTCCAGGTGAGAACTCTTCCCAGTGTCTCATTATCTCCTTTTTTCTTTTAATTTAAAAATTTAGGTAAACTTTGCATACAGTAGTGTACAAATCTTAAGCATACAACTCAATGAATTTTACATTCGTATATACCCACCCAAAAGATCTAGATATAAGGCATTTCTGTCACCCTAGAAAGTTCCATGTAGCCTTTCCATTCAGTACCATTCTTAGAGTTCTTTACTGTTCTCACTGCTATTTTACCTGTTCTTGAACTTCACATGAGTAGAACCATAGAATATATCTTTTTCTCTGGCTCCTTTCAACAAAATTTTTGAGAATTTATTTCTGTTGCTCCATATATCAGTAATACATCCCCTCCTTTTTTTTTTAAAGTGGTCTCCACGTCCAGCGTGGAGCCCAACACAGGGCCCCAACTCACAACCCGGAGATCAAGACCTGAAGTGAGATCGACTGAGCCACCCAGGTGCCCCAATAATCCTCCTTTTCTATTGCAGCATAGTATTCTACTGTGTGAATATTTCAGTTTATTTTCCAGTTGTTAGATATGCCCCCCAGTTTTTTATTATCATGGATAGAGTTGCAATGCTATGAACAATTTTGTACATTTTTTGTGTATATAATGTACTTATTTCTCTTTATCCTGCCACATGCTTAGAAGATTTGACTGGATGGCTTATATAATATAGCATTCTAAGGAGAGAAACAGTGACTTTGACTCTGTTTTCCTCCTAGTTCTTCAATCCAGTAATAGTTTTTAAAAACTAATACCTAAAAAAGGAGTACAAATTTGTGGAGATAACTGAAATCATCAGTAATAAAGAACTTGATAGAATATTTAAATTTTCCAACCCGAAGCAAATTTTCAAGAGAACTTGTTTGTCCAATTTTATTGGCTCCATATCCCAATGATTTTCTTTATTCAGGGCACTTATAAACCATGAGCAACTTCTGGAACGGGCAAAGAGACGTGTGCACCCAAACATTTGTTGTGTTTATGCCAGCGGGGAGAGGCAGCAGCATGTGCAGGGGGCCGAGATGCTCTCAAACCACAGACTCAGTGCCTTTTTTTTTTTTTTTTTTTAACTATTTCAGCCCTTCTGCAAATGATCTCACTCCTCTCCCTAACCTCCTTGCTACTCAGAGTGCGGTCCTCAGACCACAGATCCTCGGTGTCATCTGGGAGCTGTATTCATTCCATATTGTTATGTAATGAATTATCCCACTATTTCGCAGCTTACAATGGCATGCATGGTACGATGTCACTGTTTCTGAGGGGCAGGATTCTGGGCACGGCTTAACTGGGTCCTCTCCTTCATAGTGTCTCACAAGGCCTCAGTCAAGGTGTCAGCCTAAGGTCTGTGATGTTGTCTGAAGGTGTCACGCCATCAACTATGCCATCAACTATGAGAACAGCCAGGCCCAGCTGGAGGAGTGTTTAATTATTGACCTGTGTGATCGCCACAGGGGCTGCCACCCTAATCCAGGCCTTCATCTCTCAACAGCTTCCAGCCTCCTCTTTTTCCTGATTATGGTCTACTTTCCCATAGCGATCAGAATAATCCTTTACAAAACCTAAACATCTGAACACATCACATCCCCATAAAACTGCCCCAGGACTTCCCACTGTTTAGAATAGAGTAAGTTGCTATAGGACTTACAAAGTCCTATATGATCTAGCTTCTACTTGAACTCCAGCTCAGACTGTTCATCCCCTTGATTATTACGCACCAGGTGTACCGGCCTTCTCTGGGGCCCTGGAATGTGCCCAACTCAGTTTCTCCTCAGGGGCTGTATACTTGCTCTTTTCTCTGCTCCCATATCTTCTAGTAGTGGATCCTCCTCATTCAGATTCTGGAAGGAAAAGTAGGCTCCATTCTTAATCTCTGTCATTTTATTTTCTTTATAGTATTACCCAAGACCTGAAATTCATGTTTATTGGTTATAGGATGTTAGAAAGGGGTTCTGACTTGGAATTTCAGCAGAGACTCCAAAGGTGAAGCATGATGTAGGAGGTAACAAGTACTCCTAGGACCCCACACACAAGCAAGGGATGGAGAAGCTGGCTCTTGCTGCATCAGCAGTCACCCACCTATAACCTATAAAAGAGTTTGGAATGGGGGTTCTGGAGGGAGGATTTCCCAGGAGACAGTTATCAGTATGTTCTGCATTTGTGCCTCTCTTGTGGTGGGGGAGGGAGGCGCTAACCCCTCTTTGAAGGAGACGTCTTTGCTTTTTTTAAGATTTTGTTTATTTTAGAAATAGCACAAGGAGGGGGAGGGGCAGAGGGAAAGGGAGAGAACCTCAAGCAGACTCTGCGCTGAGCACAGAGGCCAACTGCAGGGCTTGATCTCACAACCCTGAGATCATACTCTGAGCCAAAACCAAGAACCAGACACTGAACCAACTGAGCCACCTGACTAAGCCATGAGAAGTGGGTGGGTATCAGGGAAGCCTACTTGGAGAGTATGAGATGAGTGATGAGATAGGATTGGGAGTTCAGGCTGGAGTGACGAGAGTACAGAAATGTGTGCAGTGAGAGGACAGTGCAGCAGTGTAGAGAATGCTAAGCAGCCCAATGGGAAACAAAGCTAGGGAAAGGAGACTCAAGGCCGAGACTAGAACTTCTTTAGTAGGAGGCTTATTTAGTAGGTGATGGGGAGTCACTGAAGGGTTTAGACCAAGACTGGCATTACCAGAATTGTATTTGACCAAGGTAACTTTGATGGTTGGTAAATGGTGAGTTGAAGAGAAACAAATTCAGAAGCAAGACCAGTCAGGCAACTCCTGTGATAGTCTAGGCAGGGTTAATGACATCCTGGTAGACCTGAGTGGTAGAGATAGAAAGGAGGAATGGTTTGGAGAAACATTAGGATGTCAGTCAGCTGGATTTGGTCATTGATTAGATGGGGAGAGAGTAAGGAGTCTGTGCTGACTTTCAGATTTCTGGCTCAGGGGACTGAGGACTGAGTGGATAATGAAGCTCTGAGCTCAGGGGCAAGACATGCTTATTAGATAAGACAGTTCAGTTTTGGACTAGTTGGGAACATTTTAGCATTTTTTAAAAGATTTTTTATTCATTTGAGAGAGAAAGAGCATGAGCAGGGGGAAGGGTCAGAGGGAGAGGGAGAAGCAGACTCCCTTCTGAGCAGGGAGCCCGATTCAGGGCTCGATCCCAGGACCCTGGGATCATGACCTGAGCCAAAGGCAGATGCTTAACTATCTGAGCCACCCAGGTGTCCCCATTTTAGCATTTATTGTCCTTTTCCTTCATTTCTCACCATTGCATCCACCTCCTTTTAGGTAAATTGTTATATAGTATTTTAATCCTCTAGTGAAACGTCTGCACAGTTTCTACAAATCAAGGCATGGCAGTGCCCTTAGTCCTTCTTTGTTGCTAGCTCCAACGTTGGTTTTTCCATTCCCTGACTTTCTTCATCTATTCCTTTTTTTTTTTTTTAAGATTTTGTTTGTTTATTTATTTATTTATTTATTTATTTGAGAGAGAGTGCAAGTGGGGAGAGAGGCAGAGGGACAGGAGAGAGAGAATCCCAAGCCGACCCTGCACCAAGCCTGGAGCCTGACATGGGACTTGATCCCATGACCCTGAGATCATGACCCAAGCCTAAATCAAGAGTCAGATGCTCAACTGACTGAGCCACCTAGATGCCCCTTTCTTCATCTTTTGAAAATAAAGGTGAAAATTAATATTTTATTTTTTTAAGACAACGTGGAGCCCAGCATGAGACCTGAACTCATGAATCTGATATCAAGACCTCAGCTGAGATCAAGAGTTAGATGCTTAACTGACTGAGCCCCCCAGGTGCCTCACCCCATTTGTTCTTGGTAAATAGAATCAACTGGAATTGAGCAATGTTACTTACAAAATCTTTTTATTCTCTGTAAGAAAGCAAATAAGTGTCAATCTTCTATTTTTTTAAAAAGATTTTTATTTATTTGTCAAAGAGAGAGAGAGCACAAGCAGGGGGGAGGCGTAGAGGGAGAAGCAGGCTCCCCACTGAGCAAGGAGCCCAATGCGGGGCTTGATCCCAGGATCTTGGGAACATGACCTGAGCCAAAGGCAGACGCTTAACCGACTGAGCCACCCAGATGTCCCAGGTGTCAATCTTCTAAACAGTCCTCTCCCTTTACTGAAATGATCCAATGAACTTGAAGGGGTCCATAGCAAAAGGGATACTGAGGAAGGAATCAGAGTGAGAAGAAAAAATACAGCATAATTTCACAGTTGATCCACCCACTAGAAACAGCCACTGTGAATGTAATAAATTATAAAGATAAGGAAATCAGTCCATCCATAAGCAAAAAAAAAAAAAAAGTCCTACCAAAAAACAAAAAAACTCTTGTCATCACATATTTAGTTAAAAATTTTAAAAATGTTCTTAGTGTATTACTCCCTTGAACAAACATGATCCCTGTACAAATCTTCAGTGTCATCTTTCCTTTTATCTGGATAAATACCATGAGTTCCCTTCTTTTCAAATATATATTTGACCTCCTTTCAAATATATTTCATCAGAATCCTCTTTTCAAGTAGCTTTCTATAAATATTGCTTACTTTTAATAAGGTTCACCTTCCCCACCCCTGCTAAGCATCAGGATGTGTTATATTCCCTCTCTGAGCGCCAAAGGACTCCCTCCACCCTAGCTCCCAAGGCAGATCTTAAAGGGGTTTTTGCATATATTCAGATGTAGAAGAAAGCCTGTAATTCTGATATGTTAAGAAGTGGGGTTTGGTAGTTATTACCTTTTATGATTCTATGAGTTATGTTAAATCAGCTAAGTGGTGGTTCTGTTCCACTTGGCAGAGCCTGGTACTGTAGTCTGAATGTTTGTGTCCCTCCAAAATCCATATGTCAAAGTCCTAACCCCTGGAGTCTGCTACTAGGAGGTGGGGCCTGTGGGTGAGTAGGTGAGGCAGTCAGAGCTCTCATGAATAGGCAGCCGAAGAGGGCTGCCCTTATAAAAGAAGCCCAAGAGACTCTCTCTCCCTCCTTCTGTCATGTGAGGACATAGCAAAAAGATAACTGTCTACGAACCAGGACGAGGGCCCTCACCACATATTCGATCTGCAGGTGCCATGATCTTGGACTTCCAGAACTATGAGAAGTAAGTGTCTGCTGTTTATACGCTATGATATTTCTGGTAAAGCCTCCCAAACAGAGGAAGACAGCTGGGATCACTCATTTGGGCTGGAATTTTATTCGCATGTTTAGTGCCTCACGGGAGCTGGACCTCTCTAGCTACAAGGTAAGGCTTCTTCCCTGGTGCCACAGGGCTCTGAAAGTGGAAATGCAGAAGCCAGCAGGCCTCTAATGGGCTAGGCCACAAGTGGCACAGAATTTCTTCTCTTACATCCTACTGGTCTGAGTAAGTCATGAGCCAGCTCTGGTTCCAGGGCAGGAGCGGCATGCATGTACACAATCTACCACAGTAAGAAAAGTGGGAGAGGCAAATTTTTGCTTTCAAAATTTAGCTGAGGTTTTGCCTTATAAGATGAACAAAATGCCACTTAAGAAACAACTAATCTTGAGAACAATAAGGGTAAAGAGATCAGAAATCATTTTTTGAGGAATTTTATACTTGAGAGGAAAGAAATTGGTGACCGGCCACCTTAAGGTGGATGAGAGAAAAGAGAGGGAGGGATACTGTTTCTGAAAGAAGGGTTTAGCAACGCATGTCTCTTGAAACACACAGAGAAGGGAGAGTGTTCCTCATCTGAGTACTTACTAAGGGAACGGAATTCAAACTCTGGCCAATGTTGTCCTCGGTGTGTTGGCTCCCCTGCCTCACCCTCTAGCCCTGGAGGAAGCAACGGGGAATGGCAGGAGGGTAGGGGTCTAAGAAGCTTCGAGCATACCCTTTCCTGTCCAAACCAAGTCCCTGAACAGCTCTGTGTAAAGGGTTCACTGAAGGCTTGGAGGTAACTAGAGAGAATGACACTATGGTGGGGGACCCTCAACTGGACACTAACTATGATGGTTCCCAAAGCCCAAGGAAAAGAAAAAGAAAAAAGAAAAAGAAACAACCCTTTTACAGGGGTCCTAGCCTTTCTTGTCTTGAAATCCACCTTTTACTCCCTCCTCTCCAAGAAAGCACTCCTTCTTTAATCCTCCCCAGTGAGCATCTTCACACACATACACACGCGCCCAGATGTCCCCATGTGGGTAAAAAATGGAGGCTTCACAGACATTGAGCTTGCTGCTCTCAAGCTACTCAGAGAACCAGCAGGTGTTGTGAAATTACCATCTTCTTTTACCCATTTAAACCAGATTCAGTTCTTTTTTTTAAAGATTTTTTTTTAATTTTTAAGTAATCTCTACACCCAACATGGGGCTCAAACTCACAACCCCGAGATCAAGAGTCGCATGCTCCACTGACTGAGCCAGCCAGGTGCCCCCAGATTAAATTCTTTTTTTTTTTTTAAAGATTTTATTTATTTATTTATTTGACAGAGAGAGACAGCAAGAGAGGGAACACAAGCAGGGGGAGTGGGAGAGGGAGAAGCAGGCTTCCCGCTGAGCTGGGAGCCCAATGTGGGGCTCGATCCCAGGACCCTGGGATCATGACCTGAGCCAAAGGCAGACGCTTAACGACTGAGCCACCCAGGAACCCAGATTAAATTCTTAATAACAATAGCAATAACAAAATTATCGAGCACTTGCCATGTGTCAGACGTCACTCCAAGCATATAAATATTAGTGCATTTAAATCTCACAATAGTCCTATGGGAACAGTTATTATTCCCATCCTTAATGTGAGGGCAGTGAAACACAGAGAAGTTAAGTAACTTATCCAAGGTCACACAGTATCACACACAAAAGGTACTGTGTGACCTTTTCCCTGTAGAAAAGCAGGGATTCACATCCTGATAATTCCCAGAGCTCACACTCCTGAACCTGAACAGAGCAGCCTCTCTTTTGTACAGCTTCTTCTCCTACCACCTTTTCTGTAAGGAAGCCAGCATTTGACAAACTCATTCTTCTGGTAAGGGTCAGCCCCTGGACATGTAAGGACTATTTTCTTCTAGTTGGGTGTCTGTTTTGTTAACAGTGGCTATTTCTGGGTGCTAGAATAAAAGGCAAATTTTTCACCTTTTTAAAATATGTATTTTTTTTTTGTAATTGATATGTAATTCCTCAGTAATTTTTTTAGAAGCCCCCCATAGTCTTTCTTGCTCTTTTTAGCCCCCTAACCTCTTGGGGCTAACATGAGCATAGATGGGCTTCAAGAACAAGGTATAACTTGAAAACATTGCTTCAGATACAAAGTGTAACCACGACACTCAGTTTTATTGGACATCCCTTGTGTAGAACAAAAATGTCTCTCCTCCAACTTTAAATATGGCGCCTGGATCTGTGTTAATCAAGGACAAGGTTATTCAGGGGGAGTGAGTGTGGTTTTCTCTGAGATAGGAAGTAATTTAACCAATATGTAGGAGGGTGGATATCTCAGGGCCAGAAGTGCGTCATGTCATGGATTCCATGGTCCTAGGTTCTATAATAATGCTTTCCACAGCCCACTGATGTGACAGAGCCCAGTTCCACAGCTGCCTGGGGTGTCTACGAAAGTATCTATGAAAGGTTCCTCAAGAACTCAAAAAAAAGAAAAAAGAAAGGAAAATGAAACAAACCCTTCCATCTATCTTAGCACGTGTGAGGCTCCCCTGGTCCAAAGTAGAGCATGGGCAACTGATTCCTGGAAATAGGGACCCGTGGACTTGATGGGCCAAGTGGTTGGGCTTTCCGATGGGGCAGCCCAAAGGAAGGGTCTCAAGAGTGATTTTCATGAAGGCAGGTTTTAAGTCAATGGATGAGGTGGCTTAGAGTCTAGGCCCTCTTGGGCCAGATTTGGAGGTGATGTGCTTTCCTAACACTAGGTAGGAGATAATGTTCAGGTTGCACAATACTGGGTCCTACCAGAGATCCCAGGAAGAATGCTATAGCAAGTCATGGACATTCTCCTTAGGGGCAGGTGTTAAGGGTTGATTAAGTTGCGTTTGGGGATGGCTCTTAATTCTGCCAAGAGTGAAAAAACTAAAACTTAGCCATATTCCTTTGACCTAAGTTTTGGGCCCCAGGAGACCCAGGACTCTTGGGATGGAGGGGCATCCAGCTTCTTTTTTTCCTTTAGATTCTAGAGAGGTCTTGGTTATCCTAACATATTTTTAAAAATTTTATTTAAATTCAATTTAATTAACATATACTATATTATTAGTTTCAGAGGTAGAATTCAGTGATTCCTCACTTACATATAACACCCAGTGCTCATTATCACGTGCCGTCCTTAATTCCCATCACCCAGTTACTGCATCCCTCTGCCCACCGCCCCTCCAGCAACCCTCCATTTGTTCTGTATAGTTAAGAGTCTCTTATGGTTTACCTCCCTCTCTGTTTTCATCTTATTTTTCCTTCCCTTCCCCTATGTTCATCTGTTTTGTGTCTTAAATTCCACAAATGAGTGCGATCATATGGTATTTGTCTGTCTCTGACTGACTTATTTCACTTAGCATAATCCCCTTAGCTCCATCAGTTATCCAAACATATTAGGAGCACCTCCAAGAAGAGCACAACTGACTTTAATACATAAACTCCCGTTCATAAGAACCCTAGTTCTTGAAGGTACCTTAGTGACTTTTACAATAAATGAGAGCCATGGTGAGTCACATACTGAAAGGATCACCTTGTGATGTTGACAGGGAAAATGGACCCACCCGGACAGAACCACTTTGAGACAGGTTGAGACTTGCTATAGAGTTTTGTTGGTCCTCCCTCTACACATTCCCTCACCCAAGCTGTGTTCTGGGTTCTATTATGTGAAGTCAGTCAGGTGTGGCCACAGAAGGAAACACAGAGAGGCTCAGGAAAACAAAGTTTATTATACTCACAAGTCCTAGAGACTCAGGAGGCAGAGCACAGCATGCAGAGGGCCACATGGGAAAGTACCAGTGTGGGGCAAGAGGAAAAGGGGGCAAGAGTGAGGAGAGTGCTGGGGCCACAGCCTTTATTGAAGTTTCTACAAGAAAAACAAGGCAGGGCAGAGTAAACAGTTTAGGATTGGCTAATTTGAACAATTTCCATGGGCTCTAAGCTATAGGGGTGGTCTATCATTGCCTAGTGCAATAGCCCTGCGATGATTAAGGCAGAGGAATATTGCCTTTTGGGGTGCACAGGCCAGATAGAGGAGGTATGGCTCTGGACTGGTTAGTTTGCAAATCAAAGTCATGCTCCTGGCTGAGCATGCTATCTCTAAGAATTGGCTAGTCCCAGGATGGGTAGTCTCCCCAGCCAGAAAGGTTTTTAAGATATCAAAACATTATAGTGTACAGAAAATTAAAAATATAAACAACACAACCTATTGCTACATAACAAATGATCCCAAATTTAGCAGCTTAATGCAAGCATGATCTCGTAGTTTCTGTGAGGCAGGATTTCAGGAATGGTTTAGCTTGGTGATTCTGGGTCTGGGTCTCTCTTGAGGTTGCAGTCAAGGTGTTGGTCTAAGGTAATCTGAAGGCTCAGTTGGAGGAAGATCAGTTTCTAGGCCTACTCACAGGATTATCTGGCAAGAAGCTTTATTTCCTTGCTAATGATCGAAAGGAAGATTCAGTTCCTTGTCACATGGACCCATCCATAGGCTGCTTCCGTATCCTCCCCACATGGCAGCAGGCTTCCCCAAAGCAGGTGAGCCAAGAGAAAAGGCAAAGAGGAAGTCCTAATGCATTTTACCACCTATTTTCAGAACTCGCAGGTCCTCACTTCTGCGGCATTTTGTTTGCCAGGAGTGATTTACTAAGCTGCGTCCACACTCAAAGAGAAGGAAAGAGTATCAAAGAAGTAAAAGCATCAAAAAGTCCAACACCAACTTGATCTCTGCAAAACCAGCCCAAGGCACTTTGATAAGGGCCGTTGTGTCCTAGTTTGCCCCAGATCCAGTGAGCTGGTCTTTTGAAGACCACGGGTTTTAAACCACGAACTTCTTCCATTTATGTATTAGAGATCTAGGATTTGGGGGTGAATCGAGGGGAATCTGATTTGGGGTCTGCACAAAGTAGAGGCTCTCAAGTCCCCCAGGGTAGGGTTCCAGAAAGCTGTGCCTTACAGGCTAGGGGTACGGCAAAGGGGTATGGAGGTGGGTTGGGACATGGAGGACGAGGTGCGATCAACCCCCGCTGGCGGAGTGGGCTCTCTCCTTGACGCTACCCCTCTAGACCGGCGATGCTGCTTATCAGACACTACCAAACATCACTGTACATAAAGGAAAAACACAAGTGAGGACAAGGAGGAGGAAGATGATTTAAAATGTTTGAGTAAATCAGTAATGGAAAGGTAGAAGATGTGGAGTTAAAAATATGTGAGTGCCTTCACTTTAAGGAACATTCTGAAATAAAACATGTGTCTGCTCAAATTCCAGTAGTGGGTCATCACCTGACCAGTGCTCCCAAAAACTGTTGAGGCGATCAAAAACAACAAGAGTCTGAGAAACCGTCACAGCCACAAGGAGTCTAAGGAAACACAAAAACTAATGGTAATGTAGTATTCTGGATGGAATCCCGGACTAGAAAAATACATGAGATAAAAACTAGGAAAAACTAAGATAGATAAAAGCTAAGAAAATCTGAGTAAACTATGCACTTTAGTTCATAATAATGCATCAATATTGGTTCATTAATAGAAACAGATGTTACATACTCATATAACATGTTAATAATAAACTGGGGGTGTGAGGTATATGAGAACTCGCTGTACTATCTTCTCAATTTTTCTGTAAATCTAAAAATGTTCTCAGAAAATCTAGTAAGACCAATGTGTTTTTGCCCAATACTAAAATCTTATACAGAGATTAAAACATCTGAGCATTAGCTTATCAGGGATGTGCTGTGAACATTTTTACTTTAAGCTTGAAAAGGTAACAGAAAAATTAAAAGTGATTTATCAAGTTTAAATAAATCCCTAATAAAATTAAATTGCTCAAATGGCAGAGTTATGATTCTGGGGTTTCTTTTAATTCAAATAGAGTATTATGTAAAGACTCTTGTAATCAAGAGAGACTTGACATCTACAAGAGAAACTTTAACTTCTAAGCTTAAGAAAATTGCTTAGAATCAGAAAAAATTGCTTTTATGGGAAATTGTGCTTGTTTATAAAACATGTTTCTTAAAATTTAAGTCACATCACCAATGCATATTTTTTTCCAACTTTTTTTCCCTTCCCAAAAGCAAGGGAGCAAACAAACGAAACTATTGGGATCTACAGATGATTAGGATTCCCCTTTTACAAGTTAATAATACAAATTATTAAAAAATCAAAGTGTTTTTAACAGTTTTCTAAGCCTAAAGCAGAACATTGCTTTTGCCTTAACTAAGGCTAGTAGGAGACCGAACGTAAGAAATTAGAAATAAGATAAAAAAAAGGGATAAATAGAAGTTAAAAGTAATAGATCAAAGTAAGTTATTTGGAGCCCAAAACCAGTGAAACAAAGTGGATGAGATTTAAAATAAAAGATAGAGCCAGAAGCCAATAAACTTTTGAAAATAAAAGTGAAGATTAATATTTTAATATGAGAGTTTAATTCATATATTTATTTATAAATATGACCATCAGTGCTATTTATAAAAGTAGTAAGTTGTACAACAATAAGAAAACAATTGTAATGCTTCTATAAACTGGAAAAATGTGTAGGTATTTTTAAAAAATCATCTTTCTGGGGTGCCTGCGTGGCCCAGTTGGTTAAGCATCTGCCTTCAGCTCAGATCATGATCCCAGGGCTCAGGTCATGGTCCCAGGGTCCTGGGATCAAGTCCCGCAGCAGGCTTCCTGCTCAGCGGGGAGCCTGCTTCTCCCTCTGCCCCTCCCCCTGCTTGTGCCCTCCCACTCTCTTTCTCTCTCTCGCTCACTGTCTCTTTCAAATAAATGAATAAAATCTTAGAAAAAAAAAATCCACCACATCTAGTGTTTAAAAAAAAACATCTTTTTGAAGATTATTGAAAGACATTGGGGAAATATTTATAATTAACAAAGTATATATATAGAAATTCTAATTTTTTTATTTTTTAAAAAAGATTTATTTTGAGAGAGAGTGGGGGGATGGGCAACGGAAGAGGGAGGGAGAGAATCTCAAGCAGACTCCCCGCTGAGCATGGAGCCCCCCCCAACCCCTGACCGAGCCAGTCAGGCTCCCCATGATTCTAATTTTTTTTCTAAATTTATAAAAATATATACGTGTTTCCTCACATAAATGAAATACTGAAACCTGCTACAACTTGGATGAACATTGACATTGTGCAGAGTCCTGGGATCGAGCCCCGCATCGGGCTCCCTGCTCCGCGGGAAGCCTGCTTCTCCCTCTCCCACTCCCCCTGCTTGTGTTCCCTCTCTCGCTGTGTCTCTCTCCGTCAAATAAAAAAATAAAATCTTTTAAAAAATAAAACAAATAGAGTTGTTCAATCAGTGCTAATCCAAGTGTGATCTGTGACTAGGTATTTGTCCTTAAAGAAAGGACATAAAGCTTGTAATGTGCAAAAGCTTGGTCTCTACAAACCCTGCTTGCTCCCCTGAGGTAGGCTGGAATGTCCTCTCACCTCTTCGCTGGGTTGGAATCACAAGGTCAAAAGTCTCCCAGGAATAGATAGATCAGGTCAGCTTTAACACATTTCCTGGACATCTCAGCCAGGTATGGAATCAGAGACTAATCTGCTTTTCATTTTCGTTTAAGGCTTTATTTATTTGACACACACACACACACACACACACACACACACACACACACACAGAGCACAACCAGGGGGAGCGACAGGCAGAGGAAGAGGGAGAAGCAGGCTCCCCTCTGAGCAGAGAGCCCCACATGGGGCTCCATCCCAGACACTCAACTGACTGAGCCACCCAGGTGCCCCCATAGTCCTTGGAATTTGAGCCTACTAACCACATAGCATGGGATAAGGCAGAAGCTGCTCAAATACATGGCCAGAACATTCTCTGCCTGCAGCCCGGGTATGCCCTTCACAAACCTAAAGATTGAATGGGACCACTGGAATGATGACTCAGGGGTGGTTGACTCCTCAACTTGGAGTCTTTCAGCCTCGTGAAGCCAGTAGCAGACTGCAAGACAGAGGGACTTTAAAATGTGCCCCGGGATGGGTGTGCACACGGGTGTTACAGATATGGTAGTTGAAGCCAGGAATGTATTTACCTGATTTGAGGTGGTTATAATGTAATATTAACAGTACAATGCTTCTGACACTTTCTCAAAGATGTTTCAATTCTAGGTGAATAAATATTAGCTATAATGTTTTGCTAAATATTTTGTAGTGAATTTGAGATTCCTCTGCTGAACTGTGGTGTTTGGGGATTGGTGCCCATTTCCTTAGTGAGAGAAGTGCTCTCCTGGTACCATCACCTCTGCCAAGGGCCATGTTTCCTGTTGTATAGCTCAGTGTTACTTGTTACATGAGAAACAATCGGGTGATGAATGGAGAGCCCAAAAGCCTTATGAAGCTGTACTGACTTTGTGAGGTTTTATTTTTTAAAAAAAGATTTATTTATTTGAGAGACAGAGTGGAGGGAGGGGCCAAGGGAGAGGAAGAGAGAGTCCCAAGCAGACTCCCTGGTGAGTGCAAAGCCCGACATGGGGCTCGATCTCACACCCCTGAGATCATGATCTGAGCCAAAACCAGGAGTTGGAAACCTAACTGACTGAGCCACCCAAGCGCCCTAACTTTGTGAGGTTTTAAATGGCTTCTGCATGAAAAGGTTAACTGTGGATCATGAAAAATGAAGGCTTTTCAGCAAAACAGCCTTCACTTATGTGGAAATTATATGTGCTAAAATATTAGCTATTTATCTTAGTGTTTAATATCATTTTTTCCTTCCTTCCTCTAGTAAAAATTGACAGGTTTTAGCCATTGTTATAGAAGAAAAACTGTTTCAATCCAGGAGCTCTGTGCAATAGCACAGCTTCCCGTTGATAAGTGTCAGTATTTTCCACATGGCCTTCTAAAATCTAAAATAAGACCTCCACGCTGCTCCACCAGCGATAGTAGGGGAAACAGCTACACTCATTTGATGAAAGAAAAAAGGGCATTCATTTCATTTCACTTGTCATTGGAGGCTAGAGTGGACCTATTTAATGCCCACCAAGCTCAGGACTTGGTGGACAGGTGCAATGGCTCTTATGTGAAGAAGAGAGGAGTCTCGTGTTGGAAATCAAGAACTCAGAAAGGGAGGCGGTATGATGCTGGTTACAGAGCAAGTTGGTCAGCAGTCTTGGATTGCAGGAGACACAAACCCCACTCGGACCAACTTAAGCCAGAAAGGAAAGGCGTCAGGTCACACAACTTACAGCTTCCAGTCCACAGCGAAAAAAACCAAGATTTCAAGCATTGTTAGATCAAGCAGAGTCATTTGTAATTTGTCTCTCTCTCTCTCTCTCTCTTTCTCTCTCAGCGCTGCTCTCTTCTTTGCCGGTAGTTTCTGCAAGTATCCTGACATTGAGACTGACTGAGCTGAATGGATCCCATACTGACTCCTGAACTGGGGACTGTTCTGACTGGCCAGACCTGGGTCCTGTGTGCTCCCCGGGTTTTCACATTCAGGCAGCTGTGATGTGTAAGGCCTCTCAATGTCTTTGTCTTGATCCTGTAATTCAGGGATCATGCTTTTGTTAGAGGACATCACCAAATTGCATGGATCAAAGCCTTAGGGAGGTGGCTGGGGATTCACATGCACCCTGTGCCCATCTGGAGCACAGCCAGCCACAGACCCTGCTACCGGGACTGCCCACCTTTTGGCTACTACCCCCAGAGGAGCCTGAAGGCAGGAGTGGGGGACAGGGCAGAACTGCTCGCCCTAGGAGGAGTTGATATCTGACACCAGTGTGGCAGATGTGAGGAGCACTAGAAAAGTCCTCCTTGCTCCAAAGGGAACTCCCTGTCTGCTGGCTGATGCCTGAAATTCCACCCTGTCTTGCTTTTGCTTTTAGCTCTTGTTAAGATACAAATATCCTGGAGAGTGGAATAACTTTAAGTTTCTATCGGACATTCTTGGTTTGAAGGATTAGAAAGCAGGTTTTGATAACAGGAGGGATAATGTTTAGGATTCTGGGAGCCTGAGGTCAAGGAATAAATGGGGTGGGAGGTGGGAAATAACAAAGAATGTGAAAGCCCCTGCCACTCGCCCACTGGCGTGCGGCTGGAGCTGGACAGGGCACGGGTTTGGGATGCAGGTAGGTGACATGGTGTGTCACTGAGCTGAAATGACAGCTTAGAGAAAGCAAGAAGGAAGGAAGCCTAGTGGGTGGTGATGGCCTCATGTGAGAGTAGTGCAGGAGTAGGGAGGTAAAGGGCCGAGGCAGGGCTGGGGCATTCACAGTGGGGAGACAAACTGAGCAAGAGGCTGTAGATAGAAACAAGATTTCTGTGTGCCGGTGGTTTTCTTCTTCCAGTGCCTGCCACATACCAGGCCACTACAGATGGGTTCCCTTTCCTCTGTTCCACAAGTAATTGTTTTAAATTATGATACAAATACAAAATTTACCATTTTCACCATTTTTAAGTGTACAGTTCAGTGACTTAAGTACATTTATGTTGTTGTGCAACCAACACCAGCATCCATCTCCAGAACTTCTCCATCTTCCCAAACTGAAACTGTATCCATTAAGCAATAGCTCACCATTTCCCCCTTCACCCTAGCACCTGGTAATCATGATTCTACTTTCTGTGTCTCTGAATTCGACTATTGCAGGTACTTGCTTCACTTAGCATCATGCCTTCCAGGTTCATCTCTGTGTAACATGTATCAGAATTTCATTCCCTTTTAAAGCTGAATAATATATCCCAACTTGGGTTGTTTCTACCTTTTGGCTCTTGTGAATAGTCCTACTGTGTACAAATACCTGTTCCAGTCCCTGCTTCACTTCTCTTGTGTATATACCCAGAACTGAGATTGCTGGATCATATGGAACTCTATATTTAATTTTTTTAAATATTTTTAAATTTAAATTCAATTAATTGACATTTAATATTTGATTCAGGAGTACAGGTCTGTGATTGATCAGTCTTATATAATACCCAGTGCTCATTACAACGCATATCCTCCCCAACGTCCGTCACCCAGCCACCTCATCCTCCCACTCCCCTCCAGCAATCCTCAGTTTGTTTCCTAAGATTAAGAGTCTCTTATGGTTTGTCTCCCTCTCTGGTTTCATCTTGTTTCATTTTTTCCTCTCTTCCCCTATGATCCTCTGCCTTGTTTCTTAAATTCCACATATCAGTGAAATCGTATGATCATTGTCTTTCTCTGATTGACTTATTTCACTTAGCATAACACCCTCTAGTTCCATCCACATCATTGCAAATGGCAAGATTTCATCTTTTTTTTTTAAAGATTTTATTTATTTATTTGAGAGAGAGAGAATGAGAGATAGCACGAGAGGGAAGAGGGTCAGAGGGAGAAGCAGACTCCCTGCTGAGCAGGGAGCCCGATGCGGAACTCGATCCCGGGACTCCAGGATCATGACCTGAGCCGAAGGCAGTCACTTAACCAACTGAGCCACCCAGGTGCCCAGATTTCATCTTTTTATGGCTGTGTAATATACCACTATATATATATATATTTATAATATATAACACATCTTTATCCATTCATCTGTCAATGGGCATCTGGACTCTTTCCATCATTTGGCTATGGTGGACATTACGGCTATAAACATTGGGGTGCACGTGCCCCTTCAGATCACTACATTTGTATCTTTGGGGTAAATACCAGTAGTGCACTTGCTGGGTCATAGGGTAGCTCTATTTTCAACTTTTTGAGGAACCTCCATACTGTTTTCTAGAGTGGCCACACCATTTTACATTCTCACCAACAATATACAAGGGTTCCAATTTCTCCACATTCTAACACTTGTTGTCTTCTTTTCTTTTTTTTTTAAATAATGGCTGTATTAATGGGTATGAAGTGGTTATCCCATTGTAGTTTTGATTTGCTCCTTAATGATTAGTGATGCTGAGCATTTTTTCATGTACTTATTGTCCATTTGCATATCTTCTTTGGAAAAATGTCTATGCATTGTCCATTTTTGAATTGGGTTGTTTTTTTGTTGTTGAATTATAGGAGTTTTTTTTATTTATTCTGGATATTAATCCATTATCAGATATGTCATTTGCAAATACTTTCTCACCACTGAGTATGATGTTAGCTGTGGAGTTTCTATATATAACCTTTATTATTGTGGGGTAGTTTCCTTCTATTCCTAGTTTATTTGGTGTTTTCATCATGAAAAGGATATTAAATTGCATCAAATACCTTTCCTGAATCAATTGAGATGATCATGTATTTTTCTCCTCTTCATTCTGTTAATGTGGCAGATTACACTGATTTTTGTATGTTGACTCATCCTTGCATTCATGGAATAAATTCCACTTTGTCATAATACATAATCCTTTTAATATGCTGCTAAATTCAGTTTGCTAGCATTCTGTTGAGGATTTTTGCCTCAGTATTCATAAGGGATATCAGTCTTTTATATTTCTTTTTTTGTAGTGTCTTCAGGGTAATGCTGGCCTCATACAATGAGTTATGAAATGTTCCCTTTTCTTCAGTTGTTTGGAAGAGTTTGAAAAAGATTGGTTTGTTCTTCTTTGAATGGTCGATAGAATTCCTCAGTGAAACCATCTGGTCCAGGTCTTTTTTTTTTGTTTGGAGGTTTTGATTATTGATTCAGTCTCCTTCTTATAGTTCTAGTCGGATTTCCTAGATCTTCATGATTCTGTCTTCATAGGTTTTGTGTTTCTAGGAATTTTTCCATTTCATCTGGGTTATTCAATTTGTCAGCATACAATTGTTCATAGTACTCTCTTAGGATATTTTTAATTTCTGTAGAATTGGTTGTAATTTCCCACCACGTATAATTTTTGAGCACACACCTGCATACAAAGCATATTTTGTTAGGCTCTGGAACCCATCTTTGAATATCATGGCATCACAGACTTACAGTCCAGTGCACTTAAAATGTGATTTAGGGACCAAAGTTGGAGAACCTTCCACTTTTCAGAATTATGTGAAGTATATGATATTGATTCCTAAGTCACATTCAGTGAAGGAAAGCCCTTAAAATAGTCTTGTCAGCCCTTACTTATTGCTAAAGGTCTCTGGTCTCAGAGTACATCTGGTAAACAGTCTTGGAGACAGGACCAAATAGCAGCAGTGCACTCCAGTCCAGCACTGCTCACCGCAAATACTTAAGTTCAGGGTGGGGATGGGGCCCCTTTTCCCTTTCTATTCAGTATAATATCCACACAGTAGATGACACAAGGCACACTAATCTTAAGGATACAGTTTGATGGGTTTTTACATATGTCTAGACCTGTGTAACCAACAGTAGATCTAAAATATTCCCATCTCCCAGAAAAATCCTTTATGTGTATGTGAGACATGGGAAGATTTGGGCTCTTAAAGTCTCAATCTGGCAGCAGTGTAGAGTAAGGAGAGTGAGATGGGCTCTGAGTCTTCATCTGGGAGCCTTGCTGGAGGAAACATCCATGAATTCTGCTCACTCTGCTAGGAGTGGCTCAGATGTTCACATGTTCTAAACAATTAGGCATGGCCTGAGCCCTCCAACAAGCTCCACTTGTGCTACCACACACGCACACACATACATACCGCACCTGCTACACACACCCATCCATTCAACATTTATGCGATTTGTAGGTCCTGAGTTGGTGGAGTATCCAAAGATTAAAAAGCCACAGTCCTTGCCCTTCTGAAGGAGAGCCAGTGTGGCTACAGCCCAGAGACTCCTAGAACTCATTTTACAATTTTTTAGATGTGGTTGGCAGCAGCTGCCATATTCCTGTACCTTTCTTTGCTTCTCAGAAGACCCTAGCTCTTCCCTCCCCCTTCTTGTTATGGGCATCACTTACTCACCTGAAATTAGGTTGGGGGTGGGGTCATCTTGATCTTGGTCATCTTGCTCTGCTCCTGCTTCCTCAGCCACGGCTTCTAGAGCTGCCAGTTTGTGTATTTGTCCAGGAAGTGGGTCCAGTGATGTGGTATTAGAAGGATATGGGCTATTTAGCTTGGAGAGCATCCATTAGGGGGTAAGTTGATTACTATAGGGAGGGATTTTATAAGAAGGAAGTGGGACTGATTGTTCATTGTGAAAGAAGCAGTAAAGAAACAGGCTCAGGTTAAGAAAGGAAAGCTGGTGTTTGGAGAGCAGGAAGAATATCCTTGTCCAAAGAGTGCCAGGATGGTGTCCCATGGCCTCCACCCCAGCCCTCTGAGAGGAGAGGACAGTGAAATGGCAGCCCAGAGGACAGCTTCTTAGTTCTCCTAACTCCAGGTGACGGGCAGGGTTGGGCTGGCACTCTGGTCCTTCTAACTGAACCATTCCATGATTCTATGATGTCACTGAAGAGAGAAGAATGGGGAGCTGGGCTTGGCTCCAGCTGCTCCAAGTCCTATCCTCTGGATTCTGATAGTTTTTGGGGTGAGGGGAGGTGAGCTGTGTGATCACACGTGTCCCAGCTCAGTCTCCCCTCTAACCACCTCAGCCCCCACCACATTTATGGAGAGAAATTAGCCAGTGTGAGTCAACTTCATCGAAACAAGCACAGCATCTTTTATGAAGCTGATCAAAAGAACAACAGTGAAAATAGCCTTTTATTCTTCTGTTTCTAGAAAACTTAAAGAACAAGAGAACTACATTCAAACTAAGCTGGAAAAGAATATTTGTACAATCTGTGATTGTGAGAGTGGACGATTCTTCTAGCTAACCCTATGAGCTTTGAAACCACAGCAATCACTTTCTTCATCCTCCTTCTAATTTGCTTCATTTGCATCCTCCTTTTATTGGTGGTTTTTTTATATAAATGGTATAAATCCATGCTGATAAATTGGGATCAGATTTCAAGTCACACTAGCAAATGTATCTAGAAATAATATAAATCAATTTAAAATAGAGCAAATAATGCTATAGCTATTTACTTTTTCCATTTCAGAATTTTAGAAATTCTAATTTCCTATTTAAAAGTGAAGTTCCATGCCAAGTAAATCAAGACCATTCTTTTTTTTTCTGAATTTTTTGCTTATTTGTTTTCAGTTTCCAAAGCAAGAAAGATGAAGAGACAGAAAAAAGTCCTTGTACAGATGCTAATGGAGGTGAAGATTGTTTAGCTGCTAATGCGGAGACAAACAATTCAGCAGACCAAGAAAAGTAAGTCTGTATTGTAGAATGTGATAGAAAGCCATTTTGGGGTATGATAATGGTGGATGACATGCATGAATTTTAAAAATCCTGCTGATTATGTAGGACTATCCTAACACCAATCACGGACTTAAATGCACCCATGAGGCCTGGCATTCTTGTCCAGAGACGGAGTAAAGAAGACACACCCTTAGAAAACAAAGAGAACATAGAAGAGGAGGAGGACAAAACAAAAGAGAAGCAAGAGCCTAAGAATGCTGGAGGAAATGAAGAGGAGCTCGCCTTATCTCCTCCCAAGGACCAGGTCAGAATCTGTTTGATTGAAGAGGAGGTAAATTATTTGGCTAGGTACAATGAGATGGTCTTGCCTGAAACTTAAGTTTGTACCTGGAAGGAGCACGGAGTCTGCAGTCATCTAAATCATTCTTCTTAGTTCATCAGTTCATGTTATTAAACCAGTCATGTATGCCAAGTCTAGACACTTGCTCATTCTTCACTCTTACATTTGTGTTGTTCTTAATAATCCCCCTTCATTTTGCTTTTCTCAGAATCCTAGGATCTTAGAGCTGGAGGAGTCCTTGGAGATCATCTAGGGATCCAGCCCTCTCATGTTACAGATGAGAAAATGAGATGAATTGTTCAAGGTCATTCATCCACTGTGGCCAAGCTCAAGACCAGAGCCCATGTCCCTGTTCTGGTTCCAGGCTGTACAACAGCACACAAACATTACCCGGGCCTTCTTGAGCTCCCTGTCAGCACTCTCTGATAGGAACAGTTCACATCTTCCCTCAACACAAGGCCCACGCCCAGAGGCAGAACAATGGTTCAGGGGCCCATTTCTAACCATAGAGATATGAAAATGAGATCATGATGGATTATCACTGCTTTCCTGTATGATTTAGAAACACTTCTTCTGTTTCTCACTAACAATGCTTCTATATTGAATTTAAAATATAAAACTCAATTAAAAATATAACATTTTTTAAAGCAGGACTTGTTGCCTTCATAAATTGATCTTTTATACTGTTTGTTCCATTCTCCTACAGGATGAAGATTTGCAAAAACCACCCACACCTCTCACTAGAACTCCTTCAGGTGTTGAAAACCACAAAAGACCTTTAAAAGGAGTGACATTTTCTAGGGAGGTAATTGTTGTGGACCTTGGGAAGGAATACCCGATACCTCGAAGCTATACTCGAGAACATAAAGAGAGAAAATGAGCTCAGAAAAGGCTGAGAGTGAAAGAAATGTAAGCCTAGACTAACAATGAAATGACTGGGGGTACAAGATCATGTTGAAACAGCAAAATATGGGGAATTAAGCAAATACAAATAGTATTTTACCTTTGTGCAGAAAGAAGTGAGCTACATGCAAAATTCTGTAAGTAAAATACCCAGAGCTTGAATATAGTTTTTTTTTTTAATTCAAATCTGAGTTCAAGAAATTGATTGTATTAAGTGTCCTTAAAACACTGTCTACTCAAACACTGTTCTAACACATGAATAAAATTATTTGTGTTTGTGCAGATGTCTGTTAGGTAAATCATATTTAAGGGGAACTTTAGAGATAGCAAATGTTTCTTTTAATTCATGTTTTTTAAATTTAAATTCAATTAATTAACATATTAGTTTCAGAGGTAGAGGTCAGTGATTCATCAGTTATGGAATACCCAGTGTTCACTACATAATGTGCCCTCCTTACTGTCCATCACCTAGTTACCCCATCCTCCTGCCCATCCCCTCCAGCAACTCTCAGTTTGTTTCCTATGAAAAAGGGTTTCTTATGGTTTTTTTCCTCCCTCTCTGATTTTGTCTTGTTTTATTTTTTCTCTCTTCCCCTATAATCCTCTGTTTTGTTTCTTAAATTCCACATATGAGTGAGATCATATGACAATTGTCTTTCTCTGATTGACTTATTTCACTTAGCATAATACCCTCTAATTCCATCCACGTGTTGCAAATGGCAAGATTTCATTTATTGATGGCTGTATACCACATCTTCTTTATCCATTCATCTGTTGATGGACATCTGGGCTCTTTCCATAGTTTGGCTATTGTGGACATTGTTGCTATAAATATTGGGGTGCAGGTGCCCCTTTGGATCCCGACATTTGTATCTTTGGGGTAAATATGCAGTAGTGCAATTGCTGGGTGGTAGGGTAGTTCTATTTTCAACTTTCTGAGGAACCTCCATACTGTTTCCCAGAGTGGCTGTACCACTTGCATTCCCACCAACAGTGTAAGAGGGTTCCCTTTCTCTGCATCCTCGCCAACATCTGTCATTTCCTGACTGGTAAATTTTAGCCATTCTGACTGGTGTGAAATGGTATCTCATTGTAGTTTTGATTTGTATTTCCCTGATGCTGAGTGATGTTGAGCATTTTTTTTCATATATCTGTTAGCCATTTGTATGTCTTCTTCGGAGAAATGTCTGTTCGTGTTTTATGCCCATTTCTTGATTGGATTATTTGTTCTTTGGGTGTTGAGTTTGATAAGTTCTTTATACATTTGGATACTAGCCCTTTATCTGATAAGACATTTGCAAATATCTTTTCCCATTCTGTTGGTTGTCTTTTGGTTTTGTTGACTGTTTCCTTTGCTGTGCAAAAGCTTTTTATCTTGATGAAGTCCCAGTAGTTCATTTTTGCCCTTGCTTCCCTTGCCTTTGGAGATGTGTCTAGCCAGAAGTTGCTTATGCTGAGGTCAAAGAGGTTACTACCTGTGTTCTCCTCTAGGATTTTGATGGATTCCTATCTCACATTTAAGTCTTTCATCCATTTTGAGTCTATTTTTGTGTATAGTGTAAGGAAATGGTCCGGTTTCATTCTTCTGCATGTTGCTGTCCAATTTTCCCAACACCATTTGTTGAAGAGACTCTTTTTTCCATTGGGCATTCTTTCCTGCTTTGTCGAAGATTAGTTGACCATAGAGTTGAGCGTCCATTTCTGGGTTCTCTATTCTGTTCCATTGATCTATGTGTCTGTTTTTGTGCCAGTACCATACTGTCTTGATGATTACAGCTTTGTAATATAACTTGAAGTCTGGAATTGTGATGCCCCCAGCTTTGGCTTTTTTTTTCAACATTCCTTTGTCTATTCGGGATCTTTTTTGGTTCCATACAGGTTTTAGGATTATTTGTTCCAAGTCTGTGAAAAAAGTTGATGGTATTTTGATAGCAATTGCTTTGAATATGTAGATTGCTCTAGGCAGTATAGACATTTTAACAATATTTGTTCTTCCAATCCATGAGCATGGAATGTTTTGCCATTTCTTTGTGTCTTCCTCACTTTCTTTCATGAGTGTTCTATAGTTTTCAGAGTATAGATCCTTTACCTCTTTGGTTAGGTTTATTCCTCAGTATCTTATGGTTTTTGGTGCAATTGAAAATGGGATCGACTCCTTAATTTCTCTTTCTTCTGTCTCATTGTTAGTATATAGAAATGCAACTGATTTCTGTGCACTGGTTTTATATCCTGCCACGTTGCTGATTTCCGTATGAGTTCTAGCGATTTTGGCGTGGAGTCTTTTGGGCTTTCCACATAGAGTATCATGTCATCTGTGAAGAGTGAGAGCTTGACTTCTTCTTTGCCTATTCAGATGCATTTTATTTCTTTTTGTTGTCTGATTGCTGAGGCTAGGACTTCTACTACTATGTTGAACCACAGTGGTGAAAGTGGGCATCCCTGTCGTGTTCTTGAACTTAGGCAAAAAGCTCTCAGTTTTTCCTCATTGAGAATAGTATTTGCTGTGGGTTTTTCATATATGGCTTTTATGATATTGAGATATGTTCCCTCTATCCCTACATTGTGGAGGGTTTTAATCAAGAAAGGATGCTGTGTTTTGTCAAATGCTTTTTCTGCATCTATTGAGAGGATCATATGGTTCTTATCCTTTCTTTTATTAATGTGGTGTGTCACGTTGATTAATATGTGGATGTTGAACCACTCCTGCAGCCCAGGAATAAATCCCACTTGGTCGTGATGAATAATCCTTTTAATGTACTGTTGGATCCTACCGGCTAGTATCTTGTTGAGAATTTTTGCATGCATGTTCATCAGGGATGTTGGTCTGTAATTCTCCTTTTTAGTGGGGTCTTTGGGATCAAGGTAATGCTGGCTTCATAGAACGAGTTTGGAAGTTTTCCTTCCATTTTTATTTTTGGAACAGTTTCAGAATAGGTATTTATTCTTTAGATGTTTGGTAGAATCCCCCTAGGAAGCCGTCTGGCACTGGACTCTTGTTTGTTGGGAGGTTTTTGATTACTGATTCAATTTCTTTGCTGGTTATTGGTATGTTCAGATTTTCTATTTCTTCTTGTTTCAGTTTTGGTAGTTTATATGTTTCTAGGAATTTATCCATTTCTTCCAGATTACCTAATTTGTTGGCATATAATTGCTCATAATATTCTCTTATAATTGTATTTCTTTGATGTTGGTTGTGGTCTCTCCTCTTTCATTCATGATTTTATTATTCTGGGCCTTTTTTTCTTTTTGATAAGTCTGGCTAGGGGTTAATCAATCTTCTTAATTCTTTCAAAGACCAGCTCCTAGTATTACTGATCTGTTCCCCTGGGGTTTTTAAAAATTTCTATATTATTGATTTCTGCTCTGCTCTTTCTTATTTCTCTTATCCTGCTATATGTAGGCTTTATTTGCTGTTCTTTTTCCAGCTCCTTTAGGTGTAGGGTTAGGTTGTGTATTTGAGACTTTTCTTGCTTCTTGAGGAAGGCCTGTATTACTCTCTGTTTCCTTCTTAGGACTGCCTTTGCTGCATCCCAAAGATTTTGAACTGTCATGTTTTCATTTTTATTTGCTTTCATGTTTTTTAAAAATTCTTTAATTTCCTGATTGACCCATTTATTCTTTAGTAGGATGTTTTTTAACCTCCATGTATTTGTGGTCCTTCCAAATTTTTTCTTATGGTAGACTTCAAGTTTTATAGCATTTTGGTCTGAAAGTATGCATGGTATGATCACAATCTTTTTGTACCACTTGAGTCCTGATTTGTAATGCAGTATGTAATCTATTCTGGAGAATGTTATATGTGCACTTGAAAAGAATGTGTATTCTGCTGCTTTAGGATGAAATGCTCTGAATATATCTGTTAAGTCCATCTGGTCCAGTGTGTCATTCAAAGCCCTTGTTTTCTTGTTGATCTTCTGCTTAGATGATCTGTTCATTACTGTGAGTGGGGTGTTAAAGTCCCCTACTATAATTGTATTATTATCAATGAGTTTTGTTAAGTTTGTTATTAATTGATTTATATATTTGGCTACTCCTAAGTTAGGGACATACATATTTACAATTGTTAGTTCTTCTTGTTGGATAGACCCCATTATTATGATATACTGTCCTTCTTCATCTTTTGTTACATTCTTTGGTTTAAAACCTAGTTTGTCTGATATAAGGATGGCTACTCCAGCTTTCTTTTGTCCATTAGCATAATAAAAATGGTTTTCCACCCCCTCATTTTCAATCTGGAGGGGATTTGGGTCTAAAATGAGTCTCTTGTAAGCAACATATCGATGGGTCTTATTTTTTTTTTATCCATTCTGATACCCTATGTCTTTTGATTGGAACATTTAGTTCATTAACATTGAGAGTAATTATTGAAAGATATGAATTTAGTGCCATTGCATTACCTGTAAAGTTGCTGTTTCTGTAGATTGTCTCTGTGCCTTTCTGGTTTTTGTTACTTTTGGTCTGTCTTTATGCTCAAAGGGTCGTCTTTAATATTTCTTGCAGGGCTGGTTTAGCATTCATCAGTTCCTTTAGTTTTTGTTTGTCTTGGAAACAATCTCTTCTATTCAGAATGAAAGCCTTGCTGGGTAAAGTATTCCTGGCTGCATATTTTTCCCATTTAGCATGTTGAATATATCCTGCCAGTCCTTTCTGGCCTGCCAGGTCTCTGTGGACGGGTCTGCTGCCAGCCTTTTGTGTCTACCCTTACAGGTTAAGGACATCTTGTCCCAAGCTGCTTTCAGGATTTTCTCTTTCTCTTTGTAATTTGCAAGTTTCACTATAATATGTCATGGCAGTGACCTATTTTTGTTGATTTTGAGGGGAGTTCTCTGTGCCTCTTGGACTTGAAAGCCTGTTTCCTTCCCCAGATTAGAGAAGTTCTCAGCTATAATTTGTTCAAATAAACCTCCTGCCCCTTTTTCCTGCTCTTCTTCTTCTGGGACTCCTATTATATGGATGTTATTTTGCTTTATGGAATCACTGAGTTCCCAAATCTACCTTCATATCTAATATTTTTCTTTCCCTCTTCTTTTAAGCCTCATTATTTTCCATAATTTTATTTTCTATACCACTAACTGATTCACTCTTCTGCTTCATTCATTCTCATTTTTATGGCCTCCTCTTGTGATTGCATCTCGGTTATAGCTTTTTTAATTTTACCTAATTAGATTTTAGTTCTTTTATCTCTACAGTAAGGGATTCTCTAGTGTCTTCTATGCTTTTTTCAAACCCAGCTAGTATCTTTATAATTGTTATTTTAAATTCTAGTTCAGACATCTTATATCCATATTGATTAAATCCCTAGCTGTGAGTACTACCTCCTGTTCTTCCTTTTGGGGTGAATTTCTCTGTCTTGTCATTTTGGTCAGAAAAGAAAAAACAAAGAAAAAGAAAATAACAAAACAAGACAAAACTACATCTTTGGCATGTTTTGGTCTGCTTGTTAAAAGAAACTAGATCCCAAAATAAGCAAGCAAGAAAAAAATATGTACATGTATAAAAATACAATACAAGGAAACAATTTTTTAAATTTTAAATTAAAAAAATATAAAATATATATAAAAATAAAAGTTAAAAAAATTAAAAAAAGAAATAACTAAAAAAAAAAAAAGACTAAAGAATAAAAGTACACAGGAGGCTAGATACTATTTCCCCCCGGAGCTAAAGCTTTGCAGCCCTCTATGATCAGTAAATTTGGTGAGAGCAAGTTGTTTGTGCTGGTCTTCTGGGGGAGGGGTCTGCTGCACTGATTCTCAGGTGGATTTGCTCTAGTGGAAATGCACCTCCAGGGCACAGGAGGCAGGGTTTGGTGTAAGCAGCTCCAGACTCCACCAGGTGGCACTGTTTTGCTCACTGAAGGCTTCTGGCACTGATGCACATGGTGAATATGGTGGCACCCTGCTTCTAGGCAGGAGCTGAAAATTTGCAACCCCCACTCTTCAGTGAGCCCTCACAGAAGAGCAATCAATCACTCTTGTCTCCCCATTTTCCGTTAGAACACTGTTCACCCTGCCCGTGTCCAAGCGTTTTTATCTCAGGCACGTGACTGAGTTTCAAAACTCCAAATTTTAGGGACTCCCACAGTGCAGACACACCCTGTTCCTCCCTGGGAGGGTCTCCCCACACTTCTGCCTTTTGCTGGCCCCCTCCCAAGAAAGCAGTCACATGACCATGCCAGTTTATGGCAACAAAGAGCAGGAAACCAACACCTAGACTCATTGTTTTCAGCGGGCTTCCCCATTCCTATGCCTGGGAACCATGCCACACTTAGGTGCCACCCATTCTTCTTGGGACCCTGGGGATCCTCAGACCACACTGTCACTCCTGGGTTTCTGCCCTGCTTCACCCCCTGAACACCTTTAGGCCAGGCATGTCCCCCACTGTAGCAGATTTCTAAAAATTCTGATTTTGTACTCCACTGCTTATAATACCTTGTGTAGCCTCCTTAAGCAGGCTCTCTCCCTGCTGCCTTATCCTCAGCTATCTCACCCCAGATTCAAGTCTCCACACCTCCTACCTTCCAAACAGTTGGTCACTTTTCTACTTATAGACTTGCAGCATTTTTCTCAGACCTCCAATTGATCTCTCGGATGTTCAGAATAATTTGATTACTATCTAGTTGTATTTGAGGGATGAGACAAACTTGGGGTTCCCCTCCTCTTCCACCATCTTAACTCCTTCCTCTGCCCATTTTAAATGGGATTATTTGGTTGGTTTTTGTTTGTTTGTTTTGGTGTTGAGTTATATAAGTTCTTTATATATTTAGGTATTAACCCCTTATCAGGTATATCATTTGTAAATATCTTCTCTCATTCAGTAGATTTCCTTTTTGTTTTGTTGATGGTTTCATTAACTGTGCAAAAGCTTTTTATTTTGATGTAGTCCCAGTAGTTTATTTTTGCTTTGGCTTCCCTTGCCCAAAAAGATATATTTAGAAAAATGTTTCTACAGACAATGTCAGAGAAATTATTACCTATGTTTTCTTCTGTGGGTTTTATGGTTTCAAGTCACACATTTAGGTCTTTAATCCATTTTGAGTTTGTGTGTGTGTGTGTGTGTGTGTGTGTGTGTGTGTGTGTGTGTGTGTGTGTGTGTGTGTGTGTGGTATAAGACAGTGGTCCAGTTTCATTCTGTTGCCTGTAACTGTCTGGTTTTCCCAGCACCATTTGTTGAAGAGGCTGTCTTCACATGTTCTGAAGAAGCTGAAGAGGCTTCTCCACATGTTCTAGCCAATAGTGTCTGAGCAGAAGTGTTGGGGTGTGTCTTAAAGGTTGAGAATATACTTCCGTTCTTTCTTCTGCCTGTTAGTTGGAATGTAGATGTATCGAGTGGCCATCTTGAACCCTGATGTGGACGTCATGTGTGGAGTACCGTTGATGTAAACTCAGGGCTCTACTGATTGCATATTTTCCATACTTGCCATGGACCACCTGTTTTTACACGAGAGGAAAATAAAAGGCTATCTTTAGTATTATTTTGTTATTGCTACTTTGTTACTAGCAGTTGAATCTAATTGTATGGTTAGCTGTTAACACTATCCCCATTTTAGATGGTGAAGTACAAAGAGGTTAGGAATTTAAGTGGCAGATCCAAGACCTGGATCCAAGCCTTGGGCTTCCGAGCCTGCCAGCATGGTCTGACACCGCTTTAGGGGAAGAACCCAGCACACATTTACTTCACTCTTGGTGTCAAAAGACTTCTTCACACTGGGTTTCAAAGTGTCCTCCTTATATAGCCCCATCCCCCCTCCCCCATCGTGTTTCATTGACACAAATGTTCAGGCCTTGAGCGCCCGCGTACTCCCTCGGTGGGTACAGCTGCTCCTTCCGCCGCTGCTGCTTGGCCTTCCAGTTCTCTCGGCGCTTGTTCGCGAGGCTCGTGGCACGTGTCTTCTTGGGCCGCAGGTGCAGGGGCTCCTACCTCTCACCCTTGTAGAATTTGCTGAGCTTGTCTTTCTGATCTGGTTAATGACGGTGGGAACACCGGAGATGAATGTGCTCTCAAATCTGGGAGAGCTTGGAAGCCGCGCTGCCTGTCACTTAGCCGATGTGCAGCTCGATAGCACCCCCTTCAGGTCTTCTAGCTTGTCACGAGGGCCTCAACCTTAACCTTGGGCTAGGCTGCACAAGCCGCCTCTGCCGCCACCTGCTGGGAGGGAAAGAGGACGGCAGCTCATGATACTCTGCCCACCATGTTTGGTGCCCATTCATTCTGCTTCCCCCAAGGACTTCCCTGACTTTCACATCTTTGTTAGTGCTTTTCTTCTTTGGTTTGGACCGAGGTCTCCTATCTTTACCTATTAAAATTCTATCCATCCTTCAAAGGCCCAGTTCTCTCCTTTCATATCCCTTCAACCAGTGTCTTCTTTTACTTCTATGAATTTATTCATTTACCTAATATTTATTGAGAATTGTTATGTGCTAGACACTGGGGATCCTCCAATGTGCAAAACAGACCAACAGGTAGTTTGTAAGCTATTGCATTTGTCTTTGGGTTTGCTACAGCTGTGGCTTCCAACTAAGAAAAACCCTTAGTGTAACCCTTACATAACACACGTAATGATTTAAGAAATATTTGCTTTTATCATATGTAATCACTCTGATAATTTAAACTCTATTTCATTTCAATCAGCAGATGCCTACTGAATTGATTTTATAGCCTATTAATAGGTTGGAACATTCGGGTTTGAGAAGCATTTTTTCCTTTTTTTCATTCAGTCATCCGTACAACTCCTGGCATTGCACTGTGTGCTGGCACAGCTCTGGCCTTGGGCTAAAGAGAAGGAAGAGCTCCTTCTTCAAGGCGAGCAGGCCAGTGAAAATAATACAGCCTGAGAGCAAATGGCCGTACACAGTGCGCTACGTGCTATCATGTGCTTTGGGCAGATGTGCACATTGGTGGCTCCATAAATGTTAATGGAATTAAACTGCAGCATAGGCATTAGAATTATAAAAATAAATGAGAACAATGACTTTCTCAACAGCAGAATCTTAGCAGCTTGTAGATCTACTGTGATGTGAAGCTTGAATCAAAGTCCTGACTCTCTAAAACATTGCTAGTAAGAAGAGTCAATCCTGGATATGTACTTTTCAGCTCCTTTCTCTAGACACAAAGAAAGTGTGGTGGAGTTAGTTGTGTTTAGAAAAGTTGGCAATGATTTGGGCTTACCCCAGTGCTGATGGGAAGAAAGACATAGTCTTTTTTTTTTTTTTTAAGATTTTATTTATTTGACAGAGAGAGACACAGCGAGAGAGGGAACACAAGCAGGGGGAGCGGGAGAGGGAGAAGCAGACTCCCTGCTGAGCAGGGAGCCCGATGCAGGGCTCAATCCCAGGACCCCGGGATAATGACCTGAGCCGAAGGCAGCCGCTTAACGACTGAGCCACCCAGGCGCCCCAAGAAAGACATACTTAGAACATTTCTCATTTCTTCCCCCAAAGCCTGTCAGGGTTATCACCCTCACTTTGCTGCAGGCAAAATGCCACCTAAAGTTGTCCTCTCCCCATCCGGAAATCAAACCGATCAAAACCAAGCTTGGTGTAGAAACATCCATCCTAATCCTTTCTCCTGGGTCTTCCAATCCCAGGTTGACCTCACCTACCTCCGGACTCCTCTCCTCCCCTTGCTTCTGGGCTTTGCCCCACGACCTGGACAGAGACCTTTTTCTCACCAGCTAGTCCCCATCAGCATATGAAAACATTTAAAGGGAAAAGGCAAAACCTCCCTTCATCCCATATCCCCATCTAACTACTCTCCATTTCTCTTACTTACCCTTGTCAGACATTTTGAGAGGATGCCCTCTGCCTTCTCACCTCCCATTCACTCCTCTGTCAACAGTGACCTGGCTTCTGCCCCCATCATTCACTGAAACTGCTCTCTGAAAAGGGCCCATGGACCCTCTTGTCAAATACAGAGAACAACTTCTTATCCTACCTGCACTTTTCAATATCTAACACTGCCAGCCACTATTATGGGCCTTGGCTTCCATGATGAAATGCCTTCTGCCTGTCCCTTGAATGCTGATCTCCAGAGTCATAACCTAAACCCCTCTCCTAGCCCCTTTCCATTCTAGTTTTTCAGGGTGATGTTGACTAACCAAGCTGAAAGTCCCAGCCACTGAAAAACACTTCCCCTGCTACACTCCCAATATCCCTCCTGCTCATCGATTCCACTTCCAAATACCTATCTGTGGCCTCCTTTCCATCTTGAAAAATCTCCCTCCTCCCACTTTTTATCCACGCCTGTCCATTGTTCAAAGTTTCTTAAGAATGACTTTTCTAATGGGTACGTGAGTGGCTCAGTCTGTTAAGCGTCTGCCCTCAGCTCAGGTCATGACCCCGGGGTTCTGGGATTGAGCCCCACGTCAGGCTCCCTGCTCAAATATTTTAATAATAATTACATTAATTCTGAAGATTTTCTTTGTGAAATTACTTTTTGGAGCAATTTCTTTTAGGCCAGTTTAATTCTTGACCAATTATCTACATAGAATGCCTTTTCCATTTGCACTGTAATAAGATTATTTCCATTAGGATAAATTTTTTGTGTAAATAGTACAAAATATTTTTGTTCACAGAAAATTTTAGTGATTATAGCTTCTGCCTTTGTATATTTTCTGATGTCTTATTTTCCCCCAGGTTACACTTATATATATCTAAATCTTACCATGTAATGTTCTATTAGTAATACTCTGTATGCAATCTCTACCCCCCGTGTGGGGCTCAAGCACAGGACGCTGAGATCAAGAGTGACATGCTCTACTGACTGAGCCAGCCAGGCACTCCTCTATGAATTGGATAAAAGATGGAACAGTGAATCCACAAGAAAATGATGCCCATTTACTACCGGATTGCTGTTCTTTTCTATTCGATACCTTGTGTTTGTGTCCATGCCTTTGGTGAAGTAAGGCTCTGAAAGGTGAAATCAAAAAAAAAAATTTGGGGGGGGGATCAAACACTACATACTACATAAAAGCGGCTTTTTGGAAGATGCTGTTGGAATGTAGTAGCTCCAATAAGCAAATGGAGGAAATATTTTCCACCAGTGAATTCGATGAGCGCAGCCCACAGGCAAAGGACAGGTCACCACAGGGGAAAGTTAGAGTCAGGTACTTCCACAATTCATTGTCATTATCCGTTTTCCCTGCTAAATAAATATTCATAGATACCTCCATCATTTCCCCTATAGTTGGTGCAGTTTTTGCAGGACGGTGAAAATTCGTGAAAGGAATCATCAGCATCCGCTTAATGATTAAAAAATTGCGTTAAGCTGCAATAATATGCACTTGCAATCACATTCTTTGGTCATCCATGAAGGATTATTACGTGAATAAAATGTAAACCTCCCTGAAGTAACTCAGAACTTCGTAGCTCGTGCTACTTGCACAGGTGCTGGAAAGGCGTGAGAACCAGCGTGAACCAACTCTGCAGGAACGGAATATGAGTACGGTGTGAAGAGAGCGCGTACAGCGCAGACCGCAGCGCACCGTGGGCGCTCTCGGACCCGGGCGCGCAAACAGCGCGATCCAGTGTTGCGGCGCATGCTCCAGCGCCGAGCACAGTTAGCGCGGCTGGTGACAGCCTGCCAGCTGCATCCCCAATACCGCCCTCAGGTGTCGCTTACTCACTGCTCTGCTGGCTAGCACTGAAAATGGCCACTGCAATGAGAATAATGAATCCTTAAACGGCGTCCGCGTCTTTCGCAGGCGGCCGAGGTTCCCCCTTCGTGACCCCTGCGCTTGCAAGTCCCGCCGCAGGCCCGGGCTCCCGGATTGCGCCCCTCCCCAGCCGCGCGTCTCGGACGCCTTTGCCCCCGTCAGCCCCGCCTCCCGGATCCCGCACCCCCCGCGCCGACCTTGGCGGCCTCCCGGCCTCTCCGGCCCCTCCCCCCTCGACCCTGCCTCTCGGAGCCCTGGCCAGGCTCCCGCTTCCTCCGCGCCCCGCAGTGGGGCTGGGCGGCGCGGGGGGCGGGGTTTTCTGGCACTTTCTGGGCGCCGCGAACGCTGCGATTCCAGGCTCGGAGGCCGGAAACGTCGCTACGGAGCCGCACGGCAGCCCGCGCCGCGGCCCTTCCTTGCGGTCCGCCGAGGCCGAGCCGCCAGCTCAGACATGGCCAAGTGGGGCCAGGGGGACCTGCGCTGGATCGTGGAGGCCCGGGAGGACGGGACCAACGTGAACAACTGGCACTGGTGCGGCCGGGCGGGGGCCGGGGCCGGGGCTTTCGGGTCTCCTCCCTCCCGAGGGGCGGGCGGGACGGTGGGGCCCTTCTGCGAGCAGACGGCTCCCAGTGCGCTGCGGGGTGCGGTGGCCCGGCCTCTCCGGCGCCTCCCGGGCCGCGGCGCTCCCTCTGTGGGGCGGGGCCCGCACAGGTACAGAGGATTCCCTCCTCCACCAGCGGCTCAAAGAGCGGCTGTGATTAGCCTCAGCGGAGTCTGGAGACGGGGAATGGGGGTGGGGGTGCTTATCTGCATTGGCTGTGGGACTTCAGTTTCCTCCTTTTGAAAGTTGGTCTGGGCCCCATGAATGGTATCTGCCTGGCCTCTTCAACTTTGACCGTCTGTGACCTTAAGAGCTCCCCCCCCCCTTGATGTTTCTGGAAGTTAAAAGGAGCTAGTAGTGTGTGTGTGTGTGTGTGTGTGTGTGTGTGTGTGTGTGTGGAAGTTAAAAGGAGCTAGTAGTGTGTGTGTGTGTGTGTGTGTGTGTGTGTGTGTGTGTGTGTCGGTCTGTATGTAGTGAATTTGGATCTCAGCTGTACATCCAACACGATGGGCCTCGGGTGAGCCCTGCCTTCTTTCTAGGAGTTTGAACCATTGCACATCCTTTTTGTACGGCATCTGGAACGTGGGCTGTTTCTGCCTCCCTCGCTCTCGCACAGTTTCAGGAAGTGATGCAGCATCACTGAGGGTACACTGTGGTACCTCAAGGCCGTCAAGCCGAAGTTGGGGCAGGTCCGGGGCACAGTAAAGCCGTCAGCCTGGGAGCAGCTTGTTGAGGGAGCTCTGGCCTCTCCTTTCCCGGCATTGTCACCGTGTACACATCAGGGGCTTCTCTCACCTCATTTCCAGTCGCTAAAATGGGAACATTTATTTGGGAAGATTCCATGAGATAATATATGCCCTTGATAATGTGTCTTGTTTTGATTAAAATTAAAACTACCTTTTTGTAAGGCCCAGGCTTTGCCCATCCATTTTCCAGTGGGTGGGATTGCTAGGCCCCCTTTCCCCCAGAATAAGCCGGTGTTTTTAAGACAAAACACTACATAGTGCATAATAATATCTTAAGGAACTGAGCAGGAATATTAAAAGATATCTGGTAGAAATCTGGTTGAACTTTGAGGGTGGCAGGGCTCTTAGGGCTGCCTGAGAGGCAGTGGGCTGATCTGGGCTGGTCCGGGCATTACCCCCACGCCCCAGCCTGGGCATGCGGCTACCAGCTGGGGCCTCCACTCACGGCTCTGCCTTCTGGTCCCTGGCAGGACAGAGCGGGATGCCACCCGCTGGTCTAAAGGGAAGCTCCGTGACCTCCTGGTGGGCATTGTCGTGGAGAACGAGGCTGGCTGCGTTGAGATGAGTGAACTGAAGCAGGTGGAAGGTCAGGCTTCTTGCAGCAGCCGCAAAGGAAAGCTGATTTTCTTCTATGAGTGGAACATCAGGCTGAGCTGGAAAGGTAACGGGGGGCTCCGGGCACAGCTAGGAGCTGGAGGCAGCCTTGGGGCAGAGTCAGCTGCTGTAGTATTCATTCCTTCAGTAGATATTTTTAGAACTCCCGATGGGGCCTAGCATTCATTAGCCCCTGGATTTGGTGTGTGTAGTTCCAGACAGCCTTCTGTCATGCACAGTGCCTTGTCCAGCAAGCTGGGGGGCTTCCCTTTCTCCCAGCACTCATTGCTTAGAGCCCTTCGATTTTAGCAGCACTCTTGTCTGCCAGGCATTTGTGAGCCTTAGAGTTTTCTGGAGCTGCCAGAGCACTCTTCCCCTAGACAGCTGCCTGCTGACTCTTCTGGGTCCTTCTGGTCTTTGTCCTGAGTGAAGCCACCTATCTCTATCCTATAAAAATTGCAGCTCCCTTCTTTGAACTGTCTCTCTTCCTGCTTTATTTTCCCCCAAAGCACTGATATTTGGTATCTTTATATGGTTACTTAAATATGTTGTTATTCTGGTTCCCCTCCCACCCCAGGGCAGGGATGATTTTTTTTTTTAATATCAGCTTTATTGAGATCTAAATCACATACCATACAGCTCACCCGTTTAAAGTATACAATTCAGTGGTTTTTTTAAAAAGATTTTATTTATTTATTAGAGAGCACGCACAAGCAGGGGGAGGGGCAGAGGGTTAGGGACAAGCAGACTCCCCACTGAGCAGAGCCCAACATGGGGTTCAGTCCCAGGACCCTGAGATCAGAACCTGAGCTGAAGTCAGATGCTTAACCAACTGAGCCACCCAGGCACCCCTGTCTTCTACCCATTTTTAATTGGATTATTTAATTTTTGGTGTTGAGTTGTATCAGTTCTTTTTTTTTTTTTTACTTACTTTTTTAAGTAAGCTGTAAACCCAACATGGGGCTTGAACTCACAACCCTAAGATCAAAAGTCACAGGCTCTACCGACTCAGCCAGCCAGGTGCCCCCGTATAAGTTCTTTATATATTTTGTATGCTAACCCTTTATCAGAGATGGCATTTGCAAATATCTTCTCCTAGTTAGTAGGTTGCCTTTTAGTTTTGTTGATTATTTCCTTTGCTGTGCAGAAGCTTTTTTTTTTTTTTCAAGATTTTATTTATTTGACTGAGAGAGCACAAGCAGGGGGAGTGGCAGGCCGAGGGAGAAGCAGGCTTCCCACAGAGCAGGGGGAGCCCAATGTGGGACTTGATCCCAGGACCCCAGGATCATGACCTGACCCCAGTCTCTTAACCAACTGAACCACCCAGGCACCCTGGAGGCTTTTTTTTTTATGTAGTCCTTTTTTTTTTTTTTTTTTTTTTGAGCACATGCGAGTTGGGGAGGGGCAGAGGGAACCCAAGAGAGACATTCCTGAGTGGGCTCCATGCCCAGCGCAGAGCCCGAGGCCGGGCTAGATCCTGTGACCCTGAGATCATGACCTGAGCCAAAATCAAGAGTCAGACCCTTAACCGACTGAGCACCCCTATTTTGATGTAGTTCTAATAGTTTATTTTTGCTTTTATTTCCCTTGCCTCAGGAGACAGATCTAGAAAAATGTTACTATGATGTGTGGCTGATGTCAGAGAAATTACTGCCTATGCTCTTCTAGGATTTTTATTTTTGAGGTCGCACATTTAGGTGACTGGCTCCTCTCACTTAGCATAACATTTTCAAGGTTCATCCATGTTGTAGCATGTTCCTTTCCTTTTTATGGTTGAATGATATTCTGTTGTACAGATAGAGCACATTTTGTTTATCTGTTCATCAGTTGATGGCCATTTGTGTTGTTCCATTCTGTAGGTATTTGGTCAGGTCCAGACTACTGTCTGGAATGTTGTGTGCCTGTTGAAAGAGTAAGTTTCTCCTGTGATGCCTAGTTCCCGGCTGGTCAGCATTCTGTGCTCAGTGAATACTTGTTGAAATAATCATGGATGTGAAGACAGAGGTGAGAAGGAGGAGGAGGAGAGAGGGAGAGATCTAATTCTAGAAGATTGTACTGAGTTAAAGTTTGGGCCTCTGCTCAGGAGTCTGCTCCTTTCTTGAGTTGGGTCAGAGAGTCCCACAGTAAGCTGGCCGTGAGCCTCCACCCTGTTGGCTGCTTTGCTTGAGCCAGGCTTGGGCCCAGGGAGGTGCTCAGGAAGCATCAGAAAAGTCCACTTCTGCCTTGGAAACTTCCGGCTAGGGGTTTGCTCTCAGTTGCTCCCTCATTGTCTGCAGCTGGCTGGATCATAGCAGGGTCTGGCACCTTCTACTCGCCCCCCCCCCCAGGCCCGGGCTCTGAGGGTCCCAGGGAAGCTCATGGTCTCCCTCACCTCAAAGCAGCCGCAACCTCCTTTGGAAGGTGAGACCAAGCTACCCAGGGCAGCAGCTAGAGGGCAGGCTGAATAGGGCCTGCCCTGACTGCTTGTGCTTTCTCCTCTGGCAGTGAGTCCCAGAAGAGGCAAGTGGGCCCTCTGGGGAAGAGTCAACGTTCTGGGTTTTTTTTTTTTTTTAATTAAATTTTATTTTAATTTTTCCCCACCTTTATTGAGACACAGTTGACTTATAACATTGTATAGGGTTAAGGATGATTTTATATATATATATTGGAAATGATTACCACAGTAAGGTTATTTAACACATCCCTCACCTCATATTGTACAGTTTCTGTGTGTGTATGTGGAGAACTTTTCAGATTTACTTTCTTAGCAACTTTCAAATATACAGGACAGTGTTGTTAACTGTGGTCATCAAGCCGTACATGACATCCTCCAAACTTACTCTTGTAACTGGAAGTTTGTACCTCTGTGTCCTCTGACCACCTTCCACATCACTGACTCCCTGCAACCACCAATCTGCTCTCTGTCTCTAGGAGTTTGGTTTTTCTAGATTCCACATACAAATGAGATCATATAAGTTTTGGCTTTGTTTGACATTTCACTTAGCATAATGCCCTCAAGGTCCATCCATCTTGTCCCAAATGACGGGATTTCCTTCTTTTGTATGGCCGAATAATATACGTGTGTGTGTGTGTGTGTGTGTGTGTGTGTGTGTGTGTGTGTGTGTATCACATTATCTGTTTATCCGTCAGTGGACATGTAGGTTGTTTCCATGTCTTGACAACTGTAAATAATGCTGCAGTGAACATGAGGGTGCAGATGTCTCTTTGAGATGGTGATTTTATTAACTTTGGATAAATACCCAGAAGTGGGATTGCTGAATCATATGGTGGTTCTACTTTTAATTTTTGAGGAACTCCACACCGTTTTGCACAGTGGCCGCACCAGTTTGCATCCCTGCCAAACAGTGCATGAGGGTTCCCTGTTTTCCACATTGTCGCCAACACCTGTTGTCTCTTTTTGATCTAGCCATTCCAGCAGGTGTGGGGTGATACGTCACTGCGACTTTGATTTCCCTGATGCTTAGTGACGTTGAGCATCTTTTCATGTACCTGTCATCCATCTGAATATCTCCTTTGCATCGATGTCTGTTTAGGTCCTTTGCCCATTTTTAATGGGATTATTTGGGGTTTTTTTTGCTGTCAAGTTTTATGAGTTCCTTATATATTTTGGATATTAACTTCTTATCAGATAAGGTTTGCAAATATTTTCTCCCATTCTGTAGGTTGCCGTTTCCTTTTGTTGAGTGATTGTTTGGCCTGCAGGAGCTTTTTAGGTTGATGTAGTCCTACTTGTTTTGCTCTTGTTGCTTGTGCTTTTGGTGTCCTCTTCAAAAATTATTGCCAAGACCAGTGCCAGGGAGGTTTTCTCCTCCTCCTAGTTTTATGGTTTCAGATCTTTAATCCACATTAAGTTAATTTTTGTAAGTGATATAAGACAGGGGTCCAGTTTCATTGTTTTGCTTGCGAATATTAAGTTTTCCCAGTACCATTTAATGAAGAGACTACCTTTTACCCACTGAGTATTTCTGCCTCCCTTGTCAAATATTAGTCGATCATATATGTATGGGTTTATTTCTGGGCTCTTGATTCCATCCCATTGGTCTCTGTGTCCGGTTTTATGTCCATACCATACTGTTCTGATCACTGTAGCTTTGTAGTAAAGTTTGAGATCAGGAATTGTGATGCCTCCAGCTTTGTTCTTCTTTCTCGGGATTGCTTTGGCTGTTGGGGGTGTTTTGTGGTTTCATGCAAATTTTAGAATTTTTCTATTCCTGTGAAAAATTCTATTGCCATTTTGAGAAGGACTGTATTGAATCTATAGATGCTTCTTATTTGCTTTCTTGTGCTAACTTTGGGCTTTTTTTTTTCTAACTCTTTGAGACATAAAGTTAGTTTCTTTATTTGAAATCCTTTTGAAATCCTTTTGTTTTTCCTTGATGTATGTGCTCATCACTACAAACTTCCTGCTTAGAACTGCTTTTGCTGCATCCTGTAGGTTTTGGTGTGTTGTGTTTCTAGTTTCACTTGTCTCAAGGTATTTTTAAAATTCCCCTTTTGATTTGTCTGAGCTATTTGTTGTTCAGGAATGTTTGTTTATTTCCATGTATTTGTGAGTTTTCCAGCTTTCCTCCTGTTACTAATTTCCAGTTTCATACCATTATGATTTGGGAAAAGATACTATAATTTCTGTATTTTTGAATTTGTTGAGACATGTTTTGTGTCCTAACATGATTTATCTTAGAAGACATTCCATGGATCCTTGAGAAGAATGTGTATTCTGTTGCTGTTTAATGGACTATTTTATATATGCCTGTGAAGTCCATTTGCTCTATAATGTTTAAATCTGCTGTTCCTTACTGATTTTTTTGTCTGGATAATCCATTGTTGATCGTGGGGTAATAGAGTCCCCAACTAATGCACTGCTGCTTATTTCTCCTTTTTGTTCTGTTAGTATTTCCTTTACATATTAGGTGCTTCAATGTTGGGTACATAAATATTTACAATTGCTAGATCTTCCTGATAAATCAGTCCCTTCAGCATTATATAATAACCTTCTTTAGTTTTTTTTTTTTTGACCATTTTTTCTTAGTATTTTGTTTAATACAAGTGTAGCTACTCATTTTTTTTTTTTTTTGGTTACCATTTGCTTGAAATATCTTCATCCCTTCACTCCCAGTTTATGTGTATCCTTTTAAAGCTAAAGTGATTCTCTGTATTATAGGCAGCATATTGTTGGATCTTGTTTTTTTTTTTTTTTTTTCTGTTTTAATCCATTCAGCCATTCTGTCTTTTGGAGAATGTAATCCATTTATGTTTAAAGTAATTATTGATGGGTACGAACTTACACTTGCCATTTTGTTAATTGTTTTCACACTGTTTTGTAGATCCTGCATTCCTTGCTTCCTCTCTTATCTTCCTTCATGATCTGATGCCCTTTCGTGGTGGTATGCTTTCACTCCTTTATCATAATCTTTTGCATACCTACTAGTTTTCCTCAGGTGGTTACCCTGAGGCTTACATGGAATATATTTATAACATGCTATTTAAACTATTAACAACTTTGGTAGCATACAGAAATTTATACTTCTTTCCTCCTCAGATTTTACGTTATTGATATTACAATTTGCATATTTTCATATTGTGTATCTAGTAACAAATTATTGTATTTATGGTTATTTTTAGTATGTTTTAACTTTTAAAGTAGAGTTGTAAGTGAATTATGCAACACCATTGCAATATTAGATGATCTGACTTTAACTGTATATATACCACTGGTAATGGTATATTTTTCATATATTTTCATAAATATATATTCATATATTTTTATGATGCTAATTTCAGATAACATCTAGTTCACTAATTCTTTCTTCTGCTTGGTCAGTTAGGCTGTTGAAGCTTTCTATGTAATTTTTCAGTTCAGTCATTGTATTTAGCTCCCGGATTTTGTTGTGTTTCTTTGTGGTTTCTGTTTCTTTGTTGAATTTCTCATTTTGTTCATGCAGTTTCTTCTAATTTTGTTTGTGTGTTCTTATAGTTCACTAAACTTCTTTAAGAGATTTATTCTTAATTACTGGTCACATAGTTCATGGATCTCCATTTCTTTAGGATCTGTTACTGGAGCTTTATTACTTTCCTTTGGTGGTGTCATGTTTACCTGATTCTTCATGAGCCTTAATTCCTTGTGTTGGTATCTGCATATGTAAGTGATTTCTTTTTCCAGAATTTACAGGTTTGCTTCAGTAGGAAAAGACCTTCACCATTCAGCTTAATTTGGGTTACTTGGTGGGTCATCTAGTAGCATTTGTGGTGGGCAGGGCATGCTGTCGGGGTCTCTAGTTGGGTGGGGCCACTGCCCACAGTGTGATCAGGGTTAGAGGTTGGGGCTCTCCTGGCTGGGCTCCTGTGTTCAAGCAGGGTTGCTGGGCGGACTCCCCAGCGGGGTGTAGCTGCTGGCTGTGCTCCATGGTCACATGGGGCCTCTATATGGGCCTTGCAGTTACCTCTGGTCAGGGGTTGGTCCCTGGATGTGTTCCCTGGAAGGGCAGTGCTACTGGTTGGACTCTATGATTGAGCAGGGCAATGGGTGGGTCTCCACCATTGCTCCTGGTTGGATGGGGTCTCAGGCTGTGCTCCTGGACCAGATGGTTCTGCTGGCTAGACTCTGTTCAGGTGGGGCCACAGGCAGGGCTTCATGATTGGACCAGTGTGCTCTGTGATCAGACTGTGCCTTAAAGTTGGACAGGTCTGCAGGCTTCACTTGGAGACCAAGGAGCCACTGGCTATGCTCTGCTGTTGAGCAACATTGCTGGCCAGGCTCTTTGGTGGGGACAGGCCTCCAGCTGTATCCTGCAGTTTGTTGGGGCTAGGGACTACACTCTGTGTTTGGGTGGAGTCACTGTCTGGGCTCTCTGTCTGGACAAAGCCAGAAGCTGTGTCTAGCATTTGGGCAGGTCTGTAGGCTAGGCTTCAAGGCTGCTTAGGGTTACTGTTTGGGCTCCCTGGTTCTGTGGGACCAGAGACTGTGCTCAACAATTGGGCAGGGCTGCTGGTTTGGCTTCCTGCCCAAGTAGGGCTGGAGGATGGGCTCAGTGGCTGCCCAGATTCTCTGGTCAGGCTTCCCGTATGGTCCGGATGATGAGAGGCTCCACCAGCGGTTGAGTGGGGCTGCAGATTTGCTTTCTTGCCTGGGTGGGGGCAGTAGAATGGGCTCCACAGCTGGTTTCAGTCCAATCACCAGGGACCCTAATCAGGCATAATCACCAACTGAGCTCCCTAGCCACATAGGGCTGCCAGCTCAACTCTGCAGAAGGGCGGAGTCACTGGCCAGGATCTTTGCTCATGCTCTGCTGTAGCAGGAACACGTTCCAACAAGATTTGAGTGTTGGTTATTTCAAGTCCTGCCCCGCTTCTGTCTGATTCCCAGTGGTCCCTGGGAGCTGAGATCCAGATGGACCTTCTAGGAAGCATCCCCCAATGCTAGGGGACCTGGATGTTTTTCCACCTGAAGAAACCACAGCTCTGTGCTGGCAAGAGGGAGGGGTGATTTGGTCAGTTTTATCACTTCTCCTACCCTTCTCATTTGGCCCTTTGTCTCTGGTCCATAAGGGTGCACTCTGGGACTTCCACAGTGGTGTCTCGTCTATGGATAGCTGCTAGTTGGTCTTGTGCGGGGACCCAAAGTCAGGAATAACCTATGTTGCCATCTTGATGTCCCTGAAATCAGCACTTTGGTATTGAAGGAAACCCAGCTACGTGGAGTCCATGCACAACTTCCCCAAGCCGCCACCTGTCTCCCCTCATGCTTTCCCTGATTAGACCTCATTGCCCCTTTCTGGCCTCCATCCTTTATGTGACTCCTCTTCAAGACAGCCCTTTATCCTGCTTTGACCTGGTAAAGAATATTGGGGGAGGAAAACAAAAGCATTGGTTAAAGGCCCACTTCCTCTGACCTCATCCTTCCACCCGGCCCCTAGTTTTGTGTGCACTCTCATTGGCCAGGTTTTACCTCCACCTTCCTTGTTCGCTTACCTCTGTTGGGGGCTAGGAGAACACCTGTGTGGTGGCAAAGCCTTGAGCCTGCCTTGTCATCCTCTGTGGTGGCACCCTGTGAGGGGGGTGGGCAGTTTTGCATAAACCAGTTGTTACTTTGTGATTGAAGAACGTATTTTGTTCATTTTAGGTGTAATTAAAAGAATCTGGTGCAAAGCACAAGGGAGTGATTGAAATACTCACCCTTTCTGAAGAAAATGAAGTAGATGACACTGAGGTGAGGTATCTGCTAGTTTATTTTGTTTAAAAGGTCAAGCTTCTGCTATATAATATTGGGCATTTGAAAAACTGTAATAGATTCTATGATTCCTATGTGGTAGTTTTGGTGAATTGTGTAGGGTTTGTTTGCCAAGAAGGTGTGCTGTACTGTGGGAGGCAGTGTGGAGTGTGGAACAGAGCGGTGTAGGAAGAAGAGGAAGGCCCAGAAGCCCTAGACTGCCCCTCATCCCAGGTGTGGCGCCTGCGCAGATGCATGTATGACTCCAGGCTGGTAGCAGGTAGATGTGACTGTGTATGGACTGAAGCGTGCTCAGGCAGATGCCCAGGTGGGCGAATGGGGTTTTGTTTCTGCATCTTTTTTTTTTTTTTTTTAAGATTTTATTTATTTATTTGACAGAGACAGTGAGAGAGGGAACACAAGCAGGGGGAGTGGGAGAGGGAGAAGCAGGCTTCCTGCTGAGCAGGACCCTGAGATCAGGACCTGAGCCGAAGGCAGACGCTTAACCACTGAGCCACCCAGGCGCCCTGTTTCTGCATCTTTGTTGTTTCCCGTTAGTGGTAAAAATTCTCCGCTTTTAGTTGTCCTCTCTTTCAGTTATATTGCATGGTTTTTGGTAAACTAGTTAGTTGCCCGTTGCTTTTGACTGGCTCTCCTAGCTCTCCTGAGAGGTGGACTTTGTGGAGCTCCCAGACTTGGTTTTCAGGGACTCCCCTCTTGAAGCTGAAAAACTTGGTTGGGGGGAGTTGGGGGTAGGGGGCGGGGGTGGGGACCATTTGTACCATTTGTCGATTTTCCAAACTAAGATAGTTTGATAGAGGGTCTTTTTGATTTGTGAACATACTTAAATGTGAATTCTTAACAAAGAAAAACTAAACCATACTGAGCTACATGCCTACGACTGGCCTTTAGTAAAGGTTATAAAATGCCATAAAAGTGGGGCTCTCTCAGACCCATCTTCAGACGTGTGGTTGCCGTATTTCAGGGCTGTGATTTCACTTCACTGTATTCAGATCCAGCTGAAAAGTTTTTCATCAGCATATTAAACTGGCCTTTTAGATTCAACCCTTGGCGGCATTACAGGACAAACTGGGACCCATGACCTGGGACCAGGTCCAGCTCAAGTGACTCATAGGAACGCTAAATATTTCAAACCAACACCTCTTTTCATTCTGAGACTACCACAGACGCATTCTCAGAGTCAGAGTGGCATTCGGATGCTTCCCTCTTCCGTCTTGCCCCCTTCTCACCACTCTCTCCTCTTGTCCCTTTCCCCCCTCCTCCTTTCTTCCTTTCCCAATTTTCCTCCGCATCAACAAAGTGTAGCCCAAGGCCACATTATTATGGAAACTTGATGTTCCTAATTACACTGGCTTTGGGGTTCTAGACCAGCGCTGTTCAATAGAAATACAATGCAAGCCACATACGGAATTTAAATTTTTCTAGTAGCCGTATTAAAAAAGTTAAAAGAAACAGGTGAAATTAACTTTAATACTTTTATTTAACCAAATATATAAAAATACCATTTTAACATGTAATTAGTATCAAAATTATTGAGATTATTTTACATTCTCTTTTTGTATTAATTCTTTCAAAGTCTGTTGTGTATTATCTTACACTTCTAGCACATCTCAAATCAGACCAGCCACATTTCAAGTGCTCAATAGCCAAATGTGGCTAGTGGCTACCATACTGGACAGCGCATTTCTAGACCCTGATAAAAGCCATGGGGTGACTATATCATCAATATAATACATACACATATACACATAACATTTTATATGCAAATTAAGGGGTTCACATTTCTAAGAAGTCCACTCCAGATTTGGCCACCAACCCAGTCAATGGACCTTTGATTAAAAAACCCTCACAGCTTCTCAAAGTCTGTGAAGAAACCTGGCGTTATCTCTTATATCCACTTCTTCCCCCTCCCCCAGCATCACAGCGCTTCTCCCAGCCACGTGTCCTGATGTTGTGAGAGTACATCAAACCAGATTTTCTTAGGTTTGTATTTTTCTGATTCGTAGGTCAATGTGAGTAAAAAGAAAGATGTGGATATACTGAAGGATCTTATGAAAACTGCAGGCACCGCCAGGGTCAGGGGAGGCCCTTGGAGATTACCTGAAGGCACTTAAGATGGGTAAAGAAGGCAACCCTTGTGAACCAGAGGGTCCCTTTTCTATTTACCCAAGTTATGCTCTGTACTGTGGTCTGGATTCCCAGGTTAGGGTGATGTCTGTTAAGGCTTCAGAAACAGCTCTTTATGCTGCAGGATAAACTGTAGTCTGGAGATTGGGAGCCAGTCATGAGTAAGCCCACAATTAGTGACTATTGGTATTGTACACATCGCGAACTATTTTGCCTATGGAATTACTAAGAGTTTTCTGGAATGATAATTTATTCAGTTTGTATAATTTACTTGTTCAAGGTTTATCTTCGCTCCTAGAATGTAAGCTCTAAGGGGGCATGGAAGGTGTGTGTCTTGTTCACTGCTGTAGCTCCAGCTTCTGGCACAATGCCTGGCACATAGTAGGTGCTTATGAATAAATCTTTGTTGAATCAATGAGTGAAGGAATGAAAGATATCGCGGATAGAGTTGAGATTTACCTAGATCATATCTACACTGCGTAGAAGTGAGGTTATTGTCTTCTTCCCTAAGTTAGTCACCTGCCAGGCAAAATGAACAGTGGGGCCTGAATGTCTGCACCTCATCCTTGGACTCTGTTACTGGAGTATCTAGGTGTCGGCTGGCCCACAGGCTTGAATACTGGAAGGCCAAGCTTTGTGAGGTGGTGGTGAAGCAATTAAGTGTCTGGATTTGACAGTAGGTGAAGGTCATAAAGCTAGTAGTTTTATAAAATTGAGCTTTTTGGAAAACAATTTGAAAATACCAGTCTTTTATCAAGAACTAAAAGTGAGGCATTTAAAAAAAGAAAAGGCATTTGTTGCTATAGAACTCATGTTCATAAATTAATTTTATATGTAAAAACATGATATGGCCTTGAAATTCTCAATGATAAAGGAATTCTTTATAAATATCCATTGTCTTATTTTCTTCTAAGTTGTTTGGATTTTCTGCCTTACTGGTGGTGCTCAAAGAATTTTTTTTTTAAACCACTTCCTGTATGTTTCTTTTTAGAATTTACAATGGAAATGATTTTACCAGCGAAAGCCATGGCAACCCAGGAACCGACAGTTGAAAGGAAACTGAGTGAGAACACCTTGCAGGTATGTCCTCTGGGGCCAGTATGTAGGGAGGGAAAAGGAAGTGCTTAATGAGGATGCTTCAAAGCCCTAAATGATGAACTGTAAAGGTTAGTTAGGTGGGCCGGTTCATCCATCTTTGCATCCCTTGCCATTTTGAGGGGAAATGATAAATTGAGACTTCTGTCCTTGTTGATGGAAGGGAATTTTATATAAACAGACCTTCTTGTGGGATAAATATTGAATTTAGTTCAAGACCATGTTCCAAAGGCGGGTTCTTTGGTAGGCAACAGATTATAAAACCAGGCAACTTTGAGGTTCACCTACCACAATGGAAAAACCTCTCCAGACTTTCAGATTGGGTGGTTTTAGGTCCCATCCTTGGCATCTGGTGTTGGGGAATTGACACCCTTTGGCCTTAAGTGCTATTGTCTTTCATCTTTATGCCTCTGGGCCATTATGTACATGTCCAAGGAGGATTTGGGGTGTTAAGCGATGGCCTGGGAGTAGAACAAAGTCCAAGAGCTCATAGGAACAATGAGCTGTTTCACAGTAACCAGGATTGGTGGTGGTAAAAGGTTTTTCTTGCTATTTCCATGTGTCTGGAAAAGGGTAGTGTGAAATTTGGGGACATCTTGGTATTTTATTAAGAGTGGAAGACTGAATTTTAAAACCTAAGTAGTTTGATCCCTGGCATGCTAGTTATGCTTCGGAACCTCTTCTCTTCTTGAGATCCAGGCTTCATCTCCAATGGGGTTGGGAGAAAGATCCCCACTGTGGCGCTGCACATGACGGAACTCTTCGACGCCACTACAGAGCAACTGTACAGCGTCTTCACCATGAAAGATGTAAGTAACTTCCCAAGCTAGGATCTTCAGTGCTGACACTGGGAGACAGTGTGCCACTGAGAACTGGAGCTGGTTTTTCATTTCCCATATGGCCATGTTCTTACAATTGAAGCGATCTAGAATGGTGGTGATAGAAGTCTTTAGGATAACTTCTAAAAAAATTCAAGGGGTTAAAAGATGGGCAGTTTGGGGAAACAGATCCACATTTAGGAGATACATTACCGAGTTTTCTCTCTCTGAGGGAGAGGAGAGAAAGCTCTACGTAAAAGCTACAGATTCAGAATTAGGAAAAGGGAAAAAAAAAAAAACCCACCTACCTTAATTGTTAATACTTTGCATTTAGGTTAAAAGGTGATAGGGCACGCTGGACTAACATGTCTGCTATATGTTTTGCTTGGTTAGTTGGTGCAAAAATTTTCTAAATCTCCTGCTGTATTAGAAGCTGAAAAGGAAGGGGAATTCCTAATGTTTGATGGGAACATCACTGGTGAATATTACAGAATTGGTAAGTGATCTTTAGGGTTAAAAAGTAAGCTGGGACTAACTCTTCTGTTAATACTGCTTTATTTTTATTTTAGTAATCTCTACAGCCAGCATAGGGCTTGAACTCATGACCTCAAGATCAGGAGTCACATGCTCGTCCCACTGAGCCAGCCACGCGCCCCAGTATTGCTTTTTAAAATCCATGCTCTTTTTAATTTGCTTTGGTTTTTTTTTTATCTGGGCTCACAGAAACTGGAGATTATAAAGTTGGTTTTGAGAACATTATTAAGTATGTATACTTGGTTGTAGAACAAATAAAAAATGTTACACATACTAAGTAATGATAAAGATGAAGACTGAGTTTGCATGGTAATTGTGCTAATTCTTATGGTTTTAGAAGAAGGAACTAGAATTCTTAACTCCTGCTCTACAAGTTTCACATTTCGGCCACCTAAAGCATAAAATCACTAGGGTCTGCGTTGCCTCAGCCCCGACACCTCAGTTCTGTTTGGGTTACCAATGTCACTGCACTTCTGTCCTTGAGGTTGGTGCTGTTAAGGACGTTTTGGCACACAGGAACAGTGGATTTTCAGTGGCCCTGCTGTATAACCTGGAAGATGGGACTGTACCATTGTTCGTTCAGTACTTTTAGTGCTTAGGGATTTCCTGTATTGCTGGAAGTTTTAAAAGCTGTATTAAGGGGATTTCCCTTTTGTTTTTAGTTGACAAAAAGATTATCATGAAATGGAGATGTAGGAACTGTCCAGAAGGTATGTTACTAGTATCCTTTGTTGTAAGAGTCTAGAAACACTCAAGCTTGCCCCCATACCCCAGCCCCCGACACGCTGTTAAAAAAAGAGTAGCACTGTATGGACAGTTTTCCTTTTCGTAATGTAGTAATAAGCTTCTTATTTTCTTTCCAGAACGCTATGCAACAGTTGCACTGAGTTTTGTGCCTACTCCAGGGCAAACTGAATTGCAGTTAGACTGTACAGGAGTTCCTGTCTGTAAAGAAGAGAGCATGAAATTCTGTTGGCAGAAGCAGCATTTTGAAGAAATAAAAGGTTTACTGCAGCTGACCCAACCCTAAATGGTTGAATTAGAAGATTTTTATAGGGTATTACTTTTTGTAAGCAGGAAAAGTGTCAAGTTTACCTCTTCCCCATTACTCCTTTTAAAAAAGAAAACACTCTTAATTTATACTGGGTGAAATCCATGAGCTTATACAGAATTCAAAGCACTGTTTGAATCTTTACTACTAGACTCTCATTGGGTTAAAAGTAGCAAGCAACCTGGAAAGTCAGTATTAACCTTACCTCCCATAGCTGCTCCTCTGGGAAGAGACTGAGCCTCTGGGGACAGATGGTTGCCGTTTCCCACTAAAGCTTGTTCTAGCAAGCTACTTTCAGCTGTATTTTTAGTTTAGGCAGACAAAAAATAAATGGCACGTCCATACTATTCCTTTATCTTACTTCAGGGTTTTTAAGGTCTGTAACTCTTAGGTAGCAAAGCAGCAGCGTGTTGCATTCAGAAGCATGTTGATGTGAGGTGCATTGGGCCACGTCACGTGGCTGCTCCTCGCAGCAGATTTGCACTCCGGGCGGAGGCCTGAAAGGCTCTGGGGTAAGTGACTTTTTGGGCCGCCACTACTGTGATGAAAGAGAATATAATGGAGAAGTGCTTCCCTCCCATTCACAGTTTTCTCATTACTTTCATCTGAGAAGACTAAAGCAATGTTAAATGTAAACAAATGAAAAGTCATCACAATCTGTTTAATTAAGTGCACAGAATAGCAATCAGTCATGTCAATAAAAATAAAACAATTAATTTTACATCAACTGTGCTTTATTTCCTCCACAGGTATTCTGTTAAATAAAGCACCATTTATATACTGCCAGGCCACAGCTAAAGAGGATTCTTTACAGAATCAAATTTCTTGTGGTTGTTCCGTATACAAGTAAACTTAATTTTGATAATAAGAACCACAGCGATCGGAGGCGATCTGCCTCTATTATAAGGTACAAAACTGGCACAGAGGACACCATATTATACACAGTAAAAATGCTGTAAGTTTAAATTACATTGTACAGGGCCAGGGAACCCTGTTCCTCCCAGACAGCCATATGAAATGAAAGCCACTACAGTGAACTCTTAATTACATAAAACATATCCATTATCTGATTGCCCTTTAGAAAGTATACTGAAGATGCAAATTTTTTCATCTGGAGTTCTGCCTGACCAAGAATTAAGCCTATAAATCTATCTTGCCATTCAAGCAGAGAGCACTGGACAAACTGAAGCACAAAAACAGAAATAAGCAAAACTTATACAAACAGCATTGGGGGGAGAGGGGACCTTAAAAGTAGACATGCTACATCTAATGTCAAGAAGCAGCTTGGTTTCCTTTGCCAGATATCCTTGTGACCACGTGGATCGTAGATTCAATGGTCCTACACAGAGTATCTAAAATGTCGTGTTGCTGCATGTGACTAAAGAGTCCTCTGGAATGGCCACAACTGAGTGATAAAGCAGCCTCAGGGTCCTGGGAGGGCAAAGCTTGACCATCACAGCTTCTCAAGTCAGCTAAGTCAGAGAGAACTGCAGAGATAGAAGTAGAAGGGAACTCGGATTCTTCCTCAGCTAGGTTAGAATCCTTGGAACAGTGGAGGTCCTTAAATTCTTTACAGTCTTCAAACCTACCATCACTGGCCTGTTCTTCTGCATGTTGTGACCTGATATTTGACATGTCTTCTGAAAACGAAGATGGAACTTCCATTCGATATTCTTTAACAGAACTATTTTCAGGGGAAGGAAGATCTTGTTCAGTTCCTGGATCAATGATTGAGGAGTCTCTTGTCTCATTGTCTGAAGTGCTAGTTGGGGTTAGGACCTCCCTGGTTTCTGTTTTCAAGTCGCTGATACAGCTGTCTACAGTGTGCTCCTCATCACTGCTAACACGCCTTCTTTTAACAGGAGTTGCCCCTTCATCATCTGTGAAAATGAACATCATTCTCTGAAAGGAGTCATTAAGATCACACTGGGGGTGTTTGCAGGAGATTTTCTTTTTAGCATTATATGCAGGAGACCCAACTGAACAGACAGCTATTGTAAAGTCAGTTATACCGAGTGTATTCTTCCCCTCTCCCACCCTAAAGGTAATTAATATTAGTCCAGAAAGCTAACCTTTAGTTTTTCTTTCTTTGGCTTCTTGCTCTTGGAGTGAGTTTCTCTGCTGCAGACAAGTCCTACATTTGCTTAAAAGCTCTTGCAGAGTTGGAATTAGAGCTGGGTTTAATTGCTTGGGAGTGTGTACTGACAGGAGCAAAGCAAGTGCCCGCAGATCCTATAAAACCCAGATAGGAACATTTAAAATTCTAAAGCTAACATTTTGACACAGTTGTTTACTTTCCCAGGAATCCATTCTGGTTTCTCTGGCATTTTTAGAGAATGCTAAAACTAGAGAGCCAGGATTAGGGTACTACTGTATTTTATTGGTTCTAAGTCATTAATACCATTATTTTATGTATCATGCCACTAATTAGGTCAGACTGAAGACTCACATAGTTTTCTGAAAATGAAAAAGGCAAAAAAAGATAGGGATTTAAAAAATAAGCTCTGAATTATCCATGAGAAATTAAGGCCTCAATCTAGATATCATAGTTCCTCAAACATGCTGATTTCTGGTGCAAGTCACATAGTAAGGTCATTCTTGCTCAGCTCTGTAATCTATTCTGGCATCTAAGCAACAAGTGGTTATTGGGGAAGCAGTAAAATGCTGCTGGACAGGTGCTAGCATTCCATTATTGTATGACCCAGCCATCATGGATATCTATTTAAGGCAACGGATTCCCTTGTTTTAACTGGCTTTATAATCAGTAGATCATTAATCTGATTGTTTCAGTTATTTATGAACCATAAGCTGATAGGAATATCACAAGTAATGTTTTCAAAAAGTGTAAACAAGTAGAGATAAAGGCAATGTCTCCCTCTTGGTGATCTTATTGCCCTTAAGCATTTAATGACATTTGTTCATGTCTTCCAAGGTAATACAAAAGTGTGTACTACATACTTCAAAGGCATAGAGCAAACATATTTTTAAAGAATTTGGTTTTTCATCATATGTGATTTTCAGAGTTTGAATAAGTTACAGTAAAAATCATACTAAAGCCAAATTTGGAGTTGATTTAAGGAAAGTACTGAAGTACAGGACTATTCCCTTCCACAGTTCTTACGCCATTTATTTTTTTAAGATTTCATTTTTAAACAATTCTACACCCAACATGGGGCTGAAACAATGCCAAGATCAAGAGTCACACTCTCCTCCGACTGAGCCAGCCAGGCACCTCAATTCTTACCCCATTTAAAGAAGCACTTGCTTTGGAAATTTCAACTCGGTTGGTGAAATCAGATTGCAGGTTCTGATACTGATTTATCAAGTTTGTAATTAGGGTGCTGATCAAACTGGCACAGTTTGCTTCAGAAAACACTTGACCTTGAACCTGGAAAAAAAGAAATTTAAAAAAATCTCCAAAAGACCAACACGAGGAAAACATAACCATTAACACACTGGAAGTAACACATTGAGTTTCCAAAGTAGGACATACCTTTAGAAGAAAATGTGTCATGAATGTGTACACAATGTTGTTGTTCAGAAAAGTTCTTTCATCCATTAGGATACATTTTATATATTCTGCAAAAACGGGATCTTCACACAAAAGCTTGATGCAATTTTTTGACATAGCAGACTACAGTGGGGGAGAAGAAGTACTGATGGTTGAGCACAGAAATAACTGCAAGGCTTACACACTGCTTATGATGAACATCCAAAGTCATTTTAAGTCCTGTTAGAGAAGTCACTTTTAACTCCGTCTACTGAACTTTTCAGTTAAGTAACTGTCCTCCCAGTAAACTAAATCTTCCGCACTTAGACTCTACAGGTGAGTGTAAGAGGAAGAGACTTGTAACAAGTCTGAAGGGCAAAATGAAAAAAATAGGTTTCAAAAGAAATTCAACTTTATTATCTAGCATGAAGAGAGGGAACAGGGATTGGACAAATAAGACTAACAAATAGGATGAGAATGTTTCAGGAGACCAATCTGATGGATAATGAATAGGTAACCAAACTATATATGGAGAAAAAGACAAATTTTAAGAATTAAATTTATTCCCTAAAAGGAGTTAAAACCTTAAGCAATAGTAATTTGTTTGGTAAATATCTCCCCCCCCATGAATATTGCAAAGATAAACACCAAACTTAATTATCTCACAAAGATAATTAGAGGGTCCCCAATATATGGAAATTTCACTAAATTTGGTTTTCCTGTTTTTCAATGGTCATGGCTCTTAAACACAAGTAGTATGTCTTTAAGTAGATATACTCTCTAGATTACATGTATTTTAATAACAGATCATTTATATGGAAGACAAAATGGACTATTTAAAAAAAATTGGACAAAGTTTAGATAATATATACAGGTTATATACTTAAATATTTTATTAGGGTAAGCAATTTTGTAAGTACATTCAAGTTCACCCAAGAAATCAGGAGTCTAACAGGACCAGGGCCCAGCTCCTCAGACACGTGCTGTCAGGAAAACTGGGTCATTCTACCAGCCGAGCCTCTGCCTGCTGCCTGGGTTTCTTGATGGCTGCTTCTACCAAGCTGGCAGGGCTTTAGAAGCCTTACAAGAGTTTTGCATTGTTTTGAAGGAAGTTTTTGGAGATGGTGAATTCTTTGGAAAATAAGCCAATAAAGGGAGCGGTAAAATGCTGGAGTAGCTAAAACAATAGGGAAGCAATAGACAGTGGCAGAGTAGAGAAACTAAAGAAACCCAACTACCCAAATCAAGAAGAATGAAAGGAAGAGTAGCAGTGGCAGAGGGAAAAAGCAGAGATCTGCTCCAATTTGCTGAATCGACCACTCAGCTGAAAAAACCAGCAAGTCATTTTCTCAAAGCCCCAATGTACTAAAGCTCTGTGACCAACATAAACTAGTTCAAAGATTCCTGCTATAGAAAACAAAATGACATTTCTTTAGGGGCTACAGAGGACTCCATTTCTACACTTGAGAAGCTCATGGTTTGTGACCAGGAGACAGAGAAACAACTATCCTAGCACCCACCACCACTTGATACACATCCCCGCGGAGAAAGAACATTACAGCCCAGGCAGGAGGCTATACCAGAGGCATAAAGTGTTTCAATGTTTCAGATAGTACAATTTGGGTAAAGTTTAAGCCAAAGTAAAGCTGACAAACACCTCTTCCTCTGGGGATGGGCGGCTGCAACCAGGAGGAAACCAATAGCTTTTTTTTCCTGGTCTAAAGAAAGGGGGGATCCTTTAGACCTGATCCAAGGAATGAGCCAAATTTTAGGACCAATCTAGTTTCTCCCCTATCTCTCTGCCGTTCTCCCCCCCCAATTAAACAAGCATTATTGAGGTGCCCACTTTATTTTAAAGAGTTGGCTCTTAGATACTTTAGGTAGGATATGGTGTTTTTTGTTCTCAATGAGACTGTTGGTAAGAACAAGTGCATCAGACTCTTGAAAACCTCTTCAAAATAACAGGGAAGAGGTGAAGGACAGACTGCTGAAACTGTTTCTGCTAAAGCTCTGAGAAGGGTAGCAAGACAGGTGGGGCAGGTGAGGGAGGGCAAGAAGTGGCATACGCCTTCTTCCCCTAAATACCTCCCTGTTTTGGTCTTTTAGCATAACTGTTTACATTGACCTATAAATTACAAATTCAATAGCTAATTTGAAACATCCTTTGTGATACAAATCTACTGAAGTAAAAACCTCAAAAGGCAACCTGATGCCCAATACTCAATAGCTGTTACTTCCATTAAGCATATTTTTACCTACCAAGATTCTAAAACATCTCCAATTTCCAGCTTGTGTTCAACCCATTGTTCTTAAAATTACTGACCAAATGGTCAGAGGAGATGAAAGACCCAATCATCTAAAACTCATTTTCTTTACCTGAGTCTGGCATAGCTCAGTCCAAAGTTTGGGGAACAGTGCAAGATGAAGTGGCAAACCTTCATAGGCAACTAGGACACCTAATATTTGAAAAGAAATCAGAATATAGGTTATAAATTATACTACTGAGGCATTCAACTCTGCAGGTACAATTCTAGGTATTTCTAGTCATAGCTATGAATCTTTTCTACATGTTTTAGAAATATATAAAGGGGAAGAATTCATTCCAGTGCTTTAACCAGTGAAATAATTTAGAATGCAGTATACTTTGAATTTATTCAGATTCCACACCTCATTCCCAGCAGGATCTGAGGTAACTTAAACCAATTCTTCTTTTTAAGTATTAGAACTTTACCTGGAACAATACAAGAAGGGTTATTGCAAGTGGTCCCAAAGCTTTCTTGGATTAAGGTACCACTCTGCATATTAGGTAATTTTCATGGACTAGCTAAGCTTGGAGGGGAAGGAGGGACAAGGTTAAAAAGAGGATGCGGAGAAGTAGAAAACATACTGTTCCTCCTCTTTTACCGTTTCTCCAAAAACAGGGAGTATAATCTTTATGGTGGATGTATGTAAACACTGCTCTTGAGTCTAACAGCTTCTAGCCTTGTCCCCAAGCTCTTCTGGGTAGACCATACGTAGCTGTATGTCAGGGTCCTATTTGGAACCTCTACTGTTTTAACCTTTCCCCTCCCCTATTCCAAATGTCAAATGTATCTCTAAGAAATGTATTCCCCTACCCTCTGCCCTCCTACCTCTCAAAGCACAGAAGTTGCTATACCACAGCTGGAAGTAAATTTCCCATTCTCCATACTCCCACTTCCAGCGAAAGTATGATGATGGAGGAGAAATATAATAAAAAACTCTCCTCCAGGTAAGAAAAAATTATGAGTCAGACATGAAGTTAGCACACTTTTTCTATAAAGGGCCAAACAGTAAATATTTTAGTCTTTGCAGCCAAATCATCGCTGTTGCAACTACTCACCCTGCAGAGGTAGTATGAAAGCAGCCAAAGACAACACTAGATGAATGGGTGTGGCTATCTTTCAATAAAATCTAAGAATACTGAAATTTGAATCACATGTAATTTTCATGTGTCACAGAATATTTAGAATAAACTAGTATTTTTTTAAAAAAACCATTAAAAATATAAAAACCCTCCTTAGCGTGCAGGTAAGCTCACTGGTTATACAAAACCAGGCAGCATGCAGCTATTATTGTTTGCAAACCTCTGGGTTGGACCAAGGATTCAAGAAAATCTTAAGACAGGAAAGTCGGATCAGTCATCCAATTTAGTCATCCAATGATGCCAAGTTTCCCTTTTTGTGGGTAAGTCTATTTATTATATTCCTGTCAAGATTAATCCCTTTGTAGAGAGACCCCCCCAAGGAAACCATTCAACATTTTCCTTTATCCTAACCTAACCTGGCTAGGGATGGAGGCATTTACCCACCGTAAGAGCACAATACACATAAGCAAATGAAGGCATGTCATCAAAATTGTTGGGTACAGGAAAGAGTTTCTATGCTCCCATGTCCCTGCATAATTACCCATAAAAGTAGACCAATGGTTGGCAAACTCTGGCTTGCAGGCCAAGTCTGGTCCACAACCTTTGTATGGCCATGTGAGCTAAGAAGGGCTTTTGTATTTTTAAAGGATCGTAAAAAGAACAGTGAAACGGAGAATATGTGACACAGACCATACATATGGACAGCAAAGTACACCCTTTGCAGAAAGAGTCTGCCAACCCCTGAACTAGAGGCTGCCCTGACCTCTCAGGTGAAAGTAGACTGTACATTACAATCTAAGTTTCTCTAGTCTTTACTCTTTTTCCTCAATTATTCCTCAAAGTAAAATATAATCTTTATTCCTATTTCCACAACCACCAAAAAGCCAGCACTACCACAACAAACAAAAAAAACCCACAGAGGATTTCTATAAGATCACTTCCAAGTAATAATCTGATACTATATCTTTATTTTACAAGAGAAGAAGGAAATAAATACAGGCTGGCATCTATTGTGCTAGGTGTGTCAGATAATTACATTTAATTTTCTCATCAACTTTGGGAGGCATTGTTTTATTCTCATTTCCCCTTTTCTCAATGAGGCTATCAGGCTTGGAGAGATATGTAATCTGCTCAGGTTCATCCCAAAAGCCAGTGAGCAAAACATCTATCCCAGGTATACTTGATTCTGAAGCCTATAATCTTTTCAGTAATCAGTGTTTTCCCAAACTTCAGTCATTCATACCACTTTCATAATTGTTTTCATATCTGTCCATCACCTGTACTGTTTGTTTACTTAGTACTGTTCTTTGGATTCACTTAAGGAAGCTAATACTACATAAGCCGTAGGCAGCATAACATCTAGGAAGTCACAAATTTGGTATACTAGTTATACATTTCTGTGACAGTAAGATCCATACATATTTATGAATATAAAATTATTTTCCATGGACCCTCTTATACACTACACTCTGGAAAACACTGCCACCCATGATGAGTCAAAGATACCTCTCTTACAGTCCTACTTATTTCCTCTCTGAGTTGCACCTCCTTTGGAAGGAGGGCCATCCCTTCAGAACAACACAGTTTCAGTTTCTTTCTAGCATTTTCACAAAGCACTGAGGATGAGGCGCATCTTGGCTCTATGACTCAAGGTAGAGGCCAGTGCCCTCCTACTCCACACATTCTTCCAATACCTTCTGGGATGTCTTTCTTACTGGGTACAAAGCACAGAGAGATGCAATCAAGACACACATCCAAGCCTTGTCTCAGTAAACAGGACAGGCAGGCTTAAGACATACTGGCTTCTGCCCACTTAGCTTTCTTCATCCTGTGACTTTAGACATCCTCATGGGTTCTTACCCCAACCCATGCACAAAGGAACATTATAATACAATAAGCAAAAACTATTCCAAATATCTTTTCCTCTTTAGTAACTTTATACTGTAGATGCTACTAGATGTTACTGAAAATCTGACAAAAAACTGTTTTTGTAGGTAAAATGGTAATTCAAATGATTGCTGTGAGGATGTGTATATTTACTAGTTTAAAAGGTGTCTCCTATCTGAATTGTGTCAGGATTGTCTGGTTTTCTATAGGAGGGTTTAACCCATCCAAGCATTATCCAAGGGAAGTGGTAGCTTTTGCCAAGCCCACAACTAATGCTCCACTATGGGACTGAATCGTCATGACATTTTAGCCTATGAATATCACATTTGATTCTTCTAATTCCCCTTGTTCTCACTTATACCCACTAAGCAACCAAGTGCTGTTTATATGGCTTCCCATGTAGGTGAGTGGAAAAAAAAATCTGCTGGCCCTACCATGGAATATTCAGATCCTTGTGTCAGTTATTCCTCTTTGTAAATTAACAGACTGGTAATCAAATTATAAATATATCTATTAAGTATAATTACTAAGTATTAGCCTAGGATAAATGGATTTGCCCTTGGTATACTGGTAGAAGCTGCCTTCTGATATGCACTGAATGACTGGTATCTTCATTCACCTTAAGAAGTCTTTTGGAGAACAGCTAACCAGTTGTCTTTCCAATCAGTACCATCTTGATATCAAAAAAGGTAAAGGATGAACCAGAGCTGTGCTTTTTTATAATCTGAATTTCTAATTTGTTTCCTTTTACCAACTACCTTTTTTTAATTCTAGAGATTTTGAAGATTTCAGATTTTTAGGTATACCATGTTGCTTGCAAAAATTTCCTTTTACTATTTTTTACTTTCATTTACTAATGAATTCTGAAAACTGTCAAAAGCAATGTTAAATAGTAAAGGTGATAGATTCTTGTTTTATCTCTGAAAATGAAAATTAATTAAATGATGAAATCTAGAAATTTGTCATTTAATTTTACTTGGGCATCTCAGTGTTAATTTTACATGTGTATGGTACCTTAAAAAATGATACAAGAGTTTGCACTACCAGCTTCCTAGACTACTTTCTAAAAATTTGGTTTCCCCTCCCCAATACAAATGATCATTGCAAATAATTTAAAACTTAGTCATTTAACCTGGACCTTGAAAGCAACCCCTAAGTTTATCCATACACAGTTGAGAGTATAATCCCGTAGGTTTTGTGTGGGTTTTTTTTTTTTTTTTTTTTTACATGTACTAAGTGATTTTTCCTATTGTTCTAAGACTGTGGTCACATTCTGCATATTGTTTTCCAATTTGCTTTTTCTCATGTAATCCAAAGTCATTTCCTATCTTTTTATTTTAAAGACCTATATATAAGACAGACAAACTAAAGACTATACAATAAACTATAGGTTTACTTAACTAAGCTTCTATTGATGGACATTTGAGTTGTTTCCAGTTTTTACCCAATACAAACTGACTGAAAATAAATGTCCTATATATGTTTTTGGACACTTCTGTAAGTAGAGTAGGGTAGATTCTTAGATCTGGCACTGCGGGATCAAGGGCTATGAACAATCTAAATTGATAATGCTAGTACGCATCCCTGATCTGACTCCATTATAACATCTTTTTTTTCAAACTGTTTAGGTATGTATGACATTGAAACTTTATCTCATAGTTGGAAAAAAAAGGAGAGAAAAGAGAAATCATCATTAGTAAGGCGGGGCAACCCCTGATATGGTTACCAAACATTTACTTGTTTTGTATGTGTGAAAGAGTTGCTTGTTGATGTCCTTTACTTATTAATGTTCTTTCCCATCTCACTGAATCCTAAAAACTCTTTGTATATTGCCAATACTAGCAATTTATCTGTTAAGAATGCAAATAATTTTCCCATCAGCTGTACTTTATGACATTTTTCAACATGTAGTATTTTCAGTTTCTATGTTGCCAAAAATTTTAATTTCTTTTGTTTATGGGTTTTATGTTCTGCTTAACATGGGCTTTCAAACTGAAAGGTGCTATCCATATGATTCTGTATTTTTCTTTAATATTGTTATGATTTTATTTTTCACAATTAAGTATTTAATTCTCCTGTAATCTATTTTAGTCTAAGTAGTGAAGTAGATATTCAAATTTGCCCCTTCTCTCCTTAGATAGTTGATTCTCTCAATACCATACAATCTCCACAGGTCTGAGAGATCATCTCTATTGTCTTCCAAATCCTCATGTATCCTTATGTTTGTATGGGGGCTGTTTTTGCCTATGTATGATTTTCTGCCTATGTATTTCCATATCTACATTACATAGTTTTAAGACTATACTTTCAGGGATCATTTTTATAGTTCGTTACATTACATAGTTTTAAACAGTATACTTTTATGTAAGACAGGAGACAAAATAAACCTGTATTTGTTGTTCCCATGCAAAAAAAAGATTAAAAAATTAATGGAAGTGGGGGGGCAGGTCTGTGATATGGTGATGTGTACCTTTTGCTATTTTGAATTATAAATTATATGTAGTAAATCCTAAAAAATGGAATTAAAAATTACTGATCTTTATTAAGTATTTTAGAAATTAATAGTGCCAAACCCTCTTATTATTCTTTTTAAGAATTTTCTGGGCTAAACTCTGCTATTTTTAAATTATCAAAATACTGTAGTTTCAGACACACTGTTATTTCACATGGCAGTCAGTAGCTTTATTCGCTCTCCCAAAATTCTCCCCCCACTTCTCTGTCTTCCCTAACCCCATGCCTGACTACCCTCACTTCAAAAGCACTCCAGCCCTTACTTTACTAGCTAGTACCTGCAACTCTAATATGCAATAAAATTCCTTTTTATCTCCTAACAAATCTTAAAATCTGCTCAGTTACCCATATAACAATTACCACAAAGACTTTTCCTCAAAATTAGAAGTGACTTGCAATCCAAGTCTTGAGACAATCCCACCTATGGTCACAACATTCTGGCCCTTGGACCATCTAACCTCAAGGCTTAAATGATTAAGGACATAACCAATTTAAATTTACCTTTCCCTCTCCTTTTGCCTAATTTAATTTCCTGAAGAAATTAACACAAATTAGAACTCCTTAGCAACTCTCTGCTCCTCATTACAGTCATTAATGTGGGCTTTATTTTAAGCTCTTTCCTAGGTGCCTCTCCCTGGAAATAATCATTTCAGCTGAAAGTGGGAGTTAACTTTAAGCTCTGGGACATACTCTCTTCATTCAAATGAGGCAAGAGGGAAGCACTGCTTTTAGGTCTTTGTTAAAATAATGTCTAATTCATTTTCTGCATTAATTAAGACACAATAACCATGAGTTCCAGGGAAGTTGGCAGAGTAGGAGGATCTAGTAAACATACATAAATGAATGAATGAATTTAAAAGAAAAAGATACAGCCCGGAAAATTTTCTTTTCCTGCTCAATTTGTGAAGGCTTTGGTTTCTATTCAATATAGCCACCACTCACATCTGGCTTAAACAAAAATTCAGTTCCTTAAATCACATTTCAAGTTCTCAACACTCACATATGGCTTCTGGCTATCATACTGTGGACGATGATGCAGCTGGAGAATATTTCCATCCTCACAGAAAAGTTCTATAGAATAGTGCTTATGTAGAAAACTAAACACTAGAAGGCAGCATCAACAGTGCTTTATGGTTACAAGAGGAATGTATTCAATACTATAAATAAAGTTGATTCAGCTAATGTTGAAGACTAAGTGTATGTCCTTTCCCTCCCTCCCTTCTTCTCTCCTCCATATTTAATTTCTCCGAAACTGTTTTTGTATTGATGAGGAAGACAGTCCCAAAGAAGGTTGAAATTCACTATCTGATCAGAGCTGTTCAAGCAGCTAAAACAACTCCTCACATAACTTCTGGTATAAATCACATGAACACGATTACCAAGAACTTTTTTTAAGGTCAGCATTTTAATAAGTCCCCCTCCTTATCTGGGAGTAAGGCTGTGTTACTAGAATTCCTGGACACTTTCTCACATTTGATCACTGCCACTGCTAAGTTTTATTTTTTTACCAAGTGCCATGACTGAACTGTGTAATCATGAAATGGCCCATCTGAGTATGTGCTTCCCTCCCCAACCACCCCCACTTGGCAATTCAGCCGCATGTGTATAAAACCAGCTAATGATAACAGGTGGAAGGAACAACCTTTCAAATGTGAAGACACTCTAATCACTTACCAATAAGATGGTTTTTCTGAAGAGGAATTATCCCTGACAGCTGTTACCACTTCCTTCTTCTCCAATAATGAAACCTAAGGTATGTTCACATCTTTTGCCCTACTTAAAATGGATCAAAACCTTTTCCATAGAAGGAAGGGGTTGTGATTGAGGAAGAGCACAAAGGGGAGTTCTAGAGTATGGCAATATTCTGTTTCTTGACCTGGGTGGTGGTTCCACGAGCACTTCACTTCCTATGCTCTGAAATAAAACTACAGAACACTGGGAAAGAATCCTGGGCCATCCCTAAAGAAGTAAGACTCACAGGACACACAGAGCCTGGGAACTCTGGAGGTCCTGAGACAAGGGATATGTCTTCTAAAGACTTATCAGCTAGAAAAAGTCACCCAAAGGGAGCAACTCTCTTATAGCTCTCAAGCACATCCTTGAGTAATTTGAGTTTTTTCCCCTTTTAAAATTCACTGATGGTTTTTTCTATTTCTCGTATCTTCCTTTTCAAATTTCCTTTCTTCTCATTCACTTCTCTATTTCATGAGACTTACCTCCTAATTTACTCGTATATGCACCTCTGCTTCACCCTGGCAAGCCCACTTAGTTTGCTCTTGGCATTGCCAGCTCCAAAGCACAGCTGGCACTATAGATCTCATTTTATCCTCCAGACCAGGGCTGGGAAAGTCCACCTCTCTAAGCCTGCCTCCCTAAGCAGAGTAGGTTTTGGTTTTTGTTTTTAAATTCTGCGGGCAGATGGAGGAGGACTTGGGCTTCTATGTACAAAAGTGATCAGCCCTACTCCACTCCTTTATAGGCCAGCTGAAACTCTGGGCAGAACTATTCAATGGAAACCAGTAAGTTGGTGTTTTCTTAATAAAAATAAAAATGTTCCCAAGAATAATTAATATTTTTAAACAGTCACTTTAAAAAAGAAAAAAAGGATTGTCTCATTTTTGTCTCCCCTTCCTGAGTGGCTAGGGGCTTAAAATAATTCAGTGGAATTTACTGCTCATCTTTTATACTTACTCAGCTTAACTAATGTTTCAGTAAATTTTTCACAGTTGATTGCAACTCGGCATAATAGATGGATGAATTGATGATAAGAAAAGAAGTAGTCTAGCAGCATACGATCATAAACGTCATCTTTGCCCTGAAGGTTAAAGATGATAAAATGGTTGCACTTAAATTGTATAATAAATTAAAGAGCATATTTTGTGCAAATGTAATAAGTTTAACTAAAAAGCTGATTAAATATTTAAATTCTATAAGAACCTAGTTTTAATTCCAAGTTTCTAGTAATGTTAAGATCTTAATTGTCACAAGTTTATTTTCAGTGTGCAAATGCTATCAATTAAAATTACCCATTATTTCTATATACTTTAATCAAGTAAAATTACTGTAGGATTTTAAAATTTGACACTTTAGTTCTACAGACATCAAGAGTTGAATTAAATTTGATTTTTGAAAGAGATTTCAAATGATTTCTATAATGGCTACTACAGTGTTAATTAATTTTAATATTTTATCTTATAAGAAGTATATTTAAGATCCAAAGATGGTGGGCAAGGGAGAGTGTGAATGAAGCGGGGTGAAGAAAAAGGGGGAAAAATTGTTTAAAAAAAATGTTGATACTGAGATAAATTATCTTGTGTCAATGTACCTTCTCTCTATAATTTAGAATTAGCATTATTTTAGGATACGCATTAAAAGAGAAGAATCAGACTACAAATGATGATAAATCTATCAATCAGTGATATTAAGCCTAGGTCAAAGGATTATAATTAAAGGGCAGTAAAAGAAGTCATTGATTATATATGGCCAAATTTAAACAACAGTAACTACCTAACTTGACTTTTCAGGTTTAGATATATGACCCAGTTATAATTTAGCCTAGTGACAACTAGTAAGACTTTCTATTCGGGTATTTTTTTTTTTTTTAGGGAGGAAAAAACTTACTACTTGTGCTTATTGTTGATTTTGCAAATACTCAACCAACATTTCAGAGCACTAAAAGGAAAAAGTCCAAATGAGTCTAATCTTAGGATCCACAAAATGGTCATTTAAGTCTAATATAACTGCCAGAGGGAAAATTTCAAATTACTGTGTACTACAGAAACATGGTTTTCCTGGCATCCCAACATACCTTACTGGTTTCCACCATTGTGGGCAAGAGGCACATATTGAGTTCAGGGCGCGGAGGCCGAATATTGCTTTTCCCTCCTATTAGCTTGATATTTTCTCGACAAGGGAAATAAGGTCCAAGAGACACTAAGACATTAAAAGTGTACAATAAGAATAAATGGAAAAAATAAATCTCCATGCTTCAGTGTGCAGAAAGATTAAATGCCAACCACATTCAAGTACTGTGCTAGATGAATACGTACTTGGTATATTACTGTGATGATAAGTACAATGGTTGTGTTGTAGAAATGGAACCAGAGTATGAAGAAAGTCATGGGGACTCAAAAGCACAAGTTCCTTGAGGACATCTGAAAATAAAAACACAATATGAGTATTAAAAAGCTGGAGGACATCTAACTTGCTTCTTTCGAACTCACAAATCCTGCTGGGGTGACTAGTTGCAGTATGGCAGGTGGAAAGGTTTAAAGAGTCTAAAACTGTTTTAGCTGCTGACACTGGGAGAAATTCTGTCTGATGCTCCATCAAATCTGGATCAACCCGGTTACTAACCAAAGTACAGCCATCATTTAGAAACCAAAGTTTAAAACTATTTATTTGTATTTTGTTTATCCAAGAGAAGAAGCGTCATGGAGAAGTACACTAAGGGAAATATTTAATGCACATTGATGACATGTCTTCATAAAATCAACCAAAGCAACTTAAGACAGAAATCTAAGGCTCAAAGTTCTTTGGACCTAAGACATAATCCTTGGTCTACTTTTAATGTTTCATGATGCTAGCTTGACTGATGCTCATCCCCTAATCATCGAGAAGTAAAGCTCGTGATGACAGGCTACTGAATCAGAGGTTACTGAAGTATAGGCCAGTAATTCCACGGAGCATGAGGCCAAAGCTTGCCAAAACTGCTTATACGTGGCAGCCAGTTATTCATGTCATTTTGAGAAACTGGAAATTAACAATTACAGTCTCTAAAGAGGACTTTTAAAAATGGCTTCTAAACTAGTAAAAAATACATTATAAATTTAAAATGGGGGGTCCTTTAACAGGCAAATTATCACTTCATTATAAATATATAATCAATAAAAAGGTAAAATACCTGGGAGTCTAAGAACAAGTACTACAAGTATCTTTAGGTAAAAGAACAGGCAGTAAAAATAATCTCCCCAACCCTTTACAGTATCAGCTCTCCTTTGCAAAACATTTGCATGATCCTACCTTACTTACATAGAACCAGAAGATCTCAGAGCTGGAAGATATCTAAAGATAACCTAAGGTCAAAGAGCCCAGATATATTACATGACCTGCCTGTGATCATATAAAGTAATTACTGGCATGCTGAGAAATATATTTTCTAGAACCTGTTGGCCAGTGTGAGTTACAAATAAGAAGTACAAATGTCTTCCAAACCCTGCAGAACTAATCACATCCTACAAAGACTATTCCACAAAAATCTTCATCCATTAGGTTTTTACACATATATATTTTCCAAGTAACTTACCTATACAGGCATTTCTAAGTTCTGGAGGACTATAGGAATTAAGAAGAGTTAACAGTTTATGGGCAAATTCAATTCGCTCCTGCCACTGAATTAATGCTTGTTTCACATCTGCAAATATAAAAGCATACATAAATATGCCATTTGAGTTCAAACTTCCTCACAATTATGTCCTATTTTTATCTACAGAATGCTAACACTAAGAAAATCAAATTAATGACATAAACATCTTTGGTGAAACCTAAGTGAGCACTTTCATGAGATGGCTACTACTGTGAAACCTGCTAGATTTCTTAAGTGCATACTTTAGGGATGAACCTTTCCGTTTTCCAGAAATTTATATAAAGTTCAAAGTTCACATTCAATTTTTTTTTTAAAGATTTTATTTATTTATTTGACAGAGAGAGACACGGTGAGAGAGGGAACACAAGCAGGGGGAGTGGGAGAGGGAGAAGCAGGCTCCCCGCGGAGCAGGGAGCTCAACATGGGGCTCGATTCCAGGACCCTGAGATCAGACCTGAGTCGAAGGCAGACGCTTAACGACTGAGCCACCCAGGAGCCCCAAAGTTCACATTCAATTTTACAGGGACACGAGAGATAGGTTTTATAGTTATTTCTCTTAAAACTAAAAATGATCTAACCTAAGCCATGGAGGCTTCCAGTTGGAGAACCTTCACAAAATGCCCATTTTGTTACTGTGTTTTGAAGTGTTTTCCAGTCTCTTAAATCTTAACACTTATATAGGATGCTTGCCTATTTTTCAGGCAGGCATAAGAGATTAAACAAGAGCACTCTAGCCTTTTACCAGGTCATGATGAACATTTCCTGATGGTTAGCCAGCATCAGCTCCAGCTTCGGTACATAAACCAGACATAAAGACAAATTCTCTGAAGGACATGGTTTGACATCCTTATTTCATTGGTTAATAGTTGAAAGTAACAAAAAGAAGAAGTAGGAATGACCAAACCTTTTCTCTGAAGATATGGGCGTGTAGACTTCAAAACCGAAAGGAATATTGACAGAAGTTCTACTAAGTCTCCAGTCACATGGCAAGCTGTGGCTTCATGGTACATCATGTGCAGTGTGTTGAAAGACTACAAGTAATTTTAAAAAATGGAAAACTTCATTTCATTTTTACTTTACAGACCACAAAATGGTAGTACTCATCCTTTATGACAGATGTTTTCAGACCCTATGTGTGTGCACATGTGCACAAAGCAAATCTATTTGCTTTCTACCTAAGTCAAATTCTCCCAAGTCAGCTCTTTAAAATACAAAACAGTGCTCACCTTCGGAGCTAATATTTTATGCATACATTTTGGTCTGAAGGAATAATTTGTTTCATCAGTTTGTTTTTGGTTACTGTTTGCTCTAGGACCACAAACACCTTAGAAATTACAAAGAAGCAGGCAACAAGAAGATTTGGCAGAATGGGTGACTGCTTTAACTAACTTTTCAGGGCTTTGGGAAGGAAGACAATGGTGAAATGGTTGTCAACAGTAAGTCTGAATGAGGAAAAAGAGCTCCAAAAGGAAGAATTCCTTTAATCATATTGGCTTGTTAAAATCTTTTAATTCAAAATCCTTCGGTTTTTTTTCTACTTCATTCTACACAAAGGCTTTTTTCTAGTCCTCTTGAATCAGTTCCCTAAAATCTATATACTAGCCATAATTCAAAGTTCAAAATCCACAGTCTAGAATTGGTGGCAGTACATAATCTGAACAATGTACTTGTGTGGCATTTAACCGGTAAGCTGTGAGGATAGGAACCACGTCTGTCTTATTTACTGCTGTATCCCCAGTGCTAGCACAATGCCTGGCACAGAGTAGACATTCAAACACCTGTTGAGCGAAACAATGGAATTCTCACTACTTTTCACATACTTTTTGTTCTAGCCAAACAGAAATACTTGGCATTTGTCAAATACGACAATACTTTCTTGCCTCTGCTGACCAAGTTATTTATCTAAATGCTCTCCCGCTTATCTTTACAAGTCCAAATTCTTCAAAGTACGGTTTCAAACATGTTGTATTCCTATTCTATAATATCATTAACTGAAGAAAACTATCCTACCTCTTACTTCTGATGGTTCTTTTGGCATATACTCTTTTGTCTTTTCTCCTTTATTAGACTAAGGGGTAAAATGCACCTCTATGCCTTTAAAATCATCTCACAGTTTGTGGATGATCACCTGTAACAGACTCAATGGTTTCCTCTCATGATGCTAATCTCACTTTCTTAACTATCAAATAAGTCCGCTCTTGAGAAATTATGTGTCAGTGATTACATCACATGAATTTCATCTGTTTCTACCCTTACACATGGAATGAATAAAACCAGTCTATTTCCAGTGGTTGTTCTAAATACAAAAGAAGAGGAGAAGTATGGAATTACTATGGACAAAGAAAAGAGCAACCTAAAAACTGTGACCTAATCAATTCTTGGAATATAGATTAGCATTTTCTGATCTATATAATGAAAATCCAGACACCTGTAAAACAGTATAGCATAAACTCTAAATATCTACACACACAAAAAAAGCCTTGGTGAGAACATTAAAATGAGCTATATCTATAGTAAAATGAAATAAAATATTTACCTCAGTCATCAGGATCAACCCTCGATTAAATACAACAAGAAGTCTATCTTCATCAGATTCTAACAGTATTCTGAAGGCACTAGAAGAATACAAAAAATCCAGGTTGAGAACTCTGAATCAGAATGGAAAACTCAGAAGAAAAATGGAAAAAATAGAAGAAAACTGTAATTGAGGCTCTTTTTCTACCTATAGGAGAGGGACTGCTATATCTGTTTCCTAGTAATGTAATAAAAGGAGTTACTATTATACTAAGAAATCCTCTAAGTAACATGGAAAAAAGTTATGTCTGCTAGTATCTAGTCAACAATTCAATGGTGGAAGAGAGGTATCAGAGGAATATTTTTAAAGTTTCAGTATAAGCAATGCTTATTTTCATAATGGGTTTATCTTCTAGATTATGTTAAGCTCTGGATAATAATAAAATACACTTATACTATCCAAGCACTTCTCAGCTGGTTCTTGGGAAGAAAGAGAAACATGAGGGGAAAAACATTAAATACATTTTGGTCTTGAAAATAATTTATGTGATAATTATCAAAAGTAGTTGTATTGCTCTTGTTATTAGACTTAATTTTATTATTAGGTACTGGAAACCACTGCTGTATTAGTACAACTGGAATCTTTCTACTTCAGTTAGACGTTGTCTTTCCTTTTTTCAAAAAAAGAATTAAGAAAGCTCAAAGTCTTTTTTTTTTTTTTTAGAATAAGCTTTAAGTAGTAAGCCTTGGAAACAATGTATTCAAAATTAATGCCAGAATTTTAAAAGAATTCCTTTGGAGTCCTTGCAAAAGCACAGTTAATTCATTTTGTGTACTAATAAAGATTCAAATTTGAAAGTTTTCTGAAGAAGATAACCTGAAATAATCTTATCTTGGGTTAAGCATAAAATACTATTATTTTCAAGGAAGTACTGCCAAAAAATGTGTGCCTAATAAAGGACATTAGCTGCAAGTCTTAGATGTAATATATAGAAGCATTTTAAGAAATTAACCTGGCCTTTATTTCCACAGTTAAAGGGAACTATGTGTAATTTGTTGCAGAGTTCCTTTATAGCCACTCAATAACTTCTGTAGCTCTGAACAATTATAAAGATGACGTTTTATTATTTTGGCTAATTCCTACAACAGTTAAAAAAGACAGGTAAATCTGGGCTAAAGAGAATGAAAAACGTATTAAGAATAAGTCTCATCCAAAGATGGAGAAAGCTGTTCCTGGAGGCCTCTAGAACTGAACAGTCCAAGAATAAGGATGAATCACAAGAGTGAGGAGGATTCAAGCCTTAGGTGTAAGACTGTACATTAAGATTCCTTCCAACCCTGATTCTATGATACTGATAAAACACATATAAACAGTCCAAAACCAAACCTTGAAAATAAAAGCTGTTCAAAAGTAGCTTAATTTTTAAAAGATAAATCCTTCCAAGGTGACTCAATGCAAAAATGCTTCCCTAATTACCTTAAGGAATTGGTAAACTTTCAGTTATAAATAATTTAACTATAACTCTTTAAGTGTCAAAAGGATAGTCCCCATTCCCTCACTTGGAAAAACAAAACAAATTAAAAAAACACCAGAAAACATCTTTTTACCTTATTAAAGTAGTCCAGCAGGAGCGGCCATCTAAGCAACGTAAGTAACAACTTATGGTTGTTTTCTTAAACTGTTTAATATCTTCTAATTCTTCTTCTCTCATATCTGGCCTTTGAGCTATAAATAGCTGCATCAGGTTAAATAGTTCTTCTACTGCCTAAAAAGGGCAAATAAGCATCATGGTGATCTTTTAACCCTACAACATTTTAGAATGTTTGCTTCTCATTTCTGAATGTTATGCCCACTAGCCAGCTCTTAAAATTATACAAATGAAATCAGATTACACTACCATTCAAGAATAGTTATAAAATTAGCAATAGATTCTATTTTAAAAATTTAATATATTATTCACTAAAAGTAAATAATCAAATTTTCAGGAAGACTCATTTTTAGGGTTCATTTTTAGTCTTAATACTATTTATTAAAGCACTAGCCTTGTAACTTCAAATGGATGTCCAGATATGCTACACCAATCCTTTGCCCTGTTTAATGAGAAATCATGACTTCCTCACAAAATTTTACAGCCCTCATTTACATTTGAATTAATACTGTTTCTGAGACAACCCTTTGTGCCAACATTTGGAATGCTCTTTCTGGACTGATGAATGCTTAGTTCAAGTTATCTGATGGATGAAACATGGGAACTAGTATTTAAGTAAAATCGCTAACTGTGGGTTTATAAACTCATTTAGCATGGGCATGTGGGCATACTTATCAATGAACTGAAAACCCCCAACTCTGTAATTTTCATGGCAAAAATTGATTTAAACACCATTTTCATGAAAACCTCCAATAGTTAAGCTCTACAATAAAAGATGTTTTATTTTATTGATGTCACAGGAAACATTATCAGATAAATATTCTAACTCCCCCAACATTCACCAAAGGTATACCATGGATATCATGTTTAGTAACTAAGTCAAATATTATTTATGTGAATGTGATAAAGAAAATTCACTGAATCTTGATAAATCTTGACTCCTTCGTGGTCAGGCAGACTCTCACATTTGTTTCCTTCTGTCTTATAGCCTTGGCTTTGAACCTCTTTTGGTACTTAATATACTCATTTTCTTTCCTCTATTCTAGGCATTCTAAATTTCCTGGCTGGAAGTTAGGTTGTTCTTTCTAGGTGAGAACAATTTACTACATTGTATCTGAAGGAAAGGTCCTTTCTTAAGATTTTATTTATTTGACAAACAGAGCACACAGGCAGGGGGAGCAGGAAAAGCAGGCTCCCTGCTAAGCAGGGAGCCCGATGTGCGACTCGAGCCAAGACCCTGAGATCACGACCTGAGCTGAAGGCAGATGCTTAACCGAGACTGAGCTACCCAGGTGCCCTGGAAAGGTCCTTTCTTCAACAGGAAAAAAGTACTGTACACAATTCAAGGATACCAATAATTAAAATACTCTTCATCATGTTCATCTGATTAAACTCTTAAGAAAATGTTGGATGTCTTGAAAGAGCTCCACTCCCACCATCTCCCATTTAGCAAAAAACTTCTCACATTAGCAATTTGTAGCCTCTAGGTTAAAATAGTTCTCACTCTCTTTCCAACCCCTTTTCTAGATTTATATCCTCTTGGTGTAATCTTCAGTTTACAACAGAGAGTTAAGAAGCAACAGTGAAAAGAAATATCCAGGAATGACAGCCATATGTGAAGGGAGAAAGTTTTAATATGAAACCTACAAATAGTCTGCAGAAAAAAAGGAATCAGATTTAGACCGCATATATTTGTATCCTGATAGACCCCTTATCCATTTCATTCACTTGAATGTAGTGTGAGAAAAAAAACACTAGGGAATACTAGAGCTAAGATAAAAATATTTTCTAGCTCACAGCTTAGGATAGCATGTAGATCTTAACAATAAATATCTAAACAATAAATACTTCCCTAAAACTGTACCACAAAGCTGACTTTTTTCATTAGTTACATATAAAAGACATTTACAAAAACACAAATGAAAATAGCTAGGTTCAGTTAGAGATAAAATTTCAACATCAACCTAAGAAAAATTACCCATATTATCAATTTTATAGTAATATGGCATTTTATATATGTATTCAAGAAAACAAATACACATTAAGTCCTTAAGAAAGAACAGTTCAAGTTAGACTATACTTCCATATTTTGTTACCACTTCCCACAAGGGGCGAAAAATATGTTATTTCCAATCAATTTGAAGATACATATAGAATTATCAATTTTACTCACTCCAGGGTATTGGCTCGCATGTGGTGTAAGATTCTTAAAGGCCCATTGGATGTTCTGGTGAGAAGCGAGTTGTCGTGTGAATGCAGGAGACTGTTCACAGCAGAGCCTCAGAATGCCGTAGTAGGCTGGCAGCATCCCACGGTTAAAAAGCACCACATCCTGATCATCATGGTCAGCAAGGATGTAATTGAAGGCAATGTTCTTGGTTACCACTGGGTTCTGAACAATAAGGCGGATATTCTCTGGACAGTCAGCACACACATTGTACCAAAATGAAAGCAAAGCCTGTTTATTGTGATTTGTAGCTATTGCTGGCTCAGAAAGTTTAGGCTGGAATAGGTTCCACAAATCCATGAAATATGTGGAAAACATCAGCTTCTCAGTTTTGGAAATTAAACAGTAAGTCATAAAGCTAAAATAGGGCACTAGCTTTGTAGTGCCATGAACAGCAGCATCAACATAAAGTTTGGCTCTTGAGAGCAAACCAAGGAGCACGTTGTAGACCTGATGTAGGACTACTGTTGTGTCTGGACTGAGTGGAAGGTCACGGGTTGGGATGTGCAAAGACCTTGTTGACCGGAACATCTGGCGGAATGAATTGCTTGGTATAAGGGACACCAGAAGATAAGCTGCAGCTATAAAATGTAAAACAAAACTGTCAGATCCTTATAAGATATAAAACAGACTGAAGAGCAGTCATTAAACACAAAGCCACTCTTCTCTTTAAAAATTAAAATGAATAAAAATTAAGGGACATGAACATTTCTTAGTATCTTTCTGCCCTACCACTAGCCCCACAGAAAAATTTCAAGGAATGATGAAAACATTAGCCTTCCATTCTATCACTGTTATTTTTTAAGTGGCAACAATAACTGCATTAATAGAAACAGTTTTAAACTTCTCTGTTAGCTTTCCCCAGATGTAGAATTTTCTATTTATTTGATCATTTCATTTCTCCTTAGGAAATAATATGGATTAACAGGAAGAACATAGCATTTGGAGCCAGAAGACCTAGCTAAGCCTCTCTGACCTGATCTAATCATTCAATGTGTTAGGATCTTTTCTTCTTCTTTACAAAATAAGGGTAAGTTATTTTGTAAAAATTTAGAGATTAACAGTAAAATATAAAGTTATAAAGACAGAATGAGATCTATTTTAAAGTTCATTGTAATGTATAAGATTTTATATATATATATATATATATGCCAATTACAGAACATTAACTTTGGAAAAAATCTTTAAAACTCTTCTAGGCTAAATTTGCATTTTTAAAATTTTTTCACTTGAGTATAGTTGACACACAATGTTATATTAGTCTCAGGTGTACAACATAGTGATTCAACTTCTCTACAGGTTATGCTGTGCTCACCACAGCGTAGCTACCATCTGTCACCACACAATACAATTACAATATCATTGCCTATATTCCCTATACTGTATCTTTTATCCCCATGATTTATTCATTCCATAGCTGGAAGCTTCTAGGTTGACTCTGAACACAAATAAAGCATCCCTTCTTCAACATACCTGAAAAATGTTATTAAGCATACAAAATATTATTTAATTCTCAAAATCACTCTGGAAATATGTGATGTTACACTGGAAAATCTGAATCTTGGGGAAGCAAAGACCAAAGTCACACAAATAAAGAGGTGGAGCTCAGATTTAGCCCTGGAAATGATGATGATGGTGACGACAATGGCAATAATAATGATCCAACAACAGAAACTGCTAACATTTATCAAATGTTTATACTATTTAACACCCTAACTTTGTTTATTAGGAGGCTCTACTTTTATTATCCCCACTTTCACTTGGACTGAAAACAGTTAAGACTACACCCATGTTACACATCTCGAAACCCAGATAGTCAGATTCAGGAGCTAATGCTCCTAAAAACAACCACCACAGAGCCTCCTCAAGGCCTCTAATGCCTTAGTTTAACTCTTTTCAATACACCTACTAATTCTGTCTCCCACTAGTCTACCTATAATTTGATAATTTACAATGTTCTGTTAAAGCAAATTAAGTTAGGGTTTCTAAAATTAATTATAACCTATTTTACAGATTTCAAATTAAACTTCATGCAGCACTCCATTTCTACATTATTTTTTCACCTATATGTTAGGCTCATTTTAGTATATGTTTCCAATATTAAACCTTGGCATGTAGGGGTCATCCTGACCCATCTTTGTATAAGCTGCTATTAAGAAAAGTAATTTGTGATTAGAAAAACTTATTCAGTTTAAGTTATATACTTTTATACCAGTATTTTATTAGGAAAAAAAATTTTTTTTAAAGATTTTTTATTTATTTGAGAGAGAGTGAGAGAGAGAGAGAGAGCCCAAGAGGGGGTAGGGTCAGAGGGAGAAGCAGACTCCCTGCTCAGCAGGGAGCCCGATGTGGGACTCGATCCCGGGACTCTGGGATAATGACCTGAGCCGAAGGCAGTCGCGTAACCAACTGAGCCACCCAGGCACCCTAGGAAATATTTTCTAACACAATGAAAGGTTTAAAACGCTCTACCAAAGACCCAATTAATTCTACAATTACCATTTAGTTTTGCTTTATTATACACCAAACCATCTATTTATTTAAGAGCTATCTGCTTCTAAATAAAAAGTAAGTTCTGCTTGGGAGAAATATACAACTTCTAGGAAAGTCAATATGGAAGAACAGACCATCTTACTAAAAACTGCCTTGCTGACTAAAGAATCCCTTCCATTTAGTTCTATACTATAGAGAACTTAGAACAAATCTACCTATATTTCTGTATGGCAACTGTTCAACTATTTTAAGACACTTATGTCTCCATTTTTTTTTCTCTAAACATTCTAATGCGTTCCTTAAAATTTTGTAGGATTTAATAGTATTTCTCAGTAGTAGTTCTTCTATACATGTTACTATAATTCTTACTGTTGTATTGATTCTATTCAAATATTTGGGCTGTTTTTTCAAGTTACATTATGTCAAAAGCACATTTTCATATTACCAGAGTCTATTATAATTTTTAAATGATTCACTATAACTATTTCCCAACTGAACATCCAGTTTTTAATTTTTCATAATCATAAATAATGCTATTTAAGCATCCATATATTAGATGACTTGCTTATACTGGAATCCTTGAAATAATATTACTGAATTTAAAAAAAGGCAAAGTATTTTGAAGGATCTCAGTACATATTACTAAATTGCCTTTCATAGGGTAATATTTACTTACAACTTCACTGCAATGTACGAGAATGCCATATCATCAATACTGTCATCAATATTAGATGTAACAGCTGAAAAACTTTTTTTTTTTTGGTTCAGCATAGATTTTTTTTTTATTGTTTGATGGTCAAAAGTCAGGAGATGAATGCCAATCAGCATACGTGTCAGCACTTACAAATAACCCATTACTATGGGGCTACATAAACTGGCAGGAAAAACAAGCCTATAAGTACCAATGCCAATCCATCAGTACAAAGTGTTTTTCCCAAATAAACTTTTTATTTTAGAATACACAGAACAGACACAGTTCCCGTACACTCTTCTCCCCTTTTCTCCTATTATTAACATCTATTATTACTACATTTGTTTTAACTAAGGAAACAACAGACACATTACTTTTAACTAAACTCCACACTTTTGATTTTATTAGTATTGCCTTAATGTTTGTCTTTTATAAAGATTTTACTTATTTGAGAGAGAGCATGAGTGGGGAGAAGGGCAGAGGGAGAGGGAGAAGCAGGCTCCCCACTGAGCAGGGAGCCTGACGTGGGGCTCAATCCCAGGACTCTGAGATCATGACCTGAGCCGAAGGCAGACGCTAAACCGACTGAGCCACCCAGGCGCCCCATTAATGTTCTTTTATTTTGGCTCTAGGATCCCATCGAGGATATATTACATTTAATCATCATGTGTCCTTAAGCTCCTCTTGGCTGTGACAGTTTCTCAGACTCTCCTTGCGTTTGGAAAAGCTTGACAGTGTAAAGGAGTACTTGGGTCAGGTATTTTTGAACAATGTCCCTCAAATTGAGCCTGTCTGATGTTTATCACTTTTAGACTCAAATGATGGGTTTTGTAAGGAAGATCATACAGGTAAAGTGCTCTTTACATCATATTATATCCAGGGTATCAAGGGTACATGCTATCAACACACATCAGTGATATTAACCATAATCATCTGGCTGAGTTAATGTTTGTCAATTGCTTCACCTAAAGTTATTTTACCCACAAACTGTAACAAACTTTTAAAACACAGAGAATAAACCGAGAGGTGTTGGAGGGAAATGGGTGGGGGGTTGACTATGGGGGACGGGCATTAAGGAGGGCACTTGATATGATAAGCAATGGTGTTTTACGTGATGCATCACTGAATCCTCCTGAAACCAACACTGCACTGTATATTAACTAGAACTTGAATAAAAACTTGAAAAAAAAAAAAAAGAAAGAAAGAAAAAGTTACATTCCCCATTCCCTACTCCTTGAAAGGAGGTTCAGCTCCACCTCCTTGGACAGCAGATGTACATAAATTATTTAGAATTCTTCTGTATAGGATATTTGTCTCTTCTCCATTTATTTATTTAAACATTTATTTATCAGTATGGACTCATAGGTATTTATTTTATGCTTGGGGGTATAATCCAGCACTATATTGTTTATTTTTTTACTCTTACTGTTCCAGCGTTAGCCACTGGGAATTCTTTCAGGTTGGTTGTGTGTCCCTTTGACACAGCCCCATCATTTTGGTTTTTTGAGTACTTCTTTACTTTCTGGTCCTACAAGATGCTTCAGGCTCATCTTGTATTATTACCTGCCCGAGACCTAGAATCAGCCATTTCTTCAAAGAGCTATTATTTGTTTTATTGGAGAATGGTCTTTAGAAACATAGATCTGGGGATATTTGATGTGCATGCTGCTACTGTAGTATCACTGATTCTATGCCCTTTCAGCAGACAGCTAGGAAAAATGATTTTAATGATTAATTTAAAAAATTAACTTTGATTTTTGTTTCTTTGAATAAAAGAAATCAAAGGAGAACATACTCTATTTATTTGCAAGCAATTTTCTAATCTGTAAAATACCTATTTTTCATATTTGTCCATCTGTCTTCCAAGATCTTTATTTCCTTCCAGCCTGTGTAAAGGTGTTTATCATTTAACTCCCATGATTTCATTGAATATTTTCTCTCAATTTGTTCTATGCCTTTTTATTACTTTCCTCTTAGCCTTAAAGTTACTTTTAAGATAGGATTTTCTGATCCTTTGCTCTCTTCACTTAATGCTGATCATGCTTTGTAATCTATCAAGCAAGGAAACAAAAACGGTGGTGGTGGTGATGTCACCCAAGACAGGACAGTTTCCTATCCTTAAAACACCCAAACCACTGTAGATATTTGCAAAACACTGCCATTTCCAAATACTAATGTAACTTCGGCCTTTAAGAACAATATTTCCAAGAGCCTTTGCACTGTACAACAATGGGCATTATTGTAATTGCCTTAAAAAACAAAACAAAAAAGCGAAACTTGGAACAACAAATGGTTTAAGTTCTGAATATTTGACTTACAAGTCCTGACTCTAGGATAATTATGAGCCAAAAGAAACCTCTCGACCCAGTTTTCCATGTTCTGTAGGACCCAGCTGTGTGCCAGTTTATTTCGGGGTGTCTGTACTGCCAACCAATCCAAACACTGAGAAGGATTGTATTCAATTACCTAAAAATGAAATGACAAGAACAGAATATAAAACCAACTGATTGAGGAGTTATTTTTTTACTTACTTTTGGTATATGCCATTAAACACTTAGCCAAGAAGAGTTTTTTGAAAACTAGAGCCTAAGAAAAGTTTTGCCCATGTTTTTCTACATTTTTATTTTTAATTAATTTTTTAAGGGAGGGAGGGGCAAAAGGACTGGGAAAGAGAGAATCTTAAGCAGACACCACGCTGAGTGCAGAGCCTGATGCAGGGCTCGATCCCACAGCTGTGAGATCATGACCTGAGCCGAAATCAAGAACTGGATGCTTAACCAACTGAGCCACCCAGGTGCTCCTCCTCTCCATTTTTAAAACTACATTTATCAACAGGAAATATTCAGAAATATCTGTCATTAGTTTACAAAATAAAATTAAAATAACCAAGGACTTTAACAAAGAACTAATAGTGCTTCTAGGGGCACCTAGAAGCTCAGTCGTTAAGCATCTGCCTTCGGCTCAGGTCATGATCCCAGGGTCCTGGGACAGAGCCCCACATCCAGTTCCCTGCTCCACAGGAAGCCTGCTTCTCCCTTTCTCACTCCCCCTGCTTGTGTTCCCTCTCTCTCGCTGTCTCTGTCAAATAAGCAAATAAAATCTTTAAAAAAAAAAAAAAAATCTCTAATTCTAATTCTCTAATTCTCTAAAGTTTCTAATCTTTATTTTTCTTACTGTGTGCCCAATCTATTATTGCACATGAGAATAAAATGTAGTAATTGCACTGCTGGGGAGATTTTTTTCATGGGATAAAGAAATCTTAGGAATCTAGGTTTGGCTTTCAAGGCCAATTCCATTCCCACTCATTGATGTATTGTCTAGATGGTATTAGGCTAAAACAGCAATTAAGTGGTTGCAAAGCTATCACAGGGCCCACAAAACCTAAAATGTTTGCTAACTGACCAGCTGGAGAAAAAGTTTGCTGACCCCTGGTCTAGAGAGCAGGTTTTCCTAACGCTTACCAAAGAGAAACTCTATGACCCCAGCAGTTACTCTGAAGGAAAGGACGTGGTTGGTACTTCCTGTACCATTTCTGTCAACTGCTGAAAACACTTAACTTGTATTTCTAAGATTCTATCATTCTTTTCTGAGGGGAAGGGAATGAAAACCCTCGACTAGCCAAAGATTTATGACTCTACAATAGTGTTTAAACTTGTCCTGAAAGACAAGAATTCTTTCTCCTCCCCAAGCCTCCCAACTAAAGCAAGTGTTCTTCCCCGACTTGTGTCCTACTAAAACTTTCATTTTAGATTACCCAAGTCAGAAGAAACTGGTACTTAAACTGGTAATGACTTTATTAGAAAAATAAAATTCTCAGAAAAAGAAATACTGAAACATCTACTGCAAGACTTACCTCCCATATCCTCTGTAGAATGTAAGATGCAAAGGGAGGCATTCCTGGAGGTCCACCAGCAAACTCCATTAGCATAGTCAACAATTTAAAGAAAGGATTGGCTGCCTGTAAGACACATACATAACTGTGTATTTAAATGTACTTGAACCCACCTGTTTTAGAAGAATAGAAACATGTAAAACTCTTCTACACATCACATTTAAATCTGTGTTAGGTTAGCACACCTCAGGACTCCTGCATATAAACTTGAACTATATAAAGCAGCAGGATCAACTTGGGATACAAAGTCAATGGCATAGGCACCACATGTAACGGAATGTTAAAATACATGTACAAAACATGTATTTTTCTGGGTATCAATTTGAAAAAACCAATCAAAACTTTTATTAATGAGACAAACTTATTCATAGAATAATTTAGGTTAAAAGTTTCTTGTAGCATCCCTTGATCTCTAAGGTGTAGTTTACATTAATATTTGACAAAGTATCATGTAGCTATAACATTACCATTTTACAAAAATACATTTGTATAATACTGTATTATACTTCCACATCTTTTTTCATCTGGTTAGTCTACTTTTTTCTTGAACACAATTATGATATATGCTTCAAATCAAACAACTTTAAAGTTTAGTATCTATGTGGCACTCCAATATGTTGAACTCATACGTAAATTTGTATTTAACTGGGAAAATTACATTTATGATAGTAAGATATAAAGGAGTAATTCAGCTTATTCAAGTTACATACTAAAAATTAAGCTGTGTCATGGGAGAAACCTTGATATATTTTTTCAAGAACAATTAGTAGTCTTAAAAATATGAATTAACTAATGTGTACATACCTCAGGAGTCAACTTTGCTATTGATGTGAAAAGCATAGACACAATCTAAAACAAAACAAAACAAAACGGATTTCAGAACATTCTTTTAAAAATTACCAAAAAGCTTTAAGACTGTTTCTCAGCACTTACATGTTCTGCTAGTCGATTATTGTATCGACAGAGGCTGAAAATCAGATTACAAGTTTGTCTTATATTGATGCCATCACGAATATGTTGAAACAAGAAGGGGAATCCCTGTTAAAAGTAAAAGTTGTTCATTTAAGAACCATTATTATTTGTGAGATGATCAAATCCTCTAATATACAAAGTATTACCTTTCCTCCTGTTAATGCTGCCATGTCAGTCTGTGATAATGTCAAATGCCTGAAAGGAAACATCAGTGGAAATAAGTTTTTCTTCCCTCTGTGCTACTTTATAGCTATGTGCATCATGACATGCATCAAAACTGTCAATCCAATTACAACTGTACCAAGCCACCAACACAAAAAAATGATTTTTGAACTTTCTGCTGGCTAAACTTACTTGCTAAATACATATCTTTTAGACAATTTTTCAAGAATTGATATATGGAAGCCCAAACCTGCTTTAGTTCCCATTTAATTAACTCAATATTTTTGTGTATTATAAACACTAGGATAGGTCTGAGTTTTGTTTTTTTTTTTTGTGACATGAGACCCTTCAAAACAAAACAAACTTCTAATACTAAAGAGCTTCAGTTACCAGTTTACAATTTCTACATATTTCTTTACTGTAGAAAATTTCAGATACATACAAAAATAACAAGATAATGGAAGTATCCCATTATTCAGCTTCAAATTACTAATTCATGATCAGTCTTGTTTCATTTGTACTTCCCACTCACTCAATGTGGACAGTTCTGAAGCAGTTCCAGGTATTTTATCATTTAATCCAAAAACCTCAGTATTTATTTCTAACAGGTAAATTTAAAAAACATAACCACACTACCATTATTCACACTTAAAACCACAACTCCTTACTATCAAATAATATCCAGTCAGTGTATGATTACCTCAAGTGTCTAAAAAATTTTTAATAATTTGTTGGCTCATGATCCAAATAAAGTCCTCTGTTGCAAGTGGTTGAAATGTCTTTTAAATATCTTACAGACTACTGGTTTCCCCTCCAATTTTGTTTTTATCTTGCAATTTATGAGTTGAAGAAAGTAGGTGGTTTATCCTGAAGCATTTCCCACATTTCCATTTTGCTGATTGTATCCTGGTGGTGTTGCTTTAACCTGTTCCTTTGTTCTTGTATTTCCTATAAACTGGTAGTTTAGATCTAGAGACTTGATCATATCTAGGTTTGATCTTCTTAATCAAGCATGCTTTATTGGTGGTGGTATTGACTTTCTTCAGGAGGCACACAATGAAAGGTTGTCTTTTAACCAACTGAGCCACCCAGGCGCCCAAGGTTGTCTTTTTATAATATTTCCAGTCAATGATGATCATCTCCTAGAACCATTACTTCATTTGGGGTACAAAATACAGATACTCTAATTTCAGCATTACTTGCTTGTTCATTAGCTCATACACCTCCAAGATGGCGAGCTTCCTCTCATGTACCATTTGGTTGCCATGAGGTATAATTCTTGCTGGTAAGATGAATGCTTATCATTCCTTTATTAATGAGTTTCCAGAATTATGATCTGGTTTCCTAATATACTCCAAAGATTACAAGTAGTTCATTTGTTCTTAGGTACCATTACAAACTCATGGATTTAAATATCTATGATGTATTTTAGTCCTCTTGTAGTTATTCTCAGGTTGTCCAATCTATGACCAGTAGGAAAATCCATAAATTGGTTCTTGCCCTTTTAACATAATCTCAGTAGTCTGATAGCCTCTGCTTTCCAAAATAACGAAGTGTTCTAGGCTTCCCATTCATTTCTTGCCCAAGACCTGAATTGGCCATTTTTTTCAAGGAACCCTCATTTTCTTCCATAAGAAATGGTATCTAGAGACTACAATCTAGATGCCAGTGGCATTCACTCATTCACTCATTCTGAGTTGGGCAGGATTTCTAAGCCTTTTCAGAAAATGGAAGTAGAGAAAACATTTTTTGTTTGCTTAGGACAAAATACACCATAGACTCTACTGGTATTTCCAAATTCAAATTTAGTTTTAAAGAACTTACATAAAAAAACCTACAATTTTTTATTTGTACTTTTTTCTTTTTCTGAAAATCTTGGTTTCTAATGACATTGACAGTTACTTGCTTTATTCTATGATATATGCTAGTTTCAGGATAATAATCACAATTAACACTATGAACAATATACTTAGTAGAACAGTTTAGGATAATTTTACAATTCTTTTTGTCCTTCACGTACAACTAGGAATTTATAGTTAAATTAATGTGTTCTAAAGTCATTTTAGTGAATTCCTTTCCAGGCTACGCCACCAGGTCAGTATATAATTTATTTCAGTCTGCTTTTGATTTTTAGGGATTGCATTTTATTAACTTACTTATCATTATATAAAACATTTACATGGTTACAAGTTAAATCTAAAAAACAAAAACAATGTATATTCAAAGTCAAGTTTTCATTCTTGTCCTTCCCAGCAGTCTGTTTTTCCCTCCCCAACCACAGGAAAACTTTTTTTTTTAGGTTTTTGATTTAGTCTTCAATTTAAAAAAATACAGTAAATTCTTCCTATTTGTAGTACTTATGTTCTATAAAATGCTGTAAACACCGAATTAGTGATTACTGAATCATTGCTCATAAGAGAAATACAGGGTTAGGTTCTTGTGAGCCTCTGGTCACACTCTCTTCAACCAACAGATTACCTTGTTTTGTGTTTCTGTTTAAAGATACCTTATTTAATATATATTGTTCATTCATTAGCACTGAAGTCACAGCAAGTAATACTATTAACTCATACCTGAATGAAGCTTATCTAACGTGCTTTTTCTCGTTAAGGCACAGTATGGCCTTCTTGAGCTCAGAACTCTATAGATAGCACTTAGCACTATACTTGGGGGCAATTTTAAACACCAAGTCACCAACAAAAAGCACGAATGTGAAAACCATGGCATAAACAATGAAAAGGACATTTGTTTACAATATGAGAAGTGAAACAAGAAGTCAGAGTCACCCTGTTTGACCTTGGCTGGGAAGGAAGGTATGTGTCAAGTAACTCAAATTTTTTGCCACTCTGCATATGGACACCTGCAGTCCACAAATGATTGTAAAAGAGCCATGAGTACTGATTTGGGGATTGCAATAAATCCCAGCAAGTAAGCAAATTTGCAAACAGTAGATCCATAATGAGGAATAATGAAAATTGAGTATACATGCTCTCAATCTCTACACCCCCCCCCACCCCGCCCTAACCTCCCCTTCCTCAAAAGGTACCATACTATACACACTTTTATCCAACCCTGCTTTTTTTACTTGGTAATATTTATCCTAAAGCTCTCTCCATGGAAGTACAGATACATTCCATACTTCTTTTTTTGAGCAATAGAGTATTCTATTGAGTGGATGCCTGCTGTTTTCAATTAATCCCCTCTTTTTAAATATTTCCAGTCTTTTACTATTATAAACTAAATGCTTCAATAAATATCCTTACATATACATCTTTCTGTGTTTGGGGAACAGATTTCTAGAAGTAGCGTTGCCAGGTTAAAGGATGAATGCACATATAATTTTGCTAAATATTTTACTGTATATTTCTTCAACGTATATTTCTAACATGCCTCAGAGGTACAAAGTCATCTGATACAAAGGACTGAAATACTTTTGCCACAAGAGTTGGTAAATAGTAGTATTATTTAAAAGGAATTATGTAACAAAAGTCAGTGTAAAACAATTTGGCAAAAGGAGTAAAATCAAACATGCTTTAGCCATTTTGAATGTTGAAACATTTCACCTTTCTGAGCGAGACTGTTCAACCAACAGAGCAACTAAAGCTATCATTTTTTCCAGGGCAGCCGGCCTGTATTTTTCTTCTGCCAGAGAAAGAATATCTTCTTCCTCCTCCTCTTCTTCTCCCTCTTCCTCGGACAACACTTCAACTTGAGGCTAGAACAAAATATTACAACTAATAGAGTAAAACTGAATTATCTTGAGAGAAAATAACTTGACTGTTTTATAGAACTACCCAGGGTAGATGGTGGCAGGAGCATATATCACAAAGAAACACTCAAAGGCCTAACCCTGACTTTTAAAGTTAAACAATTCAGGATGATTTTAGACACAGCAGGCAGAACTGTAAAGAACAATGAGTCTCAATACTGTAACTATTTACACCTCACTTACAGGGATAAATCTTTTAATTTCTTTCTTCTTATAGGCAAGCCCTTTGGAAGATAAATCAGGATCAAATTTTATCTGAGTATGATAAAACAGTATTTCCTATTTAATAAAAATGCCAGTTACAAAAATTAAAGAATCCTTAATTTCTAGTGTTCAGATAATCCAAATAGCAAGTCTTCCAAAGACTTCCATTGCTTTGAAATTCAAGAGACTGAAATGATTTTATGATTTAACAAAGCAAAAGAAAAGCAGTCTAAACAGGGTAGCCATATAGGCAGGAATTAGATATTAAAAGTGCACATTCTGAGAAGTATTACAGTGTAACGGTTAACAGCTTAGCTCAGGAATCTGACCAAAGATCAAAACCCAACTCACTGTGATCTAAAACAAGTTAACTTCTTTTTGCCTCAAGTTCCTGATCTGTAAAATGGAGGTAACAACAGTACTTACATCTTAAGGTTGCAAAAGGGTTAAACAAGATATTATAAATGGAGCATAAGCCAATGTGGTCATTATAGACAACACAAAGTTCATGTTATGCTTTAATATTATGAATAGACCAAGCTACTTAAATTTTTGGAAGACTGTGAGAAACTCAAAAGCAAGGATTTAAAAATATGGCCAACAAAAATGTTCAATGAAACAACATGCTACTGACATGACCCCTAAGTAGGTGGTAGCCATTTGGCCTAAATTCATTTGCTTTGTTCCAGGGCCTTGCCCATCAAATTTATCATTTGATTATTTCTTCTCTTGCTATACCCATTAAAAATACCAACCAAACTCAGACCCTTAAAATTATCTAATCTCAGGGCTAGAAGGGACTTTAAAGCATTCTAGTATCTAATGACCTTCCATGATACAAACTTGAAAACATGGTCCCCTAAATCCCCAATATGAGAAAGAGCTGTACTTACATTTTCAGGCCCTTTGGTTCCCATGTAAAAATGTACCATTGTAGATATGGCTTGCAATGAAAGCAAAAACTGGCTCTAAAAATAAAAACATTGATTTAAAAATACAAAATAAAAACAATTAAGTTTTAAATATTGAAAATAGGTACATAATCCAAGAAATAAACAAGATACAGCCTTACCTCTTCTTCACCCATTTTGGCAAATTCATAAAGGAAGGCAAAATACTCTGTAAGATGTTTACTGTGAGGTTTTACACCATGTTCCATAATTAATAACAGAGTTCTCACAAATCGAGTGACACATGAACGTCCACCAATATCTTCTACTGAAGCATCCATATCATCCGACCTGAAGACACAATTTAATGTATCTTAGAGACAGTATAAAGTCTGAGGATAGATATTCTGGGAGGATAAGTATTTTTAAAAACCTAAATTTATCTCTTTCATTTTTGTAATAGTGAATACCAACTGCAACAAGTAGGTGGATTCCAATTATCATGTCTGGCTAAATCAATGCAAACAAAAAGACTAAGTCATGATGAAGTTATTTGTAGAGGATTTTGAAGATGCACTTAATTAAAAATAAAACAATCCTATTTTCTCTTCTTGATTTGTATTATTACAGATTTTTAAATAAAAGAACCTACTTTTTTTTTTTAAGTTTATTTATTTGAGAGAGAGAGCACGAGCGGGGCAGGAGGGGCAGAGGGTGAGGGAGAAGCAGACTCCCCACTGAGCAAGGAGCCTGACACAGGGCTTCATCCCAGAACCTTGGGATCATGGCCTGAGTGGAAGGCAGCTGCTTAACCGAGCAACCCAGGTGCCCTGAACCTAAATATTTCAATGTGGGTATCTGAAATACTCTAGGCAGCTCATTAAAAAGCTTAAAATGCTCAAAAGTTATTTCTTACCCGTCTTCCATTCCTGGCTGTAGATAAAGATGAGCATGCACAGGTCTGAGTCTCTGAATCACATGGATACACAAACGCTGGAACATCTGTAAATGAAAATTATAACAACCTAAGAGCCTGAACAAAGGTAACAAAGATACTGAAAAATTAACATGTTTCAAAATCCTCTGCCACCCATTTCACAGATTATCTTTTGCCAGAAATCAATGGCTAGGAGAAGGAAATAGGATTTAAGTTTATCTGAAAGAAACACGGATTAAAAAGGGTTGGGGATTCTCTAAGTAAGATATACAAATGGCCAGTAAGCAAATGAAAGATGTTCACCATCATTAGTTATTAGAGAAAGGCAAACCAAAACCACAACGACATACTACTTCACATTCATTAGCATAGCTAAAATAAAAAACACAGTAACAAATGCTAACAAAGATGTAGTGAAAATAGGAACCCTCATAGATTGCTGGTGAGGATGTAAACTGGTGGAGATGCCATGAAAAAGTTTGGTGTTCCTAAAATGTTAAAACCTGGAGTGACTATATGGCTCAGGACTTCTACTCCTAGGTAAAATAACAAAAAGAACAGAAAACATATGCCCATGCAAGTATTTGTGCACAAATGTTCATAGCAGCATTATTCAAAATAGCCAAAAAGTGAAAACATCCCAAATGTTTATCGACTGCTGAATGGATAAACTTCTGCTACATCCATTCAATGGAATTTAATTTAGCAATAAAAAGAAAGGAAGAACAGATACCTACTACAACATGGATAAACCATGAAAATACTGCTCAAAGAAGCAGATCATAAAAGATCACACACCGTGTGACTCCATTTATCATTTTTCAAAAGGATTTAATTTTTTTGAGAGAGAACAAGTGAGAGAGAGCCTGAGCTCTCAGCCAAGCAGACTCCCCACTAAGCAGGGACCTTGATTCCAGGACCCTGGGATCATGACCTGAGCCGAAGGCAGATGCTTAAGTGAGTCATCTAGGCACCCTTCCATAGAGACAAAAAGTAGATTAGTGGCTGCCATTGGTGGCTGGAAAGAAGGGACAATATAAAATTGGGGGTGACTGTTAACAGGTACGGCATTTCTCTTAGCAGTGTTAGAAAATTAGATGGTTGCACAGTCTGGGGATATGCTAAAAACCACTAAATTTTACACTCTGTATGATTTTGATGAATTACATGGTATAGGGGTTGTATCTCAGTAATAACTGAAAAGGGTCTTTTCAGATTAAATTTCTGGTTCTGTGTCCTAAGTGAATATAAAATAATATTCATTTTTCTTGTCAAATTTTTCCAGTGATTTAAGGAAAACAAATTGATTAATGTGACAATTCAGAATCTTTCACAGAAATGTTATATACTGTTCATTTAACTTTCAAGGCCATTAGAGTACCCTACCATGGTTAGAATACCTAAGATTCTGAAAAAGAATCAGCACAACTCATAAAGCAGAGATAATAGGATCTAAAAGAATAGGCACTTACAGCTATCTTCCTATAACCAGGAAATGTTAACAATTTTAATTACTTGCTTGAAAAGATAGTTGATTTGCTAGAAGAAGCTGATGAAACGATAGCAAAATGATTCTTATGGTAAGAGGTTGATCTTTTCAAAACTACCTTCAATGCTGGGTTAAAATACATTCACAGGCAAATTTAGAATTATTAACTTGAAAGCCACACTCTTTTTCAAATAAATATTTTCTTACCTGTCTCACAATTTGATTAGGGCACTTAATTAGTATCTGCATTGGCCACCAGTCATCATCAGCCATACGGTCCAAAAACCACTGTAAAAAAATAGTGTGATATTAACCTTCAACCAATACTTGTTGGATTAAAAAAAAAAACAAAAACACCCAAGGATTTTACTTCTAGTCTATGTTTCAATTATTTTAAGTTCTTACCAAAACAGATTCTTCCATTGTTAGAAAGTCTAAAACTCTAGGGGCGCCTGGGTGGCTCAGTTGGTTAAGCATTCAACTGTTGCTTTTGGCTCAGGTCATGATCTCAGGGTTGTGGGACAGAGCCCCATGTTGGGCTCCATGCTCAGTGGGGAGTCTGCTTGAGATTCTCTCTTTCCCTCTGTCCCTCCCCCTGCTCATGTGCATGCTCTCTCTCTGAATAAATAAATCTTAAAAAAAAAAATAAAAGGTATGAAACTCTAAAATGCCTAGAGTCATAATCAGGGTCATCTCATTACAGAATTACATGAATGCCATTTACATCACAGTGTAAACCTACATGATGGCAACCTGCACTGCATTAACATTATAAAATGGAATACTATTTTCCTCTTAGTCCTCATAGATACTACACTGCAGAACCTTTTGTTCCTATTAATATATGATCTGAGTATGATTTATTTTCTGCTTATAAAGAAATTATGCTCTCTTGGTAACACAAAACACCCCTCCGCCCATTCTCTTTTTAGAGAGAGAGAACAATGGGGGAGAGGCAGGAGGGAGAGCGAGAATCTTAAGCAGGCTCCATACCCAGTGCAGAGCCTGATGCAGGGCTCTATCTCACAACCATGACATCAAGACCTGAGCTGAAATCAAGAGTCAGATGCTTAACCCACTGAGCCACCCAGGTGCCCCCAAAAAACACCCTTCTTTATGCTAAACAATTTCCTATTGATTTCAAGATATCTCTTAATCACATATTTAACTCCTATATTGAATTTTACTGTCTATGTGCATATACACAATTATTGACAACGGTAGAGAATTTTTTAACTCCTTGAGAGAGTTCTGGAGGCCAATCCTTAGTAAAAACAAACAAAAAACTGGAGTGGCAACTTTATAAACAAAAACAAACAAAAAACAAAACAAATGATGACCTAATCAATATTCTGGATCTATCAAACAGCTTTAAAAATAATCACAAAGGGGGAGGGAATAGAGGAACTTGTTAACTAACACCAGGAGGATATAATCAGTCAAAGCAATCATGTGGAGAATTCTGTAGACCAAATGACAAAGTAGCAAAGAGAGGAAAAAAAGTAACTTATAGATAAAAGTTGATTTACAAGACAAAAGCAAAATGTGGTCCTTGTTTGAATACTAATTCAAAGAAGCCAACTGAAAAAAATATTTTTTAGGCAATTAGAGAAAAGTGAACACAAAATGAGTACTGGATGATATTAAGGAACCACTTGTAATTTTACAAGGAGTGAATGAAATCATGGTTTTATATATATACACATATATATATATTTTAAAAGTTCTCATTTATTAATAGAGACATATTCAGTATTTATGGATGTATGATATGTTATTTGGGTTTGCTGAAAACAGGCATGGGGGACAGCAAGAGATTAAGACAAAACAATGTTACTGTTTGTTGAAATTGGGTGATAAGTACCTGAGAGTTCCTTATCTTCCTACTTTAATGCTTGTTTTGAAATGTTCATTACAAAGTTTTAAAAAATTATAGCCTTTTGTTTGAAATCTACAATAATCAGATTCTCTAATTCCATTGCTCCAAGGCATAATCAGACAACATTCTGTGTAAAAAAAAAAAAATCTTCAACTAATTTCATCTACTGCACACTATGTTATCTCCCACCTCTGGAAACTTTTAAGATCTGCATTTTTAGAAAGGCTTATACCACACTTTGGAAGCTAATCAAAAAATGATAAAATGATGTTAAGGTGGCAATAGGGGTTAAGTGACCATTACCTGTGAGCAGATTATCCTTAGGGATAAATTATTATAGGGATGTATTAGAATATAATATAGAAAATAAAATGACATAAACTGATATACTGGGATATATGCATTTTTATCTTGGAGGAGGAAGATATCCATTTTCAAGTATTTTCTGATAACATTCAAAATTAGTTAAGAAATATCTGATACAGTTTTTTTAACTTTCTATATTTTTCCTTCTAAGAGAGTGGGGAGAGGCACCCAAGGATTTAAGTAACTTAAAAATCAATTATTTCATCAGTGTAATGGATATGACATAAATTATAACCTTTTTGGCTGTTAAGTATTTTGGGTAACAATTTACACTGGAATTCCTATAATTTATAATACAATAATTTTGCTGTAACATCTAAGAATAAAAGAAAACAAAACAAAAAAGTGCATCTTAAGCTATGTATTATTTGCTGAATTATTTCACCTCACCTCACAAGCTGCTTGACTATTATTAAATTGTTTGGTCAACAGTTCAATCCACTGAAGCATTGTGGGCTAAAAAAAAAAGAAAGAAGTCATTTAAGGCATGGACTTCTGAGCTAAAGATAAAGAAAACCAAAAGCTATCCGATAAATGACACAAAAATTTACAAAACACATACCTTTTCTTTTGAATGTATAAACGTCTCTAGGACAAAGGAGGTGCTTAACTGTAAGAAAACATTAAGCAAAAAATTTTTAATTATTTTAAAGTAGTCAATTTTGAAAAAAACTATCTAAGGCTTATATATTACCTTTGCTGTCATTAGGGACACAGCTTTAGGATCTGGTAATGTACTGGGAATACAACTACATAACTGCCACATAAACCTAGAATTTAAAAATAATAAGTTACATTTCTTACAGAATAAGATTTGTTTTAAATGTGTAACAAAGAATCTATTACTAAGTTTACCAAACTTACCCAAAATATGTATGTTCAAAAATGTTTTTGTCTTGAAGAAACTGCATGTTATCATGCCAAATCCACTGAAGAAAAAGAAAATGGTAACATGAGATATCAAAAGCATTTGCTTAATTACATTTTACCAGTATTTTTTTTAAGACAAAAAAAGATTTGCTCTAAAAGAAACAAAAACTATACAGGGACTTAAAATTCATGTTGGTTTTTTTTTCAGGTATGTGGAATATAAAAATAGTTACTAAGCCTGCTCCAATTTATCATTTTGTATCTGACTACCTCAAACAATCACAGTTCTTTAAAAATACAATTATAGGGCGACTGCCTTCAGCTCAGGTCATGATCCCAGGGTCCTGGGATCGAGTCCCACATCAGGCTCCCTGCTTGGCGGGAAGCCTGCTTCTCCCTCTCCCACTCCCCCTGCTTGTGTTCCCTCTCTCGCTGTCTGTTAAAAAATAAAAAAAATCTTTAAAATAAATAAATAAATATAATAAAATAAAAATACATAATTAAAAATACAATTATAAAGATTTTGAAAGGACTCCAAAATCCCATCTGTCTAAAGAGCAAATACATAAATGAGTAAAATTATGTTGTGTTACATGTTGATAAAAACAGGTTATGAGAAAGATTTATGTTCAAAAACAGGCAAAATAAAAACAATTCAGATTGGCAGACCTAAGTCAGGTGATTTCCTTATTTTTTTTTTTAAGATTTTATTTATTTATCTGAGAGAGGGTGAGAGACAGCATGAGAGGGGGAGGGTCAGAGGGAGAAGCAGAGCAGACTCCCCGATGAGTGGGGAGCCTGATGTGGGGCTTGATCCTGGGACTCCAGGATCATGACCTGAGCCGAAGGCAGACGCTAAACCGAGGCACCCCTCCTTGTTTATTCTGTAACAATTATGAACAATGATTATTATTTTTTTAAGATTTTATTTATTTGACAGAGAGAGATGAGACACAGCGAGAGAAGGAACATAAACAGGGAGTGGGAGAGGGAGAAGCAGGCTCTCGGCTGAGCAGGGAGCCCAATGCAGGGCTCGATCTCAGGACCCTGGAATCATGACCTGAGCCAAAGGCAGACGCTTAATGACTGAGCCACCCAGGAGCCCCAACAATGATTATTTCTAACATGAGCCTTATATAACTGCTCTGCTAACTTTAGTTTTTGTGTTCTTTTAGTTCTCTGTACCCTAAACATGCTCTAAGTTAGTATTCGTTCCATGAAATTATTTTTATCTGGAATGAATTTCTGTTCTGATTATTGATATTACTGCCTGTGTTTATTCCTCCTAAAGATTTTCAACTAACTCTCCTTGCCTCCCAGCCCACTACTCCAGCCCAGTACCAGGTCTTATAATCATGTTTTAGGGTTCCTGCTTCACATTGGTACAGACCTAGTCACTGAACAGACTGCTTCAGAGTTCTTGGTCCTTTAGCATTTCTATGCACACTGCCTTCTACAAAGCTGTAGCCTCAAGAAGGGTTTGAGAACCTTCACCCATCAGAGCTTTTTCATAGCAATGAAGCTCCATTTCAAGCTTCTTACTTCTAGCCATGAGCTCAGCTCCAGATCTGTGTCATAATTTTTATCCCCTTTCTCTCTCAAGAACTCTCCACCACAATTGTCTGATTTGGGCCTAAAGCCTGGTATGGTAGTCCTGTGGTTCCCACCAGACTCATTGTTTTTATTTCTGTTCCATTTCTGTCCTACAGAAATATTCATCTTGTTTTTTGACGATCCTTTTTACATTTTTATCAATACAACATATGTGGAGCCATGTGGGTGTGTCTAAGTGTAAAATTACTGCACTATAGGTATTTTCTATATACCTCTTCAACTTCGTTTTGGGCTACATATCTTTGCACTTACTAATAACAGCCTCAGAGGTCATCTTTCAGCTTCTAAAACATGCCAATACACTATGTCTTTACTAAAGGAATTTGTACATAATACTCTCTTTGCCTGGAGTATTCTCCACATGATTAAGTCTTCGCTAACTTTCATGTCTTAGTTTGAGCTTAATCTGAAGTATTTCCTAATCACTTTCCCCAGAAATCCCAATCAACTACCCTTTCTGAGCATTTTGTTTTATCCACAACAGTCATTACAATTTATAATGTTTGTTTACTTAATAAATTTTATGGTTCTGGGACGCATGGGTGGCTCAGTTGGTTAAGCATCCAACTCTTGATTTCGGCTCGGCTCATGATCTTGTGGTCGGGAGATCAAGCCCTGAGTGGGGCATGTTCAGTGGGCAGTCTACTTGCGATTCTCTCTCCCTCTCCATCTGCCCCCACCTCTCTAAAATCAATCAATAAATAAAATCTTTAAAAATAATTTTATGGTTCTAAATTTCCTATTTACTCTTTGGGAAAGTCTGCTACTAGCTATATTTTAACTGTACAAATCTAAAGGACCAAATTCCAGTTTATACCTAAAATCTATGTTAATATTAAATAACAGTATTATTATACTTTAGTATTTAGTAAAATGTGTATGCAAATTAACTTTTCAATTAATAAGCTAAAACAATGATAGGAAAAAAACCAGTTGGTTTAGGTCTGCAATCAAGGGACGCTTGGGTGGCTCAGTTGGTTAAGCCATCTGCCTTCAGCTCAGGTCATGATCCCAGGGTCCTGGGATCGAGCCCCACATCAGGGTCCTTGTTCAGCAGGGAGCCTGCTTCTCCCTCTCCCTCTGCCTGCCGCTTCCCCTGCTTCTGCACTCTGACAAATAAATATCTTTTTTAAAACAAACAAACAAAAAAGAATATTCTAATGTAGTACAATGTGTTTTTCTTGTTGTAGTAGAGCAAATATCTGGGATTCTCTTTTGTCACATATAAATCAGTGGTTCTGAAAGAATGGTTCAGAGACCTGTGGAGGATACCTATGACCATTTTAGGGTATATATAATATCAAAACCATTTCCTTAGTAATAGGATGAGGCTATTTGCCCATTTTTACTCTCATTCTCTCCTGAGCAACAATGGAGGTTAAATAATGAATGAAATCACAACAGAGCAAATGCAAAAAGCTATTATGAGACTCCAGCCGTCATCTATTAAATCAGATATTAAAAAGATTTGCAAACATATAAAACGGCCACTTTTCTCAATGAATGGTTTTGTTCTGAAAATTTTTTTTTCATAAAATGATATAAAAAATAAAAATTATATTAGCATGTCATGGGCTTAATTTTGTTATTTTTAAATAAATTAAAACAAATTTTTAAAATTTTTATATTTTATCAGTAACATTCTAGGGAGTCAGGATACCAGTTAAGAGTATTTTTGGGGGGACGAAAATCCACTCAGTGTTAAGACTCAACCACAACAGTACAAATATCAATCAGATAGTAAAAGCTGAACTGTCTAGATGAAAGAGTAAATTTTTATCAGTATACCTTTCTGAAGATTTACATTTTGGCTCAGTTAACACTGATACAACACACAATGAGTTGTGAATACATTTTATAGTTCTTAACACATTAAAGTAACATCACTTACTACATCATGAAACAAAGAAAGCCTTATTACTATAAACAAGACACATTTTGAAATATTTAATACATATTTTAAATGCATTTCAAATACATGATACATTTCTATTTAACATGAAGCAAAAAAGGAACATCCATCACCCAATCCAAGAACATTATCATACATACAAGTTACTTAATGAGCTTGCTCCAATTCCATCAACCATGTTACTTATTTTTCTTTAATGTTACTAATAATTATTTTCTCACTTTACATGCACCTGTCCTATGTCAGTATTACCAAGACTTAATTTATTAGTAGTGTTAAGGTCTACCCGGGATTATAAATCCTAATGTTGCTATAGCCTGCTCCAGTAGTCCTATTACTTGTATTAATACTTAACATGTTTTTAAATTGCTGAAGTTAAATTAACTTATACCTCTAGTAACTCTGACGAAACATCAAATTTGAATTCTTTGCCATTTTCTTCCTCTGGTTCCATGCGTTTGTAAAACAGCATATACGCACTGTGTGTCTTTAAGAGGCAAAGAAAAAAAAGGTATATTTTCATTTTGACAAAGTATAACTATAAAATTAGGTAACATGGAAGAAAGAAAACAATGTAAATTATATATAAAAAAATGATTACCTTTTCGAAGGAGAAATCCATAAATTTATCTGTAACAGAATCATAGGTCTTGGTCTGTTTAAAAAAATGAAAGTTTTCCTTCTTTAAAAAATATATATTTATCTCAGTTGTATTTATACATAAAACATTTCATAAACAGCTAGTTTATTCTTTATAAAAAAAATCGTTGACAGAAGTTCTTGGCTAAGAGTATAGTTGACCCTTGAATAACACAGGTTTGAACTACACAGGTTCACTTAAAGGCAGATTTTTTTCCCCAATAAATACAATAGCATACTGTAAATGTATTTTCCTTACAATTTTAAAAGATTTATTTATTTATTTGAGAGAGAGAGAGAGAGAGAGAGAGAGAGAGAGAGAGAGAGAGAGAGAGAGCGCGCGCACGCGCGCCGGAGTAGGGTTGGAGAGGGAGAGAATCTCAAGCACACTCCCCTATGAGCACAGAGCCCATTGACGTGGGGCCTGATCTCACAGCCCTGAGATCACGACCTGAGCCAAAATCAAGAGTCAGATGCCCAACCAACTGTGCCACCCAGGCACCTCTCCTTATGATTTTCTTAGTAACATTTTCTTTTCTCTAGTGTACTTTTTTGTAAGAATACAGTATGTAATAAGTGTAACATACAAAATATGTATTGATTGAGTGTTCATGTTATCAATCAGGCTTCTGATCAACAGACAAAAGTTATACTTGGATTTTCGACTGTGTGGGGGCCTGGCATATTTAACTCCCACATTGTTCAAGGGTCAACTGTAACTGGAAACAAAGATTCAAAATATTTTTAAAGATACTTTACCATAAAATATATAAAGCTAAATAAAACATACTTGCAATTTAAGAACTACCTTTTAAGAGAAGAGCTTTGAAAACTTTACTTTTTTTTTGTTTGAGGAAATATCCCAGGAATAACATCTAGAGATGCAATAGATTTAATTATGGCATCAGTAACTTATTACTTCCTTCTTCTACCCATTTCTGAATGTTAGCAAATTGCCTACTTCTCCTTTTCTATTCAAAGTAGTACATAAGAGCACCAAAGAGCAATAAGGAAGTCCTTCATTAAAATCCACAATGTGAATGGTGATTTCACAATAGACATGGCTATTAAAGTAAAAAATAACTTCACATTTGGGCTTATCTGTGAAATGGAAATGACTACTTAATGCTTGACTTATGAGAATCAAAACAGTATTTTAAAATTGTTTTCAGAACATCGGTACTTGGATAAAATGCCTATGAAATACAATTATTATAATTATGTTATTATAGGGGTGCCTGGGTGGCTCAGTCATTAAACATTTGCCTTCGGCTCAGGTCATGGTCCCGGGGTCCTAGGATCGAGCCCTGCATCAGGCTCCCTGCTCCGCGGGAAGCCTGCTCCTCCCTCCCCCACTCCCCCTAATTTGTATTCCCTCTCTCACTGTGTCTCTGGTCAAATAAATAAAATTAAAAAAAAAATAATTATGTTATTATAATAAAACTACTCCAACCTAATTGTCTTTTTTCATGTCTTAGGGCTAATTACATAACAGGTTAAGATATTCTTTGTGTCTCCTGTCAATAGTAATAACCAGGTTACTCCTGTTGTTATAAAAAAGGCACTGAAAGAATAATTCTTTGAAGTTTAGCTCAAGCTAATTTCCTTGACAAAGATTTTTCATATGAAGTCAATAGAGTAATTTCTTTTTGCTCGAGTCTCAAAGCATTCAAGTGGACAACTTCTTCCATCATGTTTCATGGCAATGCAATTCAATTCCTATACTACTATTTAATTTTTCAATTTTAAGTCTTAACCTTCTTTTTCAGTTGAAGGCAGAAATTGTAATTTAAAAAGTATTTCCCAGGGGCACCTGGGTGGCTCAGTCGGTTAAGCGTCTGCCTTCAGCTCAGGTCATGATCCCAGTGTCCCCAGATCGAGCCCCACATCAGGCTCCCTGCTCGGCGGGGAGTCTGCTTCTCCCTCTGCTGCTTTCATGCTCTCCCTCACTCTCTTTCCCTCTCAAATAAATAAATAAAATCTTTAAAAAAAGTATTTCCCAGTCTGGTATACATGCTGAATAGACTAGACTTCTAATAAACAACTGAATAAATTTTCGATTTAATCATAGCAATTAAAAGGAAGTTAAGTGGTTTTGCTACTGGATTTTATGATACTGCATAGCACCTGGAAAGTCATGGACCATTTATAACTTCTGAATAAAACTTACTGTCATCTCTCCACCGAAACATTCAGAGGCCAGTTGAGCAGAATCAAAAGGTTTTACCTCAGCATCATTAAAAAGATACCTAAAACAGAGCATATAGTGTTTATATACATACTGAGTATTATGCCTATTATAAAAATACATACTGAAAAAATAAAACTTTGTCAAACTATTTTTAATATGAGGTAAATAAATTCTAAGTTCTTATTTTGATAACACTAACCTACTAGAAACTGGGAATATAATTTTACAAACTGTAACTGCCCTAAAATCTGATAAATCCATTTATAAACTAGGAGTAATAGAAGCATTCATAAAAAGAAAAAGTTTGCATAAATATTACTTGTGCAGCTATCTTCCAAAGATAAAGATGCCATTTCAAAAAATGATAAAAAAAGATTCAAAATATATTTATGGAACTAATTTCAAATGGACAAACAAGGTTAAGATACCACTGACATGCTGGCTTGAGGAGTTCAACAAAACTATTCTAACTACAGATCAATGTACATTTTGCTCAAAGAAATATCCCTAACACTTAGAACAATGCCTACCATAGATACATAGCCTCTATACATGAGACTCTACTTAACAACATCTGAACACCAAAAAAGAGCTATTAAGCACTGATTTAATGACTTCTATTCATTACCTTGATAAAAGATGACAGAAAGAATACGCGGGTTGGAAGGGGAAAAGTAAGGTGGAGAATGCAGGTAACTTCAAATTGCCTTATATAAGGACCTCATAACCACCCTACAGGAGACACTCAGTAAAGAACTCTTGAATGAGTGAACAAAGAAAAGATTTGGAAGGTGCAATATTGTCTATATATCTAAAGTTGTGTGCAAAAGCTTGTGTGTTCTTTTTTCTCAGGAGAACATTCATCAAATTCTCAAAAGAAGGTTAAGAACAATCGATTCCTACTATCTTAAGAAAGTTGCTTTCATTTAAAAACTGCCTTTTCCTAGTTTTATAGTTTAAGAAAAAATAAAATCAGAAAACATATCTGAAACAAAAACAATCATAAGTTTACACTTTAAAAAAAGAAAAAAAAATTTTAAATCCCAAGAATAAAATACTTAAAACTCACCATTTGTTGTTTTTATAAGCATGTGGATTGACTATATCTCTGATGAAGCTATAATAGTGCCCACCATCTGCTGTTCCTGTGTGAACAGTCACTCCTATTAAGTCATACTCATAGCTTTCTGTGTCTTTTGAATGATCACTGACTTCCTTAAAACCTGAAATGATTTACATAAAATAATGGTAATAAGGTTGAAAACTGCACAGTAACATCTTTGAATCACTTTACCTCACTTTACATAATATATTTAATATACAGAAATAGGCACAGATACATTATATATTATAATAGGTACAAAACAATTGCATTTGCTAGTCATTCCCCATCCATAGTCTACAATTTTAAGGAACATTTATACAAATCATTTGGAAAAACAACTGTAAGTATGGACATCAATATAATATATAAATATAAAATATGTTCTTTCTGTTTAATCTTATTCCTTTTGAAATAGATAGTACAGTATTTTTCATTCAAGCTAGGAGCAGGCAAACCCAAGATATGGAAAGGCATTAAGATACTCATGCTCTTTAATCTCAGGTTAAGAAAAAGGAGCACGGTACTGGTAGCATGCTGGCAATTGTTTATTAGTTAATAGAAAACATTCTATATTAGGAGACAGAAACAAAATAAAAAGACATCCTTCCTGTCCCCAAAGACTTAAATGTGAAAGGCATAAAAGATACTAAGGAAAAATTAAAAAATGATCTAGTAAGTTTGAAGATTTATGACTTATGATCTGTATACCCAGCATCATATATAAAGGAAAAAGTATAATCAGAAACAAGTGAAAACAGATTAGATTAACCTGAATGCACAGTCTAAACTGGAAAGTGACAACTGAAGAGAGAAGGAAATGGCTAACAGTGTCTTAATAGTGACTGAGCAGTATGGATGTGCTAGGATCTCACTCTGAATGCATCAGTTATGGCCTAAAAAAAATCTTTCATCTTGGCACAAATTTCTGCTACTTCTACACAAGGAAGCATCATGAAAAATACCAGAAAGCACAATAACTGGGCAGTCTTGCTATAATTTTATAAATGGTTTGTAAAGAGTTCTAAAAAGTAAGGTGTATATATACACTGCCTACTTCTTAACTTTGCCTGTATTTTCAAAGTTATCTTGTACTGGCTCATTTGCTGCAACCTCTAAACATACTCAAATTCTAAGGGTAGGGATGCCTGGGTGGCTCAGTTGGGTTCATGATCCCTGGGTCCTGGGATCGAGTTCCGCATCAGGAGCCTGCTTCTCTCTCTGCCTGCTCTGCCTGCTCGTGCTCTGACAAATAAATAAATAAAACCTTAAAAAAAAAAAATTATAAGGGTAGGGGTGCCTGGGTGGCTCAGTCGGTTAAGCATCTGCCTTTGACTCAGGTCATGATTCCAAGGGTCCTGGGATCAAGTCCCGCATCAGGTTCCCTGCTCAGCAGGGAGTCAGCTTTTCCCTCTCCCTCTGCTGCTCCCCCTGGTTGTGCTCTCTCACTCTGTCAAATAAACAAATAAAATCTTAAAAAAAAAAATCCTGAGGGTAACAATACCCCCCTTAACTCTATCCCTCTATAGCAACAGTCACCATCTTCTCTCCTCTTTTCAAAGAAAGAGTACATTCTTTTCTTAAAAGAATAGCCCGCGCTCACTATTTATACTTCTCATCTCCCATTTAGTGAAACATTTACTGGATGCTCATTAAGTGCCAGGCAATGGAGTATAAAGATTAAAATGCAGTTCTCTTTCCCAAATCTTAAAATACAGTGGCTTATTCAAACCTTAAAAATTTTAATCACGAGAACTTACTATATAAAGAAAACATTGCCAGAACCCTATTATGTAAAACAGAACTTCTCTAACTAAAGAACAGAAAGGCAAGAGCTAGACCTGTTCTGCTTTTTTTGCTTACCTCTTTCCATTCCTCACCTCTGTGGTCTCTGAGGCACATATACATAATTTTGAAAAGCACTGGTCTTACGGAAGTAATAAGAATTTGGAGGTAACTGGATATGAACCAAGTATCATCTTTAAATCACTACAATCTGCCTTTCTACTGCAATACCCAAATGAAACCGCTCTGATAAAGATAACCAAAGACATTCTACATGCTGTTTTCAGTCATGTTCTTTCTGAAACAATTCCTTTTCTTTAGCATTCAATACTTCTGACCAAATTCCCTTTTTCTTGAGATCTTCTTGAAATACTGACCCACTATTCACCAATGATCAAGCCACAAACCTGAGTCATTCTTGACTTTTCTTCCTCCCTCTAGTAGTAGACTACAAAGTCAACTTCAAAGGGACAAAGACCTTGTTCTTTGTTGCCACTCTATTCCCACTACTATGAGAATAGCAAATTATAGACAGATATTCAATAACTTCGTTAGATTCATTTATACATACAATCATCATATCCTATTAACTCTCCACACACTTCTCCCCAAATCTACTGGTATGCTTGTTCATTAAGCTACCATCTTCTCTGTGGTTTATCAGAATGGCCCCTCCACATCCCTTTCATCATCCTCTAATCCATTTCTATTGCTATAGTCAGAATAACCTTTCCCAGATCCCACCTGGTTATCTCAGTTTCCTACTTAAAATCTTCCAAAGGTTTCACATCAAAAAAAGATTACAATTATTAACATGGCCTACAAACAAAATGATATGGCCATTGCCTTTTTGCCCATCTCATCAACTCCACCCCCATCTCCTACCCACCTAAAGACATTAGCCATTCCTCTCAATCTATTCCTTATTCAAACTCTGCTTCAAAATCACCTTCATGAAAGCCCTCCCTGATACCCCTAGATTTGAGATACACTCACCATCCTACCTGATGACACATCCTGTTTATAATTTCTTGCTCAATAAGACTTGCCTACTAGACTTAAGTTCTATGAGATAAGGAACCATGTGTATCTTGTTCACTGCCATGTCACTAATGCCTAGCAGGATGCCTAGAACATAGTTCTAATAAATGCCAAATAGCTATTGATGAATTGACTGAACGTGCCATACTGTATTTAAATACAATCCCCTTTCCAAAATTCAATTTCATTTTATTAAAAGTGTAGTTGGTTACAACTTTATAGTTATGGCTGTCTTGTTATGGAGACTTACAATAAACACAGGCAAGAGAAAGAGATAAAAAATTACCTTCTTTCCTATCACTCTTTCCCATTAGAAAATCTTCCGTATAGGGCGTCATATCCAAACGTAATGGGAAGGAAAAGTGTGTATTCACTTTCTCTTTCATCATTGTTACCATATTAAACGTGTACCTCATAGTATTAAAACTCAGAATGCGAGGCAATTTCTTAAAACATGCCCTGAAAGACAGGAAAAAAAAAAAAGGAAAAAGAAAACTTAAAAATCTCTTCTAAAAGTACTTTAGGTGGTAACATATTTACACTACATGTATTTCAGTATTCAACTCAGTAAATAATAAACAGTATTTTAAATCATGCTTATTAAATATATCTATACCTATATTCCCCCTCTTACAGGCTTTTTTCCATTCTAAAAGGGTTTTACTGTGTCTAAGAAAAATAAAAAATTAAGCACACTGTGGTAAATTCCATGAAAAAGATATGCAAAAGTGCTATGGAAGCATAAAAAGGTATTGCACCAAACTTCAAAGGAGTTATGTCTTCAGTTCAGAATTTTCTTTTCCATCTTAACAGGGATTGAACTATTTATTTTTATAAATTAGAACTGCCAAGTTTAGCTGTATCACTTACTAGATGTATGACCCTCAACAAGTTACTTAACCTCTCTGAGCTTAATTCCTAATTTGGAAATTTCTAAAATGGAGATTAAAGTGCCTACTCCCTCCTACTTTTAGAATGCTGCCTGGCAAACAGCATTCAATAAATGCTGCTTGTTATTACAATAGCAGCAGCAAATTACCTAAGTATTATGGTTTAACAAATATTGCTAGTTCAAATTAAAACAAACAAACCAAAATTTCAGTTTAAACAAAAAATATATAAAAGCTTGGATTCATGAAAAATATGCGTTTTGGGGAATAATTCTTCACTGAACGTAAGATTCTAAAGAGACTTTAAATCAGGAGCTCAGTTTAAGAAAAAATTAGGAATTTAGGGAGACGAGGAAGGTAGGGGAAAGATTTCATAAACAGGAAATAAGTCTAAAAATCCATCATTACTGATTATTTGGGAGATTGGCAAAAGATGAGGTTATAGAAATATAAAGAAGTCAAATGATGAAGGGCCTTCTGTGCAATGTCAGAGTATGAACTGCATCCTGAGAGCTAAGAGTCACTAAAGGACCTGTGGTGGACCTTGGAACCATGCAAGATTCAGAGGATAAATGACATAATGGAACTAAAGAGATGAGAGTTATGTTATAGACTTACTGAACCTACAAGACACACAAGTCACAGCTGGGAGAACACAGCACAAAATTCTGAATTAGAATTAAGAATCATAAGCATGTCAATAGAGATTGAGATTATGGTGATAGACAAAATTATTCAGGAAAGAATGAATAACCTGAGAAAAACAGAGGTTTGAAGATAGAGCAAAAGATGATCCTTAGCCCATTTCTGCTGACCACTATGTTATCATAGACATTCAAAAAAGTATGGCAAGAGTATAAAATGACTGAGTGACACTGCCTGAAAGAGCAGACAGTATTTCAGAAAAACAGCAGAATCATATTAGCCAAAAGAAGGGAATGTTTCAAGAAGTAGGAAGTTATCAACAATGACAGATATTTTCAGTAAGCTTATTTATTCCAACTAAAAAGACATTCTCAGAAGAAAATGTCTCAGCCTATCAACTATCTTTTATTGATTCCTCATTATACCCCTCCATATTAACAAACTTTTGACTGACTCCATTCTAAGTCTTAACTCATACCCTAACCCAATTCTCATTAGATGGGCCTGTTTTCTCCCTGCACAGCTATGATTTCATTTAAGTATATCTACCTTACTTTTCTCTCTTGCAACCAACTTGACATCTGGAGACTGAGAAAAAGAGTACCAATCCTATCAGTGTAGATTTCCCTGGAAAAATCTTCTATTAAGCAATTTTAAGAGATGTCTTTTCATTCTCTGCCTTCCAACATGGTCAGATCTATCTAAAAAGTCCTGTTTGATCCCCAAGCCCTTTCTAGATTCCATTTTCCTTGTTGTTTTTTTATTGGCAAACTTTTAAAATTAATGATCTATACTTGATGCCATGTACCCTGACAGCCCTGCTTCTATTGCTACAACCCCAAAAAAATACCACTAAACTATCTTTCTACAAAACCCAATACTTTTACTCAGCTGTAATGTCCCCCCTCTTTCCTGAGGACTATGTCAATTTAATACCTTCTTCGGGAGATTCTCTTCCCCAGTTTCTAGGTTACCATCCTATCATGAATTTCTTTCTTTCCTAGCTTCAATTCTGACTTTTTTCCACTGCACTTTTAGGTTGGCTTAGTCAGTCCTTTACGACAGTTATGTTCTTTCTCAGATGTCCAAATGGTGCCAACCAATTAGGCAAATAATCCCAAAATCTAGATATTAATTATTTCATGTCATTGTATACCAATCATATTTTCTATTACTGGTCAATGCAAATCCTCTACTTGAGGCAGACTAGCCTAGTCCCAGGCTTCTTGCACATACAAGGTCATTTCTATTTCTCTGCCTTTGTTCCAAATATCTAACAGCCTATGATGCTGTCTCAATCCAATTTCTACTTATCATTCAATGTTCATTTGGAGAACTGAAACCTCTTGACCCAATTACTCTGTCCTAAATGGACCAACTTATGGTTGGCTCTTAAGAAAAAAAAAATCTCTCACTTCAGAGAATCAGAGGAGGATCTCTTCAGTTCATGAGGAGACTCTTCATCATGATTCACTGATATACAGCAAAGGGCTAAAGCAATAGACCTTGGTAAATATTTAATTAAAAGGACACAAAAAAATTGGAAAAATTTAAGGGTGCTTCAAAGTACAATAACGGAATGACTGAATATTCAATTGAATAACTGAAAAAAAAAGCTGCTTATAAGAATAAGCTCAAGGGCACCTGGGTGGTTCAGTTAGTAAAGCATCTGACTCTTGATTTTGGCTCAGGTCATGATCTCCCGGCTGTGGGTTGGAGCCCCACATCAGGCTCTGCCCTCAGTGTGGAGTCAGCTTGAGATTCTCTCTCTCTCTCCCCCTCTGCCTTTGTCCCTCCCCCTGCTTGCACTCTCTCCCCCTCAAAATTAAAATCTTTAAAAAAAAAAAGAGGATAAACTCCAAGCAGCCGACCTTAACCTTAATCACATAATTTTCATAAAAAAATTTAACATGAATTTACCATTTGTGTTTTACTTCCACTTGATGATGTATCAAAATGATAAACATTAAATTTCAAAAAGCATACCTTTTTTCAGCTCGTACTTTCTTCCCACAATGAGAACAAGTATACATGTTGTCACCTTCTAAAGTGTCTTTAATAGTAACTTCATCAAGAGATTCCTGCATATTAAATCAGATTTTAAAGTCCCGTATTATTGTTTACAGTATGCAAAATTACAAAATGTAGTTCTTATCATTTGGGCAGAATGCACAGAGGAAAACAAACTTTTTTATAAAAAAATTCTAAATTTCAGCAAAAAAAATTTTTCCCTCAAATTGACAAGATGCTCCATGAATCTTACTAATTTTTTAAAAGTAGAAGTATTTCAACTTTGGGGGAAAAAAATCAGCTTTGTGGTCTACCTTTAATTCTTATTTGATCTGCACAGCAAGAAGAAAATAAATAAAACATGAAAGTTAATTTTTCACCAAGATGACAAACACAAACCTGCTGTTACAAGTAATTAAAAGCAGAAAAAGTCTAACAATATATAAAATGTTACTCACATAAATGTTCTTCATATCAGCCACTTGGCACCTCACAGTATAAAACTCTTCAGCAGTCTGACTAACATGTTCACAATCCTGGTAAATCAAGTCAAATATTAGTAATTTATTTTAATAAGCTAAAATAGACATTAAGATTTCAAAAAAGTAAAGAACAGGTGCAATACTTACCAAGGACACAACATTGTTTGTAATTACACCTCCAAACAAACTTTTGACGGTATTTTTCTTTAAAAACAAACAAAAGTAAGTAATTAAAATTGGGCAAATCTATACAGATTTCAAAGAAACAGCAGTATTCTGGTACTAACCAGTTCTGGAGACATTTCTTCAATTTTAGTAATGAGATCAGTAAAAAATTCTGTCATATCTTTCTGCTCCCCAGTATTCAGAGGCTGCTTATCCATAGTGTATGTTTTACAAAAGGGTCTAGGATTATATGCTTTGCATTCACTCTCCTGCAAAGGAACAGGGAGAGGGATGGATCATGAAACAATCAAATCCTACATTTCAAAAAAAGAACATTATCACAAGATTCTTGAATAAATAACAAAATGGAGTAAATCTACATCAGAACTGCTTTCTTCTGTTTCATTTTTGTTTGATTTTCATGGCATTTTCGGTTGTTTTTATTAAATTCAATTGATTAACATATAATGTATTGTTTCAGGGGTACAGGTCTGTGATTCATCAGTCTTACATAAAACTCAGTGCTCATTACAACACATACACTCCTCCCCCCCTCCACCACCTCCAGCAACCCTCAGTTTGTTTCCTGAGATTAAGAGTCTCTTATGATTTGTCTCCTTCTCTGGTTTCATCTTGTTTCATTTTTCCCTCTTCCCCTATGATCCTCTGCCTTGTTTCTTAAATTCCACGTATCAGTGAGAGCATATGATAATTCTCTTTCTCTGAGTGACTTATTTCGCTTAGCAAAATACCCTTTAGTTCCATCCCCGCTTTTCAATTTAAAGATGCTTAAATTACTGTTATGAAATTTGTATTTTTTTTTTTTAAGATTTATTCATTTCACAGAGAGATAGCGAGAGAGGAACACAAGCAGGGGGAGTGGGAGAGGGAGAAGCAGGCTTCCCACGGAGCAGGGAACTCGACACGGGGCTCCATCCCAGGACCCTGGGATCATGACCTGAGCCGAAGGCAGATGTTTAACAACTGAGCCACCCAGGCGCTCCTGAAATTTGTTATTTTTTTAAGTCTAATAATTTCTAGGAAGGAATCTGGGACTCAAAGGATGCAGATGTGTACTATGAAACAAAACAGAAAAATTTTGCAGGCTAAATTAAGATTTCCTGCAGACTGAACTTAGAGTTGTTTTTAAAATTTTATATTTATTCATTTGAGAGAACGCACAAGTGAGAGAGCACGAGCAGGCAGGGAGGAACAGAGGGAGAGGGTGAAGCAGACTCCCCATTGAGCAGGGTGCCTGACATGGGATTTGATCCCAGCACCCGAGGATCATGACCTGAGCCGAAGGTAGATGCTTAGCCAACTGAGCCACCCAGGCACCTGAGAACTTTATTAGTTCTTAAAAGAGTAGTTTAAGGGCACCTGGGTGGCTCAGTCAGTTAAGCATCTGTCTTTGGCTCAGGTCATGATCCCAGAGTCCTGCGACTGAGTCCTGCATCAGGCTACCTGCTCAGTGAGGAGTCTGCTTCTCCTTCTGCCCCTCCCTCCCCACCCCCAACTCATGCTCGCATGCACTCTCTCTCTCTCAAAAATAAATAAAATCTTAAAAAAAAAAAAGTAGTTTAAAATACTATTCTGTTTTGTCAGTTCAGATGGCATGCTCCAACTCTGTTAAAAGTAGATTAAAAGTGGGATCAGGGTGCCTGGGTGGCTCAGTCATTGAGCATCCAACTCTTGATTTCAGTTCAGGTCATGATCTCAGGGTTTTGAGATCGAGCCCCGATCAGGCTCCACGAAGCCTGCTTAAGATTCTTTCTTTCCCCCTCCCCCTCCAAAAAAAATTGCAATCCAGGAATGACTACTAAATCTTTTAATTTTGTTAAACATTTCATTTACTGACTCCTTGCTAAGTGTCAGAAGCTGAAAAATATAGGAATAAACATGATATAATCTCTGTCCTCAGGATTCTAACAGGTGAGATGAGTAACTTTCACTACAAGTGGTAGGTATGAGACAGAGTTGTGGAATCTACAGTTTTCTCACAGGAGTTGAAAATAAATTGCTTTGGGAAAGATGACAATAAGAAGAAAAGGGAGAAAAGTGCTAAGGAAAGAGTGTTGCAGGCAGAAGCAGCAGCATGAACAGTTGCACAAGTGATGAAGCAATAGGGTGATGGGCTTCCAAGGGCGGACACTTGCTACAGGATTCAGCTGGATAGAGGGAGGGGTAAGAGAGGAGGCTGAAGGGGTGCCTGACTGGCTCAGTCAGTACAGCATATAACTCTTGATGTCAGGGCTGTGGGTTCGAGGTGTTGAGAATACTTAAAAAAAATACTTAAAAAAGAGAGAGAAAGGAGGTTAAAAGAAAGGGGCAAAATCAGAAGACATGTGCTGATGAACCTGAATACTATTCTGTTCATAATAAAAAACCACCAAGAGTTTTAAGCAGAGGAATAATATTGTAAGATTTGCTAATTTTTTAAGATTGATTACTTTTATAATTTTGGGGGGGGAATTAAAAGGGACAAAGAGAAATCAATCAGAAAATTCTGGGGGTGGGGGGGTGGGGTGACCCTGTGATGGTGAAAAGGACCAGATGGATACAAAGGATTCATTAAAGGACAAATTAACAGTCGTCATGCAGATGAGTGACATGCAACTGTTAAAAGTCACTTTGACAAATAACACCAATAACTGACAAATTCAATTTGAAAAATAAGAGTATATAGTCAGCTTTCTTTCTGCCCGTGGACGCCGCAGAGTAAGCATCGTTAAAGTCTCCCCTCCCACCGCCGTCATGTCTAAGTCAGAGTCTCCCAAAGAGCCTGAACAGCTGCGGAAGCTCTTCATCGGAGGTTTGAGCTTTGAAACAACCGATGAGAGTCTGAGGAGCCATTTTGAGCAATGGGGAACACTTACGGACTGTGTAGTAATGAGAGATCCAAACACCAAGCGCTCCAGAGGCTTTGGATTTGTGACATATGCCACTGTGGAGGAGGTGGATGCAGCCATGAACGCAAGGCCACACAAGGTGGATGGAAGAGTTGTGGAACCAAAGAGGGCTGTCTCAAGAGAAGATTCTCAAAGACCTGGTGCCCACTTAACTGTGAAAAAGATCTTTGTTGGTGGCATTAAAGAAGACACTGAAGAACATCACCTAAGAGATTATTTTCAACAGTATGAGAAAATTGAAGTGATCGAGATCATGACTGAGCAAGGCAGTGGCAAAAAGAGAGGTTTTGCTTTTGTAACATTTGATGACCATGACTCTGTAGACAAGATTGTCATTCAAAAATACCATACTGTGAATGACCACAACTGTGAAGTAAGGAAAGCCCTATCTAAGCAAGAGATGGCTAGTGCTTCATCCAGCCAAGGAGGTCGAAGTGGTTCTGGAAACTTTGGTGGTGGTCGTGGAGGCGGTTTTGGTGGGAATGACAACTTTGGTCGTGGAGGGAACTTCAGTGGTCGAGGTGGCTTTGGTGGCAGTCGAGGTGGTGGTGGATATGGTGGCAGTGGGGATGGCTATAATGGATTTGGTAATGATGGTGGTTATGGAGGAGGCGGCCCTGGTTACTCTGGAGGAAGCAGAGGCTATGGAAGTGGTGGACAGGGTTATGGAAACCAGGGCAGTGGCTATGGCAGGAGTGGCAGCTATAACAGCTATAACAGCTATAACAACGGAGGCGGCAGAGGCGGCTATGGCAGTGGTAGTGGAAGCAACTTTGGAGGTGGCGGAAGCTATAATGATTTTGGCAATTATAACAATCAATCCTCAAATTTTGGACCCATGAAAGGAGGAAATTTTGGAGGCAGAAGCTCTGGCCCCTATGGTGGTGGAGGCCAATACTTTGCCAAACCACGAAACCAAGGTGGCTATGGTGGTTCCAGCAGAGCAGTAGCTATGGCAGTGGCAGAAGGTTTTCATTACTGCCAGGAAACAAAGCTTAGCAGGAGAGGAGAGCCAGAGAAGTGACAGGGAAGCTACAGGTTACAACAGATTTGTGAACTCAGCCAAGCACAGTGGTGGCAGGGCCTAGCTGCTACAAAGACATGTTTTAGACAATACTCATGTGTATGGGCAAAAAACTCGAGGACTGTATTTGTGACTAACTGTATAACAGGTTATTTTAGTTTCTGTTCTGTGGAAAGTGTAAAGCATTCCAACAAAGGGTTTTAATGTAGATTTTTTTTTTTTGCACCCATGCTGCTGATTGCTAAATGTAATAGTCTGACCATGACGCTGAATAAATGTGTCTTTTTTTAAATGTGCTGTGTAAAGTTAGTCTACTCTGAAGCCATCTTGGTATACTACCCCAACAGTGTGAAGTTAGAATTCCTTCAGGGTGATGCCAGGTTCCATTCGAAATTGATTTGCAACCTGCTTGGGCACAGAAGCCATTGTCTCCACAAACCTTGGTGTAGCTGAACTGACAGTTAATGTGTTGTGACCTGGAGTTCACCATTAAAAGGGTCACCCAAGCAAAGTTCTGGAGTTTATTTGGTTATTAATATGATTGTTGGCACATCCTATGCAATATATCTAAATTGAATTATGGTATCAGATAAAATTATAGATGGGATTAAAGCTTGTGTATCATCCATTATCATGTGTAATCAATGAACGATTTAATATTCTCTTGAAAAGAGTATATAGTCAGGACAAATCCAATACAAATGAACTCATTTAATGTTTTCAACTTATATAGGTTATATCTAAACTAGTTTTCCATATATGGTTCTCAAACATACCATTAAATATGTAAACATTTTTTGAAGCTCCAAAAGAGTGGTCTTGTGCTTCATATCTTCTGAATACTGGAAATCAAGAGAAAAATGTTCCATTAAAACATACTGATGGTAGCAAATTAGACAGTCTAGCAAAGAAAGTATTACAATGTGCTACTACTGTATCTGTTTTCATTCTTTTAGCTCTATGTAAGAAAAACAGTCTATTCTTTATTTGGCAATTTAGCATTTAAAAAATTATTTTATTCATTATATAAATGTAGCCATCGCTATTATGTAAGAAAACTGAATAAAGAGATCTTTAAAAAAAAAAATTGCTTTCCAGATCAGCACTCATTTGGTACAATGCTGTTTTCACAAGTTGGTTAACTGTTCAGGAACAGAAAACATAGGTGTGCAACAAAGCTGTTTTCTACAAATAAATCCATACATTTAAAAAAATGTATTATAATAATAAATGACATCTCTCCATCTAGTCATATCTTTTTTTTTTCTAGAGCAGTATATCCTTAATACTGCAGAAAAATTACTAGCCAACATGCTTGAAAGCCTTCTATATATTCAAATATCATTAATTCAGGTATCTGGCTAGACTCACTCACTAGAGACTTAGTCCTGAACACCAGCCTTATAGGCACTTACTAGATATACTCTAGCTCATCCAAATATTAAAAAAAAAAAAACCCACAAAACTATGAAATATTATCCTCACTACAAACCACTTGTCAAAATTTTGAAGAAGTTCTGATAGTCTTGTGGAATAATAAGCCTACATATAGAGTCAGAAGTATACACTAGTTATTTGTGTCAATTTTGTGGGGAGTGTTCAGTAATGTGGTTCTGCTATTTAGGAGCTTATAATCAAACTGAGGACATAAAGACACCGAAAAGGAATCTATTCAACATATAGTTACTGCAAAATTGTAAAATATTAAGTACAATAGGAACTGAACAAAAGGAATCAACAAAATTGACAAAACAAATACAAAATATAACTGACATATGGGAGGCTTAATACTCCATCAGATTAGAGTAGAAGTCACAAAAAACATTTTCCCATATGTAACAGAACGGTGATGATACATGATACATGTAAACTATATATAATACAACAATGGTCAGGAATAAAGAGTTGGATTTAAAATTTTCATTGCTGGAGAATTAAGTATTAGTTGGCTGAAGAACAAAGTGACTGAAGTCTTCTAAATTAAGAAAAAGCAAGAATGTTTTACTTAATGTAGAAGTTCTAAATATATACCTTACATATGTATTTACTACTTAAAGGAATACATATTTGCACCCATTAGGATGGCTTTGTCAAAAAACAGAAAACAAGTGCCAGCAGGGGTGTGAATAAATTGGCACCTTTGTGCACTGCTGATAGGAAGGTAAAATGGCACAGCCACTATGGAAAACCAGCACGGTAATACTTCAAAAAGTTAAACACAGAATTCCCATATGATCAGCAATTCCACTTCTGGGTATATACATAAAAGAAGTGAAAACAGGGATTCAAATGGCTATTTATACACTCATGTTCATGGAAACATTATTTATAATAGCCAAAAGATATAAGCAACCCAGAAATGTCCCCTGACAGATGAATGGATAAACAAAATGTGGTATAGACACACAATGGACTATTATTCAGCCTTAAAAAAGGAAGGAAGCTCTGAACATGCTACAACATGGATGAACCTTGAAGACACTATGTTAAGAATGTAGGATTCCACTTAAGTGAGGTATCAGAATAGTCAAATTCATAGAGACAAGTAGTAGAATATTAGTTGCACGAGGTCTGGGGGAATGGAGAATGGGAAGTATTTAATGGGTACAGAGTTTTAGTTGGGGGAAGTGAAAAAATTTTTGAGATTGATCGTGGTAATGCGATATTAATATACTAACTACCACAGAACTGTACACTTATATTTAGTTGGGTATATTTTACTACAATCAAAATACATGTAATTTCTTTATTCTTACTGTGAACATCAGAAAAGGAAATAAAAATAACTAACGCATTCACATAAAGTGCACATATGACTACTTTCCGAAGTCATGTCAAATTCTATTCTGTTAATTTTTTATGTAGAAACATGTCTAAATTTAGTTTTTAACCAAAAACACCATTTATTAGACCTACTCCCAATTAACACATCTGATTGTTCTTTCTGGTGCTACACTTTAATTCCTGAAAGTGCTAATGGCTAAACGGTAATCATTAATATTTAGAAGAGAAATCACAAAGTATGGCCATGTTAACAGTCAGGAAAAAAAAATCACTGAAATTATGTCTCTTTGCTCATCACTGGTTCTATAAAAATTAAGCAGATAGGGCCACCAATTTAGTCACAAAAATTTCCATACGCAAAATGAATCAGTTATTCAACTATTTCTAAGGATCATCAGTCTCAGAAGATAAATTTAAAAGCATTAATATAACTAACATTAAAAAAAAACCCACTTGACTATACTGTAACTTGGAGACTTTGAAGCCTAAAAACATATTAAGGATTCACTGAAAGTACATAAAGAATTGCAATACTTTTTTAGGGGGGTAAAGTCAGGACATCAAGATGACACGATGGAAGAAAACAAAAACCCAAGTACAAACATGAAGTTTGCCAAGAAATTATAAAAGCAGTGCAAAAGGCAAACTAAACAACAGTCCATGGTTAAAAAGAGTGAAAACTAGAAATAACAAGAAGAATAACATAAAGCAGACCTTACCCAAATAAATTAGGCCCACAGTCAAATTTACTTTGGGATAAAAATAAAACAAGCTAAGTGATTCTGGTACATTACTCTACTTTGTTTTAGGCTTTGCTTATTTTGCATGTAAAGAAAATTTGTATTTATTTTTACTGAAAATACCATGTTCACTGTATACACTGAATGTATATATTCCACAACTGTGTTTTCCTTTGAGAAATAAAGAAATTATACTAGTATGTTAGGAGTAACCTACTGAAATGTAAAAATAACTAAGTTTACATGAGCTAGCTATGTAATCAAATACAGTCATTTTTTAATTCATAAATTACCTTCTCAATGTTTTACTAAATTGCAATAATCAAGATTTATTAACAAAATTTAAAAATTTTCTTTTACAGTTTTAATACTAAAGTGAGGAAAACTGTACCTTAGCAGTGAAGACAGCCTGTCTTGCCTCAGGTATCATATAAAGTTGCTGAATAGTAGAAGCCAAGTAACAAGTAGCTCCAAGGTTAGTTAGGCCAACAAATCTACACTCAGCACGAACATCCTCATGGGGCCAGTAGTCCCATTTATAAGGCGCATGGGCTGCTGAAAAAAGAGGGAGGAAAAGATGCCCCCCAAACAAACTATTAAACATGTATTTTGCTTTTACTAACAGCCACTACTCTCCATTACTTTAGTTAATATACATAAAACATATATGATAAACTAATATAACACTGCATGTCAATAACACTCAAAAAAGAAATAAAATTAGTAAGAACACACAGAAAAACTAATTCATTCTCTAAAAATTCAAAAGACTGCCAATATTTGATTTTACTTGGCACTAAATTATTTAACCAAAAAATTCCAAAATATTTCAGATACCTATAAAAAGTCCTTTACATCTGTTTTAACAAATCAATGTTTACTTTTTTAACATCTTAGCAAGAATAGTTTATAATGTTAAAAGTATATGAATAGTGAATTCTTTCTATAGCGATGCCTTCCAAAATCTCTTTTCTGCTCATAAAATTTAGAAAGATTAAAAGGAAAAGAATGCTTACACTGCATGTGTTGTGCCATAACCCAGTTGTGTATTAGCCTGTAGTTCTCAACGGATCCCTTTACCATCTCTACTAACAAATCATAAGCAGCAGCTCTTGAAGAATGTGATTTGCACTTTGGCTGCTGTCTGTCTTTTAGACTAGGCAACAAAAACAGGAGGTTGAAGATATCTCTTAAAAATTCCTGGAAAAAAAAGGAAGGCCAAGTATATTATCTAAAATTACATATTAGTTATATTCTAAATATAATGAATACCTTACATAGAGTGAACTAGTCTACAGGACAATCTACAATTTACTAAAAGGCAATTTAAAAACTTAGAGCAGCATCATATACCATCATCTCAAAGTCTTCCCAATGTTCATTTCTCTTAAAAAAAAACAATGGGTAGGGATCAACTTTACTCTTCCTTACCTCTTGATAGCTAACAGGCTCATTCTTAATAGATTCCCATCTATAATGCTATTATTTTCCACTCCATTAAGTGACCAAAAGTTTTTGTTAAGGACTCCTATCTTGATTGCCTTTACTTCTGTTTCTCCTTATTTCACTCTCATAACATTAACAGCAGCAGTAGCAAAAGCACCAACTTACTCATAAAGAACAGTTAATGGTGCCAGATACTACTCAAAGGCCCCCATACAAAAGACAAAGAAGGCTAAGAACCTTGCCTGGAGTCACAGAGTTGGAAGAAGCCAGAGCCAGGATTTCAGACACCAAGCTCTCGATCCCAGTGAAGTTCAAACTGTTACCATCCTAGATGTATTTTTTCCTCTAAATTCGATCCGCCTGAGAAAGGGTCACCTTTCCTACCTGTTTCTTATTAATTGGTCCTTTGTTACTTTAGCAAAGATAGTTATTTCTCACATACCTCAAATACTACCATGATATATTGTTCTGGGGTATAAAACCAGCATTCTGGTGTACTGTGCAGAAAAGAGGTAATGTAGTTAAAGACTAACATTCTCTTACACTTAGAATGGCTGGATTCTAAGGTTGACCCCTGGCTGTCATGTGAAAATTTGAACAGTAAAGAGTTCGTTCCTCTGATACAAAACTTTTCCTAAGTGATAAAAGTGGCTCACAATGCCTGTTATATTTGGTTTATGCTGAATACCTGCTTTCCATCTGGGAGTCTGGAATTCCAGACACTGTGGTCAGTTACACAGGTACTATAAATGACAACCCCCATTTCACCCCACCTAAAACCCTGGCTTGAGTGAGGCTCAAGAGAGTTACCCTGATAGATGACACCTCACACGTGTTGTCACACTCATCGCTGGGGAAATTAAGCACATCATGTGCAATTCCAATAAGAGAGGACTCAAAAGCATGTACCTAGTTTCCACCAGATTTGGCTGGATGCTGTCTTTTTTGTCACTGACTTCATTTTGTATTATTTTGCTGTAACAAATCTTAGCCACTAGTAAAACTACATGCTCAGTCCTCTGAGCCCTTCCAGTCAATCACTGAACCTGGGGATGGTCTTTGGAACCTCTGACGCAGGTAACCAAATAAAGGACAATTTGAAATATTTTCCCATTAATGACATCTCACTATTGTCAAAGAAAGTACAAAGTCCTGATTTTGCAATGAAAAGTAAGTTTGGCTAAGAGATATGGAAAGTGAATACGGTCTACTTCATACAGCTGACAGACTGATAAGTCTGTCTTGCCTATCTTAGAATTCAGAGGTTAGATGACGTGTCTTAGAGATACAAGATAACACATTTACTTCAGCTAGAAATTGAAGTCAAACTAAAAAAAAAAAAAAAAAAAAAAAAAGGAACCGGCTAATAACCAGTTTAAAATGAAGTATCATGGGAGTACCTGGTTAACGTGGGGCCTGCTTAAGATTCTCTCCCTCTCCTTCTGCCCCTCCCCCACTCTAGAAAAATAAAAAATAAATAAAACGAACTATCTTTGCCCATCAGTTTAGAACCAGAAATTGAATGAGCTAAGTTTCCATAGCTCCAAAGCTTTGATAAAATATATTTAAAACCTATGATAAGATAAAAACACTTTATCAGAAATATCAGGTTGGTAAAAGCATAATGAAATGAACAATATTTAATTTTCCTTACTGAGTTTACCAGAAAAGCAGGTATCTCTAAGTAAAAGGATAACCTATATATTAATATGTCCATTTTTTAAAAAATTTACTTATTTGAGAAAGAATCTCAAGCAGACACCCCACTGAGCATGGAGTCTGACACAGGGCTCAATACCACGACTCTAAGATCATGACCTGAGCCGAAACCAAGAGTCAGACGCTCAACCAACTGAACTACCCAGGTGCCCCACAATATGTCCATTTGATAAATAATGGTAAAACCATTCTGGTATACTTCACAGAAAAAAGGATCTCAAACTGCTGAGAGAATACTAAAAATAGTTTCTGATAATAGATCAGTGTGATTTTTAATATGTAATTCAAAAGAAATTCAAAGATTAAAGAACACTGTTAAAATAAAATTTCCATTTCCACTGTAAACATGTGAACAAAGTTTACATTTCCATTATGTAAATAAAGTTTCCCAGAATCTACATTATAAAAATATAAAGTAGGATGAGAATTAATGAACACACATTCGACCTCATTAACAAGTAATATCCACCTATAAGTATATGAATTAATTTTAAAAGGCCCATCCTTCTTGTTAATACATTCATTTTCAACTAAATTTTGTTTTAATGTTTCATACTTCTCTGGCAAAACTTAAGGTATATTTGGACTTGCCTCTGGTTCTGCAGAAGAGTGCATGCCCTGGGTTGCAAGTCTCTGCTATTCGCAAATAAACCCATTTTTGCTGGTAAAATAACTGGCAGTTTTTTTTTTTAAGGTTAACACTACTTGGTGATCAGACATGGAATGCAAAGAAGACCCTCAACAACTCTGAGGCTGGTGAATAAAACATGCCAGTATCCACAGAGCCAACTGGGCTCACTGCTTTCTTGCTGACCTTCGAGTCTGAGGCTTTGAGTCTTTTTATTTATTTATTTATTTATTTATTTATTTATTTATTTGAGAGAGAGAATGAGAGAGAGAGAGCGCACATGAGAGGAGAGAGGGTCAGAGGGAGAAGCAGACTCCCTGCCGAGCAGGGAGCCCGATGCGGGACTCGATCCGGGAACTCCAGGATCATGACCTGAGCCGAAGGCAGTCGCTTAACCAACTGAGCCACCCAGGCGCCCCGAGGCTTTGAGTCTTTTAAGAAAAAGTCCCCTTTGGGAATTCTTCACCTCCTGCGAGGATGACTTACGAGACTTACATGACTTACTTGCCACCCAGCACATGAGAAGGAAATCTCTACAATCATATAAAGCAACAACCATGCTGAAACAACTTCGACCCAGATATAACAAAGAAAAGACTGTAAGTTTCAGAGAAAAATGAGACATCCTAAACCCATTCTGTTCTTACTAATCAAATTGCAAACAACAGACTCTATAAAAATATATCATGAATACAGTTCCTTCTATTTTTGAGACTGAAAAAATGTAAACAGAAAGCTTGACAAAATTATTGCTGTAGACTGCCAACTACTTTCAATGCTAGAAGACGGACTTTTGACATTTGATGAAGATACAAATTTCCCTCTATAAAATATGTTACTAAAAAGAGCTTTTACTTAAGTTTGCTGTGTATATGAAAAAAAGTATATTTATATTGCTTTGATTGCCCATATCCAAATAAATGTAATGTAATGATAATTAAATACAGAAGAAACTTTGGACAACACCATGAGGTCATAGTATTTTTATATTAATTATATTTTTTAATTAAATATTTTTTTCAGTTTTAACAAATTCCTGGAAATTATATTCTTTAAAAATACAGAGTTGATGGGGATTAAGGAGTGTACTTGTGTCGAGCAATAAATGAAACATGGAATTGCTGAATCACTATACTGTACACTTGAAAGTAATGTAACACTATGTTAACTAGAACTAAAATAAAAACTTAAAATTTAAAAAACAGAGTTAAAAAATCTAGAAATGTTTTAAAGTCTAAAAATCTGTGCGAGGACACCTACGTTTCCCAAAATTCTTTAAAGACTACGTGAGCAATATTTTAGTATATGTGCTGCCGAAGCGAGCACAAGACTATGTGAGCAATAAAGGTTTGAAGACTACTGTACTCTGCTGGCTCTTAATTTGTCACCAGGTATTTTGCTAATGCACATTCCTGACGTTATTTGACTGGATCAAACACTTTAAAGACTCCCTTTTTAAAACTACAAAAGTAATGCTTTTGTTTTACTGCATGGACATATAAAAATAATTTCCTGTGAACTCAAGAGATGACCTACCTTCTAGCTTCCCAAAGTTACCTCCTATACTTCTTCAAACTCAAGTCAAGCTGAACTAATCCCTGAACTTCCTACACATATCCAGTGGTTCCTATCACTTTATTTTTACTCGTATTCTTTTCTAGGACTTAAAATGTTTTACTCTTCTACTTCAAAAAATTTATCCTGGGGACGTCTGGGTGGCTCAGTCGGTATAAGTAAAATCTTAAAAAAAAAGAAAAAGAAAAACCAAAATCCCTTTATCCTGTATTATAAAAGCTATATCTTCTTCAAAGCCTTTCCTAATCATGTCAATGCTTTGTGATCCTCACATCCCTGATGGTATCCCTTTAATAGTCTTTTTTTTTTTTTTAACACTAATGGTAAATCCCGAGCAGCCATTATTTGTGAAGGTACATACAAATTTTGAATAAGGCAGGTTTCTCAATAATTACCTGCTGAAAAAAATGAACCATTAAATTGTCTGTTCTTAAAAAATACACAGTCAGTTCTTAAGAATCAGGATTGAGTCTTAATCATCAGTCTGTTCAGTATATATTTGTTGTTAGATACTATGCAATGTGGTAGAGATAAGAATGGGGTGCCTGGGTGGCTCAGTTGGTTAAGCGACTGCCTTCGGCTCAGGTCATGATCCTGGAGTCCCGGGATCGAGTCCCGCATCGGGCTCCCTGCTCAGCAGGGAGTCTGCTTCTCCCTCTGACTCTCTTCCCTCTCGTGCTCTCTGTCTCTCATTCTCTCTCTCTCAAATAAACAAATAAAATCTTTAAAAAAAAAAAAAAGAATGAGGTTTATATTTTTAAAAGGGAATTAGAAAAATGGAGGAAGAGGGCATGAAGAGGAAGGAAAGCAGTAGTACTAGTGGTGATGGTGGTGAAAGAGACCATTTTTAGCCTGCATACCCTAAAATATTTACTGTAAGGCTCTTTACAGAAAATGTTAACTGATTCCCGAACTAAAGTAAACTCTCAATGAAATTTTTAAGAATTCTTAAATAATAAAAGTCATTAAAGTAGAAAACTTATTTTAAATATAAATAAAACTTTTCTTAGTATTACACCAAACCAACTGCCTTAAACACCTACACTTGCATATCTAATTGACATTTCCTATTTAACATGTCCAAAATAGGCTTGATTCTGACACCCTCACTTCTCCCCAAAAATGATCTATCTAGAGATTTCCCCTTCTCAGTAAATGGAATTATCATTTAGTTTCTCAGGCTTAAAACTGAGGAGTCTTTCTCCTCTCCCACCTCACAATCCTATCCAAATTTAAGTCTGTGAGCTCTACCTTCTTCAATAAATATCCCAAATCCAAACACTTTTCACCATCACCCCTCTCCAGAACCACTGATTCCTAGCTAGATTCCCAACACATTTGCCTTCCCACTTCTCTACCTAGAGTCTAGATCAGAGAAAAGATAACACAAAAAAATGGTTTTCCAACACATGCAAAGAAGCTCAACCTTATTCATAATTACAAAAAGGAAAACTAGGAGAATGTTTTTCCCTGTTGGACTGGCAGAAATGAAATGTATGATATTATACTGGGTTGGTGAGAATATGACGAAATGGCACTCATCGACATACAGTGTAGGAGCAATAAATTGGCTCAGCATCCAGAGAAAGCAACATGGTTATAACGACCAAAGTCAAAAAGGTACAACCCTGTAAACCAGCAATTCTACTTCCAGAGTTTTTTCCTACAGATTTCCTAAGTGACAGATGTATAAACATCTTCACTACAATATCACTGTAAGAGTATAAGACAATTTTCATCTTTAAGAGCTGGATATATATGCATCTGCCTTTGGCTCAGGTCATGATCCCAGGGTCCCAGGATCGAGCCCCACGTTGGGCCCCCTGTTCAGTAGGGAGGCTGCTTCTCCCTTTCCCTCTGCTCCTTCCCCTGCTCATGCTCTCACTTGTTCACTCTCTCAAATAAATCGTAAAAAAAAAGGAAACAAAAGAAAAAACTAGCATGCTCCCAAAATATTCCTCTTGTTAGGGCGCCTGGGTGGCTCAGTTGGTTAAGCGACTGCCTTCGGCTCAGGTCATGATCCTGGAGTCCCGGGATCGAGTCCCGCATCGGGCTCCCTGCTCAGCAGGGAGTCTGCTTCTCCCTCTGACCCTCTTCCCTCTCGTGCTCTCTATCTCTCATTCTCTCTCTCTCAAATAAATAAAATCTTAAAAAAAAAAAAAAAAAGGGGGGGGGGGCGCGCCTGGGTGGCTCAGTTGGTTAAGTGTCTGCCTTCAGCTCAGGTCATGATCCCAGGGTCTTGGGATCAAGCCCTGCATCGGCCTCCTTGCTCAGTGGGGAGCCTGTTTCTCCTCTCCCCCTGCTTATGCTATCAAATGAATGAATAAAATCTTACAACATTAAAATACACACATACACACACACACACACAACTATGCAGTTGTTAAAAAGAATGAATTAACCTGATATAGCATATACTAATATGGAGACTCTCTAAGGTGGTGAAGAAAGCAAACCATAGAGCCATATGTTTAGGATTTTAACATCTGTAGCCAGTATTGCATAGTGGTTAGAAGGTCAGCTAAGTGAAGAGTATGAGTAACCTCAGTGAGGCAAGTTGCTTAACCTGTCTATGGCTTAATTTCATCATTTGTCAAAATGGGGTCTAATAACAACATCTACCTTTATAAGGGCTCAAAACTTTGCCTAAGATTATTATTTGTATAATAAACAAGACCCAAAAGAAAAAAAAACAAGTAGTCTTTAAGAAACAAGGATAAGCAGGGGCGCCTGGGTGGCTCAGTCGTTAAGCGTCTGCCTTCGGCTCAGGTCATGATCCCAGGATCCTGGGATCCAGCCCCACATCAGGCTCCCTGTTCCGCAGGAAGCCTGCTTCTCCCTCTCCCACTCCCCCTGCTTGTGTTCCCTCTCTTGCTGTGTCTCTCTCTGTCAAATAAATAAAAAATAAATAAATATAAAATAAATAAGCAAAAAACAAGAATTCTGGAAAAGAGGACAGAAAAAGAATATTAAATTCTTTTTAATATTTTCAAAATTCAGACTTTGACAAATGAGAAGAAAAATGACAAAAGATACACAGATTATAAACAGAAAATTCACAAGTTAACACAAATAGACAATACGTACATAAAAAGACACTCATCTTCAACAAAAACCAAAGACATAAAACTAAAGCAAAAGTGAGACTGGCAAAGACTTCACATGTAAGGCATGTCTCAGCTATCGCTATCACATGTGGGGATATCTGACAAACTCAGATATTAGAAACATTCTCGGGCGCCTGGGTGGCTCAGTCGGTTAAGCAACTGCCTTCGGCTCAGGTCATGATCCTGGAGTCCCGGGATCGAGTCCCACATCGGGCTCCCTGCTCGGCAGGGAGTCTGCTTCTCCCTCTGACCCTCTTCCCTCTCGTGCTCTCTGTCTCTCGTTCTCTCTCTCAAATAAATAAATAAAATCTTAAAAAAAAAAAAAATTCTCATACAGTGCAGCTGGGAGAATAAAAGGACAGAACCTTTTGTAAGCGAATATATTATGATTAAAATCAATCAAGTTTACTTTTAAGAACAGGAGTATATACTGGGACAGGGGTGCAAAGATGATGTTCCCTGCAGTTGCTTTTTTTTTTTTTTTTTTTACAACCAGTAACAACATAAATGTCAATAAAAATATTGCTTCCCTCCTTATGTATTTATTTTTTAAAATATATTTTTAGTGTATTCATTTTTTTAATAAAAAAAGATCACAAAATGGTATTTATGTAATACCAATGATATACTTGAGTATTTAATGTATCTACAGAAACTCCTGGAAGGTCATCCATCACCTAAGCATCATGGGAAATCAAACTATATGGGGATCTTCTCTTTGCACTATCTAAAAATTTCTTTTTTTACAATGATTTTCACATTACAATATGTTATCAAAGAAATCAATATATTTAGGGCGCCTGGGTGGCTCAGTTGGTTAAGCGACTGCCTTCAGCTCAGGTCATGATCCTGGAGTCCCGGGATCGAGTCCCACATCGGGCTCCCTGCTCGGCGGGGAGTCTGCTTCTCCCTCTGACCCTCTTCCCCCTCATGCTATCTCTCATTCTCTCTCTCAAATAAATAAATAAAATCTTAAAAAAAAAATCAATATATTTATATTTTAGAATAAAAGTTATAGACTGGCTTCTGTAACATAGTACTTCAACCAGCAAAACTAAATCAATCAAATTATTCCCAGTGAGTACAGGAAAAATTTAAAAATGACCTAGAAAAATAGCACAAAAAGGGGCTTTGTCAAATAGGGGAAGTAGTACAGATTTAAGATAGTTAAGACTGTCACCTTAAGTTTATCTCCAGAATCCCCAACTCTATGCCCTTGAGGATTATTTTCCATCCTTCTGGTTATTCCTGTGTTTCCTACCACAATTACTGACCTCAAGAAAACAACCCTCCAAACCAAAACTAACTCCCTCAATGCAGGCAATGACAAAAGTGCTAATGGCAGAGTAAATAATTTAATCTGAAGAGTAATTAGGAATTTATGGGTACAGAGTGCTTAGGTGTTACCAAATATTCACTGATTTCATGTCAAATGGGCTTCTAAAACACGAAAACAGTCAGACAGGTACTCTATGACTACTTATTAATTCTGCATAAATTATTAATTCAAAATATTCAACCCTACAGAAATTGTAGAGGTTGCCTTTCTATGTACAAGTCATAGGAATTAAAATTTTTTCTGCATATAAGCTTAGCATTAGTATTTCTAGGGTTCATTTTATTCAATGCTCTCTTTTCCTACCAATAACAAAGTTCTAGCAAGCTTTATGTTTGCATGTTTAAGAAAATTTAATGTACCCACATACAATGCAACAACAAAAAAAATTTCAATCATATTTCATTCAGACATTTAGATGTCTTAATACCTACCTGTCCTTCTCTGGAAAATTTAAAGGGTGGTTTGTGTTTAATAACACTCGTTGCAAGCCTTAGAAGTCCTGTAAGCCCATCATCTTCTACATTACCATCTTGATGATCAAGGATTTCCCTGCTACAAAAAAGAACACAAGCAAAACAAGATAGTTCACATACTTATGTCCTTTATGTTTCCTCAATGATAAAATTGTCAATTCCACATCAAATTTTACCTTCGAATACAGTCAGCCAAATGTCGTGCCAAAGCATCTAAGTCAAGGAGTGTGGTCTTAATACAAAGAGAAAATACAAAATTCAAAGTGTTTAGTAGGCAGAGATTACTAAAACAAAAAATATCCTTCCCCTGTAAGTAACAAGAATTTGGTTCTCCCAAATGCATTAACATACTAATTAAATTATAAATAATACTGCTAGTCTTTGACAGTTATAAACTCATCATTGACAGTCCTTTAAAAAAGAATCCATGGGGTAGTGCATGAGTGGCTCAGTCAGTTAAGCGTCTGCCTTCGGCTCAGGTCATGATCCTGGGGTCCTGGGATCGAGCTCCGCATTGGGCTCCCTGCTCAGCGGGGAGTCTGCCTCTCCCTCTGCCTCACTCCCTGGCTTTGCTCTCTCTTTCGCTCACTCTCTCCCAAATTAAGTAAATAAAATCTTAAAAAAAAACAATCCATGGAATGTCAGTAATAAATTATGATAGTCATAGTAATGTATGGAGGAGATACAAAGGTTTGTTGTTTTATTTTCTCTATAACAATTTTATTGAGATATAGTTCACATTACCAGTCAATTTGCCCACTAAGGTTTGTTTTTAACACCACCTTTAAACTAGGCTTTAAAAAATAAATTTAAGGGCCTCGGAGGGGCTGTCTGGTGGCTCAATGGTTAAGTTTACGACCCCTGGTTTCAGCTCAGGTCATAATCTCAGAGTTATGAGATTGAGCCCCGCATCTGCTCCGTGCTGCGTATGGAGCCTGCCTAAGATTCCCTCTCTATCTTTCCCTCTGCCCTTCTCCCCACCCGTGCCCACCTCACTGGTGCATGTGCTCTTGCTCTCAAAAAAATAAATAAATTTCAAGGTACAGTTCCAAAAAATTTAACTTTTCATTATAACTGAGCAACAAACTGAAACATTTCACAAAACTTAAGAGGATTCTCAAAGAAATTCATATCTCTAAGAAAAAATGATGTTGACTGGCAAGCAAGCAATATTAGATTCCTACCTTAAATGGGTAACCCAAGATTTAAAAAAAAAAAAAAAATCAATGTTTATCTGACATCAGTATTTCATGAATAATCAAGTAAAACACATTCAATATTTGTAACTATTTCTCAAATGAAAAGTACTTTAAGAATTCAATGTACACTGCTCCTTAAAAGTAGAAAGTACAAATACTATAGGATTTTTTAAACTGTAAAGTATATAAAATGCACTTGAATTAAAATACATTTTTTTAAGACTTTTTAAGTCATTTCTACACCCACTGTGGGGCTTGAATTTACAACCCCAAAATCAAGAGTTGCATGCTGTACTGACTGAGCCAGGCAGGCACCCTTAGATTAAAATACATTTAAAAAAGAAAAAATATTTTTTTTTAAAGAGAAAATATTTCCTAAATATCTAAATGTATCTTCTTAAAGTGTTTCTCATTTTTTGAGAACACTTAGATGCATTTCAGCTTACTCGGTTTATGAACGAGAAAAAACTTATGTGGCAAGTTTGTCTTCGAAATTAACTTATTTTAAACATCTATTTGAAACTATTTGTCTAAGAAAATTAGTAGATCAGTAAGTTAATGGTTTCTTAAGCTTAAAATAAATTCTATTTGAATTGCAATTTTATTTTACATATCCAAAACTCCAAACCCATATGCTATTACAAAACTTTGTATATTTACATTTAAAGCCCAAATTTCACATTCCAAGTAACATTTTATATCTACAAATCTTACTCAGAAGAAACAGGAAATTACTTATAGGTACCAGATGAAGACATTTCAACAAAGGTCAAAGTAAAAAGAAGAAAGGAATTTAGAGCAAAACAAAAGGTCCAACTACAGTAAAATAATTATGGCATTTTCAACCCTTATAGAATGATAAAAAATGCCCTTAAAAATAAGGGCTTATATAAAGTCATAAACATACATGAGCATGATCCATCCACCATCATACAAGTTAATGTATCATTTTCTGAACATACCTGACTAGCATCCTTTATATGTATGTTGTCCACTAATTTGCACAACAACCAAAAATACTCTTTACATCCAGGTTTTAACATTGGTTCTTCTTCATAATCATCTATCTATAAAAAAAAAATTTAATTTTGTGAAAACATTTTAAAAAGGGGAATAACTTAAAATTACAATACATTTAAGAAACTACAGACCTTATGAAAAAATTAAATCCCTATACAAACAGTATTCAAAATTTAACAAAAAAATGGGAAGAACACTTCTAGCTTCTATAAAAGTAGAATAACTAGGCCCATAAGTGAATAGTATAAAGTATTACCCTCAAATTTCTTATAACCCACTCAGAAAAGTCATTACATGAGTAACATACAATGCTAAATAACGTGAAACGAAGAATTCAATGAAAATGTGTGTCAACAAAAGAAACCTATAGAATGTAAGTATATATAAATCTACCCAAATGCAATGGTCTATTATAGTTTTGAAATCCAAAACATAAAAAACACATTACATATCTTACATACTTGATGACAGGTAAACATGGAGGAGGAAAAAGTAAATCCTACAATGCATCATATATCTGGGATTAGTAGAATTTACTTAATGAGCTCTGAATTTATTATGTGGTAGAAGGCTTTTTTACAAGGTATACACTGGAGCAGGAAAGGAAATTCAAAATTCAGAATATCATAAAGATTAAAAAAAATCTGTGTGACTGAATGAGAAGAAAGCTACACTTACGATGTTTTTATCATTCAATTTTAGTAAGAACAAATGCTATTTCCAAAACTCCATTCCTAGGTGTAACATGGACACAATGTGTCCACAATGCTGTCACTTTAAGAACTGTATTAACTATTCTCTTGGTAAAACTACATACAGTAAACAAGTACTCAAAATTACTGCAAGTATGTAATACAATGATAAAAACCTGGGGCAAAGAAAATTGCAGAAATAGAAACTGCTCCTAAACACAGTAAAATCTTACCCTAATAGGTTTGAGTGCTTGAGCATCAGGAAGAAATTTCAACAACGTTGAAGCAGCCAATAGCAGAAAAGAGCGATTGATTGAGTCTCCTCCATCCAGCCCTGACAGAGATAACTTATAAAGACCATTGCAAGACTCATGACGGACCGCAGTCTGTATGAAAAAGCAAGTTCCAAAGATAGTGAGTTAAGTATTAAAAAGTTAAAATCAATGTCAGTAGAAATAACATGTTACACAGTTTCTTTAGTAATATTTTTTTAAATGCAATGTTCTGATCATATACTCATGCACGTAAATCTGATCAAATAAAGTACCCCCAAAGTACACAGTACTATGTAGAAACATGTTAGAAATTCCCAAATATGGACATGAAGAAAACCAAATAAATATAACAATAACAACAAATACAAAAGGGACAAAGGAGAGGATATTAATAATAATTTACTTACAAAACTAAATAAGAGGATAAAATATTTTCAGAACAAGAAGCAATTTAGACAGTACTTATACCAAAACATTTTACAGTTTCTACAGGACTTGCCCAAATGTCACAATCATTACCTGTGACACAGCCAGAACAAGAATACATATGCATTCAACTGAGAGCTTAAATGTACTAAGATAATGCTGCCTAAAAAAGATGTAACTATTTTAACTATTGTGGGTAAATGTTTTAGCAAGAGTATGACTGACTTTAGTGTTGACATTGGAACAAAAATATATTTGACTTATCTCTTGTGTCTAAGGATACACTCTAATAGAAAAAGGAAAAGAAGCTTCCTCTAAAATATAAATTACCAAAATAAACACTCTGGCCCTTCTCAGAAAAAAATTTTCAAAACTCCAAAACAAAATAATCATGGTTTTATTTCAGAGAAAGAAAAATATGAATGCTCTAGACTATTTAATATTCACAATTTTTTGCATTTTTATTTAAATACAATTAACATATAGTATTAGTTTCAGAGGGAGAGTTCAGTAATTCATCAGTGGCATATAACACCCAGTGCTCATTACATCACATGCCCTCCTTAATGCCCATCCTCCCCAGTTATCTATCCCCCAACTCCCCTCCCCTCCAGCAACCCTCAATTTGTTTCCTATGGTTAAAGCCTCTTAACATTCACATTTAAGTGTACAAAGTTCAAAACACTGTACATCTGAAATTGTTTAATAAGTACATTCCAGGTAATGGGATATATTTATGGAATCGTTTCCATTAGCTTTTTTTATTATCAATGCAAATACTGTAAAAAAAATATGAAGAATAATAGTACTGATTTTCAATCTTTATCTTACCTCAGGAATAAGGAGAGTCAATTTCTTTAACCAGTCTTGTAAATGGTCACTATCAGCAAGGCTAGATTTCACTAAAGAACAGCAATGTGCCCAACTCACCAAGAGCCACATTGAATAATGTGAAACTAAAGAGAAATTAGAAAAAAGTATGACTATAAGACTTGTGCTGTAAAGAAAACACAATATTCATTATTAAATATTATCTAATTATGCAAATCTCTATTAAAAATTAACTTTGTGGAACCCTTACTTACCTTCATGCCTAGACCTGTGATCGGACTGAGCTTTCAAAACTCTGAAAAGTAAAAAAAAAAAAAATCCACCACCACTAATTAATTTTAGCAATAAAATATTAATGACTCAATTTATTACCACATATCCTTTAAAGTTTACACAATGTACTCTCCACAAAAAGAGAATAAATTTTAAGAAAAATGTTTCCTATGGTCTTTATCTTTTAAAGAAACACTGGTAAAATATTACAAACCACTCCATTTGACTGTTCAGATTTAACAAACAATATCTGAGTGAATACAGTATTGACTGAAATAAGTGAACTCTCAAGGAGTGCTCATGATGGGTGAGCTGGGTGGCTCAGTCAGTTAAGCATCCAACTGGTTTCAGCTCAGGTCCTGATCTCAGGGTCATGCGATTGAGCCCCCCACATCGGGCTCTGTACTCAGTGTGGAGTCTGCTTGTCCCTCTCCCTCTCCTCCCTGTTTGCTCATGTTCACACTCTCTCTCTCCCACTTTCTCTCACATCAATAAATAAAATCTCATAAAAAAAAGATTTAGTTACTAAAGAGATGTGTATTACAGACAAAGGTTATAATGGTTTAGATTCTAAATCTCAGACTTCTAATTTTAAAAATAAAATCATACACTGACACACAATGCCCTTCCTTTAATACTGTTAATGCCAGTTTCTATCAGAAATGGTTAAAAGCAAATTACTAAAAAGTAGAGAAAACTAATTTAATTCTGTATTATTTTACATCCATTTTTCTCCACACATTTAGTTACTTCAGTGGAAAATGTATTACTTCAATTTAAAGAAAAGTATTAAAAACTTCCATTTTAACAAAACCAATAAATGGGGATTATCTGTCTTACAAATAAATTGTTTAAAAAAAGAAAAGCACTGATCTCTAGCATCCTCACTTTGTTAAACACCTTTCAAAGTCTCAAAAAGCAAGATTCATCCACATTATTGATTTAAAGTAAAAAGTACTGGGGCACCTGGGTGGTGCAATCAGTTAAGCATCCCACTCTTGGTTTCAGCTCAGGTTGTGATCCCAGGGTAGTGAGATTGAACCTTGCCTCCGGGCTCTGTCCTCAGCATGCAGTCTGCTTAAGATTCTCTTTCCCTCTCCTTCCCCACTCCCTACGCTCATTCGCATGCTTTCTCTCTCTCTCTCGCAAATAAATCTTTAAAAAAATAAAAGTAAAAATTTAGTACTAAGAAGTTAAAACTTATAAATCACATACGTGTCCATATTTCATTTCAGTTATTATCATACTGGTATAACCAACTTTACCAACGACCTACCCATCTACCTTTTAAATATGTAGCATTAGAAGATTTTTGATGGGGCACCTGGGGGCTCAGTTAGGTTAAGCATCTGCCTTCCACTTGGGTCATGACCCTAGAGTCCTGGGATCAAGCCCTGCCTCGGGCTCCCTGCTCAGCTGGGAGTCTGCTTCTCCCTCTGCCCCACCCCTCAGCTCCTGCTCGTGTGCGTATGCATGCGCACGCACGTGCTCTCTCAAATACGTAAATAATCTTTAAAAAGAAAAAATTTCTTGATAACACAGGCAAAAAGTATCCTCAAGCTGCCTTAATTGATATAAACCTGGCACCCTATGAATCAAGGTGGGGGCCTAAGGAAAAGATAACAGGGCATGAACAGGCACACAGGTGAAAACAGGAATGGGGGGGCAGGAGGAGGGGGCTCACATTACAAAGATGGTAAAAAGTTCCTGAAGAATGGAACTAGTAGAATGAAAAACAAGAATTGCCACAGAATGAACCAGCTTGAACAGCAGTAGCTGGTATCAAACCTGCACATTTTTTTTTCCTTGTGTGAGGTTAACAAAGTCAAGTGAATGTATCTTGATTCACAAGAAATAAAAGCAAACTAAAACAGTTACTGAATGGCCTTGTTAATTCAAATATATCATGGCATGTGGGATAGTACAGTGTGGGTTAGTGAGGACATAGAGGAAAAGTTAAGAATTATTTAACTGGAGAGTTAATTGGTGGTTGGGGTATAAAATGTATTTTATCATACAAATCAAAGGCATGTTTACAGTACTTTCTTCATTTCCACACGTTGTCCATTCCTAAGTTTTACAAATAATGAAATAAGGTGCTGGCACTAAAAATACCATAGTGAGAAAAATGAGATATCGTTCATATAGAACTTAGAGTCTAGTGGGGTAAAGCAGATATTGATCAAATAATGAATGTGAATTCAACTGAGACAGAGACAAAAGAAAGGTAAATTATAAAATAAATAATCTTAAAATAATCATGCTATTTATATGCAACCACTGCCTATGAAGGTGACTTTTAAAAGCATCTAAAAACAGCTATTAGCTATTAGCCACAAATAAGGTCAAGCACTTTCAAACGTGTTTACATTAGCTTTATAAATCACTTAAGTATAATGGCAAATTTCAGCCCAACAGGAACACCTACAGAATACACAGAAATTAATTTTACACACTTTAACATAACTTATGTGATTATTTAAGGCATATGGTCATATGTATCAGTCAGCAATTATCACACCTGAATTTCGGTATCAAAATTTCATACATTTTTTTAATCTCTACTGTAGCCCAAATAAATGGGATTATTACATGCTCAAACTATATTCATATACACATATTTCCAGCTCTGTCCACTAAGGGCCTAGAAGCAAGGAAACCTCAGTAGCAATGAGTCCACCAAGAGCCCATATTTTTGGAAGTTTCCCACCACATAACTAGGGCTTCTTAAAGAAATGGATGATTCCAGGACTAAGGTAAGGAAACTACATGCCTTGAAGATCTTACAGTGACAGGAAAAATAAAAAAGGACTCCTCTCTTCCACCACAAATAGTAAGGATTTGTCAAAAGGACACATGAGCAAGCTTGAGGAGGCCAACTCAGGTATAATTTGAGTATAGTGAATAGTAATTAATAGTCATGAACTACAACAAATGGAGTGGAAAAAAAAAATCCACATAATTCAAACTGATACTAACTAAAAGGGAGGAAGAGAAAGCTCTTCCTCATAATAGAATGTCAACCAATAAACATAAAAGGAATGGTTAAGAGTCAGAAAATCAATACTTTACAAATATATCCTAATGTTTAATTCAGACAAGAATCATCAGAGAATGCTAAAAATCAATGAGCCAAAGTTTTATGAGGAGCAGCTTCCCATGGGTCACTTTTAAATAGGAAAAATCAGCAACGTTACTGTAGAGAAACCTGCAGGAAACCACATAAACTAATAAAAATTATTATCACTAATAATGGGACCAATTGACATCAGCAGGATGTACTGGGAAAGACACATTATTCATGGAGTACTCCTGCTAAAAATACATCATCTATATTTAATCATGAAGAACAATCAAAATTGCTAGAATCAGAAAAACTAAACTGAAAGATGCTTTATAAAAGAACTGGCCTGGGGGCGCCTGGGTGGCTCAGTCGTTAAGCGGCTGCCTTGGGCTCAGGTCATGATCCCAGGGTCCTGGGATGGAGCCCCACACTGGGCTCCTTGCTCAGCGGGAAGCCTGCTTCTCCCTCTCCCACTCTCCCTGCTTGTGTTCCCTCTCTCACTGTCTCTCTCTGTCAAATAAATAAATAAAATCTTTAAAAAAAAATAAAAATAAAAGAACTGGCCTGAAGTACTCAGAAATGTCAGTATCATGAGAGAAAGGCTAACAAAATATCCCTGATAAAAGGAAATGGAAGAAATAACAACTAAATGAAGTACACGATCCTGGATCAGGAAAAAAAAGTATTATAAAGACTATCAATGGGAGAATGAGTGTGAACTGTACATTGAATAACACTATCAGAGCAATGTTAAACTTTCTATATTTTACTCAAATTATTAAGAAAATGTCCTGGTATTGAAGTATTATTGGTAAATGGTCATGATATCTGAAACTTACTCTCACAAAATTCAGGAAGATATGCAAATAAATGTGTGCACACAAACACACAGAAAATGCACACTCATGATTATGCAGTAAAATTGGCAAAATGTTGATAATACACAAATGAAGATGAACAGTATGAGTTAAGATACCCTAACAATTTTTCTGCTAGCCTTTAAATTTTTTCAAAATGACGTTTCCAAGCATTATATTCCTGGTACAAATACATACAAAAATTATGTAAAAACTTCATACCTAGGAGCCAGATTATCATATGTATAAGCAACAGACATAAGTCGCTGAATCAAACTGGTTCCTTGGACAAGAACAAGAAATACCTTTAAAACAAAAACATTAAAAATTTAAATACACTCAAACATAGAAATGCACTTTTAACCCAAGATTCCAAATTACTTTTTTATCTATAACAAGATAAGGAGTATTATATATTGTAAAAATCCCAATATTAGAAAACCAGAATTTTATAACCAAACTTAAGAATAGCAACTAAAAAAAAAAAAGAAAATTTACAAATATAGAAGCAAAACTATTCTTCGTATCTGATCCATAAATTCTTTATGGGTGAAAAAATATATTACACATGTCAATGGTTCATTGGGGTGATCAAGAATTAAACATTTTTTGCTTCTGACATAAGGGGAAAAAAGCCAACCAGTGGCAGATATCTCAACCATCCTGAAATAGAGAAAAAAATGAATACAGGGCACAGATTCTAGATTAAAAATCCTGAGGTTCAAAATTTAGTTTGCAACCTTTCAAGGTGCATGATGTTAATACGTATTTGATTTTTAGGTTCTAGTTCTTCTATATAGCTGGAATTCTTTATGTTCTATATAGTTCTATATAATAGGAGAAATAATTTGCTAATTTAAGTAAATAAAGAATTACAGACTCCCTTCTGTAGATCAGAACCCTACTGGGTACTTATGTTATAAGCACTATTCCCATCCTGGAGATGTGAGTCCAGTATAGCAGATAACACAGTAAGAACTGTAACACAGGTAACAGCATGTGCCACATGAGCAGAAGAAGAGAGCAGCAACTATACCTATCCCTGGTGAAATCAGGACAGCTTCAAGGAAAGCCGTTTAGGATGGAAATTTTAAAGTCTGACTTGAAATTTCAACCTTTTGAAAGGGCTTTAAGGGGAACAAATGAAATAATGCATGACAGTAAATTACGAAAAAAAAAAAACAAACTAGTGTTCTTCCTCACTATCTACAGAATATCAGAACTGGGTAACTGTGTCTCTAGAATTCATATAAGAAAAATTTTTGCTCCCCAAAAGCTTAACATACTAAATTCTGATTATGATCAACTAATGGGAAAATATATATAGTAAGCACCTTTTCTAAACTATAAAAACATAACACCAGCATATGCAATGAAAAGAATCTAATAAGATAATACACAAAACTATCAATGGTAAGCACCTATGACTGGGAGGGAAGGCTCACCTGTATATTGTGAATTATTGTCAATAATCATGTACTTGCATACATTTAAAAAAAAAACTTTTAAAAACTTATGTGTGCATGTATTTTATGTGTTATATTTGTACTATTAAAATCTCAAGAGGAAATAACTAATTAAGGTCAAAAGCTTTGAAGTAATTTAATGAGTTAACAGAAAAGAACACAATCAATTTGAGTTTTTAAATTATAACCTGGGAAGACTATTCTGGAAAATAAATAATGGAAACATTACAGCAATGCAAGGTTAAAGTAAGGAGTTGACAATATGCAACACTGTAGAACACATGTAGATTACACTGTAGTCCCCACAGTTCTATTTTACTTGTATTAGCTATAAATGATTTAGAATCCTAGGAGAGGTCACTTGTCCCACTTAATCTCCCAAAATTCTGAAAGGGAAATAGCCTTCAGGTTTCAATTTTCACCAGTAGTTTCCAACATATGTTTCACTACAATACTTCTCTATCAGAAACAACTCATTACTCTGCTGTTTCTTGGGCAGCTATGAGGTAAGGTGCTATTCTCAAAAGGTTACAAATGAGTAAGAGATCTCACTAAAAACTTGTCTTTATCTCTCCCCACTTCCCAGTTCAGTGATGGAGCCATTCAAAGGGCAAATATTTGATCACATGAACCACTGACAGAATTCTAATTATACTGCTAGATGTGCTTGTTATTGTACCATTTTTGTTTAGTTCTAAATCTACCATTCTATAGACTTGCTTTGTGATTCTAGGGCTGGGACATCACAAACTAAATTCCTCCCTTGCCAACTGGTTTCCTATGAGGTTCTGTCAACCTGTAACAGAGACTACTTCCTTACTTTTTCTGTCAGCATTGTACTATAAGTACTCAACCCAGGGGAAGCCATTATTATTTCAGAAATAATAGCAGAGCCCCTTCCTCAGAGGCCTAAACCCCAGGTCAACAAGATCCTTCCTTATAACCTCCTCATTTCTGATATCCCCAACTTTTTTCCACTTGTTCCACAAACACTAGGGCTGGTGAATGGTTACCTGTCTGGATTACCTCAACATTTTCTTTTTGTATGTTTAGCCCCCAATCCAGACATGTGAAACCAATTCTTTATTTTAATCTCCTCTGTTGAAATACCTGGAGTGGTTTGTTTCCCTAAATGGACCCTCATGAATTTAGTATATAAATTACTGGGTATAAAATGATTAACTAAATCCTACAGCTGGAGAACATTAGAATGGCATACAATTCACTCCTGCAATTTGGATAATGAACTGAAAAATATTACTATTTCATAATTATTACTATTGGATTAAAAATGAAGATATCACTTCAGTTGTTAGGTCATACTGTAATCTAGGATCGCATTTCTAATGCATTAATGTATTTTTAACTTTGTAAAACACAAATAGAATTCATTACTACAATTTAATGGTAACTTCTGTACTTTACCTCTGTTAATCTTGGTATATGAAGACCCTTGGCATGATCACCAGCAGCCTTTCTTGATTTACCAGGCCAAGTTCTTTTCCTATGGCTTTCTGCTATACCAGACCAGGCAAAGACATCATGATAAGCTAAATCCAAATCGGATGGATCTACTGCAAACTGGCATATTAACTTCAGCAAGCAAGCAAGACAGTCTAGCTGCCACTGTGGATAAGAAGAAAATGTCATTTCCCTATTTTAGTTAATTTAACATGGCCACTATACAACCTGAAATTGAAAGCCAGAAAGTAAAAATAATTATAGCTAGTACTTTATCCACGTGCTAAAGAAATTTTACTACTCATGTACTATGTGGAGTAACAATCCAATCTTATAAAAATGACAAAAAAAATCTAGGTACGTAAAGAAATAACATCATACAAATGTCAGATACAGGATTTTTAAAAAATATACTGCTCAGAATGTACCATATTTTTTAAAAATTAGTAAAATGTGGAGTGCCTGGGAAGCTCAGATGGTTAAATGTCTGCCTTCAGCTCAGGTCACGATCCCAGGGCCCTGGGATCAAGCCCCACATTGGGCTCCCTGCTTGGCAGGGAGCCTGCTTCTCCCTCTCCCTCTACTGTTCCCCCTGCTTGTGCTCTCTCGCTCCCTCTGTCAAATAAATAAAATCTTTTAAATAAATAGATAAAATGTAAACAAAGATATAATTTACCTACCCCCAAAATGAATTAAGAGAAAAAGTATTTTGTTTCTCAATGCAAGTGGCATATAACCAATATTCTGGAGCCAAAGAATTCTCAAGAATTCTAAAAAAATAACTGAAAATTTTGCATTTTACGTAAGTACATTTAAATAAAAGAAATATTTGGTAAAATATTATTTAGTATGAAAATTTCATTTCTGATTTAAAGCTCTACTTTAAAATTTTAAAAACATGTCCTTTGGGGCTCCTGGGTGTTTCAGTCGTTAAACGCCTGCTTTCGGCTTAGGTCATGATCCCAGGGTCCTGGGATCAAGCCCCACATTGGGCTCCCAGCTCAGTGGGAAGCCTGCTTCTCCCTCTCCCACTCCCCCTGCTTGTGTTCCCTCTCTTGCTGTGTCTCACTCTGTCAAATAAATAAAATCTTCAAAAAAAAAAAATATAAACACTTCCTTTAAGTAAATTAATATCATTTATGTGCAAGGTAAGAATTTCATACTATTCTCTTCCTATCTTTCTAATCCCACTGCCAAGTTGTATAGCTATACCAATATACCAGGGAAGGGGATTCAGCAATACTACAACCTAAGAACAGTCCTTTCTACAAATGGTGTTAGAAAAGTGAATAGCCATATTAAAAAAATAAATAAATGAAATAACCCCTCAACCTCACTCTACATATACAAAAAATAACTTAAAATGCATCACAGAACTAAATGTAAATGATAACTATAAAACTTATAGAAGAAAAAACAGGAGAAAATCCTTGTGGACTTCACCCCACATTGGGCTCCATGCTCCACGGAAGCCTGCTTTTCCCTCTCCCACTCCCCCTACTTGTGTTCCCTCTCTTGCTGTTCTCTGTCAAATAAATAAAATCTTAAAAAAAATTTTTTTTAAACTTCTCTGCTTAAAAGACACTGTCAAAATAATGAAAAAGTCAGCCACAGATTAAGTGCAAATATTCCCATACACACCTAGCAGAAAAATTTGTCCAAACTAAGAAAAAAAAAAAAGACCTCTTTACTAAGATCAGAAAGGAAAGAAAAGGGGGAATGGGGGGGGGGGAAGGCAAGATATGGACAGACATTTCATGAAAGGAAAAAAAAAAACTGTGGTCAATGTGAAACTTATGAGATGCAGTGAAAAGAAGAATGGAGGACTATAAACACATTAAAAATAAAAAGGTCTCAAATCAACAATCTAACTTTCCAACTTAAGAACTAGAAAAAGAACAAACTAAACCCAAAACTAGATGAAAGAAGGAAATAATAAAGAACAGAGTTAAAGAAAACAGAAAAACAAGAAAGAAAATCGATGTAAATCAAAGTTTATTCTTTGAAAAGAACAAAACTGACAACTCTTTAGCTAAAAGAACCAAAAAATGAAGAGTGAAATTACTAAAATCAGAAATAAAAGTAGGAATTCTTCTCCCAATTCTACAGAAATAAAAAGGATTAACTCAAAATGAATCAAGGCCCTAAATATAAGACCTAAAATAAATTCTTAGGAGAAAACAGGATAAAAGCTTCATGACAATGGATTTGGACATATGATTTCTTGGATAGGACACCAAAGGTATAGGTAATAAAAGAGACACACATTAGACTTCATGAAAATTAAAAAATTTCGTGCGTAAGAGTATTCACAGAGTAAAATGGCAACCTACAGAAGGGAGAAGATATTGGCAAACTATATATCTGAGAAAGGATTAATATTCACAATATATAGAGTACTTCTAAAACTCAAAAAAGCAAACAACCTGATTCAAAAACGAGCAAAGGAGTTGAAAAGACATTTCTCTAAAGATGATATATAAATGGCCAATGAGCACAAGAAAAGGTCCTCAACTTCACTGTTAAGAAAATGCAAATTAAAACCACAATGAGATACCACATCACACCCATTAGGATGGCTAATACCAAAATAACAGAAAATAAAAGTGTTCACAAATATATAGAGAAATTGGAACCCTTGTGCACTACTGGTAGGAATGTAAGATGATACAGCTGCTACGGAAAACTGTATGGTGGTTCCTCAAAAAACTGAAAACATAACTACCATATGAGCTAGCAATTCCACTCCTGGGTATATACCCAAAAGAACTGAAAGAAGGGTTTCAAAGATATTTATACATCTATATTCATAGCAGCATTACTCAGAATAGAGAGATTATGGAAGCAACCCATATCCATTGATGAATGCATGGATAAGCAAAATGTGATATACACTGCATACAATATTATTCAGCCTTAAAAAGGAAGGAAATTCTGCAATATGCTACAATAAGGATGATGCTAGAGGACATTCTGCTAGTGAAATAAGCTAGTCACAAAAAGACAAATACCATATGATTCTACTTAGAGGAGGTACTCAGAGTAGTCAAAATCATGGAGACAAAGTATAATGGTGGTTTGTCTCAGGATGGGGGTAGGGGAGAATGGAGAGTCACTGTTTAATAAGTATAATTTACAAGATGAAAATAGGGGCGCCTGGGTGGCTCAGTCTGTTAAGCATCTGCCTTTTGCTCAGGTCATGATCTCAGGTTCCTGGGATTGAGTCCCACGCACTGGGCTCTCTGCTCGGAGAGTCTGCTTCTCCCTCTCACTCTCCCTTTGTGCACGCTCTCTCTCAAATAAATAAATCTTAAAAAAAAAAAGAAAATAGTAATGGGGATGGATGGTAGTGACAATTCCACTACAAGGGGAAGGTATATAATACCAGTTACCTGCACACTTAAAAACAGTTAAGATAGTAAATGTTAAATGTATTTTACCATGAGTAAAAAACAAAAAACAAAAAAACAAAAAAACGAGCCAGCATAATCATGTAAAGCACATATATAGATACTCAACATCACTAGTCACCAGAGATTATGAAAAGCAAAAGCACCATGAGATAATACTACATACCCAGCAGAAAGACTCAAAAAGACTGACCACACCAACTGTTGCTAAGGATATGAAGCAATTGGAACTCTCATGTGTTGCATGGTACAGCTGCTTGGGAAAACACTTCAGCAGTTTCTTACAAAGTCAATTTTACATTTACCGTATTACTCAACAAATTCTTTTCTTGGTGTTTACCCAAGAGAAAAAAAACATGTACACAAAAAGACTTGGAATATGAATGTTTGTTAACTTTATCCATAACAGCCCAAAACCAGAAACACAAATGTCCATCAATAAGTGAATGGATAAGCAAGGAGTAGTATACCTAATAAAGGGATATACTAGTCATCAATAAAAACTACCAACCAACCAATACATGCAACATTAGCCTCAAAATACATGTTGAAGACACCAGATACAAAGCACACATACCCCTTTATTCCATTTATATGGAATCCTATTAATGCAAATGTAATCTATAACAACAAAAAGCAGATCAGTGGTTGCTTAGGAGAATGGGGGAAATTGATAGTAAAAAACAAAAACAAAAACCCAGGGTGGAGGGGCGCCTTGGTGGCTCAGTCTGTTAAGCGTCTGACTCTTGATTTTCGCTCAAGTCATGATTTCAGGGTTGTGAGATCAAGCCCAGTGCCTGGTGCTCAGGATTCTCTCCCTCCCCCCTCCTGCCCCTCCCCTTAACCCTCCCCTTCTCTCCTCCTCTTTAAAAAAAAAAAAAAAAAAGCAGCAGGGTGGAACTTCTGAGGTAATAGAAATTTCTATATCTTGTTTGTGTCGGCAGATTATACAAGTATACACATTTTTCAAAACTTAAAACTATACTTTTTAAAATGAGTTCATTATCTACTGCATGGAAAGCATATCTCAATTCACTATCACACAAAAAAATTAACTTAAATGGATCAAAGACCTAAGTGTTTAAGAACTAAAATTGTAAAATTCTTAAAAGAAAACATAGTTATTAATATTTGTAACCTTAGATGACACACTACTTTCAAGAATGAACCTTAACATTACACTAAGTGAAAGAAGCCAGTCACATAGGACCATATACATATTATATGGCTCCATTTATATGAAATGTCCATAATAGGCCAAGTCCATAGAGATAGAAAGTAGATTAGATCAGTGGCGGCCCAGGGCTGAAATGTTTCAGGGAAAATGAGGAGTGACTGCGAATAAGTGTGGGGTTTCTTTTTTGAGGGGATAAAACTGTTCTGGCATTAGTAGTAATAGCTGTACAACTCTGTAAATATACTAAAAATCACTGCTTTTTAAAAGGTTGAATTTTGGGCGCCTGGGTGGCTCAGTTGGTTAAGCGACTGCCTTCGGCTCAGGTCATGATCCTGGAGTCCTGGGATCGAGTCCCACATTGGGCTTCCTGCTCAGCAGGGAGTCTGCTTCTCCCTCTGACCCTCCTCCCTCTCATGCTCAGTCTAATAAATAAATAAAATCTTAAAAAAAAAAAAAAAAGGCTGAATTTTACTGTACATGAATTCTATCTCTAAAAATTTTAATTTGAAAGTATACCTCAACTAAATTCATTTTAAAGAGAAAAAAAGTAAATTGCCTAACAAGAATTTGTAAGTATTCTATAATATGTTAGGAGAAATGCATTATAAATAGGGGATGATTATCAGTTGACTTGAAAGCAATCTCAGGCATTGCCAGGCTACAATGTGTCATATATGGTAGTCAAAATTTTCTCATTGGTAATAATCCATAAAAGTATCCACAATTTCAAAGGAAACAGAGAAAAAACCTCTAGCTTATGCTCGATTCCCTGCAAACATTATTCAAAACTAAGCTTAGAGCAGTTTATAAACAAAATTCCTATACATGACACATAACTACTCATTAAAAATTTTAGTTAAATTCTCCCACTTTGCTAAAGAACTAAGGCACGTTAGAATTCTAAGAGATTAATGGGACAATAAAGACATGACTAACAATAAAACACAACAAAGAGACACCGTAAGTCACAGAACTACAATAATTAGTAATTGAATAGAGGTATCTATTCTAAAAAGGAAAATATCGTAATAAAATATGTAAAAAAATGGAAAAATAAGCATTAAAACCAGTGGTACGAATAACAACACCTTAGTACATAGTAATAGGTTTTCTAAATATATTTTCTTTTATTAACTTGATATTAAATCAAGAATACCCAACTACTATGTTCCACGATAATTCTAAAATAGGTGCTAAAAAAATTAATATTTGAATGTTTGATAATGCTATTCTGTTTTGTTGGAGGTCACGAAATGGAGCATCCATTCCATTTAGTTCAAAACCAGATTGTGCACTTTGGTATAGCAGTATCAATTTTTTAATATTCTACAATTTTACTTTCCTGATATTATAGAATAGTGCTGCTTCAAGTTAATAGTGGTAAAGTAAAAGTGCCTTTTTAAGAAAAAAGTTCCATTTTGTTGAGGACCAATAATTTTGTGAAATGCTGTAAAAATTCTGCAGCAATGTTCAATAGCTATAAAAATTTCTGAAGGCTTACTTTCAATTTCTGCACCTATTTCATTTCAGACCAGTCATAAATGGTCTGGAAACACATATTTGAGTAGCACTACTATAAAGGAAGAAATAGCCAAAACAAAATGAAACAATGAAAAAGGATGTTTTTCAAAATTAAACACATATAAACCAGACTGTATAATTATTTATTTGTATGTAATTTATCAACCTAACCTTTATGAATTAGCCACAGTTCAGAGTCACAAATTTTGGCACTTAAAGTTTAACAGAAATGACATGAAGAACTCTTCATGAATAATTAATCAGACTCCCTATTTTTTAAACATTAATTTTGCTACACTCCATGATTTTCCTCACGACAATGAAGCATGTAGCAAAAGTTATACTTGGTAATGAAAACCGGAAGTGCTAAAATAGTATAACTATTAACTCGTTAAAACAGTGAACTTTCACTTACCACAGTCCAGGATTCCTGCTCTTTAGGCTCCAGAATTCCAGAATTAAAAATTTCTAGTAACTGTTGAAGCCCGCCAGCAGCAACAAACTGTAAGCAATTATGAGAGTACTGGTAAGAGAGATGCAGCTACAAAATGTCATAAAGACCTGCTTTTTGATTCAATAACTGGATATGTGTGTGTGTTTATGTATATGCGTATGTAAAATATTATATATCTTTAATCTAGGAAATTACTCTGATTTAAATAACCAAAATAACTTCTATACAAAGTAGTAACACACATCTTATTTTCAAGAAATTTTTTAAAAAGATTCTTGCAAGTATCTATAAAGATATCTTTATATTCCATTGACCATTTAATCGCAGACACTAGGATGTCCTAACAAAGTATTCCAATAAAGAAAAAAAATAAGTGCTAAAAACAAGAGCACCGAGGCATTAAATAATCTCACCTTTCAACTGTGATTTGGAGTAATACATAATTTTTAACTATGCTTTATTTTAATAGTAAATTAGTTTAAACCTAATTAATAATCATGATGCCTACTTTTGGAAAATTAGAGATAATTTTTATCAATACACTGCATAACACATATGATCAAACCTTGCAACTCCAGGAATTTTTACTATTTTCCACTTGATCCTCACTTGAATCATCTGAATCTGGATAAAGATCACTGTAACTTCCCTGTAGGAATGGCAAAAAAAAAAAAAAAAAAAGAAGAAGAAGAAGAAGAAGAAGAAGAAAAGGTGCAGGAGAAAAAAATTATTTTAGAATTGAAAAATAACACATTCTGGAATTCAGCTCCAGACAAAATACAAATATTTCATGGTAAGAATGGAAATTCAATTACCGTTGACTCTCTCCTTATCCTCCTGTTAGGTTTTCCTAGTGCTTCAATAATTTCCAGGGCATATAATAGCTTGTGAGCACTTTTAATTTTGAGAAGTTCTTTCCAATTAAGTCCATCATTACTCTTAAATTAAAAAAGAAAAACATAGGTTTTCTCAAACCAACTTAATAAGGGACCCCTCCCAAAATAAACTTTAAGGAAAGTGATGCTATGTAAGAACTCAAATATAACATACACATTGAAATAGTTTCAAACATATGAAGACCAACTATATAACTGGTACTCATGGTATGCTTAACACACCAGTTATTCATTAAATTTTGTTAAAATTCATATACAAACAGCAGCATAGGAAAAAAAAATTCTATCTTATTAACACAACAGACGAGGCAATTCAGTATCTTCCCAGTGAAAAACACTGGGTAGCCTATTTGAATGCAGTAACTTTTAAAGATATAGAAATAGTAAAGTCTATATTTAACACTTACAAAGTCACACCTACACATTTAAAAGTCATATACAAATACATAAATCGTAAAATATTGTTATCTAATCTCAATTTATGAAATGATATTCACACAATGTACAGAGCTACTCTGAGTCATCAACCACCATTTGCCAGGCCTACCCTCCTCACATCTAAATTATCTGAGACACAGGACCTTCTGAAATCATATGACCAAGACCCAAATCATAAAATCCATTAGCACACAACATTAGGACACTGTTTTTCCATTCATCCTATAAATGTTCTATTGGTATCTCCACAAAGTAACCCTTTATTATATAGCTTTTTAAAAATTAATCTAATTTTAACACATCTTTACAAAGACATCCAACACACCTGAGGTCATGGCCCTATAGGAATGTGTTCAGAACATATAGTAATATGAAAAAATACTAATATAAAAACAAATTATGTTTTCTAAAGGTAATTTTAGAAAACAACCTTGGCCTTGTATTAGGCCTATATTATTCAACCTCACTAACAAATAAATGAATGTTAAAATGAACTGGTAGTTTTTACCCATTAAATGGGCAAAATTTTACTGAGGATATAGGTCAACAAGCAATCTCATATACTGGAGGAATGTAAAATAGTGCCATCCTCTAGGAGAGTAAAAAGACCTTGGGGGTTTACCTGTTCATCTGAGATATTCTGGAATGCCATCAACATGTTAGGACATGTAGGAAGAAGCATCAGTAGCTCCCATACACGCCTGGAGAGATTTTCTGCATGAAGATGAAGTTCTTCACATCTTAAGCTCTACACAAATAAGAACAACTGCATATCAAGACAGATCACTAAAAAAAAAAAAATCTAAACTCTAGTTCAAAATTTTTGCATAAAACCCTTGATTATCAAATTTGATAATATTTTTCAGTCTTACATTAGAAGTGAGAAACCATTTGTCTCATGGTAAATAATTTATACCTTTATCTTTTTATTTTATTATTATTTATAAACAACAAATACATCTATTCAATAAATTGATCGTCATGTCAAAGTAGTAGTTTTTCAACTTGCTGTTATTGAACGCTTTTTGGAAGAAGAGTGACCTGTAAATCTTGGCACTTTATTCAGGAAACTTTTCAAATAGAAGTGAAAACATCTGTTTTACAAAGCCATTCAAGTAAATTTCAAGAACATTACCAATTGTTTCCTCTTTGCAGGTCACTATTCTAACTAGGACAAAGTCCTGGTGATGGTGAATTAAGGCCTTGATCTTACATTTGGGAAAAGAGTACAGCTGTTTCTTTTTTATATTGCTAATCCATACCTTATTTTTCAGTCTCAGATAAGCAGAAGTTTAAGAGAAAAGCAAACAATTTTAAAGAACCTACTTTTTCCCATTATATATTAAATTTGAATTTTTTTTTTTAAGATTTTATTTATTTATTTGACACAGAGAGAGAGAGCACAGCAGGGGGACCAGTAGACAGAGGGAGAGGGAGAAGCAGGCTCACCAAGCAGGGAGCCCGATGCGGGGCTCGATCCCAGGATTATGGAATCATGACCTGAGCGGAAGACAGATGCTTAATGACTGAGCCACCCAGGTGCCCCTAAATTTGAATTCTGTAAGACGCTGAGATAATAGTAACCTGAAGAACGTTTCAGAAAGTACGTAAGAAGTAGGCAAGTTTCCTCTATTTAAAAAATTAAAACATAACCTCAAAAGGTAAATAAACAGCTAAAGCTAAAATTTAGAATTTTCCAGAGTATGAATTTGTATAATTCTATTACTGCTGCTGCCAGTGATTTTTTTCACTATAATACAGTCCACGGGATGTCAAAAGATTCTTCTATATATCTATAAAAAGTTTAGTTCTTTTTGTATAATGATATAAAGCTAGTATACACTTAAAGCAAGCAAATCTTGTTTCAAAGTATCCTTTGCTTTTCTCAATCCTGATGAAGAGAAGCAACCCAAAGTAACATTTTTGGTTTAGCTGGAGAAATGGCACTGAAAGTACTTCAGTAAAATAGAATTCATTCCTTTGTAAACACCAAGTTAAAAAAAGGAAAAAAAGGATGTATTCTGTGCAAAAAAAAAAAAAAGAAAAATGAAAAAAAAATCCCAGGTGTAAATGACTATGTGCTATGTTATGATTAAAAAAACCCTACCCTTTATTTTTATAACCTTCTGCAAGACCAAACCAGTTTTGGACAACAAAGAGACCCCACATTGACAATGGCATACTTGCCACAAAGTTCAGTCAAGTATCTGCTAAAAAATGAATTCTTCCCAACCAGTTCAGGCCTCAGGTGGACTATTACAATGGACTATTAATTGGGCCTCCTACCTCCAGTCTTTCTCTAATGCATCTACTCCACACTAACACCTAAACTTTGTTTCTAATAGCCCATAACAGCTTTCTTTTTGTTCCTTTAAAACCTTCCATGATGATGACAATCCATTTTACAAAGAAGAAAAAAATCTCATATGGCCCTTTGTGGTATAGGTTCCAATCTCCTTCTTGATCTTTTTTTGAATTACACTATACTCATGCTCCCAGTTTTTCAAACATGCATTCACTTTTCTGTGAATCTGTAATGCTTCTCTTTGCTCTCCTCAGCAGCTGGACCCAATTTAAAAGACTCCCCCTTTGCAAAACCTTCCCCAAATTTTCATTCCCACCCTATGTTCCCATAACACACTGCACAGCCACCTCCCAGAAAACTGAAGAATTCTTCTAATTATCTTTCTCTCTTTTCAACTGCCAATACGGTGTTGACATGAATTAAAGGTCATTAAGTATGTGTGTCATAAAATACAAAAGGTAAAAAAAAGTCAGGTTCAAGGGCATCTGTTACTGATTATGCTGCTTGAACAAAAGAAGGATTTTTTAAGAATTTCTTGTTTGTTTTATTTATTTATCTGACAGAGAGAGAGAGAAAGAGAGCAAGCACAAGCAGGGGGAGTGGCAGAAGGAGAGGGAGAAGCAGACGCTCTGCTGAGTGGGGACCCCGATGTGGGGGTCGACCCCAGGACTCCGGGATCATGACCTGAGCTGAAAACAAGACACTTAACTGACTGAGCCACCCAGGTGCCCCCGATTTTTTAAGAATTTAAAAATGTGCTACCACAAGAGTAAAGGCTATGGGGAACAGAGGACTCACCAGCAGCTACTACTGCATCCATGACCAAACACATTTTGAAAATATGGAAAAAAGTCATTTAACATTCTTGGGAAAGAAAGTAATAGTACCACTATTTTGTTTGCCACTCAATCCCAAAATAATTCACTGCATGAAACACATCAATGAACATCATCTTAGGATAAGTCCATTTAAAGGCATTAAAAAAAAAAAAAAGCCAGCAGACTAATACTGAATCCTTTAGGTGATCTCATACACTCCCTTGAGTTTAAATACTATCTTTATAGTGATTACCCATATCTTATTTCTCCAGACCAAGCCCCTGCTCTGAGCTCCAAAAACTCATTTATCCAACTGCCTCCTTGACATCTCCCCTTAATGTCCCATGAGCATCCCTTCTTCATCTCAAATGGAATCTACCCAGTTGCTCAAGCCAGAAACCTGGACACCATCTCCTGTTTTCCTTGTTCCTGAACATTAGTCTATCCCCACTCTTAATCCAAACCAATTAAGTTGACTTAATTTGTCCACTTCCATCATTCTATTCCAGGGCACCATCAAGTCTTCCTTGGATTAGTGCATTAGGCTCCTCACTGCTTTTTCTATTCTTGCCAACCAAATCTATTACCTTGAAAACCAGAATCAGAATGTGTGCTCCGCCTCTGCTTAAAACACTTTACTGCTGTTCACCTTACTATGAGTAAAACGGAAACAAGTTGCCATGGCCAGTCTGGTTCCACTCACCTTTCCAATCTTATTCCTCTCCCACTACCCTCCACATTCTACTCATTATTTGCTCTCTAACAATTCCTAGACCTGCCTGATTCTTTATATGAAGGGCTTCAGGAATGAGAATACTGTGTGCAGACGATCCCTCAATTCTCATTTAGTTGGCTCCTTTTCATCCTTCTAACTCAGATTACATATGGTTTCCCTCAGAGAAAACTTCCCTGACCAAATAATACACATAAATGAGTTTCTGTCTATCACTATTCCCTAATAATGTCAGTCTTAGCAGCTACTCTCTAAAATTTAGCTGTTAAGTTTACCTGCAGCTATCTGCAAGTCATATCAATTATTTGACTTCCCCACTGGACTGAAGGCTGAAACTGTGCCTATTGTGATCCTTGTAAAACAATACTTAAAAGAGTGTACCACATCATATTAGGCACTTAAATACCTAATGAATGACTAAATGGGCTCTTGCATTCTACTGTTCTTAAGAGATTACTGAGAATGAAGCGCCTGGGTAGCTCAAACGTCCAACTCTTAATTCGGCTTGGGTCAAGATCTCAGGGTTGTAAGATTGAGCCCTGTGATGGGTTCCATGCTCAGTGTGGAGTCTGCTTGAGATTCCCTCTGCCCCTCCCCCTGCTCATGCACACACACTGTCTCTCAAATAAAATCTTAAAAAAGAGAGAGAGATTACTGAGAAAATTATTTTTTGCTCAACAGAAAAACAAACAATACACTATAAAAATGAAATGATATAGTCACCTCACTATCTTCCACTGCCACTTTTCCTGAGGGTGGTTTAAATGACGCCAGCATCTCTAATAAATCAAAAAGAGTCGTTAAATGAGGCTCTTGTAAAAGCAAAAGCATCGGAATGTTGTCCTTCTGAGGAGGTGGTAGGCAAGATGCTGGCAGCTGAACACCTTCCCCCTTCCGTTCTCTCCTTGGTGCGCCCAAAGATACAAATACCATCTATAAAAACAATAGCAAAAGGGGAAAACAACAACACATAATTAGACATATCAAGTTTTGGTTTACTAAATCTCTTAAGTATAAAATAACTTCACACACACAAATTCACATACACTTAAAAGCAGTAACAACTGCTTTTGAAGGATACCTTCAACTATTCAACTGTTGACTCTAACAGTCAATAGACCATTAAAACTCAAAACACATTTGTGTGTACCTGCATATCCTTAAAACCAAGCTCATGAAGTGCTTTTTCATCATAATCTGTTGTTAACTCATGTCCAGATGAAATCATCCTGACAGGTCCCATAAGGCCTCCTTAAAAACAGCAAAAAACGTTAACTGAACATTTCTATGAAAACTAACTTATGTGCTGACACAAATACATGGTTACATTGTGTGAGCCCTCCTCCTAACCACTCACTCTAAAAAGCCTCATTTCACTAAATTAATCCCTTATTCTGCTTTATCTTTCCTTAAAGCACTGAGTAGCAATCTGAAATTATATATTTATTGGTCTTGCCTCAAAAACAAAAACAAAAACAAAAACCCAGTTCCATAAAGGTAGACATTTTATTACATTCAGCGATGTGGTTCTAGCACTAGAACATAGTAGGCATTCAAATTTATTGTTTAATCCATGAATTTTTAAAAAAAGAAAATGCTTGGTAAGAGTATGAAATTAAGCAAAGTGATGAAATACCTAATGAATGATTTAAACTTAAATATTGTTAAATTTTATTAACTTCATGTAGAAAAATTCCATTGGACAGACACTACACAGCTCCTTAGGAGTGAATGATATAGGACTACTGCTTTTCCATAATGACACAATTCTTCATCAAAACCATGTTATTGTAATTTTTAAATATTTTATTTTACTTTAAGATTTATTTATTTGGGGGGGGGAAGAAGAAGAAGCAAACTCCCCACTGAGCTGGGAGCCCAACGTGGGGCTCCATCCCAGGACCCTGGGATCACGACCTGAGCTAAAGGCAGATGCTTAACCCACTGAGCCACCCAGGAGCCCTGCAATTTTTAAATATTTTAAAGCTAGTATTGAAATTCATTTCTCTATTACTCTTTTGGGTTTTCCTCTCAGCACTTCTGATACTGCTTAATCACACAGTTTATGATTCAGAGTAATTTCATCAAATTTAAAATTAAAATTCCATTAAGATTTCAGGTAGAATATATTAAGAATATATATTATATTTGTACAGAGACATGCTAAGTAGATATACTTAGTTAAGTGTTCATTTATATATCTCAACAGAAACTCTATGTTAAACCTAAATACTTTGGCAGACTTTAATTAAAATATCTTTTCTACCTTATTGAGATAATAATACAATCTATGACGGCTGATCTTTTTTAAAATATCGAGATAAAACATCCTTAGTTGTGATATGAAGTGCTAAGATAATTTACAGCTGACTTGGTTCCAAGTGCATCAGATACTCTCACCATGCATAACTTTGTTCCAAGAGAGAACTAAGATGGCTAGTACTTTATTTAGGCTTTTGGATTCTACTTGATGTGAGAAAGCCCTATATGTTGTATTACACATTAACTTTTGATTATAATGGCTGAGTTGGCTTTTACAATTAACCGAACAGCTTTCTACCTTTTACCACTTTTGAAAGCATCTTTATCATAAAAATTGCTTTTTCTGGGCAACCCTCTCGGGTCCCCTCCCCTCTGGGAGATTTGTACTATCACTTTGGTATCGCTCAATAAACCTTGCTTTCTTGCTCACCAAAAGGAAAAAACAAAAAACAAAACCAAATTGCTTATTTCTTAAGAGTTCTGGAAAGAGTTACTACTTTTTAAATATTTCAAATCTTAATGTAGTAAATCTTTCAAAATAGGAAAAAGTAACAAGAAATCTGGAAAAACTCTTAAGGTTACAATGGCATATTAAACAACACATCTACTTTTTACCCTCTGAAACTCCAATAGTAAATTTTCAAAATTTTACTAATTTTGGACAGGGAAAAAAAGCAGAGACAATACCAACCAAGTCTGCAAGTTGAAAAGCAAGTGAACTTGTGGCAACTAGCAAGACCCCCAAAAACCTAAATCTCAATCCAGAGACAGCTTACAATCTGTATTTATACTGGTTGAACACAGGAAGAAAATCAAACACCTGACAAACAATGGGGAGAGGTGGAAGTGGAGAAAGAGAGAGGGAGAAGGAGGGAGACAAAGGGAAAAAGAGAGGAAAGGAGAAAAGGAAAATAAGAGCAGCTCAGCACTGTGAGATTAAAAAAAGAGTGTAGGATACATTTATCTAGAGGCCTAGAAATTTAGGTCAAGGGGAAAGGAAAAAGAAAAAATATTTGAAAAAAATATAATTGCTAAACCTTTTTCAAATGTGATAAATATAAACGCAAAGACCCAAGAAGCTGAACTTACCCAAAGTGCATAAACACAAAAACCCAACAAGACACATTAAAATCAAACTGCTGAAAACCAATATCAAAAAAAAAAAAAATCTTGGGGCACCTGGCTAGCCCAGTTGGTAGAGCATGCAACTCTTAATCTCAGAGTCATGAGTTCAAGCCCCATACTGGCGGTAGAGCTTACTTTAAAAAAATTTAAAACCCAAAACAACAAAAAATTTCTTTAAAAAACGACATACTGTGGGTGCGCCTGGATGGCTCAGTCAGTTAAGCGTCCAACTCTTGATTTTAGCTCAAGTCATTCATCTCAGGGTTGTGAGATTGAGCTTGCCATCTGGCTCCACACTGGGCATGGAGCCTACTTAAGAATCTCTCCCCCACAACCCTCTAAAAAAGGGGGCAGGGTCACCTGGGTGGCTCAATCGGTTGAGTGTCAGGCTCTTGATTTTGGATCAGGTTGTGATCTCAGGGTCCTGGAGTGAAGCCCTGAGACGGCTACAAGCTTTGCACTGAGTCTGTTTGGGATTCTTTCCCTCTTCTTCTCCCTCCCCCTCCTCACGTGTGTGCCCTCTCTCCCTCGTTAAAATAAATAAAATCTTTAAAAAAAAAAAAAAAGACACTGTATATACAAAGGATGAAAGAAAAGAAACCACACACTTTCAAACAGAAACTCTGCAAACCAAATGACAAGGGGTTTAACTATTTACTAAGTCCTGAAAAGAAAACAATCCTTGACATACGATTCTATGTCCAGTGAAAATATCCTTCAAAAAAGAAGGTAAGATGAACTTTTTTCTCAAACAAAAGCTTGAGAAATATATCACTGAAAGACTTGAAGTACAAACATTTTTAGAGGAAGTTCATTAGGAAAAAAAGAGAAACCAAATGGAAATTTTGATCTACACATGGCAATGAAGAATGCCAAAATGGAAAATATATGGTAAAAGAAAAGATGAGATGAAACTAATAAAAAATAATCAGATAATTTGCTAAACATTCTACTTAAAATGCAGGAACCATGAGTCTGAATTTTAAAAGCTTCAACAATTTAAAAAAACACCAATGGCCTCAAAAAGATATTTCAACCAAACAGAGCTACCCTACAACCCAGCAATTGCACTACTGGGTATTTGCCCCGAAGATAAAAATACAGTGATCCAAAGGGGCACGTGCACCCCAATGTTTATAGCAGCAATGTCCACAATAACCAAACGATGGAAAGAGCCTAGATGTCCACAACAGATGAATGGATAAAGAAGATGTGTACACACACACACACAGGAATATTATACAGCCATCAAAAAATGAAATCTTGCCATTTGCAACAACATGGATGGAACTAGAGGGTATTATGCTAAGCAAAATGAGTCAATCAGAGAAAGACAATGATCATGTGATCTCACTGATATGAGGAATTTGAGAAACAAGACAGAGGATCATAGGGGAAGGGAGGGAAAAATTAAACAAGACGAAACCAGAAGGGGAGACAAACCATAAGAGACTCTTAATCTCAGGAAACAAACTGAGGGTTGCTGGAGTGGAGGGGGGTGGGAGGGATGGGGTGGCTGGGTGATAGACATTGGGGAGGGAGATAGGAGCTATGATCAGTGCTGTGAATTGTGTAAGACTGATGAATCACAGACCCGTACCCCTGAAACAAATAATACGTTATATGTTAATTAAAAAAATAAAAAGAATAAAAAAGATATTTCAACTATGAAAACAGGAGTACTCTGGGAGTAACAAAGAGATGTTAGATACTAAAAGCATGACAGCGAAAACTCAAAAGAAGGAATGCAAAATAAAGTTGAAAACATCTCTCGGGAAGTTTAAAGCCAAAGAAATGAAACATGAGAAAGATAAGTAAATTTGGAATAATCCAAGAGATAAAACATGTAGATAATGAAGAAATTTCTAGACAGAAATTATTAAATAGCAGACAGGAAATCAATAAACTAATTCAAGAAAATGCCCTCAAACTTAAAGATACAAGTTGCCAAACTAAGAGTTGCCAACCTATATAGCAAAGTACCCAGCACAATTGTTGAAAACAGACCAAATACTCAGAGCAGGTATTACAAAATTTCAGCATATTACGAACAAGAAGACTCATTCAGTTCTACAAAAGAAAAAAGCAGAATATGTAAAAAATGTCAGAAAGCAAATGGCTCCAGAATACTGAACAGCAAAAACAGAAGCAAGAAATGCAGTGCAGCAATACCTCCAAAATTCTGAAATGGGGCACCTAGGTGGCTCAGTTGGATGAGCGTCCAACTCTTGGTTTTGGCTCAGGTCATGGGTCTCATAGGTCATGAGATCAAGCCCTGTGCTGGGCTCCACGCTCAGCAGGGAGTCTGCTTGAAAGATTCTCTCCCTCTACCCTCCCCCCCAAATAAATAAATCTTAAAAAAAAATAAAATTCTGAAACAAAATTATTTCCAACCTAGACTTCTATACCCAGCCAAATTACCATTTAAGTACAGAAACATGAGAAACAAATTTTTGATTATTCAAAGAATCAAAACTTTACCCCATCAATCTCTCAAGAAGCTACTGAACAACTGCACTATATTCCAGCAAACAACAACAAGTGAAACAAGAAGGCATGGGACACCAGAAACAGGATATCCAACACAGAACAGAGAAAAAGAGAATTACCAGGAGGATGGTAAAGGACAGCCTACTGCTGTGTGCCAGCCTTGGACAATGATGAATTGAGGGGCCATTATGACCAAAATGCCTGCTACCTTCATAGTATCTTCTCTGAGGAAGGAACAGCAAGTGGACCTTACCTGGATTCATATGTGTACCTGAACTACCTTCACCATATGCTAGTGAAGTTTCTACCCCCATCTCTATGTCCTACTACCTGAATCAAGAGAAAACATTCTTATCTCACCGAAGAAATTCTTCCTTATTCTACCCCTGAGAGCTAAAGTACGTCATGAAAAGATTGGAAACTCTAGGACTATATTTCTGTTCGATATTCCAGCATCTTGCCAAAATTATAGCAGAGAACTTTCCTACTGACACCTTCAGATGAGGTTTTATAAAAACCTTTAAAGAAGGTCAAAATACACCGTCTTCAGCTTGTTTCCTTCTCTGATCCTTTAACCTAATTAACAACTGTACTCCCATTTTCCTTAATCTATCAAGTTTATGCTTATCTGTTTCACAAAACTAAATACATATTTTAGGAATATATATACCCAAGGTAAAGGCATAAAGAACACACACATAAAAAAAATGATAAACTATAAAATCAAGATAGTGTTAAAGAGAAGTGGAAAAGAGGATATTAAAGAGGGATACACAAGTAGCTTCTAATAATGTTCCAGTTCTTAATCTGGATGGTACGTACATGGACAGTTTTCATTTTATTATTACTCATTTCATATTCTCTTATTTATGTATGATATATTTCAACATAAGAAAGGGGATACCTTTTGACCTGAAAATTCCATAACTAGGTATTTAGCCAACATGCATTAAATGATATATGTGTAGGGATATTCTTTGTGCATTGCTGGTAAATAGTAAACAAAGGGAAACAACCTAAATGCCCATTAAGAGAAGAAAAGTAAAACACATCACAGCACCACCATATTTAAAAATTTGTATATTTAAAAAGAATGAAGTAACTTTCTAGTGCACTATAAATAGAATGCTACCATTTATGTTTTACGTACATAAATAATTCTTACATTACATGTTGGTATCTCTTGTTGGATATGTAAGAAGCCAACAATAACATGTGCCTCAGGAGAAGGGAAATGGATGGTTTAGAGATGGGGGTAGGAGGGAGACTTTTCAACATCTCTTCTACTGTGACAAGAATATTTATTAATTATTTAAGAACAAAATTTAAGACCTGATACTTTAGAAGACACATATGGTTTCATCTTAAGCATGATCATCTGAAAGATGCCAAAGATTTATCATTGCACATAGGCAAATTAAAAATCCTAAAAACTTCCAAACTTTAAGATTTTTTTTCTAAATATACATATAGCCTGTTACATTTTACTTAAAATTTAAAGCTCTGAAATTATAACACCTTTCATGGTTGTTCCTCTGATTAGCTCATATTTTATGTACTATGGAAAGCCACTAAAAATGCTCTAGTGGTTAAAGGTGGAATCAAGTATGCTTTTTGGACCTATATGAAAAATTTCTTAATAGGATACTCTTTTGGAGGGAAGGGGAGATACACAGGTGGGATTTAAGGGTGTATTATTTTCATATGCTCTGGGAAAAAAAAGAAATGAAATATACCAAAATTACCAAAAAATTTTATTGCATAAAATTAGGTACTTAAGTAGTGCATGGAAAGTAAAACTGGTAATTCCCACACTGCTTATCAAATAACCTCAGAAGTAAAATTTTTTTGAGAAAAATGAGGAAAAACATTTGCAAATAACTTCTGTAGCAACTCTTAACTCCTCTCTGTGAATCAACGGCACCCTACCAAAAGGAGGGGAGCCATGAACATGCTTGGTACTCTTAAAAGAAGCAAAGCTTCTAAGTTGATATATTAACAGAACCTAAAATATATGAAAATGTAAACTGTTGGACTTACCGGGAAACTCTCCCTTTCGACTGCTTTGACCAAACTCCTGAAGCTGAGCTTGTTGATTTATTTGTTCTTTCTGTAAATTTTCATACCAATGAGTTACTTCAGCCCTAAGATCTGCTACCTGGTCACTAGGATACATTTCAATAGTCATCTGAAATATGAGATGCAACCAATTTAAAAATACAACAAGAACAGATATTTGAACTGGGAAATGTTATCAATTTGGAAACTAAAATTATTTAACTACCTTGTCAGGAAGTCCAGCTGGTTGGCATACAACCCTTAGCGGCAGGGACTGTTTGTCACTCAGTGCTTTCAAATGACTACTAATACCAGTGCCTTCAATTTGCCACTGTCTGAGATGGTACGCAAACCTAAAACACACAAAAACCACACATAGGAAGAATATCATTTTAAACCATGTTAATGTTACAGAAGTTTTTAATATTTTTACAAAATGAAAAAGCCCACAAAAGGTTCTAGCACATTCCAACTTACTCTACAGCATTAAGTTTAGATTCATCATACTGCATCAACTTAAATGTATAAATACAGCTAAGAGTTCCTTAAAAGATACTTTACAAGAAAAATTACTGAGGAAAAAATTTCCCATTAAGAACATTATCTTTTTTTTTTTTTTTTAAGGGGGAGGAGGGAGGCAGTAGAGGGGAGGAATTCAAAGAAACAAACTAATCCAGGAAATGGCAAGTTCTCATTCCTACATTCACAAGAGGAAAAAAAGTATTGGGAAACATTTTTCAGAAACAGAAATGCATTCTAGTAAATATATGCCTAAGAGAATTTGAGAGCTAACTCCATGACTGCTAAAATTATAAAATAAACCACAAAGACTAATCTTAAGGGAGAAAGGCATCTAGCAGGTCACTCACTAAATACTGTCAGTTTTCTAACTGATTTTCAGTTGTTTGAAGACAGGATCCAGGATACCTGAATTTCGTTAAGAAAAGAATTATCAATGTCAAAAACTAATCAGCAATTCTAAAATAGAAGGACAAAAAGTAAGGAAATAAATGGACCTGATTTCCTAGAAGGGATCCAATGTCCAGCTTTTACGGCTGAACAAACGAGTAATCTTAATCTTGAGGCTGGATAATTCTTAAGTCGTGGGCGGGGGTACGCGGGGAAACAGTCTTTGTGCACAGTAGGATGTTTAGCAGCACTATCACTATCTACTATATGCCAATAGTACCCCCTTCTCCCTTAAGTTGTGGTAATCAAAAGTGTCTCTACAAACTACCTAAGGCCCCCTGGCAAACAAAATCACTCTGGTTGAGAACCACTCTTTAAATTACAATATTTCCTCTTAAAAAAAAAAAAAAAAAAAAAAAAAAAAAGTTTTAAAAGACAGTTTTACTCTCTTAATATAAGGAATACACAAACACAATAATTACTTTATATTTTCATTCTATAAATGTTAGGCAATTTTAAATTAGAATTAAGCACATTAAGCACTTGAAATTCTACAGTGATACTACACAAAGGTGTGCATGAAAATTCCTGACATTTTTAAACTAGCTCTTAGTATTGTGAATATTCAATTGTTCTCTAGTTTCTCTACCTGCCACCCAAAAAATAAATATTTATATAAGTTATTTAACACCAACATTAACTTTTAGAGCAAAACATGTTCAAACATAAAAGATTTCTAGCAAAGAATACTACAATCATTTTCCATGAGTTAGAAAAAAATTGTACATCTGAGAAGGGATTTTTGAAGTGAAATTCATTCAACTTACAAATAGGAGCACTGAATCCTAGGAAACTTAACTTATTTTTAAAGACTTTTAAAATAAATGCTTATTTTAAAAACACAAGTAAGACTGTGTGAGGACTAAGGGTTTAAACCACTAGGCCCTTTTTGGTTTGTTGTTCGTAGACTCTGAAGCAAAAAAGAAAATTTTGGAAAAATACATATTATCTCATTAATAGTACCTATCTCTAACAGGAAGAGATAGATTATGATGACTTTCATTTTTTTGCAGTATTACCCTTAATTTTATAATTAGTATTTATTTTTATTAATTTGAGTAAGACACATCACATTTGCTTATTTATTTTTATTTTTTGGAGTGGTAAAAGTTACGAGGCAGTGTGATGTCCTTTTCCAAAAAACTCTATATAGAGTTCCCTTACACATTCTTTAAAAACACAAGGAATTATTAAAGTATAATTCCCACAAATTGCAATCATAATCAAAATAATTTGCAATGCCCAAATATATTAAATCATGAAGCCATGTTATTTATAAGGAATGTGTAGAGTATCTTTTTATTATTTCCTGATAATTTAAATAGAATCTCAAAAAATATAAACTGTATGACTCATTATCAAACTAAGCTCTGCAGTTGAAAGATTAATTTTAACAATTTTTGCCAACACAGTTCGTTGTACTTTTACATTTAGTCATGATTTTTAACAAATAGAATTTCTTAATTAAAACTATCTACTCACCTTTCATTTCAGTCGATATATTCATAAATGTTAATTTGCTTTATTTCTGTATTACACAGGGTATGTCTAAATTAATTATACAGATATTCATTAACACAGAATTTTTTGATCATGTTTCCATGGTAAATGGAAATTCAAAATTAAAATACTGTCTCCTAGTCCAGGAAGAAAAAAAAACAGCAAATGAAACAAATGACTCAACTTGATTCAACTATGAGAGATTATTCGATGTTCTTGGTGAGGGTTTTAGTGAAACTTTTTTTGGTGGTGGTGTTCTGCCTTTCAATCACTGTAATACTTTCTTAGAGGTGTAATTCTGTCTAGAGAGTCTTATTCATGCATATCTTCTCAGAACTCAAGAATTTTTAAAGTTCCACAATATTTACTGGGAACCTATGATGCCTTCACGGCAAAATGATACATATTATGAATAAAAGTACTTCTATTACTACTAACTCTTCACTTGTGGTAAGTTAAGCTTTCTACCTGCCCCAACAAAACCTTTAAGAATACTTTTGTACATGTCAGCAATAAAAAAAAAAAAGGCCTGATATTCACTGTAATAATGTGGTATAAAACAATTACCTTCTCCTAAATGCTTCCAGATGCGTCTTCAGCATAAGGAGTCCTCTTTCTATTACAGTGAGACTTGAGTGTGATTCCTGTTCAAGACTGCTAGAAGCTATCATGAGACTCTCCATACACTTACTAATAAATTCTTGCTCCTTCTCCAAACCCGTTTTACCTGAAAATCAGATGTTTAGACAGTATATCAATCTTTATTGTTTAGCTATGTTAAAAAAAAAAAGAACTGTAGCTAAACAAAAATCCTCACATTAGAAATTATCAGACAATATTCTAAATCACTCACCATTAATATAATAGGAGTTAATATACTGGATAGCTGCTCGACTGACATCACCAGATTGTGCTCTTAAAGCAATGCCCCAAAACTGGTCCATACCACAAAGCTAAGAAAGAAAATATGATGACATCTATAAATCTTATTGTCAAAATGTAAACAATTAGAAGACTGAAGTAGTTTCAAATTTCAAAGACATACAATATTCAGACTTTTAATATCCTATAAAGTATTTAAAAGGCAATTCCTATTAAAATTAAATAATTAAATGATAAAAGCCTTGAAAATTTCCTCAACTACTGAAATACACGTGTACTGGTTCTAAAAAAATTTATAAAGCAGCTAACACTGTGTGTGCATGCGCGCACACGCACGCGTTTATGTTTAACCAAAAGTTGTGACTACATAGTGCGAAAAACTCAAATCCCCAAAACATGCTAGAAGTAAATAAAAACAATACACACATAATTATTAGCAGAAAAAAGCTCCAATGCTTTCATCCAACTTACTCTGATAAAGCCACTGTTTTTAGATATTCACAGAAAAATTTTAAAATATGCAAACCCAAGCTGTTACTTTAATTTATGATGTTAACTATGCTATGACAAAGAGAATGTGTTCACTGAAAACTATAGAAAAAGTGGAGTCAAAGTTCTCAAAAGTTGGGCAGGCTGAAGCAAGGTATCTGATAGGTAACTGAACAGCCTCTGAGTTCATATCATCCACTTTTTAAAGCAGTATTACCTCAAAATTGAGTAGGAATACTTCTTAGGTAAAACAGATCTGACTGGTTCTCTGAAATTACCAAACTGAAATTTATCAAAGTAAGAATTAAGACTAAGATATTAAAAAAAGCAAAACACTATTCAAACAAGGAAAAAGGTAGGAAGATACTATGAAAGCATTCTAAATCCAATTAAAATTATTCTTTACCACAAAGGTTAATATCAGTTTTCCCTATCTTTCTCTTTATAAACACAACTCCAACTTCTAAAGAAAATTAATGAAAAACATGAGTAGATACTACGTAAATCAAAGCTAGTACAATGAGGAAGACTTTCAAATAACAGTCTGTGTCAGGTGAGTCTAATAAATAATGCCTTCAAGAAAACCCAGCAGCCACCCAATGAGGCAAATGGAATAGCAAGCCAGAAATAAAACTAGCAATTTGTGAGTCTTCAGTTAATGAAAGGACAGTGATACCTCAAGGTCAGAGATGATTTAAGATAGATTCTATTCTGGGAACTCTGGTGCTGTCCAAGAGCAAGTAAAAGTTTGGTCACACAAATGGCATTAACAATAGATTTTAGACAAACCAACCTCCTAGTGGACAAAACTACTTGATTGTATTAGCGAGGAGCTTTTAAGGGACTAATAAGAACATTCAGATGGCCTCTTCTGCATTAAGGAATGTGTAATAAGTTTTCATTACATACAACCAAGGTTACATTTGGTAATAAAACAAACAAAAAACCAAACAAACAAAAATCACCAAATTTGCTTTGTAACACTTTTTAAAACCAAAAGATAAAGCTTTTTTTTTTTTGTAAGTTTTTTTTTTTTTTAAAGATTTTATCTATTTATTTGTCAGAGAGAGAGAGAGGGCACAAGCAGGGGGAGCAGCAGGCAGAGGGAGAAGCAGGCTCCCCGCCGAGTAAGGAGCCTGACGAAGGACTTGATCCCAGGACCCTGGGATCATGACCTGAGCCAAAGGCAGACGCTTAAACGACTGAGCCACGCAGGTGTCCCAAGATAAAGCTTTTTAAAACCTAAGAATAGGGCACCTGGGTGGCTCAGTTGGTTAAGCGACTGCCTTTGGCTCAGGTCATGATCCTGGAGTCCCGGGATCGAGTCCGGGATCGAGTCCCACATCGGGCTCCCTGCTTGGCAGGGAATCTGCTTCTCCCTCTGACCCTCTTCCCTCTCGTGCTATCTCTCATTCTCTCTCTCTCTCTCTCAAAAAATAAATAAAATCTTAAAAAAAAAAAACAAACCTAAGAATAATAGTCTTCATAGTAAATTCAGTGCTTGGTAGACTACATAATTCAGTAATCTAATTTGAAGAATAAAAGAAAAATTCTATAAGCTGACCTAATAAAATGCCAAGTCTAAATCCATACCTCAGAGTTTGAACCGCCATCATAAGCACTGGTCGCCAATCGAGCCAAGTTACAGAGATGCTGAAACAGGTTTAAGCCAGTCATGCTAATTGTTTCAGGTTTTAGCTGGGGCATCTTAAAAAAAAAATTTTTTTTTAACTAGTTTAGTGTGATAATTAATACATTTTATCAAATTTAGATTAACAAATTTAACAAACTTAATTTTATTGAAACCACTGCAGAAGAAAATGTATCAGCTCAAATTTTTAGTGATGATTTAAAAAATTAATTGAATGAAAATTTTATTCAGTTCATAATTGAAATCTAGTATTTATTTCAATTTTCAATATACACGTAGATCCAAATAAGAGGATGTGAATAAAAAGTTTTATCATTTATTGTATACCGATCCCATACACATTTATAAGATGTGTAGCTATATGTACAGTTTGTATATACATTAGGGCTTGAAATTAAGATCGTTGAAGAGTCTATCCATAGCTCTGTAGATCTATTAAGCGATTTAGTTTATATGTACCAAAACTCATTAACATATATTCAATTCTACCACAGAGATAGTTTGCAGAGACTCTATATAATCTCAAAAATAAGCATAAAATAAAAAGTCTATCGCTTTAATATCGTCAATGTTTCAAAATTCAAATGGAAAATTATTACCTGAACCAAATGTGGCATCTGATAAAGAACAAAAAATTAACAGAAAAGTATCTTTAATAACAAGATATAACAGCACTTCCTAAAAAGGACTTTTTGGAATCCACAGAAAATCTGGAGATTGGTTTATCTCTGCCAGAGGACTGGCTAAAACCAAGGCCATCTAACTAAGAGTCACAGAATATAGCTCTTACTCATATTCATATCAATATAAACACTATAGAGGATAAAATTAAAGTAAAACCTACCTGACAAAATTATATAAAGACTGCTGAAAAATAGTACATTTGTCTATTTTAAAAATCTATGTCAAAAGAGGAAAAAACTAACATTACAGAGTTTATATTTCAAAAGATAAAAGGAAATACGGAAAAACAACATGGACGGTAAAACTGTCAAGAAATAAAATTACCTTCTCCAGGAAAAGATGTTTGTAGGTTTCCATTCCCATAGCATGTTGATCTTTACTTCGAACTTGATTTAAAAACCAGTGGAGTGCATCATCATAACACTCAGCATCTTCTACTAAACAATGCCATAAAATGTCGACTTGCTCTAAACTTAACCCTAGATAAAAATTACAGATTTTGAATCATGGTACATACAATGTTTTGGTCCTAATTCAACGTACTAGAAGCACCAATATATGCAGAAACGTAAAGGAGATATTTTATAGCATTTTATAAAAATTGTGTTATAAAGGATTTCACCTAATTTATGCTTTCAAAATGTAAAATGTACTGATATATATAATCCGTATATAAATCATCTAAAAACACACAACTTATATATAGTATCTTTCAAGAGCCATTTGGTCTGGAAAATCACTCTCATTAAGGACATACACTGGATTGCAATAAACATGATTAATAAGGTGAGGTAATCCCAAAACTTGAGGAGTCAGTTCTAAGGTTTAATTAAGGGTTAACGGAGTGCATGCACATCATGTTCAAAGATCATTCTATGCACACAGAAGAAAAACAATAAATGCCAATAAGCATTATTTTTAGAAACTATGGGGGGGAAGGATCTGTATGATGAATAAAAGCAAAAGGTAACTGACTGCCTAAAAGCGAAAACATCAAAACATCAAGATAGTCAATTAGCTGAGAAGCCAATATAATGAGATGAAATCTGTACGGTTCTTTGACCCAAGTATTAAATGATTCCAAAGTTGGCAGAAAGGCGGCAAAAGAATTGTTCAGAACCAAAAGGAAGGCAATACAGGCAATCACAAATCTGAATATGCATTTAGATAAAAGAGATAAAGGAGAAAATCCGAAAGGGTAGAATAAAAGCATCGCAGGGATTTTTAAAGTATATCATTAAAGTATATCATTTAAAGTATATCATTCCAAAGCCTAGGTTGTTCCCCAGAATCAGAAGGGATAGGAAAATATGATACAATCATAGGAAACCTCTTTCCTGGGAAAGATAGGTGAGATCCAGAATAGAAAAAAAAACACCTCAGAAAATATTTACCTACTAGCATTATCAGTCTACAGAATTTGATCACAAAATAGGTATCCTATCAGTTTCTCACAAAACCATACAAGTTGAAGAACTTATAGCCCTGAGAGCCAATATTTAAAAAAAGAAAAAGGAACGAGTGAAGAAACCATAAACAATCTTTACAGCATATTCTAATTTAAATACATTCAATAATTAAGAAGAGAAGAAATTTAAGAGCTGAAAAGACAAACAAAACACAACAACAAAAAAACAGTATCCAGGTTAATTATAGTAAACTATATGATAAAATAAGTATATTCACAAATGACTGAGTCACCAATCCACATTCAATATAATTTAAAAGAGTAATTATATACCTGACAGGAATTGTGCCAATAAGAAAAGAACAATTATGATGTGGGAGAAGTGAAGAAGGCTTCAGTTTGATTCTATCTGAACAGTATCTATTATAAGCCTATACACTAAGAGTCTATACTGTGCTCCCTGGAATGGGAACAGCAAAATAAGTAATTCATTTTTCAAATACTGGGAAGAGTGGCTAACAGTTTCCAGTAAGAATCTTAATTAAATAAACATGAAACTTCATAGTCGTGTAAAATTATTTATGCTGACAATATCTGTCTTGGGTTGACTTCTCCATGTATAAGGTTGATTTTATATATTTTATATTATTTATTTCTCATATATTATCAGTCATAATGGGTATGATAAAAGACCTAATAACATGAAACAGGAGTTTCCTTTCAAAAACCAGTGTCTCATTTTAAAATCTTTTGGTATCACTTTAGTGGCATTTGTTACAAAGAGCTTAACTTGAAGAAATTACAGAGTTAAACAGCAGAATGAACAAATGGTATATCTCAAGCACAGACATAGACTTAGAGCCGTGATGACAGCTCTCAGGCTAGCAAGACACTTACCAGTCTGACTATATTAACCATAGGTAAAGAAAGAGAATGTCCTAAAACAGAGTTTGTTGACATGGACACACAGAAAAAGCGTGGAGAGTGAAAAATAACACAATGTGTCCCACAAGAGAAAGGGAGCTCTGGCCAAAAGGAAATCAAGCTTCCTCCTCTCTTGTGAGAACACCCAGCATGTAGATTTAGATATGGTCCACACCCTGAATATATCAGACCAATTTTTTTTAAGGTTAATTATTAATGAAATTGAGTTTTAGATTAATCTAAATAAAACCAGGGTCCCTAAATGTCTCTATCACCTGTGAAGCCAAACTATTTGGGGTAAGACTAGCCCTGATAATAATATGTACACAGTGGCTGTTTCCAAATGGAGTGGTAAGAGAATTCTATAACTAAAAGAAATAAAAAATACAGTCACCCCTAAACAAGGTATCTTCTACCCCAAATATCTTGTTCTTTAAATGAGCTGTTTATGCACTGAGAAACTGGATTTTCAGAGACTGAGGCAGAAATGTGTCAGGGTCACGCTCATACTGCCATATATACTGAGGACATTTGGTATTAAAAATATGAATTAAATATTAGTCACTACAGAAATCTAAAGGCATGAGCACATTTAACTGGACTCTTCCAAGAGTCAATACAGAGCTAAAAACTGATTAAAATACTGATTAAAAGACTGATTAAAAAGCTTACTGAAATGATCAGGTGATCCCAGAGTTGAAAACACACAAGTCAAGAACTGAAGTCGAACTTGAACTTCGGCACTATGGCTGTACCTATATTTAAAAAGTCATTAAAATAATTAACTGAAAGATCCTACTTCTTAATTATTTTTAAAGATTTAATGGCCCTATCTTAAATTATACCAAAGAAGTAAAATTCCACTTTAGTATCGTAATTATTAAATATTTTAATTACAATTGATCCTCGAACAACACGGGGTTTAGGGTGCCAAACCTCGTGGGGGTGAAAATCTGTGTAGAACTTTTGACTCCCCAAAAACTTAGGTACTAATAGCTTACTGTTGACCAGAAGCCTTACTGATAATATACAGTTGATCAAGACATACTTTGTGTACATATTATAAACTATATTCTTCCAATTAAAGTATGCTAGAAAAAAGAAAATGTTACTATGAAAATTGTAAGAGAAAATACACTTATAGTACTGTATTGTATTTAAAAAAAAAATCCACATGTAAGTGCACCCACGCAGTTAAAACCCGTGTTGTTCAAGGGTAAACTGTATATAACTTCAGTTATACCAAAAAAAAGGTCATAAAGCCAAATGGTATGTTTGAGATTTATGTTACTTATTAATAAATTATAAAAATCTGCAAACAATTAGAAAACATACTTTTAAATTAGATGAGAAAGTACATAAGAACTCAACAGTGGAACAAAGAAATATGTCATTTTGAACTTATGCAATATGCATATAGGTTAGAATAAATCAACTGCATCTCTATCCAAAAAAAGCATATTTCATTATCACTGTCCCATCAGTGATAATACTATATTCCTCACACAAGAAATGCTAATGAAATATCATTTCCATTAATCTAGTTCATAAAGAATACAGCTAATACAAAATTGGCATTTTTGAATGTTACTTCAAATCTAAATAATTATAATTCATGTGCACAAAATCAATGGTAAGAGTCGGAGGCTTGTTAAGTAGGTGATTTCACAAGGTTCTCTGGGAATTCAATTTGTAAGCATGTGCAAAGGAACAGCATCTTAAGAATCAAGTATTGGGTCTGTCAGGGAGGAAGGGCAGGAGAAGCATCTGAAACAGGTATATAGGGTCCAGACTGTGGCCAGCCTGAAATGTCAAAAAAGAAGAATCTGGCATTATCCTGGATGAAAAAGGAGATCATTAAAGGGTGTTGAGGGGAGAGGGGACTCATGAGCAGGTTTGCATTTTAGGATTCCTTTAGCAACCCTGTGAACTGCATATTGAACTGTGTTTGTGATAGTACAACATTCTAATTTCCACAAGCACCTGAGCACCCAATCAATGAAACTAAAATCAATCATGAGCTCTTAGCTCTATGTTACAAATCAAAGGCTGGTTGTGGATGAACTGCCCCAATTACATTGCCAACAAAAGGCAGCAGCCAGTCTGAGCCCTGATCTATATTCCAGGTTGTAGAGAGTCAAAGAGCCTCAATTCAATTTCCTATAATCTTTAAGTGCAAAATTTTAAAAGCTTCCCAAAATTATCTGGTTTCAAAAATTATACCAGATTCACTGTTCAAGTTTAAAGTTAAGGTTTTCTAAAGATTAAGTTTGCTGGATATACCTTTGCTGCTCCTTACTGTCTCATATAAATATTGACAAAGAAAAGATGAACTTTCACTTCATTATTGTTGCGGTGCCCTTTGTGAAGATCAAAGTACGTGTCGCAAGACGGCTAGGGGCACAGAGGAGGGAGGACAGTAAGCAACTCAGACTAAAATGCCATCCAGATAAAGTTCAAGAACAGCTCTTAACAGCTTCTCATCCTTTTACTAAAAAGGACAGATACTGTAGCAGAAGCCTTGGAGTACAGGTTCAAATTCAAGTTCTATCATCCATCAGTTCTGTGATTTTAAGTAAGTTACTATACTCTGAGCCTTGGGGACTTGGTCACAGACATAAAGGGAGAATGAAATCTTGTCCTGTACAAAGTGCTTTTATGTCCTGCATACTTCCTTCCCCCATACTTGCAACTCAGACTAACAGACCCATAACCCCAGAAGGCATGGGCCCAGTCCCTTTGTCCTCTCTTCTTCAGCTTCCATAGTAGAGCCACTGCCTCCACACTTCAAAGGACTCCTCTGCTCTGTCAGGGTCTCACTGGCTGCTGAAATCACTAGTCAGGAAATTTCTTGAGATGCAAAACAAAGATAACATCAATACTGGCAAATTCTCATGGACTTGTCCATGGCTTCCGACATTACAGGAAATATAAGACAAAAATAATCTCCCTACAGGCATGAAATTTTAGTGGCAAATTTTTTTTTAAAAAATTGTTTGTAGCCTCTATGTTGACACAGCAGGATTTTCTCTAGAGGCCACTGGATTCAAGAAATATGTAAACATGTCTATCTGGGAAATGAAGTGTTCTCTCTCATACCACAAGAATCTTTGTGTTAGGTGAAAATCTAAGAGCTTGTCTACTAAAATCTGCCCAGAACAAATGGAAAATAATGGGCCACAAACTCAAGAGGTCAGCATGCTTTAACAAAGGGTAGCAAATGTACAACTACGTTTTATAGCCTGAAGGAACAAGGCAGTTATATCAAGAGACCAGACAACATCTGTCTGTTCTAAGGTTTTATTCGTTTTAAGATGCCAGGCAACAAGGCAAGACTGGAGGACTGAAAGGATACTATGTACCCTAACAAAGTTTAAAACTCTTCTCCAGAGAGCACCACTCCACTATTTCTTTGTCACCACAGAAACAACCCTTGTATGAGACTCCACCTCTAATTCCACTAACAATGTCAGCAAATTCCCTATAGCCAACGGTGTGAACAATCAAGACTTAGACCTGTGTTTATTTTTTGGCACTTAATGTTGGACTTTCTCGGATCATTTTTTTTTTTTTTGAGGATGATTCATCTAAGTCTTGTCTTCCATGCCCCTTTCTTATGCCTCCCATCCCTGCTCATCAAGCCCACAGGCTTGTAGCTGTGGTGAGAGCTTTTTTGTAACTTAGTGTTTATTTCTCTACTGACAGGTAACTTGAATTACATCTCCTAAAAATGCTCAAGATGTAGGTCGTGTGGTTTTATTTCTGCTTGTCAATCTCGTGGTTTGTACAGATATATGGAGATGCTCAGACTCAGGAAACCATGATTATCTTCAATCTCTGCTTTAAGAATAACTAAAAGAAAGATACAGACTACGAAGAACACTTAGAATTTTAATAGCATTTAAAGAAATGCATCTTATATGTAAACAAAGCTACAGAATAAATTTAAGGAAATAACTCAGAAATAATTTGATAGGTTTGTAAGATAGGAGGTCCTAAAAAAAACAAAATCATTAAGTAATAAAACAGGAAAGGCTGCTTGAGTTTTGATTTTAGAGGGCCTAAAATACTAGGCTGGAGAAACTGGAATTTACTTTTTACACAGTGAAGAATCTAAATGGAGGTAAAGGGCAATGTTGTTGTCTGTTTTGTACCATAGTTTATTAACCTGGTAACTATAGTTTATAGATAATCTATGTGCCAGGAGCTACTTACTAAATTATTTCATTTAATTCTTACAAAAACTCATGATGTAAATAATTAGAGTTTATTAGGGAGTTTATTAGGAAGGTAACTAATCAAAATAAGGCCAAAACAATACATTCATAATCTAAACCCAGGCCCATATGATTCACAAGCCCAGGTGCTTTCCTCCAATACTGTATTACAACTCCTAATATAATAAGGATAAGAAATCAATGAGCATGATGGAGAATGAGGCAAGAAGACTGATCCAGAGGTTGGGTAACAGGACTGGAACAGCGTCTGTGGGAATGTCAACTTGTGAAAAGACATGGGATATATTTTAGCATTAAGATTACTAGAGACTGATAACAGTAGAATGTAGAACTCAAGAACATTAGAGAAAACAGACTGTTCCACTATTTATAATATGGGTGATCTTAGGCAAGTTATCATCTCATAGTTTAAATGTTCTCATTTTTAAAATAAAACTGCCTAACTCAAATGAGTTGTTGTGTACCTTCAAGTTAACACTTAAGTGAAATGGTATGTTGGCATACAGTAAGCATCAATAAACACTGGTGTTGTTATCATCATCATTCATGTTTGGAAATGATAAACCAAAAAAAGGCCCCAAAGTCTCCAAGTTTTAGGTGACTGAGAGGATGATGGGACTCTGAAGGACTTAGTAAAATCTGGAGATAGAACTGATTTATGGAGAAAAATAATTCATTTTTGGAGGTAAGTATGCCTTAAAGGTCTATCACTTTTCTGAACACTTGCACAGTGTGCTCAGTTTTCATCTATGTAGAAGTTGTCTATAGGATTATTTTCTCAATAAATACTAAGGCTAGCTGATACACAGTAAGCTGGTTTTCTCGACTTGGCCATCCGTCTCACCAGCTAATAAACAGAAACCTTCTGAATTTCACGTTTCCTTCTAGACAGCAATTTTCCCTATAAGAAGCTTTGAACACAGCTATACCACTGATCATTTCTACCAATTCTTATCCAGTCACTAAATGATGAAATATTTCAAAATTTCAGGATCAATGCCTTAATAGAGTAAAACAGGATACTGATGATTTCTGAAAAAAACTTTTGATTCATGAAAACAGGGACTCTGAACAGAACTCAATAGTGAAAGTTAACCCCCAAGAGTTATATAATCTACATTTCCCTAAGGTTAAAAATTATTATAACTTTATAAAATTCTCCAACTTAAAAGAGCATTTCGTTCTCTTAAAATTTTTACAAGTAAAGTTTTCATCGCATTTATTTACTATATGAAAGAAAAGCAGAAATACTGGGACATTATCTTTCAGAGGAAAGACAGTCAACACTTAAATATAACTAGCCTAATAGTTAAGGTACTTACAGTGCATGTTTCTGTCTTCCTTCTCTTACAGCTTGAATATAATATACCAAATTATCAAAGAAAAGTTTCATCATGTTCAGTTCTTTTTCTGCCCACCTGGCCCAAATGAAAGAAAAAATACTTTTAAAGGCATAGGGTAAGAGAATAAATCTACTTTAGGACAAGAAAAAAATGTAGATTTAAAAATTCTTCAAATGCAAAATCTTCTAACTGCCAAAAATTTACAATTTCTATTTCTATTTGAATTGTTAAAGATATAAAGCAGTATGTCTTAATTTTTTGAATTTAAAGTAACACTTGTTTTTAATCTCAAAACAATCTCTGTGAAGAGGATAAAATGTCTGGCAAGTGCTAATTATAAATGACTAACATGAATTAACATTAAAAATAGTATGGTACAGGCCGTATAAGGATGAACTGTGTGCCTTGGTCATTATTTAGTAAAATTTAGCAGAGTGGCTGGCATATAATACACATACAATACAAACTTACTAAATCAATTACTTTTTTTTTTATTGTGGAATATTTGTTAAAAAAAATCAGGTATCAAGCTCCAAAATTACCTACAAACACTGGAATAAAAAAAGTGACAAATACAATCAGAGATCTCAGGGATTATAACATCCATAACTAACATCATCTATTCCACATAATACTTACTACCAATACATCTGTTAAAATATAGAGAAGTATTAAAATTCCAAAACTTCTGATGTAATTTACATCATGCTATAACGCTCTTTTCAAAGTAAGTTACTCTCACCTTGACAATCCCTTAATGAAGATGCCATCAACACAGAAAACATCCAGTAAGACTTAGGTTTGAAACCAGTTCCAATATACATGCAGCATGGCTTTGGGCAAGTAACCTGACCTTTTAAAGTCTGTTTGCTGGTTACTTGAAGATTTACTAAGAGGATAAGGAATAACAATTTCTAATTTTAAAATATGGGCCATAAGAATTTAAGAGATATGTACCAAATGCTGAGTGCTGCTGCACATAACAGATTCACAGTCAAAGTTTTTTGTCATTATTGCTGCCAACTAACCACAGGAGCTCAGTGTTCTTTTAACTGATCCACTTGAGATTTAGGATAACAGTCTTAGATAGGAAACCCTGTGAATGGCCATTAACTGAGCTTATTTACTTTAAGGATCAAGCTAAAAGGGTCTCAACTCAATATACTTAGGTTCAGGTACTTGATAAGTAACTAACCATACAGAGTAGGCCACTTCTGTAAGATGTTAATCTTTGTTATTCCTTAATATAAACCTCCTCAAATGGCTCTAGTATGTCACCAACTTGCCCAAGTTAGCTACAGGTAAATCCCTTTAATACTTTAGAATTCTGTCATTCAACCATTTAAAAACTATTTGAAAAGTCAACGAAACTGGACTCACAATCTTCTTATACTTAAAGGATGTTAAATACTTTTCCCTATCCCTCTGTTTAGTATCTCAACGACTTTCCCCTATACTTACAAATAAAATTGTCGCTAGACTCGTATCATAATAACAAAAGAGACTAAGATGATTTTTTTTAAAAAAAGAGAGATTCAGGTTAAAAAAGTCCCCTTTAAAGGAACAAAACAGTCAAGGGTTATAACTGACAACTAACTTTACCTATTTAGAATTACTGTGAAGTCTTCTAAGAATTTTTCTAAATGATACTCACTTTGAAAGTAAACAAAGTACTCTTAACAGCTAATCTTAGATGTGAGAAGGAATTAGGTAAAAAGCCATCTTATTTGCAGCGCCTGGGTGGCTCAGTCGGTTAAGCGGCTGCCTTCGGCTCAGGTCATAATCCCAGAGTCCTGGGATCGAGCCCCTCCTCGGGCTCCCTCCTCAGCGGGGAGTCTGCTTCTCCCTCTCCCTCTGCCTGCCTCTCTGCCTACTTGTTCTCTCTATCTCTCTGCCAAATAAATAAATAAAATCTTAAAAAAAAAAATAAGCCATCTTATTTGACCTCAAAAATGAATCTTTCAATAGGTCTAATTTTTCCTAAAATCTAAATGTCTCTGAAATCCCTCCAAAAGTCTATTGTGAATAAAGCAAATAACACATTCTTATAGATTAATCTTAAATTCTCTATAAATGTAAAGTAGTAATAGGGTGGTGTCAAAATTATCCCTAACATGATATAATGTCCACAACCAATTTTTAGTAATGGGAAAAATTAAAGACACCCTACACTGTTTATTATAGTGTGTATCTTTTTCAGGAATCTTTCACTGTGGTGAGTCTAGGATGAATCTTAAGGTGAATCTTCACCCTAAAATTAGAGCATCACTTGCTACAGTATTTTTCTTAAACTACAAAGACTACAAAAGCCAGATTTTTCTACTGATGCTGATAAAATCTCCATAGGCTAAATGGCAAAGAGCACTCTGAAAAATCTAAGAAAACATTTGAACCACACAAAACTCAAATATGCCTGGTGCAAAATAAAAGCTAATAAGTTACTCAAAACTTTGATAACTATGATTATTGAAAAATCTTTAAAATGAATACTTCTGTTATTTACTTACATTGTAATCCAATGTGTATCATAACTGCTCCCAAACTGCTGAAAAGTACCAAACAGTTTTGGAAGAAGGCGAAGTGAAATTACTACTGATCTGAAACAGCAAAAACAGATATTTATAGAATAAAATAATTTTAGTTACTATTATTCTAGCATTTTACAGAAATTCAGCTATCTAAAAATCTTAAATGCAAAAGGATTTTAATGAACTTTACGTTATAAATATATTTCTTACCTAAACACTGAAAAAAATTTCCCTAAAGTTTAAATTTATTTTATATAGTGGGGCAAGAAACCCAAGTTTTAAAATCCCAATCCAAGATTTTTAAAGTAAAATACACTATAAATACATAAGTATAAAAACAAATGAAGAACATTTAAAGGTAAATAACTTTCATGGAAAAAAAAATTAAGTTGTGGGTGCTTCTGAGGATTCAATCAAGGAAAATAGGGAAAAGCATCTTATTAAGTAAATTATCTAGAATAGAACTTCTCAAAGTTTAATGTGCACTTTATTCACTTGGGGAAATTTTGTTGAAATGCAAATTCTGATTGCCATGTCTGAGGTAAGAAATTTTTCTAACAAGCTCACAAATGATAATCAAACTGCTAGTTTGTGAGTCACATTCTGAGCAGCAATAATATAAAGAGCATTTTTCAAACTATACAGATCACCCCTTTCTCCCTGATTCTCACTTAATATGAGCTGGATCCAAGCTGAAAATCACTTCATTATAAGCCACGTTAATAATGGAAGCACATCATACACTTCAAGTATGAAGGACCAAAAAACAGTAAGAAATCACTCTACAACTTCAAGTAGATCTGAGTGTGCCTATCTTGGCAGAGGCGGGAGGGGGGGAGGGAGTACGTATAGGGAAGACAGAGACATACATATCCCAGAAGTCTTAGCAGGCAAGAAGGTTAGCTACATGAGCCTTGAAAGAAGCAAGACAAACTCTAATGAGGTAGTGAATTTTTTCTTTTAAGGAACGTATAATGAAAAAATTTTTAGAAAGAGTGAAGTATGGTATACAAGTAAGTCCCCCAAAATGTCTCCTCTTTTTGAGAAAAGTACCAGAGTACCAGGAAAATCAGAACATAGACCTGCACTTCTGAGTGGGACAGAAACAATGGTAAATACTGAGTAGGAGAAATTAGAGAGAAAGGAAAACTTCCTATTTCTGAATAAAATCCAAAGTTAGAGAAATGTATTATCTTTTTGCATTAAGTTGGACTACAAAGCCCTGTGTAATCTATCGCCATTTCTCTTATCAGTCTAACTTAATTTCCTTCCAACTTTCCTCTTTATTATCCCTACCCCACATACATACATTCCTGCCTCAGGACTTTGCTACTGCCTCTACTTGGAATGCTCTTTATCTTAATACCTTTATGCAGAACTCCTTCCCCTACTTTACTCAGGTCTCCTCAAATGTCCACAGAGGATGACCCTGACAACTGTATATTAAATAACACTCTTCCATTGCCCAGAACCTCTTTATTCCTCTTGACTCCTTCCCAACTTTTCTTCATTCATCAACTATCGAATAATCCCTTTATGCACCTACCACTAGAATGTGCTTGATGAGAGCAAAGACGATCTTACTAAAAAGCCCTGCATATGGTGCACAATAAATATATATTAGCTAAAATAACGATCTAATAAGGAACTTAAAGGCAAGATTTTCAAGAAAGGAGGAAGAACAACAGTGTAAAATGCTAACAGAGTCATGAAGGATGAGGAGAGAAAAAAATACCACCAGATGACAAAAGAAACAGCATGTTAGTAGAATGCTAAAAGATCAAAACCACACTGGTACAGATTAAGGAGTAACAATTAAGTCATAGAAACAGTAAGTGCCTAATAAATATTCTTTAAATATTTAAAAACATTTTTTTAAAGATTTTATTTATTTATTTGAGAGAGAATGAGAGAGAGCACAAGAGGGAAGAAGGTCAGAGGGAGAAGCAGACTCCCTGCTGAGCAGGGAGCCTGATGTGGGACTCGATCCCAGGACTCCGGGATCATGACCTGAGCCGAAGGCAGTCGCTTAACCAACTGAGCCACCCAGGCGCCCTATATTTAAAAACATTTAAATTTGGAGGTGCTTGGGTGGCTCAGTCGGTTAAGCGTCTGACTCTTGATTTTGGCTCAGGTCGTGAGATCTAGCCCCAGGTAGGGCTCCGCACTCAGTAGGAAGTCTGCTTGAGATTCTCTCCTTCTGCCCCCTCCCCCCCCAAAATAAATAAATCTTTGAAAAATTTTAAATTTTTAAGTAATTTTTTGATATTAAAATTATTATTATTTTTCAAGAAGTTGTACATTGCTGTAACTTGGGAAAATGGACCATGAGAATCAGGTGGAATCAACTGTAGATTCTTTATCTAAAATTTACTCTTATCAAGGGGCACCTGGGTGGCTCAGTTGATTAAGCAACCAACTCTTGATTTCAGCTAATATCAGGGTGTGAGATCGAGCCCTGTGTAGAGCTCCACATTGGGCATGGAGCCTGCATAAGATTCTCTCTCGCCGGATGCAGAGAAAGGGGAACCCTCCTACACTGTTGGTGGGAATGCAAGCTGGTGCAGCCAATCTAGAAAACAGTATGGAGGTTCCTCAAAAAGTTGAAAGTAGAGCTACCTATTACCCAGCAACTGCACTACTGGGTATTTACCCCAAAGATACAAATGTAGTGATCCGATGGGGCATGTGCCCCCCAATGTTTATAGCAGCAATGTCCACAATAGCCAAACAATGGAAAGAGCCTAGATGTCCATCAACAGGTGAATGGATAAAGAAGATGTGGTATATATACACAATGGAATATTATACAACCATCAAAAAGATGAAATCTTGCCATTTGCAATGAGGTAGATGGAACCAAAGGGTATTATGCTAGGCAAAACAGGTCAATCAGAAAAAGACATATGATCTCACTGATATATGGAATTTGAGAAACAAGACAGAGGATTATAGGGGAAGGGAGGGAGAAATGAAACAAGATGAAACCAGACAGGGAGACAAACCACAAGAGACTCTTGATCTCAGGAAACAAACTGAGGGTTGCTGGAGTGGAGGGGGGTGGGAGGGATGGGGTGGCTGGGTGATGGACACTGCGGAGGGAGGTATGTGCTATGGTGAGCACTGTGAACTGTGTAAGACTGATGAATCACAGCCCTGAAACAAATAATACATTATATGTTAATAAAAAAATATACAATATAAATACAGCAAAAAAAAAAAAAAAAAAGATTCCCTCTCGCCCTCTCCATCTGCACCCCCTCATAAAAAAAATCAAATCTCTTGAAAAAATTCCAGAAACATTAGTGGAGTTTTTCCTAAGAATTAAGACATAAAAAAAATAGAACATATAGATATACATTAATTTGATCTAACACTTTACAAGCATAAAATCAATACAGGATATCACAAAGAAAAAAATATAGAAAAATTCCATCTAAAATCACAAAGGCAAATTTCAAAATTGTGATTTTAACAGTGGTTTTAAAATACAAAGAAACAGGTACACCTGAGTGGCTCGGTAGGTTAAGTGTCTGCCTTCAGCTCAGGTCATGATCCTGATGTCCTGGGATTAAGCCTGCATCTGCCTCCGCCTCCTTGCTCAGCAGGGAGTCTGCTTATTCCTCTCCCTCTACCTTCCCCCGCCCTCCTTGTGATCTCTCTCTCAAATAAATAGTAAAAAAGTAAAAAATAAAAAAATAAAATACAAAGAAACAGACAATCTTACATTAAGAAGACACTACGACAAGTCTTACAGTGTCCAATAGTTGTTATTTTCAAAATCTTATTACCTCTTGCAGTCAATGGTGTTGAATGTCTAGATTGTTTAAACTTACTTTCCAAATTTGCCACAATAAACATGTTTTCATTTTATAAAATGTAATGCTGCTTGACAATAAAGAATAGGAAACCAGGTGTTGAGTGGATATTGGTTGAAATGAGTGGATAATGGTGTGGGTTCATGTAATAGAATAACCAAAAATACAAATGTAGAAATGAGACTCATCTTCCCTCTACTCCTATTGTAAAAGGAATGCTTTTTGCCACAATTTATAATATAAACACTGAGTTATCAGGGAATGATTACATTTTATAGAGCCAAAACATTTCTTTAAAAGTTTATCAGATTATAAGAAAAATTCCATTTTTCTCCTTAAAAAAAAAATTCAAACATATAAAAAGTTTATAAGAAATGACCAAATCCACAAAGTGATCCCAAACCACTAAAACTTTTTACTTAAACTGATAAATTTAGAAGGAAAAATGATATAAAGTACAGATTATAGACTGAAAATTAGTAATACAGATACAAAATGGGGAAGATAATTTGGCGATAATTTATATTTCAATGTTAAAGGAAACATCACAAGATCTACCAACTTGTTCTTAAAATTATGTTGTAGAATTTCTCCTGTAATGACAAGATGTTACACTAACATACCAACTTTTTTGCCCAAATAGTTTTGATTGTTGATATGCTTACAAAACTCAGTATTTAAAAAAAAGGGTCATTATATTCAAACCTACATTTCACAATTTCTTCTAAGGGTGAAAATTTCAAATACCAAAACGCAATCATAGGCAACAATACGTTTAGGATAAAAAGGTTCAATGATCCAGAGTAACAAAATACTACCTTTAGACTTAATAGAAGTGTTACTACCCTAAACTGCCCTCTTTGCTTCAATCTAGGCAACAGTGTGGTATTCCTGTATTACCAATGAAATGTTATGTTGCCTTAGCAGAATGATTTTTTCCTCATCCTGGACTCCATATCTGAAGACTGATGTGTTCTACAAAATGCTACTCAGTCATCACAAATTTTAGCATGCTGAAAGTTGACATGCAATGCTATACATAATATAGTCTTAAGGAGGAAAACAAAAGTAGTATATAGTACCATCCATTTCTTAATTATTTAAACCTCTACTTATATAAACAGGGCCCCTGACACATGATCATTTTACTCAAATCTTTTGTACACAAAGTCAAAAGCTTGGGGCGCCTGGGTGGCTCAGTTGGTTAGGCGACTGCCTTCGGCTCAGGTCATGATTCCAGAGTCCTGGGATCAAGTCCCACATTGGGCTCCCTGCTCATCTGGGAGCCTGCTTCTTCCTCTGACCCTCTCCCCTGTCATGCTGTTTCTCTCTCAAATAAATAAAATCTTTAAAAAAAAAAAAAGGCAAAAACTTTGAGCATATGTGTTGAAGTACCTACAGAGGATCAAGAATGGAAAAAAATAGCACAGAGGATAGATTTCCAGTCTCAATTCAATTCCTGGAAGGGGACAGAACTTCAGGAAGTACCAAGGCACAGGATATGGACCTACCTTCTAGTAAACATAAAATACCAAAGGGGCTGATTACAACCCTACCCAATGGACAGCAAGCTTTCCTCAAACATCCTTGGAGACCAATATCAAGCTGAAAAGTAGTGGACTCTTCATTGTGGGAGCTACTGTCTGCCTCATGCTCTCACTTTATGAAAATATTCTGCAAACCAGTCTATTAGGTATTTCTGTAACTTCTAACCTCCTGCACTCAAAATGTCCTTTATGTGCCTTATAGAACAATCTGCCTGAGGCTAAGTGTACACAAAACACAAGCTGCATATCACAGAGCCTACACAAGGCATTTTTTTTTTTAAGATTTTATTTATTTATTTAACAGAGAGACAGACAGCGAGAGAGGGAACACAAGCAGGGGGAGTGGGAGATGAAGCAGGCTTCCCGTTGAGCAGGGAGCCCAATGCGGGCCTTGATCCCAGGACCCCGGGATCATGACCTGAGCCAAAGGCAGACACTTACCGGCTGAGCCACCCAGGCACCCCTACACAAGGCATTTTTTAAAAAGTGTTTACAATGGTTCCATATAAATGGGAGAATTATGCAATTATGGGCAATTTATAGAAGACTTGCTCTCCATGCTTCCTGAGAATAAGTCCCTATTACTGTTCCATAAAAGCTGAGTTCATTTTACCAAATAAATTGGAATATGACCATAGAAAAGGGAAAAACAAAAAATGCTGACAGATCTATAAACCATGGTAAATAAAGGTACCACAAAGAAAATTTAAAAATTAGCATAGAGAAAATAGTATGCTAAAACCTCCCTAGTAAGTACATAAAAAACTGACATCATCAGGAAGTAGACTTCTGTGTTCTTTTGTCAAATGTCAGGAAAATGCTAAATGAGTTAAGGTTGCAGTTAGCCCATTTGTTTCAACATAAGCGCTTTTCTATTAATATTAGCATCTCTGTGCAACATTCCTTTCTGATGGTAAACTTGGGGCGCTAGGTTTGAGAAAGGATTTTTGTGTTTTGAATGGGATTTCTAAAACTCTGAGGTCACTACTGACATTTTGGACCAAGTAATTCTTTTTTGTGGAGGAGCTATCCTCTGCACTGATGGGTCTTTAGTAGCATCCCTGGCCTGTAATCATACCTCCAATCCCATTCATTAGTGTGACAACCAAAAATATGCTGGTTGACATTGCCTACGGTGGGTGGGTGGGGGGGGGGGCGGGGAAGAAATCATTTCCATTAAAAACCACTGGTTTATCAGGAAACCCAGACTAATGACGTACAAAACTTTTTTTGGGTGGCTCAGTCGTTAAGCATCTGTCTTTGGCTCAGGTCACAACCTAGGGTCCTGGGATCAAGCCCACTCCCCCTGCTTGTGTTCCCTCTCTGTCTCTGTCAAATAAAGTCTTTAAAAACAAAACAAAACTTTTTTTCAACATGCATAACAACTATGGTAAGTTCAGCTGGGATACACCAGATGTGCTGCATATTTCCAATACTGAAAAATGCCACTGTGTTCTACATATTATCATATAGGACTATCATTCACTACAAAACTAGCATGATATAGCAACCATATGAAGAGTCAAGTTTGAGGGCAAAATTAGCTTCAACACAATAATGTTTACTACATACTCCATAAAACATTATATTAGGATACAGGAATTGACTGAAAATGTTTCATCTTCAAGTAATTTGTGCGTGAACAAATTAAAGTTTAATAAAAAATCCAGAATGACAATTTTCCATTTTACACACAAGACTTTTCCTTTTGTCCCTTTTAAGTATAAAGAAGAAAAAAAAACTCAATCCTTTCGGAAATAACCATTTTACTACCGTCTCACATATTGCATGCTAAAAGACAAACCCGCCAAGTATATGCCCATATCATTATATAATCCTTTTAAAAAGGGGCTCTTTGAAGGCTGCATATTTTATCTTTCACATAGTTTTACTGAAGTATACATAGAAAAACATGTATAAATCTAACAACTGAAAATATTAGGAGGTGAACATACTGTACAAGCAGCACCCACTGAAGAATAAATCATTACCAACATACTTCTGGCCCTCGTTGTGCCCCATTTTCCAGTCACTAATAACCCAACAGTAACCATTATCCTGACTACAAACTACATTTATTTTCCTCTTTCTAAACTTCACATAAATGGAATAACAGTGATATATTCTCTTATATCTGGCTTCTTTCACTCAACATTATGTTTGTGAGATTCATCCACACTTTTCCACAGTCCATTCAATGTTACTGCTATGGCTTCATTCAACAAACAATCCACAATTTTCCTTTCTACTTATTTTTGGCACTTGGATAGCTATACAAAAACTCTTTAATTATTTTGAATAGTGCTACTATGAACATTCTTCAATGTGCCTTTTGGCAATTATCTGGATGTATTTCTGTAATGCACATACTTAGCAGTGGAATTACTGGGTCACAGGGTATGCAGATGCACATATGGGAAATATAAATTGATACAACCGCTTTAAAAAACTTCAGTGGTTTCACAAAGACTTCTAAAAGACAACCTTTTAATAATACTTATGTATATGCTATAATACTTATGTAAATGATGAAATATCATCCAGCCACTAAAGCATTCCTTTTAAAGCATATATGCCAAATGATGCAACTGATCCACTAACAGAGATCTATTTGTGGTTTCTTATACCTGCATGAAGAAGCAATTTTTCTATTGTGACTGTTCAAATTATATGGCCCTTAAAAAAACAAAAGTAGAAAATATCACACATATTTTTTCTAATTCAACTGAGTAAAAAAATAGTTAAAGCACTTATTCAATAAAATTAAACATTTATATCAGTCTTAGGCAGAGGTAGGCTGAAAACATTACATGAATACAACAGAATACAATATATACAATTAGTAACTGAATTCACTATATCAGAGAATGGCATTTCCAAAGGACTGTTGTTAAGACAAAGGAAATCTGAAATTATACCAAGGGAAGAGGTATGAAAATCAACAAACTTGTGGTAATCATCTCAGACACAATAAGAAGTATATAAATATATGGCAGAATTCAAACTAGAAAAAAACACTAACCTAGCTCTCTATGCACTACAGAAGTCAAGACACAAAAGATCAATCCACTTGGAAGAACAATGCCCTTATCAAAATATTTATATTTCAGCTTAAGTTTAACTTTGTTTATCTTATTTAGGTTTTTTATATATGACACAGTTTAAGAACATTTAACTGTAATTTGAAAACACAGTAGTCACCACTATATTCCCAGAAAAAGAGAGTATTATTACTTTGTTTCTGTTAGATAGCTAATCAAGAGTGTCAAAAGTGCTGAAAAAGCAAGACTGGCTGATTTAAAAGAAGGAAAAAAAAAGAACGCTGTGAAGTAAAAATCTTCAAACCTAATATGAAAGCCACACCTACTTTAAAAAAAAAAAAGGCTGGTAATGGTACATTAAATGATATGAATCCACCACACCTAGTCAGTAAAGAATATACAAAATGAACTTTGACTACCACATAAAAAAAATTTTAAATTCCTGTTTACCTGTTGTTTCCTAAATTTTCAAGGCAACCTTCAATGAATCTCATTCGAATCTGTCTATCCGTAAACCAACATACTAAGGAACAGAGAAGTTTCTCTGCTTCATTTATTAATCCTTCAGAAAGATTAACCTACAAAAAAATGTATACACATAAAGTTACTCTTTATCCTAATTGCATTTTGCTGTAATTTTGTCATCTTTTTGCTCCATTAGGTAACTTACTGCATCATCATCTTGGACTATATCCCATAACAAGGTGTTTCCTTTCTTGCAAACGTTATCCAAATTAATGTCTGTCACAGCATTACTGTTGAACTGATGTTTATGAACTGCAGGTCCTGAAAGGGCAAAATATAACACATTCTAGAGGAATACAACAGGCAGAAATTGTCAATTACAGCATTCATAATGTCAACAAATCAGAAGCATAAAAACAAAAACAATACATTTAACACAACAGTTGCTTTGTGAATGGCATAGTTGTTTGAGTTTTGATTAAACTAAAGGTAAGGAAAGAGACCTCTCATGGTCTCTTCACTATTTCTAATAAGTATTAATTGTTTTTTGCATGTCAAGAGAGCAGTATATAAATGCTTGAAACACAAATTAAGCATGAAGATAATTTTCTTGAAATAATTCTACAGACAAGGAACATTCTTCTAAATTACCTTCTTTATAAAAGTATTTTATATCCATACATTAAAAAAATTTATTGGAGATGATTTACCCATAACAATCAAAGATTCTACTATAATAATTCAGATTCTGAGCGCCAGGCTAAATAAATTCTCACTAGCTCTCCTAAGCAAAAATGCCTGTCTTTTTAAACAGCTTTACCATGAAATTTCCCTACTGAATGGTACATATACATTGATTACATTAAAATAAGAATTGTGCAACCATCACCATAAGGTTTTAAACACTTTTACCACCTTAAAACATTCCCTTGTACCTAATTACAATTAATTCCTATCCCACTCCCCAGCCCTAATCCATTTTTCCATCCCATTAGCATTTTCTAGAAATTTTATGTAAATGGAATCATAAAATATGTATAGTCTTACATCTGAGCTTGTTCACTTAGCAAAATTTTTGAGGTACATCCATGTCAAAGCACACTTCACTAGTGTGTTTTAATTATAAAATAATATTCTATTATGTGAAAATACTTGATTTTGATTATATTCAACAGTTAATAGGCTTGGGAGTTTTCAGTCTTGGGCTAATATGAATAATGCTGCCATAAATGTCTGTATAACAAGTCTCTGTACGGACACATGCTTTCCTCTCCCTTTGGTAAAATGAAATTGGTGATTCACAAGGTAAATGTGTGTTTGACATTTGAAGAAACTGCCAAACTGTTTCCCAAAATGGTTGGCCATTTTACATCCCACCAATAGTCTATTAGCGTACCAGTTCCTGTTCCTCTACAACCCCACATCACACTGGCATGGTCGCACTTCTTCATTTTAGCAGAAGAATCTCATTAAGGTTTTTAAATTTGCAATTCCCTAGTGCCTAAGCATCTTTTCAGGTGCTATCAGTCATTTTAGTACATTATTTGCTAAATTACTACTGAGTTGTAAAAGTTTTTATATGTTCTGAATTTAAGCCCTTTATTAGATGTATGATTTGTAAATATTTCCCCCAGACTTTGGCTTGCCTTTTGGAAGTTTTGTTTTGGTGTTTATTTTTAAATTAGTTTTATTAAAATATAAACACATAAGCGATATATAGAACATTTCTATCACCCCAAAAAGTTTCCTTGTGACCTTTTACAATCATTCCCTACCACCAAATCTTCAGTAATCATTAAGTAGATTTCAACCATTATAAATTACTTTTGAATATTCCAAAACTACGTAAGTGATATATTATAGTATGTACTACTCCTTTTAACTTCATTTGCTTAGAATGATTTTTTTTGATATTCACCCACTGTGCTGCATGTATTAGCAGTTCTTTCCCTTTTATTGATGAGTAGTATTACACTATGTGAATATACTATAATTTGTTAATCTACCAGTTAATTTCAGTTGAGGTTCTTATGAGTGAAATAGGTATGAACATTCAATGTACAAATCTTTTTCTGTCTGTATGTTTTCATTTCTCAGGTAAGTACGCAGAATAGGAATTGCTGGGTCATATGGAGGGATACAAGTTCTACTTTATAAGAAACTGGTAAAACAGTTCTCCAAACTGGCTATATTATTTCATACTCCTCGACAGCAAGGGAGAGTTCTAGTTGCTCTACATCCTTAGTACCATTTAATATGATTAGTTTTTAATTTTACCCATTTGAGTAGGTGTGTAGTAGTACTGTACTGTGGTATTAATTTGCATTTCCCAGGTAACTAGAGATACCAAGCATCATTTTTATGTATTTACTGACCATTTTTTGGTTATCTTCTTTTAACTATACAAACTTTTAACTACTTGTCAATTTTTATTTAAAGATTTTATTTATTTGAGGGGATAATAGTTTATATAGTTTATATTATTTATATATTTATAATATATAACATATATTTTATTCATTATATATTATATGTTATATATAATATATAATAATTTATATTATAAATAATAATTATTTGAGGGACAGCGAGCATGTGCAGGAGTGGGGGGAGGGACAGAAGGGGAGAGATAAGGAAAGAATCTTAAAGCAGATTCCACACAGAGCATTGGGGCTCTGATGGGGCTTGATCTCACAACCCTGAGATCATGACCTGAATGAAACCAAGTCCAACACTCAACTGACTAGCCACCCAGGCGCCCCTGCCCATTTTTAAAGTGAATTGTTTTACTCTAGAAGTGAATTGTTTTACTCTATTAAGAGTTCTTTATGGTATTAAATACATGGCACATACAAGGTAGACTTGGAGAGCATTAATATACATAATAATTCTGCTCAATTTCTAACTTCATATACTAAAAAATACATGTAATACTAAATAAAAGGAAAATAGGATAAAAAGAGAATGGTGAAAATTTACTAAATATGGTATCAAATTCAAATGACCTCAATCTTAACCTATTCATTTCTCAAAAAACCACAATAACAATTTAAAAAGTCAAGGTATCCTTATCTATATTATGCACAAGTAACATCTGAAATCAGTAAGTTGTTGCCAAAGTCCACACGTTGTATCTCCAAATTTGATCACAGCTTTTTAACATAAACCTAATCCATCAGGTTTACTTAGTCTATAATGTACTGGCACCCCAAAACCCATTTCCTGGGCTAGTAAGTGCTGATAGTACCTTAAAAAGCATGAAGTTGGACCTTTATTTTAATTATCTTAATGTATATACCACTTTTTTTTTTTTTGTAAGTATACTTGACACACAATGTTCCATTAGTTTCAGGAGGTTGGACCTTTAAATTGCTAATTCTAAAACTGTATTTCCCTCTTAATCTGTCTCCCTTTCCTTTTTTTTCTATTACTCTTTAACTCCTCTAACCTCCAGTCTTCCAAGTATGGTCATTGAACATTTCTATCACTCCAGATGGAACACCTTGCCCTTTAGCAGTTACCTCTTCTCTTATCCCCCCCACAACCTTCCCTAGCCACAGGCAACCACTAATCTACTTTCTGTTCTCTACAAATTTGACTATGCTAGACATTTTACATAAATGGACTCATATAATGTATGACCCTGTGTAATCTCAATTTAGCTAAGATTTCTAAATATACAATTTAATACAGCCATTTATTTTCTAAAACACAGTTATAATTTTATATATTATTATGTATTTCCTTTCCTAGCTAAATATCTCTAGATGGAAATGCAACCTTTATGTTCATGATGAAGTATTCATAATAATTTCATTCCCCAGGAATGAAAACTAATCATATGAAAGCTCTTTGGCAAAAATATTTACGTATCGTAACATTAAATGTTGAATCCTTTTAAGAATACAAATTGTTCCTCTGTTTTAAAGAAAGTAATATATTTTACTTACTACAGAACCTTACCTTGACTAAGATGTTCATGGTAAATAGATGCTAAATTGGGAAGATGTTGTTGGAGATGAGATGTTAGCTCTGCATGTGAATTAATCTGAACTAGTTCCTCTTCACACCCAGATTCTTCACCATCAAAATCAGCCATATTTTTTTCTGATTTTGCACTGACCTGGGAGCTACTGCAACTGACATCATCTGCACTTAGCATATCATCAACCATATGCCTATAACACAGAGAAGAGCACAAAGTTAAACATACTTTGGGAATCACAAAAATTATCTCTCAAAATATTCAGCACAAGTTATATCACAGTCAAGAACAAATCTACATTTGTTTTGTAACAATATGAATATTGTGAGCTTTACAAAAACTAAAAGCCCACATTGTCAGAACTATATATTAATTACAATATACCCATATATTGTCTAACCCGTCAACACACTTCACTAAAACAAACTCAAAGAGTAATTTTAGAGAAGATCAGTGAACCCACCATTACATAATTATTTTTTCAACTCACATCACAATGTGAAACCTTAAAACTTATTTACATTTATTCATACAACTGTAGAATCGAATGAGATTACTAACGGGAAAATACTACAATTTAAGGCCACAATCTAGATGTGGTTATTAACCAGGAGAATTTTATACTATACAAACACCTATTAAAACAATAAGCACCTACTGGGGCACCTGGATGGCTCAGAGGTTAATCATCTGACTTCGGCTCAGGACATGATCCTAGGGTCCTGGGATCAAGCCCCGCATTGGGCTCCCTGCTCAGGGGAGAGCCTGCTTCTCCCTCTCTCTCTACTCCTCCCCCTGCTTGTGCACTCTGTCTCTCTCTGTCAAATAAATAATCTTTTAAAAAACAAAAACAAAAAATAAGCACCTATTAAGCACTAAGCACTTTTTTTTTTTTTTAAAGATTTCTTTATTTGAGAGAGCATGCATGTGCGCAAGGAGAGGGAGGACAGAGGGAAAGAGACAGCATCTACAGCAGACTCCCCACTGAGCCCAGAGCCCAATGCCAGGCTTGATCTCACGACTCTGAGATCGTAACTTGACCTCAAATCAAGAGTTGGATGCCCAACTGACTGAGCCACCCAGGTATCCCAGCACTCACTTCTGAAACATACCATACTGGGCACTTTAAAGATGGCAAACAGAAAAGATGAAATAACATTAAAGGAGAAAAGGTCAGGATTAATTTACAGATTCACAAGCGGTACCTTACACAGAGAATATGGATAGGGCTAAAATGAAAAAATTAAATCATTCTAGGTCTTGTGAAATAGGGAACTGCTGTGGGTATGAAAACTTAAAGAACTGCAATGTGCCAAAATGAGTATATTTCACCTCAGTTTTACAAACTATTGCTTTTTCTTCCTTATGAGTTGTCCTGGGAAGAACTGTAAATGTGTATATGTATAATGCCAGTCTATAAACCAATGGTTCTCAATCACAGGTGATTGTGATCCCCAGGTGGGATACTGGGCAACGTTTAGCGTTATTTTTGGTTATCATAACTTGGGAGATGCTGCTGGCATCTAGAGAGAGAGAGACTAGGGATGATGCTAAACATGCTACAATTCATTTACACTGCCGTAAATTCAAAAACACAGAATTATCTGACCCAAAATGTCAATACTGCCAAGATTGAGAGACATCATCTTAAACTCATATGGGTTAGCAATAAGAAATAATGGCAAAGGAAATAAAGTAGTTACCATATATATATATATATATATATATATATATATATATATATATATATATGTAATGTGTGTGTATATGTATGTATATATATATATGGATATGTAGTTCTTCCAAACAAGCATACTGAATTCTAAAAAGCTTGGCAAATTGTCGGGTCTAAAAAAAACTCATCCTGATAAACCACATATTTATATTTCATCATCGTCAATTCAAATATTACTACTTATAATGACAATAATAAATAGTAGCTAACATTTACTGAGCTCTCGTTATGTGCCAATCACATCAGCCCATAAAATGTTCACATTGAAACCCAAGAGGCAGGTACTACTGTTCCTATTTTATATATGAGAAAATGACAGAAAAATTAAGTACTTTGCCCAATATCTGTTAACACCTAGTGACAACACTTACTTTTAATTATCACAAATACATTTCACATATAATCAAAAAACTTTATGCTAAGGCTTTGTCCTTATTAATACCCTAAAATTAGGATGTGTGTAAAATTTCCCTTTTCATGATCACACTTTAAATGGGAAGTTTCTGCAAGCAGTCTTATATCTGCTTTTAGGAATTTTACAAATAGATGAAGATCTAGATTGTGTTGTCCAATATGATAGCCACTAGCCACATATGGTCATTGCACACATTGAAAAGTGGCTGGTCTAAACAGAGATGTGCTGTAAATATAAAACATACACAGAATACTGAAGCCTTATTACAAAAGAAAGAAAAATATCTTTGTTTTCACACTGGTAACATGGAGATATTTTAGAAATTACTGCTTTAAATAAAATTTATAATTAAAATTAGTATCACCTATTCCATTTTGCTTTTTAAAATGTGCTCAGAAGCAAATTAACAATTACATACTTGCAGCATGCATTTGAATTTACATTGTATTCCTATTAGCACTAATCTAGAATATAGTGCAATCAAATGAATATAAGCTGTAATTGCTTCCCTAAAGGAAATATAAGTTTTTTTTTTTAAGATTTTATTTTTTAGGTAATCTCTACATCCAACATGGGGCTTGAACTCACAATCCTGAGATCAAAAGTCATGTGCTCCACCAACTGAGCCAGCCAGGGACTCCAATATATAATCTATTTTTGAGGCAACTTACCCATCATGGTGGTGATGATGATGGTGGTGGTGGTGGTGATGCTGTGGACCAATAAACTGCCGACAATTAAATAATTCATTCCCAATAGTCTCCCCAAGAAAGTCCCCAGTGCGTGTAATACAAGATTCCTGAGATGCTTGTGCTATATGAGCAGCATTCATTTCCCCTGACATATCATGTTCTGGGTCTTCAGAGTGTGAACAGGCATCTAGCATTCGTATACGATTATCTACTGAAGGCATTGACTCAGTGTTAAAAACCAGGTCCTTTCCTGTTCCATTGCTTGTCCCACTTCTTTCTGATGGGCCTTGGGAATCCCCTAAGCAAATGCCTGCTTGACTTTCTAACTTTCTGTTCCGAAGATCTGTACCACAACTGTTTTTAGGAGGATTATGACCATGATCATCATCTTCATCTTCTTCTTTAAGGGCTTCGATATCCGCAATGTCTTCTGACTGTACCTCACTGCCAGGGCTCCCAGCTGACTGGCTTGCATGGCTAGAATTCACCTCATTGCTAGATCCATCACTATGCCCACTACTGCTACCAGGACCACTGCTTCCATCTTCACCACTGTTGGCAGTTTCATCAGAACTTCCCTGCATGGATTCCTGTATTTAGAAAAAAATAGGTTTAAATAAATATTTAAACTAGTAAGAAAAAAGTAACTGACATTAACACACTGTACTTTTTAAAAGGCTGCCACAATCTTGACATATTCCTTTAAACAATACAAAAAGAATTAAAAACACAAACAAAAATTTAAATAACCTCAATAACTATTTGTAGGGAAGGCCTGAACATGGATCATGTTTATATTCCCAGTTCAAAGGATATATACGGCAGAAACCCCAAAATCCAAAATTCTTGTTAAAGTGGGGGAAAAACTGTTTTCATACCTCTGTGTCTGAAAGTCGTTGTTGCACATGTTTCGTTCTATTAATAAGTTGCTCATCCATTTCAATGTCACTGCCTCCACTCTGATGGGTATCACTGTTATCACTGCTTTGAGGACTAGCAGCAGGTGACCCTATATTAAATAATAGATTTTTTGTTTTTACTCCTAATTTGTATTAACATGGATTTATCAGAATGACATAATCCTCTGATTCTTTCATTTACAAAAGCTTTACTCTAAATAGCCAAAAATATAAACTGGAAATAGTTAACATTTGCCAATTATTTCTAAAGAGGATATATATGACCTCAATTGAAAGTAAGATCGAAAACCAGGTAAAGGTTTATATATGCTCAAGAAAAACTTAGTGGCTTTGAAACAAATATAAAAAAAATTAACTCTAGATGATCATGAAATCTAAACTACACATCATCTTGCCATGCATTTCTAAGGCTCAACTTACAAGGTGATGGAGCTGCTCTTCTGAGCTCTTCTTCCTCTGAAGGAAAATGAAAAAACAGGAGGGAAATATTCTAAGTGACTGAGCTTCTTTGGAATGGATTATCAATTGCTCTTATTATTATTACATAATCAACAAGATACAGGCAGAGAAACCTGAAATAATTTAAGTCCCTAACACGTGCAGTAATAGTTGTGGGTGCCTGACTAGAAAATTCTAAGAAAAGCCTACTATATGATGGCAGGAGACAAAAAAATGGGGCAAAGTTGGTAAGGTTTTAGAAAGCCCTGTAAAGTTACACATATAAAAGCACACATAAAAACACCTAAAGTGATAAACAACTTTTGAATTAGAAAACACAGAGACTGAACCATCATACTCTGCTTTCAAAATTATTTCTAAAACAAAGCATGTTGTTTGTTTTCTAACCAAAAGCTCCAAAGCTGTTACAAAATAGTTGCCCCCCCCCAGTGCAAGGGAAGAACACTAATGAGAGAAAAATTTAATAACTACTGCAACTTGATTACTGTTCTTTACTTGAAGGGTAAACCAAAAACATTAGCTAACGCCAATTTATTAATCCCTTCACAAACACTATAGCTCCCATCTAAAACTTATTTTGAAGTTAATACTGAAAAGAAACTACTTCAAATTTGAATGATAAACTTAAAAAAACTGACTTTAAAAAATACATTACACTTTACTAACCTTTCTTATTTCCAATGGGAAGATTAGTATTTAATAAAGATGCAAAAGAACTCTGTTTAGACAGCTGAGCCTTAGCTGCTAGTGCATTATTCCATAATGCTTTAATTAACATCGATGCCAAGTACAATGTCTTTAAAAGAGAGAGAGAGAGGTTGAAATTAGCATTTCATAACAAATTTAATATCCTTCTGCCTAAATGAAATGCTAGTAATAACCTACAAATTAAGTTACATGAATCATAAATAAATTTTCACTTAAAAAAAAAACAAAAACACAACAACCCTGCCATTATGGTTTGAACATATTACCTGCTCAGTATGAACACTTGGCTCAAGAGCTGAGACCAGATTAAGGAGATGTCTAAGTGGTACTGGATCCAAATTCTTGATGAGTGAAGGAAATAAGTCATGTATATACCGACTACAATGTTTCAACTAGAAAATAAAGGTAGAGACGACAATCAAAAATAATTACACTACATAAATAAATAACCTGATACCAAAAAGTTCTACACTTTAAAATAAAGTAGCTGGAACAGTAATATTTTTTAGTATGTTGGGAAAATGCTAATTACCAAGTATCATAAATGGCAGTACATAAAATGTGAGAGTAAAATTCCACTTAAGCAGATCTTTTTTTTTTTTTTAAAGATTTTATTTATTTGACAGAGAGACAGAGAGCGAGCACAAGTAGGCGGAGTGGCAGGCAGAGGGAGAGGAAGAAGCAGGCTTTCCGCTGAGCAGGGAGCCAGATGTGGGGCTCGATCCCAGGACCCTGGGATCATGACCTGAGCCGAAGGCAGCCACGTAACCGACTGAGCCACCCAGGCGCCCCGAACTTTATCTTTTTCAAACCAACCACAAGATTAATTTTCTAACCACAAGAGGGAAGCCCACAATAAAAACAGTTTCTGGAATCCAAGTATAAAGATTCCAATTAAATTTATATACATATCATTAAATTAAAAACAAGTTAAAAAGTATATTAAAACATGAGCAGTTACAAATAAAATAATAAATTCCAATTACAAAAGAAAACCAAACTATTATAAGCGTACTGTATTTCTCATACTAAATGGTTATGAAGTATTCATATAACATGCTCACTTTACTAAGGTACACAATAGAAACTCCCTTAAAATAAAGGTCTACATGGTAATAAACCAAGAGACAGAAAGTCTCCTTTCTCATACTAAACAGAAGTATGAGGGAAAGTATAACATTTACAAAGATGTTACTACTAAATATTAATTACAACATGATGTAAATGTCTTTTGTAGCCATGAAGCTACAAACTACGAAATCAAGATACACAATGAATAGGTTAGTAATTACAAAATGAGGATTCCAAAAGTAAAAATCTGAGGTATCCAACTTATCTTCTATACATAAAAAACTCTTATCAGAAAATGTGTATTCTTCTATTCTAAAACACTGAGTTTTATATTTTTCAGGCATAAATCATATGAACTCTCTTCTGCTATATCCCCTATTAGGGTAAATATGCACAACCTAATTTTGAAACAGAAAATGAAATAAAAGTACTAAAATAACTGGAGGAATTCCTCCATGTTGGGTGACTTTTTATAAACTATTTACATCATTTGAGATGAAGGATAAATGAATTATCAATTATGAATTTATTGCTTTTATAGGTCTTATCTAAGAATGTTACTTTTAATATAGTATTAATTAACATCACAGATTATACTAACAGTTTATACTTGTTTTTTGCAAACAAGTAACTATTAAAGTAAACTTTCCTAATTAGAATGTAACAAATACACAATATGGAATTTCTGACTTGCTACCACTTCGATCATTAACAGAAAGGATTTCCATAATATATTCAATTTTCATAATCAAATACCTTACTGTTTTTAAGTGGAAAAACTCCTGAGAGATAATTATAATTATATAAATATAATATAATTATAATCCTGTAATCCTATAAAAATGTAAGGTTCTTTCTAGATGTCCATCAACAGATAAATAAAGAAGATGTGGTGTGTGTACACACACACACACACACACACACACACACACACACACACGGAATATCATGCAGCCATCAAAAAGATGAAATCTTGCCATTTGCATCGACCTGGATGGAACTAGAGGGTATTATGCTAAGCAAAATGAGTCAGAGAAAGACAAGTATCATATGATCTCAGTGATATGAGGAATTTGAGAAACAAGACAGAGGATCATAGGGGAAGGGAGGGAAAAATGAAACAAGACGAAACCAGAGCAGGAGACAAACCATAAGACACTCCTGATCTCAGGAAACAAACTGAGGGTTGCTGGAGTGGAGGGGCGTGGGAGGGAAGGGGTGGTTGGGTGATGGACACTGGGAAGGGTATGTGCTATGGTGATCGCTGTGAATTGTGTTAAGACTGATGAATCACAGACCTGTACCCCTGAAATAAATAATACATTATGTTAATTTATATATATATATATATATATATATATATATATATAGCGCTCTTTTAGAGGTATACATCATGAAAGCAAATTCAGAAAATAAAGATAAAAAATATTAAAATTACAATGCTTTAAATAAAGGCAGTGTGAAGCCAGTTCACGCTCTTTAGTTATCACAAAGAAAAAAAAGAAGGAAAATGTCAGGGAGGGAAAAGGATAGAGCAGAAAGTGCCAGGAATCCCTCCCTGCACCTAAACAGCAATCATACTGACAGAAACTACTGATCCAACTATTCTGAAACTCTGGAGTCAATTTGAACTTTCACACTCACAGATGTCCAAGGAAAAGGCTAGCCAGTAAATTGTGGTTAATAATGGTCAATTTCAGCCCTCAGTGTGACAGTAGCTACCCATTCCCCACCCCCATGTCCCTATGGCAAACAGATGTGGGGACGATCGTATGTTATTCTGCTACAGCTTGCTGGAGCCAGGGTTGGCAAAAATAATCTTGTCTGTAATTTTCTTACACCACAGACAAAAATAAATTCAAAATGGATGAAAGATCTAAATATGAGGTAAGAAACCATCTAAATCCTAGAGGAAAACACAAGCAATAACATCTTTAACATCAGCCATAGTAACTTCTTTCTAGATAGGTCTCCTGAGGCCTAAGCAAAATAAACCACTGGGACTTCATCAAAATAAAAAGCTTCTGAACAGTAAAGGAAACAATCAACAAGACTAAAAGACAACCTACTGAATGGAAGAAGATATTTGCAAATGACTTATCTAATAAAAGGTTAGTATTCAAAATCTATAAAGAATTTATTTAAAAACACCCACCAAAAAACAAATAATCCAATTAAAATGGGTAGAAAAAAATGAGTATTTTATACAAATGGCCAAAAGACACACAAAAAGATGCTCGTAACTCAGCATCAGGGAAATGCAAATCAAAACCAGAATGAGACATCACCTCACCCCTCTCAGAATGGCTACAATCAACAACACAAGAAACAACAGCTGTTAGAGAGGATGTAGGGAAAGGGAAACCCTCCTGCACTATTGGTGGGAACGCAAACTGGTACACCACTCTGGAAAACAGTATGGAGGTTTAGAATCTGAAACCATACTGAAAATAGAACTACCCTATAATCCCGCAATTGTACTACTAAGTATTTACCCAAAGAATAAAAATACTAATTTGAGGAGCACCTGGGTGGCTCAGTCAGTTAAGCCTCTGACTTTAGCTCAGGTCATGATCTCAGGGTTCTGATACCATGCCCCGTGCTGGGCTCCACGCTCAGTGGGGAGTCTGCTTCTCCCTCTCCCTTTGCCTTTCCCCCTACTTGTGCTCACTCACTCTCTCAAATAAAATCTTTTAAGAAAAACACTAATTTGAAGGGACACATGCACCCTGATGTTTATAGCAGCATTATCTACAATAGCCAGATTTGGAAACAGTCCAAATGTCCAATGACTGATGAATGGATAAAGATGTGGTATAAATACAAAGTGGGAATATTACTCAGTCATTAAAAAAAAAATGAAATCTTGCCATTTGCAACAACGTGGATGGAGCTAGAGTGTATTATGCCAAGCAAAATCAGTCAGAAAAAAACAAATACCGTACGATTTCACTCATATTTAAAAGAACAAAACAAGCACAAGGGGGAAAAAAGAGAGGGAGAAGCAAATCAAGAACTACAGAGAACAAATAATGGTTATCAGAGGGGAGGCAGTAGGGGGGATGGGTTAAATAGGTGATGGGGATTAAAGAGGGTGCTTGTGATAAGCGCCACGTATTGAATGGAAGTTTGGAAGTTTTAAATCACTAAATTACATATTCAAAGAAACTACCTACAAGAACATCCGGCCCCCCCCAGAAAAAACAAACTCTGAAGAAGGAAAAGAATCTCATTTATTTCCAGACTTACCACATTATAAAATTCCAATGTCCGGTTTTCAATTAAAACACACACACAAACAAGGTATAAGAAGAAATAGGAACGTGTGGCCCACTGAAATGAATAAAATAAATCAATGGAAATATACCTAAGGAAGCCCATGTGTCAGGCTCTCTCAACAAAGATCTTAAAATGGCTACCTTAAAGATGTTCTAAGACCTAAAGGAAGAAAAGGACAAAAACAGGAAAACAGTGCCTAACCAAAATGAGAATATCATTAACAAAACAAATTCTAAAAAGGAGCTATAAGAAATTAGAAGCTGAGAAATAAAAGAACTGAAATGAAAATACACTAGATGAGGTTCAGCAGCACATCTGAGTAAGCAGAAGAAAACAGCAAACTTGAAATTATGGAAAGTGAAATTATTGAGTTTAAGGGACAGGAAGGAAATAAAGAAAAGTAAACAGATTCTAAGGGACTTGTGGAAACCACCAAACCTACCAACACAGTCATGGGAATCCCAGAAGAGAAAGGTACACAAAGTATATATGAAGAAAAAATGGCTGAAAACTTCCAAATTTGATGGAAGACATGAATCTACAAAGCCAAGAAGTTCAACAAATCCAAGTAGGATAAACTCAAAGAGCCCTAGGCCAACCTTATTATAATCAAACTGTTAACAGTCAAATACAGTAAAATCATCCTGAAAACAGAGATAAGCAACCCACCACATGCAAGGGATCTTCAATAAGAGTATAAGCTAATTTCTAATCAAAAGTCCTGGGAACCAGAGAAAGCGGGATGATATATTTAAAGGCTGAAAGAAAAAACTTTCAATTGAGAATTGTGTAACAGGAGAAACTCTCCTTATGAGGAAGGAATTAATACATTCCCAGATAAACAAAAGCTAAAGGAGTTCACTACAACTAGACCTACCCTGCTAGAAATGCTAAAGGAAGTCCTTCAGAATGAAATGAAAAGAAGCAAGTGACTAAAGACCTCTGATAAATACACAGGCAATTAAAAGCTAGTATTATTATTTTCATTTGTAACTCCACCTTTTATTTGCTATATGATGTCACAAAGGCAAAAAGAATTATTATTAATCTACATAACCGGGCACACAATGTATTAAGTTGAAATATGTGGTATGAATAACAAAAATGAGGGAGAAGGAGCTATACAAGAGCATAATTTTTGTGTACTATTTAAGTTGACATATTCAAATTAGACAAGAATCTCAAGATGTTAAATGTAATTTCCATGTTAAACACAAATTATCTATAGAATATACAAAAAAAGAAATGAGATGGGAAATCCAAACTACAAACAACTACAAAAGGCTATAACAGAAATGATAGGCAAAAACACTATAAGACATATAGAAAGGAACAGAAAATTGGCAGAAATAAATCACTCTTTGAGGGATTGATTTAAATATGAATGGCTTAGGGGTACCTGGGTCGCTCAGTCGGTTAGGCATCCAACTCTTGATGTTGGCTCAGGTCATGATCTCAGGGTTGTGAGATCAAACCTCACATCAGGTGATATATTTAGCACAAATTCTGCTTGTCTCTCTCCCTCTGCTCCTCCCCCCCCCGCCATGCACCCACTCTCTCTCTCACTCTCTGAAAACAAAATCTAAACAAAAAATATGTATATAAATATACATACACATACATATATATACATAAATGGCTTAAACTCTGCTATCGAAGACAGAGATTGGTAGAAAAGATTTTAAAAACATGATACAACTGTATGTAGTCTACAAGAGACACAATATATATCCAAAGACACAACAAACAGGCTAAAAGTTAAAGGATTAAAAAAGATACTCTGTGCAAATAATAAGCAAGAGAGAGCTGGGCTGACTATACTAAAATCAAGTAAGACAGACTTTAAATTTTTAAAAGGCTACTGGAAAAAAAGAGACTTACCCCATTACCCAACAATCCCACTTCTGGGTATATAACCAAAAGAATTAAAAGCAGGATTTCAGGGGTGCCTGGCTGGCTCAGTCAGAAAAGGACGCAACTCTTGATCTTGGGGTCATGAGTTCGAGTCCCACAGGAGGTGTTGAGATTACATACATACATATACACATAAATAAGTAAATAAAAGTAGAATTTCAAAGAGATAGTTGCACACCTGTATTTGTTGGACCATTATTCACAACCATCAAAAAATGAAAGCAAAGTAAATGTCCACTGACAAATGACTGTGGCACATACATACAATGGAATGTAATTCAACCTTACAAGAATGGAAATTCTGTCACATGCTACAACATGGTGAACCACGAGGACATTATGCTGAATGAGATAAGCCAGTCACAGTAGGAGAAATACTACAGGATTCCACTAACGTGAATATAGAGTAGTCAAAACACTACAAACAATAGAATGGTGGCCATCAGCAGCTGAGAGTCAGAAGAATAGAGGAGTTGTCGTTGTTGTTCAATGACTTATTGGTTTTTTGTTTTCTTTTAATTTTTAAGTAAACTCTATGCCTAACGTGGGGCTCAAACTCATAACCCCAAGATCAAGAGTTGCATGTTTTGCCAGCCAGGTGCCCCTTTGTTATTCAATGAGTACAGTTTTGGAAGATGAAAAGGTTTTAGAGATCTGTTATACAACAATATGGATAGTCACTATCAGAACTTAAGAATGGTTCAGAGGGTAAAACTTACATGGTTTCCTTTTACAGTTAAGTCTTTTTTTAAAAACACTAACAAACAGTGATATAATTAATAAAAGGTTCCATACAAGGAGATATAACAATTATAAACATACTTTATAACTCAAAGCTAAAAGAACAGAAATAAAGATCAGAGCACAGACACATAAAATACAGATTAGAAAAACAATTCAGAAAATTAAGAAAACCAATAGTTGGTTCTTCTAAAAGATTATCATTTAGCTAGCTTGAAAAAAAAAAGGAAGAAGACAAATAGCTAAAAAATCAGAAATGCAAGTGCATTACCACCAAACTTACAGATTAAAAAAAATTTAACAGAATGCTATGAACAACAGTACACCAAAAAATTAGATAACCTAGAGGATTAGGATGAATTCCTTGCAAACTACCTATACTGACTCAAGAAGGAATAGAAAAGGTCAACAGTCCTGTAAGAGATTGAATCGGTAATCAAAAACCTCTCAAAAAGTACTAAAATACATGGCTTACCTGGGGAATTCTAACAAACATTTAATAAAAAATTAACACAAATCCTTCTCAAATCCTCCCCAAAAACTGAACAGAAGGAAATACTTCCTAACTCATTCTATGAGGCCAAAGTCTTCATAAGAATAGAAAATTACTAAGCAGTATTTCATAAATGACAAAATGTCCTCCAGAAACTATTAGCAAATCAAATCCAAGACCATACGGAAAGGATTATTCCCTATGACCAAGTAAGATTTATCCCAGGAATTCAAGTGTGGTTCAAAAAGCAAATTAGTCTAACACATCATTATTAATCAATGGAAAAAAGCCACATGGTCATCTTAACTGATGCAGAAAAGCTATCTGACAAAATCCAACACCCTTTCATAATAAAAATTCTTGGAACAACTCTTTAGCATGATAAAGGATATTTATGAAAACCCCACAGTTAACAGCATACTCAATGATAAATGACTGATTTTTCCCCTAGGATCAGGAACAAGATAAGGATGCTCACATTTATCACTGCTATTCAAAACTATACTGAAATTCTACCAGAGTTATTGGACTCCACCCCCCACAAAAAATTTAGTGCATCCAAATTAGAAAAGATGTGAAACTGTTTAAAAATGACACAATCTTATATACAGAAAAATCTATATATAAAAAGCTAGAACTAAAAATCAAATAGACAATGTTAAGAGTACAGATCAACAAGCAAAATTCAGCTATGTTTTCATATGCCAGCAATTACTTCTCTGACAAGGAATTAAAGATAGCAATTCCATTTACAATAGCATACAAAGAATAAAATACAATTGATCCTTGAACAACACAGGGGTTCAGGGCACTGATTCCCTGTGTGGTCAAAAAGCTGGGTATAGGGGTGCCTGGATGGCTCAGTCGTTGGGCGTCTGCCTTCGGCTCAGGTCGTGATCCCGGCGTCCTGGGATCGAGCCCCACATCGGGCTCCCTGCTCAGCGGGAAGCCTGCTTCTCCCTCTCCCACTCCCCCTCCTTGTGTTCCTGCTCTCTCTCTCTCTCTGTCAAATAAATAAATAAATAAATAAATAAATAAATAAATAAATAAAATCTTTAAAAAAAAAAAAAAAAAAGCTGGGTATAACCCTGACTCCCAAAAACATAACTATCAAAAGCTTATTGCTGACTCTAAGTCTAAACAAGAACAAAAGCGAAAAACCTAAACGAGAATACCAATAACATAAGCACTTAACACATATTTTTGTTATATATAATACATACTGTACTCTTACAATAAAATGTTAAGAAATTTTTAAGAGAAAATATACTTACAGTACTATACTGTATTTATTAAAAAAAAAACAAAAACCTACGTTTGTGGACCTAGGCAGTTCAAACCTGTGTTGTTCAAGGATCAACTGTACTCAAAAATGAGTCTAACCAAAGAGGTGAGGGATGCCTGAGTGGCTCACTCGGTTAAGCATCTGACTACAGCTCAGGTCAGGATCTCAGGGCCCTGGGATCGAGCCCTATGTGAGGCTCCATGCTCAGCAGGGAGTCTGCTTCTTTCCCTCTTCCTCTGTCCCTACCCCCGTTCATGCTCTCTCCCAAATAAATAAATAAAATCTTAAAAAAAAAAGAAGTGAAATACTTGTATACTGAAAACTACAAAACACTGCTCAAGGAAATTAAGGTTTAAATAAATGGAAAAACATCCCATGTTCATGGATAGAAAGACTAAACATGGTTAATATGTTAATACTACCCCAAAGCGATCTATACATTCAACACAAATCCCTTCAAAATTCTAAGAGTCTTTGGTCAGAAATGGAAAAGCCAATCCTCAAATTCAGAGGAAATTGCAAGGAGTTCTAAAAGCCAAAACAATCTTAAAAAACAAAAAACAAAAAACTGTGAAACCTACAAGAAAACAGTAATTAGAACAGTATGGTATTAGCAGAAGGACAGATATATAGACCAATGGAGTAGAACACCCAGAAATAAACTTTCACATAAATGGTCAACTCATTTTCAACAGTGCCAAGACCATTCAATGGAGAAAGGACAGTCTCTTGAACAACAGGTGCTGAGAAAACTGGATATTCACAAATTATTTACCTTACACCATATACAAAAATCAAGTCTAAATGGGTAAGAGACCTAAACTCATGAGATAAATACATAAAACTCTGCTAAGAAAACATTGGGGAGAATCTTCACATTTGATTTGACAATGGTTTCATCACTAGAACACCAAAAACACAGGCAACAAAAACAACAGATAGTTGAAATTCATCAAAATCAAGACTTTTTTGTGCATCGAAGGATACTTGATCATTATTTTAAGTAAGCTCTACGCCCAAGCTGAGGCTTGATCTCACCACCCCCAAGATAAAGAGTCCCATGCTCTACCAACTGAGCCAGCCAGGTGCCTCAGTATCTAAGGATACTTTAAAGAAAGAAAAAGAAAATTCACAGTAGTTGGAGAAAATATATGTAAATTTTATCTGGTAGGGAATTAACATCCAGAAGGTAAAAAAGTAGTATTAAACTTAACAAAAAACTCCCAACAAACCAATTCAAAAAAAGGGCAAAGGACCTGAATAGACATTTCTCAAAAAAAGATATACAAATGGCCAGTTAGCCCATGAAAGGGTGCTCAAGTCATTAGTCATTAGGAAATGCAAATAGATGCAAATTTAAGCCACAGAGCGGTATCACCACACTCCTACTAGAATGACTACATTTTTATTTATTTAAAATATGGACCATTTCATGAATGTGAGTGTCATCCTTGTACAGGGCCATGCCAATCATTTTAGTATATGAGCTGCTGAAGCATGCACCTAAATCTTTTTTCTAAAGGCAAGTAACAAGTTTTGGCAAGGATGGTAAAATACTGCAGTCACTGTCGAAAAGTTTGGTAGTAAGTGAAAAGATTAAACAATTACCGTATGACCCAACAATTCTTTTTTTTTTTTTCTTATTAAGAGAGAGAGCACGCGCTCATGAACATGTGCAGCAGGAGGGCGATCCCAAGCAGGATTCATGCCCAGTGCAGAGCCCAACATGGAGCTCAATTTCACAGCCCTGAGATCATGACCCAAGCCAAAATCAAGAGTCAGACGCTGAACCAACTGAGCCACCCAGGCACCCTTATGACCCAGGAGTTCTAACCCAAGTATATACACAGAAGAACTGAAAGCAGGGACTCAAACATATGCTGTACAGCCACGTTCATAGAAGCATTATTCACAATAAATAGCCAAAAGAAGCAACTCAGATGTCCATGCATGTAGAAATGAAAACACTAGGGGTGCCTGGGTGGCTTGGTCAGTTGAGCATCTGACTCTTGGTGTCAGCTCTGGTCATGATCGCATGGGTTGTGGGATCAAGCTGCTTTGAGATTCTCTCCCTCTGCCCCTCCCCACACACTCTCTCTCTTTCTCTTTCTCTCTCTCTCAAATAAATAAATACTCTTAAAAAAAAAAAAGAAATACATTAAATGTAGTATATACAAACCATGGAATATTTGGCCATAAAAAGAAAACTTTTATATATGTGATAACAGGGATAACCCTCAATAACACTGTGTGTAGTAAGTCAAATATTTTATGATTCTACTTAAGTGAGTGAGGTACCTAAAATAGGCATATTCATATAGACAGAATGTAGAATATAGGAAACCAAGAGCTTAGGGGAGGGAAAAATTGACAATTATTGTTTAATGGGTACAGAATTTTTGTTGGAGATGGTGTCAAAGTCTTGGATACAGACCGTGGTGATGGTTACACTACACTAAATTTATTTATGGCATTGAACTGTACAGTTACTAATGGTTAAAATGGTAAATTTTACGTTAATATTTATATATTTGTATCACAATAAAAAAAATAATGAAGAAAATAAGAGAAAAAAGTAAATATATGTGTTAAAAGGCATCATCCCAAAACTCAAACTACTAATCAGGTCTACTACAAGGTTTTGAGGGGAAGTAAGAGCGGCTTTCGTATCTTACATCCAGTCAAACACTTCAAGTACAAAGAAAACAGACATCTCAAGTATGTAGTACCCCAGAATAAAACATCCATAAATTTCTCTTTAGGGAAAACAAAGGCTACTCAGTGATATCCACAAGAATAAATACTCATTAATTCTGGAATGAAAGAAACAGAAATGAGGAAAAAGGACTGGTGGTGAGTGATATACTTAAATACAAAATTAGCACTAAACAACTGTAGAAATTATGGTTCTACTGTAGAATTTAAAACATAATTTGATAAAGCACAAATAATACAGTGAAAACAGGGAAGTAGAAAATGAGAAAAGATAAATAATGAGAATTCTCTCATCTTCTGTGGAAGAGAATCAATCACTGTAATTTAGAATGAAAAGAAACAAACCCATAAAGAAAATGAGAGTTAATAACAGATACTAGATATCAACAAACTTCTAAAAGACTAAAATGAAGGGAATGCATTTTAAAATGTACAGGTAGAGAAGGGTATAGCTCAGAGTAATTTGTGAGTGAGAAGCAGAGGAGGTAAGTTAACCTTCCACTGTAACTAGGGAAGATACTGGACTCATAGACCTAGATCTGATGGACAGCAGGAGATATGGAAATAAAAACACAGGATTTCACTGAATACTCTTAATAACTGTATTTGTTAGCCATGAGTCAGAAAAATACGAACAGCCAACTTATTTATTCTACCCATCCATCAGGGCTCTCCCCTGGGTAAAAAATTATACAAAACCATGCTTTTAAGCACAGATACTAGTATCCCTTTTCACTCTCTTTTAGAAGTTCCACAGGCAGAAAGCCTACTGACTCTAATGAGAAAAATATGAGTTGTTTTACCATTACTACGTCTGAAAATGTTTCCAAACAGGAGTCGCACTTGAGACAGCTCTAATAAAAAAATATTTCACAACAGCCAAGAATACCCAGACCACTTACCTAGTCATCTTTCCTAAATATAAACGGGTAACAAAGGCATACATGAAGACACCCAACAACATAAAAAAGAACACAGCTCATGTTAAACTCCTAAAAAGGCAGGAAGGAAAGAATTCAAATCTCTAAGATAAAACACAGAAGGATATTACAGTGCCCAGATTCTAACTCAAGTAGAGTCATAACTTCACATGCTAGCAGCAGGTCTCATAAAGCAGTAATCTAAATGTGTATACAAGTACACATGCTGAAGCTAATAAGCACTCATATGGGAAGTAAAAAGCTTCTAAAATTAGTCATCACTAATCCTTTTGAGAATCTAATGACAATTATGTGCATAAAGCACATCTGAATCAGATGACATTTAAGTCCTACTAAATCCTAGAGAATCGGACTTTTGTCATTGACACAAAGATCTCTCCCCAAAAACTTAGCTCCATATTAAGATAAAATTATTGTATCAGTAATTTACATGCATTTACACAAACGTTTAAATCTGGAAAGCATTTAACAATATATTCTAATAGAATGCAAGGATTCTGAAGGTATTTTTTGATGTCCTATGACTAAAACATTTTACAGTGAAAGGGTCTGTAGAGGGAAATATAAAGGTAACCAAATCAAACCAGAATAGGTAACTTTAAATGGTAGAGTCATTTAAATGTCAAAATATTTACTTTATATACTAGTCTCTGTATTTATTGAGAAACTAATATACGCACGTAAAAGTTTCAAAGTTCACATAAGCATAGACAATAAAAAGGAAGTCTTCCATCCATCCCAGATCACTTACCCACAAATAAACCTATTAAAATTTCTTCTATATTTTTCCAAATAGTTCCAGGCATTCATAAGCACACACTGCATGTATATACATGTAATATATATACATATATATTATAGATGCATCCTCTTTTATAACTGTCTAAATACACATTGGGAAAATACACCATATACATGGGATTTTCTCTCAATAAAAGATTTATTACCTATGCAGCGTTTAGTAAAACTGTTTCTTACATATTGTTCCACATGAACACAATACAGCACCTTCAGTCCTTCTCATGACTACAAAGGATACTATTATATGAATTTCCCAAAACTTATTAAAATAGTCCTACAGTGACATTCCTTTTCTGCTATATGGTCAATGCTGTAGCGAACATCCTCATGTACATGTATATACAGAATTACAGAAATAGAACTGCTATATTGCTTCCCAAAAGCTATACCACACTGTGGTCAATATAATGCATTACTAAACATAATGGGAATTACCCAAGAAATGAAAATGCCATTACAATATTTGAACTTACATTTAATTACAAAGATAAGTATTTTTCAAATATTTATAAATACTTTTTCTATCAATTTCAGATCCATTTGTCACTTTTGTCTATTTTCTCCTTGGATTCCAATATAAGAGTTACGGTACAAACAATGAAAAAAGCAGCAGCCAATTACTATGAGTGAAGTGTGTGCGCGCACGCGCGTGTGTGTGTGTGCGTGTATCTCAGGGAGCAAAGTGACCTCAAAAACTTAACTCCACATGGGAGGAAAAAAGACTAAGGTAAAACTGTATGAAACTAACCAACTCCAGACTTTGAAATTAATTATATTTAGTGCTCAAATTCTTAAAAAACTCAAAATGTAAAAATTCCTGATCATTCTAAATTTGTGGTAGCTTCAGAAGTAAAGTAGTAACAAACTGCAGAAAGTCCCAATTAAATTAACCCTGAAAATATACTTATTTTACATAGTTAATCTTTTATAGATATTTTAAGTTTTTGCAAACTGTATCACAGATTATGCCACAATTTTTAATTATTCCCTTACTAGGTCACTTAAACTTCTTGCTAGGGCAAAATGCTAAAACCTTTAACAGGTCATACTACCAGTTATCAATCTGATGAACCTCAGTTTCAATAAAGAATGCTCCACTATTCCTAGCTATTTATTCTGTAATGATACACTTACCATTATTCTCCTATTCTCCTAGTCTTGCTCTGAACAAAATAAAAATTTTAAATCTACTAAAATGCATAAAATTTTCAGAAAATTATGAAAGAAAATTTCCCTTTGTTCTGGAAGTGCTTCTTTAATTTACTGAAATGACAGTAATGTATAAATATACAGTATTAAATATGGGAAGTAAAAAAAAGTATTGAAAAATTACCACAACCATCTAAGACGTAAGGTCTTGAGACACACAATTATTATCAAAAATTTGAAACTGTTCATATAAAAAGTTTATGAATATATGAAGTAATCAACTATAATGGGAGAAAGAGAAATATAATGGACAAAGTATAATGGGAGAAATGACTATTATTATAGCAATAATAAATATAACTGAAATTCCTAGGAATAAGCTTAATATAAAGTAAAACTTATATACAAAGAACTTTAAAAATTTTTTTCTTTTTTTTTAAAGATTTTATTTATTTATTTGAGAGAGAACGAGAGATAGAGAGCATGAGAGGGAAGAGGGTCAGAGGGAGAAGCAGACTCCCTGCTGAGCAGGGAGCCCGATGTGGGACTCGATCCCGGGACTCCAGGATCATGACCTGAGCCGAAGGCAGTTGCTTAACCAACTGAGCCACCCAGGCGCCCCAAGAACTTTAAAATTTTGAATGACACAAAAGAAAATAAACAGTGTTAAGCTTTGGACAGGAAGACAACTTGGATTCTCTTCAAATTCACATTACAATTAAAATTACAATATTTTTAAAGAATAAGTCAATGCTAATATTTACATGAAAAAACAGAAAAAATCTTTTTTTTTTAAGATTTTATTTATTTGTCAGAGAGAGAGAGAGCACAAGCAGAACTGCAAAGCAGAGCAGGCAGAGGGAGAAGCAGGCTCCCTGCTGAGCAAGGAGCCCAACACAGAACTCGATCCCAGGACTCTGGGATCACGACCTGAGCTGAAGGCAGATGCTTAACCAACTGAGCCACTCAGGCATTCCCAGAAAAATTATTTAAAAATATATAAAAAAGAACCAGCCCTGCCAGATATGAACAAATACTCAAAAAAAAAAAAGTATAGATATTAGTATAAACCCATGATCAGCAAATGTTTTCTTAAAGGACCAGACAGTAAATGTTTCAGGATTTAAAGTGGTAAGTATTACATATACTATATAAATATACAAGCACTATACTCTGCCACTGCAGTATGAAAGTAGCCACAGGCAGTATGTCAAAGAAAGTACAAGGCTATGTTGCAAAAAATATTTACAAAATGAAGTGGCCGGCCCAAAAGCCTTGTTTACCAAGCCAAAAGTTTACCAATCCCTGGTATACAGATCATGACTGGATATACTGATAGGTCAGTCTACAGACTCCAGAAACTGACCTAGTCAAAATGAAACTGGTACCTCAATTCAATAAGGAAAAGAAGAATTACTGAACAAGTGGAATGGGGACAACTACATAACAAAAAAATGGGGTAAAAAGTTAAGATAAATGACATCCTGAACCAAGAAAAACTCCAAATGGATCAAAGACTAAAATATAGGGTCACCAGGGTGGCCCAGTGAGTTAAGCATCTGCCTTCGGCTCAGGTCATGAATGATCCCAGAGTCCTGGGATCAAACCCCATGTCGGGCTCTCTGCTCAGAGAGGAGGCTGCTTCTCCCTCACCCTCTGCCTTTCTGCACCACCCCCACCCCTGCTCATGCTTTCTCTCTCTCTCTAGCTCTCTCTCAAATAAAATCTTAAAAAAAAAAAAAGACTAAAATATAAAACTGAAACAAGAAGGAACTAAAGGAGAACTTTCTTAGAACTCTGGAGTGGAAAAGGCATTTCACACCATAAGACAAAATCCACAGGACATAAAAAAAAATCCAACCACAAGTCTGAAACCACAAACTTGAAACTGAACACCAAAAACCACCTTAAGCAAAAGACATCAAAGTAGAAAATAGTTATAACTCTTAACACAGACACAAGTCCAATTTCACTGATATATAAAGGTCTCCTACAAAAAGAACAAGTAAAATCACTGATAAATGACAAAGAATATCAACAGACACTCCCAGTAAAGGGAAAAAAAATGGCTCTTAAACATAAGATTTGCAATTTGATTCACATAAACAAAATGAAAATTTCAAATACACATTTCACCCATCAGTGTAGCAAATATCAAGAAGTGTAAGGACACAACATAGGAAGATGAGGAAAAACAGGCATTATCACACCATTATGTACCACAAGTAAACCGAACAGATGCTTTAATCAAACAATTCTCCTTAAAAGATAAATCTTTTGCACATAGATGAAATGAACATGTTAAAACTTATTTTAGCATTGTTTATAACAGAAAAGATTGGGAAAAAAATAATGCCTATGAATGGGAATTGGTTAAATAAATTATCATACATGCATGTACTGAAACACTATGACCGCTTTAAAACACTGGTGTTTTATATATTGATATGCAATAATCCTGATGATAAATAAAGTGAAAAAAAGCCAAGTCCACTTAGTATGCAACATTTGTAATAAAGATGACAAGAAAATAAGCTTTCAAGTTAGCTATTTATGTAGAAAATCTATGATGCACCTTAGAAGAATGGTATTCCTGGGAAACAGGGACAGGAGGCAGAATACATAACATATATTTCATATTTATTTTTTGGATTTTGAACCATGTAGACATATGCTTATTCAAAAAACTAGAGAAAACAGTATAGGAGGAAAGAAGAATACCAATACAACATTCAGGATAGAAAGGTTTACTATATCAACAAAAAAATAATAGGTAAATGTCTCTTAATAAACCAAGATGGTTTCATGTAGAACGTCCAGTTGACTGACTCTCATTTCCTTCAATTCTACCCGTAATATAATAAGACATAGATTGTCAAGCCAGACTCCACAGATTCCATGCCAACTTTCTCTATGTCTCAGTTTCTTTAGCTATAAATTTAGGATAAGAGAACTTACCTGATAAGGGAATAAAACACTTAGAACAAATAATAAGGAAGCACTTAATAAATGTGTGCTTTTAATATTACCTGTGCTGCAGCCCAAATGCAATCAATATGCTGAGTACTCAGTCTCCCTTCCGCTGCCAAGAAGTTCAAAATCACTTGGCACTGTTTGATAATCTGGAAAAGAAAAACTTATTATAGCTAATTTTCTAAAGTATTCTTCTCTTAATAGAGCACAGAAGTCATGTAATTGTCCACAAACCTCAATATGTAAATTTGGTCCAAATATATGCTCTACCACATTGTTGCTTATAAGCCAGTCTGCAAGTTCTTTTGCAATGGACCTAAAGTCAAAAATAAAAACAGTTAACACATCAAAAAAAGATTAGTAACATTTTTCCCCAAGCCAAAAAGGCAGATTCAGTTGAAAACCTAAATGTTTTTTAAAGGTGAGTTTATTTAATTATTAAGTAGGCTCCATGCCCAATGTGGAGCTTGAACTCATGACCCTGAGATCAAGAGTCACATGCTACATGCTCCACCATCTGAGCCAGCCAGGTGCCCCACAAAACTTAAATTTGACCACAAACAAATTATAAAGAAGTGATTATAAACAATTAACTGGTTAGAATACCACAGAGGATAATTAAAAGAGTGGTGCCTGAGTAGCCTACGCAGTGGGTTGGTTGTCTTGACTCTGGGCTTTGGTTGGGGTCATGATCTCAGGGTCGTGGGACTGAGCCCTGGGTTGGGCTCCACACTCCACAGGGAGTCTGCTTGAGATTCTGTCTCCCTCTCCCGCTCGTGCTCTCTCTCTCTCTAAAATAAATAAATCTTAATTAAAAAACTAAAAGAAATGGTAATACTGCCTGAATTTATAAACAAGCAAAGACGAATATGGAAAGATAAGGAGTACACAGGTGAAAATACCAAGTGTAACAATAAGCAACATATTTTCTCATTCTAAGACTTTGCCTTTCCACTTTTTAATTTCCACAGTAGACATTTCAGCATTCAGGGAAGGTTTCCCAATATGCCCTCTACAATAAGATAACATCAGAAAAATAGGTTACCAAAAGGGGTTAAAAAAAAAAAAAAAAAAGAATTCTCAAAGCCAAACTGAAAGTCCCCTGCCTGGTATTAATAAAGTGATTAAGGTGATTAAGTTATCCCTATATATCAACTGATTGTGCAGAACAACTCAGTTACATTGACCAACATCTCATTCTTCATTTCAAAAAGTAAACATCTTACAACACTTGTAGATTACCCTTCATTTTTTAAGAAGAGCTACCAATTCTCTTTTAGAATTAATAACTCACTGGCATAGAAGTTAACCTATTTTATTAGTTTTACCAATAAGGTAGTGTGAGTTTATCAGTTGTCATTTACACCTTTGAGACATACATGACATAATATACTGAACACACTTAAAGTACACAGTTTGAGGAATTTAAGCTTTAGTATACATCTATGAATTCATCACTACCATCAAGGTAACAAACATATACGTTAACCCAAAAAGTATTTTTAAGCCCCTGTCATCCATCCCTTTTCCAGTCCCCACAACCACACTCCTCAGTGATCTGCTTTGTTATTGTAGTTTCATTTTCTAGAATTTCATGTGTAAAAAAAGATATACTATGTAATTTTTTTTTAATCTGGCTTCTTTCACTCAGCATAATTTCTCTATTTTGCTTCATTTACAAATATCCCATTGTTTTAAGTTCTGATAATTATGAATAAAGCTGCTATAAACATCTGTGTGCAGGCTTTTGTGTAGACGTAAGTTTTCAACTTCTCTGGGTAAATATCAGGGAGCACAACTGCGAGGCCTATGATAAGAGTATGTTGAGTTTTATAAGAAACTGCCAAACTGCCTTCCAAAGTGGAATGCACTCCCATCAGCAATAGATGAGAATTCTTGTTGCTCCACATCCTTGTCAGCAATTGGTGTTATCAGTATTCTGAATGTTGACTATTCTAATAGACGTGCAGTGGAATTCCATGATGTTTTAATTTGCATTTCCCTGACAAAAGAGGATATAGGGCATCTTTTCACACACTTGTCATCTGGGTATCTTCTATTGGCAAGACGGCTGAGAAAATCTTTGGCATACTATTTTTAATCAGATTGTTCATGTACTTAGTTAAATTTCATGATTCTCTGTAAATTCTGGATAACAGTCCTTCATTAGACGTATCTTTTGCAAATATTTTTCCCCCTGCCTATGGCTGGCTATCTTCTCATTCTCTTGACATTATCTTTCACAGAGCACAAGTTTTTAAATTTTAATGAACTCCAGCTTATCAATTCTTTCTTTCATGGATCATGGTGTTGTATCCAAAAGGTCAGTGCCATACACAAGGTCATCTAGGTTTTTTTCCTATCTGCTAGGAGTGATATAGTTTTGCATTTTATGTTTATGTGTATATTTTGAATTAGTTTTTATGAAGTGTATGAGGTCTGTGTCTAGATTCCTTCTTTTGCATGTGGTTGTCCAATTGCTTCAATGCTGAAAAGACTATCTTTGCTTCATGGTATTGCCTTTTCTTTTCTGACAAGGATCAACTAACTGTACTTATATGGTCTATTTCTGAGCTCTCTATTCTGTTCCATTGATCTGTGTCACCAATACCACATTGTCTTGATTACTGCAATGTTACAGTACATCTTAAAGATGGGCAGCATCAGTCCTCCAACTTTATTCTTTTTCTTTCAATATTGTTTTGGCTATTATGTGTCTTCTGTCTGTTCAAATAAACATTAGAGTTATTTTGTTGATATCCAGAAAATAACCTGCCAGGATTTTCACTGAGATTTCAATGAATTTATAGATCAAAGTTGGGAAGAACTGTTATCTTTACATTTTCACATGTTCTATCCATAAAAATGGAATCTCTCTCCATTTACTTAGTTTTTTGGTATCTTTCATCAGAGTTTTACAATTTTCCTCATAGAAATTTAACAAAATATGAAGATCTATACCCAAGTATTTCACTTTTATACTGCTGACATAAATGGTATTGTATTTTAAATTTCAAATTTCAGGGGTACCTAGGGGGCTCAGTCAGTTAAGCATCTGACTTCAGTTCACGTCATGATCTCAGGGTCCTGGGATCAAGCCCCGCACTGGGCTCCCCACTCAGTGGGGAGTCTGCTTGTCCCTCTGCCCCACCCTGCTCATGCTATTATTTTTTAAAAATAAATTTCAAATTTCATGTGTTCAATACTGATATATAGAAAAGAAAATGAGTTTTCATCAACTTTGTATCCTGTAACCTTGCTGTCTTCACTAGGTTCCATGAGTCTGTCAATTCTTTCAGATTTTCTATATAGATGATCATGTCATCTCCAATCAAAGACCAATTTCTTTCTTCCCAATCGGTGTAACTTTTATCTCCCTTCCTTGCCTTACTGCATTAGGTAGGATTCCAGTACAATATTGAAAGACATGGTATGAGAGGGAACACACTTTCCTTGCTCCTGATCAGAAAACCTGAGGTTCTATTAATATGATGTTACCTGTATGTTCTTTATCAAGTTGAGGAAGTTCCCCTCTATTCCTAATTTACTGAGAGTTTTTATCTTAAGTGTTCGAGTTTGCCAAATGCTTTTTCTTTATCTATTCATATGATTATGTGATTTTTCTTCCTTAACCTGTTGATGTGATGGATTACATGAAATGAACCAGACTTGCATACCTGAGATAAAACTCACTTGGTTGTGGCATATAGTTCTTTTTATACATTGTTGGATTTGATTCGCTTCTATTTTATGAAGATTTTTGCATCTATGTTCATGAGACATACTAGTCTATAGTTTTCTTACATGTCTTTGTCTGGTTTTGGTATTAGGGTAACTTCTTAAATTCCTTCTTTAAATATTAGGTAGAATTCACCAGTGAACACATATGGGCCTGGTGCTTTCTGTTTTGCAAAGTCAGTAATTCTTTTTAAAGGTGGGGGGGGCAGAAGAGAGAGGATCTTAAGCAGGCATGGAGATCAATAATACAGTCGGACATTTAGCCAACTGAGCCACCCAGGAACCCCAGCAAAGACAATAATTCTTAATTCAACTTCTTTAATAGTTACAGGCTTCTTCAGATTGCCTATTTCTTTAAAAACATTTTTAAGTGGCTATTTAATGAAAAAAGTAGTGATAAGTATATTCTGAGTGAAAGAAAACAGCCTTCAAAATACGACGTGCCATGAGAGCTCCCATATCTTTCCATCTACATGAATTATACATAGAAAAACTGAAAAGATGAAATAATTTATCTTGTTTATACATATAAGAATTAAAAAACCATTTAAGGGATGCCTGGGTGGCTTAGTAGGTTAAGCATCTGCCTTCAGCTCAGGTCATGATCCCTGGGATCATGTCCTGCATCAGGCTCCTTGCTCAACGGGGAGCTTGTTTCTCCCTCTGCCTGCGGCTCCCCCTGCTTGGGCTCTCGCTCTCCCCACTCCCCTGGCAAATAAATAAATAAATATCTAAAAAAAAAAAAAGGGCGCCTGGGTGGCTCAGTTCGTTGGGCGACTGCCTTCAGCTCAGGTCATGATCCTGGAGTCCCGGGATCGAGTCCCACATCGGGCTCCCTGCTCAGCGGGGAGTCTGCTTCTCCCTCTGACCCTCTTCCCTCTCGTGCTCTCTATCTCTCATTCTCTCTCTCAAATAAATAAATAAAATCTTAAAAAAAAAAAAGAGTTAAAAAAAAAAATAAAAAAAATAAAAAAAATAAAAAAAGCCATTTAAGTCTAAAGAGAATAAAAAGCTATGAATTAGATATATAGTCCTCAAAAGGTAAAAGATCAAAATAAAACTACTGCTGTCCCCCCACATGCATGTTATCTCTAAAATAAATAAATAAAGGGCTCCCTGGGTGGCTCAGTTGGTTAAGCTTCTGCCTTTGACTCAGGTCATGATCTCAGGGTCCTGGAATCAAGTCCCACATTGCGCTCCTTGCTCAATGGGGAGCCTGCTTCTCCCACTGCCTGCCACTCCCCCTGCTTGTGCTCGCGCGCTCGCTCACTCTCTGATGAATAAATAAAACCTTTAAAAAAAATTGTTTGAAAAAAATAAGTAAAACAAAATCTATAAAAAAAATGGGGCGCCCAGGTGGCTCACACACTTAAGCATCCGACTATTGATTTTGGCTCAGGTCATGATCTCAGGGTCATGGGATCAAGCCCTGTGTCAGGCTCTGTGCCCAGCACAGAGTCTGCTTGTCCCTCTCCCTCTACTCTTCCCCTTGCTCGCTCACTCTATCTCAAAAATAAATAAAATCTTCAAAAAATAAACAAAACTACAAATGATATATTTTACCTATTCCTGGATAGCCCTACAAAAGCTATGAACCATGAGATAATTCTCTGACCTGTGTAACTTACAGAAAAACAATTCAACAACTAATTATAAAAAATAAACCTCATTCCTTCAGTACCTTCAAGGATATTATAAGGAGACCCACGGACTTTTCTAATCATACAGAACTGTAACTATAACTTAGCCAAGTATAGAACTGAACAACATCATCAATCACAACTATTGAGGGCTCTGGAAACATACATGTAAGTGGACTCCCAGAAGGAGTGGGCAGAGAAAAACAAACAAACAAACAAAACACCCTACAGAAATTATGGCCAAAATGTCCCACTCTGGGGTGCCTGGGTGGCTCAGTTGGTTATGCAACGCCTTCGGCTTAGGTCATGATCCTGGAGTCCCGGGATCGAGTCCCGCATCGGGCTCCCTGCTCAGCAGGGAGTCCACTTCTCCCTCTGACCCTCCCCCCTCTGACCCTCCCCCCTCTCATGCTCTATCTCATTCTCTCTCTCAAATAAATAAATAAATAAAATATTAAAAAGTCCCACTCTGATTAAAAAATTCTACTACACATCCAAAAATCACAACAAACTCCAACTAAGATATATATACAAGGAGATACACACCTAGACTCATCATTAAGTTGTTAAAAGCCAAAGATGAAGAGCAAAATCTTGAGATCAGAAAGAGATAATAAAATGTGTGTACAAGGGAACAACAGTAAGTTTAACAGCTGGCTTCTCATCAGAAACAAAGGAGTAGAGCTATACTAGAACAATATTTCCACATTTTACTAAAATTCCATTATTAATCTGAAGTAAAGACTAAGCAACTAAGATGCATTCTGTAATGTAGTGACTAAGAAAATTTTTCAGTTATTAAAAAAAAGTCAATGGAATTAAAATGGTATACTAGGATAAAAGCAGTAAAGGAGAAACAAAAACAAAAAAGGTGGCATATAGAAAACCAATAGCAAAACGGAAGACATAAACCCAAATGCAGAATGCCATTAAGAGTAAATGGATTAAATACTCCAATCAAAACGCAGAGATGGGGGCGCCTGGGTGGCTCAGTTGGTTAAGCAACTGCCTTCGGCTCAGGTCATGACCCTGGGGTCCTGGGATTGAGCCCTGCATCAGGCTCCCTGCTCCTTGGGGAGTCTGCTTTCCCTCTCCCTGCCGCTCCCCCTGCTTGTTCTCTCTCTCTGTCAAATAAATAAATAAAATTAAAAAAAAAAAACCGCAGAGATGAAACAGATGAATGGATAAAGAAGATGTGTTTTATATATATATATATATATATATATATATATATATATATATATGATGGAATATTATGCAGCCATCAAAAAAGAAATCTTGCCATTTGCAAAGATGTGGATGGAACTAGAGGGTATTATGCCAAGTGAAGTAAGTCGATCAGAGAAAGACAAGTATCATACGATCTCACTGATAAGAGGAATTTGTAATCTCAAGAAACAAACCGACAGTTGCTGGAGTGGTGGGGGTGGGAAAGATGGGGTGGCTGGGTGATGGACATTGGGGAGGGTATGTGCTATGGTGATCGCTGTGAACTGTGTAAGACGGATGAATCACAGACCTGTACCTCTGAAACAAATAATACATTGTATATTTAAAAAAAAAAAAAAGATAGTAGAAAGGGAAAAATGAAGGGGGGGAATCGGAGGGGGAGACAAAACAGGAGAGACTATGGACTCTGAGAAACAAATTGAGGGTTTTAGAGGGGAGGGAGGTGGGGGGATGGGTTAGCCCAGTGATGGTTATTAAGGAGGGCACGTATTGCATGGAGCACTGGGTGTTATACGCAAACAATGAATCATGGAACGCTACATCAAAAACTAATGATGTAATGTATGGTGACTAACATAATAAAATGAAATTAAAAAAAAAAAAAAAAACGCAGAGGTGAGTGCCCCTGGCTGGTTCAGATAGTAAAGAACACAACTCTTGATCTCAGGGTTCTGAGTTCAAGCCCCACATTGGGCATGGAGCCTACTTTAAAAAAAAAAAAAAGGCAGGGGCGCCTGGGTGGCTCAGTTGATTAAGCAACTGTCTTCGGCTCAGGTCATGATTCTGGAGTCCCGGGATCGAGTCCCGCGTTGGGCTCCCTGCTCGGCAGGGAGTCTGCTTCTCCCTCTGACCCTCTCCCCTCTCGTGCTCTCTCTCTCTCTCTCTCATTCTCTCTCTCAAATAAATAAAAATCTTAAAAAAAAAAAAAGAAACCCTTAAAAAATAAATAAATAAATAATAAAATAAAAAGGAAGAGATTATAGGATTTGGTTTTTAAATCCAACTATATGCTGCCTCTAAAAGACAGACTTAAGGGCACCTGGGTGGCTCAGTGGTTAAGCATCTGCCTTCGGCTTAGGTCATGATCCCAGGGTCCTGGGATTGAGCCCTGCATCGGGCTCCCTGCTCAGTGGGAAGCCTGCTTCTCCTTCTCCCACTCCCCCTGCTTGTGTTCCCTCTCTTGCTGTGTCTCTGTCAAATAAATAAATAAAATCTTTAAAAAAAAAAAAAAAAGACTTGGGCGCCTGGGTGGCTCAGTTGGTTAAGCGACTGCCTTCGGCTCAGGTCATGATCCTGGAGTCCCTGGATCGAGTCCCGCATCGGGCTCCCCGCTCAGCGGGGAGTCTGCTTCTCCCTCTGACCCTCCCCCCTCTCATGTGCTCTCTCTCTCTCATTCTCTCTGTCTCAAATAAATAAATAAAATCTTAAAAAAAAAAGACTTAAAAGAATACAAATAAAGACTTTAGATCTAAAAACACAAACAGGTTGAAGATAAGAGAACGAGGAAAAACAATAAGAATGGAAAAAGATATACCATGAAAACAATAAAGTTGCAATGGCTCTACTAACATCAGAAAAAATAAACTTTAAGCCAAAAAATGTTTCAAAGAGACAAAGTGGGACATTTTATACTGATAAAAGGATGAAATTATCATGAACATAACAACTATAAATATATATGGACCTAAAAAAAAAAAAAGTCCCAAAATACATGAAACAAAAAGCAATAGAACTTGAAGGGAGAAAAAGACAAACAATACAGCCAATTCTTGCTACTCTCTGTGCCAGTTATACTATATAAAGCCAGGGCACTAAATCAGCTAATACTGAACCCTTGAATCCTTTTTCAAATTATTCTCACCTGCTGCGTAAAAAGAACGTATCATTACCATCAACTGCATCCTAAAGTGGGTTCTCTTTAGAAGCATGACTCAGTACAAGAATGTGACTTGCCATTTGCCTTTGATTGGAAGACTGCAGGTTGGATTAAACGCAAATCTTACATGGATCTAGGTACATGATTTTTCTACAATCCATACATGAAACTAATTTAAAGACATATATTTCAGAGAACTAAAATTTATCTTGAAGCTCCCATTTCAGTAAGGGTGACGCAAAGGGATGTTTTTACCTCTTACATAAAAATGCCATCAGAGACATGACATATAACATTTTATTAGCTTCACGTGTACAACAATGATCAATATCTGTATATATTATGAAATGATCACCACACTAACTCTAGTTAACATCCATTACCGTGCAGTTGCAAAAATTTTTTTTCCTTGTGATAAGAACCTTTAGGATCTAATCTCTTAGAAACTTCCAAATATGCAGTACAGTACTACCAACTATAGCTGACGTGCTATACATTACAACCCCGACTTATTTTTTAACTGCAAGTTTACACCTTTTGAGCCCTTTCACCCATTTCACTCACTCCCCACCCCCACCTCTGACAATCACTAGAAGCTTGGATTTGTTATTGTTTTTCAAACCCACGTAGGAGTTCCTACGATATTTGTCTTTCTCTGGGTGACATATCTCACTTACTGTAATGTCCTCAAGGTCAATCCATGTTGTCATGAATGCAAGATTTCATTCTTTTTTATGTTTGAATAGTATTCCATTATACACACACACACATATACATACACACAACTGAAGGGAAATAAAGACAATACAGTCAGTTTTGTTGCTCATGACAGTTCTATAAAGTTGCTGTACTAAATTAGCTAATACTAAACACTTTCTTCTTAAGTCCTAAAAAACAACTTATCTTCCTTTTTCTCTATCTTACAAAATGAGATTCACAAGTGTTTAGGTGACGTGGCTGAGGCTGTCCTACTAACCTAGAGTTGGGATTCACTTTCTACTCAAATGACCTCAGAACGGAAGCTTCTTGCACTACAATGCACTGCCTGCTACCATTTCCATCCTCTGGTCACCTCTGTACCAGCACTAAAACAAGAAGGCTGAGCATCACCTTGTTTGACTTCAATTGGGAATGCGCATGTTGAGAGACAAATTTTTTACTGCTCTGTGCATGTCCACAAATGACCATGAAAACAGCATAAGTATTGATTTGGGGATTAGAAATAAATTGCAGCAAACAGGCAAATTCACAAATATGGAATCCACAAAATGAGGAGGATTAAATGGAATTGGAGACTTCAATAACCTACCCTTAATAACAGAACTAGGCAATAAATCAACAAGAATACAGAAGGCAAACAATCCTACAAACTCATCAGACCTAATAGACATCTATATAAAACACTCCATACAAGAATAGCAAAAAAAAAAAAAAAAAAAAGGCACAAGAGTCCACTGAGGCATGTTATTTGCATGTACGTATTACACATCCCTAGAAAAAGAACCCCAGGGTTTTCCCTCCTGAGTGTTTTCATTTTGCTTCTTCATGATCCATGATGCCAGCTGAGGTTGTCAGCACAATGAAACCAAACTGGCAGGACAGGAACAAATTATTCTGCCATTTTTCTAGATCTCTGACTTGTATATCAAATCTGGAGCTGATCACTCCACACTTGTTTAACCTGCCTGTGAGATTCAAAACAATTTTCCCAACTCTGTGCTTATCAATGATTTCAAAATTTACCAATGTAAACCTGCTTCATCATCACAGAACCAGAAGATGACTTTGGAGCATGGCCTAATTAGAACCTGGCATCTGCCTCTCTTTTCAGCATTGTTAATATTCCTGAGAGCAACTGCCAGAACATTCATGTGCATCATTATGGCAGCACAGAAAGGTGGGAGGAAAACTAAAATAGTCTTCTTAAGCACCCATGAACATTCTGTAGTAGAGATCTTATGCTAGTCCATAAAAAAGACAATTCAATTAAAAACTGGGCAAAAATATGCATAACAATTCACCAAAAAAACCCCCCACAAAATAGAAAGGCACATAACCATATAAAAAGATGTTCAACATCATTAATTAGGGAAATGCAAATTAAAGCCATAATGAAATACTACTTTATACCCACTAGCATAGCTATAATCAAAAACACAGATAATAACAAGTGCTGCTGAGAATGGGGAGAAACTGGATCCCTCATATATTACTAGTAGGAATGTAAAATGATGCAGCTATGCTGGAAAACATTTTGACAATATTTTTTAAAAAGTGAGACATAAAATGAGCATACAAACCAGCCATTATACTCCTATTTATTAAGAGAAATGAAAACATATTTCCATAAAAAGGTACACAAATGTTTAAAGGACCATTATTCAGGGGACAGACACCTGGGTGCTCGTCAGTTAAGTGTCCAACTCTTGATTTAGGCTCAGGTCATGATCTCAGGGTCAAAAGATCGAGCCTCACCTCAGGCTCGATCCTCCATGAGGAATCTGCTTGAGATTCTCTCCCTCTGCCCCTCCCCCATCACATGGGCACACAGCTCTAAAAATAAATAAACCCCTAAAATAATAAAGGAGCATTATTCACACTAACCAAAGACTGGAAATAATCACAATAGCCAACAACTGGTAAATGGAAAAACAAAATGTTGTATCTACATAATGTAACAGAATTCTGCAATAAGAAGGAATGAAGTACTAATTCACCCCACAACATAAATGAGCCTCAAGAAAAACAGTACAGTGGGGTGCCTGGGTGGCTCAGTTGTTAAGCGTCTGCCTTCGGCTCAGGTCATGATCCCAGGGTCCTGGGATCGAGCCTCGCATCGAGCTCCCTGCTCCACAGAAAGCCTGCTTCTCCCTCTCCCACTCCCACTCCCCCTGCTTGTGTTCCCTCTCTCGCTGTGTCTCTCTCTGTCAAATAAATAAAATCTTTAAAAAAGAAAAACAGTATAGTGAAATAACTGAAAGAAACTAAATGAAAAAGATGACTATCATAATTCCATCCATATGAAATGTCCAAAATGGGTAAGTCTATAGAGAGAAAGCATATCAGTGGGACTCAGACTAGGAACTGACTACAAATTGGCAAAGGGGATCTTTCTGAAGCAATGGAAATGTTCTAAAACTAGACTGTGATGATTTTCGCATAACCTTATCAATTTCCTAAAATTCACTATAAAAACAGATGAATTTTATGATAGGTACAGTACCTATACCTTAATAAAACTGCTAAAAAGGAGAGACACAATTTATATGCTGCAATATTTATCACATTTTTTGTTTGTTCGAATTTTCTCACATTGTAAGAACGCTCTTCTTTCCCAATTTGAACTACCTCTACCCACTATTCCTCAAAATTCTGACTCTCCTCCCTCTTTATCATGTCTTTAGAATATATATTCCTTATACTTTGTTTTTAAAGATTTTATTTATTTTTGAGAGAGAGAGCGTGCAGGAGCGGGAGGAGGGGCGGAGATTACTGCATTAGTAAATTTAACATTCTCTTAGGCAGTCTTATGGAGGAGGCAGCACTAAAAGGATTAAAAGGGAAATCCAGAGCTGTAGTTTTACATACTGGATATAGTCTATGTAATGTCCTGACAGTGGGAAATAGCACTCCTAGTATGACCCAGAATTTATAAAGCTATGACCAATTCTAGGCAACATATTTTAAGGAGATCATGAACAAAGAATGTTGCCAAAGATGAAAGAATGGTCTGGTAATAAATCTAAACACCATAACATACATTGGAAGAATAAGAAGTCATTAGCCTGGAGAAGAAAAAGAGTAAAGAGACACCATCTTTGGCTTTCAAATTCATGAAGGGTTGGGTTCAACTGAGATTAACTCCACAGGGCAGAACCAAAATCGATGCATAAAAGTTAAAGAAAAAGTATGACTCATTCATATAATTATGAATTTTCTAACACCTTAAAACTATACAACTCTGTTCAAGCAGAAGATATTACTACCCAAATTAGATTTAAAAATGGATTTCTATATGGACAAACACCTAAATGGAATACTGGAATAATTAAATATTTCTAAGATACTGAAAAGTCCTAAGCTATAACAACTACTTCTTTCTAAACATGAACATCATTAACTTGTTTTTTCCCCATAAAATGTGTTAAACGAGGTCTTCACATTATCGGCATCAAGAGTGCTTTCTGAAAACGATCAATACCATACTCTTCACTATTAAATTTTCCCTTATAAATAGTACATGCATGTTGTGACACTAATACTGTGTTGGTATACCTTCTAAAAAAACAAATGTTTCAACATACTGTTCTAAAAGCTTATTCAAGACTATACAAATGAAGCCACAAGGCAAAGAATTTCTAGTAAACACTTCAAACCTAATAGTCACAATTATTATTTACCATATAAGCTGCTGCACAATAAACTGGTACACATGTATAAATTAATGTTCCTACTTACGTTTCTGTGTCTGATACCAAGGATTCATTATTGCATACATCATTGAAGGTGTGAAGTTGATTCTATAATTAGAGAAAAGAAATTAAAGGTTTTTTTTTACAAATTTTTTTGGTATGTTACCAACTGTCAAGAAACATGGTTTGATATATATAAAATCAATAACCAGATCAAAATTATAAAATATAAGACAAGAATTTCACACACACTTAACAATTAGTCTGGTTATTTCACCATATTAAAATAAATAATTTCACACTATCAGTAATACTCATGCTTTATTCCACTAAATACATGAGAAAAAAAACAAAACAAAGCTAAATAAGGGAAAAATACAAAAATCTAATGCAAGTGTATGTCACCACAGACATAAAATTTAAGGAAAGGATTCTTCAATAAATTCATTTAAGATCTACTTTAGAAAAATGTCAACAAGTATTTTCTATATTTACAAAGTCCAATACCTGTGTAAAATCTAGTTACTCCAAGAATAACACTACAAAGGAGTAAAGTTCATGGAGACCTTGGTACCAGAAAAAGCATATCCATTCTAAAGGATTCAGCTAACTACTTAGCTCTAGCAAATTACTATTATGCAAGAATACAGACTCATGGATACCAGGTCTTCCTCCCCATCTCATCCCCAAGACAGTAATACAATTTCTATTTAAAAAAGTATTTGCAGGGTTTCTGGGTGGCTCAGTCGGTTAAGCGTTGCCTTCAGCTCAGTTCATAATCCCAGGGTCCTGGGATTAAGCCCCCCATTGGCTCCCTGCTCAGTGAGGAGCCTGCTTCTCCCTCTGCCCCTCCCCCGACTTGTGCTCTTTCTCTCTCTCAAAATAAATGAATTTTTAAAAATCTTAAAAAAATAAATAAGGAAAATACTGAAATTATTTATCAGGACCATACAAAGTAACACATGTAAAATACTTAGCACAATGCCTCACATAAGTGCTCCATAAATAGCAGGTATTATGATGATGATGATGATGACAGTGTAGAAGGCAAATAAAAAATGACTCAAAATAAATAAATATAGCTTACCGTTATCTGACTTAGTCCAGCCAACCTCATAGTCAAAGTCGGTGACATGAAGTACTTAAATGCAAGATCTAGGCTTTCTTTATCAAAGCATAATGTTGTATCCAATGGTTCTTTCACTGTGCTCCACATTAAGTCAGCCATGTTTCGAGCCGCACTCTGTCTTAACTCCTGATCAGAGAGCTTGCATAAATACCTTAAACAATTCAGAAATAAAACATACATAAAAACTTGCAAAATATTCCTAAAGACCCTTCAATAATTCAATAATATTCGTTTGCTCCACACCTCCAAAATGTTTAGTAAAGTAGAACCTGACATCCTAGGATTAACATTCCCAATTTAAGTTATTTCTAAGTGATGCTTCAAAGATTGTGACCTGAGGCACTGTGTCCTTTGCTGAGTCGAACCTGAATCAGAAACTGCCAAGAGCGAAGTCATTTAACGTTGGATTCTGCACCTCCAGTGAGGTTTTTTATTCTCCTACCTGTCATGTACACAGCTCCTGCTGCTTTCATATGTAAAGTACATCTACTCCCCACACAGCCAAAACTCTTTAAAATGTGTACATCTTAAAAATTATTCTTATTTGGCTTCCAAACATCACAAACCCCTGGTTTTCCTCAGGTCCTGCCTATTCTATTTGATTAGTTCCTCCTCCTCTATCCAACCTTTCAACATTAGTAATCCTCAAGGTTTGTAAAGGATTCATGTAAAAGTTCATGGAGACCTTGGTAAACCAGAAAAAGCATATCCATTCTAAAGGATTCAGCTAACTACTTAGCTCTAGGCAAATTACTATTATGCAAGAATATAGATTCGGATACCAGGTCTTCCTCCCCATCTCATCCCCAAGACAGTAATACATATTTCTATTTAAAAAATTATTTGCAGGGTTTCTGGGTGGCTCAGTCAGTTAAGCACTGCCTTCGGCTCAAGCCAGGCCATTTAAATCCCAGAATCACCAGTCTTGTCCCTTTTATTTTCACTTATATCAATTCAATTTTCAAAATCATCATAAACAATCCTTTTATCAGTAGCCATCATACCATCATTCCTTTCCAAACTACTCCTATCACTTTACATAGGTCTTTGCAATACAACTTTGCCATTCTTCCCATCAAGAGGTATCATCTATTTCTCTACTCCCCTGAATCTGAGCTTTGCCATGAAAGTTGCTTTGACCAATGGAACAATAAAAGATGTGACATAAACAGAAACTTAAGAAGCTTTTGAGCTTGCCCTTTCTTGATGGGAACTCTTCCATCACCAAGAAAAGGAACCCCAGATTAGGCTGCTAGATGAAGGAGACATGGCTGATGCCCCAACTAACACAGCCAACTACAAGATGAATAGGAACTCCACTCCACTTCCAATAACAATCAGCCTGTCAACCAGAGGATATATGAGTGAGGTGATATCCTTAGAGCATGCAGGTCCAGCCAAGTCAGCCCAGAACAAAAGAACTAGTCAGCCCAAGAACTGTGAGAAACAATAAATGGCTATTATTTTAAGTCACTAAGATTTAAGGGTGTTTTTCTTACACAGCAAAAGCAAACTGATACAAAGGTTCCATCCTCAACACACTTCCTTTTGCTTTCTAGATTCTCTCCCCAGATAACTTCTCATTCACTTCAATGAGGTGTTTAATAATTGCTGTTCTTATTCTGATAACTCAATTAATGATACTGTTCTTAATTATATGCTTATACTCCCAATTCAACAGTGCACAGACATCTCAAAATTAAGTCTTGAAGTTCTCCCAGTCTTTCACATCTCAGATAATGATACAGCACAAAAGAGAAACTGAGGTGGGGAGCTTAAGTAATGATGCTTACCCCTTTAAATCCCAGAATCACCAGTCTTGTCCCTTTTATTTTCATCAATTCAATTTTCAAAATCACCATAAACAATCCTTTTACCAGTAACCATCATACCATTATTCCTTTCCAAAACTACTGCACTAACCTTTCAGTTGGTCTCCCAGCTTCTACTCCAACAATCCTACAATTTATGATCCACTTAAAAGCGAAAGTGATCTTCTAAAAATCATCATGACTCACCTGCTGAAAACCTTTCAATAGAGTCCCTTTGGTAAAATTAAATCCAAGCTCTTTATAATGGTTTTAAGGTCCTGAATAACCTGCCCTTGCTTATCCAACCTTATTATCATAATTATTTCCCCTTACACATTATATTCCACAACAGTCTGCTTCTACTTTCTTTAATGTCATGTTCTTTCCAACTTCAAAGCTTACATCCTATGTTCCTTCTACCTAGAATATTTTCTTCCAATTATCACCTGATTAGCTGATGCATGATCTTGAGATGCCACCCTTCAGAAAGACCTCATATTCCCCCTCTATCACATTACTTACTTGCATAGGATTCATCACTGATTCTTTTCATGACACCTTCTCCAAAAACTCAAATATAATGGGAAAATAGGCACTCAAATCTTTGCAAATGAGTGAGAAAAAGTATAAAGGACTCATAAAAATTGCCAAAAAGTACAATCTTAGAACTCCCAACAGTTCACACTCCATCAATACAATTCTTTCTCCATACTCTTAGGTTTCCTTCTTAGACTGAGACTTAAACACCTCCTCCTCAATTGGGCCTTCTATAACCCCATATTTAAAATTGTGACCCATCCTCTAAAACTCTCAATTCACCTTTGCTGCAACTTTTCTCTGTAATACCTACGACTTTCTGATGAACTGTATCATCTACTTATTTGATACAGAGACTGCACAAAAAGAGAATTCTTTTCTTCTCTGCTATATCCCCAATGCCTAGAACATAATATCTTTGTATATCTTTGTTGACTGCATATGGCGGGATACCATGTAACCACTGTTAACCTCTATATATTCATGTAAAAGAAAAAAAAAAAAAGGTCCAGGAGAATCTGGCTGGTTCAGTTAGTTGGTGGAGCATACAACTCTTGATCTAGGTAGTGGTTTTGAGTTTGAGCCCAATGCTGGGTGTAGGTATTACTTAAAAATAAAAAAAAATTTTTAAAAAGGCCCCACATAAATTGCTTAAAAGTAAACATTAAATATGAGCCTACATGAGCATAAAAAATATTATACATCAAACTGTCAATTAAAATTTTCTCTAGAGGATATGAGTACAAGGGACTTTCAAACAACATAATTCTACACTATGTTATAAACTATTTAAATGTATTACATTGTTAATCAAGAGGAAAAGATTTTATAAACTTACCTAATAACATAGGTCCTAAAAGGGATAATGTGCTGCATGACAGCAGGGATATGTAGCCATATTCTAATCTATAAAGAAACAAATATGACATTAATGTATAATGATTATGTGAAATACACTTCACTGTTAACTACAAACAAGAACATTTAATATTTTTTTGGTTTTAAAACTATATACATATTACATATTTTAAAAAGGATTACACACATATCAGGTAAGTAACCTATATATATTTTTGAAACATACATAAAATCAATCTAAAGAATGTTATTTTCTTGCTGAAAAGAGAGTACTACCTATCCAGGTAATATCATCTTACAGCATGATTCTCTATACCTCTTTGTATGATAGCAACACAAATACCATAGCACTATATTACCTTTTTAATAAACCATCTTAGTTTTTAATAAAAAATCCCACCCTTCCTTGTAAAAAATACCAAATTACCTGTAAATTTCTAGTCATTTCAATATCCATCTAAAGGCAATATATTTTCTAGATTGCAGTATCAATAATTTACTGAATTAAATTCTTACTGTAAAAGTACCCCAATCCAAGATATAATTTTTTCTCCATGATATTCCAACCCATTTCAAAATATGCTTACTTTATAGTTTTCTCATAAATAATGGCATAAATATCAGATAAGAATAAAAATCCTAAACGAATTATCAAACAACAAGCTGTAATACTAAGCCTTACCAAAGGCAAGGGACACAAAAACAAATTTGGAAATAAAGAATATATGGCTTCACCCTAATCAAAAATACCTATGTAAGTTTTATAGCAAACACTATACTAATGGTTTAATGTTAAAACTTTTCCAAGACTAGAAATAAAACAAGAACGCCTTTAATTCAAATTGATCAGAAGGTCCTAGATAGTACAAAGGAAATGAAAGTCATAACACTAAAAATGAAGCATTAAAACCAGTATTACTTAACAAAGTAGCAGAAAAAAAATTTTTTTTAAACTTCTATTTATAATTGCACCAAAAATAAAAAATACTTAGGAATAAACTTAACCAAGGTGGTGAAAGACCTGTACTCTGAAAACCATGAAACACTGATGAAAGAAATTGAAGATGACACAAATAAAAAGATTCCATGTTCATGGACTGGAAGAATGAATACCATAGAAATTGCCATAAGCAATCAACAGATCCAATGCAATCCCTATCCAAATAACAACAGCATTTTTCACAGAACTACAACAAATAATTCTAAAATTTGTATGGAACCACAAAAGACCCCAAAGAGCCATAAATATCTTAAAAAAGAAAAGGAAAGCTGGAGGCATCACAATTCCAGACTTCAAGTTGTATCACAAAACTCTAGTAATTAAAACAATATAGTACTGGCACAAAAAACAGACACAGACATCAATGAAAGAGAATAGAGAATCCAGAATTTTGAACCCATGAATATATGGTCAATTAATCCATGATAAAAGCAGCAAGAACATACAATGAGGAAAAAACAAGTCTCTTCAATAAATGGTGTTGTGACAACTGGACAGCCACATGCAGAAGAATGACACTGGGCCACTTTCTCACACCATACACAAATGTAAATTCAAAATGGATTAAAGATCTAAATGTGAGATCTAAAACCATAAAACTCCTCAAAACAAACATAGGTAGTAACCTCTTGAACATCATCCTCAGCAAAATTTTTCTAGATATGTTTCCTCAGGCAAAAGAAAAAAAGCAAAAATAAACTATTCTGATTATACCAAAATATTTGAGAAGCTTTTGCAAAGCAAAGGAAACCAAAACTAAAAGGCAACCTACTGAATGGAAGAAGATATCTGCAAAAGACACACGTGACAAAGGGTTAATATCCAAAATATATAAAGAATTTATACAACACAAAAAATAATCTGATTAAAAATGGGCAGAGGGCCCAAATAGACATTTTCCAAAGAAGACTTACAGATGGCCAACAGACATGTGAAAAGATGCTCAACATCACTAATCATCAGGGAAATGCAAATCAAAACCACAATGAGTTATCACCTTATACTTGTCATAATGGGAAGAATCAAAAAGATTAATTGTTGGTGAGGGTAGGGGAAAAAAATGAAACCTCATGCACGATGGTGGGAGTGTATGGTGCAGCCACTGTGGAAAGCAGTATGGAGGTTCCTCAAAAAATTAATTATACACACATATACATGCATACACAGTAAACTATTACTCAGCCATTAAAAAGAATGGTATCTTCCCATAAGCAACAACATGAATGGACCTACAAAGTATTATGCTAAGTGACATAAGACAGAAGAAAAATACCTCATGATTTCACTAACACGTGGAATCTAAGTTATCAAAACAAACCAACAAAAAGCAGAAACAGACCCATAAATACAGAGAACTGGTGGTTGCCAAAGGGGAGGGGAATGGGGTGATGGACAAAATGGGGTAAGAGAAGTAGGAAATACAGGCTTTCACTTATCGAATGAGTAAGTCACAAGGATAAAAGTACTATAACATAGGGAATATCATCAATCATCAATTATAAAGGGGTTGTATCACGGTGACAGATGGCAGCTACACTTATGGTGGGACTAGCCTAACATATGGACTTGTCAAAAGACCATATTATACACCTCAAACTAATGTAACATTGTATGTCAACTATATTGCAATTAAAAATATTACTCTGAGATAACGTGATTATGTGAACAAAAAATCCAAAATACCTTTCATATAAATGTTTCAAGAATTAACAGGTTTGGCAAGACTGGTGCTTATAAAGTTAATACAAATAATTAATACACATACATATCCAAAAACATACACAAACTATATTATATATGCACATATTTTGTTCATTACTAGGAACAAATAATAAATTTTCAAAACTATTCTCCTTAAGGAGTGCCTGGGTGGCTCAGTTGGTTAAGCGTCTGCCTTCAGCTCAGGTCCTGATCCTGGAGTCCTGGGATTGAGCTCCGAGTCAGGCTCCCGGCTCAGCAGGGAGTATGCCTCTCCCTCTGCCTCTCCCCCGTTCTCGCCCTCTCTCAAATAAATAAATAAAATCTTTAAAGAAAATGTTCTCCTTAGCACAGTTCCAAAAAATATATATCTATGAGAAATCTAATAAAGACAAGTAACACCTTGGAGGAGGCTGGGAATACAGCAGCTCATCTAGCCCCACTGACACAACTAGATAACACATCAGTGAAAATAACCCAGAAAACCCAAACACTTCCAGAACAAACTCACAAATAAAGGTAGGAAAGATAACACATCAAAGTAGGAAGAAAGGGGCGCCTGGGTGGCTCAATCGTTAAGCCACTGCCTTCGGCTCAGGTCATGATCCCAGGGTCCTGGGATCGAGCCCCGCATTGGGCTCCCTGCTCCGCGGGAAGCCTGCTTCTCCCTCTCCCACTCCCCCTGCTTGTGTTCCCTCTCTCGCTGTGTCCTCTCTCTGTCAAATAAATAAATAAAATCTTTAAAAAAATAAAAAAAAGTAGAAAGGAAGGGAAAAGACGTGGTCTGGGAGCCAATGGCAATGAGGAGGGAGCCAGTGAGTGGCACAAAGAAAGGCAAAGAACTACCTTTCAACATTTGCTTTTGAAAGTGAGAGCTCATAAAACCAGGAGAACTTAAAGTATGAAATTTATTTTATTTTTTTTTAGAGCGCGAGCAGTGGGGAGGGGCAGAGGGAGAAGAAGAGAGAGAATCCTAAGCAGGCTCCACACCCAGCACCATTTCACACCCTGAGATCATGACCTGAGCCAAAATCAAGTCGTATGCTTAACCAACTGACCAACCAGGCACCCTAAAATCTGGAATTTTAAAAATCAGTGGACTAAAGGAGAGCTGGAAGAGCCATCAGTTAGCAGAGTCCCCACCCTTAAAGAGACAACACAAAAAACTGCCCGGCAGATACAGCAAAGAACTATTAGTTTGAAAAACACTGAGAGCAGACAGGAGTGAGCGATTTCTTCATCTCAAATTATAGCCAGAGAAACAGGAACTACAGGGAGACCCCCTCCAGGAACAAAGATGCTGGCAAGCACCATTTCCATCCCACCCTCCCCCACCCCTCTCCCCGCATAAACAACAGCCACCTGCAGAAACCTGCAATGGGGCCAACAATCATCACCTAACTTGCTTGCACCAAGCTCCCCTCACTACCCCACACCCCTGCTTTGTTGGCCCTACCCTTCTCCATCACATTCCCCTTAGTCCCAGCACTTTGGGCCCCTACCCCAAAATACCAGTGCAAACCCTACCAACACCACATCTCCTGATCTAACCCCTTCTGCAGGGCCTCAGTTCCAATGGTAGCTGTGGGGTCAAATCTAATTTCCCAAGCAACACACTCCACACCTTGTTAAATCATGCCCAGCCCAATGAGGACCAAAAAACACAGCAGGCAAAGAGAGTTTCTGCAGATAACTGTACTGAAGGAAAAAGAGACTAAGACACGACAGCAGAGCACACAACACACATAGGACACAATCCCTGAAGGGCCAGGCCCTGGGAAAGAGAGTACACTGCACTGCAGGGCACTACAAGACCTCTTCTTCGTAAGACTGTTACCATTAAAAGCAAGAGAATTAGTTGACATTGAAAACACACAGAAACAGACATAGAAGGTCAGAAAAAATGAGGGGAAAGAGAAAGAGCTCCCAAATGAAATAGGACCAAACCACAGAAAGATCGAAGCGAAAAAGATATGAGTAATATGCCTGATAAAGAATTTAAAATAATTATCATAAAGATACCAACTGGACTTGAGATAACAGTGGAGGACATCACTGAAACGCTTAACAAAGAGATTAAAAAGAACCAATCAGAAGTCAAGAACACAATAAATAAAATTTCAAATATACTTGATGGAAAAAATAGCAGGCTAGAGGAAGCATTGGAATGAATTAATGACCCAGAAGACAGAGTAATGGAAAGTAACCAAGCTGAGTAAAGCAGAAAAAAGAGAACTGTGCAAGCTGAGAATGGACGTAGGGAACTCAGTGACTCCATCAAGCATAATAACATTTGAATTATAGGGATGGATCTCAGAAGAATAGAGATGGGGGCAGAAAATTTATTTGAAGAAATAATAGCTGCAAATTTCCCTAATTTGGGAAAGGAAACAGATATCCAGGTCCAGGAGGCACAGAGATGCCCCCAAATTCAATCCAAGGAGCTCCACACCAAGACACATAGCAATTAAAATGCCAAAAACTAGCAATAAAGGGAAGCCTGGGTGACTCAGTCAGTTGAGTGTCTGCCTTCAGCTCAGGTCATGACCCTGGAGTCTTGGGATCAAGCCCCCCTTGTCGGGCTCCCTGCTCAGTGGGGAGTCTGCGTCTCCCTCTCCCTCTGCCTCTCCTCCTTGCTCTTGCTCTCTCTCAAATAAAATTTTTAAAAATCTTAAAAAAAAAAAAAAAAACTACAGGGGGTGGGGGAATGGGTTAGCCTGGTGATGGGTATTAAAGAGGGCACGTATTGAACGGAGCACGGGTGTTATACACAAACAATGAATCACAGGACGTCAAAAACTAATGATGTAATGTATGGTGATTAACACAATAAAAAAAAAAACTAGCAATAAAGAAAAAAAATTTTTAAGCAGCAAGAGGAGACCATTACAGACAAGGGAAAGCCATAAGGCTATGAGCAGATTTTTCAGCAGAAACTCTGCAGACCAGAAGGGCATATCAGGATATATTCAAAGTGCTCAAGGGAAAAATCTGCAGCCAATAGTACTCTATCTAGGCACGGCCATCATTCAGAATACGAGAGATAAAGAGTTTCTCAAAAACTAAAGAAGTTCATGACCATTAAACCAGACCTAAAAGAAATACTAAAGGGGACTCATGGAGTAAAAAGTAGACCATAAGTGACAGTATGAAAAGTAAAAGCAGGGGAGGGGCGCCTGGGTGGCTCAGTCGGTTAAGCGTCTGCCTTTGGCTCAGGTCACGATCCCAGGGTCCTGGGATCGAGCCCCACATCAGCAGGGAGCCTGCTTCTCCCTCTCCCACTACCCCCTTGTGTTCCCCCTCTCGCTCGCTCTGTCAAATAAATAAACAAAACCTTAAAAAAAAAAGTAAAAGCAGGCGAGCATAGGTGACTCAGTCAGTTGGGCGTCTGCCTTTGGTTCAGGTCATGATCCAAGGGCCCTGGGATTGAGCTCCACATTGGACTCCCTGCTCAGTGGCAGTCTGCTTCTCACTCTGCCCCTTCCCCTGTTCATGCTTTCTCTAGCAAATAAAATCGTTACCAAAAAAAAAAGAGGATGTAAAATATGACACCATATACCTTGAGAGAAAGATAAAGGGATTTAAACTTAAGCAGAAACTAATAATATAATATTATATATTAACTATAATTATTAATATAATTAATATAATATAATATAATAATAATATAATATTATATATTAACTATAATGGAATCTAAAATTTAAAAAATAAAACCATTAAAATAAACTTAGGGGCACCTGGGTGGCTCATTCGGTTGGATGTCCAACTCTTGGTTTCAACTCAGGTTTTTTTTTTTTTTTTAAAGATTTTATTTATTTATTTGAGAGAGAGAAAGATAGAGAGAGCATGAGCAGGGAGCAGACAGAGAAGCAGGTTCCCCGCTGAGCAGGGAGCCCAATGTGGCACTCGATCTCAGGAGCCTGGGATCATGACCTGAGCTGAAGGCAGCTGCTTAACCAACTGAGCCACCCAGGAGCCCCTCAACTCAGGTTGTGATCTCATGGGTCATGGGATCAAGCCCATCTGGCTCCTCACTCAGTGGGGAGTCTGCTTGAGGATTCTCTACCTCTACCCCTCCCCCCAACTCATGCTTGAGTGCTCTCACTAAAATAAATAAATCTTTAAAAAAAACTTAAGTGACCATCAACTTGATACAGACTGCTATATGCAGATGTTATATACAAACCTAATGGCAACCACAAATCAAAAAAAAGTAATAAATATGCAAACAATAAAGTGAAAGGAATCCAACTATATCACTAAAGCCAACAAATCATGAAAGAGCACAAGGGAAGAAAGGATCAGAAAAAAATCTACAGAAACAATCACAAAACAAGTAATAAAATGGAAAAAGATACATATCTATCAATAAGTACTCTGAATGTTAATGGACTAAAAACCTCAATCAAAAGACACAGAGTGATGGAATGGATAATAAAACAAGACCCATCTAGAATGCTGCTTACAACAGACTCATTACACACTGAAAGACATGTGTAGATTGAAAGTTAGAGGATGGGGCGCCTGGGTGGCTCAGATGGTTAAGCGTCTGCCTTCGGCTCAGGTCATGATCCCGGGGTCCTGGGATCGAGCCCCACATCAGGCTCCCTGTTTCTCGGGAGCCTGCTTCTCCCTCTGCCTCTCTCTCTCTGTCTCTCATGAATAAATGAATAAAATCTTTAAAAAAAAAAAAAAAAAAGAAAGTTAGAGGATGGAGGGGCGCCCAGGTGGCTGAGCTGGTTGAGCATCTGACTCTTGATTTTTGGCTCAGATAACAATCTCAGGGTCATGGGATCGAGCCCCATATCCAGCTCAGCATGGGGTCTGCTTGTCCCTCTCCCTTTGCTCCTCCCCCACGGGCATGCACTAAATAAAATTAAATAAACAAATAAATCTTAAAAAAGTGAGGGGATGGAGAAATATTTATAATACAAATGGTTATCCAAAGAAAGCTTGGGTAGCAATATTTGTATCAGACAAAAATAAAACATTAAAACAAAGATTCTAATAAGAGACAAAGAAACACACCAGAGAATAATGAGACAATATATAAGATATACTGAGTGATATATCTTATTATATATAAAATATAAGTGTATATTATATATACAAGATATAATAAGATATAAGTGTATATATAAGATATATTAAGTGTAAATATTTATGATATAATATATATCATAAGATATAATAAGTGTAAATATTTATGCACCCAACATGAGAGCACCCAAATACATAAAACAGTTAATAATAAACTAAAAGGAAACAATCAATAATAATATAATAGTAGTAGGGGACTTTCACCACTCCACTTACATCGATGGACACATCATCCAAACAGAAAATCAACAAGCAAACAGTGGCTTTGAATGACACACTGGACATAGATTTAACAGACACATTCAAAACATTCCACCCTAAAACAGAATGCACATTCTTTTCAAGTGAACATGGAACATTCTCCAAAATACATACTAGGCCAAAAACCAAATCTCAACAAGTTCAAAACAACTGAAGTCATACTATGCATCTTTTCTAACCACAATGCTATGAAACTAGAAATCAACCACAAGAAAAACTCTAGAAAGGACACAAATACATGGAGGTTAAATAACATGCTACTAAATAATGAATGAGGGTGACTGGGTGGCTCAGTCAGTTAAGCGTCTGCCTTTGGCTCATGTCATGATCCCAGCGTCCTGGGATCAAGCCCCGCACTGGGCTTCCTGCTCAGTGGAGAGCCTGTTTCTCCCTCTCCCACTGCTGCTCCACCTGCTTGTGCACGCTCGCTCACTCTCTCTCTCTCCCTTTCTGTGTCAATAATAAAATCTTTAAAATAAATAAATGAATCAATGAAAAAAATCACAGAAAAAATTAAAAATTACAGAGAAACAAATGAAAATGAAAACACAACAGAAAATCTTTAGGATAAAGCAAAAGTGGTTCTAAGAGAGAAGTGTATAGCGGCACCTGGCTGGCTCAGTCAGTGGAGCATGCAACTGTTAATTTTGGGGTTGTGGGTTCAAACCCCATTTTGAGTGTAGCAATTACTTAAAAATAAAAGCTCTTTCTCTCTCTCCCTTTCTGTCAAATAAATAAAATCTTTAAAAACAAAGAAACTTAGGAGTGCCTGGATGGCTCAGTCAGTTAAGTGTCTGCCTTCAGCTCAGGGTATGATCCCAGAGTCCTGGGATCAAGCCCCACATCGGGCTCCCTGCTCAGCAGGGAGTCTGCTTCTCTTTCTACCTGCTTCTCCCCCAGCTCATGCTCTCTGTCTTGCTCTCTCTCTGAAATAAATAAAATCTTTTTAAAAATAGTAATTTTTAATAAATAAATTTTTAAAAAATCTTTAAAAAGAGGAAAGTGTAGAGCAATATTGACCTACCTCAAGAAGTATGAACAATCTCAAATAAACAACCTAACTTTACACCTAAAGGAGCTAGGAAAAGAAAACAACACCCAAACCCAGGAAAAGAAAGGAAATAATAAAGATCAGTGCAGAAACAGATGATATGCAAACTAAAGAGAAAAAACAGAACAGAGGAAACCAGGACCTGGTTCTTTGAGAAGGTGAACAAAGTGATAAACCTCTAGCATGACTCCTAAAAAAAAAGAAAGAGAGAGAGAGAGAGAGGACCTAAAGAAACAAAATCACTAATGAGAGTGAAGAAATAACAACCAACACCACAGAAACACAAACAATTTTAACAGAATATTATGAAAACCTATATGCCAACAAATTGAACAACTTAGAACAAATGGATAAATTCGTAGAAACACATAACCTACCAAAACTAAAGCAAGAATAAGTAGAAAATTTGAATAGACCAATTACCAACAATGAAGTTGAATCCATAATCAAAAACTCCCAAAAAACATAAGTCCATGACCAGATGGCTTCACACATATTTCTACCAACCATTTAAAGAAGAATTAATATCTATTCTTCTCAAACTATTCCATAAAACAGAAGAGGAAGGAAAACTTCCAAATTCATTCTAGGAGAACAGTATCACCTTGATAGAAAAACCTGAAAAAGACATCACAAAAAAAAAGAGAACTAGAGTCCAATATCTCTTATAAATATGGATGCAAAAATCCCCAATAATATTATTAGCAAACCAAGTCCAACAAAACATTAAAGAAAAAAATCATACACCACCTATCAAATAGCATTTATTCCCAGGATTGCAAGATGGCTCAATATTCGCCAATCAGCATGACACATCACATCAAGAGAAAGGATAAAAACCATATGATCATTTCAGTAAGTGCAGAAAAGCCATGTGACAAAGTACAACATCCATTCATGATAAAAATCCTCAACAAAGTAGGTCTAGACGGAATATATCTCAACCTAATAAAGGCCTTATATGAAAAATCCACAGCCAACATCAGACTCAGTGGTTAAAAACTTGAGAGCTTTTCCCCTAACATCAAGAACAAGAAGTTCACTCTTACTACTTTTGTTCAAGATGGTAGAAGTCCTAGCCACAGCAGTCAGACAAAAAAAAGGAAAAAAAAGGTATCGAAATTGGTAAAGAGGAAATAAAATTTTCACTATTTGCAGATGACATGATACTATATATACAGTGCCCTAAAAACTCCACCAAAAGACTAGAAATGATAAATGAATCCAGTAAAATCAAAAAATACAAAATCAATGTATAGAAATCCACTGCATTTGTAAACACTAATAATGAAGCAGCAGAAATAGAAATCAAGAAAAACCACCCCATTTACAACTGCACCAAAAATAATAAAATACCTAGGAATACACTTAACCAAGGAGATGAAAGACCTACTATACTCTGAAAACTATAAAACGCTGATGAAAGAAATTCAAGACAATGCAAAGAAACAGAAACCACACTCATGGGTTTGAAGAACAAATATTGTTAAAATATCCATATTACCCAAAGCAATCTACAGATTTAATGCAATCCCGAAGCAAATACCAACAGCATTTTTCATAGAACAATCCTAAAATTTGTATGGAACCACAGAAGACCTCGAATAGCCAAAGCAATATTGAAAAAGAAAAACAAATCTGGAAGTAAAACAATTGCAGGTAATACAACTCCAAGTTATATTACAAACCAGTAGTGATCAAAACAGTAAGGTACTAGGGGCACATGCGTGGCTCAGTCAGTTGAACATTCGCTTGGTTTCCACTCGGGTCATGATCTCTGGGTCGTGGGAATGGACCCACGTCAGGCTCCGCGCTCAGCACAGAGTCTGCTTGGGATTCTCTACCTCTCCCTCTGCCCCTCCCTCGCTTGTGTGCTCTAAAATAAATAAATAAATAAAAATCTTTAAAAAAAAAAAAAAAACAGTATGGTACAGACACAAAGACACATAAATCAATGGAATAGAACAGAAAGCCCAGAAATAAGCCCACAATTATACTGTCAATTAATCTTCCACAAAGAAGGAATGAAGATACAATGGGGGAAAAGACAGTCTCTACAACAAATGGTGCTGGGAAAACTGGACAGCTACATGCTGGACTCTTTTCTTACACCATACACAAAAAATAAACTCAAAGTGGATTAAAGACCTACATGTAAGACCTAAAACCATAAAAATCCGGGGCGCCTGGGTGGATCAGATGGTTAAGCATCTGCCTTCAGCTCACGTCATGATCTCAGGATCCTGGGATCGAGCCCCACATCGGGCTCCCTGCTTGGTGGGGAGCCTGCTTCTCCCTCTCCCTCTACTGTTCCCCCTGTTTGTGCTCTCTTGCTCTCTCTCTGTCAAATAAATAAAATCTTTAAAAATTAAATAAATAAATATAAATAAATAAACATATATAAATAAATAAAACCATAAAAATCCTAGAAGAAAGCACAGGCAGTAATTTCTCTGACATCAGCCAGAGCAACATTTTTCTAGATATATCTCCTGAGGCAAAGGAAACCAAAGCAAAAATAAACTATTGAGACTACATCAAAATAAAGTCTTTGCAAAGCAAAGGAAACAATACTACTGAATGGGAGAAGATACTTGCAAATGATGTATCTGATGAAGGGTTGGTATCCAAAATATATAAAGAACTTATACAACACACATACACACAAAAAAATAATCCAATTAAAAATCAGAAGATATGAACAGACGTTTCTCCAAAGACATACAGATAGTGAAGAGACATGAAAAGATGCTCAACATCACTCATCATCAGGAAAACAAATCAAAACTATAATGAGATATCACTTCACACCTATCAAAATGGCTAAAATCAAAAACACAAGAAACAACAATTGGTGGTGAGGATGCAACTGTTGGTGGGAAGGCAAACTGGTGCAGCTACTGTGGAAGACAGTATGGAGGTTCCTCAACAAATTAAATATAGAACCACCCTAGCGTCCAGTAATCACACTACTGGCTATTTACCCAAAAAATGAAAACACTAATTCAGAAGGATATATGCACCCCTATGTTTACTGCAGCATTATTTACAATAGTCAAACTATGGAAGCATCCCAAGCGCTCACTGACAAATGAATAGATAAAGAAGATGTAGAATGGAGTATTATTCAGCCATGAAAAAGAATGAAAGTTTGCCATTTTCAATGACATGGATAGAGCTAGAGAGTATAATACTAAGCTAAATAAATCAGAAAAAGACAAATAGCACATGATCTCACTGATATGTGGAATTTAAGAAATAAATGAGCAAAGGGGGGGGAAGAGACAAAACCAGAGACTCTTAATTATAGAGAACTGATGTTTATCAGAAGGAAGGGGTGTGGGAGGGATGAGAGTTATAGAGGATGGGGACTGAAAAGTACATTTATCATGATAAAATAAAATAAAATAAAAAAATTATAATTGGGGGTGCCTGGCTGGCTCAGTCTGTAGAGCATGACACTCATGATCTCAGGGTCATCAGTCTGAGACCCACACTGGGCATGGATGGAGCCCACTTCAAAGAAAAAATAAAAATAAAAATTGTTAAGAAAAAAAGACATATAATACATCTATACAGAAACACAGAAAATTATGAAAGAAGTTTAAGAACATGTAAATAAAAACATTTATATATATATAATATATATATTATATATTATATATATAAAAACATTTATATATATAATATATAATATATATGTAATATATATTATATATAATATATTATATATATGGAGACTCCATATATATATATATATATGGAGACTCAATGGGCAGAGATGACCATTCTCCCCAAATTGATCTACAGATTCATGGCAACCCAAAATGTTTATATGTAGAAATTAGGTATTGATTCCAAATAGAAAGATCCACGAGGACATAAAACACTCTTTAAAAATGACAGGGTATGGTGATGTTATGTACAGCACTGTGACTATAATTAACAATACTGTATTGCATATTTGAAAGTTGTTAAGAATACTCCTTAGAAGTTCTCATGACAAGAAAAAAGAATTTTGTTAACTATCTATCGTGATGGATGTTAATTAGACTCATTGTGACAAACATTTTGCAATATATACTAATACTGATGTTACATTCTACACCTCAAACTAATAAAACACTATGTGTCAATTACACCTTAAAAAAAAGGAAGAATGACAGGAAGGTAGAACTTGCTTTACCAGACAGCAAGTCTTGCTATAAAGCTCCAAAGATTAAGATGGTGTGCAAATAGCTAATCATTAAGCGAAGAGACAATGTTATATGCTAGAGATCCCAGACCCATGCACATAAGAAGACATCTAATTTACAACAAAAATGGTACTGGGAAATGAAGAAAGGACTGTCTTTGCTAAAGTGTTAGGACCAATGCTTGTCTGTAAGAAAAAGAAAATTAGGGGCTCCTAGGTGGCATAGTTGGTTAAGGGTCCAACTCTTGGTTTTGACTCAGGTCGTGATCTCAGGGTCATGAGATCAAGCCCCATGTCAGGCTCTGTGCTCAGTGCAGAGTATGCTTGAGATGCTCTGTTCCTCTCCCTCTGCCCCCATGCTCATGCTCTCTCTAAAACAAATAAATAAATCTTAAAAAAGGGGGGAGATTTAATCTTGATTCATCACTTACACCATACACAAAAATCAGTTCTGACTGAGCTATAATCAAAATGTGAAACAATAAAACTTCCAGAATATAAGGTAAATAATTTCATGACCTTAGGATAAGAAAGCTTCTTCATCCACAAATGAAAACATAACCCTAACAAAAAACTTCTTTGATAAATTAAACCATTAAGATTAAGGAATAATATTATCTCTTAACAGATACACGAGAATGAAAAGCAAATCATATCATAGTGTGGAAGAAGATACTAGCAATATGTGTACTCCAGACAAAAGATTTGCATATAAAACATGTAAGGAATCTGTACACATCTGAAAGGAAAAAGCAGACAATACAATTTTTTGTAACAGGTAAAAGACTTGAACAGGTACTTCTCATAAAAACAACCAAATGGTGAATATGCCTATGAAACAGTGCTCAATTTCCTTACAGTCAAATTAATTTTTTGGTTTCCCAATGCACATAAAAGTCGTGTTTATATTATACTATAATTTATTAAGTGTGAAGTAGCATGTCTAAAAATAATGTACAAACCTGAATTAAAATTCTTTATTGTTAATGCTAACCATCATATGAGTTTTCCATGAATTGTAATCACACTGATCACCATTAACAGATATAAGAATAATGAAAAAGTTTGAAATGTTCCAAGAGTTACCAAAATGACACAGACACAAAGTGAGCAAATGCTGTTGGAAAAATGGCACCAATTAAAGCTTGACACAGGTTGCCACAAGCCATCATTTTGTAAAAACCTCAGTATCTGGGAAGCACAAAAAAACAAAGTATCTCTGCTTCCGTATCTATTGTGCTTCACAGTAACTGACTTTGACAACATATAAAATCATTATCTTCTTTACAAATGGAGAAAAATGTTATGAGGTCTTGTAATATAGAGAAAAGTCAGGCACACTAGTAGTACCCTAAGCTCAACATCTTTTTAAGTAACTAAAAATCTAAAAAGCCAGAAATTTCCCAGTACAAAATCTCAGGCAAGTAAAATTAAAATCAAGGTAAGACTTTTGTAAACAGCTACCTATCTTATATTTTAAAGAGAAGTAGTAAATGGCTAAATCTACTTATTTAACTTAAATTCATTAACTTAGACAAATTCAAAAAAATTTATAAAATTCTGTTTTTATTATAAGACCTTTTTAAAAAGGCTTCTGTACTCAATTTTTTCAAAATATAACCCAGAAAAAAAATTATTGTACATGCACCAAATTTCTCAAAACCTGTCTTTTCTGGACATAAAATTCATGTTATTAAAATCCTACACATTATTCCCAAGATTAAAACCAATTCCAAACAATACTTACATTAGATACAACTGTAATAAATGCATGTGCTATAAGAAATGGCAATGTTTCAGGAGTTCCATATTCAAAGCAATCCTTCATGAGAGAAAGGCCATTTTTCCCACAAAACAAACATACATAACGAAGCAAATGCAATGGTACTTCTACATCCTGAGGGAAAAAAAATATTTTAAAACTCATCAGGAATAATTTTCATTTTATTACCAATATGGAAAAGATACTGATGAAACATAAAAATAAACTCAAAGACCTATATGAACAAAAGACCAAATTTTCCATAAACCTGAGAATAAGAAAAACATAAATACTTACATTCATATCACAGAATGCCCCTAATATGTTGCTTTCTTGGGTTGAGATATCCTGATTAAAAAAAAAAAAAAAGGAAATTAGGTTACCCTAAGAAGTAATAAACTCTAAAAAAAAAATACAATTTTCTGTGTCAACTATACTCAAGAAAATACAATACCTCTAAAGACTGAGTTTATAAAACCTGAAATAAGTTTTGTAATTGCTTCTCATCATGAAGAACAGTATTCCTAATTGAAGCTAGTAATGGTTCAGTTCTAAAATGTATTTTAAACTCTAAAGAAATCTTTCTATGTACTATATATAATTTTGCCTTTTTAAACAATAATGTTTCCATAAAGAACAGGGATAATTGTTACAAAAATAGATTATAACTTAGTTAAGTGGTTTTAAAACTGTGCTCTGGAATTCCCCAGATGTATACTCACAAGTTCCACAATGTGCTTTGTATACGTATGATTTTAACTACTTGAAAGCATACTCATCCACTGCTGGTGAGAAAAGAAACTGGTATGACCTTGATGGAGGACAATTTGGCAATATCTATCAACATTTAAAATGCACATTCCCTTTGACCCAGCAATTCATCTTCTGGTTATTTATCCCAACAACTAATAAAGGTAATACTGGAAAATGTTTAATTATGCTCACTGAAATTATTTATAATGTCTCAAAGTTAAAACAAATACCCATCCACTGGATGGCTAATTAAACTGTAGCATAACCATCCAGTGTCTTATGGAGCTTTCAAAAATAAAGTGAAATGCCATGAGGGGTCATTTTGGGATGACTGAACAGTTCTAAAAACAGAATGTGGTAATGGTTATATAACTCTGTACATTCATTAAAAATAATTAAATTTATCTTAGTTATTTATACTTTAAGCAATAGATTTTTATGGTTATTCCTTTAAAAAGCTAAGGTGGGCCCATATGTACAGGCATAGAAAGAGAGTATCTTATATTACTTTTAAAAATCAGGATTTATGGGGGCGCCTGGGTGGCTCAGTCGTTAAGCGTCTGCCTTTGGCTCAGGCCATGATCCCAGGGTCCTGGGATCGAGCCCCGCATCGGGCTCCCTGCTCGGCGGGAAGCCTGCTTCTCCCTCTCCCACTCCCCCTGCTTGTGTTCCCTCTCTCACTTTCTCTGTCAAATAAATAAATAAAGTCTTTAGAAAATAAATCAGGATTTATGAACACGATCTGATTTTCATTACTTTTTATATGTCCAGAAATAATGTGAACTGATTTTCTAAAAATGGTTTTTTTGAGATGGAGAAAGGAGATAGGTTCAAGGCTTAAGTCTATATTTGTATATTCTGGATTTTTAGTCACACTGAAAATGTTACTTTTATAACCAGAAAGCTGGATACTTTCACCTGAAAAATGTTAACTGTCAAAGAAACTTGTCATTCATTGCTGTTACATGCTTTACGTAAGTCCTATTGCTGAAACAAAGTTTGAAAACAAATGATGGAGAGCAGCACGTATAACTCTCGTTTCCAAATAATCAAAAACTGTCCTAAGACAGGTCAAAACATTTGTTATATCAAATGTACTAAATCTAAATCTACTCCTGAGCTTCTACTAGCAGAACCACAGTGAAAGCTTTAAATTATTCTCACCAAACCTTTTGACTTCAACAAGTCCAGAATGTAGGAACACCTGTGTTATTAAATACAGATTCACGGGCCAGGTGAACCATGCCGTAATATTAGAATGGAGTCAAAATTTCTAGTGCCCACAGCTAGAAAATGTCCTAACAAAATTCTATTCTGATGTGCAAAATGTTGCTCATGGACTTGGTTACGTCTATTCTGACTACGGAGAAGAACTGTTTTACAATTTCTTGTTTCCACTCTGGATACATGAAGGAAGACATTATCCTAAGGTGTCATTAAAATCTCATTTTGTAGTATATAAAGAATTAACATAGATCTACAGGTAACAACAGTAGGAATAACACTAGGAAAACTTCCTAAAAGCTTAATCAACATCATTTTTGTTTCAAAAAGTTCTAATTTTAAATGATCCCTAGAAAGGCCTTAAGAAACCTGTTTAGTTTTTACCTTTTCAGAAAACCTCACCTTATTTACTAAATAAGATAATGCCATTCTATTTCCAGAAGTAAAAAGAAATTTGCCTATTACTTTAAAAGAGAAAATAAATAAATGAGTAACCAGAAATTCTATATCTCATTAAACAAATGCTACTCCATGATCAAACTATGAAAAACTGAAAGGCAGTGGATTAGGAATACAATTTTTACTTAAAAAGAAGTCATCTGTATGAGAATTAGACAGTAGTGATGGTTGCACAACCGTGGGAATATACTACAACTTACTAAATTGTATACATTAAAAGGGTGAATTTAAAACATTTTCTTAATTTAATAAACGGTAAATAAAAACAGTGGAAAGTGGCAAGAGAAAACCAAAGTAGATTCAGAAATTTGGAACATAATGTATTTAGTCTACCGAATCATATTACACACACATTTAACAAGCGCAATGGTTTCTCTTCTTTCTGTAATTACTATACTCATTTCCCTTTACTTAGAATAAAAACTTAAAATACTAGGGCAATAACATCATAGAATTACGCATTATGATTCAGGATTAAGAAAAGAATGCAACAGCTCCCTGTCCCCAAAGTAAGGTTTAACCTGAATTAATACTTATTTCTAATTACATCTTTTAAAATATTATCAATTTTGATAGAAAAAAAGAAGGATACAGACAGGAAAGGATGGGGAGAAGGAGAGGCTCTGAGTTCCTATCTTACTCCTAGCAATGGATACAATAGCTACAGAGATTAGTGTGAAGTGACTGAGAAACAGTATAGCAGAATGAACTGAATTCTACAACTCCCTCAGCAATATGCTGTGCAAACCTGACCAGAACTTTTAACCGGTATAAACCTCTTGGGGCACCTGGCTGGCTTAGTCAGAGGAGCACGTGACTCTTGATCTTGGGGTCATTAGTTCAAGCTCCACACTGGGTATAGACTACTTAAGTAAGTAAATAAACTTTAAAAAAGAAAAAAAAAGCCAGTTCCCTCTTACATAAAATAAGATGGTTGACTAGGTTCTAAAGTCACAGCTATCTAACATACTATCACATGAGTACTGAATCAGCTTTTAAAGAGTCTTAGCTAGGGACGCCTGGGTGGCTCAGTCGATTACGTGTCTGCCTTCAGCTCGGGTCATGATCCCAGGGTCCTGGGATCAAGTCCCACACGGGGCTCCTTGCTTAGTGGGAGCCTGCTTCTCTCTCTGCCTGCCGCTCCCTCCTGCTTGTGCTGACAAATAAAATAAAAATCTTTTAAAAAAATAAATAGTCTTAGCCAATTTGTGCCTCTTTAGAAGGAGTCAAAGTCAAATTAAAATCAAAGTTAAATAGGACTGTTACCATTTAACCACATGGCCACTAGGATAGAAACTATAAATTTTTCAAGTATTTGTAACAGATCATTACTGACTTATTAGAAACCTGGGAAACAGCTATATTATGAACAGAGTACTACAGAAACACAAATTCTGTTTAAGGAGAGAATTCTGTGTAACACTACATTATATCTAAGGTTTTTTATTAGAATTTTACTCAAATATATTACATTGTATCTAAGGTTGTTTTTTATTAGAATTTTACCTCAAAGACCTCATAAAACTATTGCTTTCAACCAACTAGTCAAATGGAATGATCCTCAAGAACAGTAAAAATGAGGAACTTTATTTCAAAAGAAATAAAGTGTGACTACGCTTACATTTGGAGATTATTTTTTTCTAATGACTTAAAAAAATGGCAAACTAGTAAGCAAATTGATTTTAGAAAGAAAATAGATTTGGTATTGCAATGGTTCTATTAAGAGATTTTTAACTGGAAAAATTTAATTTTATTAAGAAACTTTGCATGACTAACATATCAATAAAATTAAATTTAAAAAAAAGAAAATTCTGCATCAATTTCACATATCTGGATCCCTAACTGAACTATTTTCAGCGTATTTCAATTATCCATTTAAGGCATTAAAAACACTATTCACATGGTGTTCTTAAGATTAAATTTTGCTGGCTTGTACAAACAGATCCTGTTTGTTGAAAAAGGATTCTGAGCTGATATTTTTTTAGGATGTTTACTAAATATCTAATGTCATGTAAGATTCATTAAAAGATTCTCCAAGGAAAAATAATAGACCAAGAATTGTAGAAGGTAGGGCACAATCTGATTTAAAATATTCTTATGCAGAACTCCAATAGGGGAAATACCTACCTCCTGGGCTGTTTTTAAGTGGTCTCAATTCAATGTGAAAGCATTTTAGTAAAAGACTATTTTTTTTCAAGATGAGGAAGTCAGTATGAAGGTTACAGAACAAATAAGCCAGAGAAAACAGGCAAGAGTTTTTTTAAAAGCATGTGGTAGATACGTTAAAAGTTTAAAATGAAATGTTACCTCTCCTACCATACAGAGATTGTACTTCATACCCCTTTGAATCTAGGCTGCCCTTCTTAATGGTTTCAACCAAGAGAATGTGGCAGGATTTATACTGTTGTCATTTCAGAGGCTGGACCTTAAGAGGTCTTACAGCTTACACATTCATCTTCCCGGATCAATGCTAAGACTACCATGTAAAGAAGCCAATCAACTCTAGTGGAGAATGAGAGGCCATATGGAGAAAATCCAACAACCCTTAGACAACACCCAGCACCAACTGTCAGACATGTGACACCATGTTGGACCTTCAAAGTCTTCCAACATTCAAAGTAAATACAATTGCCATAAAACAAAAAGAATTGCCCAGACAACTCAGAGAATCATAAGAAATAATAAATCTGTTATTTCATATATATGCCACTTATATAATACCTTATCCTGTAACTGTCTCAATTGCCACGATGTGTACAAACCAATGCCATTATCTAAATAAACCTAAGGTGGGTTTCTAAACTCTTGGAAAAGTTGTAAAATCATCATTAATGGAATGAATCAAGCATCTTGATTTATAAAAAATACTATCATTTAAAACTATTAATTAAGGAATATTTGTTAAGTTTTCTTAATGAAAGGAATTCCAAATTCTGTTACAGTGTTTCTGAGAATGAAATTCAAAATTTCACATGCTTTTTCCTCAATTACTACTCTTTGAAAGTGTCACAGTAAGTAGAGCCTAGATGTCTATCGGCAAAATGTTTAGATCACGGACAGTTTAATTTTTACGAGTTCAATGTATAAATCTTTCCCTAATAGGACTGTGTTAAGCAAATGTTCAACCCAAGTTGCTGCAGAAATGGTCTGGAGAAAACTGGAATACTTTTCCTAACCACTGTGATTTTTTATAAATTTTCCATCAACAATAACTCACATTTATTCTTAAGTGAGAAACTGTCAACATAACTGTAACTTGGTGTTACTTAATATTCACAGTATTATGTTTACATACCTCTATAGTAGGATGAGTATTATGCTTGTAAGCAGTATATAAAGGAAACTGAATTTGAAAAATTTTTGCCACACACAGTAAAAGTTTTTCCTTCTCATCTGTACTCCATAAACTAAAAGGATCACAAGTCTTTGAAGATTCCTCTTCAGTCAGATTACTAATTCTTGTAGGGTTTGATTTTTTTTCTATTGATTTTTGTTTTTCTGTATTTCCTTCTTTACACTCTCTTTCTATATTCAGTGGTTCTTCCACTTGATTAGTCTCATTTTGCCACGTGGAATCTACGTTAATAGTAGTACAATGTTTACAAAGCTGGTCCCGGAGTACTTGAACTTGGGCAATCACTAAGTTAATAAGTGCACACACTACTTGGTTAAAAATCTCCAAATGCTTATATTCCTTGAAGCAGCATAGACATTGCCTATAAGAGAAAGAAAATTTTTCAATAAATTAATGCTTTCTAGAGAGACAACCATTATGTATTTTAAGTAATATAGAAAATAAAAATAAGCAAATACCAAAGTATTTCCCCCCCACCCAGTTTTTACCTCCTCCCTTCCTAACAGGGTAGCACAACAGTAATTTATAAAGATGGCATCCCACCAAAAACTGGGACTTTGGGTAGTAAAAAGTCACCATATTAGGTTGACAATTATAGTCTTCAATTTTATGTGTGTATTTATCTGCCCTTCTACACAAATAACTATTTAAAAACAGGAATTGTGGCATATATCTTTGCTTCTCTAAGTACTGAGTACTAAATATATGTTTAGCAAATATCAGGAAACTGGCTAAAATAAAAACCTTATTAGTAAAGCTATTTATTTTACACAAAGGGATTTGTAGCTAATAAAAAAACTGTATTTTAACATTAATAATTTGCTTGAAGCGAGGGTGCCTGGGTGGCTCCACTGGTTGGGTGGCTGGCTCTTGATTTCAGCTCAGGTCATGGTCTCAGGGTTCTGGGATCAAGCCCTGCATCTGGTTCCGTGCTCAGCAGGGAGTCTAGTTCAGGATTCTCTCCCCTTCTGCCCCTCTCCCTGCTTGCTCGCACTCTCTCTCTAAAGTAAATAAATCTGGGGTGCCTGGATGGCTCAGTCATTAAGCGTCTGCCTTCGGCTCAGGTCATGATCCCAGGGTCCTGGGATCGAGCCCCACATCTGGCTCCCTGCTCGGTGGGAAGCCTGCTTCTCCCTCTCCCACTCCCCCTGCTTGTGTTCCCTCTCTCGCTGTGTCTCTCTCTGTCAAATAAATAATAAATAAAATCTTAAAAAAAAAATGAAGAAAATAAATCTTAAAAATAATAATAATAATAATTTGCTTGAAGGCTAACTTGGGAAGGACTTCCCCACACTATCCGGCTGATCAAGAGCATTTAGGAATAACACATACACTCAATACCCTTCAATGTGTGCACATATGTGTATGTATGTATTTATGTGTGTGCGCATGTGTGTATATATATAAATATATATATAAATAAATACAGTAAGAGTAATTATTACACACAAATCTAGTTCTCTTAGACATGTTCAGTTAGCATAATGCCGGCAATCCTGTGAATAATTAAAGAGTCCAGTAAATCAAATAAATGATACTCAAGTACCAGATTTTAAGAATAACTACATACAGGGGTGCCTGGGTGGCTCAGTCGGTTGAATGTCTGCCTTCAGCTCAGGTCATGATCTTGGGGTCCTGGGATCAAGCCCTACAGTTGGCTCCCTGCTCAGTGGGGAGCCTGGTTCTCCCTCCCCGTCTACTCCTCCACCCTTCCCCCCCGACTTGTACTCTGAAATCGCATGCTCACTCTCTCAAATAAATAAAATCTTTAAAAAAAAAAAAAAAGAGTAACTGTAGCCAATGATGGATGAGAGTAAAACTATTACTTACAATTTGTACTGAGTTGTATTATCAAATCAAATCATCTATACTGTAATCCAAATAGAGCACCAACTCCCTAAATGACCATGTAGATGTAATTTCATTTCTCCAAGTATGGCAGATTTGAAGTATAGCCACAAATTCTTTAATATTCTTCCCTTTAGAAAGGGAAGCTCAATTTTCCTCCCCTTGAATGTGGAAAAGACTTAATGACTAACATCTAATGAACGGTATGTGGCTGAAATGACTGTGAGACATCTGAAACTAGGTCATAAGAGACACTGCCACTCAGCCTTGCTCTCTTCTGGATCACTCGCTCTGAGGGAAGCCAGTTTTCATGTTGTAAAATAGTCAAGGAGCTCATGTTGTGTCATCCACAGGAGAAAAAACTGAGTGCTGGTCCCACTAACAACAAGCACCAACCTGCCAGCGAAGTTAAGTGAACCAACTTGGAAGCAGACCCTCCAAGCCCCACATAAGGCTTGGGCTGACTGTAACCTGGCTAACAACTTGAATGCAACCTCCTGAAAAATCCAGGGCAGAACCAACCAGCAAAACCACTCCCAAATTCCTATCCCTAAAAACTGAGGATAATGTTCATTATTGTTTTAAGATACTACTTTTTGAGTAATATATTACACAGAAATAGATAAATAATACATCAGGCCCATCTTCTCGGTGGCAAAATGAAAGGGATTTTACCTCTAAGAACTCCACTTTTAAAATTCTGTATTACCACAATTTCTACAAGAAGAAAAATTAACATACTACTCCTGAAATTTTTCTTAAGGTTCAAGAAAAACCAAGTTCAAAGTGGAGGACTATACATTTGAATATCTTTTTTTTAAAGATTTTATCTGAGCGAGAGAGAGAAAAAGAGAGCATGGGACAGCACAAGCGGTGGAAAGGGAAAAGCAGGCTGCCCATCAAGCAGAGAGCCTGATGCAGGGCTTGATCCCAGAAATGTGGCTGGGATCATGACCTGAGCCAAAGGTAGCCACTTAACTGACTGAGCCACCCAGGAGCCCCTTGAATATCTTTCTTTAGTGAAAAAGGAATCTTAAATTCCTTCCCAAAAACACCTTGAAGTCAGATTTGGATTAGGAAAGTCAAAGAGCCAATCAAATTTACTTTAAAAATTCACTGGCAGAAAAAAAAAAAATTCACTGGCAGGCACTGGGGGCATTTAATGGACTAGAAAACACTAATCTTAAAAAGACAAAAATCATAGGGGTGGCTTAGTCAGTTAAGCATCTGTCTTCTGCTCAGGTCACGATCCCAGGGTCCTGGGATCAAGTCCCACATCAGGCTTCTAGCTCCGTGGGGAGCCTGCTCCTCCCTCCCTCTCTCCCTGCCTGCCACTCCCCGTGCCTGTGCTCTGTGTCAAGTAAATAAAATCTTAAAAAAAAAAAAAAAGACAAAAGTTATACATTCAGAAATTAACACAGAACTGAATCTAGGTCCTTAAAATATATAAATTCAAGGAGAGCTGATAGTCTAAGTGAAGATACACAAATACACATATACACATATCTTTAAATACTTATGTCAGTGACACACTTTATTATATGACAATACATTCTGAAAGTTTAGGTATTTGAATTCTCAATACAGCACTTCTCTCTATATCCCTACCCATAATGCAGGAGGAGAAAGTGTTTTTAAATAAATAAACATGACTTTCAGTTAAGCCCAGCTTGATTCTACACTTAATGTTTATTTCTGGTCTATTTAAAAACCCACTACAAATATCCTAAAAGAAAAAAAGATCTTTACGTTAGGAAAGAGAAAATCGAAGAACAGATAACAAACAGCAACAAATTTTGGATGACAGAAAAGGGAGGAATAGGGGCGCGTGGGTGGCTCAGTCACTGAGCTTCTGCCTTCAGCTTGGGTCATGATCCCAGGGTCCTGGGATCGAGCCCTGCATCAGGCTCCCTGCTTGGCGGGAAGCCTGCTTCTCCCTTTCCCACTCCCCTTGTTTGTGTTCCCTCTCTCGCTGTGTCTCTCTCTGTCAAATAAATAAATACAATCTTAAAAAAAAAAAAAAGAAAGGAAGGAAGGGAGGAAAAGTAAGTGACTGAGAGCAAACGAAATAAACTTGGAAGGGGCTACGGAAGGATTTATCAACAAAATTATCCACCCTACAGAACACTGAAAAGGCCTGGGAATAGAGAGCATCAGATACATCTAAATGCAGAGATGAAGCATAGGCAGAAAATAGGACTAAATGAAAGGTACAGTTAAAACCTGCAGATTCCAAACCCAGACAGCCATGATACTATTCCTACTTGACCCAGGGAAACAAGAAGAATTTCTGTACATAAAATGAACAAGATAGGGCGCCTGGGTGGCTCAGTTGGTTAAGCGACTTGCCTTCGGCTCAGGTCATGATCCTGGAGTCCCGGGATCGAGTCCCACATCGGGCTCCCTGCTCAGCAGGGAGTCTGCTTCTCCCTCTGACCCTCTTCCCTCTCATGCTCTCTATCTCTCATTCTCTCTCTCTCAAATAAATAAATAAAATCTTTAAAAAAAAAAAAATGAACAAGATAAACCCAGGAATACCAGATGCTAAAGAAGTCAGGGATAATACAAGAAACAGAAAAGAAAATTAAGTGATACTATGAATGATGAACCTTCCCCATAACCTTCCCTGCCCATCAACCAGACTAAGATAACTCAAGGCCAATGACTTAAAGATATTTCTCTTAGAGAATATGAATACCTAAGAGAAAAGCCCATTTACCCCTGGTAATGAAGCTTGCTCACCATTTTACCATCCTACAGTGTAGACCAACATCTGAGATACCCCCACCCACGGAGAACTTCCAATCCATCTTTCAGTGCCCATCTCTTAACCATGAAAATCCTTAACCAATAAGACTTGAAAGAAAAGCTGCATCACCAAAGGCAGATCAAAACAAATGGTAAAAAGAAATTCAGAGAAAGTAGATAAAATGCAGGAAGAAAAAAGGTTTTAATCAGTTTATATTCTCAGAGACAAAAAAGATACTGGATTACTGAAACAAGAACAGAATACCATTAAAAAAATGCATTCAAACTACAAAATACAGCCCTTCGATGTGTACAAATATACATTACATAGCTTTTGCATATATTATCAGTCACAAGTTAACAGCAGTTTGACAGTCGTTAGAACATACAACTCTTGATCTCAGGGTGGGGAGTTCGAGCTCACATGGAGTGTAGAGATTACTTGAATAAATAAAAATAAATAATAAAAAATAAAAGTATACCAATTCATAAAATTCAACAAAAGATCTACAAGGTAAAGGTGAAAAATGTCCTAGAAAGTAGAATAGATAAAAAAAACAATAAGGAGAAAAAGAAAAGTATACCATCAATCAAGGAGATATAGTATTTGACAAATAATCTAAGAAAACAGAGCAGAAAATATCAAAGTGAGGAAATGAAATAAAAAATTTCAGAACTGAAAAGCCCACCAAAACATCTATCATGAAATTACTGAAGTTGGGGGGTGGAATAAACATTCTAAAAGATTTCACAGAGAGTGGAAAGAGTGCCAAGGAAAAGCTCAGGAATAAAAATAGCTAATACTTCTCCAATGCAATATTGGGGGGTGGGGGTGAGCGGCTGGCTGGCTCACTCAGTCTGCACAGCATGCAACTCCTGATCTCAGGGTTGTAAGTTCAAGCCCCACGGTGGGCGCAGAGCTTACTTAAAAAATAATAATAATAAAAATAAGGGGCGCCTGGGTGGTACAGCAGGTTAAGCATCCAGCTATTTTAGCTCAGGACATGATCTCAGAGTCGAAAGATCGAGCCCCACAATGGCCCTATGCTCAGCAGGCAGTCTGCTTTAGATTCACTCTCCCTCTCACTGAGGGAGCTCATGTGCTCTCTCTCTAAAATAAAAAATAAATAAATCTTAAAATAGATAAATATTTAAAAATTTCAAAGCAATATCAGAAGGTAGAACACAATGGAGCAATACTTTTTAAATTTCTGAAAGAAAATCATTCTCTACCTAGAACTCTGTATCCAAAGTGTTCAATAAGATTAAGGGTAGAATAGAAACTTTTAGGCCTGAAAGCTCTAAAAAAAAAAAAAATCTGTCTCCCATGCACCCTTTCTCAGAAAAGATGTCATTCTGACAAAACAAAAATAGTAAACGAATAAAGATGTCAACACGGAATCCAGGAACCTAGAGATCCAAAACAATAGAAAAGCAAAAGAAATTTCAAGGGTGATCTGAAGAGAAGATAGCTATTTAGTAGACCTAATGAGAAACCAACAAGTGGAGTAGGAAGATAAAGGCCAAAGGAGATTCAGGAGAGGGGAAAGGGAAGAAAATAACAGATCACATAATGATGCATAAAAATGTAAAAACTAGTACTAAGAAGGGTTGAAGAGTTTGGAAAGAATTAGTGATTCACATCCCGAAAATTATTTAATAACAAGCCAGTAAACTCTAGGAAACAAAAAGATAGCAAAAGATAAACAAGAATTTATTTCTTGTAAAATATAAAATGAGCCATAGAACCTTTTCTGGCTCACTGCTGTCCAGAATTGTTATTTTTAGAATTACCCTGAGAGAATAGGGAAGTTCTCTCTCTCTTAAGATTACGAATGTAATCTTTATATATCAGAAAAGAAAGCTCACAGAGTTTACTTAAAATTGATGCATGAAGTAAAAGCAGTATAATAACACTATTTCAGAATACGGAGGTTAATATCAAAGCCAACATCTGAAAGAGTTGAAAGCAGAGGGGAGTTGAGGAGATAGGGGACAATGAACTTTATTACAGGCCTTTTTCTGTTTACTTTTTAAACTCTGTACACATTACGTCTATTTATACACTAATCTCAGACATACCCTTCCACTATCTATGCTTATCCTATTTTTTCCTTAGTCCTACCCCTATTATTACCAGCCTGATAAGACTTTCTTATCCAAGTAGAGTTATATGCTGCCTGAGAATGCTTACATTTAAGAATATGCTAGTAGGTTTAGAGAGAACATACCTCATCATAATAAAGGCCTTAATATGAAAACCCACAGCTAACATCATACTCAATGGTGAAAAACTGAGAACTTTTCCCCTAAAGTCAGGAACAAGATAGGGATGTCCACTCTCACCACTTTCATTCAACATAGTAGTAGAAGTCCTAGCCACAGCAGTCAGACAAGAAAAAGGTGGGGAAAAAGTATCCAAATTGGTAGGTAGGAAATAAAATTTTCACTATTTGCAGATGACATGATACTATATATACAGTACGCTAAAGACTCCATGAAAAAAACTAGAACTGAAGAATGAATTAGGTCAAGTCGTAAGATACAAAATCAATGTACAGAAATCCACTGCATTTCTTTACAATAATGAAGTAGCAGAAAGAGAAATTAAGAACAATCTCATTTACGATTGCACCAAAAAATAATACCTAGGAATACACTTAACCCAGGAGGTGAAAGACCTATAGTCTGAAAACTATAACACACTGATGAAAGAAATTTAAGACAACACAAAGAAATGTAAAGACATTCCATGCTCATGGGTTCAAAGAACAAATGTTGTTAAAATGTCCATACTACCCCCAAAGCAATCTACAGATTTAATGCAATCCCTATCCAAATGCCAACACCATTTTTCACAGAACTAGAACAAACAATCCTAAAATTTGTATGGAACCCCAGAAGATCCCGACTAGACAAAGCAGTCTTGAAAAAGAAAAACATATCTAGAGATATCACAATTCTAGACTTCAAGTTGTATTACAAAGCAGTAGTAATCAAAACAGTAAAGTACTAGCACAAAAACAAACACATAAATCAATGGAATAGAACAGAAAGCCCAGAAATAAACCCATGATTACACAGCCAATTAATCTTCCACAAAGAAGGAATGAAGAAGGAAAAAGACAGTCTTTTCAACAAATGGTGTTGGAAAACTGGACAGCAGCATGCAAAAGAATACTGGACCACTTTCTTACAGCATACACAAAATTAAACTCAAAACGATTAAAGACCTAAATGTGAGACCTGAAACTATAAAAAATCCTAGGAATACACTTAACCAAGGAGATGAAAGACCTATACTCTGAAAACTACAAAACGCTGATGAAAGAAATTCAAGACAATGCAAAGAAACAGAAAGACATTCTACGCTCATGGGTTTGAAGAACAAATATTGTTAAAACGTCCATACTACCCAGAGCAATCTACAGATTTAATGCAATCCCGATGCAAATACTAACAGCATTTTTCACAGAACTAGAACAATCAATCCTAAAATTTGTATGGAACCACAGAAGACCTCGAATAGCCAAAGCGATCTTGAAAACTGGACAGCTGCATGCAAAACAATGAAACTGGACTACTCTCCTACACCATACACAAAAATAAACTCAAAGCGGAGTAAAGACCTAAATGTAAGACCTGAAACCATAAAAATCCTAGAAGAGAGCACAGGCAGTAATTTCTCTGACATCAGCCATAGCAACATTTTTTTCTTTTTTTTTTTAAAGATTTTATTTATTTATTTGAGAGAGAGAATGAGATAGAGAGAGAGAGAGAGAGCATGAGAGGGGGGGAGGGTCAGAGGGAGAAGCAGACTCCCCGCCGAGCAGGGAGCCCGATGCAGGACTCGATCCCAGGACTCCAGGATCATGACCTGAGCCGAAGGCAGTGGCTTAACCAACTGAGCCACCCAGGCGCCCCCATAGCAACATTTTTCTAGATGTATCTTCTGAGGCAAAGGAAACCAAAGCATAAATAAACTATTAGGACTACACCAAAATAGAAAGTCTCTGCACAGCAAGGGAAATAACCAACAAAACTAAAAAAGGCAACCTACTGAATGGGAGAAGATGCTTGCAAATGACATATCTGATAAAGGGTTAGAATCCAAAATATATAAAGAACTTACACAATTCAACACACATACACAAAAAAATAATCCAATTAGGGGTGCCTGGGTGGCTCGGACAGTTAAGGGTCATGATCCAGGGTCCTGGGATCAAGCCCCACGTCGGGCTCCCTGCTCAGCAGGGAATCTGCTTCTCCCTCTCCCTCTGCCTCTCCCCCTGGCTCATGCTCTCTCCCCCTCTCCCTCTCTCTCTCCTGCTCATGCTTTCTCTCTGTGTCTCAAAGGAATACATAAAACAATCTTTAAAAAAAATCCAATTAAAAATGTGCAGAAGATATGAACAGACATTTCTCCATAGAAGACATACAGATGGCCAACACATGAAAAGGTGCTCAACATCACTCATCATCAAGGAAATGCAAAGCAAAACCACAATGAGCTATCACTTCACACCTATTAGAATGGCCAAAATCAAAAACACAAGAAACAACAATTGTTGGCGAGAATGTGGAAAAAAAGAAACCTTCTTGCACTGTTGGTGGGAATAGAAACTGGCACAGCCACTGTGGAAAACATTACGGAGCTTCCTGAAATAATTAAAAATAGAACTACCCTATGATACAGTAACCGCATTACTGCACATTTACCCTAAGAATACAAAAACACAAATTCAGAAGGATATACGCACCCCTATGTTTATTGCAGCATTATTTACAACAGCCAAGCTATGGAATCGGCTCAAGTGTACATTGACATATGAATGGATAAAGATGTACCATATTTATACACACACACACACACACACACACACACACACACACACTAGGATATTACTCAGCCATAAGAAAAAGGATCAAGATGGAGCTAGAGGGTACTATGCTAAGGGAAATATGTCAGTCAGAAAAAGACAAATAGAGGACGCCTGGGTGGCTCAGTTAAGTGTCTGCTTTCGGCTCAGGTCATGATCCCAGGGTCCTGGGATCGAGTCCCGCATCGGGTTCCTTGCTCTGCAGGGAGCGTGCTTCTCCCTCTACCTGCTCTGCCTGCCACTCCCCCAGCTTGTGCTCTCTCTCTCTCTCTAATAAAAAATTTTAAAAAAAAATTTAAAGAAAAAGACAAATACGGTATGATTTCACTCATATGTAGAATTTAAGAAACAAAACAGATGAACATAGGGGAAGAGAAGGAAAAATAAAGTAAGATGAAAGTAGAGAGGAGACAAACCATAAGAGATGCTCACCTCTAGGAAACAAAGCAATGACTGCTGGAGGGAAGGTAGATGAGGGTAAGGGGTAATTGGGCAACGGGAATTAAGGAGGACACTGGATATAATGAGCACTGGGTGTTACATGCAACCAATGAATCACTAAATTCTACCCTGGTAACTAATATTGCAGTTTATGTTAATTAAATTGAATTTAAATAAAAAATAAAAAAAATGAAACATGCCATTTGTAAGAACATGGATGGATCCAGAGAGGATAATGCTAAGCGAAATAAGTCAGTAAGAGAACGACTAATACCATATGATCTCACTCATATGTGGAATTTAAGAAACAAAAGGAACAAAAAAAGGGGGAAAAAAAGAAAACCAAAAAACAGGTTCTTAACTATAAAGAACTGACGGTTATCATAGGGGACATGGGTGGAGGGATGGATGAAAAAGGTGAAGGGATTAAGAGTGTACTCATCTTAATGAGCACTAATATACAGAAATGTTGAATTACTATATTGTACACCTGAAATTAATTTAATACTGTATATTAACCATATTGAAATTAAATAATTGAAAACAATTTAAAAAAAGAACATAATATGATAAAATTTCTAAATGCCTAGCATAAAATACATAGCTTCAATTAATAAAAAAAATTTTAACTCAACATTCATGAGGAATCTACATGCCAAAATTAAATTATTTTTTAACTTTGATTCTATAATTCCATCTAACAACACATATTCCAATGGATCTAACATTTTCTCTGGCCTGGTACTGTGGAACACTTGAAAGAACTGTTAATCCACGGTATCTAACCTTAGCAAAGTTTTTATTTATGAACTAATTCATGAAAAGCACTACTTTAAAGAGTGGTCATTATCAATACCCCACTGAATTTATCAACATCCCCAAATTTCTTAATGCCAAAATAGGAGGCAGAGCCTTAGAGAGTATAGAACATAATCTATTTGAAAGCAACAGCTACTAAAACTGTTCATAAAATAAAGTTTACTGAGGCACCTGGCTGTCTCAGTGAATGAAGTATGTTATTCTTTTGATCTTGGGATCATGAGTTCAAGTCCCACACTGGATGTAGAGTTAAAAAAAAATGCTTCCCAAAACAATGAAAAAACAAAAGCAACAGCCTTGAACACAAATGACAGGTATGAAAGATATAATTTCTAGCCTGAAAATACAAAAAGCTGACAGAAACTCACCCTTGCTGTCACCCAGAATTCTTTTAGAAGACTAATCATGAAATAAAATTAAAAAGTATGAATAAAATTTAAAAATGCCCGGTAAGGAAGGTGGAATTTACAACACGGAAACCTAAGCCTGTTTTGTCATAACTTTTAACAAGTCCAAAAAAAAAAAGCAACATTATTCAATGCTTTTATCATCCATGTTACTTGCAGACCTTCATATGCTCTTTTATTAACTTGTATTCTTTAATTTATTCTCTTAATCTTCTCTCTCCACTTTGAATCTTCCTCCCATTCCAGTCCCAATTGCAATATTAATAAAATAATGACAATCTTTTAAACAAATATAACGTTCCTGATCTTACAGAAAAATGGCAGCTGTATGACTATTATACAGCAATTAAAAATGATATCTGATGACATGAAGAGATTAATTATACTTGACTGTGTATGAAAAATCAGATTATAAAACATAAATGTAGTAAAAGACCACATTTTTCCAAAATTTTAAACTGTATGACTCACAAGCTCATGCCACGGCTATACAAAAAAAATTACCAGTTGTTACTCTGGGTGGTAGCATGCTTTTCTTTTTCTTTTTTAAACTTTGATTCTCTTTATTTCCTCAAAGATTTTTATAATGAGTGCATACTTAAATAGGAGGAAAATAATACTAATACAGTGTAATGCTTAAAAAATTAAATTCTTATCAATATACTATTTTTAAGTGAATATGCTCCTTTACCTATTTTCTAGTCAATATATTAGAATAATGATTCTTGACCACTGATAATCTAATGAAAATTATTAACACTTTTCTCCCAGAAAACCTTTAAGAACATTTTGTATGAAATGTCATGGGTTCATCAGTGTACTAAGATACATTTATGGACTTCCATGGTCATGGGACCCCAAGTTAACAACCTCTTTTAAAGATTAACTGTGCCTTATTAGTTGCTATTTATCACCTACAAGAACTACCATCTTAATCTAAGCAACAGTATTTTCTGATGCCCAAGAAAGAAACAGGGGAGGTGGTCAGAGATGAGGGGGAAGGGAGAACAGACCAAAAAAAATTAAGATTTTTGTTTATTTATTTGACAGAGAGAGAGAGAGAGAGAGCGCGCGCGCATAATCGGGGAGAGGCAGGCAGAGGGAGAGGGAGAAGCAGACTCCCCGAGGAGCAGGGAGTCTGATGCAGAACTTGATCCCAGGATCCTGTGATTATGACCTGAGCTGAAGGCAGACAATTAACCAACTGAGCTACCCAGGCACCCGTAGACAAAAATTTTTTTATCACAAAACACTGTGATCCACCTGGATATTTTATTGTCACTTGTCTTGTCTTCAGCATGAACAATGAAGAGTGTAACATTCTAGTTTTGGGCACTTTTTTACTACCAGCTAAAAATTGCTCAAACTTACTGACATGTGAATAAAATGATAATGGTTACAATTGTTTTTTAGTTCAGTTTTTCACACTTTATTTATACAACCTTCAACATGTATATCATTTTCTAAAATAAATTTTAACAATTTTAATTCAAACAGGTGTTTATTAAGATCTTCTGTCAGGTACTATGCTAAGCACCTGGTCTCTTCACAACCTAAAATAGTAGCAACATTATTATTCTCATTTCACAAATGAAGTAAGAACTTACAAGCTAACTAGTTTGTCCTAATCATCTAAAAAACAGGTGATGAAGCAGGACTCAAAGCCACATTAATCTGGCTCGACAGCCACATTCTTAACCACGATACTCTATAGAAACAGTAGATAAAAGAGGATCTCTGTAGTTTGGGGGCAAACATTCTTTGACATTCTAATGAAACCTACAAATTATGCCTAAACTGTACACATCAGTATTTACTCTGTAATTTCATTCCCATCCAGGTTAAAAATTCCTGATACAAGGATTAAGAGTATGTATCAATGATAAAAGAGGACTAGGAACGGGAACATGTAACCCCCACCCAGCACCACCAATAACTAGGGGGTGAGATGTTAAAAAAATTGCATTTCTCTGGATTTCATTTTATTCAGTGGCATAACATGTTGCTATCTAGCTGCAGTTACAATAAATAAATCCAAAATTATTACTCAAATGCAACATTTCTCAACAAATCCTTTGGATACTGATGTTATTTTTAAATCATTAACGTTGGTATTATGAAATATACAATCACCTACTCTACCCATAATGAAAAGAGGAACAGCAACCATTCCTAAACTTAGCTAAAAGTAATTCAGCTGGTTGAGACTCAGAAAAGAGATGCCCCAATAATGATGGCAAGTAAAAAAATCTACAATCTTTTGTAGAACAAATATGTGTACCAACTTTATTGACAAAGATGGAAAAAACAGAGGAAAAAGGGATATCACTGTAGAACAAATGAGATTTGAAGATAAACTCTATGATCAGCTAGAGTGTGGGCTCACGACATTTATTTATATTAGCTGCACTTAACATGTTCCCTGATCATTGCACACAAACCTTCATTCTTTTTTCACCCACAAAAATTTTAGAAGACTAATAAACAAGATAGGTACACAAGCAAAAAAGAATCTTTAGCTATGACCAGCTAAAATCATTTTAAGGGAACAGGAACTTGCAAATTCTTGTTACAAATTCGGATTATATTAATTATTGTGTTCCCTGAAGTTGTATTCTTTATATTCTCAATGTATGTATTTCTTAAAAATTGGTCTAATATACCTATATATTATGCGAATGTAATAACAAGTGGCTTCCAGAAGGGTCAAAGTGTCCATTACCACAATACTGATTTTTTTAATGGATTAAGTTTGTTAAAGGTCTCTAGCTATGCCATTAAAAATTCTTTAATCTCTCAAAATAATTATTTTTAGAATTTCATTCACTCGAGGCGCCTGGGTGGCTCAGTTGGTTAAGCGTCTGCCTTCAACTCAGGTGATGATCCCAGCACGCTGGGATCTGGCCCCACGTCAGGCTCCCTGCTCAGCGGGAAGCCTGCTTCTCCCTCTCCCACTCCCCCTGTTTCTGTTCTCTCTCTCGCTGTGTCTCTCTCTGTCAAATAAATAAACCTTTAAAAAAGAAAAAAAAAATTTCATTCACTCTCCTATTTCTAAATAATAAAAGAATTAAAGAAACTATTATTCTGTTTTAAAAAACAAAACCATGAGTGGCCTCATGATTAAGAAGGGAAGATTTAATAAATATCGATAAACTGTCATTAACTATAGTTATACAACCCAACACTCTAAAAGGGAAATTTCATGACAAACAATGCCAATAAAAAGTACAACTCACAAAGTTAGTCTTTAAAGTACTTAAAGATGCATACCTCTGTGTCCAGGAATTGATATAAGCAAATATTTTGAGAGTATGTTCCTTTCTGAGCTGCAGTCCATCACCACCTTCTATATCTGATACTGAAATAAAGTAGAAAAAAAACACTTTTTAATATGAGGAATAAGTAATGCTAAACCAGTATTAAAGCCAATACTTTAAAAAAAAAAAGGTTTAGACTAAACGCAAATATTTCAGATTTTTTTTTTTAACAGATGTATTGGGGGAGCAAGAGATAAGACACTTTGCCAGTTATTCTAGTGTTGTCTCTCTACTTCAAATCCCCCCTTCTGTTCTCTGCTTTGTGAGGCTGGGACTGGAACTCTGCAAAGTTCATTTTTCATTTCCAGCTGGCTTCCTGTTAAGATCCTCCTCCACTGCCTACATGGCACTAGAGGACGAGAAGGCAGGAGGAGACCAAAGTGTTCACTTTCTATGTATGAAAGCATCACTCGGCAGCGGCCCAGATTCCAAGTGACAGCATCCAAAAACCAATCTCATGGTACTCCTCTCAGAGTTACCAGCAATAGCCAGACAGCATCCCTTCCATTAAGTCCTAGCTTCCTTTACAGGGCCCACCCCCAAGTGATTCTAACTGATTCTTAGATTCTGACAACTCTCCTTCGTTTCCCCAGCCTTCGGGGAAACTGGCTGCTTCCTCAGTTATTATAAATGTCATCATCATCTCTGGGTGTCATCCAGGTTCCGTTTGTTCTTTACCTCTAACATCTGTGTAAGTACTTCCCTTTAATAAATTCCCTTTCAACTCCCTGACTGAAGCTTGACTGACATACTGGCATTTCATATACAGTCTGTACAACTAGGAAAGGAATCTTTAAATTTTTTAGTTATGTTAATCACCATACATTACATCATTAGTTTGTGATGTAGTGTTCCATGATTCATTGTTTGTGCATAACACCAAGTGCTCCACGCAGAACGTGCCCCCTTTAATACGCATCACCAGGCTTACCCATTCCTCCACTCCCCTCCCCTCTAGAACCCTGTTTGTTTCTCAGAGTCCATCATCTCTCATGGTTCAACTCCCCCTCTGATTTATCCCCTTCATTCTTCCCCTCCTGCTATCTTTTTTTTTTCTTAACATATATTGCATTATTTGTTTCAGAGGTACAGATCTGTGATTCAACAGTCTTGCACAACTCACAGTGCTCACCATAGCACATACCCTCCCCAATGACTATCACCCAGGACCCCATCCCTCCTACCCCACCCCCACTCCAGCAACCCTGTTTGTTTCCTGAGATTAAGAATTACTCTTATCAGTGAGGTCATATGATACATGTCTTTCTCTGATTCACTTATTTCGCTCAGCATAATACTCTCCAGTTCCATCCACATCGTTGCAAATGGCAAGATCTCATTCCTTTTGATGGCTGCATAATATTCCATTATATATATATATTTATATATATATATATACATACATACACACACACAAACACACACACACACACACACACACACACGTTCTTTATCCATTCATCTGTCGATGGACATCTTGGCTCTTTCCACAGTGTGGCTATTGTGGACATTGCTGCTATAAACACTGGGGTGCACGTACCCCTTCGGATCCCTACATTTGTATCTTTGGGGTAAATACCCAGGAGTGCAATTGCTGGATCGCATGGTAGCTCTAGTTTCAACGTTTTGAGGAGCCTCCATACTGTTTTCCAGAGTGGCTGCACCAGCTTGCATTCCCACCAACAGTGTAGGAGGGTTCCCCTTTTTCCGCATCCCCGTCAACATCTGTCGTTTCCTGACTTGTTAATTTTAGCCATTCTGACTAGTGTGAGGTGGTATCTCATTGAGGTTTGATTTGGATTTCCCTGATGCCGAGCGATGTTGAGCACTTTTTCATGTGTCTGTTGGCCATTTGGATGTCTTCTCTGGAAAAATGTCTGTTTATGTCTTCTGCCCATTTCTTGATTGGATCATTTGTTCTTTGGATGTTGAGTTTGAGAAGTTCTTTATAGAGTTTGGATACCAGCCCTTTATCTGATATGTCATTTGCAAATATCTTCTCCCATTCTGTCGGTTGTCTTTTGGTTTTGTGGACTGTTTCTTTTGCTGTGCAAAAGCTTTTTATCTTGATGAAATCCCAATAGTTCATTTTTGCCCTCGCTTCCCTTGCTTTGGCGATGTTTCTAGGAAGAAGTTGCTGCGGCTGAGGTCGAAGAGGTTGCTGCCTGTGTTCTCCTTTAGGATTCTGATGGACTCCTGTCTCACCTTGAGGTCTTTCAACCATTTTGAGTCTATTTTTGTGTGTGGTGTAAGGAAATGGTCCAATTTTCCCAACACCATTTGCTGAAGAGACTGTCTTTTTCCATTGGACATTCTTTCCTGCTTTGTCAAAGATTAGTTGACCATAGAGTTGAGGGTCCATTTCTGGGCTCTCTATTCTGTTCCATTGATCTACGTGTCTGTTTTTGTGCCAGTACCATAGTGTCTTGATGATGACAGCTTTGTAATAGAGCTTGAAGTCCGGAATTGTGATGCCGCCAGCTTTGCTTTTCTTTTTCACCATTCCTCTGGCTATTCAGGATCTTTTCTGGTTCCATACAAATTTTAGGATTATTTGTTCCATTTCCTTGAAAAAAGTGGATGGTATTTTGATGGGGATTGCATTGAATCTGTAGATTCCTCTAGGTAGCATTGACATCTTCACAATATTTGTTCTTCCAATCCATGAGCATGGAACGTTTTTCCATTTCTTTGTGTCTTCCTCAGTTTCTTTCATGAGTATTTTATAATTTTCTGAGTACAGATCCTTTGCCTCTTTGGTTAGGTTTAGTCTTAGGTATCTTACGGTTTTGGGTGCAATTGTAAATGGGATCGACTCCTTAATTTGTCTTCTCTTCTGTCTTGTTGTTGGTGTATAGGAATGCCACTGATTTCTGCGCACTGATTTTATATCCTGCCACGTTACTGAATTCCTGTATGAGTTCTAGCAGTTCTGGGGTGGAGTCTTTCGGGTTTTCCACATAAAATATACATCATCAGTGAGAGTTTGACTTCTTCTTTGCCGATTCAGATGCCTTTGATTTCTTTTTGTTGTCTTATTGCCGTGGCTAAGACTTCTAATACTATGTTGAATAGCAGTGGTGATAGTGGACATCCCTGCCGCATTCCTGACTTTAGGCAGAAAGCTTTCAGTTTTTCCCCCTTGAGAATGATATTCTCTGTGGGTTTTTCATAGATGGCTTTTATGATATTGAGGTATGTACCCTCTATCCCTATATAGGAAACGAATCTAAAGTTAAATCCAGAAAGGAAGAAAGTTTTCAGAAACTACAGGTTATCCAAATAAGTCTTTATGTAAAATGTTTAATTGTATAAGATCTGGTCAGCAAGTTTTTCGTTAATGGGCAAGAAAGTAAATACTTTAGGCTTAGAAGGCCACAGAGTCTCTTTCCACACCTAGATAGCTGTGCCACACACAATGTGTAAACAAACGACCACAGCCATGTTAAAAACAAGCAGCTGAAAGATCTGGTACATTGGGCCACCATTTGCCAACCCCATTCTATTTTTTTAAGACTTTTTTTTAAAGCATTTTATTTAGTTTAGAGAGAGCGCGCACACATGCATGTGAGCAGGGGGAGAACAGAGGAAGAGGGACGGACAAGCAGACTCTGCGGGGGAGAGAGAGCAGAGAGCCTAATGCAGGGCTCCATCTTACCACCCTGAGATCATGCCCCAAGCCTAAATCAAGAGTCCAATGCTCAACCGGCTCAGTAGGTGGAGCATGTGACTCTTGATCTTGTGTTGTGAGTTGGAGCCCCACATTGGGTGTATAGATTACTTAAAAATAAAAATCTTGAAAAAGTTAAAAACAGAGCTATCCTACGATCCAGCAAATCCATTACTAAGTATTTATCCAAAGGTACAAACATAGTGATCCAAAGGGGCACCCACACCCCACGTTTATAGCAGCAATGTCCACAATAGCCAAACTCTGGAAAGAGCCCAGATGTCCACTGACAGATGAATGGGTAAAGAAGATATAGTGTACACACACAAAATGGAGTATTCCTCAGCCATCAAAAAAGAAATCTTACCATGTGCAATGACGTGGATGGAACCAGAGGATATTATGCTAAGCAAAATAAGTCAATCAGAGAAAGACAATTATCATATGATTTCACTTAGATGTGGAAGAAAAAAAAAAAACAAAGGATCATAGGGGAAGGTAGGGAAAAATAAGACAAAACCAGAGAGGGGGACAAACCATAAGAGATTCTTAACTACAAACGCAGGGCTGCTGGAGGGAAGGGTAGAGGGGGAGATGGGGTAACTGGGTGATGGGCATTAAGGAGGGCACTTGATGTACTGAGCAATGGGTGTTATATACAACTGATGAATCATTAAAGTCTCCCTCTGAAACCAATGCCCTACATGTTAATTAACAGAATTTAAATAAAAATAAAAAATAAAAAATCTTCGGGTGCCTGGATGGCTCAGTCAGTTAAGCAACTGACTCTTGATTTCTGCTCAGGTCGTGATATCAGGGTCGAGGGATCAAGGCCCAAGTTAGGCTCCACGCTCAGCAGGGAATCTGCTTGAGATTCTCTCTTCCTCTGCCTCTGCCCCCCTTCCACACATGCACCCTCTCTGGTGCACACACTCTCTCCCTAAAATAAAAACTGAAAAATAAAAAAAAATTTTTTTAAATAAAAAATTACAACAAAAAAAGGAATAAGGTCCATTATCCAGAACTTTTTTTTGCTTATTTTTATTTGATGTTTTAAGTCATCTCTACACTCAATGTGGAGCTCAAACTCACAACCTCAGGATCAAGGGGTCACATACTGTACCAAATGAGCCAGGCAGGCACCCCCAGAACTTTTTTTTTTTTTAAGATTTCTATTTATTTATTTGAGAGAGAGAATATGAGAGAGAGAGAGTACATAAGAGGGGAGAACGGGAGAGGGAGAAGCCGACTCCCTGCTGAGCAAGGAGCCCGATGTGGGACTCGATCCCAGGATTCCAGGATCATGACCTGAGCCGAAGGCAGTTGCTTAACCAACTAAGCCACTCAGGTGCCCCAGAACTTATTTCTTATAAGCATTCATACTATACCTATTTCAGGACTAGCAATTAAAGTTTAAATATCAATCATATGTATCCCTTATTCCCGGGCAGTTTGCAAAAATATAAGTCAGAATTTTAACTGGAAGAAGGGGACTTTTTTTTTTAAAAGACTAGTTTTAGTGTTGTAGTATAGTAGAACTCAAACGGAAATGAATGAAAATAAAAGTACTGCCTATTAAAAAGTAAAGGGGTGGACCGGCAAGAGGGCGGGGGGAGTAGGAGACCTGGATTTCATCTGGTCCCAGAAATTCAGCTGGATAGGGATCAAACCATTCTGAACACCTACGAACTCAACAAGAAATCGAAGAAAAGAATAGCAACAACTCTCTGAACAGAAAAGCGACCACTTTCTGGAAGGTAGGAGGTGCGGAGAAGTGAATCCGAGGCCTTATTTGGGAAGATAGACGGCGGGGGAGGGGGGCCTCCATAGGCCATTTCTGGCAAGTGATAGAGCTGCGGAGCACAAAATCGGAGCTTTTAGAAGTTGGCTCCGTTGAGGGATGTCACTCCAGTGGCTAAGCGGGGTTGGGGGGGGTGGGGGGTGGAATCCTCGCTGGGACAGTGTGGTGTCAGGACCCTCGGGGTCACAGGAAGACTGGAGGTACCTGAGTGCGGCTGAGCTCCCAGGTATCGCAGGGAAGCCAGCTGCAGAGACGGACCAAGGAGTGGGCTCTCAGCTCAGGGTTGCCATAAACCATGATCTGCAGCACAGTCAGGCCATTACTCTCCCAGCAGGGACCCAACAAGTGGCAGATCCGGGGGGACTCCCCTTCCTCCCCCGGGAGGAGCTCCCGCGGCCCACAGGGATCTGCTGGGTTTGGAGACTGCAAACGGGGTTGTGTGCCAGAGATAGAAATGCTCGGTCACAGTCCAGGTGAGCACGGAGCACGGCCGGAGACTGGGGAGATGGAAGTGATTGACTGCTTTTCTCTGCGGGTCACTGAGGAGAGGGCCCTAAGTTCCCAGCTCCTCTGGGGCGGAGACTGGGAGGCCGCCATTTTCACTCTCATCCTCCAAAGCTGTACGGAAAGCTTGCAGAGAACAAAAGCTCCCCAGAGCAAACCCGAGCAGATTATGTAGCCTGGACCAGCAAGGGCAGGGCAATTCCGCCTCCTGCAAAGACATTTGGGAACCACAGCAACAGGCCCCTCCCCCAGAAGATCAGCAAGAACAGCCAGCCAAGACCAAGTTTACCGATCACGGAGAACGGCAGAACGGGAATACTGCATATAGAATTCATGGTTTTTTTTTTACCATGATTCCTTAGTCTTTCGAAGTTAATTTTTTTAACTGTCTTTTTTCTTTGAAATTTTTTTCCCTCTTTCAACCAACATCTTATCATTCCGTTTTTTAAAAAAATATTTATTTTTCATTTTCAGAGTCATATTCTATCCCTTCATAGTAGTTACCCTTATTTTTGGTGTATATATATATAAGTGGTTCTCTCTTCAAAATTTTGAGATACAGTTTCTTCTAACAGATCAAAATATACCCTAAATCTCTAGTGTTGGGCTTTGTTCTAGTCTCCTGATCACATTCTCTCCCTTTTTTTTAAATCCTTTCTTTTTTCAACCAACTTATCAATTCCTTTCATAAAATCTTTTATAATTTTCATCTTTACATTCATATTCCATCCCTTCATTGTATTAACCCTTATTTTTGTACATATATAAGTTTTTCTTTCTTTAAAATTTTGGGAGGCACGTTCTTCTACCAGACCAAAATACGCCAAAAATCTAGTGTGTGGCACTGATCTATGCACCAGCCTGATCATATTTGATCATATTCTGTCTTCTCTTGTTTTTCTTTTTCTTTTTTCTTTCTTTCCCTTTCTTTTGCCCTCGTTTCAGGTCTTTTCTCATTTGTTTAAGTGGGTATTTCCTGGGGACATTGTTACCCTGTTAGCATTTTGTTCTTTCATTCATCTATTCTCCTCTGGACAAAATGACAAGACAGAAAAAAATCACCTCAACAAAAAGAACAAGAGGCAGTACCGACTGCTAGGGACCTAATCAATACGGACATTAGTAAGATGTCAGAACTAGAGTTCAGAATGATGATTTTAAAGATACTAGCTGGGCTTGAAAAAAGCATGGAAATTATTAGAGAAACCCATTCTGGAGAAATAAAAGAACTAAAATCTAAACAAGTCGAAATAAAAAAGGCTATTAAAGAGGTGCAATCAAAAATAGAGGCTCTAACTGCTAGGATAAATGAGGTAGAACAGAGAATGAGTGATACAGAAGACCAAATGATGGAAAATAAAGAAGCTGAGAAAAAGAGAGAGAAACAAGACCTGGATCATGAGGGCAGAATTCAAGAGATAAGTGGTACCCTAACGTAAAACATTAGAATAATTGGGATCCCAGAAAAAGAAGAAAGAGAGAGGCAAAAGGTATACTGGAGCAAATTATAGCAGAGAACTTCCCTAATCTGGGGAAGGAAACAGGCATCAAAATCCAGGAGGCACAGAGAGCCCCTCTCAGAATCAATAAAAACAGGTCAACATCCCGACATCTAATAGTAAAATTTACGAGTCTCAGAGACAAAGAGAAAATCCTGAAAGCACCTCGGGAGAAGAGATCTGTAATGTACAATGGTAGAAACATTAGACTGGGAACAGACCTATCCACAGAGACCTGGCAGGCCAGAAAGGACTGGCATGATATCTTCAGAGCACTAAACGAGAAAAATATGCAACCAAGAATACTATATCCAGCTAGGCTGTCATTGAAAATAGAAGGAGAGATAAAAAGCTTCCAGGACAAACAGAAACTAAAGGAATTTGCAAACACGAAACCAGCCCTACAAGAAATACTGAAAGGGGTCCTCTAAGCAAGGAGAGAGCCTAAAAGTAACATAGACCAGAAAGGAACACAGACAATATACAGGAACAGTCACCTTACAGGCAATACAACGGCACTAAATTCATCTTTCAAAAGTTACCCTGAATGTAAATGGGCTAAATGCCCCAATCAAAAGACACAGGCTATCAGACTGGATAAAAAAACAAGACCCATCGATATGCTGTCTGCAAGAGACTCACTTTAGACCCAAAGACACCCCCAGATTGAAAGTGAGGGGGTGGAAAACCATTTACCATGCTAATGGACACCAAAAGAAAGCTGGGGTGGCAATCCTTGTATCAGACAAATTAGATTTTAAACCAAAAACTGTAATAAGAGATGAGGAAGGACACTATATCCTACTTAAAGGGTCTATCCAACAAGAAGATCTAAGAATTGTAAATATCTATGCCCCTAACATGGGAGCAGCCAATTTTATAAGGCAATTAATAACAAAAGCAAAGAAACACATTGACAACAATACAATAATGGGGGGGGGGGGGACTTTAACACCCCCCTGACTGAAATGGAAAGATCATCTAAGCAAAAGATCAACAAGGAAATAAAGACTTTAAATGACACACTGGACCAAATGGACTTCATATATATTCAGAACATTCCATCCCAAAGCAACAGAATACACATTCTTCTCTAGTGCCCATGGAACATTCTCCAGAATAGATTACATCCTAGGTCACAAATCAGGTCTCAACCGGTACCAAAATATTGGGATCATTCCCCGCACATTTTCAGACCACAATGCTTTGAAACTAGAACTCAATCACCAAGAGGAAAGTCAGAAAGAACTCAAATACATGAAGGCTAAACAGCATCCTACTAAAGAATGAATGGGTCAACCAGGAAATTAATGAATTAAAAAAATTCATGGAAACCAATGAAAATGAAAACACAACTGTTCAAAACCTTTGGGATGCAGCAAAGGCATTCCTAAGAGGAAAGTATATAGCAATACAAGCCTTTCTCAAGAAACAAGAAGGGTCTCAAATACACAACCTAGCTCTACACCTAAAGGAGCTGGAGAAAGAACAGCAAAAAAAGCCTAAACCCAGCACAAGAAGAGAAATAATGAACATCAGAGCAGAAATCCATGAAATAGAAACCAAAAGAACAGTAGAACAGATCAACGAAACTAGGAGCTGTTTCTTTGAAAGAATTAACAAGATTGATAAACCCCTGGCCAGACTTATCAAAAAGAAAAGAGAAAGGACCCAAATAAATAATGAAGAAAGAGGAGAGATCACAACCAACACAAAAGAAATACAAACAATTATAAGAACATATTATGAGCAACTCTATGCCAGCAAATTAGATAATCTGGAAGAAATGGATGCATTCCTAAAGATGTATCAACTACCAAAACTGAACCAAGAAGAAATAGAAAATCAGACCTATAAACCCCTAAGGTAATTGAAAGGTAATCAGAAACCTCCCAACAAACAAAAGCCCAGGGCCAGATGGCTTCCCAGGGAATTCTACCACACATGTAAAGAAAAATTAATACCTGTTCTTCTGAAACTGTTCCAAAAAATAGAAATGGAAGGAAAACTTCCAAACTCATTTTATGAGGCCATCATTACCTTGATCCCCAAACCAAAGACCCCATCAAAAAGGAGAATTACAGACCAATATCCTTGATGAACATGGATGAAAAAATTCTCACCAAAATACTAGCCAATAGGATACAACAGTGCATTAAAAGGATATTCACCACGACCAAGTGGGATTTATCCCTGGGCTACAAGGGTGGTTCAACATCCGCAAATCAATCAATGTGATACAATACATTAATAAAAGAACAAGAATCATATGATCCTCTCAATAGATGCAGAAAAAGCATTTGACAAAGTACAGCATCCTTTCTTGATCAAAACTCTTCAGAGTATAGGGATAGAGGGTACATACCTCAATATCATAAAAGCCATCTATGAAAAACCCAGAGCGAGTATCATTCTCAAGGGGGAAAAACTGAGAGCTTTCCCCCTAAGGTCAGGAATGCGGCAGGGATCCACTATCACCACTGCTATTCAACACAGTATTAGAAGTCCTAGCCACGGCAATCAGACAACAAAAAGAAATCAAAGGCATCTGAATCGGCAAAGAAGAAGTCAAACTCTCACTGATGATATATATTTTATGTGGAAAACCCGAAAGACTCCACCCCAGAACTGCTAGAACTCATACAGGAATTCAGTAACGTGGCAGGATATAAAATCAGTGCGCAGAAATCAGTGGCATTCCTATACACCAACAACAAGACAGAAGAGAAGACAAATTAAGGAGTCGATCCCATTTACAATTGCACCCAAAACCGTAAGATACCTAAGACTAAACCTAACCAAAGAGGCAAAGGATCTGTACTCAGAAAATTATAAAATACTCATGAAAGAAACTGAGGAAGACACAAAGAAATGGAAAAACGTTCCATGCTCATGGATTGGAAGAACAAATATTGTGAAGATGTCAATGCTACCTAGAGGAATCTACAGATTCAATGCAATCCCCATCAAAATACCATCCACTTTTTTCAAGGAAATGGAACAAATAATCCTAAAATTTGTATGGAACCAGAAAAGATCCTGAATAGCCAGAGGAATGGTGAAAAAGAAAAGCAAAGCTGGCGGCATCACAATTCCGGACTTCAAGCTCTATTACAAAGCTGTCATCATCAAGACACTATGGTACTGGCACAAAAACAGACACGTAGATCAATGGAACAGAATAGAGAGCCCAGAAATGGACCCTCAACTCTATGGTCAACTAATCTTTGACAAAGCAGGAAAGAATGTCCAATGGAAAAAGACAGTCTCTTCAGCAAATGGTGTTGGGAAAATTGGACAGCCACATGCAGAAGAATAAAATTGGACCATTTCCTTACACCACACACAAAAATAGACTCAAAATGGTTGAAAAGACCTCAATGTGAGACAGGAGTCCATCAAAATCCTAAAGGAGAACACAGGCAGCAACCTCTTCGACCTCAGCCGCAGCAACTTCTTCCTAGAAACATCGCCAAAGCAAGGGAAGCGAGGGCAAAAATGAACTAGTGGGATTTCATCAAGATAAAAAGCTTTTGCACAGCAAAAGAAACAGTCCACAAAACCAAAAGACAACCAACAGAATGGGAGAAGATATTTGCAAATGACATATCAGATAAAGGGCTGGTATCCAAACTCTATAAAGAACTTCTCAAACTCAACATCCAAAGAACAAATGATCCAATCAAGAAATGGGCAGAAGACATAAACAGACATTTTTCCAGAGAAGACATCCAAATGGCCAACAGACACATGAAAAAGTGCTCAACATCGCTCGGCATCAGGGAAATCCAAATCAAAACCTCAATGAGATACCACCTCACACTAGTCAGAATGGCTAAAATTAACAAGTCAGGAAACGACAGATGTTGACGGGGATGCGGAAAAAGGGGAACCCTCCTACACTGTTGGTGGGAATGCAAGCTGGTGCAGCCACTCTGGAAAACAGTATGGAGGCTCCTCAAAACGTTGAAACTAGAGCTACCATGCGATCCAGCAATTGCACTCCTGGGTATTTACCCCAAAGATACAAATGTAGGGATCCGAAGGGGTACGTGCACCCCAGTGTTTATAGCAGCAATGTCCACAATAGCCACACTGTGGAAAGAGCCAAGATGTCCATCGACAGATGAATGGATAAAGAACATGTGGTGTGTGTGTGTATGTATGTATGTATGTATATATATATATAAATATATATAATGGAATATTATGCAGCCATCAAAAGGAATGAGATCTTGCCATTTGCAACGATGTGGATGGAACTGGAGAGTATTATGCTGAGCGAAATAAGTCAATCAGAGAAAGACATGTATCATATGATCTCACTGATATGAGGAATTCTTAATCTCAGGAAACAAACAGGGTTGCTGGAGTGGTCAGGGTGGGAGGGATGGGATGGCTGGCTGATAGACACTGGGGAGGGTATGTGCTATAGTGAGTGCTGTGAATTGTGTAAGAATGTTGAATCACAGACCTGTACCTCTGAAACAAATAATACATTATATGTTTTAAAAAAAGGTAGCAGGAGGGGAAGAATGAAGGGGGGGAATCGGAGGGGGAGACGAACCATGAGAGACTTTGTTTGAAAAACAAACTGAGGGTTCTAGAGGGGAGGGGGTGGGGGGATGGGTTAGCCTGGTGATGGGTATTAAAGAGGGCACGTTCTGCATGGAGCACTGGGTGTTATACGCAAACAATGAATCATGGAACACTACATCAAAAACTAATGATGTAATGTATGGTGATTAACATAATTAAAAAAAGTAATGGGGTAATAGCTTAATAAACTGAAACTCGGATCGCCTGGCTCAGTTAGTAGAGCTCATGACTCTTGATGTCGGTGTTGTGAGTTCAAGCCCTATGTTATGTGTAGAGATTACTTAAAAATAAAATCTTTTTAAAAATAAATAAACTCCTCAGTGGGGAGTCTACTTGAAGATTCTCTCTCTCTCCCTCTGCCCCTTCCCCTGTTCATGCTTCCTTAAATAAAATCTTTAAAAAATAAATAAAAATAAACAATCTGTGTATCAAAATGTCTAATATTCAAATCCCAAATAATCAATGAAAGAGTTGCAAAAGGTTACAGGCAGTTTGATACCGTTTGTTAACTTTTTTTTTTTGTAAGATTTTATTTATTTATTTGTCAGAGAGAGAACACAAGGAGGGGAGTGGCAGGCAGAGGGAGAGGGAGAAGCAGAATCCCCTCTGAGCAGGGAGCCCAATGTGGGACTCAATCCCAGGACCCTGGGATCATGACCTGAGCCGAAGGCAGCCGCTTAACTGACTGAGCAACTCAGGTGTCCCACCATTTGTTAACTTTTAACACACACAAAAAAACTGTCTTATGTCTCATGTACCATCATAGTATAAATATATATACTGTAATGATACACATCCTCACCAAGAGAATGGTTACATCTGGGGAAAAAGATACAAAGATAGGCAAGAGGAAGTACTTTTATAAAAGAAATAAAACTGATACAGCTAAAAGCCTAGAAGTGATACAACTAAAAGCCAATATAATATATTAACATCTATTAAATCTGTCAAGTACATGTATATCTATTAGGGTTCTTTTCAATGGTCTAACCTATTTTCATACTTAATTTTTTCTAGTTAAATATGCCAGATTCAAGATACCCTTTTTTTTTCCACTTCCTCCCCAAACTCCATTAAAACAAGAGAAAATTAACACACAAGGGCAAAAACAACTAAATTGTGTAAGAAAAGGGCACCTGACTTAGAGAAACCACAGTAGGGCGCCTGGGTGGCTCAGTCGTTAAGTGTCTGCCTTCAGCGCAGGTCATGATCCCAGGGTCCTGGGATCGAGGCCCACATCAAGCTCCCTGCTCCGCGGGAAGCCTGCTTCTCCCTCTCCCACTCCCCCTGCTTGTGTTCCCTCTCTCACTGTCTCTCTCTCTGTCAAATACATACATAAAATCTTAAAAAAAAAGGAAAGGAAAGGAAAAGAAAGAAAAGAAAAACCACATAAGCTAAACAAATCAGCCTGATACTGGGGAATAGAACTAGGCTAATTTTTCCCATGAAATCTCAGAAAGGCTCAGGAACCAGAAACACTGAGTACTTCTGAAAGCAAGAATACAGGTAGGGCTAAAAAATATTAGTCTTATTAAGAAGGAGTAGACACTCCCTTTCTTCCCCCCTTCACACACACACATTCTCTCTCTCTCTCTCTCCAAAAGATTATGTTTCCTCTCAGAGATGAACCAGAAAAATCTGGTTTTTAGAAAACCATGCAGCTAAAAGCCAGGAGTTTCATACTGAAAACATGTATATGTCTCTGTACAGGTATTTCCTACTATGTCATGTAAGCATTCCTGAGAAGAGTCAATGTGACACAAAATCTTGCACTGAAGAATAAGGTGGGGACGCCTGGCTGGCTCAGTTAGTAGAACATGCAACTCTTGATCTTGGTGTCGTGAGCTTGAGCCCCATGTTGGGTGTAGAGATCACCTAAAAACAAAATCTTAGGGGAACCTGGGTGGCTCAGTCGGTTAAGCACCTGACTTCAGCTCAGGTCCTGATCTCAGGGTCCTGGGATCAAGCCCTGGGTTGGGCTGCCCACTCAGCGGGGAGTCTGCTTGTCCCCCTGCCCCTCCTCCCACTTGTGCGCCTGTGCATGCATGCTCACTTTCTCTCTTCCAAAGGAATAAAATCGTTTTTTGAAAATAACTTAAAGAATAATACGGCTAACAACAATAAAACAAGGTTAGAAGAAAACTACTCAAAACCTATGAAACTTTATAACCAGAGCACTGACAAAATCGTAACTAGTCTGACTTAAAAAACACTAGCAGTTTTTCTCCAACGGCATTTCACTGAAGTGTCAATCAACCTGCTGCAGCTTTAACCATGAGGTCCATGTGTCATCTTTTGATATGGAGACATGAAGGCATTGAATTCTAATAAATATTTCCCAGGGTGCCTTGGTGGCTCAGTTGGTTGAATTACTGCCTTCAGCTCAGGTCATGATCCTGGAGTCCCGGGATTGAGTCCCGCATCGGGCTCCCTGCTCGGCGAGGAGCCTGCTTCTCCCTCTAACCCTCCCCACTCTCATGTACTCTCTCTCTCTCATTCTCACTCTCTCAAAATAAATAAATCTTAAAAAAAAAAGATCATTTCCCCAAAACACTAAAGATCAAAAGAACCACTCGCATTAATCCATCATCTTAATGACTTTACACCTACTTCACCTTCTCAACACATAGCTTTACAAATTAGAAAAGAAAGGGGTCCTTAAAGGCAATAAGCCAATCACTACATGCACAATAAAAAGTCATTTCTTAAGACTGTCAGCTTTGGAAGGAAAAAAAAAAACAGATTGTCAGCTTTGTTACAGTTTCTTCATATACTGGTAGTAGGGTCTTTTTTTTTTTTTTTTATCCCCACCCCACCTCCACCAGGGTCATCTCTTTAATCACACAAAAGCTTGCATGGATCACTGTAAAACATTAATATTATGGGGGAAAAATTCCTAAGAACCAATAAAAGTCTTACATTTTATTATTATTCTTCTACCAATTGTGTATGGGCTTAATTTTTGTCTAAAAAAAGAATACCTTATTCTAGATCAAACTATATACTCAATGTTAAGCCTTATGGCACTCTTCCACACTCAGCTCCACAAATGCTGGTAGTCCAAACAGGAGGCTGGACTACTTCTCTCGGGTAATATTGACTAGACCAAAAAGGGTAAAAACAAGTCTCTTGACCAGGAAGAGAAGGAAAAGTCATAAAAGGCAGAAGTACATGCCAAACGAAAGGTTAACAAGGTAAGAGCACCTGAGACCCTGCAAGCCAAACACACTACTGTCCATCAGGTAGAAAATCCTTACAACAAATCCATGACGGGGATAATATATACTCGGGGAAGAGATAAGGCAACCTAGACGAACCATGAGAGACGATGGACTCTGAAAAACAAACTGAGGGTTCTAGAGGGGAGAGGGGTGGGGAGATGGGTTAGCCTGGTGATGGGTATTAAAGAGGGCACGTTCTGCGTGGAGCACTGGGTGTTATACACAAACAATGAATCATGGAACACTACATCAAAAACTAATGATGTAATCTATGGTGACTAACATAACAATAAAAAATTTAAAGAAAAAAGAGAGATAAGGCAACCACTGAAACAAACTCTTGGTTTGTAGGTTTCAGCAGGAAGCCCTCCAACCCCATGAACTGCAGCAATAATACAGCTGGAAAACAAGGGGAGGGCTGGAGGGCTCTCAGAAAGGATTCTCACCCTCGGTGTTTAACTTCTTTTGTAGGATTCTAAGAGAAAATAAAGAAAATGCATCTCGGCCATAAAAAAGAAGAAAGAAACCTATAAGGAACTATATTGCAACCTAAAGGGTCAACAACCTGGACAGGGAAGAAGAAACCATACTACACAATGCCAGTTTTCCTTCCCCAGCCTGAAATCACATGAGTGGCTGCAACAATCCCATCTTTCCCAAACAAAAAACACAAAAGGAACACATTCTGGAAAAAGCATATGTGTAGTCAGACACCTATCCCTACCTAAGGCCTAACTAACAGCCTAATAGCTCACCCACACAAGCTTTCCAATTTATTTCATTGTATCTACCTCATAACCAGTAAAGGAATGGAAGGACATTTTATTAGGGTCAAACTGAGCTCTCCAAAGAGCTAACATCATTCTCAATGGTTAAAGACTGCAATCTTCTCTAAAATGAGGAGCAAGACAAAGTAGCCAACTTTCACAACTTCTATTCAACTACAGTATTAGAAGTTCTAGCCAGAGCAATTAGGCAAAAAGGAACTGGAAAGGAAGAAGTAAAATTACCATTGTTCACAGATTACATAATCTTACATGTAGGAAACTCTAAGGAGTCCACCAAAAAAACCTGCTAGAATGAATTCAGTAAAGTAGCGTGACACAAAAATCTTAATACTGCTATACAGCAACAATGAACAATCTGTAGAGAAAATTAAGAACACAACTGCATTTATCACAGTATCAAAAAGAATAAAAGACTTAGGAATAAACTTAACCAAGGAGGTAAAAGATTTGTACACTGAAAACTACAAAAGATTGCTGAAAGAAATTAGACACAAATAAATAGAAATCTCATATTCATGGATCACGAGACTTAATATTGTTAAGTGTCAACACTGGCCAAAGTGATCTGCAGAGTCAATACAATTCCTATCAAAGTCCCAAATTGGGAGGAGGGGTAGAAAAATTAAAAATTCCACCCTGAAATTCATATGAAATTTCAAGAGACCCCAAATAACCAAAACAATCTTGAAAAAGAACAAAACTGGAAGGCTGAAATCACTTAGTGATTTCAAAACAAAGTACACACACACACACACACACACACACACACAAAACAACCTCATAATAACAAGCATAGGCAAAGATATAGAAAAACCAGAACCTTTGTACACAGTTGCTGAGAATGTAAAATGGTGCAACTGTTATGAAAAACAGCACAGCAGTTAGTCAAAAAATTAAATATGTGGGCACCTGGCTGGCTCAATGAAGCATGACTCTTGACTCCAGGGTTGAGAGTTCGAGCCCCATGTTGGGTAGAGAGATTACTTAAATAAATATACATATAATTACTATATGATCCAACAATCCCACTTTTAAATACATTTCTATAGGGTGCCTGGGTGGCTCAGTTGGTTAAGCGACTGCCTTCAGCTCAGGTCATGATCCTGGAGTCCCGGGATCGAGTCCCACATCGGGCTCCCTGCTCAGTGGGGAGTCGGCTTCTCCCCCTGACCCTCTTCCCTCTCGTGCTCTCATTCTCTCTCTCAATAAATAAAATCTTAAATAAATAAATATATTTTAAATAAATAAATAAATACATTTCTCTATTTTTCTTAAGATTTATTTATTTTGGGGGGAGCGAAGATGCATGGGCAAGTGGGGGTAGGGGCAGAGAGAGAGAATCTTCAAGTGGACTCCCCGACTCCCTGATGGAACGCTTGGATGGCTCAGTCAGTTAAGCTTATCTACCTCTGACTCAGGTCATGATCCCAGGGTCCTGGGATTGAGCACCATTTCGGGCTCCCTACTGAGCAGGGAATCTGCTTATCCCTCTCCCTCTGACCCTACTCCCTGCTCACACTCTTGCTCACTTGCTCTAATGAATAAATTATTAAAAATCACAAAAAAAAAACTGAAAGCTCAATCCCAAAGAGATACTTGCAAACCTTTGTTCAAAGCAGCACTATTCACAAAAGGCAAAAGGTACAAGCAACCCAAATGTCCAACAAATGAATAAGCAAAATGTAATGTATATATATATATACATACACACACACAGGAATATTATTCAACCTTAAAAAGGAAGGAAGGGGCACCTGGGTGACTCAGTGTTAAACTTATCTGCCTTCAGCTTAGGTCATGATCCCAGGGTTCTGGAATCAAGCCCCACATCAGGCTCCCTACTCAGCGGGAACCTGCTTCTCCCTGTCCTCTACCACTCCCCCTGCTTGTACTCTCTCTCTCTCTCTCTCTCTCTCTCAAAGGGAAGGAAGGAAGGAAGGAAGAAAGGAATCCTACCACATACTACAACATGGATGAGCTCTGAGGATATTATATTAAGTAAGGCAGTCAAAAGAAGACAAATACTTGCAAAATAACATATCAGATAAAGGGCAAGTATCCAAAATCTATAAAGAACTTATCAAACTCAACACCCAAAGAACAAATAATCCCATCAAGAAATGGGCAGAAGACATAAACAGACATTTTTCCAAAGAAGACATCCAAATGGCCAACAGACACATGAAAAAGTGCTCAACATCACTCGGCATCAGGGAAATCCAAATCAAACCCTCAATGAGGGGGCGCCTGGGTAGCTCAGTGGTTGAGCATCTGCCTTCGGCTCAGGTCATGATCCCAGGGTCCTGGGATCAAGCCCCGCATCGAGCTAACCGCATCGGGCTCCCTGCTCAGCAGGAGACCTGCTTCTCCCTCTCCCACTCCCCCTGCTTGTGTTCCCTCTCTCACTGTGTCTGTCAAATAAATAAATAAAATCTTAAAAAAAAAACAAAACCTCAATGAGATACCATCTCACACCAATCAGAATGGCTAAAAATTAACAAGTAGGAAACAACAGATGTGGCAAGGATGCGGAGAAAAGGGGAACCCTCCTACACCATTGGTGGGAATGCAAGCTGGTACAGCCACTCTGGAAAACAGTATGGAGGTTCTTCAAAAAGTTGAAAATAGAGCTACCATACAATCCAGCAATCGCACTACTGGGTATTTACCCCAAAGATACAAATGTAGTGATCCAAAGGGGTATATGCACCCCAATGTTTATAGCATCAATGTCCACAATAGCCAAATGATGGAAAGAGCCTAGATGTCCATCAACAGATGAACGGATAAAGAAGATATGGTGTATATATACAACGGAATGTTATGCAGCCATCAAAAAAATGAAATCTTGCCATTTGTAATGACGTGGATAGAACTAGAGGGTAGGGGCACCTTGGTGGCTCAGTTGTTAAGCATCGGCCTTCAGCTCAGGTCATGATCCCAGGGTCCTGGGATCGAGCCCCGTATCGGGATCCCTGCTCGGCGGGAGTCTACTTCTCCCTCTCCCACTCCCCCTACTTGTGTTCCTACTCTCACTCTCTGCCAAATAAATAAATTTTTAAAAATCTTAAAAAAAAAAAAAAGAACTAGAGGGTATTATGCTAAGTGAAATAAGTCAATCAGAGAAAAACAAGTATCATATGATCTCACTGATATGAGGAATTTGAGAAATAAGACAGAGGATCATAGGGGAAGGGAGGGAAAAATTAAATAAGACAAAACTGGAGAGGAAGACAAACCATAAGAGACTCTTAATCTCAGAAAAGAAACTGAGGGCTGCTGGAGTGGAGGGGGGTGGAGGGATGGGGAGGTTGGATGATGGACATTGGGGAGGGTAAGTACTATGGTGAGGGCTGTGAATTGTGTAAGACTGATGAATCACAGATCTGTACCCCTGAAACAAATAATACATTATATGTTAATAAAACAAATTTTTAAAAAAGAGAAGACAAATACTGTATGATTCTGCTTAAATGAGATAACGTGAGTAGGCTAAGTCAAACAAAATACAATGGTGACTATCAGGGAAATGAGTTGTTTAATGGGTACAAAGTTTCAGTTTTCAAGATGAAAAAATTCTAGAGATCTGCTGCACAAAAATGAGAATATTCTTAACACTACTGAACTTTTCACTTAAAAATGATTGTGATGGTAAATTATTTACTTGTTTTTTACAACTAAAAAAGATTTTTATTGAACAAACAAAAAGAGGGAAACTCAGACTGGTTTTTTTTTTTAATTTTTTATTTATTTGACAGAGAGAGAGAGAGAGAGAGAGTGCACAAGTAGGCAGAGCAGCAGGCAGAGGGAAAGGAAGAAGCAGGCTCTAGGCTGAACAGGGAGCCCAACTCGGGGCTCAATTCCAGGACCCAGGGATTATGACCTGAGCTGAAGGCAGCCACTTAACCGACTGAGCCACCCAGGTACCCCCAGACTGCAGTTTAGAAGAAGCCACTAGGGCGCCTGGGTGGCTCAGTCATTAAGCGTCTGCCTTCGGCTCAGGTCATGATCCCAGGGTCCTGGGATCGAGTCCCAGATCGGGCTCCCTGCTCAGCGGGAAGCCTGCTTCTCCCTCTCCCACTCCCCCTGCTTGTGTTCCTGCTCTCGCTGTGTCTGTCAAATAAATAAATAAATAAAATCTTAAAATAAATAAATAAATAAATAAGTAAATAAAAGCCGCCACTAATCTTTAAAAATAATCAGATCCATTAGTCTACAGTACAATAAAAGGAGACAGGCAGGCAACATCATCCAGAAATCCTTCCACCATTCCCTAAAGAAGAGGAACTGTATTCCAACCCTAAAGGGTCAACCATTGGGACAGGAAAGAGGGCAAGCAAGGTGGGGGAACTATCTACACAGACCTACAGAACACCAAATATAGCCCAATAGGAGAGACCAAAGTAGAAATGGAAACGTCAATGCTGGTCAATATCCAAGGGTGCCAGAAAGTAACTGAAAGTACCCACCTGACACAATGCAAGGGGTAGAGAACTAGGTAGGGATGAAAAAAAAAATGGTTCTCATCACTTAGGTTAAAAAAAGAAATGCTCGGGACATCTGGGTGCCTCAGTATGTTAAGCATCGGCCTTTGGCTCCAAGTCATGATCCCAGGGTCCTGGGATCGAGTCCCGCATCCGGCTCCTTGCTCAGCGGAAGACTGCTTCTTCCTCTGCCTGCTGCTCCCCCTGTGCACTCTCTCTCTGACAAATAAAATCTCAAGAAGAAAAGAAAAACAACATGCTCATAAAAACTTCAAGATCATAAATTGATAGTATGGGGGTACCCGGGTGGCTCAGTTGGTTAAGCACCTAACTGTTGATCTCAGCTCAGGTCTTGATCTCAGGGCAGTTAGTTCAAGCCCCACGTTGGGCTCTACCCTGGGTGTGGAACCTACTTAAAAAAAAAAGAAAGAAAACAGGAGGAGGAAAAAGGAAGAAAAAGAAGAAATGGATAGTATGACAAGCACAATTCCAAGAGGAAACATTAGAGGATGGGAGGTATAATAGAGAAGTCTAGTGAGAAACCACCGGTAGCTATGACTAAGATCTTACACAGGCAAAGGTATAGATCTTCTCAAATACAATCTCACAGCTCACCTAAGGAAAAAAATTCATGACCACTGACCAGGCCAAAGGTGCTGAACAAAACCTCATGTATCTCAGGTCCAGAGAATTCTAGTTCCTGGGCTCTTAGAAGCCATTAAGAAAGGTCTCAAAAGAACAGGATTAGAAGAAGCTGGGCCCTATCCAGAATCCTCGCCAGCACCAGGTTAACCACTGAGGCCAACCCAGATAGGTGAAATGGCTAAAATAAGTACAAACAACTATAGGAGAATTGGTACTAGCCAGCACTTCAAACCTAAATTGTTCCTTGGGTATAGAGAAATCACTCGCTAATGCTTAATTTTAAAACACATTAATGCACATTCAGCAATCTTTTCACATAGGGCCTTTTTCTTAGGGTTTCAGTCCACTGAATGGAGTTCTGTATTTTATCTTGCATTTAAAAAGAAACAAAAGCAGTGCCCTATCATTTCCGTTCCAGATTTCTATTACAGTAGTTTGAACACTTACTTAATTTGCAGGGCAATCTAAACACAGAACACTTTCTAGATTTTTTTTTTAATTTCCCAATCTTCCCCAAAAAATAAAATGAAATAAAAGAGAATTTCCCACTCTTTGTCTTAATCACACCTAAAGAAATCTGCTTTTATACAACTAATCAACTCTCTCCACCTTTTTTTTTTAATCTAAAAAAGAGAACATGAAAGAGTCTTGCAAAGAGTTAAGGAAAGTTTCCTTTAAAAAGTACAACTAAGCTGAAAGACAGAAGTCAGAAAAAAAGTGAAACAAAAGGATAGCAGGAAGGAGGGATAATGAGGAAGAAGCCTGTAGGGGATGGACTCCTGGTCAGAAGGATCATCATGTGCAAAGTTTCAGAGAGATGAAAGAGAGAAAAACAATGTCCTGGATAACTGCTAAATAAGGGAATGGGAAGGAAAGATACAGCTGTTAAAGATGCTAACAGGAGTGCCTGCGTGGCTCACTCAGGCGTCCAACTCTTCGTTTTTGCTCAGGTCATAATCTCAGGGTTGTAAGACTGAGCCCTACTTTGGGCTCCACACTCAGTGTGGAGTCTCTTTGGGATTCTCTTCCTCTCCCTTCCCCTTTGTCCCTTCCCTCACTCATGATCTAAAATAAATGAATGAATAAATAAATAAAACTAAAAGGAAAAAAAAAAGATGCTAATAAATTGGGGCTCCTGGCTGGCTCAGTAGAACATGTAACTCAATCTCAGGTTCATGAATCTGAGTCCTACATCAGGTACAGAGATGATTTTTTTTTTCAAAGATTTTATTTATTTATTTGATAAAGACACAGTGAGAGAGGGAAAGAAGCAGGGGGAGTGGGAGAGGGAGAAGCAGGCTTCTTGCGGAGCAGGAAGGCACCCCAGGTACAGAGATGATTTAAAAGAAAAAAGATGCGGGGCGCCTGGGTGACTCAGTTGTTAAGTGTCTGCCTTCGGCTCAGGTCATGATCCCAGTGTTCTGGGATCGAGCCCCACATCTGGCTCCCTGCTCCGTGGGAGACCTGCTTCTCCCTCTACCAGTCCCTCTGCTTGTGTTCCCTCTCTCGCTATGTTCTGTCAAATAAATAAAATAAAAATCTTTAAAAATATTTTTTAAAAAAGAAGAAAAAAGATGCTAATAAATTTAAGGCTTGACTCACTAAATAATGCAACAAGATGCAGTCAGAAATTCTATTAAAGGGGTGCCTGGGTGGCTCAGTCGTTAAGCGTCTGCCTTCGGCTCAGGTCATGATCCCGGGGTCCTGGGATCAAGCCCCACATCGGGTTCCCTGCTTGCCGGGAAGCCTGCTTCTCCCTCTCCCACTCTCCCTCCTTGTGTTCCCTCTCTCGCTGTGCCTCTCTCTGTCAAATAAATAAATAAAATCTTTAAAAAAAAAAAGAAATTCTATTAAACACAAATCATAAGTAATTTAAAAATGTGTTGCTTTAAAGGTAAAGTGTTAAATGATGTACAACTAGACCTGGAATTAAAAACACACTTAGAAGGTTAATCAGGGGCACCTGGGTGGCTTAGTTGGTTAAGAAACTGCCTTTGGCTCAGGTCACGATCCCAGGGTCTTGGGATCGAGTCCCACATCAGGCTTCTTGCTCAGCGGGGAGCCTGCCTCTCCTTCTCCCTCTTCCTGCTGTTCTGTCTGCTTGTGCTCCCTCTCTCTCTCTCTGTCAAATAAATAAATCTTTAAAAAGAAAAAAGGAAAAGAAATTTAAAAAAAATAAAATCTTTAAAATAAATAAAAGGCTATCCAAAGGACCAACTAAATAAACATAAGTAATTAAGAAGGTACTATACAGTTTTGAACTTGGATGAACTACTGACAAATAACTTAACTATTCATCTTAAATGTATTATACTTTTGTATATATTTGAAATTTGTCATAGCAAATTTTAATAAAGCTCCAAAGAAAAAAGATGTTACCTGGAGTAGCAATAATTAAAGAGTGAGAGGCAGGGGGCGCCTGGGTGGCTCAGTTGTTAGGCCTCTGCCTTTGGCTCAGGTCATGATCCCAGGGTCCTGGGATCGAGCCCCACATCAGGCTCCCCGCTCCACGGGAAGCCTGTTTCTCCCTCTCCCACTCCCCCTGCTTGTGTTCCCTCTCTCGCTGTCAAATAAATAAAATCTTAAAAATAAATCATAAATTAAAAAAAAAGAGAGAGGCAGGCTTCTGATCAGAAGAACAGTATAAAACCTTCAAAATGTTAAAACGGTGGCAAATCTAGAATTTTATACCCAGGTAAACCTACCTCGAGAGAAATGATGAAATAAAATCTTGGACAAATATGTATGCTTTACCACTGGCAGGCCATGCCTGAATGTAAGAGTAAAAAATAAAGATAGAAAATAAAAGGCACCTCGTAAGAAAAGGTAGAAGGGGAGAGTAACAGAACAAAAAGAAGAAAAATGTTAATGAAGGAAACAAACATGGATAAATCTAAATATATAAAGTGATAAAATTTTTAAAAATACATACTTGGGAGCCTTCCAACTCAACCGAGGTATGAGACAACATGGAAGATGGCAGAAATAAAGATTGGCATTCTTAAAGTGTTCTGAACTGATACATTAGATGATATAAAACATTTAAACTAAGGACAAAAAAAGCAAACTTCAAAGAAACTACAAATTAGGAAACCTTTGTAGGGTAATCTCTCTGCGCTCAAACAAAAGATTAGTGGAAAAGATATGAGAAGAATGGGCCAAAAAAAGAAAAATGATATACACATGGTTCAAACATATCACTGAAATGCTATTTTTCTCTTACCAGGTTTGCAAAGTTTAAGTAATACCTAGAGTTGAAACTCAGGAGAAAATGGGTACTTTCATACATTAGTGAAAAAAATCTGGCAAATATTTATCAAAATTTAAAAAACACTCAACCTCTGAATAGTCAATCTTTTTTTTTTTCATTTTTATTTACTTGAGAGCAGAGAGAGAGAGCAAGCACAAGCTGCAGGAGCAGCAGGCAGAGGGAGAAGCTGGCTCCCTGCTGAGCAGGGAGCCTGACGTGGGGCTCGATTCCAGGACCCAGGCACCATGACCTGAGCCAAAGGCAGATGCTTAACCGACTGAGCCACCCAAGTGCCTCAAGGATGCTCTTTATAAACTGGTATGAAATAATCTCCCAAAAGTTAAGTGAATAAAGACAAAAACATTTTTTAATTATATAATTTTATGATGCTTAAAAAGACTAATTTATCACAAATCAAATGTTAACATTTTAAAGAATTCATTGCTACACAAAAAGCAATGGCTGCTGGCATTAGAAAACACACAACATGACCTTATGTGCTCTCTGATGGAATAACACAACACATCCTATTAAACATAAACAGTCTTGCCAAGAAACCTAAACTGAATCTGATCAAGCCTCTAAATCTAACAATCAAATTACAGAAATAAAAGAGACAGAAAAACACATTAAATAATTACACAAGGATACAATAAGCAACATTCAGACTGAAAAACCTCTATGTCTGAATGATCCATGGAATCAGCAATTCTTCAACAAAGAGCAAGTGGAAAAAAAGGAAGATGGGAACCTAAAGACTGATCAGTCCTAAAAAAACAAATCAGCAAGACCACTAAGCTTATCCTGACTGAGGAATGACTCCTAAAAATATATCCTTAAAAATAAAAACAGAAAAGAATTACATACTAAAAAAAATTAAAGAGACATCATTAACTACAAACTGCAGAGCAGCTAGAATCTATAGAGTTAGTACAGGCAGGTCACCAAACAAAACACAAAAGATACAATGAACAAAACAACAAATTATTCAAAGAGCCTTAAACTAGAAAAAAAATTAAGTGTCCAAAGAGTAGATCAATTTATATATACATATATGAGAGTGAGTGCATTGTGCTTGCACACGTATCTCCACAAGGAATTCTATTCAGCATTAAAAAGCAACAGACTATTGATACATTAATAAGGAACAATAGCTTATAACCATATGCTAAGTGGGGGAAAAAATGCCAGATATAATTAGTACATAAAGTTTATTTCCATTTTGATATAACCATACAAAAGACAAATCTAAGTCTGGGTGGCATAAAGCATGTCAGCCAAGAGTGAGGTCATCAAAATAGCAAAATGGGAATTTTCCACCATCTTCCTCCCAAAGAACACTAATTTTTTTTTAATTTATTTATTTATTTTGAGAGAGTGAGAATGAGAGAGAGAGAGAGGGAGGGAGCACACATGGGGGGGGGGGGCAGAGGGAGAAGCAGGTTCCTCGCTGAGCAGGAAGCCCGATGCGGGACTCGATCCCGGGACTCCAGGATCATGACCTGAGCCGAAGGCAGTCGCCCAAACATCTGTAGATAGCTAGTGAACAAGTGCAAAAAGCTATCCTGACTCTTCATAACTAGGAGAAAGCACACAAACTTGACAATTCAGCACTGCCCTACAGAAAGCAATAGAGACTGCCACACTAGTCTTAGCTTTGTAGGATCAAGAAAAGGCATACAAACTTAAGAATAGCCTCCAAGAGAAAGGGGAACCTTCCTACACTGTTGGTGGGAATGCAAGCTGGTGCAGCCACTCTGGAAAACAGTATGGAGGTTCCTCAAAAAGTTGAAAATAGAGCTACCCCATGACCCAGCAACTGCACTACTGGGTATTTACCTCAAAGATACAAATGTAGTGATCCGAAGGGGCACATGCACCCCAATGTTTATAGCAGCAATGTCCACAATAGCCAAATGATAGAAAAGAGCCTAGATGTCCATCAACAGATGAATGGATAAAGAAGATGTGGTGTATATACACAATGGAATATTATGCAGCCATCAGAAAAATGAAATTTTGCCATTTACATCGACGTGGATAGAATTAGAGGGTATTATGCTAAGTGAAATAAGTCAATCAGAGAAAGACAATTATCATATGATCTCACTGATATGAGGAATTTGAGAAACAAGACAGAGGATCACAGGGAAAGGGAGGGAAAAACGAAACAAGATGAAACCACATAGGGGGACAAACCATAAGAGATTCTTAATCTCAGGAAACAAACTGAGGGTTGCTGGAGTGGAGGGAGGTTAGAGGGATGGGGTGGCTGGGTGATGGACACTGGGGATGGTATGTGCTATGGTGAGCACTGTGAATTGTGTAAGACTGATGACTCACAGACCTGTACCCCTGAAACAAGTAATATATTGTATGTTAATTAGAAAAAAAAAAGAATATCCTCCAAGAGAGAGTAAGAAATGAGGAACAGGCATATCCATAGCAAAGATCTGAAAAAACTTTAGAATCCCTAACAGGCTAAGTGAAGGTATGGCTCTCCTGAAGCTCGTCAGTAAAAACTGGAGGATGTCTTATCAAATGAAAAACAGCAACTCACAACTTCAAGGAACATGAAACCAGGAAATATTAAACCACCAAATAAACAGTAATTTCCTAGTAACCAACCCCAAAGAATTAGAGACCTGCAATATGTCAGATAAAGAATCCAAAATAGTTGTTTTAAGGAAGCTCAGTGACCCACAAGAAAACACAGAAAGATAATTCAACAAAATCAGAAAAGCAATACACAAAGTGAGAAGTTTTAAAAAAGAGATAGAAATTATAAAAAAAGAACCAAATAGAAGTTGTGGAGCTGAAGAACACAATGAATGAAATAAAAATGTAATAAAATGCAACAACAGCAGTCATGATCAAGTAGAAGGAACAATCTGTAGAGAACAATTTTAAAATTACACATTCTAAAGTAAAAGGACTGGAGAAAACCTATGGGAACTACAGGATACAATTAAGAGAAATAATCCATGTATTTTTGGAGGAGTCGCAGAAGAAAGGGAAAGGGGGGCAGCATTTTATTTAGAAAAGAAGTAGCAGCAGAGAACTTCCAAAATGTGGTTAGAGATTTGGACATTCAAGTTCATGAAGTTCATAGTTTCAAAAAATTTCAACTCAAAAAAAGATCTCCAATACAGGGACGCCTGGGTGACTCAGTCGGTTGGGTGGCTGCCTTCGGCTCAGGTCATGATCTCAGGGTCCTGGGATCGAGCCCCATATCAGGCTCCCTGCTCGGCAGGGAGCCTGCTTCTCCCTCTGCCTGCCTCTCGCTCTTTCTCTCACTCTCTCCTCGACAAATAAAATTTAAAAAATATCTCCAATACATATTATAATAAAACTATCTCTAAAAGAGAAAAACTTGGGAGTGCCTGGGGGCTCAGCTGGTTGAGCATCTGCCTTTGGCTCAGGTCATGATTCCAGCGTCCCAGGATCGAGTCTGCATCTGGCTCCCTGCTCAGCGGGGAGCCTACTTCTCCCTCTCCCTCTCCCTGCCACTCCCCTTGCTTGTGCTAATAAATAAATAAAATCTTAAAAAACGATAAAAATAAAAGAGAAAAAATTCCTCATATAAGCCCAGAGAGAATGGGATGATCCATTAAGTAAGTGCTGAAAGAAAAAACTGCCAAAGAGAGAGCGAGAGAGAGAGAGAAACAACCTGCCAACCAAGAATACTTTACCTAGCAAAGATGTTCCTCAGAAACGGAGAAATAAAGACTTTCCCAGAAAAATAAAACCTGAGATAGTTCATCACCAGTATACCTGCCTTCATAGAAAGCTAACAGAAATTCTTTGAAATGAAATGAAACGAAACTAATTAGTACATGAAAATATAAAACACACTTGGGGCACCTGGCTGGCTCAGTCATTCAAAGCAGTTATGGCGAGGGTCATGATCTCGGGGTCATGGGATCAAACCCCACTTACTGCAGAATCTGCTTGTCTGTCTCCCTCTGCCCCTGCCCCCCACCCAAACATTCTCACAAATAAATAAAATCTTTTAAAATATATATATAAAACACACTTGTAAAAGTAAGTGTATGGTCAAATTCAAAATAATCTATTAGTATAATATGGTGGTATGTCAATCACATAACTAAGAAAAGCCTTAAAGGACAAAACCATTAAAAATAACAATAGCTACAAGTGGTTAATGGATACAGGATATAAAAAGATATAAATGAGGGATGCCTGGGTGGCTCAGCTGGTTAAGCATCTGCCTTTGGCTCATGATCTCAGGATCCAGGGATCGAGCTCCACACTAGGTTCCCTGCTCAGCAGGAGTCTGCTTCTCCCTTTCCCTCTGCCCCTCACCCCACTCATGCTCTCTCTCTCTCACATAAATAAATAAAATCTTAAAAAAAAAAAAAAAAAGAATGGTAGCATCAAAAAGCTGGGGGATGGTAGTAAAAGGGCAGAGGTTTTATATGCAATTGAAATAAAGTTATAGGGGCACCTGGGTGGCTCAGTCGTTGGGCATCTGCCTTCAGCTCAGGGCATGATCCCGGGGTCCTGGGATCGAGCCCCACATTGGGCTCCCTGCTCGGCGGGAAGCCTGCTTCTCCCTCTCCCACTCCCCCTGCTTGTGTTCCCTCTCTCGCTGTGTCTCTGTCAAATAAATAAATAAAATCTTTAAAAAAAAAAAAAAGTTAGCAGCTTAACATGAACTGTTATTTGTAAGATATTTTATGTAAGCCTCAAGGACCTAATACACCTAAGCAAATACTAGATCTAAAAAAAGAAATAAAAACATTACAGTAAGAGTAGGGGACTTGTATATTCCATTTTCAGCAATGGATAGATCAAACAGAAAAAGTCAATAAAGAAACACTGGACTTGAACTACACTTTAGAATAAATGGACTGACCAGCCATACACAGAACATTCCATCTAACAGCAGCAGAAGAGACATTCTCTTCAAGTGCACAGAGAACATTTTCCAGGATAAATCACGTTAGGTCACAAAACAAGTCTTAGCAAATTTAAGAAGACTGAAATCATACTAAGTATCTTTTCCCACCACAATAGTGTAAAACAGAAATCAGTAACAGGATGAAAGCTGGAAAATTCACAAACACATGGATATTAGACAACACACTTCTGAACAACCACTGAGTCAAAGAAGTCAACAAAGGGGAAATCAAAAAGCATCTTGAGACAGGGGCACCTGGTGCTGGCTCAGTCAGTTAAGCATCAGACTCTTGATCTGGGGTTGTGAGTTCAAGCCTCATGTTGGGCTCCATGCTAGGCATAAAAAAAATCTTGAGACAAGCTCCTCTTCCCCTAAGCAGTGTGAGGTGACCTCTGAAAATGGTTTGCTATTCGCTTGACCCAGAAAACCCTATGAAATCATGCAAATTAGGAGGGTCAAATCTTCATGTTCACTTTAAGAACACATGTGAAACTGCCCAGGCCATCAAGGGTATGCATATCCAAAAAGCCACCAAGTATCTGAAAGACGTCACTTTGCTGAAGCAATGTGTACCATTCTGTCGCTACAATGGAGTTGGTAGGTGTGCCCAGGCCAAACAATGGGGCTGAACACAGGGTCAGTGGCCCAAAAAGAGTGCTGAATTTTTACTGCACATACTTAAAAATGCAGAGAGTAATGCTGAACTTAAGGGATTAGATATCAATTCTATGGGCATTGAGCACAGCCAGGTGAACAAAGCAACGTAGAACTTACAGGGCTCATGGTCGGGTTAACCCACACGAGCTCTCCCTGCCACATCGAGATGATCCTTACTGAAAAAGAGCAAATTATTCCTAAACCAGAAGAGCAGGTTGCATCCCAGAAGAAACTGAAGAAACAAAAACTTACAGCCGAAGTAAATTCTGCCAGAATAAATGCAAATAAAAATAAAAAGAGGAAAAAAAAAATCTTGAGACAAAAATGGAACTACAACATACCAAACCTGATGGAATGAAGCAAAAGCAGTCCTAAGAGGAAAACCGACAGTGATAGATTCTACCTTAAGGAAAAAAAGGGCGCCTGGGAGGTGCAGTGGGTTAAGCATCTGACTCTTGGTCCTGATCAGCTCAGGTCCTGATCTCAGGGTCGAGAGATAGAGCTCCATGAAGGGCTCCCCACTTCACAGGGTGAATATTTGAAGTTTCTCTCCTTCTATCCCCCCTACCCTCCCTCTCTCCCTCTCTCAAATAAATCTTAAAAAAAAGGAAAAAAGAAAAATAGGGGCATGCCTGGGTGGCTCAGTTGGTTTAGCATCTGACTTTTTTTTTTTAAGATTTTTTTTAAGATTTTTATTTATTTATTCATGAGAGACAGAGAGAGAAAGAGAGAGGCAGAGGGAGAAGCAGGCCCCCAAGGAGCAAGGAGCCCGATGTGGGACTCGATCCCAGGACCCTGGGATCATGACCTGAGCCGAAGGCAGACGCTTAACCATCTGAGCCACCCAGGCGCTCCTGACTCTTGATTTCAACTCAGGTCCTGATCTTGGGTGGTGGGATCGGCCATGTTGGGCTCCATGCTTGGTAGGGAGTCTGCTTGGGATTCTCTCTTTCCCTCTCCCTCTGCCCCTTCCTCTGCTCATGTGAACATGTTCTCTCTCTCTCCAAAATAAGTAATCTTAAAAAATAAAAAGAAAAATATCTCAAACCTAACTTTACACCCAAGGAGACTAAAAAAAGAACAAACTAAGCCCAAAGTTAGCAGAAGGAAGGAAATAGCAAGGATCAGAGCAAAAATAAAGGAAATAAAGACTAGAAAAACAACAGAAAAGATAAATGACACTAAGAACTGGTTTTTTGTGGGGTGCCTGGGTGGCTCAGGGGTTAAGCGTCTGCCTTCGGCTCAGGTCATGATCCCAGGGTCCTGGGATTGAACCCCACATCGGGCTCCCTGCTCAGCAGGAAGTCTGCTTCTCCCTCTCCCACTCCCCCTGCTTGTGTTCCCTCTCTCGCTGTGTCTCTCTCTGTCAAGTAAATAAATAAAATCTTAAAAAAAAAAAAAAACTGTTTTTTCGAGATTTAAAAAATAAACAATCTTTAGCTAGAAAAAAAAAAAGATCAAATAAAGCCAAAAATGGAAGAGACAATGAAGATACTTTAATCCATACCAAACACAAAGGGTAAGAGACTACTATTAACAATTATAACTCAACAAAATGGACAATCCAGAAAAATGGATAGGGGCACCTGGGTGACTCAGGCAGTTAAGCGGATGCCTTCGGTTCAGGTCATGATCCCAGGGTCCTGGGATTGAGCCCCATATTGGAGTCCCTGCTCAGCAGGAAGCCTGCTTCTCTCTCGCCATCTACCTCTGCCTGCCACTGCCCCCGCTTGTGGCCCCCCCAAATAAATAAAATCTTTTTTACAAAAATGAAGAAATAAAACAATCCCACTTATATAGCATTAAAACAATAAAATTAGTAGGAATAAATTTAACTAACAAAGTGAAAAATCTATACACTGAAAACAATAAGACAGTGATAAAAGAAACTAAAGACAGAAATAAATGAAAAGATATCTTGGCGTTCATGAATCAGAATACTGTTAAAATGTCCATACTATCCAAAGCCATCTGCAGATTCAATGCAATCCCTCAAAATTCCAACAGAATTTTTTATAGAAATAAAAAATTGTTAAATTCAAATAAAACCACAATCCTCAGAACAAAGCTGGAAGCATCACACTTCCTGATTTCAAACTATATGACAGGAACGCCTGGTTGGCTGAGACAGTTAAGCATCTGCCTTCAGCTCAAATCATGATCCCAGGGTCCTAGAATCAAGTCCTGTATCCAGCTCCTTGCTCAGCGGGGAGCCTGCCTCTCCCTCTCCCTCTGCCTGCTCATGAGCACTAGCTCGCTCTCTCTCGCTCTCTGACAAATCTTTAAAAAAATAAATAAGTTTTTTTTAAAAAAAAACCAACTATATTACAAAGCTATAATAATCAAAACAATATGGTGCTGACATAAAAACAGACACACAGTCTAAAGGAACAGAATGGAGAGGCCAGAAACAAGCCCATGCATATATGGTCAATTAATATTTGACAAGAGAGCCAAGAATACTCATACATGATGTTGGGAAAACTAGATATCCTCAGGCAAAAGAATAAAATGGACCTTTACCTTACACACACAAAAATTAACTCCAAATAGATTAAAGACTTGACTGTAAGATCTAAAACGAAGAACATAGGAAAAGTCTCCTTGACATTGGTCTTGGCAATGATTTTTTTTGGATATGACACCAAGACCACAAGCAACAGAAGTAAAAACTGACATGTAGGACTACATCAAACTAAGGACATATACACAGCAAAAATAACCTATGGAACGGGAGAAAATATATGCAAATCATTTATCTTTATAAGGGATTAATATCCAAAATACATAAGGAACTCATACAACTCAATAGCAAAGTAATCAAACAAACCACTTTAAAAAATGGGCAAAGGGGGGGCACCTGGGTGGCTCAGTTGGTTAAGCAACTGCCTTCGGCTCAGGTCATGATCCTGGAGTCCCGAGATCAAGTCCCGCATGGGGCTCCCTGCTCAGCAGGGAGTCTGCTTCTCCCTCTGACCCTCCCCCCCTTCTCATGCTCTCACTCTCCTTCAAATAAATAAATAAAATCTTTAAAAAAAAAATGGGTAAAGGAACTCAACAGACATTCTTCCAAAGACCTACATATTGGGGCACCTGGGTGGCTCAGTCGTTAAGTGTCTGCCTTCGGCTCAGGTCATGATGCCTCCACATTGGGCTCCCTGCTCCGCGGGAAGTCTGCTTCTCCCTCTCCCTCTCCCCCTGCTTGTGTTCCCTCTCTGGCTGTGTCTCTCTCTGTCAAATAAATCAAATCTAAAAAAACAAAAAACAAAAAACAAAAAACCAAAGACCTACATATTGCCAACAAGGTAAGTGAAAGATGCTCAACATCACTAATCAGGGAAATGCAAATCAAAACTAAAATAAGCTATCACCTCATATTTGTTAGAACAGCCATTATCAAAAGAACAAGTAATAACAAGTGTTGGGGTGAGGATGTGGAGAAAAGAGAATCCTTGTTCTGCAGGTGGAAATGTAAACTGGTACAGCCATGAAGTAAAACAGTAAGGAAGATCCTTAAAAAATGCAACAGGACTACCATATATGATCTGGCAATCCCAAAGGAAATTTAATCATTTTCTCAAAGAGATATCTGCACCCCTATGTTCACTGCAACATTATTCACAATAGCCAAGAAATGGAAGCAACCTAAGCATCCACTGATGAAATGAACAAGGAAGATGTGGTATACATATAATGCATTATTCAGTCATACAAAAGAAGAAAATCTTGCCACTTGGGAGACCAACGATGGACCCTGAAGGCATTATGCCAAGTGAAATAAGTAAGACAGAAAAAGGCAAATATGATCTGATCTCACTTACTATATGGAATCTAAACAAGCAGAACTCAGAAAAAGAGAGTAGACTGGTGGTTGCCAAGGGCTGGAGGGTGGGAGAAATGGCAAGATGTCAGTCAAAGGGTCCAAACCTCTAATTATAAGATGAATAAGTTGTTGCAATCTATTGTACAGCATGAGGACCATGATTAACAATACTGTACTATATGGGGCACCGGACTGGCTCAGAAGAGCATACAACTCTTGATCTCGGGGTCATGAGTTCGAGCCCCACATTAGGTGCAGAGGTAACTAAAAAAAATAAACAATACTGTATTACATACTTTATATATTTATTTATATATATATGCAAGTTACTAAAAGTAAACCTCAAATGTTCTCGCCACTACAGCAAAAAAAAAAAAAAAGATAATTACATGAGGTGATGGATGTTTTAACAAACCTTCTTGTGGTAATCATTTTGCAATATATGCATATTATCAAGTCATCATATCATACACTTTAAACTTATACAATGTTATAGGTCAATTATACCTCAATAAAGCTGGGGAGAGAAAAGCACATCAGCAGTTACAAGGACTGTGGTTGGTAGAAATATTCAGTTGTGGTGGTGCTTATGTTTATCAAAATGAATGAAACCATACATTTAAAACTGATACAGTTTGTTGTATGAAAACTATACATCAAAATAAAGTATATTCAAAAGTTCTTTTTAAAAAACATCACCAACTATAAAAGACCTCATCTGAATTCTAATTCAAATTTTATTTTTAATTTTTTAAAAAATTTTTTTTAGAGAAAGAGCACCAGTGGGAGGGGCAGAGGGAGAGAAAATCTCAAGCAGACTCCATGCTGAGCATGGAGACCGACTCGGGGCTCAGTCTCATAACCATGAGATTACAACCTGGGCCAAAACCAAGAGTCGGATGCTTAACCAACTGGGTCACCCCAGGAGCTCCTCTAATTCAAATTTTAAATGGAATATTAAACAAAAATCTTTAATTTTAGAGTACGAGGGAAATCTGACTACTAAAGGTTTCATATTAAGAAAGTTTTCTTGCGCAGCCTGGCTGGCTCGGTTGGTACAGTATACGACTCTACCATGGTATCTACCTTGGTATCAGGGTCATGAGTCTGAGCCCCATGTTGGGGGCAGAATTTACTTAAAAGAAAAAAAAAGAATGAATTAATTTTTTAACTGTGACAATGATATTGTGGTTATTTATTTTTCAAATATTTGTCTTTTACAGAACTATACTGAAATATATACAAGTAACATGTAACACCTGGATTTGCTTCAAAGTCATCCAATGGGTGGAGAAGGAAATGGGACAGCATACAAATGAAACAAAACTGTCCATGAGTTGGATAAGTGTTGACTGGGCAATGGATACATAAAATCACTGTCACCTTCCTTCCCCTCTCCTACACGATTCTATATGTTTAAATTTTTTTTCTGAAGAGTGGAATTTATTTTTATTAAAGATTTTATTTATTTATTTCACAGAGAGAGATAGCGAGAGCAGGAAGACAAGCAGGGGGAGTGGGAGAGGGAGAAGCAGGCTTCCCGCTGAGCAGGGAGCCCAATGTGGGGCTCGATCCCAGGACCCTGGGACCATGACCTGAGCCGAAGGCAGATGCTTAACAACTGAGCCACCCAGGCACCCCCTATGTTTAAATTTCTATAATAAAGTTAAAAAAAAATTGCCAAGTATACAAAAAAACAAGAACAAAAACCACATAATCAAAATCAGAGGGAGGGTGCCTAGGTGGCTCAGTTGGTTAAGCATCTGCCTTTGGCTCAGGACATGATCCCAGGGTCCTGGGATCGAATCCCACATCAGGCTCCCTGGCTCAGCAGGGAGTCTGCTTCTCCCTCTGCCTCTCTCCCCTGCTCTCCCTCTCTGTCTCTCTCTCAAAAATAAATAAAATCTTTAAATTAAAAAAAAAAGAGGGAAAGAATTAGATAGAAAATCAGATTAGAGTCATGAGACCTGAACTTTATAACAGAAATAATTCAAGGTATCAAGTGATAAGATAAAGAATTTCAGCAAATTCTGAAAACTATAAAAAAGAAATCAAGGGCACCTGGGTGGCTCAGTCGTTAAGTCTCTGCCTTCAGCTCGGGTCATGATCCCAGGGTCCTGGGATGGAGCCCCACATCAGGCTCCCTGCTTGGTGAGGAGCCTGCTTCTCCCTCTCCCACTTCCTCTGCTTGTGTTCCCTCTCTCACTATGTCTCTCTCTGTCAAATAAATAAAATCTTTAAAAAAAAAAAAAGAAATCAAAAGCTTTAGAAATAAAATATACAGTAACTAGAATTAAGATCTCAACAGATGGCTTTAACATTAGATTATATGTAGTTTAAAAAAGGATTAGGGAGGGAGTGCCTGGCTGGCTCAGTCAGAAGAGCGTATGACTGGATCTCAGGGTTGTGAGTTCGAGCCCCACAAAGAGTGTGAGATTAAAAATAAAAGTTTTCTTAAAAGGATTAGGGAAAGGATTAGGTCAAAAATAGAGCTTAGTACAGAAACACAATGACAAAAGGATGGAAAACACAGAAGAGAAAAAGCATAGCATTTATGTAAATGGAATCCCAAAGGGTAATGAAAGCATGAGGCAGGAGCTGTATCTGAAGAGATAATGGCTTCCAAAACTAATTAAAAAAAAAAAAAAAAAAACTCGAACCAGAATAATGAATCCCAAGCAAACACAAAAAGAGAGACACATCCGAGTAAAATTGCTGAAATCCTAAGACCTAAGACAAAAAGAAAAATCTTAAAATCAGACGAATGAAGAAAAAACTTACCTTCAAAGAAGTAAAACTGAGGGTTGACTTCGCAGAAGAAACAATTTAAACCAGAAAAAAAAAAAAAAAAAGAATGACTTAATGAAAGAAGCAATGGTAACTGCCAATCTTTAATTCAATACCCCATTTCAGGATGTGCTTGTATGAAAATGCAAGCATTTCTCTTCATTTTAGAAGACAAGCAAATACTGGCAAAAATCATCAACAGCAGAACCACACCAAAAGAAATGCTAAAAGAAAAATGATCCCAGATAAAAACCCAAAGATGAAATAAAGAATGAAGAGCAACATAAAGGATAAATCTGAGTATTAACTTTATAAATTAGTAAGGTCTTAATTTTTAAAACCTAAGTAATTAAAACACATTACAACAGCAGTATAAAAAACAGGAGTGGAATAAATGAAATTAAAAGTATTCTATGGCCTTACTACTCAAAGTGTGTTCCAAGGACCAACAGCATCAGCATCATCTGGAAGTTTGTTAGAATGAAGAATTTCAGGCAAAATTCCAGACCCCCTAGAGCTGGAATCTGCATTTTCAAGAAAATCTCCAGGTGACTCATATGTACATTAAATTTCCAGAGGCACTATTCTAAAGTCTGGGAAGTAGTAAAAGTACGAAAACAGACTGCAGTGTGAGAAATTCACATAATTAAGAAAGGTTCTGATAAAGAGGCAAACATGATAAATAAGAACAAGATGAAGGATTCAGTTTAACTTTTGTTGAAATTTCAGATAGGAAGATACTTAAATAGAAATGTCTAGCACGAAATTAAGGACATCAGAGTAATGCTTCGAAAATTGGTCAGGGTTAGAAATATACTCAAAGTTGTCTAAAAGATGATACAATCATGGTAGTAGATTGAAAGCTTACTTCAATTTCTTCATAAAATACATAGCAAAAGACTAAACCTTGGGTAATCACACTTAAAGCATTAGAGTAATACAAGCCAGAGTAAAGAAGAAGAAAATTTTAATATGCAGCCCAGCAGTCCTCCAACTTTTTGTTTTTAGGATTCCTTTACATGTTCAGAAACTGAAGACTTCAAAGAGCCTGTTTACACAGTTTATTTATTGTGTTAGTTTATAAACAATAAATTCATTGCCTGTTTTCTGTTATTCAAAAATCAGTGGCTTGAGTGACAAGTTTCTAAATTTTCAAAAATCTCTTTAGGGTTTGGCTTAACAGAAAACAGTTGGGGGGGTGCCCGGGTGGCTCAGTCAGTTAAGCGTCTGCCTTCGGCTCAGGTCCTGATCCCAGAGTCCTGGGATCAAGCCCCGCGTCGGGCTCCCTGCTCAGTGGGGAGCCTGCTTCTCTCTCTCTCTCTCCCTCTGTCCCCTGGCTTGTGCTCCCTCTATCCCAAATAAATAAATAAATAAATAAAATCTTTAGAAAAAGAAAAAAAAAAACAGTTGGATTCTCATTAACTGCTTCTGCCTTCTCTCTGTTGCCATATATTGTTTTTAGTGAAGTGTATGAAGTCCATCCTTAAAATATATGAAAACGGAAATAGAAGTATTTTAATAGCTTTATCAGATAATTTTTGATATTCTTCGATGTTACACCAAAACTCAATGACTGTTAATTTCTTAAAGATTAAGTTGCAAAACGAAATCTAAAACCGTATCAGTACTCTGTTACATTAAAATCCATTGATTGATCTCGCTCCCTGAATAGAATTTTAGCCCATAAATGTTTTTGTAACATCATGCAATGGTGTTATCAAAAATACTGGATCACTAAATTACAGAGATCTTTCCAATGTTAATATATTTCATTACAGAATATCAAAAAATTACATCATTAATATTCCCCTCAATCTCATCATAACTGTATTGGGCAGCTGCCAAACTCAGTGACAGGTACAATTTTTCCAAAATTTTAATTTTTTCTTGAAAGCTCAATTTTACCTCTGGCAACTAACACTGTCTTTTTTGAAGTGACATGCTTGCTTCATTCATTCCAGAAAATGTCTGCCAAATACCCAAATCTAGATAACCTTTGAGTTAATCATTCTTTCAAATAAAAATTGTTTTGTTTCATGAAAAGAGCAGCTTGTTCGGCTTAAAACTCAATCATATGATTGCACTTCCTTAAGACAATCATCTCACACTGCAGTATGTAGAAGAAATGCTCTATATGTACTTCTCATTTCATCACAGCATATATGAAGACACATACACAAGCACTGAGATTTAATAAAACTAATTATCATTGCTTCATCAAGGACATCACCTGCCAAACAGCAAGTGCTTGGTGGTGAAGATTAACTACTTAGTGCCACTAATGTGGGAAGCAAAGGCAAAAGAAAAATTAAATTTCCTTACTACTTACAACCCACTGACAAATCCTTGAAACAGGCAGAGTGACATTCCTTTCCTCTAGGAACTCAGCTACCTCCAGGTTGACACTTTGCTAGGGGCAAAAGGCAATCGTAGCTTAACATTATCCCAACACCTTCCTCCTCTACCCCCCCAACCTGTAAGTCTTCTTTAACATATAAAAACTCCTTTGGAAACTTCCTTTCTCTCTACCCTCCCAAGATATATGTTGACAATCATGCCCCAAGCATATGACACACCGATACACATCTGAAGGGTCTCATGACTAAGATTTTATTAGACAGTAATACATGACCTTTTCCTAACAACAGCTAGCCCCCTCAAGGTCCTGGAAACCTTGCTTCCAAAAATTCCTTAGAGACTTAACGGTGTCCCTAACCCCATCGGAACCTGAAAGCACATAATCAGTCACTCCTCATGACCCCAGTACAGCTCTTTCTGCCCATGGGTCCTGTCTTCATGCTTTAATAAAACCACCTTTTTGCACCAAAGACATCTCAAGAATTCTTTCTTGGCCGTTAGCTCCAAACCCCAACCATTTTCTACATCACCACAGCCTTATTTCCTGCAATGTGGCCAGCAGTTCTATCTACCTTGCCTCTGAGCTATCAGTAAAAATATCAACCAAAAGGCAAATAATGTCTTACCTCTCAGACCCCCTTTAAAGCCTCCCTGACACCCTCAAGGATCCAGAGATCATACTCAGAACCACTGATGGAGCCAAATGAAGGTAAAGACTTAATAAGGGGTATATGAAATAAAAGACATCCTGATTGAAAAGAGGGAAGTAAAACAGAATTGAGAGTTTATTACATGGAGAAATAAATCCATGTATCTGTGGTTAATTGATTTTCAACAAAGGTACCAAGACCAGTCACTAGAGAATGTCTTTTCTACAACAGGTGTTACAACTGGACAGCCTCATGCAAAAGAATGAGGCTGAACCTTTACCTCACACTATGTACTAAAAATTTGAGTCAAAATGGATCAAAGGCCTAAATTTAAGAACCAAAACTATAAAATTCTTAGAAGAAAATAGGGTAAGTCTTTGTGACTTTGGATTTGACAATGGATTCTGGCAATGAATAGGACACCAAAACAAGCAACAAAAGAGATAAACTGAACATCATTATTAAAAATTTTTGTGCAGGGACATCTGGGTGGCTCAGTTAAATGTCTGCCTTCAGGTCATGATCTCAGGGTCCTGGGATCAAGTCCGTCATCAGCCTCCCTGCTCAACGGGGAGCCTGCTTCTCCCTCTCCCGCTGCCCCTGCTCATGCTCTCTTTCTCTCTGTCAAATAAATAAATAAAATCCACGGCAGGGGGAAACCCTTTTGTGCTTCATGGGCGCCTGGCTGGCACAGTTGGTTGAGCAACTGACTCTTGATTTCGGCTCGGGTCCCGATCTCAGGGTTGCCCAATGTCAGACTGCCCGCTTAGCAGGGAGTCTGCTCAAGATTATCTCTCTCCAGGGCGCCTGGGTGGCTCAGTTGGTTAAGCGACTGCCTTCGGCTCAGGTCATGATCCTGGAGTCCCGGGATCGAGTCCCGCATCGGGCTCCCTGCTCGGCAGGGAGTCTGCTTCTCCCTCTGACCCTCGCCCCTCTCATGCTCTCTCTCTTTCTCATTCTCTCTCTCAAATAAATAAATATTAAAAAAAAAAAAAAGATTATCTCTCTCCCTCTTCCTCTGCCCCACCCCCTGCTTGCCGTCTCTCTCGCTCTCAAATAAATCTTAACAAAAAAATTTGTGCTTCAAAAGACACCACTGAGAAACTGAAAAGATAATTCACAACATGGGAGAAAATATTTACAAATCCTATCTAATAAGGGACTTATGTCTAGGATATATAAAGAACTCATACAAATAAGTAATAAAAAGACAAATAACAATTAAAAAGTGAGCAAAGGATCTGAATGGTTACTTCCCCCAAAATAAAACTACAATGAGATACCACTTTATACCCACTAGGATGGCTAGAATGGTCAAAATTCCAAGTGTTTGCCTCCGTATTCCCATCCATAAAAAAATCCCACCAAAGGAACAAATATTGGTCAAACAAACAAACCAGTGCTGCTGAGAATGTGGAGAAACTGGAACCCTTATACGCTGCTGAAGGGAATATAAAATGGTACAGCACTTTGGAAAACAATCTGGCAGTTTTTGAAAAAGTTAAATGCAGTTATTAGCTGACCTAATGATTCCACTCCTCGATACAGACCTGAGAGAAATGAAAACGTTAAGTCTACAGAAAAACTTTTTTTTTTTAAAAGATTTTATTTATTTATTTGGGAGAGAATGAGAGATAGCACAAGAAGGAAGAGGGTCAGAGGGAGAAGCAGACTCCCTGCTGAGCAGGGAGCCCGATGTGGGATTCGATCCCGGGACTCCAGGATCATGACCTGAGCCAAAGGCAGTCGCTTAACCAACTGAGCCACCCAGGCACCCTACAGAAAAACTTTTTACACAAATGTTCACAGAAGCATTAGTCATAATATCAAAAAGAACCCAAATATCTATCAACTGATGAATAGATAAACAAAACGTGTTATAACCATACATGGAATATTATTCAGCCATAAAAAGGAATGAAGTACTGATTCATGCTCCAGCATGGATGAATCTTGAAAATGTGCTAAGTAAAAGTCAGTCACAAAAGACAATACACTATAATTCTATTTATATGAAATGTTCAAAATAGGCAAATACATAGAGAAAATAGATTGCTGCTTAAGGGTGGGAGGATGGAGGATTTAGGGTGACAGTTAAAGGGTATGGAGATTCTTTTTGAGGTGATGAAAGTATTCTAAAATTGACTGTGATGATGGTTGCATAATTGTGTGAATACAGTGAATTAAGATGTACAGTTGGGATGCCTTGGTGGCTCAGTCAGTTAAGTGTCCAACTCTTGATTTCAGCTTGGGTCATGATCTCAGGGTCATGAGATCTAGCCCCGCATCAAGTTCCACGCTGAGTGGGGGAGTCTGCTGGAGATTCTCTCTCTCTCTCCCTCTGCCCCCTCTACCCCGCCCCCCCACCCCACTCGCACGCACACTCTTGCTCTCATGCTCTCTCTCTAAACCTTTAAAAATAAATAAAAGGTGGCATTTCAAATCAATGGGAAAAACAAAGATGCTAAGACCACTGAGTAACAGTTTGGAAAAGCTAATGTTAGATCCACTTTGTAACTCAGACCAAAATAAATTCTAGACAGATTAAAAATTTAATAAATCCATTAAAGCTAGAAAAAAATTAATCAAATATCTGATCTCAGAGTGAAAAAAAGCCTTTCTAAATAGACCATTCACTATTGTAACTCAGGAACCAAATATGTCCATACAAATAATGCAATAATCCTCAATATCCAAACTCTTGCAGAAACCAGAGTTTGAGACAGCAACTGTATCCTTTTTCCCCTACTCTATGGATTTTTTTAAAGATTTTATTTATTTTACAGAGAGATAGAGAGCACAAGTAGGCAGAGTGGCAGGCAGAGGGAGAATACCAAGCAGGGAGCCTGATGTGGGACTTGATCCCAGGACCCTGGGATCATGACCTGAGCTGAAGGCAGACACTTAATGACCCAGCCACCCAGGCCATCCAGCCACCCTGGATTTTTTTTAAATAGAACATCTAATGCAAATAAACCACTCTCAAGTACCACTGATGGGGTATATATTAGTATAAACTTTCTAGGTTTTTAGCCATCAGAAGCCTTAAAAATTTTTTCCTTTAGATCTAGAACATGATCCAGATTTCTATACTCAAGGACATTTTCACTGCTTTTTGGTTTTGGGGGGAGAGGGGTTAACTGGAAAAACACTAAATATGTGTTATATTCAATGACTAGAAGTAGGTTGCCATTAAATTTCATTCTTAGACATAAGGATATGAGAAAATGCCCATTTAAAAAAAAGCAAACAGTACATATGAACTCATTTTTACATATTCATAGAAAATTAGCTGGAATGATATATATATACTAAAATTTTAACAAAGTGATTATGAATGTTTTACTGATGTATGTATTTTTTTTTTAAACTTCCTACGATGATCACATATATCACAACCATAAAGACCAAACAATTAAGTGAAACAGGGAAAGCACTGGTCATTGTGAAAATTATAGAAAAAAGAGAAAAGAAACTAGAGAAAAACAGGAGGCCACTGGTGATCTGTGACAATACAGTTTTTCGGCAAAAGCAGAAGCCAGATTTCAGAAGCTTCAGGAGAACTTAAGACACTGGAGGAAAAAAGAGACAGCTTAAAAGAGTAAGGTCCTTGAGGAATATAAGAAAATAAACCAGAGACAATTCTTTGTGAAGTTTCAAGAAAGTCATACTATGCTTACTATTCCTACAAACTTTACTGAAATAACCATTTCTCCAAGTCTAATCAGTTAGAAAAAACTTGCTCAAAGATCAACTAAAATTTTTTTTAAAGATTTTATTTATTTATTTGAGAGAGAGAGAATGAGAGAGAGCACGAGAGGGAAGAGGGTCAGAGGGAGAAGCAGACTCCCTGCTAAGCAGGCAGCCCGATGTGGGACTCGATCCTGGGACTCCGGGATCATGACCTGAGCCGAAGGCAGTCGCTTAACCAACTGAGCCACCCAGGCGCCCAAAGATCAACTAAAATTCTATCAAATTCCCATGAAGCCTTCTCCAATCTTACCAAAACCTAAACTCCTCCCACTGCACTTCAGGATTTTATGTTCTTACGGAATTTACCATTTTCCTTCTCTCTCTCTCACATACGAACAGTTTTTCTTACACTGGCACTTTGTTAAGTGTTTATATGTATTATCTTACTACCTTAATTACACTTGATAGAGATTTTGTGAGGATTAAGTATCATCCTCATTTGAAGGCATTAAGGGGTTAAGGAACTTAACCAAAGCCAGAGATCTAATAAATGACAGGAATAGCATTTTAACTCAGGTCTAACAGATTCCAGACATCAATCTCTCAACTACCATCCTACTGCCTCATCTTTATTGGACTCCAACCTTCCTTAAGAGGAGATATACATCTAAATGTATTTCTGTATCTACCACAGCATCCAGCACAATGCTTTACACATGTTAAATGTTAAAGTATTTTTTATATATTGAGTATTTAAACAGAGAGTGAAGGTAATAAAAAAAAGTGAAGGTAAGACACAAAATAATGTATTCAGTAAGTAGAACATTAAGAAATCGTTTTCAAAAAAAAAGAAATGGTTTCCAACTTGCCAATTTGGGCCCAGCAAAAAGGCTCCCACAAGAAGGGTAGAGAGGAGGGCCATTCTGCCAACAACAAGATAGTGACTAATGAACACACCATCAACATTCACAAGTGCATCCACGGCGTGGGCTTCAACAAGTGTGACTCCTGGGCACTCAAAGAGATCCGTAAGTTTGCAGTGGAAATGAGAACTCCAGATATGCAGACACCAGGATCAACAAAGCTTTCGAGGCCAAAGTAATAAGGAACGTCCCATACCATATCCATGTACAGATGTCCAGAAAACATGAAAATCCACCAAACTCTATACACTGGTTACCTATGTACCTGTCATCACTTTCAGAAATCTACAGACAGGTCAATGTGGATGAGAACTAATCCTTGATTTCAAGTTATAAAACCACAAAAAAATGTATTGAGTTTCAGTATAGCATAATGTACTAGATATCCATGTGTTTGCTGCCCAGAAACAATCTCACCTTCTTCATGGTCACAACATGCCAAATTTCCTTTTGGGAAATATTTTTTTTAGCTATGAGGTTTGGGTGGGATCAGCTTCGGGAATGGGTTAGGATTAGTTTAAGCCAACCAAAGTCCATCCACTCTGAGCTCTACTTCAAGAATAAGTCCAATGACATGTAAGCCAATGATACATGAAATGCCATTTGCCATCAAGGTTTTAGAAAAAGCTTCCCTGTTCTTTTATACAGGTTTCAGAAAAGATTCTTTCTTTTCCTCTGTGTAAGATAAACATGATTTCCAAACAGTGTGGTATAAAGATGGTTAAGTAGCTATTTCTACTACCAAGAGAAGGGCCAAACTGAGGTCGAACCAAGGAAGCAGAGAGAGCAAACCAAAAAGGAACAAAATCTTGGTAACATTCTGAACCCACAGATTAAGAGTAGACCACACCCAAACACAGCACACACCTGAACTGTTTAGTTATAACTTAAGGGGAAAAAAAAATCCTTGTTCCCACCAAAGGAGCTGTTCTTTTCTTTCTGGTCCTTGCAACAGAGTCCTACCTGGTTCAAAAAGTAATTCCCAACCTTCCATTTTTAACCCATGGGTGTAAATATCAAGGGATACTCAGAAATTTAAAAACACACATCATGACAAAATTAGGGTTTTTTTCTTTTTTTATCAGTGGAGCACCTTTTTATGAGTGGAGGTGGTAAGGAGGATGTCACAAAAGGATTGAGAGTATATAAAATATCCAAGTGGATTCAGAAAGCAGGGAAAACCACCACATCCAGCCTACCCTTGACTTCCATTCCATTACCCAACTACAGTGATCTTAAGATTTTTGACACATTTTAACAAATAAGTATTGGGGTGCCTGGGTGGCTCAGTTGTTAAGCGTCTGCCTTCAGCTCAGGTCATGATCCCAGGGTCCTGGGATCGAGCTCCACATCAGGCTCCCTGCTCCGCAGGAAGCCTGCTTCTCCCTCTCCCACTCCCCCTGCTTGTGTTCCCTCTCTCGCTGTCTCTCCCACTCCCCCTGCTTGTGTTCCCTCTCTCGCTGGGTCTCTCCCACTCCCCCTGCTTGTGTTCCCTCTCTCACTGTGTCTCTGTCAGGTGAATAAACAAAATCTTAAAAAAAATAAATAAATAATAAGTATTGATCCTAGTATGTATGAGCACTATGAAACTTAGTTAATATGACAGATAGTTGCAACCACAGAATTTATAGTCTTATAAAATGAAAAGACATAAAACAAGTAAACAAAAAATACCTAACTCTAAACTGTAATAAGTGCTACGAAGGTAAAGAATCAGAACTACTTCAGGGGCATGTGGCTGGCTCAGTCAGAGGAGCGTGAGACTCCTGATCTTGGTGTCATGAGTTCAAGCCCCACGTTGGGTGTGCAGATACTTAAATTAAAAAAAAAAAAGAACAAGAATACTTCAGAATGGATGTTCAAGAAAGGCCTCTGTGAAAAAGTAACATTTAGGTTGAGACTTGAAGGCATAGTAAGGTGGTAAATTCCAGGCATAAATAAAGGCTCATCATGGCAGCAAATAACATCTGAGACAGAAGCAAAGCAAAGGAATGAGGTTAGCAGTGGCTACATCACAAATTGTGGTAAACCACTTCACTCCCCTCATTACCAACAACTATTCCAAGCAGTTAAAGGCCCAATTCAATCTTCCACCTTCCTTGAAACCTTGCCTAATACACTTAAACCAGAATTAATCTCTCCATAGTTCGTCAGTTTTTCATGATTTTCCAACTTCTACAGTCAAGCTTCTCAAAAAACAACAACAACAACAACAAAAAAAACCCCAAGCTTATTGGTGAAAAGTATACAAAGCAGAAGGAACTAAATTCTAATCCTACCTTTGCTACTTAATAGCTATGTAGCCTTGGCCAAATCATTCCATTTCTCATGAGTTTTCTGAGGTTCAACGAACATATGTGAAATTACACAATGTTCAAATAGCTTCAGAAGTATATTATCATCAGTGTGTCGTATACAATTCAACACAGTATTCTAACTGTACAAGCACTGCAATATCACCTCCTGTAATCTGCAGACAGTATACTTGTAATACTTAAAGGGTTTCAGGTTGTGTTGGCTTTTGGAGCACCCATTAAATACTGTTAATGGTTTTCAAGCCCTTTTTTTTTTTATTTTTTATTTATTCACTTGAGAGAGAAAGAGAGAGAACGAGCAGGTGGAGAGCCTGAGGGAGAGAAGCAGACTCCCTGCTGAGCAGGGAGCCCAACACAGGGCTTGATTCCAGGATCAAGGGATCATGACCTGAGCCCAAGGCAGACCTTGAACCATGTGAACCACCCAGGCGCAAACAGCTACACCCTGTTCTCCCCAAAAGAAACCTTACATAGCTATACCCTGTTCTCCCCAAAAGAAACCTTACATAGAACTCCAATCTATAAAACAGATCAAAATGAGCTTTTCATTTTAAAAAAAGGGAAGAGGTTCTGAAGCCCCCTTCATTCCCTTGAAATAGGGACAAGTCCATTCCAAGGAATAGTTTTTAAACCAGAGATCATTACTGAAAATCCTGAAAAGGAAAGAATTAAGGACAAGATCCTGTGGCTTGCCACAAGTCAAGTCCCTCTAGAACAACAACAACAAAATACATTTCTTCTTTTTCACCAGAATGGCATCAGATTCTATCACATTGATGTAATCAAAAAAGGTCACACCTATAGTAGCATTTCCATGTTTTATCATACCGGTTACTAAAGCAAAGAAAAAAATGACATTTGTTTAAGTTACTTAGTGCCATGCCAGTTTTTTTTATCATCATTTCACTCTCAGTATACTAAGTGATTATTCAGTAGTGGAAAGTTTCTCTTGTATTTCCCAAAATAAGGGGGAAAAAACCTTGCCAATTTCTGCTCTCCAGGAAACTTAGCTAAAGCTTCACAATCACACACTCCATGGCTCTATCAGCTTCACTGGATGCAATCTGCCCAGACCTCGAGATTTTAACTCTTAACAGCACTAGCAAAACTCTCATTATTCCTCACCAATCTAGAGATTAGATTCCCTCTTAATATATGATTTATCCTACAGGTTTGGAGACTCCTCTTAGAAGGGAAAATAGAAACTCAGGTACCATTACAATAAAACAACCTTCTGCTGACCACCATTATGCCACTCTACCAAACAGTGGGCCCACTATCCCCTTAATGATATTCTTTTCTTCGAACACAACTTCAAAATCCCTATTTGTCTTAGTGTTTTTTTAAATCCAAATTTATTCTGAGCGAGTGTTCTTATACTTCTACATTCATCATTGGTTAATGAGCCTTTCTCAGTAATCAGAATGTGGTTCATGAATCTGGCACCAAATTACCGAGAATAAAAATTATCTATTTTCCTATTTTGTCTTATGGTGGTTTAGAATGAGCACATTGCTAAATTGCTAAAGCACATTGCAAGAATAGCCCCACAGACCTAGGAGTCACTTTAAGACTATAAAGCCTATATACTGATGCTCTACTGTTAAGTTTTAGCATAACTGTCAAATTCCCTTCCAGACATGCTGTATTAAGCTACTCAGTAATCTGACTTTACAGACCATATTCAAGGTAATATTCAGACAATAATACAAAGACTTACAAAAACCCAAATTCTCATCAACAGAGGACTGGTTAAGTTACAGCAGGACCAAACAATGGAATACTACACTGAAGCCATTAAAAATTATAATGTCAGCACATATTAACATAAAGATACCTACATCTTAATAAAAACGATACAGAAATATAGAATTACATGTAATCAGCTTTTGGGGCGCCTGGGTGGCTCAGTTGGTTAAGTGGCTGCCTTCAGCTCAGGTCATGATCCCAGAGATCAAGCCCCATGTCACGCTCCCTGCTCAGCAGGAGTGTCTGCTTCTCCTTCTCCCTCTGCCCCCCTCCCCCCTGCTGCTCATGCATGTGCACTCTCTCTCGCTCTCTCAAATAAATAAAATCTTAAAAAAAAAAATGTAATTAGCTTTTTACATAAAATAATGTGTATAAGGAAAGTTATATGTAAGGAAAGCAAGAACAACTTACAAGATATTTATTAAAACATGGACAATTTCTTTGGTAAACAGAGTTTCAGCTTTTCCTAATTATCCTTATTATTTTCTATACTATTGGGGGGGGAGACAGGTTTCTTTCCCAGAAACAACAAAGGTACTTGCATTCTTTTGAAAAACACTAAACATCCTGGTAGAGAAGTAATTAATGAAAGGAGTTAGGTTTTCTCCTGCCACCAAACACTGCAGATGACACTTGCCCAGCATGTTCCAAGAACTTACGCCAGATTACAATGAAGCACTCAGTTTCTGGCTGAAGTATGCTGTAGCTGATGATTATATCATATATATTGCTTTTTATTACCTTATTCATGAATCATAAGGAATATGCTCCAATACAGGAAAGCTCATCAAGGCACATTACTTGAAACAAAACTCTTTTGCTTGAACATTAACTCAAATGGTATGTATAGGGGAGACAGTGCCAAAAGAGCTCTAGCTTCGGTACTGGAAAGCCACCACGGTATTATCTTCCATCTCTTTATGGAGCTTCCATGTCAACAGTTTCCACAAATTTGCCCCAATTCTCTTCTGCAAACAGCTGCCTCCACTTCCTCAATGTTTTTGCTCCCTCCCATCAGCTTCCCAAAGCACCTACTCTAGTTCAGCAGCTCACAGCTACCAGGCTCTTTGGTTCAAACATTCTGACAGGAGAAATCTGATTGAACAGCAGCCCCACCAATCCATCAGGTCAGGAGTCTATCTGGAATCCAATCAGCAATAGCTAGAGAAGTAGGTTCTTCCAAGGGATATAAGCAACCTAAGTTTTCTAGAAGAGGTTATGGCCAAAGCAGGAAGAGAAATCAATCTTCAACCACAGTAAGGAAAGTGCAAGAAGAGGCCAGGTTTATACCACATCAACTGTCAATGAACACATTTGGAGAATGTTTTTAACTTCTATGGGATTTGAGGAAAAAAAAAAATCTCATTAACAGCTGTTAATCACATTAAAAGGCAAAACGTCCAAATGCTTTCCTGGCATACAAAGTCCTAAATAAAAGTAATTTAGTCAAAGTTCATGTCATGGACACAAAGCTCACCACCTATGTAGAAACAACTAATTTTTGCCTTTCTGCAATGCATATTAATTTAGAAAACGCTTAGGGCAGGTATTTTTTTATAAGCATATGCCTATTAATTCAGGAATAAGGTAATAAAAAGCAGTATACATGATACTTATAGCATACTTCTGCCAGAAACTCTCACATCTACAACATACTGATTAGGGGCACCTGGCTGGCTCAGTCAGCGGAGCATGTACTCCTGATCTTAAGGTTGAGTTCAAGCTCCACATGGGGTGTAGAGCTTACTTTAAAAAATGTAGGTCATTACTGACTATAGGCCCAAGAATACTGATTTAACTAGGCAATCACATCCTTCTTCTACAAAAACCTTTCATTAACTAAAATATTTACCTATTTTTTTTTAAGATTTTATTTATTATTTAACAGAAAGACACAGCAAGAGAAGGAACACAATCAGAGGGAGTGGGAGAAGAAGCAGGCTTCCCGTGAGCAAGGAACCCGACACGGGGCTCAATCCCAAGACTCTGGGATCATCACCTGAGCCGAAGGCAGACACTTAACGACTGAGCCACCCAGGCACCCCTTAAATATTTACCTATTCTCTATAAGGCACTATATTAAGGATTGGGAAAAGAAGAAAACAAGGCCCCTGACTCTAAGGAGTTCATCATCCAGCAAGGAAGGCTGATGTTAATTTAAAAAAAAGAAAAGAAAAAGAAAGAAAGAAAAGAAGGGCTATAATGTAAGTACGTATTCTAAACTAAAGGATATTAGTTATTTCAAGAGAGGTTGGGAAAAATTTAAGAAGACCTCACCAAAAAAGTGAGATCTGAAGCTAGGAAGAGTTTGGGCCAAATTGTGCTATGATATATATCAGGCTAAGAAATTAGTATTTTATTCTTCAAGCAATGAAGATCTGTGACAGTTTAAGCAGATAATATGATAATCATATACTGTGTTTTAGACAGGCAACTCTGCAGAAGAAGCTGCACAATATAAAACATTTGTTCAAGACCTGTAATTAAAAACACCCAAATGAAAAAGAAAACAAAAAAACAGGGAAGGGGCGCCTAGCTGGCTCAGTCAGCAGAGCATCCAACTCCTGATCTCAGGGTCGTGAATTTGAGCCCCACACTGGGTGTAGAGACCACATTAAAAAAAGGGGAGGAGGAGGGCAGGAAAAAAATGTATGTGGTGAATATGACCAAGGGTTAGTAAGTGAGCAACTCTTACAAGGGAATTACACAAAACATTAAAACTTGAAAAGCAGAAAAAGAACACAGGCACTGTATTAAAAAATGCAAATAGCCAATAAAAGCATGAGTGTTCAAACTTACTAGTAACTAGCTATTACAATTTTCACCAAAATAACTTTTTCAAGGATAATATTCGGTACAAGTGCCCACATTGTGCAGACAGTAAAGAATGGAAATCAGTATATCCTTTCTGAAGAGCAGGTACACAATACAAACAAAAGTATGTTTATATTTTTGACACAGTGATAACTTCTAGAAATCTACCTAAAAAACAGTAATGTCACTAAAAGATTTATATACAGGATGCTCACTTGCAGCATTATTTATAACATAAGAACTGGAAACAAACATACAATAGGAAAATATTAAATCTTGTACAAAATGAAATACTATGACACAAAAAGTATGTTTTCAAAAAGGTTACTAAGGAAAATGAGCAAACAAAACATTAGGTGAAACTAGAAACATTAAACATTAGGTGCAGCTAGATATTAAACTACATGTATCTCATTCTTAGAAATGTAAATGTGTACCAAAAATATTTCAAAGCATCAACAGGAATCATCACTGGATGATTAGATTTACAGTTTTCAGTATCTCTACAATGAGAATATACAACCTTTATAATTAAGAAAAAATTAAAGTAAAAAAGAGAAAGGCGGCTCAACCCCTTTAGCTAGGGTCTGTCACACCTCGGTCAAGCCATTATTGGAAAGTTTCTTTCTCTTTCTGAAAGTGTAAAAATTATTATTAATACACAGTATCTACACATTAGAAATACTTTTAAATCAGATAGATACTATCATTAAACATACAAGAATGTTAACATGTTTCATGAATACAGTGCTAAAGCTCATTAACAGTTATCACTACAATGCAGATAACTTACATAATTACTCCATGTTGGTAGTGCTTTATGGTTACTAAGTTATACTATAAAAATATATGAACTGAAATCATGAATACTACTTCAAATATTAATTGGTTAAGTGATACTTAACTAGATCACCAAGTAAAAATTCGTAATTTGGGACTTTGTATTGTAAAATCAGATTTCCAATTTTAGGAATCACTTAAAATTTTAGAATTATAGGTCAACCAAAAAATACTGTTACTAATGATTTAATTAATTAGTGCCTATATACTTACAATCAAAAAAACCCTCCAGAAATGCATGGTTTATTAAAGGACTCATTGCTAACAATATTTAGATTCCATTCAGCTACTTAAGGACAACCGCTCTTAAATTCCTACTACAGTTACAATGGCATTATGCCTGAAGTTGTGAAAATACCAAAAAAAAAAAAATACTAATTTTTTATTCTGTCAAACAGTATATTCACAATGTTTTCCATTCAAACAGATCATCATAAAGTTTACACAGCATAGCATAACTAGTAAGAGCATGGCCTTTTTAGCCTGACCTGAGATTAAGTCCTGTTCAAATCCTGGCTCCACCAAATATAGTCATGTGACTCTAAGCAAGTTATATAAACCCTAAATCTTGGTTCTCTTATCTGAAAAGGGTGACAGAGTACCTACCTCAAAGAGTTGATAAAGTACTCAACACAAACTGCTCACTCAAGTATTCTGCTTTAAAAATAATGCAAACAATTATTCTGCAAATACTGTTATCACAGTATCCTGAGTTCAAGCTTAGATAGGACTACTAGCTAAGCAAGTGACAGGTGATCTTTACCTGGCAAACCATTTAGCCTTTCTGAGATTCCAATTTCTTTACCTCTAAAACTTAGATACCAATACTTGCTCCTGCCCATCTTCAAGGATAATGAGGAGGGACAAATAAATAGTCTTTGTTTAAATGCTACATTTGGTAAACTTAATTCACTAAACACACCCATAGAATAACATCTACATTTAAAGCCATTTCAGTCTTCTCTCAGAGAAATTTACTTTACTGAGGCAAATAATGACTTCAATTTACTACTGAGATAGCTATGCTGATGGCCCAAAGCATAACTTCAGGCCTCCAACTTCTCAACACCCAGAAATGCTCTGGACTTAGTAAACTGGTTACAAAAAATAGCTAGAAAAGCCGCAAATATACAAATTCAACAGAATAAACAAAGGAATATACACTTAAAACTATTTCCTAAACTGAATGCAAACCCACAAACTGATAGTAGCCAAATTAACTCAATACATTCCTAAACTGAATGCAAACCCACAAACTGATAGTAAACAAATCAACTAAATACAACCCAAGCCTTTAAAATGTCCTTATTAAAAAAATAAAGCACTGAAAGGAAAAGAGAAACTTAAATGTTAGTATTCTAACACTAAAGCCAAACATTATTTTAAAATGTAATTTTAAGTTTTAAGATATCTGTGAAGACTATTTAAAAAGGGGATGTGGGGGTCCTTATTATGGGGTTCTTAGCCTGGTTCCTTAGACAGGCTTCAACGGGTCCTTAAACTGCAGGCAAAACTGTGCCTGTATACCTGTATGTTTCCATGGTGAGAGTGCACAGCTTCAGATTCTCAGCAGGACTAGAGGTATAAATGGTAATATTAATTCTCTCATCAAAAACTGATGACAACAGCAGACTATTTACAATCTTTTGTTACCAACTTTTATTTTAACCAAATTACGGTCTGCCAGATTTTTAAATAAATATTTGAAGTCCCTACCGTTATCAAACCCTCTGTGCTTATCAGATAGAAAGCAGTACTATCCGCATTATGTCTACCCTTTCACTCAAAGCACAAAATTTTTATGTAACAATGGTGTGTCCAGGCAGACTTCTTTTAAGTTTCATCACTGTTGGTAAATTTGACAAGAAATAGGTTTTTGGTATAGACTTAATAGTTATTGTGAGCAAGATTTCAAGAAAGACCTATAACCTACTTCAATTCAACAGGTTTTATCAAGTTCCAACCATCATGATTCTACCCAGTCATGGATAAATGTTACTATAATGAGATAAAGTAAGACCCTCTGTTCTCAAGAAACTTAAGCCTCTTATGTTTGGGATACAAGAACTATAGAAAAGAACAATGAAAACAATTTTCAGTCTACAGGGAAAAAAATCAACTTGTAATTGTTTGGTATAACCTACCAATAAAATTGCTAAGTAATTAAAAAAAAAGGAAGCATCATCGTGAGATTAACGTCTAGGAGGCAAATTTTTAAATTGAGCTTTAAAGGAAATATTAAGAAATTGTCCTAAGTATTTTTAAAGACCACCGGCTTATACACAAATAGAAAATCCTTAGTATTTGTTCATTAAGACAGGTTTCTTAGAGGGTCTGCATGGCCAAATTTTGTGAAACTGGTTCCACTAACTGCATATAATTAAAGGTAATAAAAGCCAAATTCTACTTCAAGATTCTCTACATTTTTGTTTCCATAAATCCACTGCATTTTTGAGTGCTTCTAAACAAAGTTCTAGGGGTTTCCCAAAGAATTTTCAGTAAGAACTTTCATCATCTCTTTTCAAAAGATTAAATAGAGATTAACAAACTTTAGTTTCTTTAGATACTGTTTAAAGGTAGTTTTTCTAGTTGAGTTTAAAATAACTTGAAACACCAAAAAATTATTAAAAGCAGTTTTTTTCTTCTATTAGAGAGCAAAGATATTCTTTTCCCAATTTAATAAAACCATAATCACACAACTTACATCTGAGATATTAAAATAGTTCACTGAAGTAAGTACCAAGGACTTTACCTAATCACCGTATCATAAAACACCTGCACCAAAAGTATCTGAATATAAATACAAATAACCTTAAAATTCTAGGAAAATTTAGAATAACAAACATTGGAAAGTCCAGTTTGAGTAAGTGCAAAACCTGCTTCCACCTGTCAGAAAGTAAACTCACAGTTCAAAGTAACCTAGAACTATTCCACTTTTATTATTGCCTTGGGTTACTGAAGTGAAATTCAAGCATATAAATAATCAAGTAAAATTCAAACACAAACAAGAGGATACATTTTATAAACCCACTGCCTTAAAGAATATTAGAAAAGAGGTAGTTTGGAAGTTTTGGGAAATATCCCAACATAAATCCAAAACCCACATAAGCAGTTCGTAAATGAGCATTTTCTCAACAATCAAGTTTTTGTAATCTTTGATCTAATGCGCCTCAAACAACTAGGCCTTTGGGCCCAGAAACAGTGAACTTGCAATACAGCTTGTTTCTTTAGGTTCAAATACTATCTTACAAGGGTCGGAAATAAAAGAATCTGCCCCCCCCCAAAAAAAATCAGTGTACGCTCTTTAATAATCAAAAGTATAAGGAATAAGGCCTTTCATTCCAGGAGACAGGCCATGACTATCCCGGGATGATTATCTGTAGTACAGTGCTCTCCTTAATAAAATTTACTATTAAAACGACGAATGGTACACTAAGAAGAAACACCATTAATTAAAAAAAAAATAGGTATGAAGGTTCCAATCATGACTATCACCGTTCATTTTCAGCTATTTCAGGGCTGGCAGAAAGGTTTAATACACCCACACACCCCCAAGGGAGGGGAAAACCACCAACCTCCTCCCAGGGAGTTTAATGAAAATTAGCAGGTAAAAGAGGCCTCCTCAGCAGCACGCTGAAAATCAAAGAGGGCGGCCGGAGGGCCGAAGGGTTCGGACTGCGGAGGAAAGCTTCGTCCTCGGACCCCACCTCCCTTCACCTTCCCCGCAGGACGAAGGAGGCGAAGGCTCATTAGTGCCTTCGTTAATTGACACCTGTAATGAGGAAACTTTCCGAGAGGTGAGACCGCCCAGGCGCGGCCTGGCCGGAGCTCCGGAGCGGCCCCCTCTCGGGCGCCCAGGTAACCGGGCCGGGCTGGGCCCGAGGCGCCGCGGCGGCCGCGCCACCGCGCACCTTCCCTGGGCGCTAGGCCCGCACGCCACCCGGCTTGGCCGTCGCCTCCCGCAGGCCTCGGCAGCCCGGGGAGCTGCGCGGGGCCCCCAAACTGTGCACCCCCACAGGCCGCCGCCGCGTCTACTTACTTTCATTTAACACCTCCACCAGGTCTGCGCAGTTCTCGCACATCGTTCGGCCGCCGCCCCCCCCCTCCCCCGCTTCGGATCGCACTGACTGATCCCGACCGGCGGGGGGGAGGGGAGAGAGGCGGAGGAGGGGGCCGGCCGGCCGGCGGGGCGGGGAGGCAACGAGGGCGGGCGGCGGCGGGGACGGGGCGGAGAGCAGGAGTATGGGGGAGGGGGCCGGCGGTCCCCGGAGCGGGCGGGGGAGAGGAGGGGGGCGAGGGGAGGTGCGCCGGCCGGAGGGGCGCGGAGGCGCGGGCGGCGGGGAAGGGGGGGAAGGACGGGGGGAGGGGAGAGGGAGGGAGGGGGCGGGTGGGGAGAGAAGCAGCAGAGTCACTTCACCGACCAGACGCCGCGGCCACCGCTGACGCCGCCGCCATTTTAATAGAGCGTTCGGGCTGCGCTCGGCTTTTTCCGCCCGAGCGAAGGAGCCGACGAGAAACGCCTCGCGCTCTCATTCCTCCGCCTCCCTGCCTCTCTTCGCCTCCCGCCCTCCCACCTTTCCCTCCGCACACACGCCGCACGCTCCACACCCCGCCGCGGCCGGCTCACCGCCCTCCCTTTCCTCTTCCGTCCGGCCTCCCCGCCCTCGGTCCACCCCCTCGGCGCGCTCGCCCACCCCGCCCAGCCCGGATCTCTGTCAGCGGCCGGAAGGGAAACACGAAGCCAGCGCGGCTGCGGGGGGAGTCCGGGTGAGTAGGAGAAGATGGCGGAGACACCGAGCGGCCCGCGGTTGCGCGGCGTCGCCCACCGCGTTCCACTCCGCGGGCTGCGAGGTTTAGCGAGCGCCGGGTCACTCGCGCCGCCCTGTTCCCCGCCCTTGCGCTTCGCCATTTTTCCTCCGGGCCCACGAAGAGGGATTGGTGGCGATTTCTCCCTCCCCGCTCTCGGGTTTTTGGGGTGGGGGAGGCAGGGGTTCAAAGGGGAGCCGGGCCGGAGCGACCCTGCAGCCCGAGTTGGGGCACACGGCCCTCTCCCCGCGGGCCTTTGTGAGAATGGAACAGCCCAGGGGCGGCGTAACCTGCATCTGTGTTGATCGCTACCCTCGATTCTGTAAGGCTCATCCGTCCTCGAGCAGTAAGACACCTTGATGTGACAAGAAATGGCGGAGTGAAGAGCGTTCACATGGCATCTCCTCCCTTTTACGCGAGAGGGCCCTGCACCAATTACCGGTCCTCAGCTCTTCACCTGAAATAGCATATTATACTTCTCAGCGAAGAGCAAATCGCCAGGGTATTAAGATAGGGACAAAATGAACAGGTGAAGGAAAGGGGACACTTCAGCTCAAGTTGGTTAACAACTAGTTAACATTAGGAAAATTTTTCTCCTACCCTCACTGATTTCTATATCCAGTATGTTTTTATGGAGATGTGACTGAACAGTCCAAAAGGGAGTGTACCTAATCTTAGAACTATAACCGGAGCAGCTATTCAGACCCTGTAGTAATTCTTTTAAAAGGTTTTATGGAGGTTCTGTCCCACCATCTTTCCATGCCAGGACCACCTTGCCGGTATTGTTTACCTTTCTGCTGCTTGAACTTGATGGTATAGTTTCTGCCCACCTGTTTTACAGTGCTCCATAGGAGCAGGTGATCCTTCAGAGCTGTGGAGATACTCTATTATCTTCCTTTCCCATCTTTACTATAAAACTTGGGTTTCTGCAGACTTGACTTTTCTCCTTGACCATCCAGCATCCATTCCCACACACCCCTCTTAACTACCAACAGGGAAACTTGCCAAATCCAAATTTTGTTTTGTTTTTCAGGTGGCAGCTAGAGGTTTTGAATTCCAGAAGGAAAGCCCCAAGGAATATTTGCTACTGGTTTAAAACAGTCATAGTAGGGGTGAACCTGTGTTTGAGTCCTTGCCAGTGAAATGTGACCAGAAATCTGCAGAGTGGATCTTTTGGAAAGAATTGCCCATTACTAAAAAAGGGGGACAAATTCAATAGTCATTACCCTTAACCCTTCTTTCTGTCTGAAACATAGTTTTGATTTACAAAGTAATACAGCATCTGTTGTCTAGCGTTTGTTTTTGCTTTTTACAGTGAAACTACAAACAGGATAAAAGCTAACTATGAAGTTGATAATGCAGAAAAATAAGGTGTGGTGGGTCTCTGATACATCCTAGAACAGCAGTCCCCCCCAGATTGCTTGTCTGTCGCATTTTCCTTAAGCCACTGTTTCCATTACTTGTGGCCAAACACATTGCTGATACAGAAAGTGCGGACAACTATTACCATACATGTGGAGTACTTCTAGGATATATTGAAGACACAGTCTGATCTTTTTTTTTTAAAGATTTTATTTATTTATTTGACAGAGTGAGAGCAGGAACACAGAGGGAGTGTAGGAGGGAGAAACAGGCTTCCCGCTGAGCAGGGAGCCCGATGTGGGACTCCATCCCAGGACCCTGGGATCATGACCTGAGCCAAAGGCAGACGCTTAACCAAACTGAGCCACCCAAGCGCCCTGACACAGTCTGATCTTTAAAGAAAATTTTTTAAAAATTGCTTCCTAGTTTTTTTTTTCCTTTACAAAGTTATGTGAAATGATACTTGATTTAAAATTCTTTGAGGGGCACCTGGGTGGTGCAGTCTTTAGGCATCTGACTCTTGGTTTCGGCTCAGCTCAGCTGGTGATCTCAGGGTCATGAGATGAAGCCCTACATCAGGCTCTGTGCTTAGTGTGGAATCTGTGAGATTCTCTGCCTCTTCCACTTGTGCTCTCTCAAATCTTTTAAAAGAATAAAATAAAATGCTTTGAGAATCTAGAGTATTATTGTCATAAATGATCATTACTCTTTAGTCAGCACTTCAGAACTCAACAAACTTCCTGTAGAGGGCCAGAAAGTAAATATTTTAGGCTCTCTAGGTGCCCCAACTTTCTATCACAACTACTGAACTCTGTTAGAACAAAAACAACTATAGACAGTACATAATGGAAAAAGTGTGGCTGTGTTCCAATAAAACTTATAGACACTGAAATTTGAAATTAATATTTTCACATGTCACAAAATACTATTTTTCTTTTGATATTTTCAACTATTTAAAAATATAAAACCGGGGTGCCTGTGTGGCTCAGTCATTAAGCATCTGCCTTTGGCTCAGGTCATGATCTCAGGGTCCTGGTATCGAGCCCCACATGGGCTCCCTGCTCAGTGGGGAGTCTGATTCTGCCTCTGCCCTTTACACACACACACACACACACACACACACACACACACACACACACACCCACTCTTGTTCTCTCTCTCCCTCCTAAATAAATAATTGAAAAAAAATGAAAAGTTTAAAAATATATATTTATATATATATATAAAACCATTCTTAGCACACAAACCATACAAAAACATTTAATTGCCAGATCTGGCCTGTGCCCTGTAGTTTACTAACGCTTTATCTACTTCAACTGCTTGTTAACACAAAGGCATAGGAGACAATGAAAAACAAGGCTACCTGCCTCCTAACTAGACTCTTAACTCTTCTGTGCTGATTTAGTATATGTATCAAAAAGACCTTTTCATACATTTAAAAGATGTACATTCTAAAAGTATGATGATGGGGCACCTGGGTGACTTAGCCAGCTGGGTATCCAACTCTTGATCTCAGCTCAGGTCTTGATCTCCTGGTCGTGAGTTCAGGCCCTACATTGGGCTCCACAATGTGTGAAGCCTACTTTAAAAAAGGGGGGTGGCAGGACACCTGGGTGGCTCAGTAGGTTAAGCTTTTGCCTTCGGCCCAGGTCATGATTCCAGGGTTTTGGGATCGAGCCTTACGCCAGGCTCAAGCAAGGAGCCTTCTCCCTCTCCTGGCTCCTCTTCTCGTGCTCTCTCTCAAAATCTTTTAAAAATGGGAGGGCAGGGGAGGCTCCTGGGTGGCTCAAGTCGGTTAAGCATCTGCCTTCAGCTCAGGTCATGATCTCAGCGTCCTAGGATTGAGCCCCACTTCAGGCTCTCTGCTCAGTGGGGAGTCTGATTCTCTAACTCACTCTCCCTCTGTGCCCTCCCCCCCAAATAAATCTTTTAAAAAGTTGGGGAGGGCAGCACCTGGGTGGCTCAGTCAGTTGAGTGTGGACTCTTGATTTCCAATCAAGTCATGATCTCAGGGTTGTGGGATAGAGCCCACGGTCAGGCTCCATGCTCAGCAGGGAGTCCACTTGAGATTCTTCCCCTCCCCATCATGCATGTGTGCTCTCTCCCTCTTTTTTTTTTTTACGTTTTCCCTCTCTTTAATAAATAGTGTGATGAGGCAAAATCTCTGCTAAAATATCCCTAGATTCTTATAAATCTGAATTTCCAACCAGTAATCAACAATCACTATACACCTTTAATAGCTAAAAGACTGTTTTCAATATTTTGTATCCATGTCACCATCTAGTGGTAGAATCATGCTTTGAGTAAAATTATATAATCTATGAAATTTCTAATTCTTGAGTTCGTAATACATATGTCGTATATTCCTAGCTGCTTACCTGAAAACCAGCCTCACCATAAACAACTTTGGAAAACTAATATTGCCGGTGAAATTATTTGCCCTTAACATTCTGGTTGTTATTATTGAACATAGGGTTTTTTCTCGAGTTTGGAATTAAAGCCCGCTTGTTACTCTCAGAGGCCAGAGTTATTGCAGAATTTACTCTTATCCCTCACACCCACGCTTGTCACTGTTTTGTGGAACATAGGACCATTATTAGAAGGCAAGTATGCTATTTTATTCTTTCCACAGCACCCAGCCCAATTGTTTGTACATAAGCTCAGCAAACCGCTGCTTGGTTCTTAACTTGCTAGAGTGATTATTTTTATAAATAAATTGGATTGTATCACTTCGCTGACAAAAACCCTTCAATAATTCCCGTTGCATTTACATATGTATTTATTTAAGTAATCTCTACACCTGATGTGGGGCTCAAACTCACGACCCTGAGATCAAGAGTCCCATGCTCTTAACAACTGAGCCAGCCAGACACCCTCTTCCTGTTGTATTTAGAATAAACTCTACTTGGGCCTTGCCCAACCTCTCTGGTTTTTAACCTCATTCTTGTTACATTCCAGCCACACTGGTCTGCTTTCAAACATAAAATCTTTTCCTGCTCTAGGTCTTGGTGAATGTTGTTTCTTCCTAGCACATGCTGTCTTAATTTTGAAATAGCTAACCTCTTATCCTCACAGTTTCAACTTAAATATCATCTCAAAAAATAACTCCCCTCCCCTAGAATATTCTATTATAGGGGCACCCGGGTGGCTCAGTTGGTTAAGCGTCTGCCTTCAGTTCAGGTCATGATCCTGGGTCCTGGGATCAAGCCCCACATAGGGCTCCCTGTTCAGCAGGGAGTCTGCTCCCTCTCCCTCTGCCTGCTGATCAGCACCCTGTTTGCTCACGTGTTCTCTTTCTCTGTTGATAATAATAAATAAAATTTTTTAAATAGAATATTCTATTATAGTACTCTATTCATTTCTTTCATAGCTCTTACTAATCTCTATAATTATTTCTGTTTATTTGTATTGGGGACACATTGGACTGCAAGTAAACAATTTTTGAATTTAAAATGGCCTAAACAAATAGGACTTATTTTTCTCTTGTAACAAACAGGCAGTAGACAATCCAATCCAGGGCTGGTACAGTGGCTTAAGGATATGGATCCAAGTTTTTGTTCCTTTCCATTTCACTGTCTAAATTTTGGCTTGTCACCTCCTAGTTGTAAACTAGCCATTATAGCACCAACTGTCTGCTTTAAAGACAGAAAAAAGGAGGAAAGGAGCTGATGTCCTGTCTTGGTTTCAATTCCCTACAAAGCAGATCCTGAGATGAGGACACAAGTGGAAATAGTTTTATTTTGATGTCACCCCAAGAAACATTGGTAGGATAGTAGAGAAGTGAGATAGGAAGTAGGAGAGTAAGTATCCAATACAAGATCCATTATCAAGTCCTGTAATCCCTTAGGATTAAGTAACTCTTAAATTACTCTTAAGTAACTAGAGCCTAATCCCCCTGGTAAATTCTACAAACCAATAGAAAACATGTGCCTGAAAATCATCCTACCCAAAAAACAAGCAAACAAACAAACTCATCCTACGCAAGGGACAAGGAAGGTTGGATATTTACATCTACTCTCCTTAATCATTGTTTGTTGCCAGAGGAGAGGTTGTGGGCAGCAAAGTAGACTACTCCTTGCTCAAGTGGCTAAAGAAAACCCTTGGGCATAGAAAGGTATTCGCAGTTGGAGGTCTGGCCACTGTACATCGAAGTGATAAGAACTAGGGGATTTGGGCAGAGCACAGTGACAGCGTCTGGTACACCCCTTTTCCCTCTTCTGTCTGCCTCGAAGATAATTATGATAATCTGACAAGGCAGCAGCCATCCTGAAACAATAAACCTGTAGGCAAAAAAAGCAAAAGCCAAGGCATGGAAGATGGCAGAGTGGAAAAAGAAAAGGCCTGAGTCCTGGTGGCGTTGTTGAACAGCTGAATCAGCGCTAGCAACTGCCTGTTTGTTGCTACATAAGATGTTTGGTTATCTAACAAATACAAAACTCTAAAGCCACTATTAGAGTATCTGTAGCCCAATGCAGTCATAAAAAATAGTGTGGTGGTTAGAATAATGCCCCTAACCCTCAAAGATGCCTATATCCTAATCTGCAGAATTTGTGAATATGGTACCTTACATGGCAAAAGGGACTTTCCAGATAAAGACCTTGAGACAGGGAGATTATTTTCTATTCGTGTGGGCTCAATTTATTACATGGGGCTTTAAAATGAGAGAACCAGGGGCGCCTGGGTGGCTCAATCATTAAGTGTCTGCCTTCAGCTCGGGCCTGATCCCAGGGTCCTGGGATTGAGCCTTACATCGGGCTCCCTGCTCCGCGGGGAGGCCTGCTTCTCCCTCTCCAACTCCCCCTGCTTGTGTTCCCTCTCTCGCTATGTCTCTCTCTGCCAAATAAATAAAATCTTTAAAAAAAAATGAGAGAACCATTCCCAGCTTTGTGCAAAGGGAGCTGGAACTATGCAAGAATGTTTGGAGAGATGCAACATTCCTGGCTTTGAAGATGAAGCAAGTGGGCCATGAGCTAAGAAATGTGGGTGGCCTCCAGAAGCTGGAAAAGACAGGGAAACAGATCCTCCCCTTCAGCCTCCAGAAAGAATCCCAGCCAGTCCTGTCGACACCTTGATTTAGTCCAATGAGACCCATGTTGGACCACTCATAGAACTGTAAAATGATGTTTGTTAAAACAAATTTAGTTTTAAGCCACTAAATTTGTGGTAATTGGTTTCAGCAACAATAGAAAACTAATAGAAGTGGCATGCAGATAAAGAGAACGGCATAGGCAAAACCCTTGAGACACAATCCCTTGCCTGTCTCTAGGAACAGAAGTAAAGCCAGTATGACTAGAACATAGTTGGGAGAGAAGGCCCATGCCAGACATAGCAGAGCACTGCAAACTTTGGTAAGATTCCCACCTAGATCCTAAAAGCAATAGAAAGCTTTTAAGTACCTAAGCAACACAATCAGGTTTTTATTTTAAAATATTCAGACTAAAAAATATATTCAGCTAATATGTAGAGAATAGATTAGAGATAGGAACAACTAGGGGTTATTAATATTAATCTAGAAAGATGATGATAGCTCGGACTAGGGTAATAGGAAAGAAATGGAGGAAAGGAAGTCCATTCTAAAAACATTTTGGGGGTGAAAAGAACAAGACATGATTGATGGGTATAGGGAGAGGGGAAAATAGTATCAGGGCTGTCTCCAGATAAGAGTATTTGCCCAACTGGGTAAATGATAGTGCCATTCACCAAGTTAGGGATCACTTAAAGGAGGACCAGAGGGAGATGGGATCAATAATGACAAGTACTATTTGGGAAATACTCAGTTTGAGGTGCCTATGAGGTAACCAGGAGTTGCCAAACAACCAGGCAGGTATTTGAATCCAAAGCTCAAAATAAAGTTCAGGACTGCAAACGTAAATATGAAAGCAATCCTTAGTATGGTAGCTCTTTACTTAATGGGAAAGATAACTGCTATACCTTTAGCATGAAAAGTTCCAGGTATGATGAATAACAAAAGAGCCAGTTCCCTCAACTGTCCCCTCTTTAAAAAAAAAAAAAAGATTTTATTTATTTGACGGAGAGTGAGCGTACAAGCAGGGGGAGCAGCAGGCAGAGGGAGAAGCAGGCCTCGGGCTAAGCAAGGAGCCTGTTGTGGGACTCCATCCCAGGACCCTGGGATCATGACCCAAGCTGAAGGCAGATACTTAACAACTGAGCCACCCAGGCACTCCCCCAAAAATAAACTTTTTAAAAAATTAAAAATAAAATGTGAGTAGGGGAAGAGAAGATGTCTCAAAGAGTTTAAAGAATATACTGGGGGAGGGATTTTGGTACCATTTAAACCAAAGAAGATGTAGTCAAAAAGGATGAAGATGACAATTGTTGAATGCTGAAAAGTCAACTAAAATGAGATCTACAAAATATTCATTAGATTTAGCACATGGGAGGTTATGGGGAAGGAATTATGGACACCGAAGCCTCGTTACGGTAGACTGAAGACAAGAAACTATTGAAAGAGAAAACTATTTTAAGACTTTGGACCCTAGAGAGAAGGTGGGTAACTAGATGAGGAATAAGACTAATGTGTGTAAATGCTAGCAGAAACATGAAAATAATAGGTAACTTATTGTACATACTGTGCAACAGACACTGAGAACTCATTTAATTCTCACAACCACCTTGTGTAGTATGTTCTATTGTTCTCCCTATTTTCCAGAAGAGAATAATAAGGTCTTGAGGAGTTGAGACAGAAGGTGATGGTACTAGAACAGAGAAGTCACAGTGCTTGCTGTAAATTCTCAGGAGATGAGGGACATGACAACATACACAGATACAAGGACTGACTTTCGATAATGGGGAAGAGATATTGATAGATTTGACTACATTTTAAAAATTCTGTGTATCTGGGGCACCTGGCTGGCTCAGTTGGTGGAGCATGCAACTCTTGATCTGGGGGTCATGGGTTTGAGCCCCAAGCTGGGTGGAGAGATTACTTAAAAAATTTTTTTAAAAAAGGGCACCTGGGTGGCTCAGTTGGTTAAGCAACTGCCTTCGGCTCAGGTCATGATCCTGGAGTCCCGGGATAGAGTCCCACATCGGGCTCGGCGCTTCTCCCTCTGACCCTCTTCCCTCTCGTGCTCTCTGGCTCTCATTCTCTCTCTCTCAAATAAATAAATAAAATCTTAAAAAAAAAGTAGAATAGCTAATTTCAAAGGCATATTCATTAAATTAGAAAAAAAAATTTTAAATTCTGCATATCTAACCACCATGAATAAAATTGGAAAAAAAACCCCACAAACTAAGGAAACTATTCTAACATTAGAAATACTATTCTACTTGTAAAAATAAATACAAAGTACAAAAATCCAAATAGGACCAAAAAAATGCTGGTATAAATTGGTAATATATTTTTAAGTAAAAAATTCAACCTCATTAGATACTATGAAAGAAAATTTTTAATAATAATTCCTAGCTTGGGCTGAGGTAGAGAAGAATCACAAACTGTAATACATTATTGGTGAGACTATAAAATTAGTTCAGCTTTGGGGCACCTGGGTGGCTCAGTCCCCTTCGGCTCAGGTCACGATCTCAGGGTCCTGGGATTGAGCCTCACATCAGGCTTCCCTGCTAGGCTAGGAGTCCTCTTCTCCCTCTGCCCATCCCCCCACTCGTGTGCACGCGCGCTCTCTCTCTCTCTCTCTCTCTCAAATAAATAAATAAATAAAATCTTTATTAAAAAATTGATTCAGCTTTTCTGGAGAGAAACTGGGCAATATGTATTAAAATCTTTAATTTTTATATATGCTTTGGCCTAGAAATTCTGGCTAGTAATTTATCTAAGAATAGCAAGCTAAGACTTAATTATAAAAATGCTGATCAAAGCTTTGCTTAAATATTAAAAAACGAGCAACCGGGGCGCCTGGGTGGCTCAGTCATTAAGTGTCTGCCTTCGGCTCAGGTCATGTTCTCAGGGTCCTGGGATCGAGCCCCGCATCGGGCTCCCCACTCAGCGGGAAGCCTTCTTCTCCCTCTCCCTCTCCCCCTGCTTGTGTTCCCTCTCTCGCTGTGTCTCTCTCTGTCAAATAAATAAACAAAATCTTTAAAAATAAATAAATAAATACATAAATAAATAAAATAAAAAGCAAGCAACCATCTAAATGTATAGTAGTAAAGAAATTATTGAGTAAATTATAATGTGTCCATGCAAAGATATATCACTAAAATAGATGTTGCATAGTATTTAATAACCTGGAAATATAAGTAATTCATACAAGTTTTTTTATTTTTTATTTTATTAACGATTTTATTTATTCATTTGACAGAGACACAGCGAGAGAGGGAACACAAGCAGGGGGAGTGGGAGAGGGAGAAGCAGGCCTCCCACGGAGCAGGGAGCCCGATGCAGGGCTCAATCCCAGGACCCTGGGATCATGACCTGAGCCGAAGGCAGACACCTAACGCCACCAGGCGCCCCATACAAATTTTTATAAATGTATGAAACAATATGAACTATATGGTTCCACTCTATTAAAAAAAGACTGGGAAACAATGGGTTAACAATGGGCTCACAGTTAATTTTTATTGGAGGGTTACAGTTAATATTTTTTTCTTTTTGCTTATCTACATTTGGCATACTTTCTACAATGAAGATGTCGTACTATTATAATTTTAAAACAATAAAAATTCTTGTTAATGCTTAAACTACACAAATAAAGCCCATAGCTCTATTAGGATTCAATTAGGGGAACAGAACCACTATGAGTATTATGAACTAACGGATTCATTATAAGAACAAGAGCATCCATAACTGTGGGAAAAGCAGGGCAAGACTGTTGACTCTGCATCTGGTGGTAGAATTGGGGTCACTATTGCTCAGCAGGGCCCACAGGTGAGAACTAGAGCGTGAATCCAGGAGAAAAGGACAAGCTGGAATCCTTGTCTCTCACCATCTTTCATCAAGGTAGCGTTCAGAGAGCAACAGTCGCTGCCTTACCTCACTTCTACCACCCATTTCTTGTGTATCAATATTATTTTTAATTTTTAAGTAATCTCCACATGCAACATGGGACTCAAACTCACAACCCCGAGCTCAAAAGTCATAAGCTCCACCAGCCAAGCCAGTCAGGTGCCTCGCCACCACCCATTTCTCATCAAATCATTTTTGGATAATTCCAACTGAGAACCATTCATGTAAGGGTGATGGGCACTTTTTAGACAATCTGTTCTTGTAATATTCCAAAGGAAAATAATTTCTAAGGACTCATTAGAAATTCTCATCTACTCCAAAATGATATTTCACAGCAAATATGTTTTATTAAGCTTCTTTGTGTTAATGTTGTGAAAATCAGATGCTCAACCACATGCCATCTGTGTGAGTTGGGGCAAGTCATTTAATTTGTGTCAGGTTCCTAACCTGTAAAATGGGGAAGATAATAGAATCCATGTGAGAGGAGTTGTGAGAATTAAGTGAGATAATACATGTAAAAAAACTTCGGGGTGCCTGGGTGACTCAGTAGGTTAAGCATCCAATTCATGATTTCAGCTCAGGTCATGACTTCAGGGTCATGGGATCAAGCCCCTAGTCAGGCTCCCTGCTCAGCTCAGAGTCGCTTGTCCCTCTCCCTCTGCTCCTCACCCCTCCCCTGATCCCTCTCTCTCTCCCTCCTCTCAAATAAATAAATACAATCTTTAAAAAATACACATGTAAAAAAACAGCATAATTAGCATATTGTAAGTGCTCAATAAACGATAGCTATTATTCCTATTAGAAAATATGCACATAATGAGTAAGTATGTAAATATGACTCATGATTGTAGGAAACTTCACTACCTAGCATTTTGATATGTGGATTTCCTCTGCATTTAAGTCAATGGGATCTTTTTTTTTTTTTTAAGATTTTAAGAAAGAGAGAGAGAGAGAGCACAGGCAGGGCAACCAGCAGGCAGAGGGAGAAGCAGGCTCCCCGCTGAGCAAGGAGCCTGACGTGGAAATCGATTCCAGGACCCTGGGATCATGACCTCAGCTGAAGGCAGACACTTAACTGAGCCACCCAGGCACCCAGTCAATGGGATCCTGATGCAATCCCACAGGTGTGTACAAAGAATGGTGCTTCAGATGTGATCTAGGCTAGGTTTTTGTTTTTGTTTTTTTTTAAGATTTTATTTATTTATTTGAGAGAGAGTGAGAGAGCATGAGTCGGGGTGGAAGGGCAGAGGGAGAGGGAGAAGCAGGCCCCCCATTGAGCAAGGAGCCCCATGCAGGGCTCCATCCTAGGACCCTGGGATCATGACCTGAGCAAAAGCAGATGTTCAACCAACTGAACCACCCAGGCGCCCCTCGGCTAGGTTTTCTTTTTTCCTTCTCTCTTTCTTTTTTTTCTTTTCTTTTTTTTATAGAGGAGCAGAGGGAGAGGGAGAGAATCCCAACCCAGTGTGGAGCCTGACATGGGGCTCGATCCCACAACCCCTAGATCATGACTCGAGCTGTCATGAAGAGTCTGATGCCTAACCAACTGAGCCACCCCGGCACTTCCCATGTTCTTTTCTTTAAACTACAATCTATAGCAAATTTATATCAAGACCTAGAAAAAGAGTGCCCATATAATTTATTGCACTAAACCAAGACACTTTTAGATTGAAAGAGAGCACTATTAAAAATTACCCTGGATCAAGAGCACCTGGGTGGCTCAGTACATTAAGCATCTGACTCCATTCCAGCTTCGGTCATGCTATTGAGGTGATGAGATCGAGCCCCAACTTGGGTTCCACACTCAGCTGGGAGGCTGCTTGAGATTCTTTCTATCCCTCTGTCTCTGCCCTTCTATGTTTGCACACACTGTCTCTCAAAATAAATAAATAAAATCTTTAGAATAAATAAAAAAAAAATTAAAATTACCCTGGATCAATGGCATAAATAAGGACTTTTCCAGGCCAACCAGGACATGTAGCAACACATGGATGGACCTTGAAGATATTATACTGAGATAAGTCAGACAGAGAAAGATAAATACTGTATGATTCCAATTATATGTGAAAACTAAAAAAGCCAAACACGTGAAAACAGAGTAAAAATGGTTGCCAGGGGCTGGGGTGTGTAGGAATAGGAGAGATGTTGTTTCAGAGTACAAGCTTGGAACTAGTAGTAAATAAGTCCTAGAGATCTAATGCACAGTGTAATGAATACAGACAACAATACTTATTATCGTATTCTCATCATCAAACTTGCTAAGATACTAGATCTTAATTATTCCAACTACAAAAAAGACATGATAATTATGTGACATGATAGAGGTGGCTATCACTACAATGGCAATCATATTGCAATATATAAATATATCAACATGTACACTTTAAATTTACACAATGTTATATGTCAATTAAAAAATACTAAATTGGGGAGTGCCTGGGTGGCTTAGTCATTAAGCGTCTGCCTTCGGCTCGGGTCATGATCCCAGGATCCTGGGATCCAGCCCCGCATCGGGCTCCCTGCTCAGTGGGAAGCCTGCTTCTCCCTCTCCCACTCCCCTTGCTTGTGTTCCCTCTTTCGCTATCTCTCTCTCTGTCAAATAAATAAATAAAATCTTTTAAAAAAATACTAAATTGGTTTCATGACTTTCGAATGGGTTGCAAACCAGTGTTTTATTTATTTTTATTTTTATTTATTTTTTTAAGATTTTATTTATTTATTTGACAGAGAGAGAGAGAATGAGCACAAGCAGGGGGAAGCGGCAGGCAGAGGGAGAAGCAGGCTCCCCGCTGAGCAAGGAGCCCGATGCAGGACTCCATTTCAGCACCCTGGGATCATGACCTGAGCTGAAGGCAGATGCCCAATCGACTGAGCCACCCAAGCGCCCCACCAGTGTTTTAAAAACCATTGGTAAAGCAACATCTTCATGTTACAGATAAACTGCCAGTTTCCTTGTTTTTCAAAATTTTGTAAACTATTTCAATACGGACAATAACACAGTTTTATCAAACCACTCTGCTTTATTAAGTTCTTTATCCACATTTGCTTTTTATTTTTTAAGATTTTTTATTTATTCATTTATTTTAGAGAGAGAGAGCATGCATGCCCAAGTGAGGGGTGGAGGGTGGAGAGGATGAGGGAGAGAGAGAGAGAATCTGAAACAGACTCCGTGCTGAGCATGGAGCCAGTCGCAGGGCTTGATCTCTCAATCGTGAGATCATGACCTGAACAGAAACCAAGAGTTGAATGTTTAACTGACAGAGCCGCCCAGGTGCCCTCATATTTGCTTTATTTTTTTCAATGAAATTAAATGTGTATCTCCTTATTCCATTAGCCCTCCCCCACCCACTTGTCCCAAGTAATCATAATCTCTTATCTAAATTTGGCATTTTTTCCAGACCCAAACATGTCTTTATATTATTAATACAAAAGATTATATTAATTGAAAACATATAGCACAATTTGTTATATTTTCCAAGTTTTATGTAGCTGGCATATAAATTGTTTTTTTCACCCAACATATTATTTTATTTGTTTTGTTTGTTTATTTATTTATTTTTAAGTAAGCTCTATGCAGAGCTTGAACTCAAGACCCTGAAATCAGGAATCCCATGCTCTACCAACTGAGCCAGCCAGGCACCCCTCACTCAACATATTTTTAAATTTTTTATATTTTTAAAATATTTTTTATTTGATGTAGCTTAGTCCATTCATTTTTAATATTTAAGTATTTTTACAAAATTTTTTAAGTTTAGCTTTTTTTTAGTAATCTCTACACCCAACCTGGGGTTCGAACCTACAATCCCAAGATCAAGATCCCATGTTCTTCTGACTGAGCCAGCCAGGCACACCTTTTATTTTTTTATTTTATTATTTTTTTAAGATTTTATTTATTTATTTGAGAGAGAGAGAGCACAGGGTGAGAGAACACAAGCTGGGAGTGGGGTGGGGAAGGTGCAGGAGAGGGAGAAGCAGACTCCCCACTGAGCGGGGAGCCTGACACAGGGCTCCATCCCAGGACACCATGATCACAACCTGAGCCACCCAGGCTCCCTCAGGTGCCCCTTTTAACACATTTTTAAAGTAGGCTCCATGCCCATTGCAGAACCCAATGGGGCTTGAACTCACAAACTGAGATCAAGACCTGAGCTGAGATCAAGAGCCAGGTGTGTAACCGACTGAGCCACCTAGGCAGGCCTTCACACACACACACACACACACACACACACACACACACACACACACACACACACACACACACACACACACACACACACACACACACACACACACACACACACACACATTATTTATTTGTCAGAGAGAACGTGTGAACAAGCAGGGGGAGCAGCAGGTAGAGGGAGAGGCAGGCTCCCCGAGGAGCAAGGAGCCTGATACGGAACTCGATCCCAGCACCCTGGGATCATGACCTGAGCCAAAAGTAGACAATTAACCAACTGAGCCACTCAGGTGTCTCTTAACACATATTTTTTTTTTTTTTAATTTTTGAGTAAACTCTAACCCCAACATGGAGCTAGAACTCATGACCCCAAGATCAAGAGCCACATGCTCTCTGGACTGAGTCAGCCAGGTGCCCCTGATCATTCATTTTAACTCATGTATGGTGTCCCCATATATGAATATATCACAATTTGTCCATTCCCTTGTTGGACATTTAGTTTATTTTCAGTTCTTGCTGTTAGAAACAATGGTGAAATGGGCATTCTTGTTCAATGAGGGAGATGGGCAAGCAGACTCTGCGCTGAGTTTGATCCCATGACCCCAGATCATGACCTGAGCAGAAACCAAGAATCAGTTGCTCAACCGAGCCACCCAAGCGCCCTAGCACTTTCAACTTTTAATAATGTCTTTAATATTACATTTAACCATCATTTCTATCTGCATTTATGTAACCTGCAATAATGAGCCTCTCATATATATTGTTGGAATAATAATAAAGCTGTTTTTCCACTCCAGAAATATAATTGCTTATTACTGTACCAACTGTTCTACAGAATCAAAGACATTCTAGAACATTCTTATTTTGTACAGTATGCGAAATTCAGGCTATAGTTTATTAATAGTATTTCCCTTTTGTTCCCCAGTAGATTCGGTAGATTCAGCTTTATATTTTAAACGAATGTTAAGAAACATTTCCACCTTTGTGTCCTAGGTGTTTGTTTTTTATATTGTTATAAATTATCCAATTTATAAGTATCTAAAACTGTAAACTTAATACCTATACAAGAATATCAAAGCAATAAAGATAAAGCCAAAGTAAAAAGTTAACTAGTAGTAAGTAGTAGCAACTACATAATTAAAGGGTAAGGATAAACAGGGACCCTTCAAAAGGGCAGTCTTCTATTGTGATATGAATGGAAATGGCAGAAATGCCGCAAGTGTTTCTCAGACGTCACTATGGCAGGAGACCAATTTATCAATGGTCATGATATTTTAGGACAGTTAGCTTGAAGTAACAAGTTCATAGTAGAATTTACATCCTGATTTTTCTCACATTGCAGCAACTAAGGCCATATTTCAACCCATATCTACATCCATTAAGTGACAAATGAGGGGCACCTGGTGTCTCAGTCAGTTGGGTGTCTGCCTTCAGCTCAGGTCATGATTCCAGGGTCCTGGGATCGAGTCTCGCTTTGGGCTCCCTGCTCAGCAGCGGAGTCTGCTTCTCCCTCTGCCTGCCGTTCCCCCTGCTTGTGCTTGCTCTCTCTCTCTCCCTGACAAATAAATAAAATCTAAAAAAAAAAAAAATTTATTGTTTGTATATACTCACACATGTAGGTTTCTTCAGAGTAATCGCAAACATAAATTAGCATTCTGGACCTCTGGACCAGATACTATGCTAAAATCTTTACATATGTTAACTTATTTGATCCTCATAACCTTAGGAGGTAGGTATTATTCCCATTTTACAGATGGGTAAGTATAACCTATGGGAAGGTATTATGGGTAGGTACGTTTTGGGTAGGTATGATTCCCATTTTATAGATGTTTGGAGAAGTTAACCTTCATAGAGTTTTGGAGAAGTTAAATGATCTGTGTAAGATCATACAATAAGTTCTTTTTTTTTAATAAGTTCTTTAGAGATCTTATAGTTCTTAGATCACCACAATAAAATGAAGTGAAATTTAAGAATGGGTATTTGCAATCTGGCAGGCTTCTGTTGTGTCACCAACTATACAACATACTAGTGAGATGGAACTAAATATGCTGCTCAGAATACTAACAACATGTCTATAGAGTATTGCTCAGTCATATACTATCTATATGCTCATCAGAGTATTATATGGTTAATTTAATTATGGTATATACATCTGATGGAATATAATGCAGCCATAAAAAATCAGGAAGCTTTTATTTTTTACGATTTTATTTGAGAAAGGAAGAGAGCACGCACACTTGCACAGAAGCATAGGAAAGGACTGAGGGAGAGGGACAAGCAGACTCCCCACTGAGCGCAGAGCCCGATCCCAGGACCCCGAGATCGTGACCTCCCCCATGATCTGAGCCAAAGTCAGACACTTAACCGACTGAGCCACCCAGGCATCACATGAGGAAGCTTTTATATACGAATATAAGACAACAGACAAGCTATATCACTAAGTGAAAAAGTCCAGTGTATAATAATCTATTGTTTGTGTGAAACTATATCATGAACACGGAGACCTGAGATTATATACAAAATTTGGGCTATATGTGTATTTGCCTGAGGGGAAGTTTGCCAACTTTTTTTTTTTTAAGATTTTATTTATTTGTTTGAGAGAGAGAGAGAATGAGAGATAGAGAGCACAAGAGGGAAGAGGGTCTGAGGGAGAAGCAGACTCCCCGTTGAGCAGGGAGCCCGATGAGGGACTCGATCCCGGGACTCCAGGATCATGACCTGAGCCGAAGGCAGTCGCTTAACCAACTGAGTCACCCAGGCACCCCAACTTTTTTTTAAGACTTTATTTATTTGAGGGGCACCTGGGTGGTTCAGTCGTTAAGCGTCTGCCTTTGGCTCAGGTCATGATCCCGGGGTCCTGGGATCGAGCCCGGCATCGGGCTCCCTGCTCAGTGGGAAGCTTACTTCTCCCTCTCCCACTCCCCTGCTGTGTTCCCTCTCTCGCTGTGTCTCTCTCTGTCAAATAAATAAATAAAATCCTTAAAAAAAGAAAAAAAAACTATTTGAGAGAGAGAGAAAGAGCAAGAGCAGGGGGAGGGGCAGAGGGAGAAGCAGAATCCCTGCTGAGCAGGGAGCCCGATGTGGGGCTTGATCCTAGGACCCTGGGATCATGACCTGAGCCGAAAGCAGACGCTTAACCAACTGAGCCATCCAAGTGCCCCCAAAGCTTGCTAACTTTTATTTCATTTCCCCACAAAATGACTAAGAATCTCTAGGCTATGGGGTGCCTGGCTGGTTCAATCAGTAGCATGCAACTCTTGATCTTGGGGTTGTGAGTTTGAGCCACATTGAGTGTAGACATTACTTAAAAATAAAATCTTAAAATAAATAAATAAAATCGTAAAAAAATTTTTTTTATTAAAGATTTTATTTATCTGGCAGAGAGAGGGAACACAAGCAGGGGGAATGGGAGAGGGAGAAGCAGGCCTCCTGCAGAGCAGGGAGCCCAATGGGGGGCTCAATCCCAGGACCCTGGGATCATGACCTGAGCTGAAGGCAGACGCTTAACAACTGAGTCACCCAGGCGCCCCATAAACTTTATAAAAAATAAAGTCATAAAAAATTATCTCTTGGTTATGAATGAACACTTAGTCTTACACAAATTGTATATACACTGTGATTTATATATACGTATATATATAAGAACAGTGAGGGGCACTGGGTGGCGCAATCAGTTAACTGACAACTCTTGGTTTTGGCTCAGGTCAAGATCTCCTGGTTGTGAGATCAGACCGTGCCAGGCTTCCTGCTCAGCTTGGGAGTCTGCTTGAGATTTTTTTCTCCCTCTGCCCCTCCTGCTTATGCTTTCTCTCTCTCTCTCTCTCAAATAAATAAATAAATCTTGAAAAAAATACGAACAGGAAAAGAATAAAATAAATAAAGTAAAATAATAGCATCTTATACCAAAAATTCCAGATGGATCAAAGATTTAGCTGATTACAAAGGAAAGAAGAAATTACTAAAAGAAGCTATAGGTAAATATTTTTATAACTTACTAAGTATAAGTCCTAACCCCAGATCCATAAGATAAAAGATATGTAAGTTCAACTACATACAAACAAGGAAAAAAAAATTTTTTTTTTTTAATAATTGGGCGGGAGGGGCAGGGGAGAGAGAGAAAGACTCTGAAACAGGCTTCACATCCAGTGCTGAACCCGATGTGGGGCTTGATCTCACAACTCTGAGATCATGACCTGAGCCGAAATCAAGAATTGGATGCTTAACCGACTCAACCACCCAGGCGCCCCAAGGAAAAATTTCTTTAAGGCAAAACCAACTAACCAGCTAGCCAACCAACTGAAAATTTAAAAAATACATAGTGTATATAAAGTCAGAAGAGAAAGGGAAAATGTTTGTGAATTATATCTCGGATGAAAGACTAATTTTTGTAAAGATCTCCTACAAATCAGTAAGAAAGACCAACAACTCGGTAAAAAAAATAAGTGAAAAATATAAATGTTTTACAGAAAAGTAAACATAAATGGCTTTGAAATATACGAAAATAGTCTCAATTTCACCCATATTAAGAAACCACACTAAGATACCATTTTTCACCTATCATATTGGCTAAACTATAGAAGTTTGAGAAGACATCTTGTCAGAATTTGGGGAAACAAGCACTCTCATACACTGCTGGTAGAAGTGTAAAACTGGCTCAACACTTGTGGAAAGCAATATATCAATAATAATATCACAAATATATATATTCTTTGGCTCAGCAATTCCACTCTTAGGGATTTATCCAATAAAATTACTCCAACATGTGTGAAGTGATATGTACACATTCATTGTGGCATAGTTTATAATAATGAAAGAAAAAAAACTGCATGCTCAAAAATAGGAAACTAGGGCTCCTGGGTGGCTCAGATGGTTAAGCGTCTGCCTTCGGCTCAGGTCATGATCCCAGGGTCCTGGGATCGAGTTCTGCATCAGGCTCCCTGCTTAGCGGGGAGCCTGCTTCTCCCTCTGCCTGTCTTTTATGAATAAATAAATAAAATCTTTAAAAAAAATAGGAAACTAAATCATGACACATTGACAACTGAAAACTCTGCAACTAATACTCCCAAATAAACAGAGAAATGGTTATATACTAACATGAAAGCAACTCCAAGATGTATTGTTCAGTGAATAAAACAAGTTACAAAACACTATGTAATATATACTATTATTTTATCAAATAAAAGGTAGGAGGACATATGTATATATTTGCTGATATGTGCACAGAGTATGTGTAGAACTATTTATTCTTTGTGCCTTCTGAATTTTCCATCATGAACGTATTATCTTTTGTTTTTTAGGATTTATTCATTTATTTCAGAGAGAGAAAGAGCTCACGCATGCAGGAGCAGGGGGAGGAGAGGGAAAGAATCCCAAGCACACACACTTCCCACTGAGCGTGGAACCCAAGTTGGGGCTCAATCTAAGACCCCGAGATCATGACCTGAGCTGAAATCAAGAGTCTGACACAACCCACTGAGCCACGCAGGTGCCCCAAATGTATTATCTATTGAGAATAAAACATTGAAATTTTTTAAGTGTTGGGAATCTATGAACTAGTTTTCTCTGCATCCCCTTTATCTCCTGTTTTCTACTCCACTTCCTTACCTTTCCCCACCATAAATCCACTCCAGGCTTTTAGGCTTTACTTACTGTCATTGAGGGTGTTTTTGTTTTTGTATTGTTTCAGAGATAGAATTTAGTGATTCATCAGTTGCATATAATATCCAGCACTCATTACATAGAGTCCTCCTTAATGCCCATCACCCAATTATCCCATCCCCCATGCACCTCCCTCCAGACACCCTTTTTGTTTCCTGGAGTTCAGTGTCTCTTATGGTTTGCCTCCCTCTCAATTTTCATCTTATTTAGTTTTTCCTTCCCTTCCCTTATGTTCATCTGTTTTGCTTTTTAAATTCCACATGAGTGAAATCATATAGTATTTCTTTCTCTGACTCACTTATTTTGCTTAGCATAATACCCTGTGGTTCCATCCATGTCCTTGAAAATGGCAAGATTTCATTCTTTTTTATGGCTAAGTATTATTTCATTGCATATATATACCACATCTTCTTTATCCATTCATCTGTAGAGGGACATCTGGGCTCTTTCCATGTTTTGGCTACCGTGGACATTGCTGCTATAAACATTGGGATGCAGGTGCCCCCTTCGAATCACTACATTTGTATCTTTGGGTAGATATCTAGTAGTTCAGTTGCTGAGTAATAGGGTAGCTCTATTTTCAACTTTTTGAGGAGCCTGCATACTGTTTTCCAGAGTGGCTGCACCAGCTTGCATTCCCACCAACAGTGTAAGAGCATTCTTTTTCCACATCCTCACCAACATCTATTGTTTCCTAATTTTAGCCATTCTCACAGGTGTGAGGTGTTGGCTCATTGTGGTCTTGATTTGTATTTCCCTGATGACAAGTGATGTTGAGCATTTTTTCATGTGTCTGTTGGCTGTTTATATGTCTTCTTTGGAGAAATATATGTTCATGTCTTCTGCCCATTTCTTGACTGGATTTTTTATTTTTTAATTTTTTGGGTGTTGAGTTTGATAAGTTCTTTTTAGATTTTGGATACTAGCCCTTTATCTGGTAAGGCATTTGCAAATATCTTCTTGCATTTTGTAGGCTGTCTTTTAGTTTTGTTGACTGTTTCCTTTGCTTGCAAAAGCTTTTTATCTTGATGAACTCCCAATAGTTCATTTTTGGTTTTGTTTCTCCTGCCTGTCATTGAGGGTTTTTACCAGTCATCAGGACATCCGACTTACACACTTTATTGCAGCCTAGAAACTAACTGGAGACCCCTGAGGTCCTCCTGGTGCAGGGATTCTTGTTTTTTTTTTCTTAATTGTTTTTATGCCACTAATTCCTTGGGCAATCTGGTGAAGGCTTCAGACTCCTGAGAAAATAAAATATATAAGATTATAAAGAAAATCAATCATATTGAAACAAAGTTATAAAAAGATTTTTAATTTTTATTTTTTAAAAAGATTTTTATTTATTTGAGCAAGAGAGAGGGAGAGAGCATGAACAGGGAAAGGGCAGAGGAAGCCACCCAGGCATCCCCATAAAAAGATTTTTTTACAGATTTATTTATTTGGAGGTCACCTGGATGCTCAGTCTGTTAAATGTCTGCCTTTGGCTCAGATCATGATCTCAGGGTCTTGGGATCAAGCCCCTTGTCAGGCTCCCTGCTCAGCGGGGTGTCTGCTTTTCCCTCTCCCTCTGCCCCTCCCCCTGCTTGTGCTCTCTCACTCTAATGAATAAATAAAATCGTTTATTTTTTAAATATTTGAGACAGAGAACGAGAGGGGGGAGGAGGGGCAAAGAATCTTTAAGCCAACTCCTGGCTGACAGCAGAGCCCAAAGTAGGGCTTTTTTTTTTCTTCAAAGTAGGGCTTGATCCCACAGAGCCTGAGATCATGACCTGAGCCAAAATCAAGAGCCGGACACTAAACCAACTAAGCCACCCAGGTACTCCTATAAAAAGATTTTTAAGACATTATTTGTGATATGGTAATACATGTTTTTATTAATACATTAAATAATAAGCTATATTTGGGGGAGTCAATAACTATGGTAAATTTGGGGGCACCCGTCCAGCTGTCAGTACAGCATGTGACTCTTGATCTCGGGGTGGTGAAGTTTGAGCCCCACACTGGGTGTAGAGATTACTTAAAAATAAAATCCTAAAAAAAAAAAAAAATAACTATGGGCACCTGCGTGGCTCAGTTGTTAAGCATCTCCCTTTGGCTCAGGTCATGATCCCAGGGTCCTGGGATCGAGCCCCACATCGGGCTCCCTGCTCAGTAGGAGGCCTGCTTCTCCCTCTCCTACTCCCCCTGCTTGTGTTCCCTCTCTATCTGTCACATAAATAAATAAAATCTTAAAAAAAACAACTATGGTAATTTTGAAAAAGTCATGAATATATTTCAAAATATCAGCAATAACTGTAATATGATATATGACCTTTTGCATCAAACATTCTGTCACTTTCATCTTTTTAAATAAAGTACCTCCTAGATCTAGACAGATTGCCTTCTATACCTTGGTGCTTGGCTGGTTATTTGGGGATTTCTCTTCACCATCATCCTGGGACAGCTTTGCCACTCTCTGATGTCTATGTCCTGTTTTCTGTATCTTATGTCTTGTTTATTCCCTTGTTTTGGTGGAGTGTATCCTCCCAATTGTTTCTGAGAAAGACTGTACGGGAGGAAAATTATTTAGATCTTGACTAACAATTCAATATTCTATGATTCATACTTGATCTGCTGAGTAAAGAAGTTGAGGTTGGGAATCATTTTCTTTCCAAAGTTTGAAGACTTTCCAGTGTTAACTATCAAGAAGTCCATTCTGATTTTGGATCCTTTTATGTGACTTGCTTTTCTCTCTGGAAACATGTAAATATTATTGTTTCTTTGTTCTGAAATTTCACAACAACCTATGTTGTTGGGGTCCATTTTCATCTTATGGGATGAATATTTGGTGGGTACGTTCAATAAGCTAATTGATGTCTTTCCAATCTGGAAATTTTCTTGAATCCTCTTTTTCTTCCTTCCCTCCATTTTCTCTGTTCATGCAATTTGGAAATCATAAAGCTTTTGAACTGGTCCTCTAATGTTTTTAAATAGTTTCTTTCCTAGTTTCCATCTTTTGGTCTTCTTACTCTATTTTGGATCTTTCCCCAATAAGTCCCTCAACTCTTAAGTTCTTTATTTCTGTATTCCTTAATTTGGAAAGGTTCCTTTTTTGTTCTCTAAATTTACCTTTAATATAGTACTCTCTCCTTATTTGTTGGTTGCAATAACTTCTCAACTCTGAATGGAATAGTTTTGTTTACTTTTCTTGCTTGTGCAGTGTCTATTTTTCTATTTCCAATTAACAGCTCACTCATGAACTAGTTGCAAACACCATCAGAAGTAGAAAATTCTCTTCCTATAGGCTAATAACTGGCTAATTATTTCTTCTCAGAGACCTTTTTTTTAAGATTATATTTATTTATTTGAGAGAGTGAGTGAGCAAGAGAGAGGTAACAAGGGCAGGGGAGTGGGTGGCAGAGGGAGAGGGAGAAGCGGACTGCCTGCTGAGCACAGAGCGGATGCGGGGAGCTGGATCCCAGGACTCCAGGATCATGACCTAGAGCAGATGCTTAACGGACTGATCCACTCAGGCAAACCTCTGAGAGTTTTGTTTTTTTTTTTTAATGTTTATTTATTTGAGAGAAAGCACATGCAGGGGGGAGGGGCAGAGGGAGAAGCAGGCTCCTCGCTGAGCAGGGAGCCTAACTCAGGGCTTGATCCCAGGACCCTGGGATCATGTCCTGAGCCAAAGGCAGATGCTTAACCAACAACCACCCAGGAGCCCAGTCTGAGAGTCTTTTTTAAAAAAACAGGGGACACCTGGGTAGCCTAGTTGGTTGAACATCCAACTTTTTTTTTTTAAAGATTTTTTATTTATTTGATAGAGAGAGACACAGCGAGAGAGGGAAGCAGGGGGAGTGGGAGAGGGAGAAGCAGTCTTCCCACTGAGCAGGGAGCCCAATGCGGGGCTCCATCCCAGGACCCTGAGATCATGACCTGAGCTGAAGGTAGATGCTTAACGAATGAGCCACCCAGGTGCCCTCTCAAATAATTTTTTAAAAGTAAAAATAAAAAACAAACACTATCTGTAATGCCAAAGGGCAGGCAGGCCAACTTCACAGCTGAATGAGCCACCCAGGCGCCCTCTCAAATAATTTTTTAAAAGTAAAAATAAAAAACAAACACTATCTGTAATGCCAAAGGGCAGGCAGGCCAACTTCACAGCTCAGGACGTTGGTTCCACCTCTCAAGTGTCGTTGATGATGACGAAGACCCAGGTGGGTCTGGGGAGTGACTCAAGGATGGACTCAGGGATGAAAGGATTTCTTGTGGACCCTCACTAATAGTCTGGAAAACAAGGGGAGGAGTATAGCACTTATTTCTGTGTCTAAGAGCTGCATAAATCATAAAAAGGAGAAACATATTTAAGAATAGTTCGCTCTTAACTGGTGGGGCATATTAAATAAGGCAGACCTCATTTTGAATATCTGATCTCATTAGTATAGGAGACCCAAGACCCAGGGGAAAGGACATTCTGGGTCAGAGACTTCAGTTAGGGTAGCAAGTATAGAGAATTAATGTTCAGGCTGGATTTCTCACATACTCCTCCTGGCATACAACATATGGTATATCCCAGCTTGAATGAAAACTCTGGTCTTTTTCAACAGGCTAACAGGAGAGAGACTTAATAAATTAAGTGCATGTTGACCCACAGTAGGCTCCAAAGAAATCCCCCTAGAGTGAGAGGACAAAGGAAGATTTTTTTAAAAGTAATCTCTACACCCAGTGTGGGGCTTAAACTCACAACTCTGAGATCCGGAGTCACATGCTCTGCCAACTAAGCCAGCCATGTGCCCTAAAGAAAGATTTCTGAAAGTGGAGCAAATGCTTCCATGTCAGAAAAGAAAGGCTTAGTTAGTTGGCAAGCTCTGGGGAAACAGATACAATTTTCTCAGGTATCCTAACAGAGAAGTGAGAGCAGCGGTACTGTTTGGGTATTAGGTCAATCAGGAGATCACGGAAAGCACTTTGGAATTTTAGATACCCATTTTTCCAAAAGACCTTTTTTTTTTTGCAATGGAAATGAAAGATTTCCCATCTAAACTTTCCCAACTCTTAGACCCGACTCCTTCCCCTCAACTTCTGTCATTTTTCCTTTCCTTTAGGACACTTTAAGGTTTTCATTTGTAAAGTCAGGGTATTAGTTTTAGTAGTCTTCTTTTACTCATCTTGAAAAATTGATTGCACACAACAATTAGTAACAAAGACAAGTAAATAGTTTTGTCTCTCACGCTGTATAGATGGGTTTTTTTTTTCAAATTGTGGTCTGGGAATGACAAAGGCAGTTGTCACTGCCACAGGAAAAATTTCATTGGCATTATTAGTACTTGAATGCTAGGGAAGATTTTGCTTTTCCCATTAAGTCAACTGCCTTTTGTCCTTTACTTTCACTTAACACCTTTTGAACTTGTGGTAGAGGCTGTTAGTTTCAATTTACCCTCCCCCTTCTTAGATAGAACGCCAATTTTATTCCCAACAGCGATGCATCCAGCTTCAAGATTGTATTTCTGAGCTTCTCTTGTTGGGTGGGGTATGGAGAGAGAGAGATGTACTTGAAAGTGTTCTATGAGTTTCTGAGACTTTCAAGTCTTATAAGGGGAAGCTTTCTTCCTCTCTGCTGTCTAGAATGCAGATATAGTACTTCAAATTTCTGCAGCTATATTTGAAGTGGGGGTTAATCCAGGTGCGAGGGATACAAAAAATTCCTAAATTGCCAGAACCCTGGTGATATAAAGCTGAGCTTCACAAGTTCTGTACTGGTTAACTCTGGATTTCACTGACACACGGGCAAAATAAACATTGTCATTGTTATTACTTTTTCTGTTACATGGAGCAAAACAAAAAACACATTAAAATGTTTGTAACAGGGGCACCTGGGTGGCTCAGTCAGTTAATCTGCCTTCCCCTCAGGTCCTGATCTCAAGGTCCTGGGAGCGAGCCTGAGTTACGGCGCCCTGCTCAGGGGGGAGCCTGCTTCTCTCTGTTCTTCCCGCCCCCCTCTCTTGCGGTCTAATAAATAAAATCTTAAAAGATGTTCTCGTAAATATACAGTAGTATCATCTTATCTGTGGGGGAATATGTCCCAAGACCCCGCAGTGGATGCCTGAAACCGCAGACAGTACTGAATCTAAATACACTGTTTTCTCCTATACCTACATACCTATGATAAGTTCAATTTCTAAGTCTGGCAAAGGAAGTGATTAACAATAATAAAATGGGACAATTATAAACTTAGACTATAATAAAATAAATGTGGTCTCTATTGTACTGTACTCACCCCTCCTGTGATAATGTGATGTCAAAATGCTTATATGTGATGAGACGAAGAGAAGTAAATGATGCAGGCATTGTGACGTAGCACTAGGCTACTGACCGTCTGACGACAGGTCAGAAGGATCGCCTGCTTCCAGACTGCAGTTGACCTCCGGTTAACTGAAACCACAGAAAGTGAAACCCAGAGAAAGGAATACTACTGTAAATCCAGTTTGCAAGCTAGTGTTTTTTCCCTAGGGCCAAGAGAATTAAATTTTAAAGGTTATCAGTGGGGAGGTAGGGCAGCTTTTGTCAATCTGAGTAATGAATGTTATAAAATACAAACTATGCTGTAATACATGGGAAAAATGAGAAGACACTATTTTAAAAAAGATGGAAGAAATAACCAAATATAAATTTTAAGAAATTATCAGTGAAATTAAAAACTCAGTAACTATACAATTCAAAAAGCATAAACCTAAATTGGACTCCCATTTGGAAAAACACAGGCCATGAAAGACATTTTCAGGAACTATTGGGGAAACCTGAACGTGGACCAGATATTATGGAATTACTATTAATTTTCTTAATTTACTCAGAATGTCTCACAGAGATGGAAAGCACAAAAGATGGTAAGGGAAACTTTACAACAGTACTTATCAAAAGTACTACTTATAGGGGCACCCGGCTGACTCAGTTGGTGGAGCATGTGACTCTTCATGTTAGGGTTCAAAGTTCAAGCCCCATGTTGGGTATATAGAGTACTTAAAAAATCTTATAGTAGTATTTATAATTAGTAATCTATTAGTAATTAGAAACACTTCATTTACCTTTTCAAAAAAAGATTTTATTTTAGAAAGATCACAAGTGGGAGGTGGGGAGGAGAGGGGGAGGGAGAAAGGGAAAGAATCTCAAGCAGATTCCACTCTAGAGTGGAGCCCAACTGGGGTTCCATCTCATAACCCTGAGCCGAAAGAGTCTCAATGCTTAACCAATTGAGCCACCCAGGTACCCCCCTTTTTTTTAAAGCCAGCCTTATGCCCAAATGTGGGGCTTAAACTCAGGACCCCGAGATCAAGGGTCGTGTGCTCTACCAACTGAGCCAACCAGGAGTACCATGACTGTTTTACGAACCTCTTTTCCATAAAGGCTTACCTTCACATTGTTACAGAATGAATTATGCTGCTTTTTCACAGGAATCCCAACACTTAACACTACGAAATCACACCAATTATTCCCTCTATGTATTCTAGTGGTGTTTTTTCTTTTTTTCAAACTCCCATCTTTGCCTATGTCTGTTGGGGTCAAACATGAGAGGTCTGTACTGTAGGTAAGCCTAACAAATTAACTAGACTCCAAGTTGGGTAAGGAAATGCCTGTGAAGATTTAACTCACACTTGGCTTACTTACTGCTTTATTTCAAATCTAAGAGGACATCAATTGCCAAGATGTACCAAGAACTAAACACTGCCAACTCTGACAATGTACTTGACAATCCTGCAAAATGCATGAATTGGTTATAGCAGCCTCTTTTTTAAATTTCATCAATCTGTTCACACTTCTCATTTGAATAAAACTGCTTTGCTTCTATTTGGTAGACAATCCCTTGCATTACAGCTTCTAGGCAGCTCCCCTGCATAGGTGCCAAGACATAACTTGGTTGCCACTTTGCAAGAAAATATGAACTGTGGCTATCCTTCTAAAAATTAGGATTTCCTTAAAAGTTTATATCCTGCTGCTTCTGTGTGCCTTTTTTTGTACATGGAAGTAACATTTTTATGTTGAACTATCCTTTTGAAGACACTACGCAATTAAACTAATGCACACCAACAGCTATTATTAAGTTTCACATGTGGACAGGCAAAGACATGTCAGTGGCATTGTGGGTCCACCAAAAGTGTTAAGATGCCATGGATTGTTCAGATCTACTCCAATTTCAGAGAAGCTAAAATGTGAAGGAAAAAATGTACCCTAGAGTTAGGTATGGTGTCAGGCATATTTTCATGTTTGTATGTAAATTCTCACAACCATCAACGGGACTTAGCTTTGTGATCCCATTTTTCAAGTAAGTTCAAATGCCTTACCCAAGATTCCCCATTGAATGAGTGCCTGGACCAGGATTCAGACCCACTTAACTATGCAAGGTAATTCCAGTTCTCCTCCCAACTTGTAAGAATTTAGAGACTGACTTGTTCCCAAGAGTTAAAAAGCACTATGCCAAACATGTGAAATGGCCAGTTACCAGTGTACTCTGTTGTTAAATACCCTGAGGGTGACCCAAATATGATCAATGTACAATTAAGCAAGAAATGCCCACCGAAGATTTAATTTGCTATCACTATTGCTTTCTCTGGTTTTGGTCAATCTCCTCTTTGCTGAAGTCCCACAAGCTTTATACAAGGGAGTGAACTATGGGATAGAACATACCTCTGATGAGAACTCTGTGTAAAGAAACCTGAGTTTGAAGTTTCTAATTCAGTTCATTTCTGTTATTTTCCTTGAATGTGTTTAGCTTATGTAAACATTGAAGAAATGATTCTTTAAAGCTATAGCTATAATTTTATTCAAGGTAATTTAATGTCTTGTGAAGTTCAAAATTTATAAAATTGTATATATTGTAAAATAATAAATTGTATAATTAAAGTACATGACAGTAACAAGTCAGAAGGGGAAACGGGAGGAAAAGTGTTCTAATCCATTATCTTCCATTTCACGATCTAAAATCTCGAGCTCTTACCATCATATTCATGTCCCTTTCCTTTAAAGGTATTATTCAGAGGTTTATCATCACTTCTGCTTTCATTCCAGTCACAAGACTTCAACCTGGTTGCAAGGGTGGTTGGGAAAGGTCAGCTAGGAGGCTTAAGTACCCAGTTAAAACATAGGGATTCAATTAAAACAAATGAATAATATATATTGAGGAACAATTATCAGTTTTTGTGACATTGTCCTGAAGCCTGTACACAAAGTAAAAAGGAAAAAAAAAAGTAAATTTACTCTCGGCAGTGGCTGAATCCCAGTTGCCAATTATTTCTAAATTCAAAGCAGACTATCCTGGTTTCCAAGCCAAGACTTGTTTTCTTGCAACATCTAGAACATACCAAGAAAGCAGGGGGTAGAGTGGATGTGCTAGAAGATAAGAAAATTGTGTATCATCATTGACAGAAATGGTGACAGCAACTCAAAACTAACAATATGCATTTCACAGCTAATTCAAAATAGACCAATCTGAACCTAAACTTTTGGCTGGCTGATCCAAGAAAACCTCGTAAAAGGGGTTTTTAGGCCAAAACAAGTAATAATAAGAAATCAAAGATTTTAACAAAGCTAAAGTTTGAAAAAGAGTTTTCCAATGTTCTTTGAATACATTTAAACTCTTACATTTACTGTCCTAGAAAAAAGTTTCACACAGGATTATATTCTACTGAAGTAATAGTTTTGTCAAAGCCTACAAAGTTACAAAAGTACAGCAATTATACAAAATTGCTGACTGCATGAACATGAGGCACTTCAAATGCTTAGGTTTTAGTGTAGGCTTATTGGTTAGATTCAATCCTCTAGAAACAGGCTCACTCAAGCTAGTTTCCTTTTTCTACTCCCTTAGTTCTACCCCTTTTCATATTTTATAGGACATCTACACATTTTCCCCCTTCCTCCTACCTTTCCTAAAGGGATAAGGCAACTTTCTAAGGGTTATATTTGACAAAAATACAATTAATCGAGACTATCTGAAGTAGCTTCTTACACCTGGGTTTTCTCATTCTCTTTTAATCTGTTATACGTAACTCCTATCCAGGGACCAAGAGAAGACGCTTTTTAACTGCAAATAAAGATAAAAGCACGTCAAGCTGTCACAAAAGGGATGTTTCTTGGGAACAGAAGGTAACATCTGGAGCATGTTCGATTAATCCAACTGTGCCTGCACTCCCGATAACCCCAGAGGGTATATTTGTAAATCAACAGTGCCCAACTTCACTTAAAAAATGTTACCTAATACTTAAAACACATATATAATCACTTTCATTAATGTAGGAATAATTTTGAGCCAATAAAGGAAAATAAATGTAAACCAAGTTTATTTTGCTTTTTAAGTAGTGTTCTTAAAGCACTACAGCTTGGTAAACAATGTAAATTAGTATAAGTCATCTCAAAAGCCAGAGTTTTGTTTTGTTTGTTTTTTAATGAGTTGTTAAAAAGATGCAGCCTATTCTAACAGGATAAATATTTTTAACCATTTCACTTCGAGTTAATGAAGGCTCACAAATGAGCAACACTCCTCATTGAGGAAAACAAAAAGCTGTTGTCGACAAGCGACAGCACACACACACAAACAAAAAGAACTGTGTAAAAATAACTAACTGTGTTCCCATATTTTTTGAAGTCGCTTTACAATGGGATGATATGCACATGATCTTGCTGCAAACTTGCCATACAGACTCGTAATACATGTAGTCTAGACAAACGATTCAGTCCAAGAGGTGCTAACTTTAGACAATGCAGCACTAGAATCCTCTTAACAACGCAATTTGTTTTACTCATTACCTTTTCTTCTAGACTGAAATACAGGCTAGAAAGAAAATGCTCCCTAATTAAAAATTGTATTGTTTACAGGAAAACTGTGTAATTTTGCATTAGAATTTACAGGTATATGTTCAAATTGAATTTGCCTCCTCCCCCCGTCCCAGTCACAAAATGGGCATGAAGTAAAATTTTTAAAAATGCCTTAATTTTAAACTTCATGCAAACTAAATAAAGATGACCAAAACAAAAGCTTAAACAATGGAAGGGTATTTCACAGAAAATTTCTTATACAAAAAACACATAAGAAAAAGGGCCACTAGGTGACATTTTAATTTACAAATTGGCATCATTTTGGTCGACAAATATCCAGATGCTGTTTTCTTCTGCTAACAAGAGTTGCGGGGGGTGGGGGTGGGGAACCCAACAACAATAACAAAAAAACCCAGCATGACTTCCGATTTTAATCACACATTTCTTCTGGAATTTCATGTGGATTAAGGATGCCAGGGACAGACATTTGAAGTTTATGTTTCTCTTCCTGAGCCTGTCGAAGGGCTGTTTCTCTTTCTTCCAAAAACAGATCAGATGTATCTTCACCTGCAAACTCCTGTGAAAACAAGACAGTTGAAGTGTTAACATAGTAAATTCCAATTTTGGAAAATGACCTTTGGGGGGGACAAAAAAAAAACCCATGTAAAAAGGATAGACAAGCACCTCCCTGTTTTGTTTACACAATGATAAAAATCTATCCTTCAACTGGTTGGGTTTAATTATAGTGTGTGTGTGTGCGTGCGCGCAAGCGCGTGTGAATGTATTTAAAGATTATAGGTATTAGAGAAAGCACGTGCTGGCACGCACAGGGGGGAGGAGCAGAGGGAGAAGAACAAGCGGACTCTGTGCTGAGTGCAGAGCCTGACACCACATGGGGCTTGATCCCAGGACCTGGAGATCATGACCTGATGAAGGGTCAGATACTTAACTGACTGAGCCACCCAGGTATCCCTAACTTATAGTATATTGATACAATTCTGTATAGCTGAATTAAAACCAAAAGTGTTAGTAGTTGAGGATAAAAAGGTTATTAAAAGAGGCATAGTGTGACGTCATATATATATAAAATACACTTCACAAACCAGGCAATTTAAAAAGCTGTTTCTCCTACGATTAATGATAAAGTTTAGCTACATTGTGATTGACTTTATAGCTGTTTCAGGTAATTTTCATTCTCCACCTTACAACTTAGCTAATATATTTACAATCGAAAAAACCTTATTTGTATCTTGGAGGAAAAAATTTGATTATTGCATGTGACCAATTCTTATTTAAGTCAGGTTAAGACAATCCATCAACCACTTCTAGATGTTATGTTACTTTTAGCTTTTTTTTTTTTTTTTTTTTAACATTTTATTTGTCAGAGAAAGAGAGAGAGTGAGCGAACACAAGCAGGGGGAGCAGCAGGTTCCCTGCCGAGCAAGGAGTCCGATTCAGGACTCGATCCCAGGACTCTGGGATCATGCCCTGAGCCGAAGGCAGACACTTAACCAACTGAGCCACCCAGCCGTCCCTACTTTTAAATTTCTTTAAAAGAAAATAATGGAAGATGAATCCCTCTTCCCATAAATTTAAATGAAGCATTGTGTAACAGCAGTTGTAACAGGTTGATTATCTGCTAATTTGTCTGATTTCCCTAAAATGGATTCCTTACTAACAAAATGGGTATGAAATCCCCAAAGGGTCTACCAGTGTTTCTTTCCCCATATTTCACTTTTTTTTTTTTTTTAAGATTTATTTATTTGAGAGAGCGAGAATGAGAGAGACAGTACATGAGAGGTGGGAGGGTTAGAGGGAGAAGCAGGCTCCTCGCTGAGCAGGGAGCCTGATGTGGGACTTGATCCTGGGACTCCAGGGTCATGACCTGAGCCGAAGGCAGTCACTTAACCAACTGAGCCACCCAGGCGCCCCCCATATTCCACAATTAAAAAAAAAAAATCAGCTGTAGGATGTAATCACAATATTCCAAGACATTTATATCATCTAAAATAACAAGTTTCCAAAAACATTTCAAATCCATCCTGTTCTCAACTACAATTTAGTTTTTCACTCTGAATCAGTCTAGGACTAGTAAACCTGAATATCATTCATTTTGCTTTACCAAAAAAGTGGTTAATTCTACAATGTAACTAAATCATATCTAGTTTTACTATGTCTCCAAATACAAACAAAACACATACCTTTATTTGTACTAGGAAATCCCTAAGATGCTCCTTGAAAGCAGGAATATCCTGATTTAAGCTGAAAAGCCCTGTCACAAAGAGCTTTACTTGAGCACTGTAAATCAAAACACAACAATTAAATAATCACTATTTTTTAACTGAAAAATGTATGCGTAATAAAAAGCGTATTTACTCTTGAAGATGAGGGAATGCAGATTTAAGGAGATTTGCCACATATTCCTGAATGAACATTTGGTTGTTAACTGGATTTCCAGGATTTAACGGTGTACTTATTTTTCCTTCTTCAACCAAATTAAACATATATGCAAGTATTGACGCATGCATTGTCAAACCTGTTGATAAAAAGAACATTATTACCTCCAACAGGTAATAAACAACTGGAACACTTAACATTCTCATGGCTATAAATTCTTACCAGCAGTATGTGAGGTGTCTGTCACAACAGAAAAGATATGCTGAAGAATATCACAAAAATAAGTTTGATAGAAACTCTGAGCTGCAGCTTCTTCTTGTGCAACATTTTGTAAGAGTGTAAAAAGTATTTGTAAGCCTAAAATGTACAGAACACCAACAGTTATTACAGACTGCTAACATTCATATAGAATTTCCACTCTTCAACTATTCTGATTCAAAAGGCCATTCTTACCCACCTTTCCGCTAATGACTAACAATTATTTGCCTAAGTTATCTTGAGTAATGGGAGTTCAAATACCATCAATGCCTGATTAGTTAAAGACTACAAGTAATAATTATTACCAACTTTCCACTACTTCTTGAAGGTTGTCAATTCTCTCCAAATCAACTTTAAAAACAGCATTACCAAGTACGTATCTGTTACACAAACCGAATTTTATGTAAAAACAAACTAAATAAAAATCTCTCTTGCTGAAGATGTTGTGTTTTATCCTTATTTTGACCCTCACTGGCACTGAGGAAGAGCAGACAGGGAAAAGGAGACAGTGGTGAGGATGTGAAGTGTTTTACGCCCATCTCCCTGTAACTCAATCCTGCTGGTGGGCTCAACTATGGAACAGAGGACTCAACTCCTTTTAGAATTTACTTAGGCCTACATATGCGAGTGATGCACTCCAACAAAACCCTGATAACAAATGTTATCTACCTAACTATACCTACAGATCTATCTCTAAGAGCCTGTGGATTGGTAGGGCAAACGAATAAAAGGACATGTGTATTTACCTGTATCTGCAACATTCCTCATAGTATGTTTGAAAGCCCAAATAATGGAATCCAAAACAAGTTTAAATTGTGCAGGTGGTATAGCCAGGAATGCTGGGAAACAATGAGAATTGACAGCCTGAAGTAGTAAGAAAAAGTTCGTTCTGTGTTCAGGATATTCTTCAAAGTCCTAAAAACAAACGGTGAGAACAAAGTAATGTTTCAATACCTTAATTATGTTAAATAAGAGGTTAAAGTAAACCCTAATTTAGTATAAAGATTTGGAGTTGTTAGTGGGCCCCATAAGGTGTATGGCCTCATGACTGGAAACCCGAAGACAATATAATTTGCCTCCCATGGAAAATGAAATTACCATTTATTACACAAATGAATTACTAAAATGAACACAAGATCACATTACAAAGAGAATTCATCAAAACCCACATAAAGAACATCACATTTTCTAGTTACTCTGAGACTATTACTACCATGTTACGACGGTGACTTCAAGATCATGAATACAGAGCCGAAAATTTTTTAGCTACTGAATAACTTGTACACGTTTATCTACATTTTCCCTTCTTGGTTAATATATTTTCCCATTTCTTTTAAGCACATAGTATATATATACTTTTTAAGATTTTAAGTTATTTCTACACCCAACGTGGGGCTCAAACTTAAAACCCTGAGATCGAGTCACATGCTCAGCCAGCCAGGTGCCCCATATAATAGACTTTTATAACTTAAAATGCACCATTTAAAGAAATTAGTATCACAAATTTTTTTTTTTTTTTAAGATTTTGTTTATCTATTTGGCAGGGAGAGAGAGCACAAGCAGTGGAGTGGCAGACGGAGAGGGAGAAGGCTCTCTGCTCCCTGTAAAGCAGAGAGCCCTGACGCAGGGCTTGATCCCAAGACAGTGGGATCATGACCCTAGCCGAAGGCAGGGGTTTAACGATTGAGCCACCCAGGCAATGCAGTATCACTAAATTCTTAATGTTTAAAATGCAGCAACTTTTCACTAAATGTTAGCTGCTATTTGAATGTTACAATCTATCAAATTTACTATTTTGTTGTTGAGATCTTTAATTTTTTTAAAGATTTGCTTGAGGAGGGCAGAGTGCACGTGAGGGGGGGCAGACGGAGAGAATCTTCAAGCAGACTCCCCACTGAACTCAAAGCCTGGACTTGGGGCTTTATTGCACAACCCGGAGATCAAGACTACCAAGAGTCAAGACGCTCAACTGACTGAGCCACCCATTTTTTAAAAAATAAGTATTTCCAAGGTGCCTGGGTGGCTCAGTAGGTTTAGTGTCTGGCTCAGTTTAGGTTCCTGGGATCGAGCCCAAGTTGGGCTCTCTGCTCAGCAGGGAGTCTGCTTCTCCCTCAACCTCTGCCCCTCCCCCGACTCCAGCTTGTGCACTTTCTAAAATAAATAAAATCTTAAAAAAAGGTAAATATTTCTGTTCTTGAGTTCAAATATTTAAACTCCAAGCTTAAAACTTCTGTTAATCTCATAGCTATCATTTATGCTTTTAAGACTTAAAGGATATATACTGCAGAATTTCCCATAATTGAAATGTAAACCACATACCTTATTTATCATATTCAATGTGCATTCAAAAACAGCATCAAATATTTGAGGTATTTCAGCTGTTATATGTCCTCCTAACTTGTTGACAATAATAGCCATAGTACTAAGCACTTCTGGTTCTCTAGCAGCTGGGACATTTCTCTGATAATCAATGAGAACTGCATCCAATAGAGGAGGAACAAAATTTTCAGCTACCTATTAAAAAAAAAAAACTTTTTTTATTCTATACACTTGCTAACCATTATAAACAGCTAGATCAGTGTTGTATTGAGATTTAGGTTGCATATCTATTGCAACTTTTTACCAAAGGAAACCAAGAAATCATAATAGGCTGAGAAGAGCCACAGACATGTTCGGAATTCAAATCTGTAATTACTAAGGTAACTGAGGTCCAAAATCAAGTGACCAGCTCCAAGTTACTGTGGCAGGACCAGGATTCTAGGGTTACTGTATGTGGGATAACTTACCTAAAGGAATGAAAAGTCCTAACTAATACTATATCAATTCTGTCAATGAATAGTATCTATAATAAAAACCAAGCAGCTCATACCTAATACAAAGTGGACACCCATTCAATTATTATTTTTTTAAACTTAATGAATGCTACCTGATAAGTACTTTAACAAAATAAAATAGAATTGAAATTGTACCAGAAAAACCTTGAGTTTCCATGAGTATCAATAAACAGGGTCATATTAAAGTATAACTTACATGCTTTTAAAAGGTTCATTATTAAGACATGGACAATAAATACAAATAATGTTTCTTATTACTGAAGTTAACAGTGTCAGTAGTGTCCTACTATACAAAATAGGCCTAGTAAAATTTTAAGGATAAGCACATTATTTTTCAGATAACTCACTTGTTCTGTTATACCAGAACTGTTTCTCATTTTACTCTTAAGAATGCAGTAATTGTTTCCCCCACAAACTGGATCATAAGTGTGTTTTTGAGTTATTTTTTTAATTCACTGCCCCAACCCTCAATACAAATCTTGGTTGTAAAATGATACCCTCGCCTTGTTATTATTATCACTGATACTCCTAAAATTTGCCCAAGCTATTGTAAATTACGAACTTCACAATTCCTTTAATTCATCTTATCTTCTCCTTTCAAATTTTAAATATAGTTCTGATCTCATAACACAGGTGTTCAAAACCTTTCAATATTTGATATGTTGAAAACTCCACAACTGGTTTCTGAACAAGTTCCCTGAAAAGTATCTCATCTGTAGGAACAATACTGAAATTTCAAAATTATCAAACAGCACACTTGTCAGCCACTATTTGCTTACAGCAAAGATTAACGTGACAGGATTCTTTGTAATATTCTAAGGATCAAGAGAATGAAATGGTAGAATAAATTAAAAATACAAACTTCAAAAAAATACTGACACATTTTCCCAAGTTGAGGCATATATGGAGCCTGGTTTAGTTTGTGAAAATCATTTTCCTTTCTGGAAATTATTTAAAACTAAAAGAAGAGTAAAACAGACTTTTAAAACTTCCACTGGGAAAGCCCTTACTTTCACTGCAGAGGCAAACTAATGACAGCTTTGTAAAACTGCTCTGAAGACTCATGAAGAAACAAAAAATTTCATTGGAATGTATCTATTATCCATAGGGGGGAAAAATGACTCAAGCTACCGTGTTACATATCACTATTGTCCCCCACTAACAGTAATTTCTTAGGAAGATGGTGTGTATGATAGTATTTTCAAGTATTCAAGGACTCTAAAAAAAGGACACTATAAAATAATGCCAAACATATCCATCCACTGAAATTACCTTTAAATGAGCTATATGCTTATTATCAGAGAATACAGCATCAACTTAAAAAGCATAACGTTTCACATACCATCTGTGGATCATTGGACCGGCTCACCCAACCAGATATTAACTTTAAAGTTTCCCTTTTTACTGTTCGCATACTTCTAATCAATGGTTGCTTTGTAACCATCTCACCTAAAAAATACAAGCCAGTGAAATCCACTTGACAACTAAAATTCTACATTGGTAGTTACATATACTTTAGATATAACAGATCTCATTTACCACTCAAAAACATAAAGACAAGGACACACAGATGAATGTACTGGGAAAATAAACTAAGACTAATTTTACAAGGGAAAAGTGTATGCGACTCATTAAAAATAATTGTCTGGGGGGGGCGCCTGGGTGGCTCAGTTGTTAAGCATCTGCCTTCAGCTCAGGTCATGATCCCAGGGTCCTGGGATCGAGCCCCGCATCGGGCTCCCTGCTCAGCGGGAAGCCTGCTTCTCCCTCTCCCACTTCCCCTGCTTGTGTTCCCTCTCTCTTGCTGTGTCTCTCTCTGTCAAATAAATCTTTAAAAAGAAAAAAATTGTCTAGGGTCCATTTGGGACATTGGGAGGGTTAACTTAAATCTGTGAGAAATGAATGCTTACACTAAGACTGTGAATGTAGAACTGACTTGCTATTCACCATTCCACAAAAATTCAGAATCGCTTACCATTAGCTTGGATAGCTGCTGAAATATTCTCACTGAGGCACTTGTATACATTAAGCATATCTAAATAAATTCTCCCAAGCTGAATTACAAAGGGATGTCCGACAGCTTTGCAGGCTCTAACATTTGTTTTCAATATACTACCGAGCTGCTTAACTGTTTCAGGATCTTTAAGTATATCCACATTCTGTGAAGGACAAATAACAAATTTCATTTATCACATGAAAATTATCTTTGTAATTACTAAAGCAAAAAACACTACCACACCTTCTCCAAACCACCATCACATTTATAATCCAAAATAGTAAAACGAAGAAATCTTTATTACCTATAGGTATAACTAAGAATACAGTAACAGTCCCAATATACCAGCAAAACAAAATAAAATTACAATATAATATCTGCTACTTTTGTAAACATTGTCATCTTGAATTCCATTAGAACTTTGAGAAAAAGTAATAAAACTTACTTTGGTTGCCTGCTGGATTATGCTATCCCAAACCTGATTAGGGAGTAGCATATATTTTTCTATCAAGTGTTCTTGTACTGTTTGGTCTGTTTGTGCACCAATCATGTACCCCACAGCTTCATAAAATGTATGTACCTATGTAAAAAAGCAGACATTTTACTTTTATGCATTATAAGGAAAACTACACACAAGCAATTCACATATGTATTAGAACTTGTTTTGTGAGTCTGAGAAGTAACTTACATTAGGTAGGAAAATAGCCTGACAAACTTCTGCGTAAATTTTTGCCCCACTATGAAAATTTAACCACTTCAGTGGGGGGGGGGGGGGGTAAATAGATGATGGGGATTAAGTAGTGCATTGGGTGACGTATGGAACTGTTGAATCACTATATTATAAACCCAAATCTAATTTAACACTGTATGTTAACTATCCTGGAATTAAAAAAAAAAAAAAATTTAGCCACAGAGACACGTGTACTGAGTCCAACGGTGGCACTCTTTCTATTGCCATTCATGAATTCTGGGTAAAATACTAGTCACGGGGCTCCTGGGTGGCTCAGTTAAGCATATGATTCTTGGTTTCGGCTTCGGTCATGGTCTCTTGGTCCTGAGATCAAGCCCCCCCATGCCCCATATGCGTTCTGTCAAATAAATAAACCTTAAAAAAAAAAAATTAATCACTTTTTTTGGGGGGGGAAGAGAATCTTTTTTTTTTTTTTAAGATTTTATTTATTTATTTGACAGAGAGAGACACAGCGAGAGAGGGAACACAGCAGGGGAGTGTGAGAGCGAAAAGCAGGCTTCCTGCACAGCAGGGAGCCCGATGCGGGGCTAGATCCCAAGACCTGGGATCATGACCTGAGCAGAAGGCAGACGCCTAAGGACTGAGCCACCCAGGTGCCCCGGGGGTGGGGGGTGGGGAGAATCTTAAGCAGGCTCCACACTCAGTGTGGAGCTCAATTTCATGACCCAGAGAACATGACCTAGGAAAAAATCAAGAGTTGGACACTCAACAGACTGAGCCACTCAGGAGCCCCAATACTATTCACTTTCTTAAAAAAAATATGCTCAGTGCTCTACATACCTGTTGAGGCTGAAGATCACAAATTATAGTGTTGATATTGTTCAAAATTTCATCAATAAATGGCATTACTTCTCCAACCTGAACCTGAACAAAATGCCTGCGGCATTTCTGAGCTATTTTAATGAAAGTATCACAAGCCATGTCTTGGACTCCATCATGGGTTTCTAATGAAACAAAAAGAATTTTCAAAAAATTTTTAAGAAAAATTTTGGTTTTTGTTCAGTAAGTATAAATAGCTAAATAATATATATTAAAGAGGATTTACCATGCATGAATTCAAACAACTTGTTAACTACAGTCTTCAAAAACTTCCAGTGAGCTCTTAAAAACCTTGGATATTGACCTACTATGTACATGATATTTGATGCAATAATAGCTTTATTATCTTTGCCTCTTTTCTGTTCACATAATCCTAATAGATCCTGTAAAATGAGAGCAATTTCAGTCATTTATAATAATACAATATAGTTACCTAACAGTTCCAGTGCATATGTATCACTTGCATACCTTTATAACAGTAACAAGAAAACGTTTTTCATCCTCTTCATGCATTGCTCCACTAATGGAGCCTATTGCCCAACACAATGTATTCAAATTTTTCCATGACCACTCTGTACCATTCACTTGATTGTGAAGCTTCTCAGTCATTATTCTTTCTGTATCTACATAATCCAGATGAGTAAGATAAACTACAAAGGAAGGGAAAAAGTTCCAAAAGTTCAAATACAACACTCTACAATCAAAAATATTTAGTTAAGAAGTAACAGCACATTAATAAAGGTGGTTATTAACAGATTCAGAAAAGTATAACATATTTCTTTAAAAAGTATTTCCATCCCAGAAGAGAATTACAAAGATAAAATTGACAGTATTTATTGACTCACCTAATGTTTCTCTCATATTCTTATACAAATTAATGGAATCTGTATCCTTCATGAATTCTCTTACAACTTCTCCTTGATCATTTTCTACAACCAATACTTCCTCTGGTTTAGCCATACGACTAACCATCAATAAACGGACCTACTCAACAATAAACAAAAATCTATTACATTTTTGAAATCAGCCACATCAAATGTAGAAAAATTAAGATCAAGCACTTCACACTTTGGACCAACATACCCCCATAATTGTTCCCACAATATAAAAGAATATAAACATTTTAAAAATGTAATTCAAGGGGTGCCTGGATGGCTCAGTCTGTTAAGTGTCTGCCTTCAGCTCAGGTCTTAATCCTAGGGTCCTGGGATCAATGAGCCTGCGTCAGGCTCTCTGCTCATCAGGGAGTCTCTCCCCCTCTTCCTCTGCCCCTCCCCACCACTTGTGCTCACTTTCTGTAATAAATAAATAAAATCTTAAAAAAAAAGTAATTCTACAATTGTTTTCAAATGTTCTTTATATCATGAATAAACTAAGTTTTCTGTGTCTCATCCAGAGACTGACTCAGCAGATTGGTAGGTGATCTCTTAATCTGCATTTCTAACAAACTCACTGGAAGTGCTGATGCAGTCTACTTCTATGGACACACTTTTGAGAACCATAGTTCATTTTTTTTTTTAAAGATTTTTATTATTTGTTATAGAGAAAAAGTGTGCATGCACAAGCAGGGGGAGTGGCAGGCAGGGGGAGAAGCAGACTCCCCTGCCGAGCAAGGAGCCCGATATAGGACTGATGTGGGACTTGATCCCAGGACCCTAGGATCATGACTGAGCCGAAGGCAAACACTTAACCGACTGAACACCCAGGTGTCCTGAGAACCATAGTTCTTAAACCAATCCTTTTCAATCTTCTAGCTTTGAACATAAAATGGAGAAGTTGCTGGATTCTCTTTTTGTAGCTCTTTTATTTGGATAGATTATAAAAGCCGAAATAAAATAAAAATAAAACCCACTACTTGCATTTCGTCTTCAAAATCACAGCAAGGAACAGACACAGCAGTCAACCACCCACTTTATTATTACCTTGGATAACACGGGCAAATACAGCTGTCTCCTGGGAGGAACATCAAAATGTTGACTTCCAGAGAGCAATGGAGAAGCAGATGTTGAGAATGGGCTCTCTCTATAGAGTTCAGCTGCCAAATGATTCCAGTACTCAAGACAAATTTTAAAGATTTCAGTTTCCTCCACTTCTGATACCAACAACATATAATGAAGGGCCTACAAAGAAGACAAACAGTATTAAAATAATCCTTAGACATTAGTATCCTACCACAAATTGCCTTCCACTTGTTACGTTAATAGGATAAAAATCCATGTTTCATTTTACACAACTCTGAGGTTTGAGTATTCATCTAATAGACTTAAAATTCTCAATGGCAAATTGTGCTTTCTTCAGACATCTCCTAGAACATTTAAAAACTTTATGTAGTCGTTGGCCAGTATGTATGTCAATTAAGTTCCCTAAAAAGGAATGGACGGACATTAAAGGACATTTGTTACCAATATTCAAAAGGTGTAAACAATCCATATGTCCATCGACTCATGATTGGGCATACAAAATATGTAACCATACAATGGACTGTTATTCAGCTGTAAGAAGAGATGAAATAATGGTACATGCTACAACATGAAAGAACCTTGAAAACATGCTAAGTGAAAGACGCTAATTACAAAAGACCATATATGAGAAGTCATTTATATGAAAGGTTCAGAATAGATAAAATCCATAGAGCAAATTAGTGGTTGGCTAGAGGCTGGGGGAGAGCAGAATGAGGGACTATTTTAACGGGTACATTATTCCTTGTAGGTGAATGAAAATGTTTTAGAATAGATGACAGTTGACAATACTGTGCATGTCACTGAAATTGTACACTTTAAGATAGTTTTATGTTATATGCATTATACCTTAGTTTTAAAATAACATCTTAGACTTTTCATCTCAGAAATGTCTGAATACCCTTGAGGAATTTAATTTTGATTATCAATTATTGATCTGGCATTATGCAGAACACACAATCACATAATCAAATTCGGCTTGTAATTCAGAATGAACATTTTTATGCACTGACAATAGGTAAGAAGATGTCAAAGGTACATTTTATTTTTTTAAAAAAGATTTATCTCAGAGAGAGAGTACGCACATGCACGAGCGCAAGCATGAATGGAGGGGAGGAACAGAGGGAGAAGCAGATTCCCCACTGAGCGGGGAGCCTGATGGACAGAGATCACGACATGAGCCTGCCAAAAAGGTACATGCTTAACGGACTGAGCCAGCCAGGAGCCCCAAAGGTACAGACGTTTAAATAAAAGGTAGACATTTTAGAACAAAGGCATTTTTAAAAAAAAGCTTTCATTATATAAAAGAATTTCAGAAGCCAAAGGGTCCACAAAGCCTACCTCCATAAGTGTTTCCCTGAGATTTAACCTTTTCTCTATAAGTTGACCATGTTCCTTTAGAAAGGTGCAGAGAAACAAACTGAGATTTTGAATAAAGTTCTGTTCATCATCTTTTCCATTTGAGTATGCAAGTCGAATATTGGTATTTAAAGGAAGCATCTACAAATTTAAATATGGACCATTAGTCTGCATTCTAAAACCAACAAAAGCTATTACCTTTATTTATTTTTAAAAAAGATTTTATTTATTTGACAGAGAAGAGAGACAGCGAGAGAGGGAACACAAGCAGGGGCAGAGGGAGAGGGAGAGGGAGAAGCAGGCTTCCCACTGAGCAGGGAAGCCCGATGTGGGGCTCGATCCCAGGACCCCAGGATCATGAGCCCAGCCGAAGACAGACGCTTAACGATTGAGCCACCCAGGTGCCCCAAGGTATTACCTTTAAATACTAAGATTTCGTCACCTTGTTACTAATATTATAAACCACAGACTTAAAACAGATTATTCTTCACTAGAAATCCTTCGTCTGTTATAGTATAGTATTTTTGTATTCCAGCTTTTGAGTTTTTAAAATGTTACAAAGAGTAAGATTTCTACAAATTCTCTCAATTTTTCCCTGTATCAGACTTTTCCTTTCTTAGTATTATTAAAAACAAAAAAACTCAAGTAATTCATTGGAACACAAACACATACTGTAATGCAGTATTATGGTTAACATTCTCAATATATTATTTCATATGTACCTAAATCAAGATTATAAATGGACATTTCTAATTCATTTCAGATGCAAAGTCAGAAGCAGAGCTAATATCAAAACCCAAGGTTGCCAAGCTTCTAAATTCTATGTAAAGAAATTACTATGATACTCCTAGAAACTTTATTTCAAAGAATTTTCAAAATGTTCACTAAAATTTCTACCTGATCTGATTTTATGTAATAAACATACAATCACATTTTAGTTCGTTATAAATCATTGTTAATGAAACGGTTCAACTCCAACCCAACTTTTTTTTTCTGAGACACTAAAATTGTTTAGTCAGTTGTTAAGAGTGTTGTATTACCTGTTTGAGCTGCATCATTGTCAGTGTAAAGAGCGTTACAAATTGTTCCTCATATTGGCTTACACTCACACCAGCAATCTCAGTGAGGCACTTCAGAGAGACATTTCGAAACATTGGAACATTCAGGAACTATTATAAAATTTTTTAAAAAAGGAAGCATAAAATTAAATGGCATGTAATACTTTACTTAAAAATTAAGAAAAATAAAGGTTTTAACAATAGGGAACGTAAGAGGGAAAACACCAAATAAATGGATGGTATTCTGTTCTGCACATAGATTTTGAGGAAATTTCATTCTCCACCCAATAGACAGTAAATGCTTTAGGAGCAAACTGTGCTTCCTCTGATGTGTCTTCAGACATCTAAAAAGAAAGTCGCTTGGTAACTTTCCCAGGAACCATTACATGACTTTTAAGAACATCACGTTTTATGTGTAGTCTAATAAAGACCCAAGATTTAAAACTGCTTAGGATTTTAGGAGGTGGGCAATACGTTAACAAATGTATGGTAAAACTGGCTCTTTCATTTTCTATTGTTGAGAAGGTATAAAAACGGCATACCATTTGTGGATGGCAATTTGGTTAAACATCAAAAACCTTAAAAAAATGGATATGCCCACTGGCCCCATACTTACTCTATGTATATAAAAGTTGTATTATTTAATAATAATGTTTTCTTTGCAGTACCACTAACAATAGCAAACAGTTTTATAAATTGTCTACCAATAAAGTATCTCTGATATTATAAATTCACGTATTTATTCATATTACCTCATCAAGCCCTGAATTATAAAATCTCAAGTGTTAAGTTATAGTAAGTCTCAATTAAGCATACAAATTTATTCCTTCTATCTACCAAGAAAGCATCTGCAAAGATAATACAACCAATTGGTAACTGGTGAACTCTGGATGAACAATTATTAAGACTTCATGTAAGTATTATATGCTACTGCTTTAGAAAAAAGGGGGGGCAGGAAAAAACTGAGATCTTCCACTTTATAAAAACATTCCTAAAATCAAATCCCTTAACAGTTGTTCACATGGAATTCCTGAGATTTTTGACACCATTTCAAAGAATTATTAGCTGAAACTAAAGGAAAGTTCTTCTGAGTAGTTAATCATCTTAGAAACAACACTGGTCATACCTACAAATGCATAATGCTTTTTCTATAGCTAAGAGCATTACAAATTAATAATATATACAACTATCCAGTGATAAGAACTGAGATGTACACACTATACCTTATAAATTAATGTGCTGATTAACTTGGTCTCAAAAATATATCCCAGTGGAATCCAATTAAGAAATCTGAGCAATGTTTCCAAAGTGGCATGTACAAGTGGAGCATTTTGGGAATTTTCCTGTTAACAACAACACATCTGTAAATAATCCTCTTCCTATAATTGTTACTTTAAAAAAAAATGAAATCAAAAGCACTTACCATCACAAACTGACACAGCTGAAAAATTTGGGAGAATTCATTGCACATGCTAAAAAAAAAAGTTATCAGTTTAGAAGATACACAGAAATACTGTATTTACATACTAACAAAATTAAAAAAATTTCACCAATCTTAGTCATTAAAAACTTGAGTCACTTCTTTTTAAACACAAGTATCAGTAACTTCATCAAAAGCTACGAAGTTGCTAAAGCTATCTGTAATATCACTCTTTCAAAGCTTACCCATAAAAAAATGTTTCTAAAGAGCATATAATTTCACTTTCAGGTTTGTCATCCTTACTAATTTGAAATAATTTAATCCACCTTTTTAAAAAAGATTTTATAAAGTAATCTCCACCCACAAAGTGGGGCTTGAACTCATGACACCAAGATTAAGAGTCACATGCTCTATTGACTTAGCCAGCCAGGTGGCTTCCATCAATTTTATTTCAACTGTCTAAATCAAGATAGTTGAAATAAAACTCTTCAAACTAAGAGAGTAAGAGAGGCAGCATTTTATATATATGTCCCAAATCCTATAAACTGCTTATACCCGGAAACAGAGGCAAAACTGTAAATTCTGAAGTTAGTTTGAATATATAAAGGTGAAATACTGCTGTGCCCTAATGATTAGAACAAATTTTTATTCCTAAGGGAAAGAAAATAAAGTGGTATGTTCCCAAGACGCAGGCCTGGTAACAATTCAGTTGACATTTGGACCCAAGTCACCTCCTTCACTTATATTTAAGTAGCCACCATCTAAAAACAGATCCCAAAGGTTTCTGGGAACGCCTGACCTATATTCCTTTTGCATGAGATGTATAGTTATTTTGCTGTGACAATGAATTATGACATCCTATCCTTATCACCACACATACTTTTCAAGCCTCCAGATTTAGAATATTAGGTCCACTCTAGGACTATTTAAATTTCTACTAAAATACAAGTAATTTAACATATTAATGATCACAGTTTCTCAATAAATTATAATCAACCTCCCAATTTCTTTAAATCTTCTCAGAAATAACTTAAAAATTCTAAAGCAAAATATAATTACTTGCCTGTCTTTTAAATGCTTAGCTTTCACTTGAGTTATCTGTCCACTAGAGAAATCAAATACTTCTTCACTCAAGAGTTTAAGAATCACCATATTATTCTGACAGAGACTTTCACTGGTCCTACTTGCTCCAACAATGTCACTGATAAAAGTTGGCCAGTGTTTTGGCCATTCTTGTTTTAGTATCTAAAATAAGATAAAAAATGTTAATTTCACTTCTCAATGGCAAAACAAACTTCAAAGTTGTGTGATACTAAAAGCAGGAGCAAATACACCCACTTTTCATTTTCTCCCCCTTGATTAAGAGAGTAAATGTGCCATCCTCTATAGAATAAATTAGGTAAAGTGTAACACAGATAAAGTATTTGGCCTCAAATGCCCAGGACTCCTCTCAGTTATCCCAGATGATAGATCTAGTCTGGTTCTTTTTTCTGTTTTTTATTAGAGATTTTATTTTAAGTAATCTCCACACCTAATGTGGGTCTTGAGGTCTCACCCTGGAGATCAAGAGTCGCATGACCCACCAACTAAGCCTTGGTTTAGGCTGTTCTAAAGTGCATGCCTATCAACATTAGCCAGATACAGATGTTTAAATTATCCTAAGTAGACTCAAAGATAAAACTCTAAGCAATAAAAAGGTGATGGGCAGGGAGAGGCATTTTCTTTGGGTGGAATCTGAGCCCTGAAATATAGCAGCTTTTGTTCATATAAATTTGGAAGAGAGACAGCATTACAGTTGGGGATGGAATCATCTTTCAAGTCTGTACTGTAATATTTGTATACATTTACATACATATATACATTATGTATTTGTATATATATTTTGTATACCAGGTTTTCCTAACCAGATTATTCCCTAACTGTACCTGTTAGTAAGAGGTAACTAATTTCTTTGTACTCCTCCCTCATCCCAAAGATAGGCTAACAAATGTCCTCAGTATAAAAGCCAGTGTAACTTAGTGAACACCCAAATGTTCTCATAACTTATTAAATAGGAAAATCTAATTTTTTCTCACATACTAATTAATGTTCCCAGGACAATTTTTGTCATAAAAAATATGTAAATATAAAAATTTTGAAGGTGAGACTATTTAGAAAGTTTGAAAAACAGACTAAGTATAGAAATCAATGTAAGGAATGCTGAATTCAAAGGGATGATTTATGAATTAAAATGTAGATGACGTGGAAAGGAAATACGCAGTCAACAGGCAAATGAGAAAATTGTAACATGTCTGATCCATATTGGAGCCACAGAAAATTTACAATTTCAAATGTTAAACAGTAGCTTAACTATTACAGTTACTGTAAAATTTATTACTGCAAGATGTTAGTCTAGTTATTTGATAAAGTAGGTCTGAATGTTTTGTTCTAGTAATCAGCCTAATTGAAGCATTTAATTCTTTTAAGGAAAACAACGAATCAAGTAAAATCTTACCTGAACAAGAATCATATTTAATTTCCCAATATACACCTTTTCCTTCTAAGAAAAGAAAAAAGTTTAGATTAAAACAAAGTCTAACATAGGTATAGTCTAAGAATATAAGCAAAGAAATCCGTCTGAGAAATATTACAGATCTACTGTAAATGATTGTGCTTACGTTTGTTATGTCTGTGATGTAAGTAGATTTAAGTTGAAGATTCAGTATATAAATGATTTTACATTCTCACACTTTAAATGGTCTTACCTCAACACAAGTTGGGTCAGATGACGTCTTGATAATGAGGCCAACAACGTATTTTTTAATTCCTATTAAAAAAAATTATTCAACACTTTCATAGCATGCCAATAAATCTTCAGTAAGAAAAAAAACGGGGGAGGTGAAGGTGAAAGTAAAGTCTGATAATGAACCCCAATCCCATCGGCGGCAACACTGGCATTTTTTGAATGATGCCAATCATTTTTGTGTACTATTCCTTTAAACTTTAATTTTTGTTAACTTTACAAAATACAGACAACAATCACAAATTATCTTCTATTTTTTAATCCTATACTAGTTAAGTACACCATCTAATTTTTTAAATAAAAAATACAAGGGACTATGTTGTTCATTTAACTAAATACACACATAAACTCATTTTTACGGGTTAAAACTACAAAACGCCTGAAGATGTAATTTTGTAATAAGCATAAATAAGTTTATGTAAAATATCTCTAAATCAAGATCAGATATTGTTATCCTTTTCCAATTTAATTATAACATTAAAGTAATCCTGGAAACAGGATTTTAACTTGTCCCACACTACAATACAGAACAACAGTTAAGGAGAAAGTTTGGTTTCTAATGTTATTTAAAGGATATTTTAATAGTACAACCTATTCTTAACTTACTTAACGTGGGGATGGGGAAGCCTCAGGCGCACGCACCAGAAGGAGAGGAAGAGAGACAATCTTTTTTTTTGTTTTTTAAAGATTTTATTTGGGGCGCCTAGGTGGCTCAGTTGGTTAAGCATCTGCCTTTGGCTCAGGTCATGCTCCTGGGATCAAGTCCCGCAACAGGCTCCTTGCTCAGCTGGGAGCCTGCTTCTCCCTCTGCCTCTGCCTCTCCCCCTGCTTGTACTCTGTCAAATAAATAAAATCTTAAAAAAAAAAAAAAAGATTTTATTTATTTGTCAGAGAGACACTGAGCACAGAGGGAGTGGCAGGCAGAGGGAGAAGCAGGCTCCCCACGGAGCAAGGAGCAATGTGGGGACCCTAGGATCATGACCTGAGCCGAAGGCAGACGCTTAACCAACTGACTGGCCAGGCGCCCCGAAGAAAAGAGAATCTGAAGTGAGCTCCACGCCCCGAGTCAGGCTCCAGGCTCAGAGCAGAAGTTTGCTTAAGACTCTCTATCCCGCTCCCTCTGTCCCTCCCACTCACGTGGGTGCACGGGTCCTCTTTCTCTCATAAATGAGTCAATCTTTTACAGTAAGAGCTGGATGCTTAACCGACTGAGGCACCCAGGCACCCTGGTCCCCTTAAGTTTTAAAGTTATATGGTACACCTATATTAACATACCCACCAATAGGCTTGAAAAGTAGGATCCCTAAATAACCAAATTCTTATTCCATACTATATAAAGACTACTCTCATATTTATTTAATTTAGCTTTGCTACCAAATGATCTATGAAGATCTTCTTTCAGACCTCTGGAAATAAAGATTTTCTGGAACTATGTCCTCCAAGCCTTATCTAACCAATCTGGGACTCTGGACTCAAGCTTTCACGGAGAAGGGATTTACCCTTAATAATAGGCAGGAAATACAGCCAACATGAAGGTAATAAAGTACTGATTTGACTGTAAAACTACCTTAATAATCTTCATGTGCTGAAGTATTAAATTTATTCCCATTCATTTGCATTTCAAGCAAAACTGCCCATTTCCTTTCATATTCCAACTAACTAAACACTTAAAAACACTAATTATGAAAATAATTTCCTTAGTGTGGAAAAACTTTATTAGCACAATAAGGTCACATAATGAGGGTTATTCATCAACTGAAAATGTAATGTCAAGTGGTATCAATAGTCACAGTTAAAGCAACACTAAAAACTGCTAGGTGCCAAAAATTTAACTGTTACATACCACCTAATGTAAACTATGTCATTTACATTTTGAAAAGTTAGTTCTACTAGGCAAAGTCCACAATACTAAATATTGCAGACAAGATCCACCAATGAACACTAAAAACAATGGGCAAACCTTTCAGAAGAAATTAGATACCAGTGTAGTCTCAAATTACCTTCCCAAGATCATCTGAGGGAAAAAAACCTACATTAATAAAAAATACTTAAATGTACTGACATTATGTGCCCTATGTCTTAGTGGCCTGAAGACACCACATCACTGCGGTATCTTGCCAAAAACCATGGAACCTCAGCCTTATCATGAGAAAGCAGACAAACCTAAATTGAGATACACTCTACAAAATAACTGACCAGAACTCATCAAAAGTATCAAAGACCTATTAAGCAGGGATTAAGAACTGTCATAGATTAGGAGACTAAAAAGACACAACTAAACTGTTAAACAGAAAAGGATATTAGAGAGAAAACTTTTGAAATCTGAATTAATGCCCATATGTTCATTTTATGGTTTTGATAATTTTATTATGGTTGTAGAAGTTGTTAATATTAGAATAAGGTAAAAGGTGTTAAGTGCATTCTATATCTTTTGGGGAACATTTTTACAGTCTATAAAATTATTTCAAAATAATAAAAGAGCCTCTGTGGACACAAAATCAGGTCTAGTTTGAGTAAGGCAGTAAAAAAGGGGCAACAATTAGGAGAATCAAATTTTTTTTTCAAATTTATTTTTAAAAGAGTGCTTCTGTAACACTTAAAATTAATAGCCACTACGCATCAATTTTTAAAAACAAGCTAAATTATACCAATTATTTAGGGCAAATAATCCCACATGTCCTCAATATCCAGAAGATTTAACCAAAACACAATTCTATTGCTAGCCCTTCCTTTCTTTACACATAAATTACTATCACTAAGGCCTCTTTAAAAAACTGAGGAAATGGCAGTTCTAAACAAATATAGAGTAACAGGCATCCCTCTGAAACCTCTTAACACAGGGAACACACAGCCTAAAAACAGAAACAAAAACACTGCCTTCTCAGATTAAATGAATGACAATACCATACAATGAGAGATTTAAGTTTTCTTAATTTGTAATAAGGAATGAGAACAATGTCTAAAACTACTACTGCTGCTTCTAGTTGGAATGTATGTATTTGGAGGCTTTTTTCAGCCTCAGAGAATAGGAAAATAGGATCAAACAGATCCTTCAACTCTTCTGTTACCAATTAAATCAATTAAGTATCTTCTCCCTCTTTTTCAGAGGCTTCTGAAGTTCACCTGTAGATGGAGCAAAGGGTAAAAGATGAAAACAAGAAAAAAGTGAAATAATTAAAAAAAAAGAGGAAGTTTCCCACAGACAATACAATCTTAATTTAATGTCACTCTACAATGATCATACTTCAATCCCTTCAGAACATTGGAACAACACCTTTTCTTTCTTTCTTTGACAGAGAGAAAGTACAAAGGGGGGGGAGTGGCAGGGAAAGGGAGAAGCAGGCTCCCTGCTCAGCAGGAAGTCTGATGCGGGGCTGACCCCAGGACCCTGGGGTCATGACCTGAGCTGAAGGCAGATGCCTAACCGAGCCGCCCAGGCACCCCAAGGAACAACACTTTTCTGATCAAGTACTGCTGCACATAAAAATGTCTGTCTAGAATGTCCTGCTAGGTACAAAGGTTATTTCATTAAGTACTGTTAACTTCTTTCCCAAATCCATTCCAACTGAGCCACACAGGCACCCATTATCTTTTATCTATAGTCCCTCATCCTACTCTTCTCAATTTGAACAAAAACTCACCACAAAAGTTTAAATTAAACTTCAAATTACTGAAAAGTGCTATTTAAAAAAGCATGGGGCACATGGGTGGCTCAGTCGGTTGAGTGACTCTTGATTTCAGCTCAGGTCATGATCTCTTGGCCATGGGATGTAGCCCTGACTAGGGCTCCCCGCTCAGCAGGGAGTCGGCTTGTCCCTCTCCCTCTGCCCCAGCTCATGTGCACGTGCCCGGGCACGCTCTCAAATAAATAAATTAAATAAATAACAAAACAAACAAAAAATCCCAATAAAACCCCCAGTCACATAAAATTTCATTAAAACAAGATATACTAGTATTAATAAAAAAAAAGTCTAACTAGTCAGGGGAAGGCAGATTATGACATGTAAATTTTCCAAATCACAGAGTTTATGCATTTACCTTTTATAGTCCAACTAGTCTCTCAAGCTCAAGAAAAGTATCTTTGACCTTTGACAGTCCCACTTAAAAAGAGCAATGTCCAATAGTCACCATAAACTTAAGAAGTGGATAGTATCAACTTCAGCTAGCTGAAAAGGTGAGTTTAAAATAAGCCCCCAAATAAATAAATAAAACCCGATCCTGTCTTAGAAGTTACACATCATTTTGCAAGTTACACATGGCAATATTAATAATCTTATCCCCTAGGAACATTTTTTAAAAAGTGGTCCTTAATGACAAGGGTAAAAGAAATGCATTACCAAACCTGATTTTCATAAAGGATTCACTGAAACCCTTTACAAATGGTTTTCCCCCCTCCCTTTTTAAGTAGGCTCCATGCCGGGCATGGAACCCAATGCGGGGCTTGAACTCACCACTTTGAGATCAAGACTTGAGCTGAGATCAAGACTCGGACTCTTACCTGACTGAGCCACCAGGCAGCCCTCACTAAACACATTAAAATATGACAACTTATACTGACTACAACTTACTGATGGTGCATATTCCCGTGAAAGCAAAAGCCCTACATTTAAAAAAAAAAAACATTTTATTAGGGGTACCTGTATGGCTCACAGTTGGTTAAGCGTCTGCCTTCAGCTCAGGTCATGATCCCAGGGTCCTGGATCAAGCCCCGCATCAGGCTCCCTGCTCCATGGGGAGCCTGCTTCTCACTTAACTCTCTGCCTGCGGATCCCCCTGCTTGTGTTCTCCCCCTCTTTCTCTGGCAAATAAATAAAATCTTAAAAAATAAATTAAAAAAATTTTAAATAGTAAGATTTTATTAAATAAAATTTTAATTTATTTTAGGGCGAGAACGGGAGGAAGAGCAGAGGGACAGGGACACAGACTCCATGCTGAGCATGGAGCCCAACACCACACATGGGGCTCAATCCCATGACCCTGAGATCATGACTGGAGCTGAAATCAAGAGTTGGACACTTAACCACCTGAGTCACCCAGGTGCCCCAAAAGCCCTACTTTTCAAAATTTAAATCAGAAAGTTGTACCTTACCATCCTATATAGTCAGTGATAGACTGCCATGAGGTAACTTCAAATACGTGATTCTACCTACTAAAAAATAATTGCATTCCTAAACAAATTATAAAGTATGTTGAATTAAAAAGTTACACATCCTGATTTCCTTTCACAGTGGCCGATTTTCATGTATTAGAGAAAATGGATAGTCTTAACACACTATTATGAAAGTAAAACTACAGAAAAACAGAGTTCACTCCAGTTCCAAGTATTGCGCAATACTTCCAAGTATCCAATTCAACTTTATTATTTTTTAAAGTTTATTTATTTTTTAATAATCTCTACACCCAATATGGGGCTCAAACTCACAACCTGAGATCAAGAGTCACATGCTCCTCCAACTGAGCCAGCCAGCTTTCCCTATTTGTTTTTCTTTTTATCGTAAACTCTACCCACAACATGGGCCTCAAACTCACAACCCTCAGATCAAGTGTCATATGCTCTACTGACTAAGCCAGCCGGGGGTCCCTCCAATTCAACTTTAAATACTTGTTTACTCTCTAACCTCTCATAATGCAAATCTAATACATTCCTCCATCAAAGCCATTTTAATTGAAAGTAAGGTTCTTTTCCCCTGCCAAATGTTTATTACAAGTATCTGTCCATTTAAACCACCAACACAACACTGATCAACAGAAAGACACTAAAATATACCTATCTATCCTCTTTACACCTTCTGGTCCAGATGACTCTATAAGAGTATGGTTCCTACTTAATGAAATACTTGAGAGAACAGCAAAATGAGAGACAAATAGTTTAAATCAATTCAAAAGCACGAATTCTTAACCTAGGGCTCACAACAAAATAGGTTAGAAATGCACTGTAATTTATTATCTACGTGTTTAGTAATTTTAAGAGAAATGAGCTGTAAGATCAATCACTCATTTTTTTTAAAGATTTAAGAGAGAGAGAGCACGTGTGCACAAGCAGGGAAGAGGGATAGAGGGAGAAACAGACTCCCCACTGAGCAGGGAGCCTGACACAGAGCTTGATCCCAGCACCCTGGGATCATGACCTGAAAAGGCAGATGCTTAACTGACTGAGCCACCCAGTCACCCCACTGATTACTCTTGAAAGGGTTATGGCCTCAGATACCACACCACACAAGTATAAAAAATACACAGGAATTATTACGTTTATAGCATTATCCACCTACAGATAAATCAATCAATAAAATGTGGTATACAATGGAATATCCAGCCATTTACAAAAACGAAATTCAGATACTGTTGAAGACTGCAATATGGATGAATCTTGAAAACATAAGCTAAGTGATATTAACCAGACAAAAAACAAATACTGCTAAGAATGCACCTGCATGGGGCGCCTGGGTGGCTCAGTGGGGAGTCTGCTTCTCCCCACTCATGCTCGCTCTCTCTCAAATAAACAAAATCTTAAAAAAAAGATTGCACCTACGTGAGTTACTTGGAATAGGCAAATTCATAGAAACA